>NC_081409.1:107406124-108798124 GCF_030272615.1 Cryptomeria japonica
ATGGAAATGGGGGTTTTATCTTGGTTTTAGATTCTCCATCGAATGCCATGCTTATGAATTGATTTAGTAAATTAATTAGCTTGGCTGGAAGTGTATTTGAGGTGTGGTTAAATCCTCTATTCTCTTGGGCGTTTGAAACCCTGGGATGTTTGTAAAGAATGAGAAACCCATCAAGAAAATGTGATATCAATCTCAGTTTGTTTAAACCGAATTCATGGTAAACTGAAATTTTTTATCATCTATGCGGTGGGCGTTTGGATTTTTATTGTATCCGAACTGTGTTTATAAGGAAAAGGAAAACATTTTTTTTTAATTTTGAACTGTGCGTTTTTTGTTCGAATCGGGGCTGGGCGTGTGTTTTATGTTAAACCCGTGGGTTGGGGTTGGAGGCGGGGAGCGGATCTCCACCCGCTCCTCCTCCCCTCTCCCCCGCTCGTTTCCCTTGTTTCCCCTCCCCTCGCTCGCTCCCCGTTTGTCTCCCGCGCAGCAAACACTGCGGCTCCGGCCCATGGCGGTGGCCGCAGGGGCCGCGGTGGCTGCAGGGCGCCGCGGCACCTGCGGGCACCACCATGAGCGCTGCCCATGAGTGCTATCCGCCAGCGGCTAGGGTTAGGGCACGGCCCGCCCTAGCCCTTGTTAAAATGTTTTTTTTTAATTAGTTTTTAAAGATGTTTTTTTTTAATGCATTTTTTTTTAGTGTTAAAAAAAAAAATGCTTATAATATGTTAAATGCTATTTTTATTGTTAAGTGGAAATTAGTCCTTAATTAGGATTAGGGTGGCAATATCACGATAAATGTCAGTTGGATATTGATTAATTCTATAATAGAGTTTATAGGTTAATCATTATTCAACTTCATTTCGTGACTTTTGCCCTCTTTCTAATTAAGTTCTACAACTGTAATATGGTAATTTAATATTGTCGATTATTCTCTGATGGATCTTGGCTATTAAATTGATATCTTACCTTCTAGCTGATTAGGGAAGTTGGCTAATTGAGGTAGTACTGTTTAAAATCGAAATAGAATATTATGTTATTGGAAAACTGTCGAAATATGTTATAATTACTAATTGATGATGTTAAATATTATCGTAGAACATATCATTTGAGTAATTGAGAAGTAAGTGAAATATTTATCGTTGAGTATTTGAATTTAAACGATATGCATTGGAAAGCGTTATCTCCATTTAGATTCTCTTTCTACATTTTTATTTCCGTAGTCCGTATAATGCATTTGGGCCTGAGAAATAATACGAAATTGTAGAGGTCGGTTTTAGACCAGTATGTTAATGATGTTTTGTTGGAGATTAAATATCTTATTTATTTGATTAATGGTTGTCTGAGTTTAATTAATATGAATTGGTTTAAAAACTCATTATGGCTTATATGTCTGTTCTATGCTTTGAACCTTAAAGAGTTAGAAAACCAAGAATAACTTATCCCTAGATGAGGTAGATAACTGTAATCTAGTATAGATCTTGTAGAAAACTTGATCGATTTTAATGTTTAAATCAATTTAAGGAAATATTGTCTTTTCTGATTATTGCCTTGCGAGTTTAATTTCTGTATTCGCCTTTAATTATGAAATGGCATGTTTTGCTTTGTTTAGTAGGACCCTGTCGTATGGATTGACTTGGGGTACCTGTTTCAGTCCTCGATTCCGAGTTGACTATTGTATTGTGATAGTGTCGTTTTGATCACATCCTCCTTGTGTGTGAGTCGAATGATGATTGTGGTTGACCATTGTTGGTCAGGTCTCTAGTTAGAGTACCGTCAGTAAGTGATTACCCTTGAGTCATGTTCGACCAAATGATTGTTTCTCTCTTCTTGAACTCCGTTCGTCTGACCATGTGTATTCCTTGGTTTTGAGTTCGTCTGAGTATAGTCTAGTGTCGTATGGGAAAGTGGCTTTCGATTGGGGGCCGCGCCCAAAGTGGCTGCTGGGTAACCCGTCGAAAGTGAGTCTAATAAGTGATAACCTTTAAGTAGATTAGAATGTAATCTCTAAGTAAGATAAATGTGCCTCACACATGAGACGAGTGCTATCATAGATTCGACATGCTGTGAGAAGGCCTGAAATGGCAAACCATCTTCCTTGTCTTCACGAGAGGATGTGTGGGTCCACATGAGGCTTGGATGGGCCGGAAGCTCGGATTAGGTTGCCAGGGTAACCCAGTGTATGGGGCCGGAACCTATGAAGACTTGCCATGGTAACCATACCAGGTTGTGTGATGACACTTGTCCCTACGTTCGCTAGTGTGTTGTCGTTTTGTCCTATTAAGAGTACCTTGTGGGTCATCCTTTTGTCTCTACCCTTGTGAGTGTCAGTTTCATGATAGACCTTGGGTGGTGATGGCTCAGTTTTATGGATGCTATTCTGGACCTTTGTATTAGCTTTGATTATGTTCAGTTGGATCCTGTTCTTTTCAAGGATCGTTTATGTATTAATTGACCGATGCGGTCGTTTGTATATTGTTTATGTATCACCTTGATGGCTAGATTGTATAGTGTAACCTCTTGTATTCTTAACTTTATTATTTATCAGAGGGGTCTTGCAGTTGAGCAGACCCGGAGATGTAGCCCTTTAGGGGTGAACTCCGAGATCATTATGGTGTTATGTGATGTATTCTCTTATGTTTCCTTTATTCAGCTTTATCATGTATGATTAACTTATGTTAGATTGGTTAAGTGGATAATTGGAATTAACTTAAAATGCTTATATTCAGTTCCTTCTTGATTGCCATGTTGATCGAATGAGTAAGTGGTTTAGATGATATTTATCGTAGATGCATGGTTGTAATCATCTTTTGAAATGCAATAAATTGGAGTATGAAAGAATGTATCTTAGAGCAATGGATTATATTCAGTTGTTGTTAAGAAAATTAAATATGCTTGGAAAGATCTCTTATGTTATGATGGAATCCTAGTGTATTAGAATGTTAGATGTATGGCTGTAATTTTAAATGAAAAGCTTGAATGAAGATTATGAATGGATCTTAATGATGAAACTTGGTTTGTGATTTATATTTCCATCTTTTGAAAGGAATTATCCTATTTATGAATTATCTCATTATTAAGATATTCAGCTTTTGGATTAATTGTGTGAGTTAAGTGAATTGTGAAATTTAAGTAATCTCATTGGGAAACTCTTTAGGTGTTAGTTGATGTCTTCCGCTATGTCATCTGAATCTTTGATATCTTGTTGCATCTTATGTGTTGTAACTTTAAAAAAAAAAAAATTGCACTCTATTCTTGTATTTTGGCTTATCCCTTCGGGGTTTCCTAGCGGGGCATTACACTGCTTATCTCTGATGTCCCATTTGCATTTCATCTCGCAGAGTTCCTCCTTCAAATTCTATATTTCCTTATCTACTCCAACATTGTCTAGATGGTCCCGCAACTCTTGGACCTCACATTTGAGGGCCTAAATCTCATCATCCCTAGGGTTGTCAGTGGGCTCTGCTTTCTCATCCATCTAAAATTCCTGTTGGTCCTCTTCCATGGGAAATCATCTCTTGTCTTTTTCATTCTTCTCCTTTTTCTTATCTCTTTTCTTACCCTTGTCCATTCCTTCCACAACAACCCCTTCATTACCCTTGAGCCCTTCATCCAATTCAGAATCCATTGTGATGACTAGGTCCACATTCTATATAATTTTCTTTGGGCCACATCTTCAAAATTCTCAACGGGGAGCTCATTTGTTGCATTCAAATCTTGAGGGCCCAGTGGGGGACCAAAGTCATCCATATTGCCAACAATGTCAATCTCTTCCCCCTCGGGTTCATTTAAATTTCCGCCACCCTCACCCATTTTAGGGTCATCTTCAGTATCAATGATAATTTGATTCTTGTCATTTTTCACACTAGCATCCTTGGAGGCAAGCCTTCGGGACCTTCTCCTACCCTCAGTTTCCAAAACATGGTCATCTTCATTCATGTCCTTCAAGTTGGAATTATCAATCACAATTCATTTCTATTTTCTAGCAGAATTAGCCTTTCCCTTAGGGCAAAAGGGTTTCCACTCTTTAGTAGCAAAGGAGGAAGGGAAGGTAGGGGGCTCGGCTCAATGATGGTAATCAAAGAAGAGGGTAGAGGGGAGGAAACAAAAGCTTCATTAGAGAGTTAAAAGAATTTGGAAAGGGCCATTCCACTCACAAATGATGCCCAATGGTGAGAGGCATGGAGAGGGGGTTGAACTAACATAACATTATTAGGGGGTATAAGGCCAAATGGCAATGATAGAGCCTTTATATCATACCCTAGTGGAGGGGGATAGGTTGTTTATCCTTATTCTTCGGGTCTAGGGCTTCCTTGATAGATAATTCCAGAGAATGTAGTAGGCAGAAAGGCAAACATAAAATATCATGGTTCTTGAAATGATTTAGCAAGGGAAAATGATATTAATAATAAACTTTATAGTAGCCCTCAAGAGTGAAATATTTTATTATCATTAAGCATACCATGTCCCACGGATGTTTGAATTCTTCTCTGGTGAAACCACCTTGTAATTTGACAAGGGCCTCCTTCCCCTTAAAGAATCTATTGAGGCCATTGTTGTTTGCCACATGAATTATTCGCTTCCATCTCCTTTCCTCTAGAGAAAGGCTAGTCGCGTGAGCAATAAATTCCTTAGAAACTTCAAAGGAGATTCCCCCAACAACAACTCTGCCATTATTCTAGGAAACAACAAATTAAATAGAGATTTGTTCATCATGTCCATGTAGGTTTTCCATGAACTCTATCACCCCACCTTCAATGTAGTAGTTCCAAACTACTGAGTCCTTAAAATCGTTGGGCTTATCTAACTCAAAGCAAGCTATATCCCCTCCCATGGTGGAATCACTGGAATTAATGGCTAAAGCAGTTTCTTGAATTCTCGACATAGACCCTTTATCATGAAAGATAGCCAAAAAACACCGCCTTGTAAAAGTAAGATTAGCTTTAACAAAAAGTGCAAAAATTATGGAAATCATACAAGCTAGTGAGGAAATAATCTATCCTATTATCCTTTGAACAAAGAGATGCATGTGAAGGGTAACTCCAGCCTTGTGAAGTGATATTCGAGATTAATGACACTGCCTTCTAATTAGGGCATGGAATAATCATGAATAAGACACGTACATGTCCATCCAAGCTCTTTTCTTTCCATGAGAGTGCAAGTTTCTAGAGGTGTCACATGTGCTCCAACCAAGTAAATTGCATCATTAAAAGAAACACAGAGAGGCAATACCAAGTGATGATGACAGGGAGGTCACCACGCATAGAAGCCCAATTGGCAGCCCACATCAGATGATTATTTGTGTCATTCAACACCGAGTTGAGATTATTCAAATTTCAAAATTCCCTCTTCTGAAAACACACATGGCCTAGATGAGTGAGGCAGGTTAAATCATAGAGGTAGATATCGATGGGGGATCCAAGTTTTATACTCTCCTTGGAGGATTAGTTTGACATTGATGGGTAAGGAATTCAAACTCCTCCAACATCTTAGTCCCTAGCCAAGGAGGCCAAGCACTGCGAAGATATTGATAACCTTGTTACCTTCCTTGAAAACATGACCTATAATGAAGGAGTCAAAACCTGAGATTAGCTTGAGAATATCTCTGATAATATCATCAATCGACCGGTTGATTATATTCAGCCCTTTAATAGCATCAATGATGAATTTGGAATCCCCTTCAATATCAATAACATGAATGTTAATAGAGAGGATGATTCAAAGACCCCAGGCAAGGGTCAATCCTTCAATCTCGTTACTTGTATAACCATTCAAATTGCTAGTATAACCAGCCACATGCTCCCCAACATGTGATCTTGAAATTCATCTGCATGCGGCCAACCCCAAGGAGTGTCTTACAGCACCAACAAATTTTAGCTTGAAGAAGCCAGGGGTGGTGATCACTTGGTATTCATTCTAAGCAAACACTTGGAATTATCAAAGACTGCAAAGGAGCATGGGAGGTTCCATTGAAGAACTACCTTAATGTCACTAATAGAGGGAGGGTTGGGGGAGGTTTAACAACAATAACAAAGATATTATCCAAGAGGAGCATAAGGAAGGATTTGAAAATTGTCTTTGCAAGGGTATCAACATCATAGAAAATCTTGTTATTCCTTTCCTTCCAAATGTGCCAGCCCAAGTGTAGAGGTATTGGCCTCCATAGCTGGCGAATTAGACAATAAGAAGTTGAACCCCCCATTCCTACATCAGGTGGGTCAAATCCTCGTTTATGAACCAATAAAGATTAAACTTCTGACAAACCATCCCCCAAAGGGTTCTAGTAAAAGCACAATGTAGGAGTAAATAAGGAACATTTTTTCCCTCCAATTTACAAATGACACATTTGTTAGGAAAATGGAAACCTCTTTTGGAGAGGCTGTCTTGGGTGAGGATTTTTTCATGAAGGGTAGTCCACCAAAAGAAATTGATTTTAGGGATGAGGTGGGGGTTCCAAACTTGCTTTCACCAATCGAGGGAGTTGTTATCCCTAAGAAGGTTGTGGTAAGTCATTTTAACTGAAAAGTCTCCACATGGGTTCCATCTCCAAATGAATTTATCCTCTTGGTGGAAAAGGGGTAGTTTGATCTTACTAAGCATGGTTTATAGCTCCTAAGCAAAGGGCAAAAGGTGGGGCTGGTCATAACAATAGGTTGAAATATCATTCCAAGTGTTTGTAGAGAGATAATTGCTAACCCAAAGACCAAATAAAGCAATAGCACAACCCTGTAGTCTCTTGAGAGAAGGGAAAGAAGTCAGGGGTTTATCTCCCAACCAAAGTCTTCCCAAAAGCATATTTTCTTCCATCACCTAAGAGCTAGGTCTCAGACCATGGGAGACAATGTCTCTGCACCTTAGAATGTTTTTCCAAATTTTGGAGTCCCTAGGGGTACCATCCAAGTCCACAACCTTATCGAAATTATCTTGACTGAGATACTTTGCACACATAATGAAACCCCAATCAACATTTCGGCAAGTAAACTTCCAAGTAGTTTTAGCCATAAGGGCCTTGTTAAAAAGAAAAACTTTCTTGATTCCCAACCCACCATTACTTTTCAGGTGGAAGACTTTGTCCCAACTGACCAAAGTCAGACTCTTATTTTCTTCCATACCTATCCAAATAAAATTTCTTTTGATTCTTTCCAATTTCTCAGCTATACAGGCGGAGATTTTAAATAATGATAGTAAATACATGGGGATCCCTTGCAAAGAGGAGGCCAAGAGCTAAAATTTACCTGCACTATTGAGAAGTCTGCTCTTCCATCCTACAAGTTTCTTTTGCATTCCCTCAAGGATGGAGTTCCAAAAGGACTTTGAAACTTCCTTAGCTGTAAGTGGTAGTCCAAGATAAGTTCCTAGGAGGGAAGCAATTTGACATCCCAGAATACCCTTGATTTTGATTTGGAGTCTGTCAGCAGTTGGGAAGAAATAATTGTTGCTTTTGTCATCATTGGTATGCTGACCAAATGCATCCATATATGATTAAGAGGATGGTGTCATCAACAAACTGCTACAAAATAGTGGGGGGGACCAAGGAAGCTAGCTTGATCCCCATTAAGGTTCCATTGCGAACTAAAGAACTAAAATTCCTACCAATAACCTTAACCAAAATAATAAAAAGGTAGGGAGATAAAAGATAACATTGATGAAGTCCCTTGAAATCCTCAAAATTTCCTTAGGGATGCCATTAATAAGAACAAAATATCTGACTGTGGAGATGCATGTTGGTAAATGTTGTCATTGATGTCAACTAGGAGAGGTTGTAGTTACAGGTTGCAGAAGAGATATGGAGCATAAATGATCAGTTGCAGAGGTGAAAATGGCATGGTATCATAGTTCTAAGTTGGCCTCATAACATGCTCAATCCATAGGGTTTGATATATTCTTGTTGTAGATTAAAAATGGTGAAAATCAATGTGTTTGATAATTTTTGACATGACTGTGTTTTTGTCTCAGCGACATCCTCTATTTTGATGTGACTTGGTCTATCAATGTCTCATTTCGGGCTCTGTAGACATTTATATGCTATACCAATATGCATTCTTTTAAGGTGACTCTGTTCTAGTCTCAAGGATATCCCCTTGTTTTGGTGTGAGATGGTAGTTCGACAAGATAGCTTTTGTCTCTTATCGACACCTTAATATCTTGGTGAATTGGCTTTTCAATGTGACCATAGACTTGTCTTAACAATATGGTGAGAATAGGGTTTCGTGTGGGGCCTAGCCAAGTCTCTTATCGGCCTATCATGTCCAACTGAAAAAAGTGGAAGTGTATTGATTTTATTCCTAAGTTCGTGTTTCTCCCAATCCTTTGATCTCCAATGTGGACCCTGCCAAGCATCTCATGTCTTATGTCATGTGATTGCGTATGACTGAAAAAATTGAATTCATTTTTTTCTCAAATCTGACTTCTAGTCGATCTTCGATCTCTGATAGTCAAGCCCACTTTATTCGAGTGTCTGCAAATATCCAAGTGGCATATGCTCATTGGTTTACTTAGGTCAAGTTGGTTTCATGTGACCCCTTCACGCATGCATTTAGTGGTACCATGTGGCAACCGCTAATTGGTTCTATGGGGTTGTGGTCCACTCGTGTGGATCCCTTGTGGTGTGGTGGCAAAAGTCTTTTCAGTAAGACTTTTCCCTTGGGCAAGACTGCTTTTGGCTCTTTTCAACCCCTTTGTGCTACATCAAAATATCTTTTTTGGTGTGATATTGGAGGACTCTTGTCGATATCCCTTTGTGTATGTTGAGCGATGTTGTATGGTCATGCCCACCTCATCCTGGTGTCTATTGGTTTCCATGTGGCAATCGTAGTATGGTCCACCTGTGCTCTGTGCGACCTCAATATATATGTCAGACCCACTTTTCACACCGTGTCCTTGCACCTGCAAGAATCCAATTGGCAGCTGCTCCTTGGTCTACATGGTTCATTATGTAATCTTGTGGGGCCCTCTCTTTTTGGTGTAAGCCCCCATTTCGGCAAGACCAAATTTGATCTGTGCAGAGCCCCCGCCTCTTGCTAATATGCCAATGTCGATGTGACATTGGCATTGTCACATCAACAAAGGGTAGCATCAAGTCCCTTTCATTGTGACTATGAGAATATCTTGCCGATGAAGGTTCCCTTTTCCACATGACATTGGACTTTGGCAAGATGATTTATACCCCATACTGACCTCATAGTGGTATAGCGATATGTTTTTGCGGGGTGACTGTGTGCAGTCTTGGCGATAAGAGTCTCTTCTTCAATATGACACCGAATGCATCCTGCCAACACCGACATGCTTTTTAGTGTAACATGGCACTTCGCCATGACACCAAATCAGCCTTGCAGACCCTTTAAGCTATAGCGATAAGGGTTTAGTTTGCTATAACATGTGCAGTGTCTTAGCGATATGCCTTCTACAATAGAGATCGACAAAATGGCAAAGATTTTGTGGACTCTAGTGGATGTCGATTGTTGAATGGTCCACATTGGTAGTTGAATCCAGTTTATTAGGTGACTTGGACGGTCAACATGAGGACGTGGTGCACACAGAACTAATGAATGACCACCCCAATGCCAAAAGACATTGCTTGCAAAAATGGTGAAAATAAATGAAGTTGTTTATAGTCCAATCAGGACAGCTCGAGCAAGTCATAGAAGGATGATGTTGCATTTAATGGTGGTCTAGTTTCAATTCATTGAGAGGCTCGAGGAAAACTGAAGCAGTCACTGGTTAGGAGGGACCTCAAAGAGATCAATCTGGACCGGTCGGCAAGAGTAAACACAACGAAAACACAAATATATGATGGAGGCAAGGCAAAACAGATTGATCTATTTCATGAAAATTGAAAGGGTTCTAGTAGATCACCAAAATAGGTCCAGGAAACCGGTAACAAGAAATTATAAACCGATAACAGGAAACTATCATGGAAACCGATAGCAATAACTTGTCAGCTTTAAGTAGTCACTAGTTAGGAGGGACCTCAAAGAGATCAATCCGGACTGGTTAGCAAGTGTAAACACAACATAAACAAAAAGATATGATGGATGAAATGCATAATAGATTGATTTATTTCATAAAAATGGATTACAACCAACTGGTAACAACCGAGTTACAGAAACCAACTCGCAGGCCTGCTAAAACATGCTCAAAGTCCAAAATGGGTCACAAGCGAGACCTTCAATCTTAAGATCTATCTTCTACGCTCAGTCTAGCTACCTCATTGTTTGATTGTTACATTCTAATACTCAATTACAATAATTTATATGATCCAAGGGATCTAGCTGGCCAAAAAAGGGATCAAAACCCAAAGAACAAGACCTAACGTGTAAAACCAACAAGGTCGGCCTCTGCCAAGATATTCCTCTGGAAAATCCAAAGGATGAAGTGTAGATCAAGGAAAAAGGTCGACTACACACCAATAAACATCGAAATTAAAGCTCAGGGCTCTGCAAGCTATGGAAGGGGTTTCGATAGATCACCAAAATAGGTCCAGGCAACCAGTAACAAGAAACTATCAACTGATAACAGGAAATTGTCATGGAAACCGATAGCGATAACTTGGCAGAAAATGATCCAAATGCGATGCGGTCTGGAAACAAGAAAGATGATCAAGTCTTCAAGTAGAATCCTATAGGATTTTGCCAAGATCAAGGGCACAATGAAAAGCATAAAAGAGACAATAGAATGACAAGAACAAACTGTATTCTCATCAATATGTAAAATGATCAACTGGATTAACCAATACAATGAATAGAGGCCTGCTTATATAGGCAAGGCCATATGGATGTATGAGCACACAAATATGACATGTGGCTCAATGAGAAATAAGGGTAGGTAAGAAATACTAGGGGTAGGTAGGAGAAATAATATAATATTCCACAAGAGGTGGATGACCCACCGAATGTGGAGTGTAACAGCAAAATAAGACCACAAAAGGTGGAATTTCTCGTACAAGCTCTATCCCTATGTGCACACTTCCCTAAGTGTCTCAAATCCAAACTGCGAAGAGATGCATTATCCTAAGTTAACTTAAGTAAGTGTAATAATATCCAAAATGAATATTTATTTACACCAACACCCCCCCTTAAGTGCAACTTAGGGGAATGAAGACTCAAGTCAACAATGCAAGATGGGTCCCGGCTACGACGCCATGATAGGTACCCATGTACAATATGCAAATGCAAGCAAAACTATGCAATGCAATCTCTCACAAATGGAGAAAGGGAGAAAACCCAGTGGGAAAAAACTCCCCCCCATAAGAGAGGAAGGAGAAGTCAGCTGACCCCCCCTAATGACACATCCCGCACCCCCAAGAGAACTCACAACTATTGGAACTTACTCTCGGTGAAAGGTTTGGTGAATATGTCAGCAACCTGCTCTGTTGTAGGACAATACTGCAAATCAATGACCTACTCCTGGATGAGCTCTCGGATATAGTGCATATGGATCTCGATGTGTTTGGTCCGCTGGTGCTAGACCGGGTTCTTCGAGATTGCAATAGCACTCTGATTGTCGCAATGTAGAACTGTCGGTCGTGGAGTGGTGAATCCAAACTTTGTGAGAATCTGTTGGAGCCAAATGGTCTTAGTTGATGTGTTAACAATGCCTCGATACTTAGCCTCAGTTGAAGAGAGAGCAATAGCATGTTGCTTCTTGCTCTGCCAACAAATGGGGCCCGAACCAAGGTGAAAACTGTAACCAGAAGTAGACTTACGATCATCAAGATCGCTAGCCCAATCGGAGTCTGTGTAACCAACCAAGCGAAGTCATGTGCCTGCTGCATAGTGAATTCCATAGTGATGTGTACCCTGGATGTAATGAAGGATGCATTTGGTGGCTTTCCAATGAAGCTCATATGGTTCCTGCATGAAGCGGGAAACCATGTCAATAGCAAATGAAATATCAGGGCGTGTATGAGTCAAGTAGATGAGACTACCCACAAGCTGACGATACAAAGTGGCATCAACTGGTGGAGAAGAACACTGAGCCTCAAGCTTGACTCCAGAAAGAAAGGGAGTCGAAGCAGGCTTACAATCAGCCATATGAAAGCATGCAAGTAGATCAAGAGCATACTTGGGCTGCAATAGTGTAATCCCGGAAGGTGACTATGAAATCTCTATCTCGAGAAAGTAGTGCAAAAGACCCAAGTCAGTCATAGCAAATCTGTCATGCAAAGCAGATTTGACCCTGCTAATGATGGATGAAGTACTCCCTGTAATGATCAAGTCATCAACATAGAGCACAAGTATCAAGTGAGAGTCATCCTGTCACAAAATGTAGACATTTGGATTGGAATGACACCTGGTGAACCCTGCAGAAAGAAGAAAGGAATCCATCTTGGCGTACCAAGCCCTGGGGGCCTACTTAAGGCCATAGAGAGATTTCCTTAGTCTGCAAACCAAGGAAGTATCCTGGATAAAACCCTGTGGCTGCTCCATATAAATCTCCTCATCAAGATCACCATGAAGAAAAGCACTCTTCACATCCATCTGATGTACAGCACAACAATGAGTTGCAGCAATAGCAAGTGTCAAACGAATGGAATTCATCTTGGCTACGGGTGCAAAGGTCTTAGTATAGTCAACACCTGCAACCTGCGAGAAACCTTTCGCAACAAGCCGAGCCTGCAAACTTGGTCCGATAGATCCACTTACATCGAACCATCTTTCTCCCCTTAGGAAGATGGACTAAATCCCATGTGTTGTTCCTCATCAAGGAACTATACTCTTCCTCCATAGCTTGGTCCCACTCAGGAACCCCTGATGCTTCCCTAAATGTCTGTGGATCAGAAGCGGTAGCAATGAATGCATGTGGAAGATCCTGATGTTGTGATCGAGTTCTCCGTGTATCTGAAGGATCCCCAACTCAAATGTCTATCGAGCCCAATGAGGTCTAGGTGGAGGGGGAGAACGAGGCTCCTCAACTGCAAGTGGACCCTATGGAGGTGTAACCCTGCGAGTCAGAGTTGAGGGAGTCTCATCATCTGAATCACTAACATCACTATCCACAATGGAGGAAGGTGGAGGAGGTAGAGAGGCTAAGCTAGGAGAGCTTTCCTCAAAGTGAACACTCCTCTCAATGAATACCTCATGTGTCTCTGGATCCATCAATCTGTATGCCTTAACACCCTCAGGATATCCAACAAATATGCAAGGTCGACTCTGTGGTTCCAATGCCTTGTGTTTCTGTGGAGGTATGCGAGCCCATGCTGGACACCCAAAGACTCTGAAATGTCTCACAATCGGTTTCCTACCAGCCCAAGCCTCAAAAGGAGTAATACCTTGCAAAGCTTTGTGAGGAACCTGATTCTGGATGTGTGTGGCACAACTGATAGCCTCTGCCCAAAAGGTGGGATCAAGAGAACGTGCATGTATCATATAGCTAGACATTTCTTTGAGAGTTCTATTCTTGCGTTCTGCAACCCCGTTCTGCTGTGGAGTGTATGCTACAGAATGTTGAAGATCAATTCCCTCAAATGTATAAAAATCCTCAATTCTTTTGTTCACATATTCCCTTCCATTATCTGTGCGAAGAATCTTGACCACTTTCCCTGATTGCTTCTCCACACGAGTCTTGAAGTCCTGAAATCTATCAAATACTTCACTCTTATGAATGAGAAAGTAGACCCAAGTGAAGCGGGAGTAGTCATCAATGAAGGTAAGAACATAGCGGGCCTTACTAAATGAAGGTGTTGGAAATGGACATGCTACATCACTGTGAACAAGTTGAAGAACTTTCAAAGCTCTCCAAGCTTTCCCCTTATCAAACTTCTCTTCGGGATGCTTGCCCATGGAACAACCTGAACATACACCCTCTGAAAAACTGATTCGAGGTAGACCTGTGACCATGTCTTTAGTGCTTAGCTGCTGAAGATAGTGGTAGTTGAGGTGACCAAACCGCTCATGCCATAGCTTAGTTTCTGAATTTGAATGAGTAAGCAAGGCCCTAGAAGGTGAACTTGGCACAAAGTGGGAGAATGAATAAAGCCTTGAGTTGTCATTGACTTGTCCCACTCCTACCAAGGCATCATCATCAAGTTCCTTTACCACAACTGAATCTGGTGTAAACTCAACCTTTTTCCCATTCCCATAGTGAGTGATTTGGTAGATGGAGAGAAGGTTGGTATACAAGTTAGGAACATAGAGAACATTCTCAAATGTTCCATCATCCATGTCAACTGAACCTTTCCCTTCAGCCTCTACTTATGTGTCATCACCTATGTAAATGTGAGGTACCTTAGATGGCTCCAATGAAGAAAACTGCTCCTTTGTAGAACCCATGTGATATGAGGCACCCGAGTCAAGTATCCATTGCTGTGAAGAACCTGTTGTAGCCACAAATGCTTGCCCTTTTCCCTTAGACTGTGAGGAAGAGGAAGGAGATGAATCCTTCTTTGTGTAGGTGGATGGCAAGTTGATGTTGTTTTTCTTAAGAAGATTGGTTAACTCGTCAACTTGCTTTGTGTGGCATCGATGCTCATCATGACCATACTTCTTGCAATATGCACAAGTTGGTTTATCCTTCTTAGGTGGTGTCCCCTTCTTGGAAGAGGATGAAAAATCACCTTGTGATGGAGAGGATGATTGTCCTTTTTCCTGGTGGGGCTTAGACTTGGATTGCTTCTTCTTCTTGTTGGAATCTTTGCCTTGACTTCCTTGATTCCCTTGATTAGCCACCAAAGCCTTGGACTTTGAAGACTTGAGAAACCCCATGTTCAACAACTTAGATTGTTCCAATATCAACATTTCTGTGAAAGCATCAAATGAAGGCATAACATAAGAACTCCCCATTGTCAAACGATGAGTTTGGAAGCTAGATACAAATGCTGCATATTCTGGTGCAAGCTTGTCCAACAAGTTGAATATCAACTAAGCATCCTTTTTGTCAATTCCACAATCCTTAAGCTTTGCTCTTAGCTCATTTGCTTTGGTGACATAATCTTGGATTGTATCAAAACTCTTGGGATCTAGGTTGGTGAGCTCATTGTCAATTTGATAGCCTCTGATTTCATCAACTTGTCCATACAATTTCTGAAACATATCCCAAGCCTCTTTGATTGTTTTACACTTCTCAATGTGAAAAATGAGGTCATCTGATACATACTTGCGTAAGGTTCCAAGAGCCATGCAATTCTTTGTGAGCCATTCTAATTGAGCATTTGGATCAGCCTTAGGATCAGGTGGTGTTGTTATTGTTCCATCTATGTAGTGTGTGAGACCCTTTTCCATTAGTTTACTCCATACTTTAATTTTCCATGATGCATAATTATGTGGAGTTAGAGGTGGAAATTTATTAGGACTCATTGCAACAAAAATGGAAAGAGCACAAAGAGAGGCACAATCACACAAGACACCCCCCCAAATTCACTCAATCAAAGAACCCCCCCCCAAATGTGATGTTTTTGGCACTTAATAAGTAGTGCGTATACAATGGGCCACTTGCAAAAAATGGCAAAGTGGACTTCTGATTTACAATTTTACAACTACCTCAATAAGGCCAAAAGAGTCTCAAACTGATAATGCAAGAGATCTAACTAAGATCCAAGCAATTTACAAGTACCTAATAGGCCAAATAAGACCAATATTTGAAAGTACAATTTCCACTCAAAATCTCTAAAATCTGATTATAGATTATGAAAGTAGACAAAAAAATAAGCACTTTCAAAAAAAATGGCACCTGAAAAGGAGGTCGTATGAGCTCAAACGAGGCCTTTGAAGTTGCAAAATTGAGGATTGGACAGGTACAACTGAGAGAATTTGAAAATTCTGAAAAACTTGTGCACCAAAATCAGAAAATAACCACAGCACTACGAAGATCATGAAATTTTAGCCCATTTCAAAAAAAATTGCACCAAAAAAGGAGCAAAAATGAGCAAGATATGGCCTTTCAAAGTTGGATTGCAAAACTGAAAAGCCCAATGGAGAGGGGTCAAAAAAATTTCAAAAAATGCTGATGTGGCGCTGACATCAGCAATTCACTGTGTTAAATTTGACAGTCGTATGATCGTCGCAAAAACTTCGCCTCCCTGCTGACTGGGCGTCCGTACTGTACGGACTGCTGACTGGACAGGTGACTGTGCAGTACGGATGCTGACGTGGCATTGTACAGTTGCGTACGGATGAATTGTGTGGCACATGTGACATGGCGTATGGAAGTCGACCGTGGGCCAGTGGCCACCTGCCACATGGCGAACGCGGGGCCGCCTATTTTGGTGGTCGCCGGCGGAGGGAGCGGCCGGAGCCGAGGGGCCGGTGGCGGGTCGGGAGCCGAGGCTGCCGGCGGCGGTGGTTGAGGGGGCCGGCAGGAGTGAGCGGCGGCGGTGACGTGCGTGGCGTGCGGAGCGGCCGGCGGGATGCTGTCGGCGGGGGCGGCGACGGCGAGTAGCGACGTGGAGGAAGCCGGGAGGACGAGACGGCCGACGGCGACGGCGGCGGGCTCCAGAGGGTACACGGGCACAGAGACCGGTAGGTACGGGCGGCAGAGCAGGTACAGCCTGCAAAACCTGCGACACGCAGGTACGGGGTACGGGGGGTCTGCGGACCCCCAAACACAAAAAAAAAAAAAATTTAATTTTTCGAAATTTTTCAGAAAAAAAAATTTCCCGAAAAATAAATAAAAAAATTTCGAAATCCGTACGATAATAGCAAAAATGGGGAAAAAAAATTTCTCACCAAAATAGGTCGACTTTATAGTCAAAATTTATGGAAATGGCTTCCCGAATTCAACGGTGGTGTCCAAATTGCTATATGATGCCCCCAAAAAATGAAGATCCCCAAATCCGAAAATAGAAGCCTTCCACGATGTCTCCAAAAACCAATCAATGAAGCCCCAATAGCTCTGATACCATGTAGGATTTTGCCAAGATCAAGGGCACAATGAAAAGCATAAAAGAGACAATAGAATGACAAGAACAAACCTTATTCTCATCAATATGTAAAATGATCAACTGGATTAACCAAGGCAATGAATAAAGGCCTGCTTATATAGGCAAGGCCATATGGATGTATGAGCACACAAATATGAGATGTGGCTCAATGAGAAACAAGGGTAGGTAAGAAATACTAGGGGTAGGTAGGAGAAATAATATAATAGTCCACAAGAGGTGGATGACCCACTGAATGTGGAGTGTAACAGCAAAATAAGACCACAAAAGGTGGAATTTCTCCTACAAGCTCTATCCCTATGTGCACACTTCCCTAAGTGTCTCAAATCCAAACTACGAAGAGATGCATTATCCTAAGTTAACTTAAGTAAGTGTAATACTATCCAAAATGAATATTTATTTACACCAACAAATCCAACTCCACAAGATCCGATGAGACAAAACTGGGACACACGAAAAGAAATTCTAAAACTGCAAATAGAAAGAAAAATATTTATGGTTGATGTAAGATTGCTATGAACTGGGGATGCTCCCGCATCAAAAACCATCAGACCTAAGATTATTGAATATAGTAAACCAATCTCAAAGATACAATCTGAATTTGGAATGATAATAAGGGGATATATTTATTAATGATGACTATCTATCTGGGGAATTTAAACAGCTTGCAGATATGACTTCTTAGAAGCTTGAGAAGAATAAATTGAAAAACTCATTTTTGGAGGGAAAATCTTGCATGAACATAGATGAGTAAAATGAGATATTTTTGATGTGATGTGTAGTAGTTGGATGTATGAGTTGGCTGAGCTGTGTTGGTAAGAGTGAGAGATTACAGAGAGAAGTATAACCAAGTGTGTGCACTCTAAGTTTAGTTGTTGATGAAATAGAGCATATCAGATAGAGAGAGAAAGAGTAGGGTAATTTTGCACTGCAAGATATGTGTGTCTAAGAGAGAGAGAAAGCGAGAAGCAGTAGAACACCATACAAGAAAAGTGTTGCAAAAGTGTTTGTCCATTCTGAGAATAGGCAGAGTACTGTAGAACAAAAAAATTGTGTATCAAAAGAAGGAGGTCGTTGCAGAGAAGGGAGATGAATTTGTAGAGTAAGGTAGAGGATTGAAAAGGTGTATGTGCTGAATAGAGAAAGTTTGCATCCTGAGAAAGAGAGAGTGTAGAAAGGAAAGAGTTGAAAGTAGAGCTAAGTGGAAGAGTGAGAGAAGTTAGTTGAGAGACAAATGGAAGATATTGAGATGAAGATCATGAAAATATGTAGAGGCTAGAAGACAAAAAAGACATATCAAAGGGACAACATCATAGAGCAGCAATGAGTGTATATAAATCATATTCTAAGGGTTACAAAACTCATGTGTAACAATGTGTCTCATTGTTTTAAAATTTATCATTCAATCATTGTGATATTTTGAGTGGGTTCTTAGAGTAGGGGTAGGTGTTCCTTTGAGTAGGTGCTCATAAAATTAGGGGTTGGTGCTCCTTTGGGTAGGTGCCCATAAACTTCAGGGGTTGGTGCTTCTTATTGGGAAAATGGTGTCTCAACCTTACATTTACATGAGGTTACTATTTATAGTAAGTTTTCATTTGGGCATGAAATGGTGCAAAAATTCCCCCTGAAGCTTTTGGTTGGCTAGATAAGCATTCTGGTAAAGTTACGTCACAAGATCACAACTAATTTTGAAGATATTAAAGTTTCCATTTTGGAGGGGTGCAATGAAAGGTTTAAATTTAATTTTCAGGAATTTAAAGGCCTTGAAATGCCCTAAAAAGTGGGTGTAAGTGGTGTAGTAGCTTACGAGGTAGTAGAGAACTTCGCAATCTTTTCAGTGCTTCAAACGGTTCGTCAATAGGACACACGGTTCTCAAGTTATGGCCTTCAGAAGTTTGTACTCCTGAACTAGGAAATATAAAATGTATCAGACACATGAATGAGCTGAAAAAGGGAGGGACGCGTGTTGATGTTAAAAACACAATATAGGGCATCTAAAGGAAGATAGTGTTGGCTACACCTTATTGGATGGTTTTAGCCCATGGTTTTCTAATATCCTTTGACAATTTCTTGTATTGTATCTCCTATATATGAGGTGCGTGAGATAGAGGTTGTGTGTAAGAGTCTTATGGCTATTGAGTTACCTCTGAATCTCTGATTAGTGGTGCTCTTGTGAAGAGCTTGCTCTGCAAGTATATTTTAATCTATTTTTGATTGTTGAATAATATATTGGGCGGCTTTTGGAGTGTGGGGTTTTTCTCCCGAAAGGGTTTTCCCCACGTAAATCATTGTGTTATGGTTTGAATGTTATTATATCTATTTCTATTTTCTGTAACTATTGTGATGATCTGTAATTGTTTTTGCATTACCCTCCTCTCAAGGTTATTGTAGGAAGTTGTTCCGCTACTTAATTTCCTTACAAGTGGTATTAGAGCATGATCACATTTGGTTTCAGTTGTGGGTTGTTGGGTTTTTTGAACTAATCCAGATTTGAGTGTGAGCTTGTGCAAAAGACACTTTTTAATCTTGTTGCAGGAATTTTTAGATGGCAAGTTCATCAGGGAAAGTGTATTCCTTGAATATGGAAGAGGGTGGACAAATTGCAGACCACCTAGAAGCATTAAATATGTTGGTGGCTTAATTGGTATATGTCAGTTTTAAGATGGACAAAGAGGAGAAATGTCAGATCTTGCTTTGTTCTTCACTTGATTTGTGGGATTCTCTTGTTATGGCTATCAGTAGTACTTCTGTTGTTTCAAAATCTGAAGATGTGGTGGGTGCCCTACTTGGTGAAGAGATGTGAAGGAAGGTATTCATCAGTTCAAAGGAAACCCTAATTGTTCGTAGAAGACCTAAGGAGAAAAGCAAGAAGAATGAGAAGCATGATAAGTCCAAATCTAGAGGAAGATCAATATCTCTTGGAAAGTCCAAAGTCATTTGTTGGAATTGTGGTAAACCGGGTCACATCCGTAAGGACTGCAAAGAAGAAAAGAAGAAGAAAAAGAAAAAGTTTGATTCTGATTCTAAGTTTGAGAAGGAAGATGGTGATGCATTCATTGCAACTTTGGCAACTCATGCAGGTAATGATTCCTAGTTAATTGACTCAGGTGCATCTTTTCATATGACTTCCAATAGAGATTGGTTTTCTGAAAATGAATAATTTAATGGAGGTAAGGTGTACTTTGGTGATGATTCACATTTAGACATTGTTGGTCGAGGTAAAATTAGAATCATGTTTTCTAATGGTAGAATAAAAAGGATTAATGGTGTGCTGCATATCCTTGGATTAAAACAAAATTTGTTATCTATGAGAAAATTGATAGATGCAGGCGTGCAAGTAGTCTTTTTTGAAGCAGGATGTAAGATGATTAAGGGTGATATGGTGCTAGAGGTGTCAGGTTCAACACTTTGTATAAGCTAGATGCATAAATTGTTGTGTAATAGCACTTCTTTAAAAAGTAAATATGTGGATACTTCATTAAAAGATTTGAGGGTTTCACCTTCAGTAGATGGAAATGGCTTTTGGGTACCTAAGTATGCTCTTTCTTATGAAGCAAAGTTACTTGCAGAGAAGACTATGTTATGGCACCAGAGGCTTGGCCACATTGGAGAAAGGGGTCTAAGGACCTTGAAAAATAAAAAACCTTATTGAAGGTTTGAATGATTGTAATCTTGACTTTGATTTCTGTGAGCATTACATTTACGGAAAACAAAACCATGTTCAATTTTACTTGAGTTCTCATAAATCTTGTGGTATTTTGGATCTTATTCATTCTGATGTGTTTGGTCATGTAGATGTTCCTTCGATTGGAAAATCCACATATTATGTTTCATTTATTAATAATTTTAGTAGAAGGACATGGGTATACTTTCTAACGAATAAATCTGAAGTTTTCTATCGTTTTAAAGAATTTAAAGTAATGGTTGAGTTGCAGATTGGAAAGAAAATTAAATGTTTGAGGATTGATAATGGTAGTGAAATTTTCTCTCATGATTTTGATAGATTCTGTAAAGATTGTGGCATTAACAAATAGAAGACAACTCTGTATTCTCCACAGTAGAATGGAGTTGCGGAAAGAATGAACAAGAACTGATGGAGAAGGATAGGAGTATGTTGAGTGGTGTTGGTCTAGAACAAGAGTTTTGGGCTGAAGTTGTTGCCACTACTTTCTACCTATTTAACAAGTCTCCTACATCATCTCTTGTTGATAAAAATCCTATGGAAGCATGGTCAGATCACAAGCCTTCATTGAGACATCTTAGAGTTTTTGGTTGCGAGGCATATGCACATGTACCAAAGGAGAAACGAACAAAGTTGGAGAACAAGGCTGTGAAATGTATCTTCATCGGTTACAGTTATGGTGTGAAAAGATACAAGTTTTGGGACATTATTGCATAAAAGGTAATTCATAGTAGAAGTGTTATTTTTAGAGAAATTAAGTCTCCTTTTGTTACATTGCATCCAAAATAGACTAAAAAGGAAGATGTGATTCAATTCCCTTGTACACCTGAAAGAGTTGAATCGAGACCCCTAGATAGGAAAGAAATTGAGGAGAACTCATCTAGCTCTAAATCTTCAGAAGAGGAGGAAGAACCTCCAACTCAGCTTGTTCAAAGGTCTACAAGACATAGACAACTACCTGAAAGGTATTCACCTGATGATTGGAGATGTATTTTTGCTTTCAATACTAATGTGGATGAACTGAAATATGTAGAAGAGGCATTAGGTATGAATGATGCAAAATCCTGGAAGATTGCTATGGAAGAAAAAATGGCAGCTTTGAAAAAGAATGAAACATGGGATCTTGTACCATTGCATGAAGGACGAAAACCTATTGGTTGCAGATGGGTGTTCAAGAAAAAGATTGGTTCAAATGGAGGCATTGAGAAGTATAAAGCAAGGTTGGTTGCAAAAGGCTACTCTTAGGTTGAGGGTATTGATTATGGTGAGAAATTTTCTCCCGTCGCAAAAATGACATCCATTAGATTTTTGCTTTCTATTGTTGTTGCTTATGATTTAGAGGTTGATAAAATGGATGTGAAAATTGATTTCCTTCATGGTGATTTGGAGGAGGATATTTATATGACACAACCAGAGCACTATGTGGTGAAAGGTAAAATTAATTTGGTCTGTAAATTAAAGAAATCTTCGTATGGCCTCAAACAGAGTCCTAGGACGTTGTACCAGAAATTTGATACATATGTGTTTAGTTTGGGATTTGAACATTCTAAATCATATCATTGTGTTTATTATAAATATGATGGTGATCGTTTCCTGTACATTGCATTGTATGTTGATGATATGTTATTCATTGGTAAAGGGAAAGGTATGATTCCAGAACTAAAGTCTCAGCTCACTCATAAATTTAAAATGAAAGATCTTGGTGTAGAAAAGCACATTATTGGGATGTAAATTAGAAGAGATAGAGTGAATAGAAAGCTATGGCTAGGCCAAAGTAAGTATGTGAATTCAATTTTGCAAAGGTTCAACATGCAGGATTGTAGACCATTATGTGTTCCTTTTGCAGTTGGAACGAAATTATCTGTTACAAATTGTCCTGCATCCCCATCGAAGACGGAATACATGAGAAGAGTGTCTTACCAAAGTGTAGTTGAAAGTCTGATGTATGCTATGGTTTGTACTAGACTAGACATTGCCCAAGTAGTGGGATTTATGTCTAGATATACGTCTAATCCTGGTAGAGTTCATTCAGATGTAGTCAAAAGAGTCTTCAGATATTTTAAGGGTACCTCGAAGTATTCTTTGTGTTATCATGGTAATTTGGTTGGAGACATGACTTCCCTTGATATTCATGGTTATGTGGATTTAGACTGGACAGGTGATATTGATAGCAGAAGATCCACTAGTGCTTATGTGTTTACTTTATTTGGTGGTGCAATTAGTTGGATGAGTAAGCGACAGGCTGTAGTTGTTTTGTCCACTACTGAAGCAAAGTATATGGCGGCTACTCATGCTTGTAAAGAGGCCATTTGGATTAAGAGATTTTGTTCAGATATTGGAATAAAATAAGGAGCAATCACAATATATTGTGATAGTAGGAATGCGATCTGCCTAGCTAAGAACCCGACATTTCATGCCCAGACCAAGCACATTGATGTTTAGTATCATTTTGTCAGAGATATGGTCGAAGATGTCAGGGTGAAACTGGTTAAGGTAGAAACTTTTATGAATGTTACAAATTATTTAACTAAGGTTGTGAGCATAGAGAAGTTTAGATGGTGTTCGGAGTCTATGGGCCTCATAGCCCCTAGCAATTGATTTATTGTGTTCATACTCCCTTTGC
This sequence comes from Cryptomeria japonica, assembly GCF_030272615.1. NCBI lineage: Eukaryota > Viridiplantae > Streptophyta > Pinopsida > Cupressales > Cupressaceae > Cryptomeria > Cryptomeria japonica. The sequence continues at coordinate 107,429,300 of NC_081409.1, forward strand.
TCTTGCAAGGTGTTCGACAAGTGGGAGAATGTTGGGAAAATGGTGTCTCAACCTTGCATTTACATGAGGTTACTATTTATAGTAAATTTTCATTTGGGCACAAAATGGTGTGAAATTCTCCTCGAAGCTTCTAGTTGGCTAGATAAGCATTCTGGTAAAGTTACGTTGCAAGATCACAGCTAATTTGAAGATATTAAAGTTTCCATTTTGCAGGGGTGCAATGAAAGGTTTAGATTTGATTTTGAGGAATTTAGAGGCCCCAAAATGCCTTAAAAAGTGGGTATAAGAAGTGTAGCGTCTTACGGGGTAGTAGAGCACTTTGCGAGCTTTTTGACGCTTCCAACAGTTCGTCAATAGGACACACTGCTCTCAAGTTATGGCCTCTGGAAGTTTGTACTCCTAAAATAAGAAATATAAAATGTATCAGACACATAAATGAGCTATAAAAGGAAGGGACACATGTTGATGTGTGTTTTAACATGTCATAGGACATCTAGAAGGGCGATAATGTCGGCTACACTTTATTGGGTGGTTTTAGCCCATGGTTTTGTAATACCATTTGATGGATTCTTATATTGCATCTCCTATATATGAGGCACATGAGATAGAGGTTGTGTGTAAGAGTCTTATGGCTATTGAGTTACCTCTAAATCTCTTATTAGTGGTACTCCTGTGAAGAGCTTGCTCTGCAAGTATATTATAATTTGTTTTTGATTGCTGAATAATATATTGGGCGGCTTTTGGAGTGTGGGTTTTTTCTCCCGAAGGGGTTTTCCCCATGTAAATCACTATGTTATGGTTTGAATGTTATTATATCTATTTCTTTTTTCTATATTTGTTGTGACGATCTATAAAAAAATTGCATTACCCTCCTCTCAAGTTTAGTGTAGGAAGTTGTTCCGCTACTTAACTTCTTTACACTCCTTTGGGTTGGTTCCCATAAATGTTGTAATCTTTTTTCATTGAGAGGCTCGATTGGAGCAATAGACTCCAACGAGTATTCTCACTGAGGTTTTTCCCCACTATGGGTTTTCATCGTACACTTTGTGTTATGTGGTTCACTCTTGTGTGCATGTGTCTTTGATCTATTTGCATTATTAGTGTTTCCTCAATTTTATTTAAAGTTTTAAAGATTCATTGATTCACCCCCCCTCTTAGTGACCTAATTGTGTTCCTTCAATTGGTATCAGAGCCCTAGGTTCCTATTTAGATAATCTTTCTCTAGCTTGGGTAGATTCTAGTGTGTGAGAATAATGGTGATGTATGAGTCATCCCCTACTATTGTACCAAGGTTTGATGTTACCAACTATGTTATTTGGAGTTCAAGAATGGAAGTCTACTTGTCCTCCTTAGGTCATGATTTATGGATGTCAGTTAAGAATGGATACTATGTCCCTGCTACTTCTCCAACTAACCCTGATGCAAAAAGAAAATATGAGAGTAATGTTGAAGCTAAGAAGGTTATTCTCAGCGGGTTGTCTGATATAGTGTCTTCAAAAGTTAATAAATGTAAGTTTGCAAAGAACGTATGGGACAGACTAAAGAAAATCTATGGAGAAGAGCATGGCATTGCTAAATTAGATTGTGGAAGGAAGAAGAAGAAAGGGACAAGCAAATGTGTAGATGACAAAAGTAGATCAATTAATGGTTGTAGTAGAGATGAAGAGGAAACTCATCTATTCATGGCTCAAGAGGTCCAAAATGAGGAAAGTGAAGTTGAAGTTGAAGTAGATCTTGAAGAAAATCTGGTTTGTGCACTTGAAGAAATTAAGATGTTGAGGAAGGAAAACAAAAAATATAGAAATGTTGTTGCAAAGGGAATAAGACTAATTAAATAAGTGCCTTGACGAGTTTGAAGAAAACATCACAAATCTGAAAACTCAATTGGAAGAAGACAAAAAGATGTATGAAGTGACTAAATCAAAATTGGAAGCTAAAGATATGGAATGTCAAAAGTTGGAGCATGATGTGATGAATCTTAGAAAAGAACTTCGGAGTTGCAAAGATGATCTCAAGACAAGAATGAAATATGAGGGAAGCTACAATGCATTAGATGACATGTTGAAATAGCAAAAGCATTCAAAAGACTACGGGTCTAAGATATGAAGCTGGTCAAAGTCTTACCAATGAAGATACCTCCAAGAATAACATACATTTTGTACCTTCTAGCAAGAATGCTAATGGACAAACCTTCACAGTCAAGAATGCTCCAAGAAAGAAAATAGTTCTCACTCACATCTAACTACTACAACTGAAAATATGAAGACAAAGGTTGCTACTACAAAGATCAAACATGCTGATCCAAAAGGAAAAGCCAAGTTGGATGATGAAGGTTTCATTAAGGTTAAGGACAAAAGGAAGAATTCTAGAAGACCGAGATGGTGCTCCTAGGAGACAAATGAGAAATGCCTTCAACCAGAATCACTAGTATGCTCCTCAATTCCACGGTTATTGTTACAAATCATATGGACATAAAGTATCAAATTGTAGACTTGTGCATAGACCCGCTCCAAGGTATGATAGCAAGAATGCTTCTATTGCTCTAAGAAATAAGAATATTGTATGTTATAACTACAATAATGTACGCCATAAGAGATTTGAATGTAGAAGAAAATAATTGCAGTCATGTAGAAACCCCTTCAATTACTCTTTGAACAACACTCTAAGATATAACAACTATGGGCAGCATAAAAGAGTGGGTATAACTTATGTAGGAAAGGACATACGAAACAAAAATAGAAGTATTCCAAAATGGTCAAGAAGTTATTTTGCTACATTAGCTGGTCAGAAAAGTATGGATTAGAAAAGGAGAACAAATTGGTTCAATAGTAATCTCTCTACTCCCTAGTTTAGTAAGAACATAGTATGCTACAATTGCAATAATTTTGGCCATATTGCTAAATATTGTAGAAAAAAAGTTGTTAAATCAAGAAAGATGATAGATGTTTCTCCAAAGGGTGCAACTGAGAAAAGGAGGGAGATCAAGAAAGTTTGGAAAATGAAATTGAACACAGATAATGAGAAAAACAAGAAGGATGATTCAATGGGCCAAAATGATACATTCCATGCACAAGTGACATTTCCTAAAGCTTAAGGAGAAGTGGAACCTTAGGGGAAGCTTAGAATGATAATATCTTTTGCCCCCAAATTTCTGAAAGAATAAGTGATAGGGAAGTAGTTTAAAACAAAGATTGTTCATGAATATTTTAACTGATTTTGAGGTTAGTTAAGATTGTGCATATTTGTTGTGGTGCTTGTAGTGGAGAAAGGTTATCCCATGGTAGCATATCATGCTTAGACATTGTTGGCATATAGTTCACCGTGGAAAGTATTTTGGTTGTAGTTTCACACTTGCACATATATAAGGTTGTGAATGCATGTAAATGCTAAAGATGATTTGCATTCAAACCACATAGTGATAGTGATTGAGAGGTTGAAGACAATGTGCTACGTTAGAGCTCATTCATGAAGGAACTGATTCATTCCAAGGTTCAAAGTATAAATTTGAAAAGATTTGAGCATATAGTCAGTGTCACGTAGATACTGTGATAATACTTAGCTTCAACAGTGAAAGGATAAGTATGGTGAAGCATGAAAGTGGAATGATTGATATAACCACATGAGGATAATGAGGAAGTTATATAGCTACAACATAAGAGGAGTTGAATTTTTTAATATGGACTTGATATTCAGGATAGTGTTGAGGCTAAAAGGACAGTGTGCATGGAAAAACAATTGTGTGTATGTAAAAATTGATGCTATGTTCTTGCAAGAATGGACACTGCAAGAGAATTGATTGATGCAACTGGCATTAAGGACAAATAAGACAATATTGAATTAATTACAGAGATAGATAATGCATCAAATTTGAAAGAAAGTTATGATGAGTTGTGAATCATTCATAAGGTGTATATTTATGATTATGAATAAGGTATCTAAAACACTGTCATAAACTAAGATAGGTTCTCCTATGGTGAAATGTGACTATGAGACCTCATGTGTATGTGAATATGTATTGTCCTTCAATCATCACATTTAATTATTTTAGACACGAGAGATTTAGATCCACAGTCACAATCCATTGTTTTGACATTTGGGACCTTATCCAAGGTTCATATCAGCTTATGAGGGCAATGTGGCAGCCTGGAACAAGAGAAGAAAATGCAGTGATACCTTTTTCTATTCAAGAAGAATGACTGCAACAGTATAAAGTGGATAGAATGAATGCTATGGTCCTCCAAGATCCTCTTAGTAAGGACAAGCACTTAAGTTCCAAACTGACTTTGATATGTGACTCTAGAAGGCATAGGGGATGATGACAGTTTATAATAGTCATGATTTTTTTTTTAAAAGGACAGTGAGATTCAAATCATAGTAGTCATAGAGCCCAACAAATCTTGTATCAGCCCAACTATTATGCAGAAGAGCAGATCGGAAAAAAATAAGGACAGCCCAGCAAGAGTGAAAATGGAAGAAAACAGATGGGTAGATGGTGCATATTGGTTGTGATTCTCAGGGGGAGACAAGTTGAATGTGCATATTTTATTTTATAATAATGGCTCATCTAGTTGCACATTTTATAGTGTAATAATGGTTCATCTAGCATATAGGTAGCAGAAGTGTATACAATATAGGTGCACTAGTTGCAGATATATTTACTACCATTGCCTAAAGATACATTTGAGTACCTTAGACTCAATTTGGATTTTGTCCCACCTTCTTTCGGCATATAAATGCATTCATATGTGTGTGTTTCAAGGGGAGCATACAGATTTATATTTTTTCAACCTTGAACCAAATTCTTGTTCTCGGGGGGAGAACATCGTGGTCATACAAAGTTAATGGAGTGCATCATCAGAGACACAACTGCATATTACAAGGTCAATAAGGTGTATATAAAAGGGCACAACAAATAGATACAGGGGAAATGTGGCCTAAATCAAAGGGGGAGACAAAATTTGTGTCATACAGGTTGACAAAGTGCACATGCTTAGGTATGACCAATGGATACAATGAGAGAAGAAGTGTTTCAGCTAAATATATCTGATTATCTCATAAGAAATGTTTCCTGCAGAGACATTTGGACTGAGGGGGAGATTAGTTGAATTATTCTAGGTATGCAGACCATTTGCCATTGTTTTCAAAGGGGGAGAATGGTGATTAGAGTGTTGACATCAATGCAAAAGGGTGAGATTTTTGGCAAATGTTGTCATTGGTGTCAACTAGGATAGGTTGTAGTTGCAGGTTGTACAGAAGAGATAAGAAGCATAAATGAATAGTTGCAGAGGTGAAAATGGTGTGCTATCATAGTTTTGAGTTGGCCTCATAACATGCTCAATCCATCAGGTTTGATATATTCTTGTTGTAGATTAAAAATGGTGAAAAATAATGTGTTTGGTAGTTTTCAGCATGACTATGCTTTTGTCTCAGTGACATCCTCTATTTCGGTGTGACTTGGTCTATTGTTGTGACTCATTACGGGCTCTACAGACATTTATCTGCTATATTGATATGCATTCTTTTGAGGTGACTATTTTCCTGGTCTTGGCGATATAGCCTTGTTTTGATGTGAGATGACATTTCCACAAGACAACTTTTGTCTCTTATCAGCACCTTGATATCTTGGTGAATTGGCTTTTCAAGGCGACCATAGACCTATCTTAACAATCTAGTAAGAAAAGGGTTTTGTGTGGGGCCTAGCCAAGTCTATTATTGGTCTATCGCATCTGACTAAAAAAGTAGAAGTGTATCGCTTTTATTCCTAAGTTTTTTTTTTCTCTTGATCCTTTGATCTCTGATGTGGACCTCACCAAGCATCTCATGTTTTATGTTGTGTGATTGCGTCTGACTGGAAAAATTGAAGTCATTTTTTTCTCAATTCTAACTTCTGGTGGATCTATAATATTCGATAGTCAAGCCCACTTTGTCTGAGTGTCTGTAGATATCCAAGTGGTGTATGCTTGCTGGTTTACTTAGGCCGAGTTGGTTTCATGCAGCCCCTTTATCCATGTGGAAGCTACTAATTGTTCTCCACGGTTGTGGTCCGTTCGCGTGGGTCCCTTGTGGTGTGGTAGCAAAAGTATTTTCGGTAAGACATTGCCCTTTGGCAAGACTACTTTTGGCTCTTTCCAACCCCATTGTGCTACATTGAAATAGCTTTTTCAGTGTGATCTTGGAGGACTCTTGTCGATATCCCTTTGTGTACGATGAGTGATGTTGGATGGTCAGGCCCACCTTGTCCTAGTGTCCATTGGTTTCCACATGGAAGTCATTGTATGGTCCACCTGTGCTTTGTGCGACCTCAATATATCTATCAGACCCACTTTTCACACCGTGCCCTTGTGCCTACAAGAATCTGATTGGAAACTGCTCCTTGGTCTACATGGGTTGTGATGTAATCTTGTGGGGCCCTCTCTTTTCGGTGTAAGCCCCCATTTCGGCAAGACCAAATTTGATTTGTGTAGAGCCCCCGCCTCTTGCCAATATGCCAATGTCAATGTGAGCATATCTTTCTGATAAAGGTTCCCTTTTCGACATGACATTGGACTTTGATAAGAGGATTTCTGCCCCATGCCAACCTCTTAGTGTTATCTAGCGATATGATTTTTTCGAGGTGACTATGCGTAGTCTTGGCGACGAGAGTCTCTTCTTCAGTGTGATGTTGAATGCATCATGCTGACACCAACATGTTTTTTGGTGTAACATGGCACTTCGCCATGACACCAAATCAACCTTGTAGACCCTTTAAGCTACAACAATAAAGGTTTAGTTCACTATAACAGGTGCAGTGTCTTAGCGATATGCCTTCTACAACAAAGATAAGAAAAAATAACAAGATTTTATTGACTCTAGTGGATGTTGATTGTTGAATGGTCCACATTGGCAGTTGACTCAAGTTGATCAGGTGAATTGGACGATCAACATGAGGATGTGGTGCACATAGAACCAAATAATGACCACCCCAATGCCAAAAGACATTTCTTGCAAAAATGGTGAAAATAAATGAAGTTGTTTATAGTCCAATCAGGACAGATCGAGCAGGTCATAGAAGGATGAAACTGCATTTAATGTTGGTCCAGTTGCAATTCATTGACAGGCTCGAGGAAAAACATCAGACCTAATATTACTGGATATAGTAATCTAATCTCAGAGATACAATATGAATTTAAAATGATACCAAGGTGATATATTTATTAATGATGACTATTTATCTAGGACAGATGTACAAAGAATTTAAACAACCTACAAATATGACCTCTTAGAAGCTTGAGAAGAATAAATTAAAAACTGCTTTTTGTAGGGAAAACCTTGCATGGACAGAGATGAGTAAAATGAGATATTTTTGATGTGATGTGTAGTAGTTGGATGTATGAGTTGGTTGAGCTATGTTGGTATGAGTGAGAGATGGAAGAGAGAAGTATAACCAAGTGTGTGTACTCTAAGTTTAGTTGATGAAATAGAGCGTAGTAGAGAGAGAGAGAGAGAGAGAGAGAGAGAGAGAGAGAGAGAGAGAGAGAGAGAGAGAGTAGGTGAGAAGAAGCAGAACACCATATGAGAAAAGTGTTGTGGAAGTGTGTGTCCATTCTAAGAATAGACAAAGTGTTGTAGAAAAAAAAAAAAGTGTATCAGAAGAAGGAGGTTATTGTAGAGAAGAGAGGTGAAGTTGAAGAGTAAGGTAGAGGATTGAAAAGGTGTATGTGTTGAATAGAGAAGAGTGTGCATCTTGAGAAAGAGAGAGTGCAGAAAGGAAAGAGTTGAAAGTATAGCTAAGTGAAAGAGTGAGAGAAGTTAGCTGAGAGACAAATAGAAGATATTGAGATGAGGATCATGAAGATATGCAGAGGCTAGAAGATAGAAAAGACATATCAAAGGGACAACATCATAGAGCACCAGTGAGTGCATATAAATCAGATTGTAAGGGTTACAAAACTCATTTGTAACAAGTTGTCTCATTGTTTTAAAAATTATCATTCAATCATTGTGATTCTTTGAGTGGGTGCTTAGAGTAGGGGTAGGTGCTCCTTTGAGTAGGTGCTCATAAAATCAGGGGTTGGTGCTCCTTTGAGTAGGTGCCCATAAACTTCATGGGTTCATGCTCCTTTGGGTTGGTGCCCATAAATGTTGTAATTAGTTTGTCATTATAAGGCTGGATTGGAGCAGTAGACTCCAACAACTATTCTCATCGAGGTTTTTCCCCAATGTGGGTTTTCCTCGTACACTTTGTGTTATGTGGTTTGCTCTTTTGTGCATGTGTCTTTGATCTATTTGAATTATTAGTGTTTTCCCAATTTGATTTAAAATTTTAAAGATTCACTAATTTACCCCCCCTCTCAGTGACCTATTTGTGTTCCTTCAATGCATTCCCTGATAAGGTTAAGAAGTCTATCACCAACCCCAAGATTTTTAAAGAATTTGAATAAGAAATTCTTGTTAACATTATCGATGGCCTTAGAGATGTCAAGCTTGAAGACCATAGTCGGCTGACAACATCTGTCCATTAAGTGAATAACCTCATGAGTAGTGATGGCAGCATCCTAGATTTGTCTTCCTGGTATGAAACCTTTTTGCCTCCGACTTATAAGATTATCAAGGAAAGGCTTAATCCTTTAGAAAAGGACTTTGGAAGATATTTTGTAGACTATGTTACAAAGGTTGATAGGTTTGAAGTCCTTGAGGCATGTAGGTTCTTGAAATTTGGGAATCAAGGAAATAAAAGTGTTGTCCATCTTTTTTATCAACTTGCCTAATCTGAAAATCCTTAGTGACCATCACAATGTCAGCACCAATGATGTCCCAAAATTCTTGGAAGAAACCCGAAGGGAATTCATTTGATCCTAGGGCCTTGTAGGCACCCATAGAGAATATTGTCACTATTACCTCGTTATCAGTAACCGAGGCCATGATGACAACATTGTCCGCCTCATTCAAGGGATTTGGGAGGCATTGAAGGAGAGTCTCATCGAAAGGAAAATCCCTAAATCTATTATCACCTTCAAACATCCTACGAAAGGAATTCAAGTCCATAGACCCTAAAGCATCATCATCCTTAATTTCTTGATTTTGATCATTCTTTAAGAAAGTAATTAGATTTGTTCTCTTGTGCCTTCTAGTTGATATGTGGAAGAAAACATAGTTTCTATCCCCCTCTCTCAACCATTGGACTCTAGATTTCTACTTCCAAAAGATCTCTACCTACTTCAAATTTTCCTTTCAGTCCCTTCTTAAAGCTTCCTCTTTGCAATGGGTGGCATCAAGGAGGTCTCCCTGGTCAATCCACTCCTAGATTGCAAACAATTTTCTACTAAGTTCCTTTTTATTGATAAAAATATTTCCAAAAGTGTTTTTCTTCCATCCTTTCACATTTCTTTGAATCAGGTCCAGTTTTTTAGTCACTCTAAACATAGGTGTTCCTATGGCAGGGTTGTTCCACCATCTTTTGATGCAGTTCCTAAACTCAGGGTGAGAAGTCCACATCATTTCATAACAAAAAGGGTAATCTCCCTTGACACGTTGAGCGGGACACATCAGGAGTATGGGATTGTGGTTAGACACCATTCAAGGTAAGGCAAATAGAGAGGCATTGAAACCAAAATCCCAATTGCACAAGATTAAAAATTTGCCCAATCTAACCTGGATGAGATGATCATATTTCTTATGATTGGACCAAGAAATTTTTTGTCCAACCAATTCCACATCCATTAGCCCATTCTTATTAATGAATTCAACCAGGTCCGTCATGCTATCAGAATAATCTAGGAGGACCCCAAGCTTTTTAGAAAGGAAAAGAGGGGACTTGAAATCCCCAACAACCATCTAGTGAGCATCAAATTCACTTTGGACTAAAATGGAGATGTCATTCTAGAGGGTAAGATGATCCACTCTTGGAAGCATAGACATTGATAAGAAACCAAGAACCATTATGGGAATATACCTTAGTAACAAGGAAGCTGGTTGAGGAAGAGACAAAAATGCTATCAGAAACTAGATGACCAGCTTTAGAGAACTTTTGAAAAAAGAGAGTAGAATTTTCATAAACCAAAGCCTGAGTCCAACTTCCCAGTTTGGATTTCAGAGTTATAAAGTTGGGAATATTTTTACAAACCATAGGCAAAACATAGAAATGAGCATTCACCAACTTGGATTTAGTCCAAGTAATCTCGTCCATCACCACAAAGTGCTTGAAGGTATTTCCAATCCATTTTAACACCAATTCATCCCAGTGTTCCAAAGGTAATCCTAGAAGGTGGACCCAAATAGGGGCATAATTATGCAAATCAGTTGTCAGGTTGAAGCCTCATTTCCATCTACATAGAGAGAGGTGATGCTTTCCATACATCCAAAATCTAGAGAGAACCATGACAACATCCTCCTCTGTTGTAAACTTAAGAAGAAAGAGAGCACAATACATGACACTAATAGAGACACTACCCTTTAGCTTCCATTTTGCAATAGCCCATTTCCTAACCATATCGATGGTAGGTCTAACGGAGAAGAATTTCCCCACAAGAGTATTGTTCATGTTGGACACTATATGATCCACAATCGTGTCCAGTGCGACAATAGTCGTGCCCTCCTTTGTTTGTAAACATTTAGGGATAAAATTGGGATCCACCCCACCTTGAATGTTGCCAACAAGTGCATTCTTCTAGACCATTTCAAGTATGCAACCATTTGGCTACACCTTTTCTATCTCCCTAGCTTTTGAAATAGTCTCATCATGAGCAGCAGTCGCCTTGGAATTGGAAATGGTCACATTTAAAGTTGAAAGGGTCCCTAAATCCTTAGGTTGGGAAACCACCAAAGGCCCCAACAAAACCATCATCTCAATACCATTTACTATTGTCTCCTTCACATGCAGAGTGTTCGTAGGGGCCCCTAAGGAATGAGAAGTTGCCTTATCACCAAGGGATGCATTATCCCCAGAAAGAGAAGTAGAATTTGTGACAAAGCATGTCACCGTAGTGAAGTCTGATGGAGGATCAAAATGCAAGGGGATTTGGTCCCCACCCTTCATGGACGCCATGGGAGAGGAGATTCAAAATTTAAAATCGATGTAGGAGTGAGAAAGTTGCAGAGCTAAACAACTTTTCAACACACTTGATTGTTATCTTTATTTTGATGCCAATGTAAATGTTGTGTTAACATATTAATTTAAATATATGTAATATTTAGATCAATATAGATTATTAATTATTTTTATTAATTAATAATCAATTAAAATAAAATATAATTATTAATAAATGATCTATTACAAGTACTAATATTTTTAATAATAAATATAGTTAAATAACAAAAAATGGCTTTGCACAATAAGCGAGCAAAAATAAAAAACCCTAGCTTGTGTGGTTTAGAGGAGGGATAGAGTGCAATGGTAGAGAGTGAGCAAATAGCAGGTGGCTTTGTGATGCACATCAATGCAACAAAAGAGGTGAGAATGGATATTGAAATCATGTAAGACTTGGCAATCCTTTTTCGCTTTGTTGGAGTAAAATTGAGTAGAGTATATATTAAACATTAGATCTAGGAGAATTGGAAAATAAAAGTAATATTGAAGTTCCTTCCAAAAAAATTCATTATGATGATCTTCACAAACAAGGAAGAGAAACAATGAATCCTGGAGGAGGGGGTTTAGAAAATGGGGGATGCACCGTTATACATTCAGTTATGGCACCCTAATTTTGATAATACGAGTTTACACCCATATGATGAGCCAATAAGGATACAAATGTATAACTTACCAAATAGAATATTAGGCTCCTAAGTGTGTGGAGAAGATTGGTATATCTTTAGGAACCCTCTTGGACATCGACATGGATATAATGAGCCAATATGGATACGAATGTATAACTTACCAAATAGAATATTAGGCTCCTAAGTGTGTGGAGAAGATTGGTATATCTTTAGGAACCCTCTTGGACATTGACATGGATATACTTGCTATTGATTTTGGCAGATATAGACGTTTGTAGATCGCGATGGTTTGGCTAATCCCAGAGCATATTGCCTTATTGGTGAATGGAAAAGAATGGTTACAAAAGGTTTAAATTGAGGTAGACAAGAGATTTTGTGTAAATTGCAGATCTCAAATGCATTGGGAAATGGATTGTAAGGTCACGACAAAATCAAATGGATATGAAAACATAAGACCAAAAACTAAAATGGTGTGGAAAATCAAAAACCCTATTTCGATCACCATGGTGAATAATTAAACTATACTTAACAAGGAGATTCCCGTTCAAGATGATATTGGTACTGGAGATAAGGATGACAATGTGATAATTGATATCACACACAACGATCAATTGAATTTGGAAGAGCTCAAGAATGGAATAAGTGTAGGAGGTGATGGTTTAGTTTCTTTGGAGGAATCAGATGATGAGTGTGTAATGGATTAATTAGACATCATAAATGGGAGATGCATATCGTAGTTCTCAACAAAAGTGATGGACTTTCTAAACCAGATCGGAAAAAAAAAGGGTAAAGGGATAAATTCTCTCAAGCAACTAAGGGAGGAAGAAGCGTATGAGAAGAATTTCACAACCATCAGGAAATTTCTATCAAGTACCAAAGGAGGAGCGGCCTCCCTTGGGAAATAATGAAAGTAACCACCTGGAATGATAGGGGCTTTGGGGCCCCTGACAAACGACACCTAATCAAGTGTCAAATTCAATATATGGCTACTGATGTGATCGTCCTACAGGAAACCAAAAATTTTGCTAATGATGGGGAATTTTTTTGACATATTGTAGAGGGTGGAAAGGTTATTTTTATCAGTCCAATGGAGCGGTTGGGGGTTTAGGCCTTCTTTAGAAAGAGAATGACATGTTTGTTGAAATTCTTGAATCCAAACTTTTATTGAATCCAAACTTTTATTGTTTATCATTGAATGAAAATTTTATTGCAGTATGTGTTTATGGTGCCACCAAGACAACCAAAAAAACAGCCTTGTGGTAGGCGATTCTAAGTTTCATGGAAAATGTATTGGATTTTAAGTTTTTATTAAGTGGGAAATTTAACCCAATTTTGAATGGTGTTAAAAAAAAAAAGGTGATAACCCTAAAATTAACCAAAACATGATAGACTTTAGAAACTTTGTGGCATCTGGTGGACTGCCCAACGTCAAATGGTATCTTTACCTGGATAAATCGTAGGCATGATTTATTGAATATTGTAGAGAGGATAGATCATTTTCTAATTTCCCCTTAATGGTTGAATGATTCTTTTTTATTTGGTGATAAGATTCTTCCCCTCTTGGCTTCAGATCACTATCCAGTGCAGCTTGAAATGTGTGGTAGGCTGGTCAATCTCAAAACATGTTTCAAGTTTGAAAACATGTGGTGGCATTATTGTAATTTGATTATCCTCATTGAATAATGGTGGCATGAACATAAGGTGGGAGGGTCACTCAGATTTATTAAAAAACTACACTAATAAAAAAAAACTCAGAGAATGGAATAAGGTATCCTTTAAAAATATTTTCATGGAAAAGGCGAGAATTGAACAAGAATTAGTTACTTTGAATGAGAAGGTTTTCATGCTTGGTATGTTTAAGGAATATTTTGATAAAGAAAAAACTCCAACCACAAAATTGAAGGAAGTCCTAGCTACAAAGATCTACTAGAAGGATAAGTCTAGGGAGGCATGGCTAAAGGATGGGGAGTCCAACACACAAAAAAATTACTCCTCTATGAGTGTGCACAAAACCATGTTTAAGATTGAAGAAATTAATAGAGGCAATGGGATTAAGGCATCAAGAATCTTGGATGTTGGTAATGAAGTGGCTAAGTATTTGAAAGGCGTCTTAGGTAACAATAATGAGACTAGTGATCCTAACCTGGATATAAATTCCATTCCAAGGATGGTTTCAAAAGAAGATAATCGAATGCTATGTGAACCAGTTACATTGGAGGAAGTAAGAAGTGTTCTATTTCAATTACATTTGAAGAAGGCCCCAGGCCTTGACGGTTTCAATGCAAAGTTTTTCCAGAAGTGCTAGCACTTCATGGGTCATGAGATTTGGAAGATAGTGGAGGATTTTTGCATCCATAAGAAGTATGTAAAAGATATCAATAATACATTTATTTCTCTATTTCCCAAGAAACAATCATATACTTCTTTCAATGATTATAGGACGATGTAATTATGTAACACATTGTATAAGGTTATATCCAAAGTCTTTACCAATAGACTAAAAAAGGTACTAAGGAATGTGATATCTGAAGAACAATATGGCTTTACTTCGAGTAAAGATACCTTTGATTGCATTATTCTAACCAATGAAATCATACATACTATGCAATTTGAAAAGATGAAATGTATGGTGATAAAGCTAGATGTAAGCAAAGCCTATGACAGAGTTGTGCGGGGTTTCATGCTACAAGTTTTGGAGATATTTGGATTTAGTGCTCATTGGATAGAATTGATACGCTTTTGTGTTTCGATGAAAATATTCTTAATTTTAATTAATGGTGCTTTATTTAGTTTTTTTAAAGAAACTAATGGAATTCGAAAAGGAGATACCTTGTCTCCATTTAGTTTTGTTATTATGGTTGAGGCATTGGGAAGAGCGATCAATGCACATAGGTTTGGACAGGAATCTGAATAGTGGATGATTGTGATCATGTCACACACATAGAATTCGCAGATGACACTGCTTTATTTGGGGAAGCCAATATCAGGGAAGTAATAGATATAAAGGAGACTTTGGAAAACTATGCACAACAATCAAGTCAACTCATGAACAAAGAAAACCCAAATATTTTCTTCTTCAATACAAAAAAGAGTATATTAAAAAATATAGTGAAAATCATTGGTTTTACTATTGCTTCATTTCCAACCAAGTATCTTGGAGCATCAATCTTTGAGGGAGTATGCAAATCAAAACATTAGGACGAGGTGGTTGAGAAATGTAGGAATAAAGCTTCCTCATGGAATTTCAAGTGGTTGACTTTGGTAGGCTGGTTGGCGATAATTAAAGTCATGCTTTCTGCTATGCCAATATATGTTATGTCTTGCCTACCTATCACACATAAGACTAAATCAAACTTAGAGAGTATATTAAAAAAAATTATATGGGAAGGCTCCAAGGATGAGAGAAAGATACCCTTAATTGGTTGGGACTCAATGTGCAAGTAGAAGAGTGTCGGTGGTGTCGGGTTGAGGAAAATGAGAATGCAGAAATTGGCCCTTAGCGCCAAGCTTGTTTAGAAGATGTAGAGGACTCCAAAAAGGCAGTGGTGTCGTATATTTCAAAGGAAATATTTAGAATGTAAATCTGAATCAAATATTGACAATAGTAAATATTGGCAAAGGATCTGCTACATGGAAGTTTTTATGGGAAGCTAGGCATCTGATTACCAACCACCTTACTTGGAAAGTAAATAATGGTCAACCCATGAATTTTTGGATTGATTCATGGAACGAGCATAGAAATTTGATAGATTCACTGGATATCGGGGACCATGTGGAAAGGTTGGGTGAGTTGTTTGAATCAAAGGTAGCAAATTACATTCAATTGATTCATGGTATGCATGGTCGGGAGTTTCTTTGGATAGACACAGCTAGCCTAAGTCTCCCAAGAAACACTCTATGAGTGGTGAAAATGGAATGATAAACTATTGTAAAACCAACAAAGATCTGACAATATAAAACCCTACTTCTACAATTAAGAATCCACCATACATCAATGAAGAACCTCAAGCATGCAAAACATCAACAAAATAGAAATATTTACCATTCACATGCTTAGTGGGGTTTGATCTCCATTGATCTTACTTCGATATGGTTGCTCTCAGATTTTGTATTGTGCACAAGAGCTTAATAAAGAATGGATTGTGGTTGTGTAGATGTTTGATTGCTTGATCGCGCGACTTGGTTGATTGATCACATTGGCTAGATTAGGTAGCTAGGGTTGATAAGAATGAAAGGATCCTCTTATATAGAAGACACCTTATAAAATGGAGGGATAGGATTAAGAGGTGAAATGATAAATGGTCAGCTAGGATTAAATGGTAGGTAGATGAAATAATAAAATATGAATGGGGTAGTTAGGATAAAATCAAGAGATGAATGACAAGTGTCATGGAGGGAAAAAGATAATGAATTAATTAAATAAATAAAGATCTATTTAATTAATAGAAGAAGTGGGACCAATTAAATGAATAAAATATTATTTAATTTAGGGAAAGGATAATTTAAATAAATAAATCTATTTATTTAAATGGGGAAAGGCTAGAAAAGGATAAATGAATTAATTTAATAAATAAAAATCTATTTAATTAATAGAAGGCTTAGGATAAAATAATTAAATAAATAAATATTTATTTAATTAGGCTAGGACAATTTTAGGTGTCTACATTTTGCCCCTCTTTGAGATAATGTAGCTTGTCGTGTTGGCTCAAAGAAGATAAGATTAACTGATACAAGGTTGCCCCAAGATGGGAGTGGTATGCCCCCTTGAGAGATTGGATGATTTTTTTTCAAAAAATCATAGACAATCTCTCAAAAAGAAAGAAAGACTAAAAGGGGATAAGGATAGGACAACAAGGTTGGGCAGGTGAAAACTAGATTGAAAAGGAGTCAATGGGCAAGAAAACGACATCAAGAGGGAAGTGTAGACGTCTAAAATTAATTAAATTAAATATTTCATTAATTTAATCCCTTCTACATAATTAATTTGTTTAATTATGTTTATCATTATTGCTCTTAAAATTAATTAAATTCAATTCAATTCATTTTATCACTATAGTCCCATAATTAATTTATCAAAATTAATTATTCCTCGTTCTTCTAAAGTCATCTCAATCATTAATTCTTCTAAATTCCTCTTAGTTAATTAATTCTAATTAATTAACTTAAGCCATAAATAACTTCTCCTACTCCTCACTTAGCCTAATTAATTCTTCTAGAAGCATGATTATCATTATTCCTCAATTTTAAATTCATCCACTCATTCTCTCTCATCATATCACATCCTCCTAACTTTCTCACTTGCACTCTAATCCCTCATTAACCCACCTAATCAATCCCCTTAATCATTTGCACATCCCTAATCACCTTTATCTTTTCAAAGAAATTCAAATTCTTTGAATCTCCCCATGCATCCTCTTCCCAAGGAATTTTTAATTCCTTTATCCATTTAGTCTTCCCACACATCTCTTATTTTGGAATTTTTAAATTCCTCTCCCCTTTCTCCAAGGATTTTTTAATTCCTTTTTCTCTTTCCCATGTACCCTTAGAGGTGTGGAGACAAGAAATGCCTTTATGGCATATCTCTTGGTCTCCACACCTTATCCTCTCAATCCATGTGCTCCCTCTCAAATCGATCTCAACCCTTCATCCCAAAATAAATCTTGGCCCTTCATTTTGGCCTCCTCC
Source organism: Cryptomeria japonica (assembly GCF_030272615.1). Lineage (NCBI taxonomy): Eukaryota > Viridiplantae > Streptophyta > Pinopsida > Cupressales > Cupressaceae > Cryptomeria > Cryptomeria japonica. Next base: position 107,446,676 of record NC_081409.1, read on the forward strand.
AATCTATAAATTGGAGTCTCCTCTCCTCACAAATCATCCACTTCTCATTTAATCTTATTTTGTTAATTTGAAATCCAAAATCATCCATCACGCCATCACAATGCCCAAATATTCTCTCATCTAATCCATATCCATCATCATTCAAATCCAATCCAAATCCAACCAATCTTGTTGTGTGTAGAGAGCAATCCACATCCCAATCAAGGAGCTAATCCAAATAAGTTAAGGAGGGGCGCATCCTTGGCTTCACTAATAGCTCAATCGGAGGAACAAGAGAGAACTGTCTCTTGCAAGGTATAAGAAGCTTGGTTTATGCTTTATTTGGTTTTTTATGTTTATTTGGGTTTAAACTAACCATATAACCTTGCATTAGTTTTCCCTTGCTTCAGGAAGCACAACCAATTAGGGTTCCACAACCTATATATAGAGGCCAAGGGGAGAAACAACCTCATTTGCATCCACCACCCTTTAGAGATCTAGAGCAAGGAGTATCTAGAGAGCATATGAGAGTAGTCAGTAGTAAGAAGATCATGGTAGTCAGATTACATCGATTCAATCGAGTTCAATGGTTCAAGTGGCCTGCATACACGAGCAAGTTGGTATGTACCTCAAACTTGCTCATCCATTTAGCATTTATTAGGATAGGAAGTAGGTTTAGACAAAAACATGAAAGTGATAGTTAGGCGTTTGGATGCGTCTTGGTCTAGTTAGGACGCATATATGATGTGAAAGTGTGTATAGGTAGGGTATGTCCATGTCTAGGCTTCTAATCGCGTTTGTGTTGGCAGAATCCATGTTTATGTTGCATTGGTGCGTCTAGGGTATTCATTCGCGTATGTGCAAAGCAATGCCACATTTATGTTTGAAAGCATGTGTATGCTAGATAAAACTATGTATATACAGTAATGACGCATATAGGTACGTCCTTAATGCATATGTGTCAAAGCTAGGCTGAAATCAAGTTTTGTGATAGACATATGTTGTCGATTGGATAAATTAACAAGAGGATACACTCAGACAAGTGCATCAGGTAGGATAAGATAGGATTAGGATCAGAATCAGCCATCATGTGATAAACATGAATAGCCAATTGGATAAACTATCAAGAGGATACACTCAAATAGGTTCCCCTAGGCGGATATGATGCTAAGCAAATCTAGGATAAGTCGTCAAATTGATAAAATCTAGTGAGTGCTCTAGCAGGATAGGATAAAGACTAAGTGCAATGTGATAAACATATACACTAATAGGATGAGTGCCATGTGATAGACATAAGCACTAGGATAGAGCTTTATGAGCAGTACCATGTGATAAACATAGGCACCACCTAGGGTAGGATAAGATAAGCAACACCATATGATATACATGAGTACTACTAGGACTAATGTGATTGGTTTGGTTGATTGTAGGAGTATCTAGCTTAGTTGGAGTCATGGGAGAGGTTCTATAGATGAACCTGACTCCTGAAGAGCACGCAGTGATAGAGGCCATGGGTTTACAAGTGAATACAAGATTGTTGATTGCTCTTGCGAAGAGATGGTACTATGAGACATTCTCTTTTCATTTTTCGGTCAGTGATATGTTGGTCACACTAGAGGATGTATACATGATATTGAGGATACTAATCACAAGTGAGCTAGTGGTTTATGATCAAGACGGGGATGCAAATGCTCTACGACGAGTGTTTGGAGATCCCAAGCTTGAGATCAGATGAGGACACATGAGCTGGGAGGTCATGTACACCATTGGGCATATACTAGTTGTAGTGGCAGGAGGGGTTATCAGTGGATTCCTATGTCCGGATAGGGTGATTCACAGATTGGCTACAAGATGGGGGAGAGCACTGGAGATGCTCCTGACTTAGATGACTGGGTTCACATGGAGGCCAGGTGTACTAGCACACTTATATCATGAGTTGCATCAATTTATGTACCTTGGTGGTTGTGGGATTGGTTGTGGGGTGACTCTTTAATAGGTTTGAGCTTATGAGCATATAGATGTGACTAGGCAAGTGCACTTTCGATTCAGAGCTCACAGTCAGTCTTATGTGCATATATATGGTATCATCACTTTTCAGTCACGGCTAGGGAGGTTGGAGTATTGATGTAGGGTTATTGATGACATTGGCATTGTGATATGGTGACCATACTTGGAGTTGGACTGTGAGGTGTGGTTCAAGGATGACACTGAGTTACCATTTTTCTTTCGTACTAGATATCTAATTAGATAGACATTATACATTTTGGATAGATAACTTTTGGACAGGGTGTCTCAATGGTTTGGTAGGATACAATAGATGCAATAGGGATTTGGAGAGTTTGCTCGAACATTTCAAGACCAGGTACATTGGGGCCTGATTTTATCACATGATACTGCAGTGGCCAAGTTTCATGCACTTATACCTATGCCATGGGATCTCATGAGAGGTGTGGTGGATGTGGGTGTGACACCTGAGTATGATACTTATTTAAGAGCACATCCATTTCCATGACTTACAACACTAGGGGACCTAGTACCAAGGATTGATGAGGAAAAGGATGAGGGAGATGATGTTGAGGATGGTGGAGGTAGATGGAGGAGGTAGAGGAGAGGAGGAGCTTAGAGGATAGTATGAGGGAGAGGGAGAGGAAAAGATGATGGAATCTGAGGAGGAGATGGAGGTCGAGGAGGGAATGGAGGCCAAGGAGTGGGTCAACAAGTCAGGGCAAGTAGACCACCAAGGCCACTGAGGGGTAGATGAGGATAGCTAATACATTTTATCGCACAAGGATAGATATCGGATGCCCCAAGACAAGCTAGGAGGGATGAGGAGATGGTAGAGGGTGAAGTTGGAGGAGATGAGGAGGAGGATGAGCTGCTAACCCTTAAGGAGTTCACACAGGGTAAAGTTGATGAGATTGAGGACCTAACGAGAGAGGTATCTAGGTTATAGAGGCATCTACAAGAGATTAGGGATGAGAGGGATATATCCATTGAGTGGTATACAGCTACCGAGGAGACTATCTGGGTGGCTAGAGATACACAACAAGGTGATTCTGGATTTAGGTACACTTACTATATCAAATTTGGGGAGGATATTAGATATTGGAGGAGCTTATATGAGGTGGTAGTTCCACCTCACCTAAGGACAGGGAGCTACAAATAGGCATCTCAGCCTACTACCACAGGGAGGGAGAGACAAGGGACTTCTAGCGGTGGAGTAATGGGGCCACCACCACCAATAGGATCAATAGGAGGAGGGTGTAGACAAAATCCAAGGGCTAGGCCTTTGAGAGATCAGATTTTATCAAGGCCTATCGACTCTGAGGGAGGGAGTTCATCATAGATTTCTCTGGTCTATTTTGTATCAGTTTTGTATGATGATGCAGCCATCTTCGAGTGATTTTGTAGTCATATGATTTTTGGACATTATTTTATCATGACATACTAATTTTTGATATATATGCACAAGATGATCTATTGTGGTGACTATATGAATGTGTTTTTATGTGATGCATTTATGACATATGATTCTATATGCTTATGATGTCTATTATGATGATGCATTTTATTCTATATGATCTATGTTGAAAATATGATGTATGCCTATGATGTGATGTAATGCTTATGAGATGCATATATTTTTTTTATTTTTTATATGTTTATGTCATGCATGATGGTGATGTAATGTTCCTATTTATGATAATGCAAATGTTATACACTATGATGATATATGATGGATGCAATATGATAATGATGTTTATATGATGTACTAACAAGTGGTATGTGCAGGATGTGATCTTATGATATGATTATATGCAAACTAATGTATGGATGCAAATATGATTTCCATGTATATGATATTTATGGTGCATACTAACATGTGATGATGTAGAATACATGAAATGCAAATGTTTTTGGTGTCATTATACTCAATCGTGTGATTCCAAACTACATGGGAAAGGGGAAGGACAATGGAGGACAAAGCGGAAAAGATGATGAAGGTAGAAGATATGGAGGTGAATGAGCTTCTTGTGTTATTATCATCATTGAGCTTTATTATGGTAAATGTATTGTGACCATCTAGATATAGGTTTGACCTAGATCATCATCATATCATTTGCATGGAGATCAGACAGTCGCAAACAAGGCATGCCCCAGTTCACACTAGACCCAGAATGTCCTCATATCCTTAGATGAGGCATAGTAATACTAAGAGATAATTTATATACAACAAATAGGTGAACATATCCCATCCTCTCCTTTCTAGTCAAAGAAATACTGGAGATAAAATCTCTAGTCAACAAAATCCTAGAAAAGCTAAAAGACATGTCACCACAAAAGATAAAATCAAAAGAAAATCAAATACTTGACCCCAACATACAATGAAATCTTCAAGTTATAAGTGTATCTTGCCACATATGTTAACATGTTTGATCTGGTCACAATGTTGTCATCCTAATAAAGGAAAAATAGTGCTAATAAATTTTGCTTTAGTCAAAGTCTGTCAAAAGATTGATTTGTTGAAAGCTCGTTGCTACTTGTGTCTCATCTAAAACTAACTTACTCCATGAAACCAATACTTTATTTTGGAAAAGAGTGGAAACTTTATTGCAAATCAACAATGCAAGTGCTCGTTTATTATGGATTGTGCGTGAAAAGAAGGAAAGAAAGATAATGCTTCTCAAAACATGTGATGCTAAGGTTCCACTTCCATCACTAGGTTTAGGATCTGCCCCCAGTTACAGATGAAGGAAAGGAATGGAAAGGGTTTATTATGGATGGCAAACCAATCTTAGGCAGATCAATAACAAGCCATGATGGGAATGTGAAATTTTATTAAGGAATGATAGGTTGTGAGTGTGTGCAAAAGTGAATAGGGTAAAAATGAATCCTAAAGGAGGGAGGAGCAAATTCTCTAGACATTGCGTCGGTAACCCAGTTTTCACCATGGTACTTCCCCAGGGTGCCACCTTAGTGGTTTTCACTATCAGACGAATTTATTTCTCTTTACTTTTTTTATTTTTTCAATTTTTTTTGGGTCACAAGGTGCTTGTTTGCCAAGTTTTCACTAAATTGACGATTTTTGATTTTTGATTTTTGATTTTTGATTTTTTTTTGTATTTTGTATTTTTTTTGTATTTTTTTATTTTTTGTATTTTTGCTTAAGATAATATGAAAAGCTATGTGTAAAACTTGCGAAGGTGCATGTTGTTGATAGGATCATCTAATGGTTCTCCTTCTGGCGTTGATAATTGATAAGCACCTTATCCATAGACTATTGTGATGACATATGGCCCAAGCCAATTTGGTTCAAACTTGCCCCTTTTCTCTATCTTGCTATTTTTTTAGGGTTTTCTCTTAGGACCAAGTCACCCACCTCAAATATGAAAGGTTTCACTCTATGATTGTATCTGTGACTCATACATTATTGATATGCTTTGAGATGATTGAATGTAGTTTGTTGACGCTCATCTAACAACTCCAAATCTTGCAAGTGGGAGACCTTGTAGTCTTCATCAATGATAAGATCACACAAACAAACTTGTTCCTTGATATAATGATGTGTAGCTCCATTGATTGTATTATTTGATGAAGGAACTAAGGTAGAATTACTAATGTGTGAACTATGTTGGCCCATATGCGTGTCACCTAAAGAAGCTTGGGCATCCCTGATAACAAAGCCCCTCAAGGAAGTTCCTTTAAAGGTCCATTGATGTGATATACCACCAAGGGAGATGGATGTATAAAATAAATTCTTGTGAGGTGAAGGATTATAAGTGTGGGAAGAAGCGAAATTAGGATGACTTTATGGAGACTTAGGATCAACAAGTATGCCTTTTGACTTATAACTTTTGAAATTTATGCCCCCAATTAATTTGGTATTCGGGGAGATCAACTCTTGTTCTTTTTTATTCATAGGATTTTATGCTCAACTTTGATTTTTGTAGAGTCCAATAGCTTTTGATTTGGATTTGGATTGGAGGACTTCTCTTTATTTTTTACTATTAGATTTTTCTTTTCAAAGCTTGTGTGTTCCATATTGAAATTACGTTCTGAACATTCCAAATCCATATTCTATGCATGAAATTGAATAAATTAAAGCATGAAATGCAATTTATCAATATAAATAAATATCATTTTCAAAAATAAAAAATAAAAAAATTGAGACATTATTTAGTATTAATACATATTACGGAATTCCATTATTTTCTAACTATGTTACCAAAAAAACTTAAAGGTTTTGATTTTTTATCATTTTTATTTTGTCATTATCAGAGAGTGTGAAAGATTGAATTATACATATTATATTGTAATATTATGTTATAAAAAAATTTAGTGTATAAGTAAAATTTTAAAAATTTATCAATTGTAACTTGTTACTAATTTATACTATAACCTATTTTTATATGTGTTATATAGTTATTGTTATAATGTCAAATATATTTAACAAATGCAAACTTATTGTTAGGTGGTTAGAGTTAGTGTTTATTTTACATTGAGAATTAGGCTAAAGGTTTGATTTATAGTTCAATTATGGTTAGGGTTTGCTAATAATATTTATGATAGGATATGAGTTATATTCTATTCTATTCAATATATCAAATATATAATAATTGCAAAGGTAGTTTATGTTAATTATTTCTATTGAATAAATGATAATTAAATTATTTTATATTTTAATTATGAAGAATGCAACAATTTTTGTGTTGTGAATGAGTTGTTTAATTGGTAAAAATGTATCAATGACTATTTTTCAATACATTGTTCTAGCAAATTCACATAGGACAGCGAAATGAACTTGTTCTTTTTGGAGCATTGAAGTGATAAGAGAATTAATGCATTGTTTATTATTACTATAAACTGCATGAGTATATTAACAAATTTGTTATATCAAATCATTTCTAAGGCTTTTAGCTTGTTCTCTTCAACCTTTCTTTTGGCAACTTGTTTTCCCTTCTTCATTTTTTCATATTTGTCATATGTGAAGGGTATCATAATTCTTAGTCCTTGCAAATATTTGATGTGTGATATTACCACAAATGTGAGATCCCTTCTTTCAGTGGGCCCAATATCAATTGTATCATTTTCAAGTGTGAGGGCTTGTGATTTGTGTATCGTTAAAGCCCAAGTCAATCTTAAAGGTATTTGTTTTGTGATAACTCTATCAATTGGTGAAATAAAAAAAATTTGGGGGTTGTGATTGTCAATGGAATTTCAAAGTAACTATCAAAATATACAAGTACATATATGGTAGTTGAGGTGGTATAGTTTCTAGATGTATATATAATATTTGAATATATCCTAGTGCTCCATTGACAAGACTTGCTTTTTTCCATAAATTTAAAGTCTTGTATCACCCTTGCATTGTTGTTGAGTAATAGAATTCCATGTCGAACTCATCATTTCCATCTCTTTCCATGAAACTAAGTGAAGTTATTTTTACAATAGTGCTTTATGTAACATGTTTCGATAATGAATATAGTTTCTCCTGTTATGGTTATGCACATTATCATTTGTTGATAATAAATGAAACTATTTTCAAACTCCTCATATTTTTATGAATATTTTTAGTCCTCATATTGGTAAAAGATCTTGAGATAAGTAGCATCCAATCATCTATTGTAGGGTTTGCATTCTTTATGTTTGATAGAAGAAGACAAAACCTCTCTTGCTCAATGCTTTGTCTATCCTATCTAAAAATATGATCAAGAGTAACTATTGTTTGGAATTCTTCCCAAAGCAACTTTGCATGTCTTCTACTTTCGTATAGTGGTTTGTCATTTACCAAAATTGTGCTAAATCTCCAAACAATATCATAGATATGCCAAAATAAGATTTACGTATTCTAAATTTAGTATTGTAATCATGATGAAGAAGTTGTGTTGGGTTGTAGATTTCTCATTTTAAGGAATTAACATAGTAAATGTAGCGTCCTAAAATTGCGACACTTGCAATTTCGACTGCATTTGGGTCTTCACGATGGCGGTGCAATGTTGAACCTGAATGGAGACCCCGAAACCTGTTTACGACACCAAAAACTGCATATTTCTGCACCTTGGCCTGATCCTTCCTTGCACCCTGCTGTCCCGGGAGGTGGGACCCTGGCGCCCAGCGCCCTGGTCCCTGGCCCTATTTTGGGCCCGGTCTCTTGTTGGGCATCGGGTCTTTAAGTTTGCAATGCAGAAAATAATGCTTCTAGGTCGGCCTAAGGTCGGAAAAATCAATCTCCTAACCCTAATGGACAAGTATATCAACTACATTCCCTCTCCCAAAAGAGGAGAAAAAAAACATATGCGAGCAAGAGGCGAAAGCGATATTAAAACATTCAAACATTCAAGCATTCAAGCATTCCTTCAAGCAATTGAGCATTCTAAGTCTCCATTCAAGGCTAAGTGTTGCATTCAAGACAAGGATTCAACCATTGAAGAGGAGATCACTTACAACATACAAAATACAACATTCATTACACCTTCGCATGTAAGAATACAAACATTCTTACAAAAAGGTATCAGTACTTGTTTACATTACAAACATTTACATTTACAGCATTCTCATTTCTTGGTTAATTCCAAAACCGGGGTTTGACCTAAAGCAAACCCCTAATCCCTAACCCCCCAATCGTCCTCTCTTTTCTATGTGTAGGTTGCAGGTACGCGGCTGTAATTGAAGATCTGGAATCCTTGTGCAAAGACGAAGAGATCCCCCTTCATTTCGCGGATTTTTTGGAGGACCGTGTGCACTCCGGGCGCCATCGTCCCATCAACTTTCACTCAAATTTGTAGGACAGCGTCATCTCGACATTTTACTGCTAATTTCAGGTCCGCAGCTTCATCCCGTATCCCTATCTCCCTTTATAAGTGAATCTTTCTTACTTTACATGTACTCCTAGTTCAATCTTTCTATCTACATTCTTTACAAAAGAGGGTATCCTTGATGTCTCAACCCTTGAAACTCATTTAGAATTCAATCATGCATTGTGTGGGATTGTATCTTGTGGGTTTCAACCCCTCTTTTGAATGTAAAGTCCCTCCTAAGTGAAAACCGACAACCCTAGTGACCTCCTTTCTCTCTCCTTAGAGTGGGGGAACACCTGGGGTTCGATTTTCCGCTTTACAGTAAACATACCTCCAAAAAATTTATGACTATTTTCAGAAAATTCTTTTTGAAAGATGAGAGTCTATGTTTTCAAGTAACCTCACTACTAGGAATCTCATTTCATCTAACAATATATATTTCATGTGAGAAATAATCTCTTGAAAACTTGTAATTATTGTCCCTTGTAGCTCTGTGAAATCTTTTATTGGCATTCTCAGCTTCAAATGAATTGTCAAAGCTCCAATTTTGGATGTTGTAACTCTGATCAGTGCAAGTAGAAGTAAAGGAGAGCATTATGAAGAGGCGACATTTTCCAATGCTTGAGTGATGACACCAATTAAACATGACTTACCTATTGTTATTGTACTTTGGATTATCATATACAAGGGGGATGTAGTTACATATGTATGATAGTGGGACATTATAATGTTAATTGCTCTAAAAGTTGCATAATTTGTCGATGATGAAGCCTAGATAGAATATCCTATTCATTCTTTATAGTAAAGTAGCTTGAGAATTGTTGTTGTCTTTAGATTCAAAATTGGTATCATTTTCAACATCCTATCTTCTTTGTACATCCCATTGATTGTATTTGAAGCTATCCCATCTTACAACTATTGATTCTTCATTATAACCAATATTCGCTTGAACTTCGCAGAAATATTCATAAAGCAATATTTTTGAAGGGTGAAAATTAATCCCCATCATGTGGTGGAATTATTTAAAATCTAGGAAATACTCTTACAATAGCTAAGAATATTTTTCTTTGATTTCATATGTTTTGATCTTTCCTTTTTGTAGTTATATATCCATGATTTTGCATCATCAATAAGGCAGATAATCTCCACAAATTTGGGCATGTTCTAGTATGCATCAATGAAAGATATGGTTTGTTGCTCATTTTGATCATTAGTATTTAGTCTCATTTGAGTCCTTCCTTCGAAACATTTGAGTTGACAAACCTTCTACTTTTCTCTACCAATGGAAGTTCCCATAGCATGTGGCTTGTTTCTTGGGCTCTAATAGCCCTTTCTATTAGTGTTTTAGTAAGAATACTTTTATAAGACTTTGCTACTAAATCATCTGGATTTTGAATATTTGCAAGTTGCAACAACATTTGATGGTACATTTTTTATGTGTACTTTGCAATATATTTAATTAGAGCATGTTTTGACATAACAGTTTGTGTTAGGCCTCGCTTATAAGCGAACATAGACACTTCATGTTTTAATGTTGCTTTTAGATATTTTAAGTTTGATTTGAAGGATATGGGCATCTAGTTTATGATTGGAACTTCAATAAGGTTACATTGCATGCTTATAGTAGTTTAATTATGTTTCAAGAGTCTTATACACTTAAAGTAGGATTGGAATCACACTTTATCTTTAAAGATATAAGGTAATAACTTAGAGAGGAAAAATGTCGTAAATGAATGAAGCATAGTGATTTTTTACTTGCATGAGAATAAAAGATCTTGTAAGCATAGATTTATCATTTCATGATATGGATGGGCATAGGTAAAGAGCTTCTTAGTAGTGACAAAGCAATGTGGTAAAGATCATCAAGCTGTAATTAAGCCTAATTGTACCTTTATTTATTTGACATTATACTGAATGTGAAGATAATAATTTAGAATCATTTGATATTTCTTATAAAGTGATTTATTTTGGACGTCATTATTTAGTCAAAGGAAGGATCAAATTTATACTAGATTTACTATCCACTTATCTAAGTAAAATGAACTTCTTGGAGTTTCTTCATAGTGAATTGATGTATATCTGAATAGTAAATCTTTAATAGAAGTAAAATAAATTTTATGATGTGAAAATTTGATCCGACCATTTTATAATATGTTGAGTATGAGTGAGTTTATGTTGCTTTGACTATTTTTATGATATATTACTAATTAATGTGAGTGAGTGTGGTTTGAGCAAGAATTGAAGGAGTCGAGAGGGAGGAAAGAATCTTCATAAAAAAGGTGATATATAAGATTTTACCAATGGATGGAGGCGATAAGCTAAGGGTTCACTTAACTACTTCACCTTATTTGATTTGTATGACATGTATGGGGGTTGATTCATATGGAATTATAATACAAGATTTTAAAAGATAGAGGCTAAAAAGTATGTAAAGGGAAGTACATGAGGAAGAATGTAAAATGTATAGTTAAATATAAGAATTTTGAATGGTATAATTATTAAAACTTTTGATGGACATATTTTAGTTAAATAACTTTAATTAACTTTTACGCTACCTCTTTATTGAACATCATGATTGGTAAGAAAAAATTGTGCGTAATTCTTCTATATAATTGTAAAGATAAAGAAAACTAGAGTGATATTATTGTCACATGTAAGTATTTTCAAATACTATGTATTAAAAAAAGTGCTACCAATAATTACGTTTTCAGCGTTCTAGATTTATTTCTATTACAAGCAATTAGCATAATTGTATGAATTAAGATAAAGTTAATATTATTTCTCGACATGTTTATAATTTAATTTATATTTCAAAAATAGATAAACAAGAGTTGCAAGTAGTGAAGTTCCTGCCGGGAGTCTTTGCTTGGGTTTGGGCATTTAGTCTTGTGTTGTTGCTTGCAGCAGGGGCAGTGCTTTCATGCAAAAACTTGTGAGTTCGAACTGCAAGTGCTAGAGCCATGATTCAAAATAACCTTTTGAAGAAAATCTTTTAAGGGAATTGATTTTGAGAACCTTGGCAATCAAGGCAAGTAGGTAGATACCCTTAAATAACATCAATTTTGTTATCTAAATAGAAAGACACACCAAAAATAATATTAAGTTATTGTGTGATAACTAAACAAAAAGTCACATCTGAAAGCCTGTTGAGCTAGACCTGAACAAGTCACTTGTCTCTATGTGATAGATCAAAATTCTAAACGTCATTAAATATAAGAAACAAATGCTATTTATGTGTTTTGGCCTTTCCAAAAGATGTCCAAAATATTAGAAGAATAAGGTTCCACAAATGCTTTGAAGCCATAAATCATGGTGGGTTGTATATGTCAAAGGAACAAATCATAAAACAACTTCTGGTAGCTTTGATTTCACAACAAAATAAAGTGACAGAGTCAATTAACTGTGTATAGAACTAGTACAGTGGTAATGAATTGTTTAATTTCATTTGCCTTTTCTCATTCAATTTCTTTGTAGACTTTTCTGGCTGCTTTGAGCTTCTCTGTAGGCTTTCTGATTGTGTTTTTGTGACTGTTTTGAGCTTCTGCATTCAAAGATTTGCAAAATGTAACCGCACATGTATCATATTATGTACAAAACCATTTATGCAAAATGTGGGAGCACAGACAATAACCAGAAAGTAATACTCACATTATATGCCGAAAGAACATGAGACCATTATAACCCAAATGGACTACTACGGATCACTATTACAAAGCGAAGCAAAATAGAAGGGGTCACCATTCAAGGCCAAGAATGAAATTAGCAATATTCTTCATCAATTTGGTTGAAAAAAACTTGTACACCACAAAATCACAATACATGGCATGAAAGATCAAGTTTGAAAGATAGACAACACTTATTCATTTCTCAAATCTAACCTACAAGAGGGGTAATGTCCAATGACCCATTTTTATTTTTCAAACTGGCAAGTCAGGAATCTGCATCTCAAATTTTCCACGTGATACATTTATGAATCTATTTTGACTAGTTGAGGATGAGTTGGATGCTTTAGGTAATAATCTAGGGTGTAGAATATTAGAAGGAAACTGGATCAAAGAGAGAACACTGCAGTGGTAAGATGGGTATACTAATGATCTAGATTTAAGTTTAAATGTGATAGGGAAATTGGGTTTCAACAAATAGTTGATGTGAGGGCCCTATAACAAGATAACATAATACAATGAAACAAATCGTAACAAGAGTACAAAATTAAGCAAACTTGCATTTTCGCAAGAAGAAATTAAAACACCACAACATAGACATAGCATTAACTTGATGCAAGTATTTTACAGTAATTTGACAAATAATATCCTTTATGGACTTCTCTCACCAAGGATCGGTGTTCTTCCCAACTTATAATATCTATAAGTGAACATTGTCATGCACATTTAGATATGACTATGTTTTAGTTTAGGGAAAACTATTTTTAAAACTTGTTTGTGTTATTATTTTAAGCATTTATTCTGAATTTGTTTAGGACAAGAACAGGCACCACATGTTTCACTTCAAAGCAACTATTTGGTTCGGAGGACAAAACATTGTGATTCAACAATGATAATGCAGTCATTTTGTTCTGCGAGTTGTAGCAATGAATATTTGAAAACTAGAAAATAGCAACTAACAAGTGAAATATGGGCACCTATTCGTGTCTTTGTTACAGTTCTTAACATGACAAGATAATTTGGCAACAAGATCGGATTAAAGGGAGCACAATGGACTAATAAGATGGGTATAGTAATGATCTATACTTATGAATGACAGATTGCAAGCACTCAAATACCAAGTGCAATTGTGCAAAATCAAACCTCTCTCCCCTTTAATAGAGAATGTTGCAATGGAGAAAATGTGTTAGCCAAAGCTAAAAAATATTATTTAAAATCTCCTCCCCTCACTAATAATATTTGAAGTAAATTGGAGTAGTCCTTGACGCTCTTTTTAAAAGAGTGTTGTTTCATTAATCATTCTAAAGTGGAAATATCTAGATCATGTAAAGTGAAATTCATGTGTAGTACAAGAGGAAACACACAAAACTCCAACTAACTAGTACCCTATTACAGTTGAATATAAGATGGTATTATAGAGAAATGGTGAAAGAGGTAAATAAACTAAAATCTATCTAAGATCTCAAACTACACTGATGTTAAAGGCAGTGAAATCCATATCCTTACCGTTTAATGCTCTCAAATTCTTATTGTTGTTAACTATGGGAATTCTACTAGATTAAAATATCCAGAAATCATTACGAATTGGACACTTATTGTTCATGTGAAATACTTGATACAAATGCCAATATCACTATAAAATATGTTTTGTAATCATAAAGGCATCTGATAGACTTCGTCAATAGGCAATACATTATCCAATCATTATAGGCCAACAAGCAACATTGCGTGTAAAATAAAAATTAGTGTGCACTCAAACAAAGAAAAGTGATACAAACATGAGGTAATAAATCCACTGAGAGATTCAACATCAAGTACCTAAGCCTGTCTCACCAGTCTATGCATTCTTGCATGTGGAATTGGTACGAATCTACATTTTACGCAAAAACTGTGTTTAGATTTTGAAGTAGAAGTCGAAACTTTCTTCACTTTACCCTTATACTATGTTGAAGTGCACTTTCAAACAAATGCAGAGACCACATGAATTTTCCAAATAATGGTGGCAAAGTACTGATTATCGGAATGACCATATCTTCTTTGATTATTGCATGTAATACTAACATGATCTTAAAATGCAATAAACTAAATGATAAGATGACAAGATTAGTATAAATACTATCCTAACATGATATATATTAGTCTATGATTGAGCTAAATGATAAAGAAAGTATTCTAAACATGCATATTTAGACTAATTCCTGATTTCAAAGAGGCTAAAATGATGAGCATAAAAATGATATGAAAGCTTGAATGTATTTGAGCATAAGTGTGATACTACAAATTTGAAGGATGATTTAAAATGGAGGAATGAGAGCTCTATTTATAGCAAAAACAGGGCAATGGATGGTCAGGATTGAAAGATTCAATCAAGGGTTGAGTTTGAAAGTTGGGGATCCATGTTTGCAATTTGCACCAATGAAATGGTGACAAGTGTCAACATAGGGCTGGGTTGAGAGAAGGGGTTGGAGGCATTAAATGCCTGAGAAGACCTTATGGTTATCTAGAGGGTAAGGGTCAAGCTTAAGTTAGGTTTACCCAATGGATTAAGATTTAATCCAAGGATAAACCTTTGTGCAAATGATTAAGAGATAATCATGGTCAAAGCATTAAAGGTCTGATGAGACCCTTGGGTTGGGTGAAGGTTGAGTTAAAACAAATTCTTTAACCATGTAAGAGGGTTTGAGTTAACCATTAATGGTTATTGAAGACTTTGGGGGATTAAGTGGTTGAAGGTTGGAAGCCTTTAATGGCTATCAAAGACTTTGAGGAATTAAGTGGTTGAAGGTTGGAAGCCTTTAATGGTTATCAAAGACTTTGAGGTTTGAGAAGTGACTTCCCTTTGCTTAGGGATGTGACAAAGTTTAGAATGATGGGTTAGGCTAATTAGAAGCGATTAGAAGATTCTAGAAGGGATTAGAAAGGGGTTTAGGATTTTGCAAGTGGATGGAGGGATAATAGGATTTAATTGAAATAAAGTAATTTAATTCAATTGAGTTGCAATTTGAGGAAATTAAATAAATTAGATTTATTCAATTTTAGGATAACTATTTAATTAAATTTGAATTTAATTAAAAGTGGATAGGGGGGATTTAATTGAATAAAATGATTTATTCATTAAATGGGTATAGTGAATTTTATTTAAATAAATTGAGTAATTTACTTAATAAAATAGAAGAATGTGGATAATTTAATTAAATTGGATTTAATCAAATAGAGAAATGAACATAAAATATTCATTTAGGAATATGGTCATTTTTATACGTCTACACACATAAGCATTATTTTTTAAATTTGTATGTAAATGATCACTGCTTCATGAAAACAAATGTCCTTTTTCACTTTCACATTTATATGGCCATCACTTTGTTTACCATAATATATTTTCATAATATTTGCTGGAGGTCTGTTCATTATTAAGAGAATGCCTTGTTTAGGGAAGTGCCATTTTTCTAACTTAGAGCTTCATGTTTGTTAATATAAAGCCATATGTATCAGATTTTATAATTAATTAATCAATCAATTGCTGCAGCAATTTATTGATGTCTTCTATTTTGCTCTATTTATCAATCAAGTTTTGAGCTGCTCTGCTATGCCCTTTTTGTATACTAAAAAAACCAACATTCTCTATCAGAGTTGGAAACCTGAATTGTTTAGCAGGTGTATTGATTGTCTGGCAGGAGACAAAAATTTAAGTGTTAGAAGAATATTTGTCGGGGTTTGTGATTTTTCTATTATCACTGTGTAGAATTTAGCAACTGAAAATCAAAATTTGGGAAGAGCCTAAATATTTGTACACCTTTGTTCCTTTAATGCCATGCAAGTGTATTTATATATATAGAAGCACTAAATTACAAATCTAAGAGTGTATCTTACCAAATACTCTTGTTTAGTCTTAAAGGTTGGGGATCTACATCCCATGAATAGCTTGGCACATTTGCATCATATCTTTATACCCCTGTGCATTATATTTCATTCGTAATTCAGTTTTTTTCTTTTCCACTCAATAGCATATTTTGATGTTATTGGCATATGATGATAGTGCAACACACCTTGCAAATTTAATGTGGCTACAAATAGGACAACTAGCAAAGCAAATAGAAAATATTCTAGAATTTCATCCAGATAAATATAGAAAGAAGTGACAACCCATTACAGGAATTTTCCCACATTTGTAAAGCTTTAGTTTTCTCATCATCATTACAACATCTACAACAACTCTATAGATTGGAGTAGAGATTTAGGGCAGGTATGTGCACCCAATGCAAGAAATGCTAGCTGTGCAGTATGAATTTAATTGTAGGCATTACAAATAGAAAGGTTGCCCCTTTGCTTTCTAAAAATATAATATTATATCGCTGCTATAGATACCAAGACGGGTTGGTGTAAACACTCAAATCGTAATTTTTTTAGACTTTAAGACCAAGATGGTGTCGATTCTTTTCTTGTTTCATGGAGCATATTAATAGGACTGTGAAGCAATTTTTTTGTCCCAGGCTTGGTTTTGGTATGAGAAAATTGGGCAATTTAACAGAGTACTAACTACAATGACCAGTTCTGACTATCACAAATAAAGGTATAATTGTGTATAGTCTCCAGACTATAAGTTGTGAGTTCATGGATGGCAAAATCCAGAACACTCAATAATATGTTTTCAACATTTTTGGACTCTATCAGGCTTAAAATGACAAGAGAGACGAGCAATAGTGAGCAGACAAAGAATAGTGGGCAAGAAAGATTGCCTATGTGATAGTGAGGAAAATATCCTGGCAGGAAGGTAATGATCATGGAGTTGAAATTCATGATTATGATATGGAGATGTATCAATATTGTAATGCCCCACTAGGAACCCCAAAGGAAAACGCACAACTAAGAATTAAACTAAAAGTTAAATTCCACAATTACGATTAATCCAAATAACTATCATTATTCAAGAAGATAATAAGCCATATGCAATAATAGATTATTCCATTTAATGATTGAAAGGATACAATATAATTTCTCTTCAATAAACATTTACACCAATCATATAGAAAGCTGATAAATAACATCCAAAACTTAGGATTACATTGATCTTCCAATACATGGCTCTCAATATACATATAAAGTTACAACTTAACCAAATTACAAGGTTACATAGATTCATTGATACAAATGACCACATAGGTCTCCAAATAAAATAATCTCCAAACATGAGATAGAGCACGAGTCACGAACCACAGGAACACCTGCAAAGCCAATCCTTGCATGAAGGTGTGAACAAGAATAACCAATGGGAAGTGGCACTACCACCCGACCATGTGATCTCAAACTGGAATCACCCCACCATGCTAGGAGATAGCAGAGGACCCTCAAGCAAGCAAAATCATGACATGGTCGATAGAATAATACAACTCCATGACAGTAAAATATGACTCCATAATATTCCAGTTGGCTCAACATCACAATACTCAAGTGACTCGACATCACAATACACAAGTGACTCGACATCACAAAACATAAGTGACTCGACATCACAAAACACAAGTGACCCTAAAGAGAGAGTGTCATCGCATAGCTTATGATGGTTACCATGGTAGGCCTCCATAGGTCCCGACCCCCATCCTGGGTTATCCTAGTAACCTTTCCCGAACCTCTGGCTTCATCTAAGTCTCATGCGGACCCCACCAACCCTTCGTGAAGACAAGGTGGTCGGTTTGCCATTCCAGGCCTTCCCACTACATCTTGAGCCTATATGAGCACTCAACCATGCGTGGGGTACAATATATTTTATAATGTTATAAACTACCACCCCCTAATCAAATTATTAGGTTATTACTTATTAAGTGACTTTCGAGGGGTTATCCTGCCATCCACTTCAGGTGCGGCCCCCACTCAAAATCCATTCTCTCAAAGGACACTTAAACAAACATGGTCACTCCACAAGGACCCTATGGCAAAGCAGACAACCATAACACCACTATCCAAATACAAGTGGTCAAAACAAGGACATACTAACTCTTGGTTAACCATAAGGAAAATACACTACATGGTTAAGACAACGAGGTCATCATACATCACTTGGTCAAAAACTACCAAATATGCCACAACAGGATGACTGAATCAAAGACGAGAAATAAACACAAATAATACTCTTTGCAAGGAAAGCTAATTTCACTAAGTCCACACTCAGACAATCTTTGAGAAAACAACATTATAAACACTTGCAAATTCATTGATCGAAAATTAAATAAAACACCCTTCATTTAATGCGTCATTCAAAAACGTCATTCATTTCTATATAATTTCTAATTCAATATTCCAACATAGAATAAAATCCATATTAATTATTCAACCAAATAAAAACATGAATTATAATAAACACATGATCTATTTCAAAAAACACATCCAAATTTACCAATTTGAATTAATAATTCCAAAGCCTTGTTTGTCAAAAAATAATTCTATTAAAAAACCAACATATAAAATTAACTTATAAATTACCATTTAACATAACGTTTAAATTATTTTAAAAATTCATTGCATTTAATAAAAATAAACAACGGCGCATTTAAAATGCACGATGAGGGGAAAAAGGCATGCGGTGGGACCAATGCCCTACCCGTGGTATTGTTGTTGTCGGTAGCAGCAGACAATACCCGTCGGTAGTGCTGCTACCGCCGGTAGCAGCCACTACCGACCGATAGTGTTGCTACCGTGTAGCAGGACACTACCATCCCATGTGATGGGGCTAGCCTGCCACGTGGACATGGGGTAAAACTATATTAAAACAATTTTATTATAAATTCTAAAAATAATATAATATAAAATCAATACATCCCTTATTCATCATTTTCACTGGAGCACATACACAGTGCCAAAATCCAAAATATGAAAGGATTATTTCCAATAAGGATAAATTTGCAAATTAATAACACACAAGAGCCCCTATCATAAAGATTTTGGGCAACAATAGAAGAATTTAAAAGATAGGAGAAGGATTATGATAAATTTCTTCACCTCCCTTACACAGGAAGAATTCCTTGCATCTTGCAAGAGGCAAATAACCAATTTTTGCCAACATAAGCCCCAAATCTTGGGCAAATAGATACTAGAAAACACACAACAAACTAAATCTATTCCTTTCTATAACAAATAGAAGAGATAATTCAAGAACTTGATTTTGCAAGAACAAATAACAAACAACAAATGGAAAGATGAATCATTTCTTTTCAACATACACCCATTTGATATGAATTCAACAAAATCATCAATAACAGACACTCTTTCTTTCATTCCAATCATTCAACAAGAATTTACAAAGAGATTTACATTTTTCCAACACATTGGAAGCAACTAAAACATTCAAAATTAAATTATAAAAACAATAAGAGATTATCCAACCTTTAAGCAAACCAGGAAGCAAATGGATGGAAGAATACCAATCTTGAAAATCAAAACCAACTCCAACTCCTCTTCCAAAATGGTTTTCCAAATTTCTCCTTCAAAATTTTGCCTCTTCTTCCTGTGAACTTCCAGGAATATATGGGAAAAAAAATTATTTCAACCTAAAATTTCTAGGTTAAAAGTTTTCTCCACCAATCAGATTAAACTATTTAAAAAATAAAAACAATTAGATTTACCTTTTTCCATAAACAATTCTTTTCCAACAAAATAAAATACAAAAGTCAAATGGAAGGGTAAAAGGAAAAGCTTTTATTTTTATTTCATTTTCTATTTTCCATGATAATTTCTTTCAACATAATCATTCCACATTTAAATGGCAAGGCATATACTTATTTTTTTTCACAATATATTAATACAACTTTACCCAATAAAATAAGTCATTTAACCATTTAATTATAGCAAATCATTTATTTAATTATAACAATAATCTCAAGAGCATAATAATTAACTAATTACGCCAACATAAAAATAGCACCATTCACTCAATTAAATAACTATTCCAATAAATGGAAACACGCAAAATTAGGAATGCTCAAATGACGACTCACAAGACGAAAACACTAAAGCACTCTGACTTGCATACCGGTCAAACAGAAAAGACGACCAGCTGACAACACTCACACGAGTGTAACTGCAGGTCAAGTTAGGGTCTAACAACTATCTCCTTCACTCCCATCGAACAAATAAGGCACGCTCAGTCCTGTGAAACCAGGTGGAGTCTATACCTCGTACCTTCCTGGTACTTGTACCTGCAATGTCCTACACCAAAGAACCACGCGTGCATATAGACAAATATATAAACAGACATGACACACACATCGATGAAGGAGAATCGTAACATTCCCTCTCACCGGAGTGAGTGAAGGAGAATCATCCCCTCGCATCCCATACACTTGCAAACACACAACATATAAATAACGCATTGCACATATAAGGTAAAAGTGTCAGTCCATGATAATGATCCATATAATAACATTAACCATATGCACTGAGATATTACATAAAAGCATATACCAGAAATCCAGATAAAGTATGAAATAACATCACATAAAGCCTGATTCAATATACAATAATGTTCTACTGAATAGTCAACCGAAGTCAAACATAAATACAAAAAGAGTCTGATCGAGGAGGGGTACTACATCCTCCCCCCCAAAACTAGGCTTACTCCTGGAAGCCTAAAACAGATAAGAATAAAGCTCTCTCATCTTCATTGCATCCTCCCATGTCGCTGAGGTCTCATCACTTGGGTCCCATAGGACCATTACCTGGTCAATGGTACGACCCCTGAGGGTCAAATCCTGATGCTGAAGAATGTGCACGGGCTCCATGGAAAGCTACCCGTCCTCAACCTGCAAAGCGTTCCAATCAAGAACATGAGTCACATCAGGATGATAAGGTCAAAGAACTGAACATGAAAGACATCATGGATGCGGGATAGACTCGGGGGCAAGGCAAGACGATAGGCAATGGGTCCTATCCTCTCAAGGATCTCAAAAGGGCTAACAAAATGAGGCGCCAACTTAGAACCCTTTCCATAACAGATCGGACTCTTCCGCGGACGCACTCTCAAGAACACATGGTCACCCATTGAAAACTGATGATCCACTCTATGAGCATCAGCATACTTCTTCTACCTATCTCGAGCAGCAACCAAATGCCCATGAATTTGCTCAACCTACTGCTCCATCTCACGAAGCATATCCGAGCCTAAATTCACCCTATCCTCTAACCGATCCCAACTCAAAGGAGTGCGAAAAGGACGACCATACAATGCCTAGAAGGAAGACATGCCTATCGAGCTGTGATATCCATTGTTATAAGCAAACTCCACAAGGCAAAGATATTCCTCCTAGCGCGACTGTTGATCCATAACAAACATGTGAAGCATGTCCTCCAAGACCTAATTCACACACTTAGTTTGGCTGTTGGTCTCTGGGTGATAAGCTGAACTAAAGTTCAACTGGGTCCCCAAAGCATGCTAAAGTGAGGTCCACAATGTTGAAGTAAAGACAGGGTCTCTATTAGAAATGATCCGCCTTAGGATCCTATGCAACCTCACCACATCTTCCAAGAAGACTCATGCCACCACTATTGTTGTATAAGAAGATCAAATCGGAACAAAATGAGCAACTTTGGTCAATCTATCAATAATGACCATGATGGCATCATGATGACGTGAAGAAACAGGCAACCCTACGATGAAATCCCATTTCCAATCCGGTACCAAATTAGGTTGTAAAAGCCCTACAGGGTGTTGATGCTTCACCTTCACCCACTGACATTTTAAACATTTTGACACAAAATCAGCAATGTCACGTTTCATACTAGCCCAATGATATATTTGTCTAAGATTTGCGAGCATCTTCTTGACACCAGGGTGTGTCGAATAAGGTGCACGATGGGCCTCAGTCATGAGCAAAATACAAAGACCCTCCAAAGGAGGTACATAGATCCATCCAAGATGTCAAAGAAGACCATCTGCCTCAATATTATATCCAGAATGTCTACCCTCTAAGGGCCTTCCAGACTCCGCCATGGCTCTAACATCCTGATACCAGGTGTCCTAAGGAAGAATTCCAAGAATTCTCTCTCAAGTCCACTCCAAGGGACAATGCTACAACCTCATGTTGCCTACGACTCAAAGCATCTTCCACTACATTCTCTTTCCCCTAAATATATCAAACCTCAAAATCATACTCACAGAGGAATTCCATCCATCTTTGTTGTCGAGCATTCAAGTTCGGTTGCATGAAAATATACTGCAAACTGCGGTGATCACTATGTAGCTCAAATCGACGCCCCAACAGGAAATGTCGCCATCTAACCAATGCATGCACTACAGCTACCAACTGAAAGTCATGAACTGGATAGTTCAACTCGTGGTCCTTGAGTTTGTGAGACTCATAGGCAACTACACGTCCATCCTGCATAAGCACTGCACCTATACCTTCTAAAGAGGCATCTGTGCATACCATAAAATCTCTGGATGAATCAGGGACTGCCAAATTCGGAGCACTAACAAGGAGTTCCTTCAAGGTACAAAAAGATGACTTGCACTACTCTAACCAAACAAACTTCTTCCCTTTCCTCTGAAGAGAAGTGATCAGGTGGCCTATCTGAGAAAAGCTTTGAACAAAGTGACAGTAATATCCGACCAAACCCATGAAACTTCGAACCTCGGAAACATTGGTCGACGCTGGCCAATCCACAATGGCTTGGATCTTAGAAGGATCCATGAATACACCTTCTCCCAAAACTATATGACCAAGATAGCTCACCTTTGATTGGAAGAAATCACACTTTGCCAAGTTGGCAAAAAGTTGATTCTTCCTAAAGAACTGCAATATTTGTCGCAAGTGGCTCTCATGCTCTTCCATAGATCTAGAATAAATCAATATGTCATCCAACAACATAAGAACAAAATGATCAAGGTAGGTGCAAAAAACCCCATTCATAAGGCTCATGAAAACTGAAGGCGCGTTCGTCAACCCAAATGGCACCACTGTGAACTCATAGTGACCATAACGAGTACGAAATGTCATTCTATGAATGTTTGCATCATGAATGCGCAACTGATGATACCCAAATTTTAGATCAATCTTAGAGAAAACCTTGGCTCCCTTTACCTGATCAAAAAGATCATCTATCCGAGGCAATGGATATCATTTCCTGATGGTTACCTTATTCAGCTATCGGTAATCAATACATAACCGAAGAGAACCATCCTTCTTCTTCACAAAGATAATTGGCGCACCCCAAGGAGAAACACTAGGACGAATGAACCCCTTGGCCAAAAATTCCTCCACCTGCAACTTCAACTCACTCAACTCTTGAGTAGTCATCTGATATGGAGCTCTCAAAATAGGTTCCGCACTAGGAACCAAGTCAATGTGAAAGTCTATGTCTTGCTTCGAAGGCATACCAGGAATATCCAAAGGAAACACATCAACATACTCTCGAAGAATAGGGTGACCATCAAGAGCGATTTCTCGACTCTCTTCCTCATCCACCTCCTCAAGAGCAACTGCAAAAAGCTGACACCCTTGATGCATGCACCACTTAAGTTGCATAGTAGAAATCATACGTAAGAATATTGATCGCTGAACTCCAACAATCCCCACTTTCCTGCCATGGTCATCTAAACACTCTACTGTCTTTAGACAACAATCTACACGAGCACTGTGAGATGATAGCCAATCCATCCCCAACACAACTCCATAGGACCCTAAAGGAATGACTCGAAGGTCAACTGAAGTAACAAAGGGTCCTAGGTCCAACTCATAATTGGGAATGAAGGCATCGACATACACATGCACACCGGTAGCCAACTCTACTTGCCACCTCTCCACCTACTTAGCAGATGCGAGCCCACATCGCTCAACAATGGATGAAGAAATGAAAGAATATGAAGCACCGAAGTCAAAAAGTATAGAGATAGGGATACCACACAACACACCTGCAGTCTCAATCACTATACCCTAATGCTCAGCCTGGTGGTCATCAACTGCTGCAAATACTCTATGGGATCTACCTACATCCCCCACTGTCGGCTCTGATATTGCTAGCCTCTGACTACTCGTCTACTGAGAATGCTGAGGGCACTGAGCGGCAATGTGACCAAATTGTCCACAGGAGAAGCAAGCTCCTCTACTAGGTCCTCTACTCCCAGATGGCCCACGAGACTGCTGAAAGCTTCCCCTACTAGGGGCCTAAGATGCACTCTAAGAGGATTGCCCTAGAAAAATATTCCTGCTCCTCTTCCAGTTCTTTCTCTTCTGATACTGAGAGTTGCCACCCTACTGGCCTTGAAACTGTTTTGGTCTCGATGGCTGCTACTGTTGCTGCTGACCACCCTTAGCGGGTGCCTGAGGACCCCTAAAAGGTACAACAGTCTAGGACTAATTCCCTCTCACTCTAGACCCACTGAAAGGTACACTCTCGATCTGCACTCCAGTCTGGCCGCCATGCGCACGGCCTAGATTTTGCTCCACCAGTCTGGCTTTCGCCATGGCTACCTCTACTGAAGAAGGCTCAAATACTCTCACTCCTCCAATGATGTGGTCATTTAGACCCCCCAAGAAGTGTTGAACAAGCATCACCTCATCATTGCCAATCTCGACATACTGTTTGAGCTCATAGAACCTGTGCTCAAACTGATCTATTGTCATCCCAAATTGGCACAAAACATAGAACTCATATACTCACGACTGCCTCCATTGGGGTGAGAGAAATCATGCCCCGAATCTCTCCAGAAAGATCTCCCACAATACGGTGTTAATGCTCACACTGATCCTCTCCTCCTCTAACTGCCACCAAATAGATGTGAAACCCTCGAGATGCATGATAGCACATCTCGCCTTGGTGTTGCTACCATATGGATACATGATGAAACACTGATCTAAACTGATAAGCCAGGTCTCTCCCTTGAGACCAATACCTTTACCATCAAAGAAAGGAGGATTGGACCTCATCAAGTCCCTCATGTGACCCATGGTAGTTGGGTCTTGGTCAACTGGGACCTCTCTCCTTCTAGGAGATTCTCTCTCTCTCTCTCTCTCTCTCTCTCTCTCTCTCTCTCTCTCTCTCTCTCTCTCTCTCTCTCTCTCTCTCTCTCTCTGTCTCTCTCTGTCTCTCTCTCTCTCTCTCTCTCTCTCTCTCTCTCTCTCTAGAACATGTTGATGCAAATCCTCAACCTGAGCATCGAGGGGATGATCAACCTCAGGTTTGGGGCCTAGTCTAGCTAACACCTCCTGAAACATTTGTCACAACTCTTCCCTTTCGAGAACCTGCTCTCCTAAATGTTGTTCATCCTGATGAACAGACTGATCCAAATCCACACTTGCATGAGTGGGTGGTGGTGAAGGACTATGGTGGTCGGAACCTCAATCCCGTCCCCCACCTCGGCCTCTATTGCGGCCACCAACACGGCCACTGCCCTTGGATCTCCTAGCCATGACCTATCACTACATAAGAGAAAAAGGTTCAAATCTACAGCAAGGATAAAACAAGTAAATCACAACCACTAAGACCTAATCAAAAGGTCTAGTTGAATGGGCTCACTACAAACCCAGAGTACCCAATGTGGAAACATGGACTCTGATACCAAATGTAACGCCCCGCCAGGATCCCCAAAGGAAAACCCACAACTAAGAATTAAACTAAAAGTTAAATTCCATAATTACAATTAATCCAAATAACCATCATTATTCAAGAACATAATAAGCCATATGCAATAATAGATTATTCCATTTAACGATTGAAATGATACAATATAATTTCTCTTCAATAAGGATTTACACCAATCATATAGAAAGCTGATAAATAACATCCAAAACTTAGGATTACATTGATCTTCCAATACATGGCTCTCAATATACATATAAAGTTACAACTTAACCAAATTACAAGGTTACATAGATTCATTGATACAAATGACCACATAGGTCTCCAAATAAAATAATCTCCAAACACGAGATAGAGCATGAGTCACAAACCGCAGGAACACCTGCGAAGCCAATCCTCGCATGAAGGTAGGAACAAGAACAACCGATGGGAAGTGGCACTACCACTCGACCATGTGATCCCAAACTGGAATCACCCCACTGTGCTAGGAGATAGCAGAGGACCCTCAAGCAAGCAAAAGCATGACATGGTCGACAAAATAATATGCCTCCATGACAGTACAATAGGACTCCATAATATTCTAGGTGGCTCAACATCACAATACTCAAGTGACTCGACATCACAATACACAAGTGACTCGACATCACAAAACACAAGTGACTTGACATCACAAAACACAAGTGACCCTAAAGAGAGAGTGTCATCACATAGCTTATTATAGTTACCATGATAGGCCTCCATAGGTCCCGAACCCCATCCTGGGTTATCCTAGTAACCTTTCCCAAACCTCCGACTCCATCTAAGTCTCATGTGGAACCCACCAACCCTTCATGAAGACAAGGTGGTCGGTTTGACATTCCAGGCCTTCCCACTACATCTTGAGCCTATACGAACACTCAACCATGCGCGGGGTACAATATCTTTTATAATGTTATAAACTACCACCCCCTAATCAAATTATTAGGTTATCACTTATTAACTGACTTTCAAGGGGTTATCCTGCCATCCACTTCGAGCGCAACCCCCACTCAAAATCCACTCTCTCAAAGGACACTTAAACAAACATGGTCACTCCACGAGGACCCTATGGCGAAGCAGATAGCCATAACACCACTATCCAAATACAAGTGGTCAAAACAAGGACATACTAACTCATGTTTAACCATAAGGCAAAGACACTACATGGTTAAGACAACGAGGTCATCATACATCACTTGGTCAAAAACTACCAAATATGCCACAACATGACGACTGAATCAAAGATGAGAAATAAACACAAATAATCATCTTTGCAAGGAAAGCTAATTTCACTAAGTCCACACTCAGACAATCTTTGAGAAAACAACATTATAAACACTTGCAAATTCATTGAACGAAAATTAAATAAAATACCCTTCATTTAATGCGTCATTCGAAAACGTCATTCATTTCTATATAATTTCCAATTCAATATCCCAACATAGAATAAAATCCTATTAATTATTCAACCAAATAAAAATATGAATTATAATAAACATATGATCTATTTCCAAAAACACATCCAAATTTACCAATTTGAATTAATAATTCCAAAATCTTGTTTTTCAAAAAATAAATCTATTAAAAACCCAACATATAAAATTAACTTATAAATTACCATTTAACATAACGTTTAAACTATTTTAAAAATTCATCGCATTTAATAAAAATAAACAACGACGCATTTAAAATGCACTGTGAGGGGAAAAAGGCATGCGGTGGGACCAATGCCCTACCCGCGATAGTGTTGCTGCCGGTAGCATCAGACACTACCCACCGGTTGTGCTACTACCGATCGGTAGCAGCCCTACCAACCACTTATGGATGTTCCACTACATTCATATTATATTGATAGTAAGGAATATTTTGATTGGGCACAAATCATTTTAGACAACATCCATGAATAGATGTGCAGCGCATTGGAAACAAAGAAGTTTTTTACGATTTCTTATGTAATTTGGATGGTGGCAAGAAGCAACATATACCCAAGGTTGAATACTACCGGTAAATTAGGAGAGGCACCCGGACATAAAAGAGCATGGGAATACTACACTCAGATGTTCATCCAACAAGGTAAATTCCACTTCAAGAGGATTAATGATGCCTTCATCTATGTACTGATTTGTAGATTAACCAGTGATGTTGGATATCGCATCTCTCCTAAAGCTATGAAGATGATACAAGAATGGGGTACATGGTTCCTCCAAAGCCAACGCTCCACTTACATCTGAGTGAGAGGATTCATAGGAAAACCCTTCCTCCTCCCTTAATACTGCAACAATTGTATCATCATACTCGAATGTGTCAGGCAGATCATAGGGTTGCAATATCTTTTGACCCTCAAGCACAAAACCGAGGTCACATTCGGGCAATCATTCTTGGGCATTACACGTGCCAAAATATACAAACAACAAAGGTAACTATTCATGAACTACATGACCTCAACTTGAAGGAGATTGATTATGCTCATGAAAGATATGATCCATTTGGCAAGCTCAAGCAGATGATGCTAGTGTCATATTTAGGCCATTTACCAGCCTTGGAAGATTTCTAGGCAGGCATGCAGGACAATTTTGAGGCTCGTAAAAGGCGATTCTATAGGCTGATAGTTCCCCAATTTTAGAATTTCAAGGTGGAGACCAATATACCCAATGATCTTAGAGACGATGGTGAATTACTCAACCCAACATATGATGAATCAATGATTGACAAGAGGCCTCTTTCTCCAATCAGATGGTAAGAGCAAGAAAAGGTTGATATTGATACTGTGACTGAGAAGGTAGTTTAGAGGACACTGCAATGGTTGAACCTTAGGATTCGCCCCAGTGCATCCAAAGAAAAGAAGAAAGGAAAATCTATGGGCAATCCTCAATCAAAGACTACCAAAGAATATGTGAGAAGAATCAAATCTGAATCGAGAAAGAATACTCCAGTGGATCCAAAGGTTGTTGCACCTAACATCAAGAAGGGAGAGTTGATGAAACAACTCGATGCAAAGATGAAGGAGTCTCAATGCCTTAAGACAACGACTGAACATGTGCTTCACTATATTTCTACATTGGCAACTACCATAGTTCCAAGGTAGACAAGCAGCGGACAAGAAGATAACTACTTACTCGTCTCTATCATCACAAAAGGGGGAAGTCATGATCTTGATGATAACTATAGTTTCAAATGATACCTTGGTCATACCTGTCATACACCAACACTACCATCAAAAGGATACTGCACCCGTGGAGATTATGAAACAGTTGTACCTAGAGAAGACTCACTGTCTTGTGGTGTGTAGTGATAGTTAAGTGGAGTTCAAAAGGCAACAACTTGCATGTCAACTACAACTCCCACCATTTTGTAATAGGTTTTTAGTCATGATTTATTCTTAGGATATAGAGGGGATGGCACTATAAATATGATTAATCAAGCCAATTCAAGGGTTCAAAAATTGAAGATTGGAGGCTCTAGTTTAGGATTTTACTTTAAATATTTTCATTTTCTAGCATTTTTAGTTTGTAAGCTTTGTTAGACTCTTTCAGTATCAGTGCTTGTTGGTACCACTCTTTTTATAATTAATCAATGCAAGCTACTTTGTGGATCGCATGTTCCATGGTTACTATTGAATGAATTTGGTATTTCTTTAATCTGATATCTTCTCTCATTTTAGATAGCATGATTATCCTGAATATGATTAATTTCGTTATTATAACAAGTTAATGATAAAATCTCCTTGCATGTAAGATCGTAGACCTTGCATGTAGGCAGAAATCCTTTTCATTTTTGTTTGGTTTGATATTGATAATATCTGATTGCTTGAACCGCTTACTTTCAAATTCAACAATCTTGGATGATTATGTTTATTTCGTCCTTGTTCCCTTATATCTTTTGCATTTCTGTTTCTAAGCGATCCATGTGAGTGTCTTCCATAACCAGCGATACCACCTGGATTGAAGAAGTCTTATGAACCCTGATTTGCCCAAGCATCATTGTGACCCAACAAACAGGACCTTGGGGAGCACGAATTTTGTAATCCTATCTCTTTTCAAGAGAGGCTCCGCCCTTGCGAAGCCTGTATGTCGATAATTATAAAAGGCCATTAACAATATTGTTCAACTTTCATTAGTTGATCTACATTATTCCAGCTAATTGTCTCTATATTTGGTGCACTATTCCATTGAAAATCATGCACATGCGTGTAACCCCTATGTGGCCACTCATATATGCATAAATACGCTTTGACATTCATACCCTTCTAGAGGATCTCTTTTATAAAAGTTGGGTGTCATATAAGTGCATGCAATGGGAAACAATGTGTGGTTTGTTAAAGACATTTTGTTTCCATCATAGTTGTGCTTCTCATGCATTGGTTGGTGGTGTTTTAGGCATCAACACATGTAAATCTAGCCAAGATAAGTTTGCAATTCTCAACATGAAAAATATCATTGGCGTTCTAATTTGATGAAGCATGACTATTAGTTCTACTTCACACTTTGTCCAATTGGTCATGTTCCCATTAAAGTGGCATAAAAATCGTATTAATTTGTCTACTAGATGGGATTGTGGAATGTTCTCCATATGTTCACACAACTCCTCTATAGTGATTTGCATTTTGTATAGACTTATTTTAACACAATTGTGAAGCTATGTGCTCAATGTCTCATGATCATATTCATCATGTAAGAATGAAACCTTGGATGCTTGATGAATATGTTGTCTCTATATCAAAGAAGGTACCTAACAAATTTATGTATATGTACTCTCATTAATCGTGGTTCTAACCAGTCACATTTACCATTAGGAAATAATGTTGGGAAGTCCATGTCAAGTAGACTTGACGTAGTATATTTGTTTATGGGAGATGCGTCAATTTTCACCCAATCAATCATTCTTCTTGGGTTTATATTACAATTGTTGACCCATGCATGAGTCAAATTCATTTCTTTTTGGGCATTTGGTGGTTTAGATGCCATCGATTTTGTGTGCTCTATTATATTTCCCTCAGTCGTCTCCGTCAAGGGGCCCACAAAAACAATTTAATTTATGTCAATGCCAAACTCCATATGGATGGTTCTCAATTTATTAAAAACATTATGATCTAAATATGCTGATATATTGTCAAGAGAATTTCTATCGATTATGACATCAAAGTAGAACTTGTCATGTTCAATTTAGTATTGTAGGGCTTTGTGCACACAGACTATATTTACTATGAAATTATAGTTTGTTTCATGATGATCCTTTATGTGAACTATAATTAATGGATGATCTTTAACTAAATATGACAATATATTAATGATATTTTCAATGTTTTGAGTAAATCTTATTGTGTCATCTATATTTGAATAGGCCACTAATTACACATGTCACTTACAAAATTGGGATGACATTTGCAATTAACATTTCTTCCACTTGAGTAAGGTTTGCCAGTTCTATCCATTGTGGCCTAGGATCCATATTATATTTTAGCAAGAATCTGTGGTTTCCTTTTTCTAATATGCACCTATTGCAAACAAGCCCCTGGGGAGTGTGATAGACATTAATTCCAATGTAATATTCTTGAAAAATATAAAACATGATTGGTGATACCAACCTATCTAATTTATCACCAAATAGCATTTGAAATAACATGAAATCAAACTCAAGCATACCCCTAATCCTACATAGAATGAAACCCTAAACCTAAACCAATTGAACCCTACTTGCCTAACTATATAATGAATAAAACCCTATCTCTACCAGATTGAATCCTATCAGCCTAACCTTGAATGAAATTGAAACCACCCTAACCCTAATCAAATTGTCACCCTAATTGAATTGTGTTTCTAACTCTTAAGAAATCGTAATCAAAATAATAATATTTAGTAATCCATTACTGAAAATTGAACCATATCCCTAACTGTAATTGAATTTTCATGAGAAACCTTGTAGTAACTCTATTCAAACTATTATTTAATTTTTAGAATCACTGTCATTATCGTTTATGGTTAGGATTGAATTTTTTATAATGCTTTCATAAGGAGTAACATTATGCTTATTATTTATTAAGAGTTTAAATTGTGAAGATCATTTGGGGTTGTTATATGAAAATGAAGATGATAAAATGGTTAAAGGGTTAGTTCCATACAATAATCATAAAACACAAGTAAATCATGTAAAACATGCAAAGAACCTTTTATACCTTTCTCTTCCTCCTCCGATTGAGCTAAGTGATGAAGTGGAAACACACCCTTTCTCCACCTTATTTGATTTTCTCCTTTGGGCGGATTGTGGATTTCTCTCCACTAGACAACAAGATGGAGTATGATCAATAGGCTAAGTGTGGGATGGATGGGTGATGTTAGTCAATAATTGAGCATGATAAGGGTGCAATGGATGATTTCAAGGCTCAAATTAGCAGCATGAGATTAATCAAGTTATGGATGATTTGTGAGAACAAGAGAGTCCAATTTATAGATTGGAGGAGACCAAAATGGAGGGCCAAGATTGATTCAAAATGAAGGGTTAGGATTGAAAGAAGGTGGGAGAGGATCGAGAGGACAAGGTGTGGGATCCAAGAGATATGCCATAAAGGCATTTCTTGTCTCCACACCCCATAAGTACATGGGGAAGAGTTCCCCAAGTACATTGGGAAGAGAAAAGGAATATAAAATTCCTTGGGAGAAGGGAGGATGAATTAAAAATTACAAAATAGAAGATTGTGTGGGAAGACTAAATGAGAAGAGGAATTAAAAATTCCTTGGGAAGAGGGTCATGGGGAGATTCAAAGAATTTGAATTTCCTTGAAAGGATCAAAGTGGGTAGCATTTAAAGTTGGAGGATGAGATGGGAAAGCCATTTATGGCAAAGAGTTGACTCGTTCCTAATCAAGGTGATTAGGAATGTGCAAATGATTAGGAAGAGTGATTATGTGGGTTAGGGAGGGATTAGAGTTCAAGTGGGAAAGTTAGGAGGATGTGACATGAGGAGAGATAATGAGTGAAGGAATATAAAATTGGAGAAAATGATAAGCATAATTAGGCTAGGGTTAATTATGCTAGATGATAGGATTTGGAAGGTAATTTGTAGGAATCACGTGATTATCTTAGTTAATTGAAATTAATTAACTAATAGAGATTTAGAAGAAATAATTATTGGGATGACTTTAGAAGAATAGGGGAAATAATTAATTTTTGATAAATTACTTATTGGACTATAGTGGTGAAATTAATTAAATATTAATTTGATTAATTTTAGACGTATATAGAAAATAATACAATTTTTTTTATCAAGTTCAATTAGTGTTATTATATAAAAATTATAGGAAAAGCAATTCCCGTTTTTATCTTTTATACATATTTTGTACCATGGTGTGGTTCACTCAAGAAAACACTTATTTGAAAGAAAAGAACAAATAAAGTAACACCAAAGAGAATCGATGAGAATATCATAGACGACATATGCAACAAATGACTAATACTGAAGGTGATGAGCACAAAATACAAAGGAAACAAGATGAAAGAGAAAGATATGGTAGGAAAAAATCATGTGTGACAACTAAATAGTTACAAGATCAAACAACTCTAGAAGATCTAATGTTAACAAAAGCAGAGGCTAAAAAATACTTGAGCATCACTCGCATTTGCAAGCACTAGACAAGCACCATGAGGACCCACATAATACAAACATAAATATAAATGTATGTCAAAGCACCGATATATATATATATATATAGTTCTAGATTTAGGGTTCAATTGATTTACGTTTAGAGTTTTATTCTATGTAGGATTGGGGTTATGAGTCGGCACATAAACATGTATAATGTTTTTTTATAATAGTTGTATATCAATTATATTATATTCTATTGAATAAGTTAATTATATGAAAATTATAAAGGTAATTGATATTGCTTATATTAGAATAAATCTTCAATTAGAATTAGGGTTCAATTAAGATTAGGGCTCGCTAAAGGTTAACATTAGAAATGAATTAGGGCTATTATTGAATTATGTTTAGGTTTTAATATGGAAAAATTTGATAAGATGCATTTTGACATTTGATTGGAAAAAATTTTAAATCTAGTATTCAGTTAAAATTAGGGGTAAGGAAAATTTACATTGTGGTTTTCTAAGCATCAGGGTTCAATTAGGTTTAATCTTAGTATTGAACTTGGATTAGTGTTCTATTATAAATGAACAATTACTAATTATTATTTTAGAATTAGTTAAAGAGTAAAATGTAGATTTAAAAGCAACTTTCTAATCTGTTTTATTCTTTTTTGCATGGAAATCATTTCATAGTCTAAAATGAAACTAAATTCTAACTTATAAATAATTACTAGTAATTTAACATTCTCTTTCATGAAAAATATTCTATTTTATTTTAAAAAATTCTTTTTAATGTGAAAATCAACTTAAAATAAATATTATATATTTCATAATATTGAATATATTTCTATAAAAACATTTTATTTATTTTTGTTAAGTAGCTCCTTATATTGATTTCAAAAAAGTTATATATCTAGAGTGCAATGGTAATAATCTCATGCACAAGTACATTGACCTCTCTAACTGAGAGGTCAAGAACATATCTTTGTATATGCTAACATAGTTAGGAAAGGGAGCCATATCTAACCTATCTAATCCACCCCTAAATATCTCTAAAGCCCCAACCACCTTTTTCTTCTTTCCCACTACAACTGCATCAAAGGCCTCCATAATGTATCCTATCTTAGGGTTTAGTTTGGTCTTTGGGATAGCATTAACGATATCCATGCAATACTCATCCCTTACCAATCGATGTGTCAAACACAAGGTGCAATACTTGAGCCACTTTCATGAAGAAGGCCTCCATCATCACTCCATCATGCTTGAGTCCTCCTCCCATAATCCACAGCCCAATGATCTTCCTTATGGACTACAATATTTCTTCATCTTCTACTTTGGAATGCCTTCTCATCTATTGCCCTGAATCTTTGTTATAACAATGTAAAGAATAAAGCAATTATATTTTGAATCAAATTTATATTATAATCTAATTTCATATTTATGTAGATGAAATAAAGTAGAAGGCTTTTCATTTATGTAAAAGATTTTAATAGTTTTTTAAGTAATAATATATTTTTTTGTGTTAAAAGTAATTTTTAAATAAAGTAGAATTCTTTTATATTAAATAGAATGTTATATATTACTAATAATTTGTGAATGTAAAAATCTAATATGAAAATAGAATATAGTTGGACTCCTTTGAATGGCTGTCTGTGAGCAAATGAAATACAATTTTCGTATTGTTTTATTTTTTCTTTTCACATCAACGGGTTTGTGTATTCATATTTCACATCAATGAAAATAACTTCTTTTAAAAATTTAACTATATGTACATTCAAATGAGCAAATTGTTAGTTGTAACAGTTTATTTGGTTTTGATATCTTGCATGCTATAGTAACACTAATATTATTAGTTCCTGACATAGGTGTAATAACCCACCATACTTAACTCAACAAAATGCGACCTCTTTTTCTTTTGTGTTTAATTTAATCATTGTGTTTGATTCAATCGCATACTCTGGGCATCTATCCATTTGGATTAGGCATTCATCCATCCAAGATGAGCATCTAACCATACAGGTTAGGCATCTGTCCATACGAGACATAAGATTTCATCTATCCAATACGGGATAGGCATCTACCCATACGGGGTAGGCATCTATCCAATCGAGATAGGAGGTGCTCTGGCCAGAGACTTAGACTCATCAGGACCATTCGGGTCCTGAGCCACTCACTGAGTACTACACTCTTCTAATAGGAGTGCACCGAGGTCGTCATCCTTAGGAGTAATTAAATAACATAATACAAGCTTGAATTACACCTTGAAATTTGGCTTAAAGCCTCGGGAAGTCAAGCGAATCCATACAGGATTCCTTCAGAGTATGCAATGAATTACTTTTCCCTTTATATTATACTTATCTTTCAAATTAGGATTCTACTCAATCCTTC
Source organism: Cryptomeria japonica (assembly GCF_030272615.1). Lineage (NCBI taxonomy): Eukaryota > Viridiplantae > Streptophyta > Pinopsida > Cupressales > Cupressaceae > Cryptomeria > Cryptomeria japonica. The sequence goes on from NC_081409.1 coordinate 107,482,667, forward strand.
TTTTTACCAAGCCTAGACCCCACCCACGAACGCCTGAGTACTAGGAACAACTCTGTCCCAAGACTGCCTACATACCCGTTTCGGCACGGGATCAAGGCGTAAAGTATGTAGTTCTATTTTCTACTCTATGGGTTGATGTAAACTGATTAGTGGGTACGCAACCCTTTCTAGGGTCAATGTCCTAGACAGTTTCTCTGTGGTTGCTACCCACGATGGTAGCACTTAAACAAAGGCTCAAGATGGCCTATTATTTGTGGCCTAAAACAACTACATCCTAACACCTATCATAAGCGTCAACCTTGACCAAATTGTCAATCACCAATATCTCTTCAAGATTAAATCAATTTCATAAAAGCATTTCACTCAATCAACCATAAGGGGTTTACTATGGTTTAACTCAACAGATGTAAAATCATTTAGGGATTATCTTATTAGATTATCGATCCAAGGGGGATTACCTGCCCCTTGGATTTTTAACTTCCAAGTGTCCCTTATTACTCCCCGATGATTTATAGGGACGATGCCACAGATGTCGTTGATGCAGCTTTATTAGGCGTTAAGTGCAGTAGTTCAACACAATAGCATTACCTGTAAGCGTGACCCAGAGGCACTGTATATACCGAACGCTGCTAGGTTTTGGTTTCCATCTTCCTTTATTTAGTTTTCTAACTAAGAGCTATGAAAACATCATACTTGAAAACAATTACTTAATTGAACGTGTATAATTTAATTAGTTGAAATAACTACTTGATGAATCACATAGAATAAAAACCATAACTAACTTATTTATTATTCGCAACTTGAAATATAACTTGCGTAAAAATAACAATTATGAAACTTGCATATTAATAATTAAATGTGTGACTTGCATGAAGATGAAGAAAATGTAACTTTGTCATTAATAAATGCAAATAAAGTATAAGTAATTCGCATGAAGCAAGGAGAGCATAAGTTACATGCAAGGTTGAGAAATGTGTTGATTTATACCATGAGAAAAATCACTTGTAGAGCCACTAGTCCCAAAAATAGCAACTCGCTTAGACATTTGGTTCGAATTATATTAATATGAATTAATTGCTATATGCCAACTAAGTGCCCCAATGGATATTAATAGATTGAATGATTCTAATTATAACATTTGATATAATACAATTTATAATTATAAAATTTACTATAGATAAATTAATTATGAATTTACTACACAATAATCCCCAATATCTATAAATTTTTCTAAGTTAAATTTAATAACTTAAAGTTTATACTAAGGAAAAAAAATTAACAATTTCTAAATTGCAATTTATACGTTTATATTTATAAAAAAACCTAAAAAAAATAAATATAAAAAAAGGGAAAGATAGGCGAATTTTTTGTTTAAGGGTTAGTGGGGAGTGGGGCCCACGGGTCCCATCACCAGTGCGGGTCTGCGGAAGCAGGCCCACAGTGATGAGGGACCCCGTGGTCCCCTCTACTACCCTGCGGCCACTACCGTGATAGTGACCGCAGGGGAAGTGGAGGGTACCACTTCCCCGGCGGTTACAATAACCGCCTCCCCCATGCACACCACCCGATTTTTTTTTTGAAACAATTTTTGAGAGCATGTCGTTTGCTAAAATATAATCACTTTGCAACATTTAATATATTTTATCATTTGAAATAAATTATATATATATATATATATATATATATATATATATATATATATATATATATAGTTTACATTCCCAATTATTTAATGATATTTATAAACAAAAAGAGTATTTATGAAAATAAGAACATGAATAAAATAGATAATCAAGTTATCGCAGAGGTAGGTAATTGTTTTAAATTGACTTCACAGGAAATGAAAATAGAGAGATTTGCTTCAGCAAATAAAATAGATAATTAGAAATTGATTTCACAGGAAATAAAAATAGAGAGAGATTTGCTTCAGCAATAAACAGATAATTAGAAATTGATTTCACAGGAAATAAAAATAGAGAGAGATTTGCTTTAGCAATAAACAGATAATTAGAAATTGATTTCACAAGAAATAAAAATAGAGAGAGATTTGCATCAGCAATAAACAGATAATTAGAAATTGATTTCAAAGGAAATAAAAACAGAGAGAGATTTGCTTCAGCAAATAAACAGATAATTAGAAATTGATTTCACAAGAAATAAAAATAGAGAGAGATTTGCTTTAGCAAATAAACAGATAATTAGATTTCCACAAAGGATTATTCACAGAGAAATATATCCTCCATTGCAACTAATATTCACAGAGAGAAGTGTATAACCAGATAAAAATATTCATGAAATCAAATGAGAATAAGGAATTATTCACAGAGATGAATAACATAGAGGATTATTTTCAGAGATGTAATAACCCACCTTGATTAACCCAACAAAATTGACCGTTCTTTTTTTTTGTTTAATTTAATCATTGTGTTTGATTCAATCGCATACTCTGGGCATCCATCCATTTGGATTAGGCATTCATCCATCCGGGATGAGCATGTAACCATACACGTTAGGCATCTGTCCATACGGGACATAAGATTTCATCTATCTAATACAAGATAGGCATCTACCCATACGGGGTAGGCATCTATCCAATCGGGATAGGAGGTTCTCTGGCCAGAGACTTAGACTCATCGAGACCATTCGGGTCCTAAGCCACTCACTAAGTACAACACTCTTCTAATAGGAGTGCACCGAGGTCACCGTCCTTAGGAGTAATTAAATAACATAATACAAGCTTGAATTCCACCTCGGAATTTGGCTTAAAGCCTCGGGAAGTCAAGCGAATCCATACGAGATTCCTTCCGAGTATGCATTGAATTACTTTTTCTTTTTTATTATACTTATCTTTCAAATTACGATTGTACTCAATCCTTCTTCTTACCAACCTAGACCCCACCCACAAACGCCTGAGTACTAGGGACAACTCCGTCTCAAGACTGCCTACATACTTGTTTCGGCACAAGATCAAGGCGTAAAGTATGTAGTTCTATTTTCTGCTCTATGGTTTGATGTAAACTGATTTGTGGGTATGCAACCCTTTCTAGGGTCAATGTCCCAGACAGTTTCTCTGCGGTTGCTACCCACGATGGTAGCACTTAAACAAAGGCTCAAGATGGCCTATTGTTTGTGGCCTAAAACAACTACATCCTAATACCTATCATAAGCGTCACCCTTGACCCAATTGTCAATCGCCAATATCTCTTCAAGATTAAATCAATTTCATAAAAGCATTTCATTCAATCAACCCTATCAGGGGTTTATTATGGTTTAACTTAGTGGATGTAAAATCATTTAAGGATTATCTTATTAGATTATCGATCCAAGGGGGATTACCCGCCCCTTGGATTTTTAACTTCCAAGTGTCCCTTATTACTCCCCGATGATTTATAGGGACGATGCCACAGACGTTGTTGATGCAACTTTATTAGGCATTAAGTGTAGTAGTTCAACACGACGACATTACTCGTAAGCGTGACCCAGAGGAACTGTATATACCGAACGTTGCTAGGTTTTTGGTTTTCCGACTTCCTTTATTTAGTTTTCTAACTAAGAAGCTATGAAAAACATCATGCTTGAAAACAATTACGAATTGAACGTGTATAATTAGACATTGCGAAACTTAATTAATTGAAATAACTACTTGATGAACCACGTAGAATAAAAACCATAACTAAATTATTTATTATTCAAAACTTGAAATATAACTTGCATAAAAAAAATGACAATTATGAAACTTGCATATTAATAATTAAATGTGTAACTTGCATGGAGATGAAAATGCCAATAAATGTAATTAATGTATAAGTAATTTGCATGATACGAGAATAGTGTAACTTGAGTGCAAGATTAAGCAATGCATGATTCCTATCATGGGAATAATTAATTATGGTCATAGGTTCCAAAAATAGTGATTAGTTTAGACATTTGATTCAAATCATATTAATATACAGTAATTGTTTTTAATGAGTCCAAAATGCCAACTAAGTAACCCAACGAATTTTAAGTAGTTTTTATAAAATTCCAATTATAAAATTTAATACAATTTAATTTACAATTTAGAAAATTGCTAAAAAGAAATCAATTATTATAAATTTTACTAAGGACAATTATAAAATTCAAGACAATTTAATTTATAATAAATACATTTCGAAATTACCTAAGTTTAAATTTTTATTAAACTAAAATTTGGATTTTTTTTTTGAAAAATTTAACAATGTCCAAATCGCCACAAATTAAATTTATAGTGGCATTTTTTTTTGAAAAAAAAGGAAAGGGGAGGCAAGTGGGAGTGGGACCCACGGGTCCCATCACCATTGCGGGTCTACGGAAGCAGGCCCGCTGTGATTAGGGGACCTCGTGGTCCCCTCCACTACTCTGCGGCCACTACCGTGATAGTGACCGCAGGGGAAGTGGAGGGTACCACTTCCCTGGCAGTTACAATAACCGCCTCCACTACCCTGCACGTCGCCCAATACCCATTCAAAATAAATTCTGAAGGACATGATGTTTATATTAAAATTACTTGCAATATTGAATATATTCATTTTCGTATGAAATATATATATATATATATATATATATATATATATATATATATATATATATATATATATATATATATATATATATATATATATAATGGTATATAAAAGAAGTTATAATAACAATAAGAACAAGAGTTTATTCACAGGAATGAAATGAGATAGGGAGATTTGCTTCAGCAAATAAAACAGAAAATCAGATTATCACAGAGGCAGGAAAATGTTTAAATCGATTCCACAGGAATGAAAATAGAGAGATTACTTCAGCAAATAAAATAGATAATTAGATTATCACAAAGGTGGGTAAATACTTTGAATTGATTTCGCATAATCAGGAATTTAATATTCACGGAGAGATTTATACCTTAATTTCAACTAATATTCACAAAGAGAAGTATATAACTAGATATGTGTGAAATAAAAATATTAATGTAAACAAATGAGAATAAAGATTTATTCACAGGAATGAATAACACAGAGGATTATTCACAGAGAGATTTATATCTTATTATCAGGCATTTTCTGTTCGTAGGGAAGTAAGATTTTAATGTAAGAAAAGAATTACATTTAAATTTCCAATCCAGTAATGAATTTGAGAGAAGAAAAGCAAGATTTGATATTTTCTAAAGAAAATTTAAACAAATAATAAAGCTATCTTTCACATGCAAGCAAGATCTGATATTTCTTCTCTAAAGAAAAATTAAACAAATAATAAAGCTATCTTTCACATGCAAGCAAAATCTGATATTTCTTCTCTAAAAAAAAAATAAACAAATAATAAAGCTATCCTTCACACGCAAGCAAGATCTGATATGTCTTCTCTAAAAAAAAATTAAACAAATAATAAAGCTATCTTTTTCAATATTATCCCTAAAGAAGGATTTACCACTAAAATTTTATAAAGGAAGATCTAGAAGCTATATTTTGGATAATACCATTTTCTCATATGTGAATGTGAAATAACAAGAAGAGAACCTAGCTTATCGAAGTTTGATGTTGAATCCTCTCCATTCTTCTAGCTATCCTCCTTAGATCCTTCCTTGCAACTTGAGAGAAATCTTCCAAACAATTTAACAATCATACAACCAAAATGTAACTACCAAGGAAGATCCTACTACTAACAACAAGGAAATTTGAGAAATTTTCTTCAAAACATAATCAACTCCCTTCTTTGAAACTTGCATACAATTTATAAGAAAAATCCTTCAATTCCACTATCTAGAGAATTTAATTAAAAATGAGATTCTTTTCCAATATTGGACTCATGCAAATTGATAAAAAACCTAGTGGGGGGGTTACATGCAAGGCATTGAAGACTCCTCTAGAAGCTTCTAATTCCTCCTACAACATGTGCCATAATTGAGAGTGAGAAAATAAAAATAAAAATAATGCCTTTTGAATTATATTCTCCAAGTGTGTGTGTGTGTGTGTGTCCATTTTTATTCTTTTATAATATTTATTCAATCATTTTTAATAGCTCAACCAAAAATATAATAGAATTGTATCAAATTAAAAAGTGATAAAGGAGGGTTGTGACAAGAGAGAAATGAATACATGAGATTTATATCTTATTATCAGGCATTTTCTGTTCGTAGGGAAGTCAGATTTTTAATGTAAGAAAAGAATTACATTTAAATTTCCAATCCAGTAAATGAAATAGAGAGAAGAAAAGCAAGATCTAATATTTTCTAAAACAAATAATAAAGCTATCTTTCACATGCAAGCAAGATCTGATATTTCTTCTCTAAGGAAAAATTAAACAAATAAATAAGCTATCTTTTCAATATTATCACAAAAGAAAATTTTATAAAGGAAGATCTAGAAGCTATATTTTTGGATAATACCATTTTCTCATATGGGAATGTGAAATAACAAGAGGAGAACCTGGCTTATCGAAGTTCGATGTTGAATCCAACCTTCTAGCTATCCTCCTTAGATCCTTCCTTGCCACTTGAGAGAAATCTTTCAAACAACAACTTAACAAATCCTGCAACGAAAATGAGACTACCAAGAAGATCCTACTACTAAAAACTTGGGAAATTTTCTTCAAAACATAATCAACTCCCTTCTTTGAAACTTGCATACAATTTTATAAGAAAAATCCCTCAATTCCACTATCTAGAGAATTTAATTAAAAAAAGAGATTCTTTTCCAATATTGGACTCATGCAAATTGATTAAAAACTTAGTGGGGGAGTTAATGCAAGGTGCTGGAGATTCCTCTAGAAGCTTCTAATTCCTCCTACAACATGTGCCATAATTGGGAGTAAAAATAAAAATAAATAAAGCCTTTTGAATTATATTCTCCAAGTGTGTGTGTGTGCTTATTATTATTCTTTTATATTATTTATTCAATCATTTTAAATAGCTTAACCAAAAATATAATAGAATTGTATTTAAATCAAAAAGTGATAAAGGAGGGTTGTGACAATAGGCAAGAATACTTATGCATTCACCCAAATCTATTAATGTTAAAGCATCAACCAATGACAATCAAGAATTAAAATAGTCTGACCAATTTTCCTAATGTCTATATTTTTTTTTATTTTTTTTCAAAATACATAAATTGTTTTATATATTATTCTATTGGATAATAGTACTCTACAGTAGTCTACAGTCTTATCAGTATGATGTAAGCATTTGGCTATTCATTGAATTTTTTTTGGCATTTTCATACAATATTATTTTATAATATTGTTTTACAAAATTGTCACTATTACATAATAGTAATTATGTTGTCATATTTCTTTTGATAATGCAATAATTGATAAAGCCATTTGATTTTTTTATCCCTAAAGTCATTTGATTTTTAATAAGAACTTTAAAAATATATAAAATTATAAGTATCAAATATATTATAAAGTTAAATGTGTAGCTATAATTAATCTATTAATATAATGATGAGATAATAATTCTTATATAATATTATATAAAAAAAAATTATTGGATGACAATATATATTAATTATTGCATATATGATTAGGCATGATGTTAGTTATCATAATTATCATTATGTTTATTAATTAAAAATAATAGTTATATAGCCATTATATTTATATATTAATTAATTTTAATTTATTGATTAAAAATTGTTGTGCATAGAGCTTTAATTTTAATTTGACATACTCTTCGCAAAACCTCTACAACACATATCTAGTTTTTTAACACATCATAGACAATGTCAAGAACCATATGCAATGCATTTTTTGTTAGATATATATTTTATATATTTTTACTTAGTGTATTTTGAGAATCTAATCATATTAATTCTATTATAGACCATCTTATCGTGCAAAATATGACAAAATAATTCCAAATTATTATTATTGTTATTATTATTATTATTATATTTCACAATAGGGGTAAAAATTTATTAATCACAAAACAAAATTGGCCAGCGACCCAATAGAGAAGAGCCAATTGCTCGAACATACAAGATAAATCAAAAGTAAATGGCCTCTATCTGCAACATTCCAACCCTACAATCACACCCATTTGACTAGGCAATTTGCGACTCTATTCCATTCTCAAGGAATGTGAGAAAAGGTAATAGAGTCAAAACACCTACTTAGGCTAAGAATCGACCTGCTAACCAAGCTAAATTTTAATATTATTACTAAAATTTACCATAGTTCCAATTTTAATACAAAAACATAATGGTAGGAACCTTGTGCAAATGTGTCTCTTGTTAGTATAAGATATCATTGAAGGAAAATATTTGTGAATGTAAAAATCTACTATGTAAAAGATTTAATGTAAAAATTACTTACACAAAAAAGTTTGGAATCTTGTTTCCTTGTGTTGGTAAATAGATTTGTTAATGCAGTTGTTTCTCTGAAACTGACCCTGTTTGCCCAAAGATCAATGACAATCATGCCAATAGTTGGAGAGTGCAGCAAAATTGCAATCTTCCTCTGCGTTTGAGAGGGGAAGCTCCCTCATATGATACCAAGGGTTTTTAGGATTTTTGTGTACTTTTAACCTGAAAGTACAAAAGAGAGACAAGACAAAACTAAAGGAAGATTAATAACATAAATCCTATTGGAAGACATACAATGACCAAAGAGGATTCCATAACTGATAGCATTTACAAAGGGGTTATAAGCACATATGTTTCAATGCACAATGACAATGAACAAAGGATGATGAATCTTGACATGCGAAGAGATCAACTACTTCAACACACTCAAATTGAGACACCAAAGTCTATTTGTGTATCATTACATCAGTTACACAAATTATAAACATTTTTCACATATGCATAAAGAGATCACCTAGTATAAGATCACTTAGGGTAACCACCTAAGTTATTACTTCTAGTAACTACCCTTAGGAGACAAGTTAGGATTTACCTAACTTCTACATAAATAGAGCCGATAATCTAGCTTTTTGGTTACAATGAGTGACATAAGTCACTTTTGCAAAAATACAATTTGAAGCACATAACATCATCAAGAGAATAAGATATTGGATTTGTCAAAGTAGCAATGTATCTTCCTACATTTATTGAAGAATTTGGTGTTTACATAACACTATTTGCAATCACATCTTTCTTGAAATTTTTTACGACACCAATATTCCTCCTTTTTGTCATGATCATCAAGTCTCTATGACATTCTCAAAAATGGTGCATTAAGGCCTCTTCTCAATGATGCAACTGATTGTGTCCATGCATTAGTATAACTAGACACAAACATCTTCCCATTACAATCAATAGATATAACAATAAAAGATTTACAATGAAAGATCCATTTGAAGTCTCTTTTAAGATATTATAAAGATGAACAAGTTCGTCAACCTCCAAAATATTGGCCCAATGCTCATGGATAGCAACACAAGCTGAACATATGAACTCCTTACTATTATTTCACTCATATTCATATTGTGCAATTCCATGCATGATGCAACATTACCACCTATAGACCACGATCGCAACATTCATTAGATCACATTCTTTATGGCATTTAGTAAAACATTACATGTGAAAGGTTTAACTTTTGCAATTTGAATGTAGATTCTGCGAGCATCACATTCATGAGATAACTGTGCTTCCACATTTTGTGAATCTTAATTCCCTAACTTTGCACAAATATTTTTTATTTGATACAATTTGTCTCTACAGAAGAAGCATGTGCAATCTTATTACCTTCAATTCAATTATATAAAGGTATCATTTTGATTTTGATGCTTTCATGAACTTCCTCATTGTATGAACTTCACCATGCTTGCACACTTCAAGAAATGTCAATACACGTTGAGATGATGCTGCCAAAGGTTGCAGAATCTGGCCTTCTACCTACCAATTACATTTTCTTCAAAGTTACTAAAGCTTATTAAATGTATTAGATGACCTGCAATTATTTCAAACCATGAGATAGAATTTCTTTGGAACAATCTGTCTTCATGTAGGAGCAGATAGTATGTGAGTAGAGGTTAGAGAAATGAAACTTTGGAATAACCAATATTTTTTTTTTCAAAAATTCTTCTTTTGAAGTTGTGTTTTCAAAATTCACAACTCACAATCTTCACAATCCATTGTATTCAATTTTCAAAACTCGTAATTATTTTGTATTAGGTTTTCACTTTTCACAACTCATCTACATTCGGTTTTTACCATTCACAACTTACTTTGCATTCAACTTTTACCATCCACAACCTCTTGTATTCACTTTTCACCTTTCACAACTTGCTTGCACCCGATTTTTACCATCCACAACCTTTAACATTCACTTTCCAAAACTCACAACTAGTTGTGAGTTGTGGATTTTGATTTCACAACACATAACCACTTTGCATTCAAAATTTGCAATTCACAACCTCTTAACAATTGTCTTTTCAAAATCACAACTAGTTGTGAATTGTGATTTTGGATTTTGTAACCCTTTTTAATTTTTAAAATTTTAAAGAAGTAAGTTTATTTAATTTTTTATTTTTATTTTATATTTCACTTCTTTGTACCCTCTTTCAAAGGTTTATCATAACTTTTAACTCAAGAGGAGTTCAGACTTGACATTTGACCAGGCATCAGAGGGGAGAAGGTAACCACAACCTAGACAAATTTATTAATGATGAAGCATTAATAATGAGATTTTAATATTTTATGAAAATAGGCTCATGAAAATGAAAGTATTAAAATCTCATAAATGGTGAAGTGGATCTTCATGAAACTTTGCTAAATTGCTCAAAATGCTACCAAATACATGCTCACAAGACAGTTGTCTAGATTTAATCATTTTCAAATTTTGGCCTATACATGATCTAGGATGAAGAGGTGAAAACGATTTTGAACCAAAACCACATAATTACATACTTTGAAAACCCTTGAGAGTACATATTAACATTTTGCCCAACATTAGCTTCAATGTAAAATTTTAAATTTTGTACAGCTTCAAAATTAGGGCAACATCTTGTTACAATTTGGTTTAATATATAAGAAGTATGCAATACAACAATGAATACTACAGCAAAGCAACAACCAAAAAATCTATAAATTATTCAAATTAAAAAATCATTCTAAACTACAAAATAAACATACCACACTCACTAATCTCCTTAGAAAAGAAAGATGGAAATCTCCACACTTGAAGTTGATCAAAAGTGCATGCTTCTACAATAATAAACTATTGGTCTTAATGTAGTTATATCCTAACTAGTTCTTAGTTTTAACCTATTCACATGTTAAGTTTACTTAGGAGCTAGCTTGCATTTTAGTTAGTTGTCATGAAGTTGCTTTATTTAACTTGTCATTTAATATTGTTCATATGATCATGTTAGTTATCATATAGGTGTCATTTTAGAAGATATGAATCATGTCACATTATTTAATATTTGCTTTAGGAATTAATTATAATGCATCATGCATTTGATATTTGTATCAAGGGTAGTTGTAATCCTACCTCATCACCTTGCATATATAAGAAAGACTCATTTGTACATTGTATTATATCCAAACCATATCAATTGTTCATTCAAGCTGATGTTGCAACATTCTCTTGTGGTTGACATCTTTCTTGGTTAATCCTTGAAGTGTACAACTTCACGATGGGTTCTTTATCATTCCAACATAAACCACACCCCAATAGCAAAAAACCCATTTCTAGAACAAAAATCAAAACCCACAACAAAATCCACACAAAATATGAACACATACCAACTCCACGAATCCAACCATTATGCACTCCAACACTGCCTACAACGTGCAACAAAAAGAACACAATACTAAAAATATTACAAAACCTTATGCTCCAATACAACTTTTGTGTGAAATTGCCTCCAACAAACCAATAGGTTTTCATCCATGGCCTCCAACCTTCGTCGGGTTTTCATCCAATAAGGAATTATAAATCCAAGGTTCATCAAGGAATTGTTGTAGAAATAAATTGATGATGCCCAAATAAAATGAGATTTTATTTATGTGCAACTTGGGATCCGAATTCCAATGGCCATCTTGGAGGGAATAATAATTTAAAATCATATTTCAAACATCCACTCATAATTGCATGCCCAAAACAGCTCGCTTGCACACCTTGTCATACATTAGCTCATGAAATATTAGAATTGGGTTATTAATTGCTACAAAAAAAAAAAAAAATTAAAAGGGGACATAAAAAGTCCTCCCATTCAAAATTGATTGTCCTCAAGCAAAGCAAATTTGGATGCTCCAATATTTCAATTGCTTCTCATGTAGTATCTTCAACGTACAAATTCTTTCAATGAACCAAATATTCATTGATACTCCTCTTCCTCAAGTTCTTCACTCTAGTATCAATAATGGCTTCTGAAATTAGTATGAGATTCCCTTAATCATCTAAAAGAGGCAACTCAATTTTAGGAACAATATGCAAACCAAGCACCTTCTTCAAGCATGAAACATGAAAAACATTATAGATCTAATTACTCTCTGGAGGTTCTAGTTCATATGACACTTCTACTTTCTTTAAGATCCTATAAGGCCCATAAAATTTGGGCTTGAGTTCTTTCACACCACTCCTTTTAAGGGAAGCTTGTCTATATATGGTTCCAACCTCGAGAAAACCATATCACCTGTAACACCCCACCAAGAAACCCTAGGGAAACAACTAACATTCTAGATAAAGAGTGATTTTTTCTTTAACATTTAATGAACATTAAACAACATTAATAGGATAATATTCCTCCATAATACACAAGCGGGAGACTACTACAACTTCTTCCCTAAGGTTTCCCAACGTGGTTACTTAATCTAACCATACATCATTAAGGAAATTAAATTAATTAAAGATGACATTTAATGCATACATGCACTTAAGCAAAACTAATTAACTAAAGAAAACCATTTAAGCAATTATTGATTTATAAAATAGCATTGCATATAATACATATTTCTAAAGCTACATACATCATTAACACAATTAATTGCATAGAATCAAAGTTTCCATTATCTGATATAATATCCTACCATCTAAGTCTCATTCTTATACATCAAGATTACAACATGATTATATCATAGATGCATCATTGTCACATCATAATTACATCATGTTTACATTGTTTCCATGAAGGCATGTACGTTTACATCATTGACACAAAACTCTGACACTCATTGGTTAAGGTAACAAAAGCATTAAAGGTCAAGAGTTTGGTTTAATTAAACATCAAAATGATACCAAAATCCAAAATATTAACATCAAGCCATAGAGTGAATATTGACCAATTACATCACAGAGATAGTCAACACAAAACTACCATAGCACTAGGCCACAAAAGTCCCTTACACAATAAAACTCACACGAGGTATCACAGATAACACATACACGTCAACTTACTATCGCAAGATCACTTGAAAGGAAATGACGAGTAATGACATAACGATCAAAACCATAACATACAATACAAGTTTATTTCATAAAGCCATAACCTCATTTAATGAAACATTCAAAGCATAAAGCTCAACCATTTCCCTTAATAACATTATTCCAATAAGTTTCCCAAATAGATAATTTAACCAAAAGTCATTCATCCCTCAAATGCAAATACACCAAATCAATTCTTTAAAGGATTAAATACTCATTTATATAAATAAAATTCTCAAACATGTATTAATCTAAATACATTTATTTTTACCAAAATATATCCTAAATACCAATTATATCCACTTTTAACAAAATATAACTATATTTATCAAAATCAATTATAAAAACCCACACACACACACACACATATATATATGGCAAATCACCCACCGTTGTGGCTGAAGTCTGTCACCACAGTGTGGGGGAGTCTTCCCACGGTTGTGGGAGATGGGGTCCCCACATCGTGGGTAAGCCTCCCACGGTTGTGGGAGCTTGGTTCCCCACCACGTGGGTAAGCCTCCCCACGCCTGTGGGTAAAGGCTCCCCACAACTGAGTCGAGCCTCCACACAACGCGGGTTCAACCCACAAACAACAACAAAAATAATAATAATAATAATAATAAAATCTAACAATTTATAATTAAGCATAATTTGATAAGGAAATATTACCATTAAAATCTATAAATCCAAATCATAGACATGGTAAGAATTTTCCAGATAACAAAATTAATATTTAATAAATAAAACTATGATTTAAAAGCCCAACCAAAAATTATAAAACTACAACAAGAAATACACACATTATAAAATTGTTAATCCAAACAAAATCTCATGGTTGAATCATAAATCCAACCAACGCACAGACACAAACAATTCATTAACAATAAAATTTTGATAAATTAGAAAATCCATAAGGCTAATAATCGGGAACCCCGAAACCCAATACAACCCTAGAAACATTAAATTTATAAAATATAATTCCCAGACTATTAATTTATGCACAAAATATTGAAACATTTTTTATTTATTTTTAAACAACTAATCTAATTCTCTTTTCAACAATACACTCAACAAAAGGGAAATTTAAAACCCCAACCTTTCATTGCAATCCTGGTAAGAGCTTGCAAGCGAAGCCTCTGGCTCCAACACCTGGTAGCACACAGGAACCCCCAAAAAGCAAAACAAAGCTACAATCCTCTACCCAAAACAAAAATTCCCTTCTGAGAACTTCTTTTCCCAAAAACCAACATGAAAACAACCATAGCATCCCAACCCCTTATTCTGGAATTTTTCTAGAATATTATAAAAGGGTCTACTCAAAAATCTTCTTGGGGAATGGAAACTTCCCCCAAACCCAACGCACAGACAAAAGTTCTTAAAATCATTCATTTTTAGAAAAACTTAATTAAATAATTTAAAAATTCTAATGAATTTAATAAACAAATAATTTTAATAAACAAATAAATTAATTCAATTATTAAAATACAACTCATTAATTAATAAAATAAAGCTTTTATTTAATTCTAATATAAATTAATTTATTAAAACCTTAATATTAATTTATTAATTGATTAACAAAGTATTATAATTACTTTAATACCTTTATACATATACATTAATTATTTATTACTCATACGTAGCCATAATTAATTATATTAACCTCAATTACAATCAAAACTTAATAATAATTTAATAATTAAATATCAACACATAAAATATTGAGCTCAAACTTAATATGAAAATAGACACATACCACATACCAAAACATCGAATAATTGCCTAAATTGCGTTCTGATTAGATTGACAAAAGACATGACATACAATGCTCTAAAATCGAGCAAGGCTAAGGGTAACACTGATGGGCATTATGACTATCTCCATAATTTTCCCATTGGGATAATGTAGGCACGCTCAAACCTGTGAAACTAGGTGGAGTCGATGCCTTGTACATGCAATCCTACATCACCGAGAAAATATACTTACATATATCCAACAATAACAGGCACGCTAGTGGAGAAGAGTCATGACATTTTGTGTCTCTCCGAAGTGAGTGATGGAAGATCATCCCCTTGCACCCCATACAAACTCATACACATACATGAAAATGAAGACATGATATATCTCATACATAAAGTAAATATGTTAGTCCATGGTCAGTACATAAGCATAAATTCTAACATCTAAACATCCATAAAGATATAATGCATAGCCAACATTTATTAAATCCAAAACATCATAGCATAGCATCATGATAAAAGTCATCACAACATAGAGTATCATCCAACCACATAAACAACAGAAAGAGTCAACCAAAGTCAAACTAGGGTAAGTAGAGTCTGATCAAGGGAAGGGCATTACATCACCCACCTCAAAATATCTCTCTATATGTTTTCTATCTGCATAAACTTTTTGTTGATTTTGTGCTTGTTGCAAATTACGGTACTTAATACGTCTTGATTATTTTTAAGCAAGTCGCTTGCAGCCCAAATACTTTACTATCTGACCACAACAAATCCCAAAAGAAAGTATATCATATTCATATAAATATTTTAAGGGTGACATACCAATGTACATATATGGTGTGAAGTGTTGTGGTAGTGTTCTCCCGAATGCAACCACTTAATCCATGCAAATTGTTGATTTGAAATATAATTCCTTAAGTACCCCTTGTTCACTATCCACATTTGACTATTAGTTTGTGGATGGTAGCTACTACTTGGTGTGAGTTATATACCTATCAAATGGTAAAGTTATTGCCAAAAAGAGCTAAGAAATCTATTGTCCCTATCACTAACAATCTTCTTAAGCAACCCATGTAATATGAATACCTCTAGATAAAAAATGTATAAATCCTACTTGAAATGCCTTAAAATTTGAATTGATAACAATAAAATGTACATGTTTGGTCAATCTATGAACCACCACATAAATGCAATCTTTACCTTGTATATTAAGAAGACTTGTGATAAAGTCCATGTATATGCACTCTCCCATTTTCGGTCAAGAATTGGTAGTGGTTGAAGTAGTCTTGTTGGAAAAAATTGCCCTCCTCTATTCTATTGGCAACTTATGCATTCTATGATACGGTTGTGCACATCTTCTTTCATCACTTTCCACAGAATCTCACATGAACTTTCATTTAAGTCTTGTAGGATCCTTGGTGTCTTGCTAGTGGAGTATTTTGAAATGCTTTCAAAATCTTCTCCTCGATTTTAGACTCAGGCACCAAAAATATTCTATATTTATAGAGGATTAGCCTCTCCAATTGGTAGTGATTAAAGTAGTCTTCCTAGAAAAGTTTTCTCTCCTTTGTTCTATTGGCAAATTATGCATTTTATAATATGGTTGTGCACATCTTCTTTCATCCATTTCCACTTAAATCTCTCATGAACTTGAGTTTAAGTTTGGTAGAATCCTTGGTGTGTTGTTAGTGTAGTATCTTGAAATGCTTACAAAATCTTCTGCTTGATTTTAGACTCTAAAAAAATATTCCATATTTGTAGAGGATTAGCCTTTCCACCACTATAAACCTATCATTTTTTATCACCTCATCAAGAATATCATCAACAAATATATTTTTAGCATACTCAACAATAATGTATACTATCTGGGGGTTCATCCCACAACGCAATGACAGTTGTGACACCATGTTGATATGGTGGTTACAGGTTCAAGTCTTCTTCGTATACTTGAGTCACTTTGATCCAACAAGCTATGCAAGATTTCTGACCACAATCCACCCAGTCCACATGACCAAATGACTAACATGGATATTGTCATGGGCTGATGTGCCTCTTGGAGCATATCACAATGGATAGTTCTCGAAGTGGAGATGTGATGATCCTGGGTGCACACAATGACGTGACTCTAGGTTACAATTGGAGTCAAGGTTGACTAGAGAGATAAGGAGTGAAGTTGCGAGGAGGCTCAAAGAGATAAGGAGGCATGCTCGATGTAGTTGAGAGATAAGGATGGTGAACAAGCATGGATAAATGAGGAGAATGGAGCCTAGATAAGGTGCATGGAGGGATAAGGAGAATAAATTAACTCATCAAGAGTCAAATATAGGAGGTGTTAATACCTTAGAAACAATTGTAACCATGAGGATGGGGTCTCTTGATGTGATCCCATTGGTTCATATCTCCAGTCAAAAGCGTTATAAGAACCAATTACTGATTAAAAAAAATGTAAACTTTCTAATTAGAGGAAATAATAGATAAAAAAAATACAAAGTAGGATTCCTAGACAGAGTATCAACAACTACATTTTCTTACTTTTCGTGTATTCAATTTCAAAATCATGTGCTTTTAGCTTGTTTACCGATTTTTGTTGGTAGTCATTCAAATTATTTTTATTCACAAAGAATGTTTAAGACTATTGTGACCCGTCTTCACAATAAACTTCCCACAAACTAGAGATATTGCCTAAACTTCTCTAGAGCATGTGCCAACATTTCCTTATTAAATTGAATATCCTTTTTTCGAATTGCTTAATTTTATGCTCTTAAATATTGGATGTCACTTTTGAGTTAAAACAACCCCAAATCCATTTGTTGATACATCATACTCAACTACAAAATGGACGAGAAAATTTAGGAATTGCAAGCATTGGGCATGCTTATTACCTCCTTAAACTTGTCAAAAGTTTATTGAGCTTCCTTAGACCAAGTAAAGGCACCCTTCTTTATCAAATTAGTAAATATGGAAACAAGCTACGAAAATCTTTTTACAAACCTCTTGTAATAACAATGAAGTTTGAGAAATCCTTTTTAGCTATCTAAGATTGGTTAGTGGTGGCCAATCTAAGATTGCTTGAATTTTTATTGATCAACCTGAATGCCTTTGGAATTTATATAACAGGATCCAAGTACAATATTTTAGTCAATAAAAATTCCAATTTGGATAATTTAGCATTGAAGGATTCTAGGTCCAAAATTCCCAAGAGAGCATTTAAATGCTCAAAATGTTCTTTCCAAGTTTTTCTATAAATCAATATATCATCAAATAAAATTATTATTGAATACCTTGTTCATTCTTGATTGGAATGTTTTTAGTGCATTAGTGAGGCCAAGGGGTGTTACCAAAACTCAAATTGTTTACAATGGCACCAAAAAAATGTCTTCTCAACATCCTTTCTCTCATCCAGATATGATGATATTTTGATCTCAAATCAATTTTGGTGAAGTAAACAACTCCATGAAACTCATCTATCCTTGGAATATGATACCTATTCTCAATGGTCTTCTTATTTGGTGCTTTGTAGTCTATACACATTCTAAGAGTGCCATCCTTCTTCTTTACAAAAACTACAAATGATGCAAAATGGGCTACAACTTGGTCTAATGTAATCCATATCAAGGAGTTATTTAATGGTCTTTTCAATTTATTCTTTATACCCTCTAGGATGATAGCATTGAGTGGTTATAACAGGTTTTGCACTCAGTTATAACTCAACGTTATGCTCAAATCTTCTATTTGGTGGTAATCTTAGAGGTAAATCATTAAAAAACCACACTATACTTATCTAAAATTCCTTATATATCAACATGATGGATTTTTTCTTACTTGAAGATGAATTTGTGAGAATTATCATGCAACATGGCCTCTACAAAAAATTCTCTCCATTATTTTAGCTATTACCACTCATGGAGATCCATTAGAATGTCCTAAGTACCACATATTTTCCATCTAATTTAAATTTCAACTCCACAGTTTGGTATTTTTGTGTAAACTCCCCTAAGGAATGCAACCATTGAACACTCAAAACTATACTAGTTTCTCTAATTCCATCAACATAGAAGTCATCACATACATTATTATCTCAAAGCATTATGTTGAGTTGCCTGATCATACTAGTACAAGGCATAGTGAATCCGTAACCTATATTAACATTGAAGCCTTCTATTTATCATATCTTCAATCCTCTCTTGGCTACCAAACCTTCATCAATAAAATTATGCATAGCCCCATTATCTATTAGCATTTTCATTTATTGTTTGAAGAGCACTCCATGAACTCTAAAAGGAACATATTTTGGAGAGCCTAGAAGGGTCACAATTGTACCATTAAGATTAGTCTCCTTGCCTCACTCACCTTCCTTTTATGAGATATGCTCTTTTGAATCAACAAAAACCTTTATGCCATTCTTTGACTCTAAATCTCCATTAGATGCCACCTCAATGTAATGAAATTATCCTTTATTGAGATATATATGGCTAGGAACCCATGGTTCTCTACAATAAAAACATAACTTCTTCCTCCTAAGTCCATTTTTAGCTTGTTCATCAATCTTCTTTGTTGTAGCTATTTGTGTAGCCTATTCCCGAAACAATGTATGAAGTTGCTTCTTTTGGAAACCTTATTTTTGATGCCAATGGGTGGATGCTTTGGTTTGATAAGAGAATGTATTTTTTGCATAGATGAATCCAAAGTTAAATCCCTCTTAATAACTTATTACTAAGTTGTAAGTGTAAAAGCCTTCATAATACCCTTTAGAGGTTCTACAAAACCCTCATTAAAAATTAATCAAATTATTTTTTTTAATAAAACATACGGTGCCATAATTGCAACACATTGAAAATAAACAATATATGCTTCAACTATACCATGTCGTTTAATTGTTGCAAGCACTCTAAAGTACCCATCTTCATCCTTCTTTTCAAAATGATCTAGAATTATTTGACTCAATTCATCAAATCATTGCACTTGATCATAATTCCACAATACTACCAATCATAAATAACTCCTTCCAAATGCAAAGTAGAAAATTGAATAACATCTTGTTTTTCCATGAGAGTGATTGTGAAGAATGTCTATGATTTTTGAAGCCAAGTGTTGGTGATTTTTCTTGCCACCCCCAGTCCTAAAGATAAATAAACTTCTAGGTTATGGGATTAGAGACCTAGAACATTGGATTTGCACTGTCAATGGACTAAGGACAAGAAAATGCAACATAACAAGGCTTTCATGGCCTTCTTCACTTCAAGCTCTACCCAACTCAGGAGGGTATTCCTTTTACGACCAATATCTTTGGGATTGCCAAACAGTTATTCCCGGGTAGATGGTTCTTAGTTGCACAAGGGACCCTCTTGTACATAATTTATGTAAATCCCTAGTCCCAAAACATTCTTCAATTAACTGAGAAACTTATTCACGCGATGCCTTGAATAAAATAGGGGATTTCCGACATGCAATTAGAAAACACACACATGCCCACGCAGAACAAAGAAATAAAAAGAGAAAGGAATTTTGATTTCTAAATATTTTGGAAATATATCAGAAACAACAAATAACCGAGTGTTTATATCCAAGTGAACTGAGTCACACCCACAAAACGAAAACACAACCCCACTCTACAAATGACTTGAATCAGATAATTCTTCAATGTCAATGCCTGACATTAACACAATTCAACCAACTCTCACACTCGTTTATTCTTATTAATCCTACAAACATTTTTAGAACTCATTATAATTTGCATACAAAATTTAATCCTCACCTGGAGAGAAACCCATAAGCAAAATCACACATAGATATTAACATATCAAGATTAGCCAGTGTATCCTTAACACATTAGCTAACATGAATTTGAAAGAAAAATAAGGAGACAAATTATGTAATGATGAAAATATTATATTGCTAATCAATGTTACATAACCATATCTTCCTTTTGTGTATAAACTCAAAATTCCTTGGATTAACCCTGTAGCTACCCGACTCAAGATACAAAAATTTCCCCATCGCCAATTTAGTTATATTTTTCTCTTCAAAAAATGCTGCTGCATTTATCCATGCAATCTCTTGTCGCCGTCGCCTTGATCTCTTTGTCCCATCGTCTATGAACAACTATGACTTATCCTTCTGAGACTTATCATGAATAGGCAATTCTGCCATGATCTTCATACTTCTTGATCACAAACTTCACACCTTGGAATGCAATGTGTTTCTACTTCACTCGTGCCAACTTCAGTCACTGTTATTTACTTGATTATCACCTGCAACCATTCATATGACTTGCCTTGTTACCTAAGAACGACACGTGTCACCTCATTGGTATTCCCTTCATACCCTTGTACACCATCTTCATGAACTTGTGGCTCCCTGAGGTCACCTATGACATCTTGCTGAGTGTCGAGTTGATAACCCACATTCCTCTTTACACGCGGCCCACTTCATCCTTTTACTCGGGGCTCGATGAGATTAAATAGGGCATCTCACCGAGTATTGAGTTGCCAGCTTAGACTCCACATGACACGCATCCTCTTATCTGCTCAGGACTCGCTGAAGTGGAAAAGACATTCCCACTGAGTCTCGAGTGGTCCCACAATTGCAAAAATGTGGAGCTTGCTCAACCGGTAAAGCGAGACCCATTGAAGGTTGAATATTTGATTTTCTGCTATATGACTCAGGACTTGGCCACAATGGATAACACATTCTACCGAGTGTTGAGTTCCTTCCCTAGGGATACCTTGGAAAACTCAAGTATGCTGAGTAGGATCATAGAACTCGGGACCCACCCTTGGCATGGGCCGACAATGATTTATTTTCTCACTAGTCCGATTTCATAAATTTTACAAGACCTCAATGAATTTCAATGGGGTCAAAATTTAGGACTATCACCAAGCCCTTATTGAAATTTTATTACTGTCATCGAACATGGGTGCACTCAATTTAGCAATTCTTTTATTAAAGTGCTTTCTTCTCATCATTTTTGCTTCCATTGTGATGTCTTCTTCTTGAAGCTAATATTATCTTGAATTTTTAAATAGGTCATACATTGCTTTTGAAACCTTTAGAATTATTGTTATAGTCTTCAAGGATTCTTTCAAGACCTTTGTAGTAAGGATCTTCATAAGCTTTCTCTTCATCACTTTATTTCCTTATTAAAATGGGTTTCGATGGTTTTAGAATAGAATTCCTTGTAGTTACCATTACCATATGTGCTTCCTTCACCTTGCGGAGCTTTGTTCACCCACACATTCTTCAACTTATTTAGAGTGTTTGTCATTTGTATCATTAAATCTGTCAAAGTATACATACATACATACATACATACATACATACATATATGTATATGTATATGTATATGTATATGCATATGTATATGTATGTATATACATATATATACATATATCTATACATATGTATATATGTATATATACATATGTATACATACATATGTGTATATACATATGTATACATACATATGTATATACATATGTATATCTACATATGTATATATACATATACATATGTATATGTATATATACATATGTATATATATGGATACATATGTATATATGCATGCATATGTATATATGCATGCATATACATATACATATACATGCATATACATATACATATACATGATAAAATCTGAAAAGATTATAAACCCAGAAAACTAGTGCAAATGAATAGATATCTAAACTATGAATGCAAATGATACGAAATCAAAGTAGCAACGCAGAGTTAGTCTCCAAGAGAGTAATGCGAATGCTAGAAACAAAATAGCATTAAGAGGATGCAAAATCAAGAGATGCCAAATACAAGCCAGGTAGCATGCTTTTATAGACCAGGGAGAGGGAAGAGGTGGCAATACCGACCAATCAAGAGCAACCATCTCTTGGACTAAAGATAGCAAGTATCTTCCCAAGATAGAAAATGGATGCACACATGTAGGAAGGTGACACCTCATAACCACTCACCTAATTAAGCATGATTTATTAACCTAAGCAAGATTAAAATAAGTGTAGAAAAAACCTAGGAATATAGGGAAAAAATAAATAACCCACTAGGAAATAAAAACCTACACTAACACCCCCCCATAAGAAAAGCTTAGGTGGATGTAGAAATGGGTCGCGACAAATCAAGCCTGACGAGGTACCCATGTACATAAAATTCCCCCAAAAAGAGAGAGAAAAGAGACCCCCCCCCCCCCCCCCCAAGAGTAGAGAGAGTCAGGACTCCGAGTGAGAGGAAGAAGCCCCCCAGAAGATGAAGCATCCTGCACCCCCAACAAAGCTCGCAAATGAAGGAACTTGCTCTTAGTGAAGGGTTTGGTGAAGACATCAGCAACCTGCTTGGAAGTCGGATAATAGCGAAGGTCGATGACGTGGCCATGGATGAGCTCTCGGATGTAGTGCATGTGGATCTCGATGTGTTTGGTTCGTTGATGATGGACTAGATTCTGTGAGATTTGAATGGCACTCTGGTTGTCACAAAATATGACTGATGGTCGTCTGATCTGGATACCAAACTCAGTGAGGAGATTTTGAAGTCAAATGGCCTTAGTGGCGGCATTCACAGCCCCCCGATACTCGACCTCATTAGAAGATAGAGCAATAGCAGACTGCTTCTTGCTTGACCAACAAACAGGACCTGAACCAAGTGAGAAGTTGTAACCTGAAGTAGATTTGCGATCTTGAGAATCGCCCGCCCAATCTGAATCTGTGTAGCCCACCAAGTCAAGCTCAATGCCCGCTGCGTAGTGAATCCCAAAACTATGAGTACCCTGAATGTAGTGAAGGATTCTCTTGGCTGCTTTCTAGTGCAGCTCATGAGGCTCCTACACGAATCGAGAGACCATGCCTACAACATATGAAATGTCAGGTCTTGTATGAGTCAGATAAATGAGACTCCCAACAAGTTGTCGGTACAAAGTGCCATCAACAAGTGGAGAAGAACACCAAGCCTCAAGTTTGACTCCAGAAAGAAAGGGAGTCGGAGCAGGCTTACAATCAGCCATATGAAACCTCGACAACAAATCTAGAGCATACTTGGATTGGTTGATGGTGATCCCAGAAGAAGACTGGTAGATCTCAAACCCAAGAAAGTAATGCAACAAGCCCAAGTCAGTCATCAAAAACCTGTCATGAAGGGCAGTTTTGACAGCCCCAATAGTGGATGAAGAACTCCCTGTGATCAACAAGTCATCAACATACAGAACCAAAAATAGGAGTGAATCATCCTGTTGTAGAATGTAGACATTGGGATCAAAATGGCACCGAGTGAACCCAACTGATAGAAGGAAGGAGTCCATCTTGGCATACTAGGCCTGAGGAGCCTGTTTGAGGCCATAGAGAGACTTCTGAAGATGACACACAAGTGAAGAATCTTGAAGGAACCCTTGTGGCTGCTCCATGTAGATCTCCTCCTGAAGGTCATTGTGGAGAAAAACACTCTTCACATCCATCAAGTGCACTTCCCAACGATTAGCTGCAGCAATGGCAAGAACAAGTCAGATGGAATTCATTTGAGCAACTGGCGCAAAAGTCTCAGAGTAGTCAATCCAAGGAACCTGGGAGAATCCTTTGGCGACCAAGCGAGCCTTATACTTGTCAACCAACCCATCTGCTGCAAATTTTGTCCGATAGATCCACTTACATCGAACAAGTTTTCTTCCCTTAGGAAGAGGGATGAGATCCCAAGTGTGGTTCCTCATTAAGGAACTATACTCCTCCTGCATAGCTGTATCCCACTCAGGAATACCATAAGCCTCATGAAAAGACTGTGGATCTGAGGCAGTAGCAATGAAGACATGTGGAGCACCCTGGAACTATGAATGAGTTCGCCTGGTGTCTGATGGATCCCCAACCCAATCACCTGTAGATTGCAAGGTCTGTCTAGCCTAAAGTGGACCGAAAGATGGAGAATCATCAACCTCTGAATGATGACTAGGAGAGGAAGGAGGCGAGTCCTCTGAATCGCTCTTTGCATCAGAAGTGGAGGTAGAAGACTACTCAGGTGAATTTGAATCATCAGAGGAGATGTCATGTATCCCAAGTGACTCCAATGCCAAAGTAGGAGTTGGAGAAGTGGTAGAAAGTGAGCTCGAGGAGCCCTCCTCAAACTGAACACTCCTCTCAATGAACAACTCATGTGTAGTAGGGTGGAGCAACCGATAACCCTTCACACCATCAGGATAACCTATAAATATACAAGGTCTGCTTTGCGAATCCAAGGCCTTGTGTTTCTCTACAGGAATGTGGGCCCATGCAGGAGAACCAAAAACTCGGAAGTGCTTAACTGATGGTTTCTGACCGCTCCAAGCTTCAAAAGGAGTGACTCCCTTCAAGGCTCTGTGAGGAACACGGTTCTGGATATAACAAGCACAATTAATGGCCTCTGCCCAATACTGTGGTGCAAGAGATCTAGAGTGAATCATGCAGTTCACCATTTCCTTCAAGGACCTATTCTTCCGTTTTGCCACACCGTTTTACTGAGGATTGTATGGAACTGAATGCTACAAATCAATTCCCTCTGAAGTGCAAAAGCTCTCAACCTGATGGTTGACATACTCACCACCATTGTCAGTGCGCAAAACTTTGATGGCTTTCTCCGATTGCTTCTCTACAAAAGTTTTGAAGTCCTGAAATTGATCAAATACCTCAGACTTCTGTTTGAGAAAGTACACCCAAGTATATCGAGAAAAGTCATCAATGAATGTGAGGACATATCTGGCCCTGCTGAATGAAGGATGCTGGCATCGACCAGTCAAATCACTGTGAACTAATTCCAGTATCTGTGAAGCTCTCCATGCCTTTCCTTTATCAAACTTTTTCCTTAGGATGCTTACCAAGTATGCAACCTTGGCAAACACCACTTGAAAACTGAACTGAAGGCAACCCTGTGACCATACTCTATTGGTTGAGCTACTGCAAGTAGCAGACGTTAAGATGGCCAAACCGCTCATGCCATAATCTACTCACATCATTGGAATGAGTGAGCAAAACAATTGAAGGAGGATCAGGAGCAAAGTGAGAAAATAGATAGGGTCGTGATTGATGATCTGCTCTCCCAACTGCAACTGTAGAATCACTGTGCAATTCACGAATCTCCACTGAATCATGAGTGAACTCAACCCGCTTGCCTGAACCTGTGTGAGTGATCTGGTATACTGATAGGAGATTAGTTGATAATGAGGGCACACAAAGAACATCATCAAATGTGCCATCCCTCACATCAACAAACCCTCTCCCACACACCTCAACAAGAGTGTCATCACCCATCAAAATAGAAGGCATAGTACACGGCTCCAAAGATGCAAATTCTTCCTTAGATGAAGCCATGTGGTGTGAAGCACCCAAATCAAGAACCCAAGTGGATGGTGAAGAAGCAAATGCAACAAGGGCCTTGCCCTTTCCTTTCCCCTTGCTGTTTTCTTTTGCCTTGTTAGACCCCTCACTAGAACTTTGTTTAATTGACTCAAGAACATTGATATTATTCTTCTCAAGAATGTGTGTCAAGTGATCAATTTGTTTCTTCAGACATTTATGTTCATCATGACCAGGTCTTTTACAATAGGCACATTGGACCCTCTCCTTCTTAGGCTTGTCGCCCTTGGAAGATTGGGTCTCATTAGTTGCTTTTAAAGCAAGTGATGTTTGATCCTTCTTCTCCTTGCTATTCTTTTGTTTCTTATCCTTACTATTGTTATTACTACTTTGTCCTTTCTGTTCTTTTGTGCCTTGGTTGGCAGCCAGGGCATGTGACTTAGAGGACTTAAGAGTGCCCATATGAATTAGCTTATCCTGTTCCCGAGTGAGAGAGATAGCAAAATCATCTAGAGATGGCATGGTAAATTGTGTACCAAGTGCACCCTTAGTAGCATAGAAGGTAGAAACAAACACAGAATATTCTGAATTTAGCTTAGAGAGAATACTAAGAATCAATTGTTCATCTTTCTTTTCAATTCCACATTGTTTTAACCGCAACCTTAGTGATTTCAATTTAGTGAAGAAATCCTGGATTGTGTTGAAATTTCCTGGACTTAAACTAATTAGTTCATTTTCCAACATATGACCCCTCATTGAATCTTGTGTGCCAAATAGTGTTTCTAACTTTTTCTAGATTTCATTTGGCAAATTTAAAGACTCAATATGAAAGAGAAAGTCAGGAGAAACAGACAAACACAATGTTCCATATGCCTCATCACATTTGTTAAACCACTTAGGCTTATCTTCATCTTTAGTAGGTTCAGTTTCAAGCCCCATAGTTATCCTATGTAATCCAGCTTTCCTTAAGTAGATTGTCATGCATGATTTCCACTCAAATTAGTTATATGGAGTTAGGATAGGCACTATTGTTTGATCCATGATGAAAAAGTGCAGAAAAAAAATGCTGAAAGGAAGAGAACACAATCAAGACAACCCCCCCCTTTTCACTCAATCAAAGACCCCTCGAATAAATTATGATTTGGCACTTTATATTAGTGTGTTTACAACTACCACTAGCAATAAATGCTAAGTGGTCTTGATTTCAACGCATTACAAAATACTCATGAAAAACATATGCTGAGAATGAACTTTTGGCACAATATCCAAAAAAATAAACATCACCACTGCAATCTAAATGAAAAATCATGCACTTTCAAAAAAAGAATCACCTCGATACGAGGTCATATGTGAAAGTTATGATCCTTCGAAGCTCACAAAACGAGAACTGTGTAGTGTCACGACTGAGAATCTGCAATTTCAGAAAAATCTCTGCATCAAAATCAAAAAACAGCTGCACTAGTGCATAGAGAACAAAAAAATATCCAGAATAAAAAAAAAATTCATGGAAAATGGAGTCCGTATGAGCAAGAACGAAGCATTTGAAAACGACCTTCAAAACTGCGACAGCCAACGGAGAGGGGTCTTGCTGTAACTTTCTTAGTGCATTTCTGCAAAATATACAATCTTCATGCAAAAAATAAAAGATACCTAGATGGTTTTTTTGTGCTGCGAACAAAACCCAGAAGGCGTTTTTCTATTTGATGTATAGAAGATGTAGATCCAGTGTAAATAGAATGACTTTAGATACAAAAAATGACCCCAACAACCAAAAAACGGCATGCAAAGGCTGAATCAACTACCAAAGTCAAGAGAAGGAATGCTGGAACCTACAATATTGATTGAAAACACCAAATATGCAAGATGGTTGTCAGATTTGATCTTGAAACCCCAGTTTTGCAACTGTGTATGACGATCTTTGATTTCGGTGAAACGAAAGCCAGATTTTGACTTTCTCAAGCCTCCTGGATGCGTTGGGACAACCATAGATGCTTCCAGTATAACCGGAAATGCTGCAATCACCCAGATTTCATAAAACACATGTGCAAACCCCAACGATAAAAAAATTTCATCAAACTTTTTTGATTCTCAAGATCATCCAAAGATGCAAGAGAAAAGCATACTAGGTTTTTCGAAAAACTATAATAAGATTTATTAGCCCCCCCCCTCGAATCTCTCAAATATGGAAACTAAAATCTACTCTTGCACATAGAGTGGCTCCGATACCATGATAAAATCTGAAAAGATTATAAACCCAGAAAACTAGTGCAAATGAATAGATATCTAAACTATGAATGCAAATGATACGAAATCAAAGTAGCAACACAAAGTTAGTCTCCAAGAGAGTAATGCAAATGCTAGAAGCAAAATAGCATTAAGAGGATGCAAAATCAAGAGATGCCAAATACAAGCCAGGTAGCATGCTTTTATAGACCAGGGAGAGGGAAGAAGTGGCAATACCGACCAATCAAGAGCAACCATCTCTTGGACTAAAGATATCAAGTATCTTCTCAAGATAGAAAATGGATGCACACATGTAGGAAGGTGACACCTCATAACCACTCACCTAATTAAGCATGATCTATTAACCTAAGCAAGATTAAAAGAAGTGTAGAAAAACCTAGGAATATAGGGAAAAAATAAATAACCCATTAGGAAATAAAAACCTACACTAACAACACACACACACACACACACACACATACATGTGTCTATGTGTGTGTGTGTGTGTGTAGACACTTAAATTTGACTAATTAATTTAATCAAATTTAAACCTTTTCTTCCTATTAATTAATTCTTAATTAATTTTCCACACACACACACACATATATATGACTAATTAATTTTATCAAATTTAAACCTTTTTCTTCCTATTAATTAATTTCCCAAACCCTTTTCTTCCAATTAATTAATTCCCCAATCCCATCCTCCTAATTAATTAATTATCCTATCCTCCTAATTAATTTATCTAATTAATTGTTTGGTTCAAAAAGGGGGAAGAATAAGGATGGGATAATCAATTAATTAGGAGGATAGGATAATTAATTAAGTAGATTAATTAATTAGGAGGATGGGATTGGGGAATTAATTAATTGGAAGAAAAGGGTTTGAGAAGTTAATTAAGAATTAATTAATAGGAAGAAATGAGTTTAAATTTGATTAAATTAATTAGTCAAATTTAGGTGTAAACATACAAACAAACAAACAAACATACATACATACATACATACATACATACATACATACATACATACACGTGTGTACATATATATGTACACACGCACACACACACACACATATTTCAAAAGTATACACAGCTTTTAAATCTAAACACCTAATTTGACCAAACTTTTGCAAAAAAATATTGGATTCTTTTTTAATTGTTAAATATGATTTAATACATGGGAAATATGCTACTATGACAACAAATACTCAAATAAAACAACACCAACAAGTTCTAAAAATTATTCAAATCACAAAATCACCTAAAATTGAAGAATAAACAAACAACTCTAATTAATCTCCTTAGAAAAAGAAAGATTCGCAATTGGAGTTTATCAAAACCACACTTCTACAACAACAAACCACACCCCAATAGTAGAAAAAATCACTTCTACAATAGCAAATCAAAACCCACACAATCGAAAGCAAACCAACTCCACAAATCCAACCACTATGCATTCCAACTCTGCCTACAACTTGCAACAAAAAGAACACACACTAAACCAACTACAAAATCTTATGCTCCAATGCAACTCTTATGTGAAATTGCCTCCAAGAAACCAATGAGCTTTCATCTATGGTCTCCAACCTTCATTGGGTTTTTGTCTAAGAAGGAATTGTAAAGCCAAAGCTTCATCAAGAAATTGTTGTAGAAGTAAACTAATGATGCCCAAATGAAAAATGAAATCTAATTTATATACAACTTGGAACCCAAAATCCAATGCTCATCTTGGAGGGAGTAATAATTTAAAATTATATTTCAAACCTCCACTCATAACTGCATACCCAAAATATCCCGCTCATACACTCAGTCATACTTTAGCTCAAAAAATGTTGGATTTTGGGATAATAATTGTTATAAATAAATTAATTTAAAAGGGGACATAACGTTCTATTTCTCTTTATTTATTTTTTAATGAAAATGTTTATGTTCTATTTTCCACTTTTTTTACACAGAGTTTGAGGCCAAGAAGGTGGCCACACAATTTCAATCTCTACAACCTTATGAATCAATAGGTTAGTGTACTTGGAAGATTGCACCATGAGGATAATTCCTCCATACAATTTATCTCAAGATCTAACACTATTTATGTATAAATGGTAGAGTCATTTTGAAAGTTGTAGCCACTTCTCATCTCATTCTTAGTCGAGGCATTAACTTTGTCACCATGTGGTAAGACATACAATTTTGATTGGTCCTCTATACCTAAGACTTGCAATAGTTTGTTGATCTCATCTAGATCAACTAGACAAGAAATACTTATCTAACATTTTTTTGAATTGCTACCACAACTCATCTATCAACTAGACAAAAAATACTTAAATGTTACAATTCTAAGAACACACGTACTCACCACTAAATATAACAATTGTATTGTTCAATAGAAAACAAACTCAATTTCAACTTATATTATAAGGGTTTTAATATCAAACTCAAAATCAACCAATCAATCTAGGAAGGCTCTTTACTAATTAACCATTTGCTCATCAATATTTATCGAAGGATCAAACTCAACTTCAACTATAATAGTCATAGTTGTGCCTCAAATTTGAAGCTAAAGTTAGCCCTAACAATTATAATCTTCCTCGACCCAACAAAGTTAATACATTCAAATTATTTGAATATGTCTTGGATTAGTATGCTATAACTCAAGTATCGACTGACCAACAAATACTATTATTACAATATTAGAATTATAATTATATCTTTTGACATTATAAAAATAAAGTTCAAATTTCATAATTTATAATAAACATCGTAATCTTTTGTTTAATATAAATTTTAATTTCTTACAATATTATTTAAAATAATAATTTAATAATAATGCTAAAATAAATTATTGTCTACCAATAAATTAAATGACTCATAACTATCCACTTAAAAAACTCCTAGTAGATAGTAAAATATTATTATTCAAAATTTCAAGGATAATCAATTTGAAATTCAAATTTAGCGCCTATTTGGTCCTATAAGGTTTTGTGCCTTCGTGGCATACAATTTAAATTTTTTAAAAGAAAGATAATATATTTGTCCTAAAGATATATTTTAGCACATTCGAAACAAACAAACAACTCAATTTATGTATGTATATTCCCTCCGACAAAACCCTCTCTCCTTAGCCCTCCACGTGACCACCCGCTTAAATACCCAGAATCCAGTTCAATCAAGTCCCTACAAATTTATTTACATCTTTAAGCGACTACCAGATTCGAAGATCGAATCGTGCGAAGCACCAAAACCAGAGACACTCATTAACTCTACGGAAAGTGAAAATAATTAAAATCAGACTCAAACATCATTCCGCTCAGACCGTACCCTCAGTTTAATCTTTTCAAACCCTAAATCCGGAATCCCCTAGTCCATAATCAATGGCAGCAGCAGTGCTGTAAGAAAAATAAATCAAGAAAAAAAGACTGATAAATTCACAGCAATGAAGAGACAAAGGCAATTCAATTTGCCGCAAGAACAGCTTTCGCAAGCGGCTAATGGCGTCGCGAACCCTGCACCTACAGAGTCTCGATCCGTGACGAACATTTTAACAGGGTCTCATGAACTGACGGTAGTAGGCTACTCTCTGGCCAAGGGTATGGGAGCTGGAAAACACATTGCCAGTGATGTATTTACTGTGGCGGGGTATCGCTGGGCGATTTACCTTTATCCCGACGGAAAAAATCCTGAGGATAATTCTCTGTATGTTTCTGTCTTCGTGGCGTTGGTTAGCGAGGGCACGGATGTTAGGGCTTTGTTTAAGCTAAGCTTGATGGACCAGAGCGGCAAGGGGAAGCACAAAATTCAGAGCCATTTCGATCGCCCGCTCGAGAGCGGGCCATATACTTTGAAGTATTCCGGAAGCATGTGGTTAGTATGCAATTTATGAATTCTGTTGTTTTATTATGAATTTGAATTAGAGGATTTTTTTTGTGTTCTGTAATTTTTTTGGTGCCGTTACATACGAATTTAGTGCGATCTTCTACAATTGTACTAGAATTTTGCATATTTGTGATCAGGGCAACAATATTTTGACTGGTTATGTATGGACTTCTGGTTTGAAAATATGATTTGTGAGGATTTTAGTAAGATATTAGGTATTGTAAATGCATTTAATCTGATCTACAAAATTGTAGTAGAATTTTTTGTGTTAGTGGATGAATTTAGTACTGATAATCAACATTTGTTTGTAGAAGTTTTTGACTTTTTGTCGACGAACTTCTTTTTTTATTAAGTATGAATTGCAAGGATTTCAAGTTGATTTTTGTGTATTTATAATAGCTGACCCACAACAATTATTGTGAAGTTTTGTGTGTTAGACTGTTAGTGGATGAATTTAGTCCCGATATGCATCAATTATTGGTAGATTTTTTGAGTACTTATGGCTGATCTGTCTTAAAAAATTTAAAATATTTCGTTAAATTTAAATTCCGAGGATTTTAATAGATTTTTTGTGCCGTTATGTGTGACGGTCTTGTTTTCTTAAAAATATATATATATTTTTTTTAAATTTGAATTGCAAGGATTTTAATAGGTTTTCTTTTTTTCATGTGTGTTTATGGATGAATTTTTTAAATTTATGATTACTTTTTAAAACCATTTGAATTGCAAGGATCTTCATTTTTTTTTATAAATTTTTTCTTGATCAAAAAGCGCTGCCAAGGGGACAGCTCCCATTGATTATAGTAACTCCAGCATGATGCCTTTACTGAGCACTAAGGCCTCACTCAGACAGAGCACCAGATAGAAGATCAGCATTCTTACAGAAGAGAGCCTTAAACTCTCCATATCCCTATTTTGACTGTTTACAACACATATCCTTTTGTTGTGCCAAGGTCTCTTCTTTGTCGTATGAGGGAAGACTTTCAAGATCTGTCCACGAGGATGACCTATCTGACCATAGTTCATTGTAAGGGCCATCGATTGCTGAGTTGGCAAGATAGTCTGCGTATTTGTTCCCCTCTCGGTAAACATGTTGAATGGGAAAAGAGTTCAATTTTTCAATATGCTGCAGGATCAACGAAAGCCAACCTTGCAGCATCCAAGAAGACAACGATTTTGATTTGATGGCATTTATACAAATTTGCGAGTCCCCTTCGATTTCCACTGCCAGATGGCCTTTCATGATGCATAATCTCAGACCGGCTTCAACCGCAGCAAATTCCGCTGCATTGTTTGTACCATCCGGAACTTTCTTAGAAAACCCCAAGATCAAATCTCCTTTGCTATCTTTCAATAGACAATCGATGCCTGACTTGCCCAGGTTTCCCTTGCAGGCACCATCGAAATTCAGCTTGAGGCGACCTGTTGGGGGCACACCCACTTAGCCACCTTCCTTTTCTCCTTCGCAATCAAGGCTGAATTGGCGAGGTGAATGGGAATTTTAAGGCCAAGCCTATTTTTATGATTGCATCATCCCTGCTAGTGAATGTATCATTAAGATGGCAAGAGGCCTTCGCCATTCAGTAACTCCGTTATGCTTAATTCGATGCTTGAGAGAAGCTGATCCATAGAATGTTCAGAACCTTGGAAGATGCGTCTATTTCTCTCAAGCCATATCTGCCATAGAACAATTGATGGGGAAACCGTCCAGATGTCTCTCCAAAAGGATTTGGGTCCAGGATTCATCCAGCTCTTGAAGAAAGAAAGGATGTCTTTATGTCTAAGGCTTTGCCGATTTAACCTTTGCATTAACCAGTCCCAACATTTGGAAGCCACTTCACAATTAAGGAGTGGGTGATTGGCGGATTCTTCATTGGCTTTGCATGTTGGACATCTACAATTCCAACCACATGAAGACGATCCCCAGTTAGTATCCTCTTATGGAGAGCAGTCCAAGTGAAAGCTCCAGCCTTAGGAAGGATCGCAGAGTCCCAGCACAATTTCATGGGCCAGTCTTTGCTTTCTCTTCTCCTCATTAGAATCTGATAGCCAAGCTTGATAGAGTAGGAACCAGACTTGGCCCCACACCAAATGATTTTATCTTTCTCCTATGTTAGAATTATCTTCCTACTTTTCAGCTCCATCTTTAGCATATAATTGGCTTGGTCGCTGACCTCATGTACCTCCAACAATTGCTAGTCCCAATCCAGATCTCCATTTGGAAGCTTGATGAGCACATCTGCCACGTTCCAATTTGCTTGCCTTTGTCTGTGATCGTTGAAGATCGAGAGGGAGTCAATCTCAGCCAATGGTCGATGACCATTCCAATAGTCGATCCAAAATTTCGCTGAATTGCCATTTCCTATCTGCCATGTAATATGATGTGTTATTAACTCTCTGCAGGACCACATAAACTTCCAAATGTGCGAACCTGGACAGGAGTTTGCCACTGTTAATATCCTCTTTGACTCACTCAAACCTAAGTATTTTGCCCTTAGTACTTGACGCCACAGAGAATTGGGGGAGCTGTAAAGTTTCCAGATCAGCTTCGCACCAAGGGTCGTGTTCTGAAGATCAATGTGCTTGAAGGCCGTACCACCCTCCGATTTCCCTTCTCTGACAGTCTCCCAATTTAGAAGTGGTGTGCGATGAGTATCATTAGAAGAATCCTAAAGGAAGTTGTTTATTATCTTATTGATGCCAGCTTCAGCTGATTTGGTTAATCACTTAATTGCATTGTTGACATTGCATATATGGGTACAACTACAGCAGCAAGGATTGATTTTAGCATAGTAATTCTTCCTGATAGAGTCAGCTATTTACCTTTTCAGCTTTCTTCTTTCTTCTGACATGTCTCAATTACTTTCCTCCAGTGTTCCTCCTTTGTAACACCCTGAAACGTCGGCACCCCGAGATATGTGCAAGGGAGCTTGCTTATGCCAAAACCCAGGTAATTGGCAATTCTGCGCTGCACTTGACTGTTAGTATTAAAGAAGAAGATTGCCGATTTCTCATTGTTTATCTGCTGACCGGACTTAGAAGAATAGAGAGATAAAACCTCCTTTATAATTTGTGCTTCATTCATGTTTGCTTTCCCAAAGAGCAGTGTGTTGTCAGCAAACAGTTGGTGAGTTAATGGGTCTAGACTTCCAGCTATAGAAATCCCATTCCACCGGTTAAGAGATCTATTTTGACTTATTGATCTGCTAAGGGCATCAACCATTAAGACAAAAAGGAAGGGCGTGATCGGGTTCCCTTGCCTCAGTCCCCTCGAACAATAAAAAAAGCCACAAGGTGCAGTTTATAAGAATTGAGTACCTTACCGAGGAGATGCAGCCAAAGATCCATTCCAGCCACTCATCTGAAAAGTCATATGCCTTTAAAATTTTCATTAGGAATCACCAACTGACTTTGTCACAGGCTTTTGATATGTCAAGCTTCAATATCATGGCTTTTGTTCTTCTTACTTGAACCGAATGGATAACCTCATTGACAATCACTATACCTTTTGTGATCTTGCGCCCTGGAACAAAACCAGTTTGTTCTTGTGAGACCAAATGTGGCAGTACATTTTTGAGTCTGCTGGCCATAGTCTTAGAAATGATTTTGTAGATGGTGTTACATAGAGCTATGGGTTGGAACTTGGAAGTCTGCGGAAGTGGTAGCCTCCTCCTCCTTTCTAATGAGAGCAATGTGTCTGTAGTCTTCTACAATCCCCCATATTCTTCTTCTTCTTAAGTTTGTAGTCTTCTACAATCCCCCAAACTTCGTCCCCAATAAAGTCCCAACATTGTTGATAGAAGAGAGTTGAAAATCCATCAGGGCCTGGTGATTTGTCATGCTGCATCTCAAAAACATCCTTCTTAACTTCCTCCTTAGTGAAAGGGGCTATCAGGATTGTGTTCATTTCTTGGGTGACCAACTTTGGAATTACTTCTATGATGTCTGAGAGATTAGTGGGGTTTGTGCCATCTTTCGGGGCTTGTAGATTTTGGAAGAATCGCACACCCTCAGCTTGAATTTCCACTTCACTAGTAGCATTTGGCCATTCCCCATTTGAATGCTATTAATTCGGTTTTTGATCCTTCTATTCTGGGCCGTATTATGGAAGAAATTGGTGTTGGAATCCCCATCCGTTAACCATAGTTCTCTAGATTTGGATCTCCAAAATATCTCTTCGTTGGCTTGGACTTCTGAGTTCTGTCATTAGCTTCTTTTCCTCTAGAAATTCCAAAGTTGTCATACCCTGTGATATGATTTTTGATTAAGCTGATCCAATTCCGCTTCTAGCTTTTATTTTTTTTGAAAAATGTCTCCAAAGACTGTTTTGTTCCAAATTTTTAGGTTCTCTTTTATCCTCCCTAGCTTAAACATGAATTGGAAGCTCTTTGTACCATGGCCAGGTTTCTCCGAAGTCCACCATTGTGATAGGGTGGGGATTGGGTTCTCATTTCTCAACCACATGCATTCAAATTTGAAACTACATCTGAGAGGATACCTGTTAGATTGAAGCGTTAAGGCGTCTAGGTAATGGTCTGAGCTTGAGAAAAGTAGAACCACAACCTCACATATCAAGCTAGAGGTGGGTCAGTTTTAGGCAGAAGATAGTGGTCCAATCTCACTGTGATTTGAGTGAATCCCAGTCTACGGTTAGTCCATGTGAACATCCACTTTTGTTAGGTACATTCACCAATTCATTATGCGAGACAAAATCCTGAAAATCTTTCATTGCTCGCATTTCTTGAGATAAACCATCACCTTTTTCCTTTAGGTTGAGGTTGGTGTTTAAATCACCACCCAAAATAACGAACTGGTTTTGGAATTGGGCAATTTTGGTTGATATTGTTTCCCATAGTTTGGCTTTGGCCTTTGTCCTTGTGGGTCCATAGATGTTGAGGAGAAAGACAATGAGATTGGAACCATAGATGTGTACCTTGCACCAAATGAAATTGGTATCATGACCATTCTCTGAGATGTCCATCATCATGGGGTTCCAGAAAATCATTAAGCTACTAGAGCTTCCCATAGAATCCGAAGAGATACCCTGCCATCTTTTGCATCTATTGATATATCCGGTTGCATCTTTGTCATTCAACTTTGTTTCTTGAAGTGTCACAATATCTACTTTTATGAGTTCTAATTGATGTTGAAGCCAACGTCTTTTGTTAGGGGCGTTTAAGCCCCTAACATTCCATGTTAAAATTTTAATTGCTGTCCAAGGGAGGAGATGCCTCCCTTGGATCTTGTAAGGTATTCTTTAATATTAGGCAGGCCTTGGTCTTTTTCCATTTCCTCTCTCCTTTGCCTATTGGTTTTCCTTCCAGTCTTTCTCCCATTCCAGTCCCCGAATCTTGTAAGGCTGTTTGACTAATGTGTATAGGTTCCACAATTCCAAGTAGATCCCTTGCCTCTTCTTCACTGTCCTCTGTATCCATAATAGAATCCATCCTTTGGTCCTTGGTGGTTTGGGCAGGAGTTACTCCAGGCTTCGTGCGTCGTGTTTCGAATAGCTAGAGGGGGATCAACCTCATCAGTAGTGGGTTTTGTTATAGGGTCTGAATCGTTCGTGGCTGCTTCTGGAATATTGGGAATCACTGAGCAGTCCTGAATTTCCCCTTCCTCTAGTGGATCTGACGAAAGAAAATTCCCTTTGGATTCCTTTAGGATGGTCCTGTCTGATTCCACTTCTTCCTTATTATGAGGTATTTCGGAATTGTTGGAGTTTCGCCTAACTTGGCTTGCAGGGAGGTGGTCCAATACCATCCTTTCATCATTGTTAACTTGTGTTTCAGTTGCCAAGGCTTCCACCAAATCTTCTGTCACAACAGGTGAGGGCTTTATCAGTTTCGAGAGACACTCCTCACCATAACACTCTGTTTGGTGAAACGAGTGAGCCTTATGACAATGCTTTCGACTTCCGTAGCCCACACAAAAGCATTTCCATTCCTCCAGTTCAACAGGCTGTTCCCACAATCCGTTATTTGTCACAAGATGTAGAGTTCTTGGAAGGGGTCTTATGGATATTAATTTTATCCTGGCAAAGAAAATCGAATTGCTTCCACTCACGTCCATCCCTAGGACAATTCCTAGTTCTGATCCGATTTTTCGAAGGCAATCCTTAGACTAGTATTCCAAGGGGAGGTTGTATAGGCGAATCCAATACTAATCTTTGGATGGGGCCATTAGTTTTGGGTTAAAGTTCGCTGTCCAATTTTGTGTGTAAATTAAATACATTCCCATTTGCCAGACAAGTTGAGCAAGGACTTTTGACTCTTTTTTGGGCATTTTCAAATTTCGCTATAAAGAACCCTTTTGGGAGAAAGGTAATATTGATTGCTTCATTCCAATTCTGCGCTGTCTAGTTTCAAATTTCCTCCCTGGTGGGGCTGTAGCCAATCACTTTCCCAATTAGGGCGGTCTCTTTTAATTTCTTAACATCATTTTCTACTATTTCACCCAGATCCACTAGTAGTGGATGCCCTAAGTATTCCAGAACCCACCATGATCCTATGTCTTCCCAAGCTTATTTATTTTTCTTTTCGTTTTTGGTAGACAACTCTTTCTTTTGCCTCTTTTCTTGAATTTGTCTTGGTAAATTCTGTGGCCTTTTTTACTTACTCGAATTCTTCTTCTATCTCCCAAGTAGGGTTGTATTGAGTCCTGTATCAATTGGAGGAGGTTTCCATTCCTCATCATATCGGTATCTGTCCTTCTGAGGAATTTTTCTGTTCTAGGATCGCTCAAGCCATCGTGAAGAGGGGACATTGAAAGTCTGGATATTTTTGTTGAATCATTGGTTTGATCGATTTGTCTTCTTTACTGGGGGCTCACCAAAATTTGAGAAACCTTGGGATGCTACAACAACTTTGTTGACCCAAGTGCCTCTTTCAAAAACCCACTGCGACACATGTTCGTTTCTTGAATTTTGGCACAGATTGCCATTAATTTCCAGAGTAGAGAAAACCCTAACTTCCTCATTTGCCCACCAACCTGTTCTTTTCACATCATGTGCACTTTTCACACCCGCCATTCATAAAAATACTTGCGAATTTCCCTAATTTGATGTTTGGAAGTACTTATTATTTTTAGTAAGTCTATTTTTGGCAGGTCTATCTCAAGCAGTTGGCAGGACATTGATGGCAGAGCATTCTTGAACATCCAAGTTCCAAATTTGGAAAGTTGAAAAACCAAGCAGATGATCAAAAAAATGGCAGTCTAGAATTCTTTCTTGAAGTGGAAAGGCATGGAAAGTTATTCTAAGGCTTGTAAAGTATTTTAAGGCATGAGAAATCCACTTCAATCCAAAAATGGCATCCAAATCTGGAAAGATGAAAAGTCAAGAAAGAATTGCTAAGTTTCAATTAATTCCTTCTCCATGGCCAAAGTGGGTGTTCCAAAAGAGGAATGGGCACCAAATCAATGAAGAGGAGGAATTTCTCCAAGGCAAGAATTCCTCCTCCATGAAGAAATTTCACCCAAGACTAGAGTAAGGCGCCAAATTGAGGTCATGCAGGAATTTCCAAATGTGCAAAAAATCCTTCACCGTGGCAAAATGGCACCCAAGACAGGAGAAGGGCACTAGAAAGGGGTATAGGAGGAAAATCCTCATTAGACAAAAAAATCTGCCCAAGATAGGAGAAGGGCGCCAAAAGGGCTTCAAGAAGGAAATTTCCAAGAGCCTCAAAATTCCTTCTCCAGTGCAAAATATGCTGAGGTCAAAAATAGAACGTGGAAATCAAGGACGAGGAAAAAGTTTAAAGTTTAAATTCTTTCCCTCCACTCTATATGCTTTCAAGGACAAAGTTGGGTGCCAAAACCATGCTAAGGAGGAATTTTCCTCTTGAAGGAAATTCCTCCACTACACCAGAAATGCGTTCCAGGACAAATAGAGAGCGCCAGAACCCAGTGAAGGAGTAATTTCCAGTTTTCATAAAATTCCTTCCCCTCATAAAAAATGTGCCCAAGGAAGATGAAGAGCGCCAAAATCCAGTCAAGGAGGGTTTTCCTCCCGAGACGAAATCTCTTCATCACAGCAGAATTGTGCCTACGTGAAAATTTCCACAATTCTTAGAAACAATGAAAAATTGGCCAAGTGTTGGAAATTCCTTCCTTCATGACAAAATTCTTGGAAACAATGAAAATTTGGCAAGTGTTGGAAATTCCTTCCTTCAGGACATAATTCTTGGAAACAATGAAAATTTGGTTAAGTGTTGGAAATTTATTCCTTTAGGACAAAATTCTTTGAAACAATAGAAAATTGGCAAGGATGAAGATTTTTTCTCTGCAAAACTCCGAACAAGACAATTTCTTAGACATAAAAAAAGTGGTCAGTTGACAAAAAATCTTTCTCTAGGACGAGGTATGCATGAGAACACAAGAAAATTCCTTCAGGACAAAAATCTCTGTAGAAAGATTTTCTCTCTCTTAGAATTCCAGATGTACAAGATTCCTTCTAAAGTGGAAAACAATTTTTTCAAGGCGGGAAAATCTCCAAGTGCCAAGATGATATTTCATTGCTAGAATTCAAAATGCAAATGGTGCCAAGTGTCTCCATAGGAGAGTTGGAGGTCATCATTGCTAGGTTCATCACATTCGCCATAAATGAATGGGATAATGGTTGTCCATTTTTGGACGAGAATCTATT
Source organism: Cryptomeria japonica (assembly GCF_030272615.1). NCBI lineage: Eukaryota > Viridiplantae > Streptophyta > Pinopsida > Cupressales > Cupressaceae > Cryptomeria > Cryptomeria japonica. The sequence goes on from NC_081409.1 coordinate 107,523,830, forward strand.
GATTGCATGAAGGCATGGCGGCGCATTCATTGCTAGGGACTATTTGACCAAGTTGTAGTTAATTAATTGCATGGTGGCTAGCATATTCAAAGAAGTAGTGGCTCATTTAATGCATAATGGGTGATTTTTGAGGAGTGATGGGCATTTAATGCATTATGGACACCATTTTGGGAGCATAGAGCAATTAATACATAGTGGGTGTGATTCCTCATTTATGACTATTCCCCACTGCTTGGTGTTATACTTGGAATCTTTGGTCAAACCCTAATTAGGGTTTTGCATGTTCAATCTTAGCCATTGATTGATTTGTAATCTCGGTTGTCCAGTTTCCTCTTGGAGGCTTTTAAAGGGGGTCACCCCTTCATTTGTAAAGGGGAGAGATTTGTATGAAATTGTTGCAATAAGTTATTGAAGTAATAAATAGTGATACATTGTTCTCTGATGGTGTTCATATGTGTTATTTCTTAACTTGCATGGTTTCACCTTCCTTAATTAGTTTAGATTTGTTTCAAGCATTTAGATGAACGAAGTTGATTGCAGTGTTTTATGGTGAGATTGCGTGCTCATACCTTTTGTTGATAGATGATTTCTATCCATAGTGCAAGGTTGGACTGAGCTCTTATATGTGTGTTCTTAATCTAAATTGTTGGATGAACATTGTTCTTTGATGGTGTTCATTGACGGTTTAAAATATTACAAACACAACCTCTGAAGATTGCACCCTCTTTATGTAGTTGTCTACTAGTGGTGAAGTAAAGTGTGGTTCATCTCACCTTGATCATTGTTATCTATTGAGTTCTTAGATTTAGCTTAGTCTTCCTAAACCCTTTCCCCTTCAATTTCAGTTCATTCCAGTTTAGTTTGTTTGAAGCAAAAGCATCACAAAATTGCTATATCCGATGATGAAGTTCCAACCACAACAAAGAAGTGAAAGAATGATCCAAATGTAGATCCCCTTGTATTACCAGCAAACATCAAGCCAAACGAGCCTATATCCATCAGAAAGTCGCAAGTATGCAGTTGGAACCTTGGAGTCATTGTATGATCTTCCTGCAATCTTAGCATACACATGATTTTGATCAAGAGAGGATAAGGTGACTGTTGGGAAACTTTATTCTATGTTGGTGTGGTCACAAAACACCAACCAATAGGTCCCATGGTAATCATTGAATAGAGCCACCTAAAAAAGGACAAAGTGCATGGGACACGATAGGTGTAGCTGATCGATAGATAAGGTGATGCAACATGTAAAAGGAATGAATGTTTTTTTTGTTGCTTTTGTGCTCACGTAGATCTTATTCCATGTTCAAGAAGCTACTAGGTGGGTCTTGTTGTGACCTAATCACACATCACCCCATTCAAAATGAGGACCCTATGAGGAACGTCCCAGTGAAATTTGAGCAAATTCTGTGTCGCTTTCTATTTTTAGAAAGTTCCTATTTTTTAGGGATTTCACTACCCCCTGGATTGGTCTAATTTCACCAAAAATCAATGTATTTTTAGTAGGTGTCCCTGTGTCTTGTTTTGCTCTAACACTGACATTTTGAAAAAGTTTCTATTTTTGGAAAGTCTATTTGTGACAGGTCCTTGTAGGTTGACACTGAAGACTAGATATGCACGATCATTTCTAAATCCGGAAAAGTCAAAGAGTAGGTAGAGTGATCAAAATTTGGTTGTGTGGGAATCAGTCCAGGAATGGAAAGCTTGAAATCTTCTAAGTCTGGAAATCCACTTATATTCCTGAAAATGGCATCCTGAATCTGGAAATCTCCAATTTGACTAAGTTTGGAAAGTGAAGATGGTAAAATTCCTTCATCCAGTGAAATCCACGCCCAACTGCCAAGTAGGGCGCTAAATCGGAGGCATCATGGAAAATCCAAGGCTGGCAAAATTCCTTCATCAAGTGGATTTAGTGCCCTAGTTTGAGGATGGGCACTAAAATGAGCGTCTCATGGAAAGTTTGAAAAGTTTAAAAATCCTTGACCAAGTGGAAAATCTGCTCTAGACAGTCAGGTGGGCACCAAAGTGAGATGCCTATGGAAAACTTAGAAAATGTTGAATTCCATGCCAAGTAGAAAATAGTGCCCAAGTCTAGATTGGGGGGGGGCTAGGTGGAGGCAGGCGTGGAAAAGTCTCAAAATATGAAATTCCTATACACATGCAAAAATGCGCCCAAATGGAGTAGTAGGGCGCCAAAATCAAGGAGGCTTGGAAAGTTCAAGAAATGTGAAAATCCTCCCTCAAGTGCATTTAGCGCCCAGGAGAAGTGATAGGGCACCAAACCCATGTGGTCATGGAAAAGTGCAAAATGATAAATTCCATGCCTAAGTCAAAACAACGCCTTAGGAGAAAGAAGGGCGCCAAAACTACAGGGTCAAGGAAATCTCATTCCAAGGTGAATTCCACCACCAAGCACTCCCAGTGCCCAAGTGAAGGGGTAGGGCGCCAAAATTAGAGTCTCCATGGAAAATTAGAAAATGTGCAAATTCCTTGCCTATGGTGAAATAGCGCCCATGCATGAGGAAGGGCGCCAAAATGCTTAAGTTGTGGAAAACGACAAATCAAGAATTCCTTGACACATGCAAAATTCCGCCCAAAGATGGAGTAGGGTGCCAAAATGCCCATGGCATGGAAAATGCGAAAAAGTTAAATTCCTTGCCTAGTGGAAAATTCCGCACAAGGATGAGTTAGGGCGCTAAAGGAGAGGGGTTGTGGAAAACTCCAAAGTTGATGAATTCCTCCTCCAAAAGGAAATGGCTCCCATGCACAAGGAAAAGGTATTAAAATGGTTAAGGCATGGAAATGATGAAATTCCACCACCAAGTGAAATCCACGCCCAGGTCAAGAATGAAGAAATTTTTCCAAGGCAAAGGTTAAAATGAGGGTCAGCAATAGAATGAAAAAGCAAAAAATTCCTCTTGGCAAAAATTTTGAAAAATCTATTTTTAGACACCAAATCTCATCAGAATTTGAAAATTTTTCATCTACTTCATTGTGTTTTCCTCCAAATTTTTCTTAACTTCTTGGTGCAACTCATATATGCAATTAGCAAAATTGTTAGCAGTTTTTCTACCAAAAACAATTATGTTTCTCAAATCATCTACTCCCCTTTGCTATACCCATGCACAATTTGGAAATAGCTTTTGGCTGGGCTCTTGTTTTTTTTTTTTAAAGTTCAAGTAAACTTTTTAATGTGATTGGTTATTCTAGCACAATATGATCCCTGGTACCACATGAAATGCTTTTGATCCAAAGCTATTAACCAGTGAGGCCATAAATGGGGGACCTCATCCCCATTTAACAATGCTGAGGCTCAAACCTGTGAGCAAATTGGATCAGCAGAAGTACAAGCCTGCGATCACAATGGCCCAGTGGAGGTTTGAACCCTGACGGACACAACAACACCACCACCACTTAATCAACACACTATGGGTTGAACCCATTTGGCTGTGCTCTTGTTGGTGAGTTGTTATACACAAATTATTTCTTTTCCAAGATCAAATCCCATTGAGTAGGCTTTTTTCAAACTGAACATATTGATAGGTTACCTAGACTTTCATTGACAACTTTTGTTTGTGGCTTTGCACATAGTTTGGGGATGATAGGCTGAATTGAATTTTTTGTTGTTGTTTATTTTTTCACATAGTGTCTATCCAAGACTTTTTTAGTAATCCATGGAGTCTATCTTTCCCCTCAAAGAATAATGTGCAACATGTGTGGCCTCACTTGGCTTTTTACATGGAATAAAATGTGCCGTTTTGAAATATCTATCTACTACCACATAATTTAAATCATCACCTATTTGAATACTTGGCAACCCAAGAAAAAAATCCATACTAACATTTTCCCATTGCCTCTTTGGAATAGTTAAAGATTATTATAATTTGGTATTTTTGCCAACAATAAACTTTCACTTAGTTATGCCAATGTTTTGTACATTCCGAAGTGTTCATCCGGGTCTCCACTATGTTTGTCGCATATTAGATTTTCTCTCATAGATCCACAAGGTATATGCAAATATCTTCTTGTGAACAACAATCCTTCCTGAATGAAGTAATCTAACCACACTGTTTTGTTTTTGTTTGTTGGGCTTTGGCATGCAGCCCATGCTCTCATGAAATCTGAATCATTTTCATATTAGCTTTGCCATCGAGTCAAAACCAACAACCTGTATTCTCATTTCATTTAACAACAAACATCTTCTACTTACTGTATTAGGCTATTAGCTACTCTATTTGGTCTACCACTTCTATGCTTTAAAACAGATGAATAATTTTGAAGGAATTCACCGTTTCATGTCTTTAATTGAGTTTACTTTGGCGGTTTATGTAATGCAACACCTTATGATTTGTGAATAGGATAAATTCTTTTGGTAGCAAATAGTGCCTCCAATTCTTAAGTACTTCTACATTGGCATAATATTTCTTATCATAGACTAAGCACTTTTTAACTTATTCAAGTTTTTACTAAAATAAGCAATGGGTTTACTTTCTTGTCTTAAGGCTTCTTTAATTGTTGCTCCACTTGCATCATAGTCTACTTGAAACATTCTGTCAAAATTCAGACATGTTAATATGGGTTGTTCTATACCTTCTCCTTAAGAGAAGAAAACTATTTTATGCTGCTACTGTCCATTGAAACTCACTCCTACCACCTTTCATGGTTTCTGTGATAGGTGCACAAATGCCATTGATATTTTGATTAAACTTCCTGTAGAAGCTTGCTAAGCCACGAAAACCTCGTCTTAAATGTACTTCTTGGAGTTTGCCTTTGTAGAATGGCTCCTATCTTTGTTGAATCCATTTCAACCTCTCTTCGGAAATCACAAATCCCAAATATACTAGTTCTTCCTTCATAAAATTGCGCTTCTTCAAATTGATCAACAACTTTTTATTTTTTAATCTTTTGCAAGGCTAACCTTAATGCTTCAAATTTTCCTCTTATTTTATTGAAAATCAAAATTTCATCTAAATTGTAATATCCCTTGCTTATGTATGGTAAGAAATGTTGATTTTGATTCAAGAAATATTGACAAACAAGTTACATACAATCTGAAACTTAGCACTTTACTGATTGCAAGCATATAGGAAACATATGGCATCTAACTATCAAGAAAACAACTCAAATATTCATCAATACTAGAGTTGTCATTATGTCAAATAGATGTCATACATGCTTCAGAAATATGGAGGTCAGAAGTATACTACTGCTGCAATTAATTTCTGATTACTATTTCAGACTTTCTAAGATAGACAATGACATTCATGGATACATGAACAAGATGTAACTGATCTCTAATGGCTGCCCCTTAGTTTTCTGAACACCAGTACCTCAGAAAAAATAATGATTTTATTAACTTATAATGCTCAGAACCTGGTTTGGATGATGTCGAATGGAGGGGGGAGTCACTCCAATGAAGCCTGATTTTTATCTGATTTTCTCTGAGCCTATTAGATGCCAAATGGACCCCTTGCTAGAGGCCGCCTCCCGCCCTTGGTTTGCAGATGCAATATAAAATAATAGCAGCAGTCCTCCGCCCCAAATGTGTGATGAAAATGATTGGCTCGGCAATGCGAAATGAATGAACAAATACCCATAAAATTCTGACCTTCCAGCTATGAGCAATGAACAAAACTATAGGAATCAATAGGTCTGATCGTCCTCCATTGCAGACCTGGTATGAACTTCAGAAACACCTTCATTCCTTTTAGAATCACCTCCAAATGCCTCTAAATAAATCGCTTATCTCCTTCTCCAAGTGCAGATACAAAAGGGCATCAAAAGACCATAAAGCTGAAGTATGTCACCATATCATTCCTCATGAATATCGCTGCAAAAAACTCAATAAGCTCCATGTGAAGGACTGAAATATCCTTCACTCTCAATTGCAACCCTTCGGAGGATCTTTTACCACCTCAATTATGCCAATCAAAGAGAGTTATCATTCTCTATGACTGAAAATGAACTGCAGAAACCCTTGGATATTTAATTACACTTTAAAATAATATTAAAAATATTATTATAATATAAAGTGCAATTAACATCATACGTGACATCATATTTGAGTACATTATCTGTCCAAAATTCATATAAAAATCAAATGTGAAGCCACAAGCACTGCCCAAGCAACCCTCTCATCACGAGGATCAAGTAATAGGCCAAACTCCAAGAATGTTTGCGAACTAGTGAGAAGGGGACATTACATAAATAAAAAATTATGAACTTGCCAAGACAAATCTTTAATACTTTGTTTATGAATCTCATGAAAGTTCTTGGTGCATTGGTCAATCCAAATGACATATCCAACGACTTGTACAGCCCATCCTTTGTCTTGAATGTGGTATTCCGTTCATCCTCCTCTTTAATCTGAATTTGATGATAACCTCTCATCAAATCAACTTTTTTGAAATACTTGGCTCCAATCAAACAATCCCTGAAGTCATCCATTTGAGGTAATGGAAATCGATACTTCATTTTTATCTTGTTGATGGCTTGTGAATCTGTGCACATGCACCACTGACCATCTTCTTGGGTGATAATATTTTTGATATTGCACGTGGGCTCAAACATTTCCTTATCAAACCTCTATCTAAGAGCTCTTGGACTTATTTCTTCACTTACTCATTCTCTATTGGTTTCATCTTGTATGCTACATTGTTTGGTAAGCTTGCTCAAAGAATTGTTATCTTGTTGATGGCTTGTGAATCTGTGCACATGCACACTCACTATCCTTCTTGGGTGATAATATTGCTGATATTGTACATGGGCTCAAACATTTGCTTATCAAACCTTTATCTAATAGCTTTTGGATGCATTTCTTCACTTATTCTCTATTTGTTTCAAATTGTATGCTATATTGTTTGGTAAACTTGCTCTAAGAATTAAATCCATTTAATGATAAGTACTTCTCGTGGGTGGTAATTCATTTGGCAACTCTTTTGAAATAATTTCTGCATTTTTGGTGGAACTTCATCCTCTACCCTTGCTATCCTGACTTCTATAGGATCAAGATTAAAAGCATAACACCTTCTTTCCTCATTTGTATCTTTTAAAAATTGTTTTCCATAAACCAAACATACTTTCAGATAGTTGTCCACTTCTTCTCTCGAGTCCTTAAATGGGCTCAATACAAATTCTTTCCTGCCTTTTACAATGGTGTAGGTGTTCATTTTGCGATCATGTACAACCCTCTTGTCATTGCCATGGCCTACCTAACAAGTCATTACAAGCATTAATGGGCATAATATCATGCAATTCTTCATCCATTAATGTATCAATCTGAAAATCTATTAAATATTGTTCACTTACCAAGATTTGATGCTTCTTTTGCAACCATGAGATCTTGAATGGCTTGGGATGTTTGATCCTCTTTAGCTTGAGCTTCTCCATCGCCTCCTTTGACACCAATTTTGTGCTTCCTTTGCCAACAACTTTGTAGCATTTTCCTCTGGGCTTACATATGGCCATTGATAAATTCTTCCATTGTGGGTTTATACTCTTCCTCCTTTGCATTAAATAATACTCTTCTTGATTAGAGATTCTCCTTGCTTTGGTTCTTTTGTATGTAGGTGTGATGCTATACTTTTTTCTTCATCTTGGGTAATGTAGTTTATTGCCTCAACTCATTCTTCCACAGTTTGGTTATAATTGTGGACATTCAAAGGATCTATGACCAACCTCCTCGCATTTTGCATTGTCATAGAGTGTCAATTCTAGGAAAATGGAGTTTTACTTTTGAGAGCCAAGAAAGCTTGAGCCCTTTACTTGGCATAATGTCCTCAGTGATGTGATTAACTTTTCCATAGTGTTCTCCCCACTTATGGCATGGTTTCTGATTGGAAATTCCTTTTTGTATCAAGAATGATATACATTTTGGTATTTTTGTTCATTTTTTTTTGTGGATATCATCTTTGCTATTCATTCCAAATTGTTGGTGATTTCTAATGTGCTCATATAGATTCAACTTCAAGTCCAAGCCAGTATGATCGCATAAGAGGTCTAGTATCATAAAACCCTAAGTTGCTGGTACAAGTACGGGTACGTGGGTACGATACGCCAATTTTTTTTTTTTTTTTTTCGGGGGGGGGGGGGGGGGGTTTGGGTACGTTTGGGTACATCTGTACCAAAAAATATAAAAATCATAAATATATACATATACGCAGCCTAAAAAGTAGAAACAAAAATTAAATTTAGAATCCCAAATATCATCCATATGCTAAAGAAAACTTGGAACTATCATATATGATATAAATATAACAAATTTACTATAAGTCTAATTTGATATCCATTTGTCAAAATGTGAATGTTATGATAGATATATCGAATTCATTGTTCATTGGTTCAGTTTCAACAATAAAATAACACAATTAATAATCAACATCATATGGGTCACTAGGAAGATCAAGATCAACATCATCATTGGCATTAGATGATGTAGCTAGATTAGTGGAGCTACATGCAGCCTCACTGCCACTTGCACTAGCAGCAAGTTGGCTATTGGACTCCCCTGAAAGTAAACATTGTGTGGCAGCTGAAAAATCCAAGTCAGTTCGCTTTGGATCTACATCCCAAAGCTTTGTGCCCTCTTGTACATATTTTGTTTACGAGTAGGAAGGTGCAAGTTTGAATGCACATAAACTATCTCTTCCGCCTTACTTGCTGCCAATTGGTTGCATTTCACTGAGTGGATAAAGGAGTATGTGCTCCAATTTCACTTAGATGAAGAGGAACTAGCAACCTATTGGATAATTGACACAAAGTTAGAGGGCGACAATTATAAAACTAACTTTAAATTTTAAATTAATAATTTTATTATATCAAAATTGAAAATAGTAAAAAATATAAATTTAGAGAGCAATGAAAATTAAGAAACTTGCGATAAAAGTTTGATTGCAAGAGTTTGAAGGTATGGTGATGCATGGCCATTGAGGTTCCACCAAGCATGAGCATCCTTCTTAGACTTGTCACGGAGAGCGGAAACACTTTGACCATTGGAGGCTTCAAAATCAGCAAACTCACTTGTCATTAAATACTCCATTTCAGAATCGGGGAAGAGTTTAGTAAGTGCTGTTCTACATCCTTCACTAACTTTTGAATCTCTATATGGTGGTACTCTTGATGGCTTAGCAAGCATTTCATCACTGTAAAATTTGGGAGTCGATGCAAATGCAAGAAGATGTAGTGGGGTGGTCATTTTGTTCCACCGCTCAACACAAATTGATTGAACCTCTTTGAAGAATGTTTCTTCGGGATCTTGCTTTTTTGCATTGATGATGACTTTCATATTCTCAATCATTGAGTCAATGCCATTGTATAGCTCTCCCAAACATGGGTGATCCATGTTAGTGTAGCGGATCATACTCATGATGGGCTCAGTGAAACTCAAAAGATATTCCACTCGTTCCCACCAGTGTCATCTAGGATTATGTGCTTTACATTTGTTACCCTTTCAGTATTGGATTGCCTCCATAGGGACCAACTTTGACTAATTACCATTCTAGCAAGTGGCTCCTGCACCTTCACAAGTCGCCTCAAGATGATTGTGTTGGATGCAAATTGAGTCTCAACAACCTATTCAAAAATTAAAAATGAAAATTAAATTACAAAGAAGACATGATCAAATGTAAAAAATAAGTAGTGATTACCAAATTGAAATGTAAATTTTTAAAATTGAAGTGTTTCAATTACCTTTAGCAACTCCAATTGTGAAAAGGATCTGAAAATGGCCTGTGACATGCTATGGTTTGTGATGAACATTTGGATCTCTTCAGCCTCAGCATAGATTTGTTTGATCCTATGTATTTTCTTACCCAACATTTGTAGCATGAGGTTGAGAGAGTGGACAACACTAGGTGTCCAGTATATGTGTTCAAACCGTGTCTCAATCAACATACCTGCAGCTCTACAATTCTTTGCATTGTCCGTTATTACTTGGACAACATTTTGAGGTCCCACATCTTGAATGCATTGTATAAGGATGTTAGCAATAAGGTGTGCATCCTTCACCTGTCCCTCACAATCCACAGCTTTCAAAAACATTGCCCCTCTAGGGCACACTGCAATTACATTAATCATTGGCCAATTTTTGGTATCCTTCCATCCATCATAAGTGATGGACACACCCCTCTTTGTTTCCATGAATTTCTAATGGGAGTTAATGCATTGTCTATGCTTTTTACCTCCATTGCTAGTAAGGTGCTACACACCTTCTCATAACCTGGCCTTATGTACCCTTGTGGAGCCTCATTCACTTTTCTCAACATATCCTGCCAATATGGTGATCGTACCACATTAAATGACAAACCATTTGCATATAGACATCTTGCAACGAATTGATCTGCAATCTCTCTAGCATCATTCTTAAATGCTCTTTCGAATGGTCCCTTGCTTCTCTTCACAATAACAAGTTCTTCATCAATTCTGCCCAAGAATGGGGGGCTCTCTACCACGATATCAAGAAAATTATTATGAGATGGAGAAGTAGGGGGCCTCTTTGATCTACTTCCTCCTTCCTCTCAACAAAGGATGGTTTGAGGCACAACCAACTCTTGCATCTGCTTCCTCTTGCTCTCTAATAAATCCTACTATTTGTTGATTCTTTGTTGGGGAATGGCACAAAAATGGGCTTTGACACGACTGTAGGAGTTTGTATATATCACACTACAAAAGTTGCATACCCAATTAAACGTTCCACCTCCTTTTACTTGGTTTATTATTTTTACAAATTTCCACTAAGGTGAATTTGGGTCGGTTTTCAAGGTCCGTTGAGGAATAGAGCTAGCAGTTGTTACTATTATGCTATCTACAAGAAGTTAAAAATTAATTATTAAAATTTAATATTTAACAATAAATTTAATTTTATATAAATAATAAATGTTATGTTGAATTTTCCTAGGTTTTATTAGATGTATTTTAATGTATATATCTGATTCAATCTGATACTTGCATTCTTGGAATTCTATGTGTTCTCAAATTGAATAACATTATACTATATATATTCCTTTGGAACGGACATGTCTCTCCTTTAATTATAATAATTTAATCAATATTATAATGTTTCATCAATCAATTATTAATTTAGAATAATATAATAGATTAATATTGAATATTAAATTTTATATGATTAATAATAATATAATAATATAACATAATAATATATTATTATTAATCAACATATATTATATGTATTCTAAATGATCATTCGACTGAAGCTACAAACATTAACACTCCCTCTTAGCTAGGGAGGATGATCAGACATAATGTGTAGTGATCTCCCATGTCAACACTTATGGCCCTCACCATAGCTACACAAAACATAATTAACACTCCCTCTTAGCTAGGGAAGATAAAATCAATGCAAATGCATTAAGTCTAGATTAATTATGGAATAGAGAAAATATTATCTCACTATGATATCAGGAAGTATGGTGTAAACAAGAATATCAAGGCACATGATATTCACCATAACTCAAAAATATCATCTCATGATATTGGGAGTATTTGCATCAACCATATGATGCTCATCACAGGGGACCATAGTCTCAAGGTGTGAATTTGCCTCTATCGGCAATTCTATTCACAAGCTCTTACGTGGATTGCCTCAGTCGACGATTCTATCCATGAGCTCTCACGTGGATTGCCTCAGTCGGCGATTCTATCCACAAGCTCTTATGTGGATTGCCTCAGTTGGCGATTCTATCCATGAGCTCTCACGTGGATTGCCTCAATCGGCGATTCTATCCACAAGCTCTTATCAGTTTGCCTCTCCAGATGCGAAGACCAAGCAATTATATCTTCTACGTTCACCACATGTATCGTATGTAATTTTATTCAGCAAGGGTGGCGGATATATATCATTTTTCTTCATTGGATCGTGGCTCCACAGGGGGTTGCGATCCTATGTGGAACCACGTGGTTCCACATAGGGTCGTGACCCCTGTGTGGAGCCACGATCCTTCTACACCGGCGGGATTACTTAAACCAAACATAACAATAACAAACTAGTATGTTAGTTTAATACTAAATTAAATCGCAAGTATAAAATCGAATTTTTTGGGTGCTAAAACAAATTACGATTTTAGAGTTACGACTGAGACTAAATTTAACACTCCCTCTTAGTCTTAGGAGTATAGACCTAAAACTTAATTTAGCTCAACACTAATCTCATAATAATTACATCACCTAGGTGTGAAGAATCAGCCTGTGATTCTAAGGATATACTCACTTTGATATCCTTGTTTTAAGAATCAGTCTGTGATACTAAGGATATACTCACTTTGATATCCCTGTTATAGTATGTGCATCGACATTAATCCACTTACATAATTTCTACTATAACTTATCATATTACTGATATTCAAATTGTCTGATTTTCAGTTTATATGATCTTCCAAACATTTATAAGATCGTCACCTTACAATGTTAAAATACAAGTGTTCATTAACTAAAGAATCGTCATCCTTTAGGAATGAACACAGGGAAAGGTTACATAATTCATATACTCAAGTATATGACCAAGAAGTTTACATAATTTTAGACATCAATTACATTTTAACCATACCAAGATACCTCCTGAAGTGATCAATTTTCACTCTTGCTAGGGGTTTGGTGAGAATGTCAGCTGTCTGATCTCCTGTATTGACATATTCCAGTCTTATTACCTTTCTCTCTGTCATGTCTCTTACATAGTGATATGGGATCTCAATGTGCTTGGATCTATCATGGAAAACTGGATTCACTGAAAGTTTAATGCAGCTCTGATTGTCACAATGAATGATAGTAGGCTTCAGACTTTCACCAAACAGTCCTACTATCAATTTCCTCAACCATACGACTTCCTTAGCTGCCATGGATGCAGCTATATATTCAGCTTCTGTGGAGCTCTGAGCTACGGATGATTGTTTTTTGCAGATCCAAGATACCATAGCTGATCCCAAGCTGAAACAACATCCTGAAGTGCTCTTCCTGTCTATCACGCTTCTAGCCCAATTTGAATCAGAGTATCCATGTAGGTTCAATGCAGTGTGTTCATAATGCAGTCCATAGTCCAAGGTACCTTGAAGATATCTCAATATATGCTTTACTGCAACCAAATGTATTTCTTTGGGTTCAACCATGTGTTGGTTGAGTGCATTTACTGCATAACATATATCAGGTCTGGTATTGACTAGGTACATTAATGATCCAATAATCTGTCTGTATAATGTTGGATCTGCAAATTTGGAATCTGCTATAGCTTCTTTTAGTTTATGTAGGTTTGTTTCCATAGGAGATGACATTGGCTTACAATTCATCATTCCAAATCTCTTCAGAATGTCAATGGTGTATTTACCTTGATTTGGATAAATACCATCTGGTTTTTGCCATACTTCTAATCCAAGGAAATAATGGAGTAGACCTAAATCCTCCATCTCAAACTTTGAAGCTAGTTCTTGTTTGCATTTTGCAATGAGATGATCTTCGCCTGTAATTAATAAGCCATCTACATATAATATGAGTATCAACATTTCACCTCTGATTATTTTGAAATACAGATTTGGATCAGCAATGTTCTTAGAGAAACCTATCTCTAATAAGTAACTGTCAATTCTTTCGTACCATGCTCTGGGAGCTTGTTTTAATCCATACAGTGCTTTCTCTAACTTGCATACATGTGTTTTAGCATTATTTACCTCATAAGTGTTTCACCTTCAATAGTGAAAATCCCTCTCAATCGCTATGATCGAAATTGTCACAAGTTGACTGAACCATCTTCTCCCTCTGAAGCTCAAGTTCTTGTATCAACCTCTTGTCTTCTTTTGAAATGTCAGACTCCCTCTGCATATGGTCTCAATTATCAATTCGTTTATAAGCATCAATTTATTTCTCCCTTTAATTTAATTTTATTGTGCTTTCGTCCTTAAGTTTAAAACATTTCCTTTCATAAGGTGAGCCCATATAAGAAATATCACGCATGAATCATCTCTCATCATAATTCCCTTTGAATGATGTAGAGCATTTTCATAATTTTGATCAACACTTTCATTATGATCTGCCACACACAGTCGTTAATAACTTTTGCAATTTACCAAATTTATCCAATCTCTTCGGTGAGATGTTAGAAAAGCTAATTACAAACATTTCCTCCAAGTTATAGCGAGATCCAACGGTTAAAACAAAAGTTATGACATTTTTCCCAAAACTGCTAACCCTAGGTAGGGCTTCAAGTGACCTGCACCAAAGTCGTCATATCTTGCACAAAACTGAATCAAATTTGATGAGATAAACATATTTGAAAACTAGAAACACAGATCTTTCCATCCATATATTATAGTCTTCATTTTGAGGCCAACAAAGGGCCGTACAATGGCATATTTCAAACTGAAAATTCTAAAAAAACTGAATTCTCCAACCCTCTCCAACCTCCAAATTAAACTTCACAGGCGTGAGCTCTGATACCATGTTGAATTTTCCCAGGTTTTATTGGATGTATTTTAATGTATATATCTGATTCAATCGGATACTTGCATTCTTGGAATTCTATGTGTTCTCAAATTGAATAACATTATACTATATATATTCCTTTGGAGAGGTATGTCCTTGAACGGACATGTCTCTCCTTTAATTATAATAATTTAATCAATATTATAATGTTTCATTAATCAATTATTAATTTAGAATAATATAATAGATTAATATTGAATATTAAATTTTATATGATTAATAATAATATAATAATATAACATAATAATATATTATTATTAATCAACATATATTATATGTATTCTAAATGATCATTCGATTGAAGCTACAAATATTAACATGTTAAATATTTAAATTTAATTTAAAGTGAAAGTGAAATTATTAATACTTATGAAAGTAACTTATAACGATATTAATATATTTACAAACTTCTAAATTACACAAAAATTAAAATATTCATATTTAAAATAATAATAATACAAATTAATATTAAATATCATATTGATATTTAATTTTAATTTGTATTATTATTATTTGAAATTATAAATATGAATATTTTAACTATTTTGTAATTTAAAAATTTGTAAAAAATATCATTATCATATATATGTTTACTTAAAGATTATGAATAATTTTATTTTCACATTAAATTAAATTTAAATATTTAACATTTATTATTTATATATATTAAAAAATAAACATTAATTAATAAATTTATATTTCGTTTCATTGACAAAAATCTAGATTCTAAATTAATAAAAAAACTGATAAAAATAAAAATCTAAAACTATAGAATTTTTTTGAAACAAATTAAACATTTACATACCTATCGTTGCCATCGCCCACTTGCTTGCCGTCGCCTGCTTGCCGTTGTTGCCTGCATGCTTTCCGTCCTTGCTTGTGTGTCGTCATGAGGAAGGTTCTTTGTTCACCAAAGACAAATGAAGCCAAACAAAATATGTTTTCGCTATCTGCGTCGTGCCCTTTTCTGTGTTGTGTCGAAGACAAACAAAATATGTTCACTTTTTCTTTTTAGGGTTTAAACGACCCATTTTCATTTTGCGAAGTCAAAAAAAAAACCCCTCGAAAATCGCACGTGACATGGATTCGTAAAAAATACACCAACAATATGCCACGTCGACATCAGATTCGTTGGGATGCGTGGGTCAAAACGCCGAAGTGTTTCAGCAGCAAAATGGAGGAACCTTGTTTGATTCCATAGGGATTCCAGTTTGAATCCAAATCTGAATCGTACAGTACCCAGATTCAGGGGAAAACTTTGACGAATTAGTAAGGAATGCCCCTTGTACTATGGTTGGACTTTTGCCTTGTTGATTGTCTCATGTTAGATTGCCCACATCGAGACTTGTGGCACAATTGCTTTAAGTCCTATTGTTGGCACCAAAGTTGCATGGACACGGATATGGTATCGGATATAGATACAGCTATTTTTTAAGACCCCCAATATGAATACGGCTCGAAACGTCATTCATGAAAAACACAAACATATATTTAACGCAATTTTCTAAGTTATTCGAGGAGATATTCATTACTTCAAAAGCAATATAGACACATAATTGCTACATAAATAATGATAAGTTGATTTGACATTTTACAATATGCGAAAATAGTAGAGTTGCATTGGAAGATAACCCAACAAATAGCATTTCATTTGTCTTTCTCATTTGGTGTAGGTTTTGTTAATTTCAATTTAAAAAACAAATGCATGAATGAAGTTTTTTAAAATTAAATTTAGGAAGATTTACGTCAAATTTTTTTAAAAATCAAATCACATTAGTATCTAGCATGGTTGGAAATCAAGGATTTTTGGGCATGCGTGGGTACAATATTTGATGGGTATCAGGGCTGTATCGGATACGTATCTGTTTTGGAAACGGGAACGGATACGGGGATACGTGTTCCGAGGGAGGGACAAAGGAGTTTCTGGCAACTCTGGTTGGCGCCCATATAGCTATTGTAGAGCCTCGACTCCTCAGTTGCCATTGTTGACTATGTAATACTCTAGTTGAACCCCATCATCACTTCCACCATTTGGAAAAAAAGGTGGGTAGAGTTTGCCTTTGTATTGCTTTGTTGCATCCTCTTAATGACATGGGTGGGCTCCTCTAGGTTATGGAGAATTCCCTTGTTTGTGTAATACTACTTTTCTCTATTTGGATAGATTTAATATATGAGTTAATTTAATATGGCAGTGGATTTATTAGTGTTATTAATTAAGTTTAAATATTATAAGGTATATTTATAATTTAGATACAACTGAACAAAAATGCTTATTTATCAATATTAACTAGTTGAATTGGCATCCAACAATATGAATATGATAAAAAAAGGAACAAATAACACCTTTAAAGAATTTAATCAAATCAACTCTCTCATTTATTTATAATTATAAATATCTTTGAACAATATTAAGTTTAGTAATTATCTGAATCACAACACATGGAATGGCCACATTTTAGTGGTATTGGCCGTCATAGCTATGGTACACTTCGGGGAACATGTACAAAACATAGCATGTGCCTACTTGCACTAAAGAATGTTTGCCTACTCAATTGTACCTACTTGCACAAAAGCCTGGCTAGGATAATCTTGGGTGTACTTTGTACCCTAAGTTGGACATAGTACGTGCTCCCTTCTCCAATGCGTATAGTCCACCAAACCACCATCGTTCTTGAGTGATCTCCACGCTCTTTCCAAGTCTAACATAACCATTTTGTATAACCTTTAAGTGGTGGTTTCTTAAGAATCACACCCTTTCACAAAGGTTTGCCTTTAATTATTATTTAATACATACAATAATTCCTCCCTTTCAAAAGAGTTTTCATAAATGTTCTTTATTAATCTTCATTTAACCAAAGGATCATATATCCTTTATTTTTATATCTCCCTTTAATGCTTTCATAACTTAAAATGAAAAAGTCTCATAACAGTCTGTCTCTTGCTAGAGCTTTGCTGATGATTGTACAAAACTAGTTGCAAGAGGATCTAGAGGATGGAGAAAAACACTATTCCTACCAGTTGGGAACTCATGAATGATGGCAAGGAAATGCCAGGTTGAGGGTGGGATAACCCTCATAGGCAAAATCTAACCCTCACATCCCCCAACATTGGAGTTGCCCTTGTTCAATAATTGTAATGGTTTCTTTACATTTTTGTTGAATTGGTTACTTGACAGCTATATTCCTTGGCGGCTGTGTTCTCATCATTTTGTGTGGCTGTTTCTTTTTTAAGGCCACGTGTTTCTGTTGTTTCCTGGCTTTGCCATTTTGACATTGGGGCATGATCCCATGCCCTCCATGTTTTTGGAGAATCATAAATGTACGTTTTAAGTTTTAATTTATAGTTTTAATATACAGTTTCTTACCAAAAGAATTGGCAGCTCCTTTGTGGTAGTTAAAAATTGAGAATTCATGTGATGACAGATAGGAAATGGAACACCATGTTTTTCATGTCTTGAGGATGACAGTTGGCTAGTAGAACACCATTATTGGAAAATAGGGTACAATAGTGTATGGAGATGGCAAAATATAAAAAATAAATTATTATATATGCATAAATGCAACACTACTTATATATATGGTATGCATAAATGCAACATCACTTATATATATATTGTAAATATAAAATATAAAATATAAAATATAAAATAATAAATTACTATATGTAACCAGACACCACTGTACCATGTTTCTTGCTGGTGTGCAGATTGTTCTGGTTCTCTTCTTGTTTAGTCCACCATGGTTAACTTTAATTGTTACTATTTTTAAATGGTTTTTTGGGGTACAGTTTTTTCTAACATAAGGGCAAACATTATTTCTGATACTTAGAGCATGTACAATCTTCAGGGGGACAGATGCTTATCTCCTTTCTGTGGGGTTTGGAGGTTTCCTTCTCACTTGCTGATTGTCTATGTTCAGTCCATCTGGATTTTCTCAACTCTCTGAAATTGGTGTGCCATGTGTCTTTTTAGGACAGGCAGACCACCTTTGTAATCAATTGTTTTTTTAATCTATATATTTTTTGCCTTTCTGTTTAAAAAAGATGTCTCTGATTTGGAGAAAACTAAAAAGTGCTGTGATCAACAGATTCACATGGAATGATTATAAAATATGTGCTACAACATTAAAAAATGGGTATCGAAATACACATCTATTCCTGAGTTAAAAAAGACAGTAATTCATGTGATGATATGCAGCGTCTTATTACAAATTATTGGAAAAATGAATAGAGATAGCAGAAACTATACACACAATAATAATGTTATTTTCTTCTATATCTCACATTTTGTTCAATACATATATATAGGATTTTTTAGATTCTATTGTATAGGGAACAACTCTCCATATATATAAGTTGTTTTAACAACTTATATTACGATTCCAACTAATTACTTTCAAACCTAGAATAGCTACGTGAGTTTTTTTTTTTTTTTGATCGGTAAGAGGCCGAAGCCTAAATTTTTTATTAATTATAGAAAATGATTACATACTCCATTCAATGTGGGCACCGGTAGGAAAGAATGGAGGAAGAAAACCTCCGGTCTTGCCCAGATCCCTTAGAGGATCAGAATCTAATGATACACTTAACAAGAATGAGAACAAGATACAATAGTCCATGGGAAGATCCCAATAGGCTGAGCTATGTGGCAAAGAGAAATCATTCTAAAATTTTGAAGTTCTGAAAGAATTGCTTATTCCTAAAAAATGATGTCTGCAAAACCCTTTATTGCCTGGATCTAGTTTCTCGGAAGCAGGTTTTAGAATGATCTCCTAATTTGCAAAAGATCTTACGACCAAGATCAGTGTCAGGAAATGCTCTACAAAGCTTAAATGAGAGAGCAAAGTCAAGAGACTCCCTGAATGCATAATCAAGCTTCAGAGCCCTCAAGGGGAAGGCCCTACAAGGCTAATCGTTACCAAACCTGCATAAAACCTTCAGACTTATCCTACATCAATCACTCCAAGAGATGTTATCCTGAAAAACTGCACAATTGATGGTGCCAAACCTTCATAATTAATCTTCAACATCCTCAGAGATTATAAGTAATGTTAAGAATAGACTAGCATTATCATAGCATTATATTGGGAAATAGAGTCATTCGAAAAGGACCAAGACCAAATCTTATCAAAGTTAGATCATTTCTCTCCAGCTTACTGCAAAGAGAAATCAAGATGGCTTCCACCTTTCAAACATAGACAAACATCTTGCGCAAGAGAGGAGGAAGAAGGAGAAAACCCGGAGCCGAATTACAGAAAGATGCTCACATAATCGACATAGATGCTTTTACAGATGAAGTAGAAGACAACCACCTTACTGAAACATCCATCATCATTAAAAAAGGCTAAACACTGCTTAAACGAAACCAGACAGATATCTTTATACATCTAGATAAGAGATTTTACTTTTGAGAACCCATATATATATATATATATATATATATTTTATATATATAAACAGAGAGAAAATAAGATAGCATTTGATTAAAAGCTTGGAATGAACTGAAACATGTTTCCAGTCATAAAGGCCATTAGTTCACACAAGATAAATACATACTACTAGAGTAAAGACGATAAGCATAATATACTTCATCCATAAACACTTACAAAAAACTAAGTCCGGGCTGCGAAGGAAAGACCCGGCTTAAGGGATAGAAGCAAAAGTAAAGATAGAGTAAAAAATCCTGCTTAGCAGCCATATGTCTAAAGACTAATCTAGGTCAAAATACGAACTCTAAACACTTGAGAGTCATAAAGAGGCGGGAAGCCTGAAACCGTAACGGACCCTGCTAACCAGCTCGACATCTCCTTACCTGCTCCTGTGGAGCCTTTTCTCCAGAGCTGGCTGGCAGATTAGCAGGGGATGAAGCAGGGGATGGAGGGATTTCCACATCGTCCGGAACCACTTCAATATTCTCCGCTTCTAGATAGTTAGCCAGCCACCTATTGCACGTCGGTTTCCTAACCTGCTGAAGCCGCACGAGGAAGAAGATATTCCTTCGCCTAATTGGGTTATAGGCTTCAAAGGCTATCGGATCCTCAATTGACAGAATTGGGTATCTAGACACCCAGTTGTTCATCCAGATGAGGATATCATAGTCATGAGGCTTCAGAGCAGAGAGCTCCTCGTCAATATTAACCACCACACGGTCCAATTCTCCAAGCAATTCCTTCTTGAAGACCTTCTTACAAAGTTTCATTACCACATTCTTGTCATTCTCAAAATGCATAGCCACTGCCAAGAACATTGCTACACTGGATAACGGATTAGCCACCACTGTTTCTCTATCGATGATCCTTACTACATGTTGGTTGTTGTTGACAATGCTACCCTTTGAACACCTATAGAAAAGAAGTAAAGGTATGACACAACTGCCATGAAGACAAGTGGTTGGGTGTTCATGAGAAATCTTCTCCAATAACTGCAAGGATTATTCTGCCAGATCCATGTACTCAATGGTGAGTAAGCAGGCACAAAAAGAGGGAACGACACCATGATGTACCATCGTAGTGCATGAGGAAGGCAACATGTTACATAGATGAGTCAAAATCCTTGCAGCAAGCAGCATTATGCCTATGTTGGCCTCATGGTTGACGCTGCGTGAACACATCTGTATCTATCGACATTATCTTGCACAACTCTAACCTGCTCCCAGGGCATAGGCATGTTCTCAAGAAGCTTGTACACTGCATGAGGAACAAATTTAAGTGCTCCAAGATAAACATACATATCCTGATGATATTGTTTTTTATTTTGAAGACATGTTGCCAAAAATCTAAACTTGTGATCAAAGCCTATGCATCGTTGGTGTCCAAAGGAAGCTGCAACGCTCCATTTGGTGTTGGCATCAATAATGTTGCCCCATGCACATCAAGTGAACAATCCTCGCTCCCATTATGTTCCATGTAGAGATAACATAACTCAGCTTGTTCAATATGCTGATGACCATGGAATGAGGCTTCATGTCATCTTCTATCTTACACATAGGTGCACCAAGCACTGCACCGCTCCAAAAAACCAGGCTATTTTCTGTGTATGAGAAGAGCAACAGCCCCACCGATGGATTCTCCATACAAGAATCTTGCGTTCTTTTTATACTATTCTTTCTCAGCAACGCTCTTGAAGAAAGTTGCAGTCATTTGCAAGCTCTTGGAAACTTTTCACGTAACCATGTGAGCTGACAGACTTTCTATGCCCTTCATAATCTATGCCAAACACTGCACATCCAGCCTTGGCCAGCCTCATTGCCGTGTCTTGCATGAAAATGCTGCACTGCATGCCATGCCCATGGTAGAGACATATAAGAGTCTTGGCATCCCAATTTGCAGGCAGCCATCTGCATGTGAAAAGCTTTAATCCTAGAGAATTTACAATGAATTCCTCTACAAGTAGCTCTGCTGCCATATCAGAGATTTTCCACAAGGCCGCTTTGGAATCAATTCTGTATAGAAAAATAACACATAAGAAGGAAATTGTGTTCCAAAAACTCAAAAAAGGGTGTTCACCACAGCATTAGATATAGAGAAAAACATGCAAGACCAGATAATTATGCACGACAAACTTCTAACAAAAGATTCTATCTTCTCACATCTATGCTACTCTACTTCTACAGCTCGAAGGATTACTATGAGCTTATATTCCAGCCCCTCTCGTGAGAGAATCAAGGCTGTCCTTGCTCTGATACCATATTGGAAAAATGGATAGAGATAGCAGAAACTATACACACAATAATAATGTTATTTTCTTCTGTATCTCACATTTCCTTAAATACATATTTATAGGATTTTTTAGATCCTATTTTATAGGGAACAACTCTCCATATATCTGAGTTGTTTTAACAACTCATATTACAATCCCAACTAATTACTTTCAAACCTAGAACAGCTACGTGAGTTTTTATTATAACTCACTTTTTATTTTATCATTAAACTATTCTAATTAACAAACCTAAAAACTTAATAATGCAATATTCCTAACACCTATGTGAACACTAATTCCCAACACAAACAGTACCTAGAACCATTGGGTAAACTACCACAAAAGAGCTAGCATTTTTTTTTGATAAGACTATATTAAAATTATAAGTTAAAACATAGTCTCCTCTAAAAATGTAGGTGGCATGGGATCACGCCCCAAAGTCACACTGACAAAGAGTGCCTAGAGCCATAAGAAAAACTACAAAAAAGGAGCTATCGGTTTTTTTTGATGGAAATACTATATACTAAACCATTAATTAAAACATAGTCACAATCCATAAAAATAGGTGCAGCAAGGGATCACGCCCCGAAGTCATATTTATATATGTCCCTATTGGAATGGAGCCTAGAGTATAAGTATACAGGCACAAAATCCCAATGCTTATACTCTAGGTTCCATTCCAATAGGGAATACGGACTAAAAATTCCTATACTTAGGTTCCATTCCAATATGGACTTGAAATCCCTAGAGGAACCAATTAGTAATGTTACATTTCTGGGAGATAATTCATTAGCACAAGCTACTACCATGGGTTACACCTCAGTAAATTGATAGAACTTCTTTGTACCCAAGACAAAAGCTTTCTCATTGTATAATCTTTTTACTAGTACAACCTTAGGATTTAACAAGAAATATTCTCTGCGACAAAAAAAATCATAAATATAATATATATGTATATTAGTTTTGTTACATTTATAGCATATAATTCATTTGCACAAGCTACTGCCATGGAGAATCTCAATAAATTGATAAAATTCTATATACCTAAGACAAAAATCCTTCTTATTGTTTAATCTTTTATTAGTGCCACATTGGGCTTTAACCAGTGATTAGCGCTATAGGAAAAAATATAATTTTAATGATGTATCTAAGGAACTTCTCTACAATGTTCCCAAATTTTGAGAGACACTTCT
This sequence comes from Cryptomeria japonica, assembly GCF_030272615.1. Classification (NCBI taxonomy): domain Eukaryota; kingdom Viridiplantae; phylum Streptophyta; class Pinopsida; order Cupressales; family Cupressaceae; genus Cryptomeria; species Cryptomeria japonica. Next base: position 107,547,199 of record NC_081409.1, read on the forward strand.
GGGAGACATATAGATGCTAGGAAATGCCATCTGAAGTCTCCTACTCTCTGGAGATTTCCATGTATTTGTTTCTGAGATGGGGGATGAGTACCAGGGGTCAGGGTACAAGTGCTCTGGTAAACCACACAGTTCACATTTATGCATCATAACTTGATTATAGATTTTCCACATTATGAGATTGGGCTTTTCTTATTTCATGCAAATGCAAATACCACTGCATATGCTACGCATCCTAACTTTCATATAGATACTTTCAAGGACAACAATTCCCTAGTCATTCTTATGGTGTTTTACATGCATAGAGTGAATGCTTCTTAAATGGCTGATTGGTATTCCATATTCTATTGATCAATGCAGATCTTATGCATCCTAACTTGTACAAAGTATTTGTCACTACAAGAAATTTTTGCTCTAGTGGTCTTGATTCTCTCTAGGTAGCTCTGATATTGTTGTTGTTATACACAACACTGTTGGCAATACATGGTAGCAGATGTATATGATTTGCAGAATTGGGGCCCCATACAACAAGGGAGCTCAGCATAATCTGGTTGCCTCTTTTTCTCACTTGTTTTTTTGTGTATTTCACAATCTTGGGATTTCTAGGGGTTACAAACGTTTCTTGAGGCGATCTCTGTTGGACACATCTGATTTTGTAAAGGATGATACTTTGAAAATTTGCTGTACGGTTGGAGTTGTGGTATCTGTTACTGAAAGCCCCAACTCACACCATGTTGCCATACCTGAAACAAACCTGAGCCAACAATTTGGGGAGCTGATGGAGAATGAGGAAACTGCAGACATCACATTTAATGTAGCAGGGGAGAAATTTTATGCTCATAGATTGGTGCTTGCAGCTCGTTCCCCTGTTTTCAAATCCCAGTTTTTTGGGTCCTCACAGGAGCAGAATAATAAAGAAATTTTCGTTGGAGACATGCAGCCAAAAGTGTTCAAGGTAAGCTTTGTTTTGCCAATGATCATGAAACCACTTCCTCCATTTACATTAGTTTGGAAGAGGTTTTATTTACATTCACTGGACTGATTTTATTTGTGTTGTTCTGTTAAATGTAATGCAGGCTATGTTACATTTTATCTACAGAGACACACTTCCAGATATGGACGAACACATATGGTCACCACCACTGACTGCTTCACCTCCTTGCCCTTCGATGCCTTGGTCAATGGCTGAATGTTTACTCGCAGCAGCAGATCGGTTTATGCTAGATCGATTGAAGAGTTTGTGTGAGGCAAGAATCTTTCAAAGCATATCCATAGATAATGTTTGTACAATTCTATCACTGGCTCAATCCTATGTGGCTTCTCAGCTGAAATTTGAGTGTCTTAAGTTTGCTGCATCAAACTTAGAAGGTATGTGAGATTAATCTTTGTTTATTCATACATATCATGGTAGCTCCCAGTTTTGAGTAATATCAATACATTTTACAGTATTAAATAGCATGTCTTTATTTCATCATCCAGAGGTTGTGCAGTCAGAAGGATTCAAATATTTGAAGGAGAATCGTCCATCTCTGCAGTCAGAACTCCTGGAAACAGTTGCACGGTTTGAGGATGACTCTGGCATGATAGAAAATAGTGAGAGCACATGGAGCCATGATTCTGATGGCTTTGATAGCAACAGCACAGAGGCCCAAGTGTAATAATATAAAGCTAAATTCACATCATTTCAGAAAAAAGCAATATCCCAAATGCCATAATTTTAACGTAGTGCTAGGGTTGCTGAATTGTCATTAGGATGGATATGAGGTAGGAATGAACTTGTATTTTTTTAATATTTTGGAAACCCTTGATGTGACAATAGTGGCTCCCATGTGTATCGATCTCTTTTGGTAGGTTGATATGAAATGCAACCCAATAGACAAATGACCCTCAGGGCTGTCCTGTTACAGAAGCTTCTCTTAGTTCAAGTTGGGCTGTTATCTCCCATGGACACTGCAAATTTTTGCCTAGCTTGATAGAAGCTCTCCATCCAGTGGCTGGAAACTGGAATTCTTTTGAACTTAGGAAATCAGTGTCTTCATTACTTGGAAGAATGTAGGGGACAACTGTATGAATGTGGCAACGTGCACACTTGTATTCTATGAATATAAATGCATTTTTTGGATATTTGCCTTCATAGAGTTTCTCTATTCTGGTTAAAACCACAGTTTACGAGTGATCAAAATGGGAAAAGCTGCAAAGCATTGGGTCAAATCTGCAGATCATGCTATTTACTACAAGTTCTATAAATCTTTTGCTAACTTACCAGTTTCAAAGAGCTGCAATGATTGCTTGGTCTCTCACTGAGAAGTTATTTTAGATGGTACCCTGTATGTCCCTTCTCAATACAATTTATTACTATTGTCCCAACTACAAATTTAGTTCACAATATCCCACATTCAACTTAGGAGGGTATCAGTATGCAATACAATGCCGTATATGGTAAATTTTACTTTTTCTCTTCTGCAAGCACTGAGGTCTTATTTTCCATAGAAGTAGTACTTGGGTTGCTTGACATTCCCTGGTACGCAATGAAAAGTTTACTTACACAAATTTTTTTGAATAAGATGAATTAAATCAGAGTTGCGTTTCTTAAAGTACATTAGCAGGCACTCGAAAAAGCGATTCATTATAGTTATTTCATTTTTCAGCGATAGAAATATTAGAGAGAATTTACAATGTATCTTCATCTAACTTGCCTTACGTTGGTCCTTGATTGACGGGAATAGATTCTCTAACCACATGCATGTTAACTGACAGCAAAGCTTTAAACTTGACAGGCACTTATGTCTCAAACATTTGTTTTTTTAATGGTTACTGTTCAAATATTCCCTTAATATTTTGCGTTGTCATACTAAACGAATCCTGACTAGACAAATAAAAGACAGCATTGAGCAATTTTAAAACTGTTGAATGAAATATACATGTTATAGCTTATACGGATAAAAAGCAACAGTGTGGACAAATAAATGATGGGCAAGGTTTAGTCATTCAAGTCAAGGGGAAACATGACAAAAATGGCCCAAAACGTGTAAAAGCTTTTAAGTAGACAAGGTCTACATTGGAAGAGATAATTCTATGACTGAAGGCCTTTTTCAATTATATGAATTATTCGATGCTCATACATTGTAGGCATTGTCATCTCCTTTTCGCTTTGTCATTAAAATGATTTCTCCATTTGAGATCATTTTTTAAATGAAATATACAGTTGTGTATTTGTCTAATCTTTGTACTGCAATGTTCAGTTGGGTCATTGTGTTGACTTTACCACAGTAATTCTCATGAGATGTGTATTTGCTTTGTTTTGGTTGATGTGTACTTTTATGTCCATTTATTTCTGGATTATTCGCAGTTCCTTTACACCCATCATCATTTATTGCTTTCATCTTTGCATTTACTTGTAATCAGGGATGTTGTTTTACATTACATATTGTAAGCATATTTACTTTTGAAATTAGGGATATGAGCTATTGAAAATGTTGCTCTCTTGGTAAGTTATAGAATAAATGGAAATGGAAATTGACTCTTTTATAGGGTCTACGGATGGCTTATACTAATATGGGATTACTCTGTACTTCTTGCTAGCAAGAACAAGATATGCTCTATAGCCGCAGATGGGGTTATGCTATTGCATCCAGTTTAATTTTTTAAAATTGTGTGGTGGTCTCATGCAAAATTTTTATTAACACAATTTATAAGATATAATCTTTTTCTAAAATGCTGTGCCAGTCAATTGTAGGTGGAGAGGGTGGCTGAAGCTACGCAGTTTTTATTTAACCATACATTTTCTGTGTGGATGCATATTTTATCTTCTTTCTTTTCTTTATTTGTTTTAGATTTTATATTAAAATTTAATAATTATTAAAAAATAAAAATTTAATAATTATTTAGAATAATATCTTAGATTTTTTTAAATTAAGCAATGAACTATATTTGGCTAAGTAAAACTTTATCTTCATTTGTACTTCCCAATTACTTTGTGGCGTTTTACATGTTTCTCTCCTTGATATTCTTGTACTCCTTGCCTCAATTGATGTTGGCTATTTTTAGAAGTATATCTAGTTATTTATAGGGCCGAAGTACTCTTTAAGAAAATTAAATGGTAATCAATGCAATTAAATATAAGGGATAAGGCACGTAGTTTTATAGGTGCAATGATAGAATAAATTAATCTATTTGCCTTAGAATTATAATTAATTGGTTCCTTTCGGTTGGTAGTTGTCTGTCAAAATTATGTAGGATCATAGTTCTAGGTTCTAGTTGATAAAGATTTGTGCTCATTGGTGTGATATAATGCACTCTTTTTTGATTCACCAAATTCTCTCTCTCTCTCTCTCTCTTTTTTTTTTTTCGCTTAATCTCAAAGATTGATAATATTTTTAAATGCTCAGGGGAGATCATCAGATTGTAAGGGTTTTTTTCTTCTAGGTTGACCCTCTTGATAGGATTGATATCAATGATTTTCATATATACAAATGCAAGATTATATTCTTTTTAGGAGTTCTAATTGAAGTCTTCTTAGCACCAATTCTTTCTTAAATGTGAATGATATATGAATAATGCTTGAATGTGTTTGGATGCTAAATGAATAAAATTGAATACTTTTAAGTACATGTACATAACAACAAACTAGGTCAAATGTGTACCAAGTCAGTTCAACATACAAGAGTTGGGTAAAATTATGAATATGAATTTTGGGGTAAGATTCTTGGAATTGGGCTTGATCTTGTGCCTACGAGGTTGACTCAAGATATGTAAATGATAAGCTGTAATTGAGGAATGAATGCTTGGATATGGTAGGAAATTTTAGGTGTAGTGAATGTTAGATATTTGAAAATGTTTGTATATATAGATAAGATTGAACTTAGTGTGGGAGAGTATGTAGATGGGGATGAATAATGACATGGGGGACTAAGTGCAACTTTGCATAAGATTGTGTTATTTGTCAATAAGTGTATTGATCCATTTCATTAAATGGGCTTAGAACTAAATGAGAAATGACACGTGCATATAGATTCCATCATTACATTTTCTACTCTAAGGTGGTATGCAAATCTAGAATGATAATGTACTTCAATGTATGCAAGGACTCATAAACATGCATGCAAAAGAAATATTTAGACGTGAAAGGATATTGAGGTCCGTGCAAAGTAATTGACCCCTTGAGAATTTATGTAGCTCCAATCTTTGGCATGCACACTTAATGAGAATTCACAACACAAAAAATGTGCAATAAGTAGCTTTTGTTTGTTAAGTAATAATAATCACATGCAAATTGAATTTTACTATCATTGATCATGAAATAGAGAGTAGGGTTCTTACTTAAAATGTAGTAATGCTTTGCTTGGTGTGGGAGTAGTGACATGAAAATGACATATTGGGTGTGACCATGTAATGGTATGTGATAATCCTTTGTGTTCATGGTTATAAATTTTGTGTAGGTGTATGCAATTGTTTGCAATCTTAACATGTGAGTGTTAGAGAACATATGTATTTAGTGAAAAGTTTTGGAGGCACATTTTTCAAGGTAAAAAATATGTACATCCATATGGTCATGTTGTTGTACCATCCTGCATTAGCAAAAAAAAATTCCACATAGGCTTAATTTCTTTTATAGGTTCTAAAAAAATTGTAAATTTTTCATTAATTTTTTTGTTAAATTTTGCAAAATTAAAAGTTTTTTGAAATTTAAAAATAAAACAATTTGCAAAAAGAAGGTATGTAGGTACTGTAGACCTGCACTTGCCACATAGGTGTTGTAGTATGTTAGCCCAGATGAATATTCCTTGGGAATATTTTATTTCTCCATAAAATTATTTTTTTGGCAAATTTTTATTCAAAGGGGTAGAATATTCTCTTTTTGAAGGAATATTCCAAAAAACTTTTGGAGGAGAATATTCTTTTTAGGTGAATATTCTAAGAATATTTTGTTGTTGACATCATGCTAATGTCATTCGTATAGACGTCGTATCATCACTAAATTTGCCCTCCAAGCCATTTTGACCTACCTTCAATTTTCTAGCCAAAAGTTGGTCATACATGCTTGAAATTGTGTAAACAAGATATCATTGAAAAACAGGTTCCGACGTCTATTTGCTTGTGCAGGTTGTTTTGTTAGATTTGGCTCCAATTTTTTTGTACCAAGCCTCCAAAGTCAACCTTCAATTTTGTACTTCTAGGGTCATATCTTGCACATCCAGACTCCCATTTTTTGAAAACCAGACATCATTGGAAAGCTAGTGGAGTCCTCTATCCAAATCTTAGGTCCATTTTTGCAAAATATTCATTAGGTACTTAGAGATCTCAATCTTGTTCTTTTTGGTTCCTTTCTTGGAATATGTGCAATTTAGTTGATTTTTTTTTGTGATTAAGTAATTTTTTTTGACATTGAGAGGAATATATTGCTATATCAGTCCATTTCTATACCTTTTTCATAATTTATCATGGATCCAAATCATATTGCTCCCCTCACTTCATTCAACTATTATGGTTTGAAAAAACAAATGGAGATTGACCTGAAGAAACATGGGCTATACATAGTGACCATGGGTACAAAACTTGAGCCTATAGGTGTTGCTAAGAAGAGAAAGGTGTTCAATAGTTGTGATGAGGCTTTTGGGACATTATGTATGTTTATGTCTCCAGATCTTCTCTTTCATGTTGAGTCGTGCACCACATTGAATTTGATTTGGACTACATTGGAGTCCTTGTTTAGGAAGCAAGATGCATTGAGGGGATTCTAGTTGAAGAATGAGCTTATTGGCTTGAATTGTATAGATTTTGACAACATCGAGGACTTCTTCACCAAACTCAAGTCTCTTAGATTATAGTTGCAGTAGTGTGGTATTTACAAGGACGATTCTCAGTTGATTCTCTCCATCCTTGCCAAGCTTTGTCCTAATTATTCAGTTTTTGTTTCTACCTTTTATGTCACAAAAGTTGCACTTGGAGCTCGTCACACCATGCCTTCACTTCACGAGTTTACTTCTCAACTTACTTGAGAGCAAACCAAGTTGGTTCAAATATGTAGATTGAAGTCATCCGAATCACGGGTACTTCTTGCTTCCGAGAGGAACACAAATCAAAAGGCTTCAACACAAGGATTTCAAGTCACATGAGAAGTGCAAGGACATCCAACCACATAATGCTTTGGATTCTTCTTCCTCTCTTAAGAGGTCTTCATTAAAAAAGGATAAGTCAATTGTGCATATTGCACTAAGACATGACATGATGAGCATCATTGTTATGCAAAGAAGATTGATGAGATGATACATCTTCTCTAGAAGCACAATATTCAGACGCCTTCATCTAGTACATATTCTTCTACTAGTCCAGGTGTTGGATATTTTGGGTCATCTTCTATGGCATGTGGTAAAGACAAGATGAAAGGCCATGTTCTCTTTGCATCAACACATCTTCAGTTCTCCAAGTGGCTTCTTGATTGAGGAGCCTCACATTATATGGCATCATATGTTCTCTTCTTTTGAGCATCATACATTTCCACATATTTTGATGGGTAATAACACTTACATGAGTGTTATTGGGAATTACTCTATTGAGGTTGATAATGGCACATTCAATGATGTTCTTTGTGTCACTTCACTATCTTCCAACCTTCTTTTCATTTACTAGATTACTATCAATGATATAGGTAAGATAGTTGAGTTCACCCTTGATTCAATGCTCATTAGCGATCTTCATTATATAGAGCTTATTTTTGGCAATGTTGATTATGCATCATGGTTATAAGAGTTCTCTCATTTTGCTCCCATTGAGCATGTTGTTCTATTGATTAGTCCTACCTCTCATGCATCTAGAGTGGATCAAGTATTTGAGGAGAGGTTTGGTCACTTGAACCTGTGTGTGCTTTATATATCCATAGTTGTTCCTGAGACTTGTGTTGAGTCTCCACCTCCTGCTTCTTCAAAGATTAGTTTAGTTTAGGTGCTCATTTTTACTTTCGATTTTAGTAGAGTGGGATGAGTACTTACTAGATTTTGCAGGTTTATTTGATACATCACACACTTTAGATATGGGGCCATGATTGAGGATATTCTATTCCTCCTTGATGGCAGTTTTAGTCTCCCTATCATCCCATCTCCAGTGTCTTTAGAGGTTGTTAATCAATTATCTTCACATTTGTTTGGATTTGCTTTAGTTCATTTGACATCTTTTGATAGTTGGATAGTTTAGCAGTCTTCCATGACGCACATCATGAGACTATTCCTTGCATCTCCTTTCATGGAGTTTTTTTTGCCTTGGCCATTTGATTTCTTTATTCCTAAGGGGAGGAATGTGGTTTGATGCTCTTGGATCTTCTTCAACATTCGTCCTTGAGCTTTCATCTTCAACACTAGAGCTTCTCTCCCACAGGGAGATATTGATTGTACTTGTGACCAATTTAGTACACGGGGGAACATCTTGAGTCCTTCATGTTACATGTACTTTCTTTTTTTTTATCTCATTTTCTCTCATTTAGAGAGGCGTTTTCTTCCACTAGGTTTTTGTCCCTTTCTTTGTTTGTGAGAGTTGCATTGGTTTGTACATGAGTACCTAATCATGCCTTTGTTGTTGGAACTCATTCATTCATGTATTCTACATTCATAATGAGCTCTTTAGCTTACCTGATCTTAAGTGGGGGCATTGGAGTACTAAGGAAACTTTATCTAATTATTTATTAATTAGGTACTTTAGTTACTTTTTCACTAAAGCTAAAGTGCTTTTTCCTTTTATTAAAATAGGATAATAATATCTCAATTTGACTCATTCCTTATGATTGTGACACTTGGCGCATGCTAATTCAATCTAACATTAGGGTTTAGGGTTTATCCTTGATCCTACCTTAATTTCAATTTTCAAAGAATATTTTGCATATCTACACACATTGGTTTGAGCCACCGAGCTAGATTTAGCATTAGAATCACGATAGCTCGCATCCCTAGAAAGTCGAGAAAAGTTGTCGAGACCAGAGCGCCCAACATTTTGGTCTCGCGCCTTTTTCCTTGAATTTTGGGAGGATGATTGGGTGGTCTTATCCCATTCAAATTTAGCTCCGTGCAAAAATATATTAATTCTAAGTTGGCCTAAAGGTGATTTCAATTATGAAATCCCTATATAAGGGACCCTTCTCAATCATTTTGAATCTAATATTCCAAGCATCATAAGTATTCAACCTAAAGCACTTAAGCATTCATTATGAAGCATTTTCAGAGAGCTTCAAGGTTGCATATTCATCTTTCAGTCATTGTGGAGCAAAATTACATCATTCATATGCAAGCATGTGTGTGATTAGGGTTTTGTCATGTTCATGCCATTTCATACAACATATGTGTTGGCATTAAATTGTCATTGATGTTAACGGTTGAGAAGATGCGTTGGATAGAGATGCAAAGATGATGAATGTCCCAGAGCGAAGATTAGCTTGACAAAGAATGTGTAGATTGATAAAGCTAAGTGAAGCCACCCAATGAGTTTTGAGTAGATGAAAAAGTGCTGGTGCAGTTTATGTCTTGGACAAGAAGTTCACAAGGAGTGAGATGTTGTGCTCAAGGCAAAATAATTTTGGTGTGGAAGTTTAGACTAGACAGTTCTAGGTGATGTAGCAATGCCATATGATGATCTAGAGGGAAAAGATCAATGTGTCCACATGCAAATAACTCACAAAGGGAAGTTGAGCAAATTTCATTGTATGCGAGCAAGTTGAGTATGCATGGAATTTGCATTTAGTCAACATAAAGAAGATAGGGAAGACAAGCATGTAGTTAGTTATTGGGACTTGCAATTGGAAAAAGAAGATATAAACCATAGAGTGGTAAAGGCATTGGGCAAATAGTGAAGACTCAAAAAAAGTGCAGTTGCAGTAATGCATAACATAATGTTAGTCGCACACTATTATATGGATAGCATAACACACTGTGTTTATCGCTATCACTATTTCACGGTCATCTCTTTGTGTTGACCAAAGGCCGCTACGAAACTGCGACAAGAGAGGAGAAGCACACAACACACTATGTTTAGGGTTCTCGCTATTTCGCGGGTCAACAAATTGCATTGACCAAGGTTGCTGCGAAACTGCAATAAGTGCATAACACTAGTTTCGATGTTTCGTGGGTAAACTCTCTACGTTGACCAAGGTTGTTGCGAAACCACGACAAGCGCATAACACGTAGCGTTAGTCAGACTGCGAGATACGCTAGCTCAACATGTCGCCCGTGAATTCAATGTGGATTTCTTCTACACGTGGAACATTTATGAGAACATGGATATGTTGATGGGTCCCACCATCCACCATGTGGCTAAGTGACATCTGAATGCTATGTGGACAAAATATTTGACTAGTCTATGAAGCTAAGAGCACACGTATCAAAGGAGATTTTTTAGATAGATCATCAAACAAGAAATGGTGTAAATGTTGAACAAAGTTGTAGTTGAAAATATATTTTTCGAAATGGGGGTTGTGTGCAAAGTGAAACCAAACTGTAGAGATTGCTGGGTAAATAAGGAAGGCAACATTTAATATGGATAACTACCAGACTGAAATGAAGAGACAAAGTAGATCATTTAGTGGCTCGAGAAGATTTTTCTGATTTTCCTTTTGGAGGGGAAACTTGGGAGTACATAGACTACCACTAACTGAAGTTTGTGGATGTGGGTAGTTAAGAAATTAGAATGAATTTGAGTTGTAGGGGTGCAAGTGAAGAAGCTCTGTAAAAATAGAGGTTATGGAATAGAAGAAAAAGTAGAGGGCTGTAGAGAAGTTGTTTCAATGGGTGCACATAGCGCGATGCCAGAGTAGGCATAACACTGCAAAAGAGACATAATGCAAAATGACTAGATGTGAAGAGACAAAATAGCTAAGAACCAAAGCAGAGATAGCAAAACAATAAAGGACCAAGAAGGAATCTCAGATGCACTCCTACTGAAGATCAAGTGAATGGTGGTGGAGATAGTAAACATAGTTGGGGTGAGGTTATGAAGTAAGATTGGTGTGAGCAACTTAGAGACACAAAATGAGTTACAAAGTCGAGAAGAGTGAGTTTAGATTCTATACATAATGTTGGCAGAGTAGAGAAGTGCGAAAGGTAGAGCAGGTGTGTAGAAAAGAGAAGAAGATAAGTAAAAACATAATATGCATAATACAGTATAAAATACAGAGCATGCAGAGGCAAATATAGAACATCTACATTACACATAGGTGTACAAAAAAGGTGGTGTTGCTGAGCATAAAGAAGAAAATAGAGAAGTGTAAAAAAGAATTGAATGGAGAAAATGAAGTGTTATACACATCGAGTAAAGCAGAGAGAAGACAAAGGACAAATAATTCAAAGAAAAGAAATGAGAGCAAAAAGAAGACAAAAAAGAGAATAGAAGTGAATAGCAGAGACCAAAGACCAGAGAGTGCAGAGCCAAGGTAGATAACACAGAAGGTTATTTACACAGAGTGGGGTAGAGAAAGAGGACTGAACCAAGCAAATATCAAAGAGCTGGATGTAGAGATTAGAAGAGGATAGAGAGCAAAGGACAATGATTGATAATAGAGACCAAAGAGCAGATGATAGAGATTGTGAGCAAAGGAGAGTCGAGACAATTTCAAGTGCAAAAAATACTGAGTTACAAAATATCATTTGTAACAAGGTACTTAATTTTAATTGATCTTTTACTTATTTTAATTGTTTGAGTTGGTGCTCCTTTGGGGGGTAAAAGCACAATGTTGTGTCACACTTTATAAAGGGACCGACCAATAGAACTAAAACTATTTAACTTCAACTACAGAAAAGTGACATTTCTAAATTGAATTTTGAAATGATGTAAATTGACTAAATGTAGAAATATTAATGAAATTTTTGTTTGTTATTTTAAAAATTTTTTAGGAAAAAAATTGGTATTTTTTTATAATTTCAAAGACAGATTTTTCATTGTTGAAAAATGCTAAAAATCAGGGGTTCTAGTCGGCGCCACACAAGAAAATGAAAATGGACTTATTTTTTTTCTGATTTTTTTTTTTCCAAGTAGAGAACATATATATGCAGTGTTAAATTTGACAGTTTTTCGTCGGTGCCACCTCTTGATGTATATTTTTCTCATTATAATATTTTGAAGTCCAACATAGCTAAATTTGACAGTTTTTCGTCGGTGCCACCTCTTGACTAGTAAATTTATCATTAACCAAAAACAAAAAAATATCCTTTTTGAGAAGATTCTCTCATCAAGTGAAAAATTATTTTTAAAATTTTTTAAATTTTCAATATTTATTTTTTAATTTTGAATCAACCTCTTTTTTAACTTAAAAAAGCTACTTGCAATGTTTAATTAATAAAAAATATTCAAAATGATCAAAATAGTAAAAAAATTATATGACCAGATTCATGACTTCGAGATCTGCAAAAGTGTTTTTTTGTTTTTTGAAAAAAAAATTCAAATTGATGAAAAATTAGCCAGAAGTTGATCTGGCAAAAATGCACAAAAAGTGGCCTTTTTGGTGCCACATGGCAGGCCACATAGGATAGTTCGGCCGAACTACGCTTAGTTTCAACATTTTAAAAAAATGATTTTTTATTTTTATGGTGGCTTTTCAACTAAGGGAGTTTGATCGAACTCCTAGTGCCATTTCAGTGCCATAGAGGCACCACGTGGGGCCACACAGTGCATGAGTAGTCCAGCCGAACTGAGTTCGACCAGACTACCCTCCATTGGCCCAAAGTGTGACACAAGTCCATGCTTTTGCCCTGGGTTGGTGCCAATAAATGTGTAATCAAGCTTTTACATGTGAGGCTGGATTAGAGCAGTAGACTCTAGTAGCATTTCTCACCGAGGTTTTTTTCCCCATCGTGAATTTTCCTCGTATATGTTGTGTTATGTGTTTGCCTTGTGTGCATGTGCAAATGTGTTTAATATCTCTGCTCATAGTTTCTTGACTTCTATTATTTAAAGCTTTGATTAAAAAGCAAGTTCAAGTTTTTTGATTACCATTGATTCACCCCCCCTTTCAGTGGTCCATTTATGTTCCTTCAATATGTGATTACATTCAAGAAGCAAAGCATAATTAACAATTGCAAATCTTAACCAGTGAATCTAATAAGAATTCTTAGCCCTATCCTTGCTGATTTGAGACTAGATCTATTAGGTTCACCCCTCTTTAATGTAGTGGCCCCTAAGCAAAAATTAAGAGTTTTACTACATCTTGTGGTGAAAACCCTAATTTTTGACCTATACACATCCTTTTATAAGGATTCATTCTTTCATTGTAATCGTATCTCCAAAAATTCTTGTGTGCAATAATACAAAATTCTCAAGTTGTTATGAAGCATATTATCTTTGTGTACTCTCTTTTGTGTGACATGTGTTTTGCTTGTAGATTATTCTTGGCTCCTATCTTTGTATCATCAACTTCTACATAAATAACATGAAAGGTAGAGAAAACTAGGTATAACATGCAAATTAACCAATAAAAATGATCAGATATAAGGCTTCAACAACTACCATATGAAAATCTAAAACCTTATATGCAAATCCAAAAATTATGTTTCCTTAGTGTAGAAAAATATTGCTTAGATACTTCTTCTTTATGATGCTACAACCAACCTACATATCATGCTTATTAACAACACCTTATGTGAACTTATGACAACAATAAACAAAGCATAACATCACCATAAGATAGCATCAATGAGGGACAAATAAACAACATAATAACATCACATAACGTAGGATTTACATGTAGAAACTCTTGTGAGAAAAAAACTCCACCAAGAAGCTAAGAGAGGTAAAACCTGCATTATAATTAATAAATATGATTACAATACATTCACATCCATTATCCTCTTTGCCTACAACATGGTAACACTTATGAGCTACAAACAACCTCCTTATGACTCTCACTTATCCTTGTTTTTGTAGAGTGACTCTATATTCAACTCTTCCTTATAAATTTTGCATCCAATCTTTATTTAACGAACCAATAAAATTATATAAAACTCTTAAAATTAACTTGTCTTAATGTGGAAAAGACATGCTATATCCTTCTTTATGATGTTAAAATCAACTTGCATATCATGCTTATTAACACCACCTTATGTGAACTTATGATAACAATAAACAACAAATAACATCACCATAAGATAACATCAAGGATGTAAAAATCAACAACATAAGAACATTACATAACATAGGATTTATATGGAGAAAATATCCACCAGGAAGAGAGGCCAGATATGCATTATCAACAATAAATGTGATTATAATACATTCACTTCTATTCTCCTCTTTGCCCCCAACATGACAACACCTATGTTCTTAAGAACAACTTCCTTATGTTTCCTATTTGTCCTTGTTTCTACAAAGTAATCCTATATTTAACTCTTTCTCATAAATTCTACATTCAAGGAGTTGAATTTATAGAATGACAAGAGCTCCAAAACCACTAGATAAGGCATCCAAAGAAGTCCCTTCTTTTAAAGATATTTTTCTACACTTGTAACATCTTTGAAATATTTATAACACTAAAATTATCACACATATTAGGAATAGCTTCATCATATAGCACTTTGATATCCTTAATAGTCCACTTCATCTACAAAACTTGAGTACAACAAGGTGCTACAACAATATATTCAACTTTTGCAATGGATAATGATACTGATTCTTGTTTCTTACTTATCCAGGAAACCGATCTATCTCTAAAAAAGAATGCACCACCACTGGTACTCTTCCTGTTATCAATATTTTTGGCCCAATCTACATCTATATATTCTTTCAACATGAAATCTCCATCCTTATGGTACATCCTTCTTGTACCATAGGCCAAAATCTTGAGTTTCTTTCAAATATCTAAAGACCCTCTTCACTACTTGTTCATGAGTTTTCTTCAAACTAACTTGAAATCTTGCAACCAGTCATATAACCTATATAATATCTAGTCTAGAAGCAATGGGATATAGTAATCCTCTAATCATAGATTTGTACTTCTTTTGATCAACATCTGGAGATGTATCATCTCTGTCTAATTTGCATCCAACAACTAAAGGGGTAGAAATAGGCTTGCAATTCTCTGTATCAAAATTCTTTAACATCTCTTTAACATACTTGGCTTGAGAAATAAAGATTACATACTCCAACTAAGTGACTTGAAGACCAAGAAAGAATGACATCTCTCCAGACATAGACATCTCAAATTATTTTTGCATCTCTTTTGTAAAAAATTTACACAAGCCATCACTACCTCCAAAGATAATGTCATCAACATAAACAACAACAATCAACAACTTTATGCCTTCAAACCTAAAATAAATATTGTTGTTTGCAATTCTTCTTTAGAAGTTTTCTTGTAACAAATATCTGTCCAATCTTGCATACCATGCTCGAGGTGCATGTCTGAGTCTGTACAATGCCTTCTTTAATATGCAAACCATGTTTGGATCTTCTAACAATATAAATCTATCTAGTTGTTCAATGTATACTTCTTCTAGTTCTCCATTTAGAAATAGCAACTTAATATCCATTTGATAAACCTTGAAGTTCTTATAAGCAAAAAAGCAAGAAACATTCTAATAGCTTCCATCCTAGCAATTGGAGCAAAATCTTCCTCAAAATCAATATCTTCTACCTGAGAATAGCCTTTACATACCAATCTTGTTGTGTTCCTTGTGACTTGTTCTTGTTCATTCGGTTTGTTTTGGAACACTCACTTAGTTCCTATCACATTCTTATCCACTGGTCAAGGTACTAGCTCCCAAGTCTAATTCTTTTGTAGCTAATTCAGTTCTTCTTCCATTTCTTTTACCCAAATTTATTCTTTTCTTTTCTCTTCATATGATTTAGGTTCAAAAAGTGAAATAAAATGGCAATTAGTTTGCTTATTTACCTCTGTAATACTTCTTCTTTTCTAAACTCCTCGTCTCTGATTATTTGATCTTCCAAATCATTCCTCTGCACATATTTTGTGGTATTGATTGCTTGCTCTTATTCTTCTTTATCTTTTTCTATTTCATTTGATTTTTCCTCATTATCTCCTTCTGGTTCTATCTTTTCTTCTTCTACAACAAGAATGATTTCAAATTTGTCATCTTGAATAGATTTAGGGGTAGTCTGATCCCATACCTCATACATTTTCACATTTGTACTCTCCACTATCTTGTTTAGTCTCTTATTGTAACACATGTAGGCTTTGATATTTGTGGCATATCCCAAGAATATTCCTTCATCTACTCCAATATCAAACTTTCTGAGATCATTATCATCTCTTCTAATATAGGACTCACACCCAAAGAGTTTGAAATAATTCATAGTAGGAGGTAGCCAAGTTAACATCCATCATCATAGTTCTAGCCATCTCAATAACAGTCATATTCTTTACTTTCTACCACACCATTTTGCTAAGGAGTTCTCAGAGTAGAAAGATGTTTTCTGATACCATGTTTCTCACAAAAAGTGTCAAATTCGTTTATAGTAAATTCTCCACCTCTATCAAATCTCAAACACTTGATTCTAGCATCAACTTAATTTTATATCATTAACTTGAAAACTTTAAATCTTTCAAAAGCTTCATATTTTTTTTCTCAAAAATGCAACCCATGTAATCCTAGAATAATCATCAATGATTAACATAAAGTACCTTTCTCCATTAAGTTTGCTTGTCCTTGTAGGGCCACATAGATTCATATGAATTATCTCCAATGGATATGACATAGAATACTCCCTATTCTTGAAAATTCTCTTTGTTCTCTTCCCTAACTAACATTCCTTGTACACAGTGTCAATATGCTTGATAATCTTTGGTAAATCTCTCACTACCTTAGAGTTACAGATCTTCATTATGTTATCAAAGTTAACATGTCCCATCCTCTTATGCCACAACCAATATTTATTTCTCTCACTCAGATAGCATTTGTTTCCATTGTTTTCCTTATGTAATAAACATTTCCACTTGTCCTAATACCTTTTGCTACTAACTTTCCATTTTTTCCTTTTCTGATTATACATCCAGTATTGGTGAGCGCAATTTCATAACCTCTATTGTACATCTAACTGACACTTAACAAACTATGTCTCAAATCTTCTAAATAATAAACATCATCAATTTTATGTGCTTTCCATCAATCGAGATACTTTCGATTCCACAAATAGGTGCAGCTTCCTCGCCTACAAATTTTACCGATCTACCATCATACTTCTTGAGACTAATAAACTTGTTTTTTTAATCTCTATTCATGTGATTTGAGCATCCAAAAATAATGATCCACAATCTTGGTTTAACTTTAGCATGCAAGCAGTCTTCTCTTATGGTCTTCCACACCTATCCTGATTCTTCTCTTTTATAGCCAAGAACAACGATTCTTCATTTGAGTCTTCAATATCTTCTTCTTGAGACGAATGTGCCCACGTAGAGAAAAAAACATTTTTCCCTTTATCTCTATCATTTGTTGTTTTTCTTAAAATCATGTCTTCTATATCTACTTTTCTTTTCATCGTCATTAGATTTTTTGTAGTCTTCTTTATATATACATTTAACAGAATGATGATGAATGCTTCCACAATTAAAGCATTTCAAGGGCAACTTACCTTTGTACTTTACAGTTCCTCTCTTCAGTCTTGTTACAAAATTCGCTTCAATCTCATCTAGGTTTTCACTTGTTTCCGGTTCATCTCTTGATATCCTTGAAATATTAAAAGTTGCTTGTCTTCGATAGGATTTTATATCTTCCATCTCTCCAATTTCATAGGCAGACAATGTTCCAATAAGCTGATCAATTAAGTAGTTATTCAGTTTGGGACATTCTTTAATAACACACTTATTTGGTTTGTAGGGTTTGGTCAATGTAAACAAGATCTTTCTGATAACATCCCTTTTTCTAACACTCTGCCAACATCTCAGATAGCCTCTACGGTATCATTTACTTTGTATGTATCTCTCAACACTTTCATCATCAGCGATTCTAAATACTTTGACTTTTTACTTCAAGTTTAAAAGTCGCGCTTGTTGATTCTTCAGATCACCTTCATATGCATAGCACAATTTGTTCTAGATTCTCTTAGTTTCGTTCATTCCTTTAACCTTTCCAAATACTTCATCACTAAGACAGGTGATAAGTGTTGTTCTAGCTTTTGCATTTATCTCCTAAGCCTTAATCTCATCCGAAGTCGATGGTCCATTCTGAGGTCATTGATAACCTATCTAAAAAATTTCCCAAATTTCATTTTGCAATGTTTCCGAGTAAGACTGCATTATCTCCTTCCAATAATTAAATTTTGTTCCATAAAACATCGATACTTTAAAATGAAGGTCTTGTGCCATTTCAAGATCTACCTCAAGCAGTTAAGCTTTCCAAAGAGGAACCTTTCTCTGATACCAATTGTTAAACACTCAACAAGACTGAGAGGGAGGTTGATTCAGTTTGGAACTTAAAAATAGCTTATTAATAAACAAAATTAACTTCCTTAACAATAACACATTAATCATCAATACATAAGCATCAACCATCAACACATGAACAACATATTTACATGGAAAACCCAAACAAGGAAAACCATGATGAGAACCTAACTCAAAATATGAATAACAATGTATACAATGTTTTAGGCTTACTACCAAGGAGCATCAACACCTGAAGGAGTTGCAAAACTAAGGCATGCAACCTTAGGAAAGATGCAAAGAAGACTTTCTCAACTGAAGATCACTTCTTCCAGACAAGATACAAATTGTTGTCGAAGGACTCACTACCAATCAACAGTGAATGGAATAGCTTAATTGAAATTGAGAAGGATTCTCCTAAACATGAAATTTTCTAAAATAATTGAATCAAGCGACCAACTTCATGGAAAACATCTCTGATAATCTTCATTGTCACATCACACTTTCTTACAGAATATGTCACCTTCAAAGCTCTTCTCAAATTGACTTTTGATACAACATTGAAAGTGAGAGTTTTCTGATTTTTGGGGATGTTTTGAATACAAATATGTCATGTGGATTTCTGATGCTACATCTTCCTTTAGTTATCACAATACTTAGAGGTACATTTTATTAACTGGAGATACCATTCTTGTACTTACAGTATGTATTTCAGCATTTCAACACTATTTGAAAACATTTCTTGCCTCATGAACAACCAATGAATGGGAGCCTATATCATCATTGTTAGGTGCTTGTTGTATGTTTTCTGTTGATGTATTAGTGATCAATGTTCATTATTCATGTTGTCTTGATGTGCATATAAATGCTCTGATACTTTTGACCCTACTTTTGATTCTTAATTGCTGAGCACTAAGTTGTTGTTGCTTTCATTACATTATCCTATTACTACAAATTAATGATGTTTCCTGTAGCTTCATCATGTGGCAATGTAATATTACACTATCAAAATAACAAAAACCTGCTAAAATGATAGTATAAGTCATTCTGATGACATACTGTCAATCCTCCTCTATCAACATTGGTATCCCGAAACACAATCCCATCAGAATAGCCAATACTACCGAAATTGAACAAAAAGGATAAACTGACAGTATAGACTTATTCTGAAAATGCACCTTGGAACACTATCGGTATAGCTATATCGATCAAGACTCATCGACCAAATTTATACTATCAGAATAACACAAAAAACTTTAAATCGACAGTAGAAACTATTCTGATTAGCTGACCATCGGCTAAGCTATCCCAATAACTATTGTCAAGGTGAAAACTAACCATCGGTAAATTATCCCGATATGCTTCCAATGAGTCCACAATAATTTTTGAACGATTTTTTCTTTTAAAACTGAAAAGTTTTGTCGAAATTTTGACGAACATAGAATTCGACATATGTTAGACCGATAAACAAACATCCTTGAAGATAGCATAGCTATATCGGTCACCGAAAGGATAATTCTATCGGAATATGTATCTCGACAACACAAGTCATTTCGAAAACATTGCATCAGAATAGCTATCTCGAACAACAACTCATCGGCCACGCTAATACTGTCGGGATAACTTGATAGGGGTGTACCAATTCTAAAAGTTATTGTCATCAAACTTGCGACGTATAGAGCCCGATAAACCACAAATATTGGTGACAAGGTTTTTGTACACACAACATTGATTTTGTCATAATGAGAACGAAAGTTTGCTCCACCTCATCGAAAAATGGACGATAGCTCGTTGTTTTTTCGACGATTTCAAACGAATGTTTTGCAACATTTTGTGGTCTTTTTCATCAATAGATCGACAAAAAATTGCGATGAATACCACAAACATTTTCCTTGCTACTGACCGATGAATATGGGTCGTGATTTCGATGTATAATAATTGATCGTTACATCGACAAAATTCCAACGAATAAATTTAAGCCAAGGTTTCGTCGGTAAATTGACAATATTTTGTTGATAAGTCACCAAACATTCATTGGAATTAGGAGTCAAATATAGTAGTGGTAGGACCATTGTCACAAACAAATGCATGTAAGCAACTAACTCTAGTGATAATATTCTCTTCAATGAACTTGATTACAACCTATATAGTGCAAGACTTCAATACTTGATCTTCTTACCATCATGTACAATAGTCAGTCATGATTAGAATGTGCCTATGTTGCATTGAGGATGGGGGTTATGATGAACTTATAAGGCACTGAGAGTGGGGGGGGGGGGTGAATCAATGATAGTAAAAACAATAGAAATCTCAATATCAATTTCACCAACTTAAAACTCATTAGACATGTAAGAAATAACACCAAGTATGCAATCACAACATAAAGCTTAAACCAGATGACACGATAGTTTATACGTGGAAAACCCAAATGGGAAAAACCACGGTGGGAGTTAGTACCCACAAGATCAACTAATTGCAGTATAGAGATCTGATCGGTTAAGGTCTACAACACTTGGTTAGGGGCACACCCTGTTAGAAGTGTCTAAGCCTGGTTAAGAGCATTACAAAAAGGGACCAGCCCTGTTAGGAGCTACCTAGTTATTGGGATTTGAAAACACAAGCTAATGTGTCACCTGGTTAGAGGATTTAATGACCAGAACTGTTAGGATCTGATTGCACCCTGTTAGGAGTGACCTTGTAAGAGGATTTTATTGTTGCAACTGTTAGGAAGACAACAAGTACAAATGATCTCAGTATAAAACCTTCTGTGTCTGATAAGATTTGCTTCAGAACATTACAACATCACATAGACTTCATCTCTCAACTCCTCTGATCTTCGCACTATCAGAAATACAAAATTCGATCATCATATCTCACACTATCAAGCTTATATATATATATATATATATATATATATATATATATATATATATATATATATATATATCCTTTCATACCTCATCACACAATAAAAAATATCATAAATTCGGCTACAACCTTATTACAATTCCCTAGGTTCAATGCATCTAGACAATCTTGCATTGTACACTTTAGTTATGTCGTCCATCGAAATAACAAATCCAATTTCGTGTCATTTTACCGATCTGAGTGATTTTCATCACTACCGGTTAACTGCGTTTCTTGGTCTCTGCCATGTTGATCAAATCTCATTCATCTGATCAAATCTGCTCATGCGGTCATGAAATTATCTTCAACTGGTAGTCATCAACGTTGCTACAAAATCACATTCCTCCATTCTTCATCGATTTCATGTATCAATTGTGGGTGTGAGACTCTGTCAGTCATTTTACGGGTTGAAGTCCTAATTACCGGTTATGATAAAACTGTATATGCTTTACCGATTAAGTCTAGCCGGTAGAACTGTAGGACTTAGATGACTTAAAGAAACATAGTTGTCATCAATGATAACATACAAAATAGTCATCATACATAAATATAATCTCTATGTACAATAGACATATACCGGTTGCATTAAGCAAATACACATTGCTGGTTAGTACAAATGATCAAATGACAACAATCTCCCCCTTTGGCATTGATGACAACACTTAGGAAATTTTTTGTCAACTAAGTGTGCAATACAAAAATGACTTCATGACATACACTCCCCCTTAGCAATTGCATGCCATTACAAAAATGAAATCATTACTCCCCCTTAACAGTACATACAAAATTTTGACTCTTAAACTAATTCTACTCCCCCTTTAACAACAATGCCAAATAGAAAAGTAAATTACATATAGTACATCAAAATTTGTCAACAAAAACTGCATATATAGATAGATATAAGAGCTTTGAAGTCTTTACAATGCAATTCGCAAGAAAATATCACTGAAATGAACCTTTAACTGCTTAAGGTCATTGTCCCATGTTTCTAACAGTGTCTTAGTGATTTAAACATGTGTCAAAATTTGTGTAGCAAATTCTTCCATAGCATCAACAGTGCTCATCTCCGGGGTAGCTAAAATTGCTTCAGACTCCTTGTACGGTCTCTGTAAGATTTCAACCTTCGGAATTGTATTTTAGAGGGTTTCCCTCTTTGAGATTCAACAGGCTTCACCTTAGTTTCTTCTGCTTTCTTCTTCTTAGTTGCTTTGGCTGCTCCGATCTTATCGGTGGGGGTACCAGTTGTTACACTAGAAGTTCCACCTTGTTGAGCCTCATATTTGGCTCTTGCTGCAGTTATCTATTCTTTTGTGAATCTGGCCCACTGAACAAAGGCCTAAACCTCTTTTCTTAGTTTCTTTGCAATCACCAGTTTCTGTAATTCAGAGTGCACTTTCAGTAGTTTCTCCTTGTAGGATCCAAACCTCTCAGTAGTAGGATCGACCGATTGAGCTAACAAATGATCATCATAAGCAACAAGTAGATCTTTATCTACTTCATAACCCATGTGGTTCTGCTAATAACAAATTCCATCAAGCAAATATCTATATCAACCATGAAACAGACAGAATCCTCATACCGATTGACTACCTCTGCCGATATGCGTTCCCTAGCATGCATTTCCTTATGAAATTTCTTAAAATATCCCCATATGTTATCATCAAACTTGTCTTTTATCATCCTAATGCCACTCTTCATCTACAATAGGGCAGGTGTCCCGATTATCCATTGTACATCACCAATACCGGGGAAAAAGTTTTGGAAATAAAAGAATAAGCCCATCATAAGTTGATCAAATTTAAATCTTTTCCTTTTGTCCTTCTTCACGGCTTCAAGATTCGCCATTAATTGACTTCTCATTGTTTCACAAAGATCATAATCAATATCCTCCTTAATCATCCGGTAGGCAGTGTGAATAACTACTGTCGGTATACTATTCATTATGCTTGAATAGAAAATTCTATAGCCAATCACCATAGATGCAAATTTAACAACATGATCATTAATTTCATTCATGGTCATGGCTCTTTTATCCCATCTAGATCCAGTTAAATTCACAACATCATCCTTAGGTATAGACCTAAGCAATAACACTTCACCGGTTGAGCAGAAGCCGGTTACAACATGGACTGGCTCCTTAGTGATATTGTGAGGTCTGTCCAACCACATGAACTGGTCATGAATACAACTCAAAACAAATCTCACCAACTCGTCATCAAACTCATCAATGGAATTGATCGCATGATGAAAACCTTTATCGGCTACACTTTTGAACTGTTCTTTCAATCTTCCCTATTCATTACACAGAGATCTATATTGCTCATAAATAACTGCAACTCCCAAGTCTTCAAGTTTGGAGTGATAAAATGATCTTACATCCTCTACATGCAAAACACCATTTGGTAAACCGGATAGGGCACCGACAAGGTTAGTTTCCTCCGACTTGTATGGATGCCATTTGTGTTCAGGTCTTGCCCTCTCAGTCACACCAGCTAGATACAGAGTATCTATACTAAAATATGCAAAAAATTGAAGCAAAGAGTAAGATTCACTTATAAACACCTCTTCTTCTTCGGTACTAGGGTTTCTGACCGTAAAAAACTTTCCATACTCGATCAGTGAATCAAACTTCACTTCGATCGCCTCAGATTTCTATTAAATGATTTGAATGCTGCTTGCACAAACTTATCTCTGCTCTGCTCACTTCGCCAAGAGTTTTCAAGATGCAAAGTGACAAATGAAATTCAAAAAGTTCTATTTATTTGCACTTTCACTACTGCAATAAATGCATTTACCGACAAAACCCTAAAACGCCTTAGCAAACTCTAAAGCATATTACTGGTAGAAAAAACTCAATGATATTTACCGGTTATGATCGACAAACACATCAAAACATCAAAATGCATCAAAATATGCAAATTAACTTAGAGTACAACATCCATGGGTTCAACTCAAGATTTGACAATAAGCTCACCCCAAGTTGTAGAAACAACTTAAATTGTCGGAGATGGATTCTCCACTTTAGGTGAAGAATTTGATTCCTCAAATGGTTTGTCATCACTCTTCTTCTTCTTCCAGGGTCTATTCATCTCAACTTTGGTTTCTTCAATATCAACCTTCTGCTTTCCTTTCAGGTCTACAAGATGATTCACCGATTGGTTCTTCTTTGTTATGCAAAACTTGGCAATGTGTCCTGGTTTATTGCAATGATAACATGCCATTCCAGATGCTCTCCAAGGTCCTGCATTGCCTCTCCCTATTCTTCTTCTATAGTTCATAGCCACATGTCCAATTTTTTTGCAGATTGAACAAGTCACATTGACTGTCTTTTCCATCTAATAAGGACTAGATTGGTTAACATAGGGTCTTTGCCAATTTGTGTTCCTCTAGTTAGTGAAATTCCTTCTCTAGTCACCAATAGGTCTTGTGTTCATGTGAGGGGCAAGATTGTTTGCTCCATATCTGAATTTAACTAATCTATGCCCATACATGTTGTATGTTGTTAGTGAACAGATTTGCTCTTTGTTTTTAAATGATTAATTTTAAACTTTGTTACCTTCTTCTAAGAACAAATGATTCGCTGAACAGTTGGGTAAGCGTTTGTTCAAATCACTTCCCTCTGAATTTTTGCCTAGGTACAGCTCCCTATCTAGGTTTTTCATAAAATGTATTTTTGTTTTTATTTATATCTGAATTAAAGATTTTAACCAGAAAGCGTGTAAGGCCACCTATTTCATTCTTGGATGAAAGGCTGCAACTTTTCTCATGTCTCATAAATAATGGAAAACTATTTTCTAAATTTTCAATGCACGTAACTACAACAATTGAAACAAAGTTCAATATACTTCTTGCACTTAAACTAATTAAAGACAAACAGATTCAAGGAAAGTAAATCCACCCTCAATCATGAATCTTTTCTAGAGTAAACAAAACGTTCAACGGAAAGAACATCAGAAGAATTATTGCAACAAAATGATCAATTACTATTACTTGATCGGATGAACATATGCAAAGACATGTTATCTATTCAGATTCAAAATACACAGATCTTTCTTCTCCCCAAAACAATATGATCAGATTTTATATATATATCCTTATGCAACAAAGACACAAAAATATATCTCCAATCTTTTTCACCACAGGTCCCAATCATCTGATTCTTTCTTTGAATAAGAAAAGAAAATACCAAAAACAACACTTCAGTCGAAGTTCACACAATTAGTTACCAAAATCTCACCCTTTTACCATCTGTTTTACTTAATTTATAGTCTAAATAGGGGAGGTCTCCCTGAAAACTCGACCACTCCCCTATAAAACAGTTACGAAACTAACAGAAAGTATTTTGGGACAGTTGTCCCGAAGTTTTTGCATAAGTATGAAAAATGTTTTTTTTAAAAATAAAATAAAATAAAGAAAACTAGCCCTAAGTGGATGCATTATGTCATATTCCATCATCATCATCATCTTCTTCGTCTTCGCGGGCGTCATGAGCAGCTGTGAGTTCCTAGATCATTGATTGGCTTGGGACTTTCATTGCATTGAGTTTCGCCTTTGCCACTTCTTTATTCCACTTGTGTTGCACCATCTTCTCTGAGTGCTTCGGCAATTGATCATTCCCAATGAAAACCATAGATTCGATCCTAGCTACCTTGGTTATATCCTCCGGTGTGAAGCTACTCTTGACTCTGATCTTCTCCATGTTAAACCAGAAAGACTTGACTGCTTCCTGTGTGCTTGACCCACAGATTCCTAGCTCCCAGTCATGATCGGGATTAACCACTTTATTATCCTTGACTATAATGCTTTGCAAATCCCGGAGTTCATAGACAGAGGTTCTTGCATCTGTAATTACCGACTGAAAGGTGAGCACCTGCCACATGATAGTTTTCTTTAGCACGAAAAGTTGGCATTCATCAGCTACCAGCTTAATTGAATGTTCTGTCAGAAATCTGGTAGCCCCATACTCCTCGATTTTGGTAAACAGAGGCAGAACATTTTGCCATTTGTGCTCTTCTTTCTCCCACGATACAAGTTGGTTTTGGATTTCAGAAATCAGGCTCTGTACTTCATCACACAACTTTCGGGAGTCGGTAATGTATTTTTCACCATCTTTGATTACTTGTTCAATCCACTTCTCAACCGCCTCAGCGATGCTTTTAGCCTGTTGAACTTGGTTCATCAACTTCTTGTTTTCCGGAGAAGTTGGGTCAAAATTCTCAGTGGCATAGGATATTGGAATTGCTCCAAGGCAACCGATACCATCAATGAACTGAGCCAAAACACTTATGTGTCTTTTAAGTTCTCTTTTCTCCCGTCCATCCTTCTTTGAGCGGGTAAGCATCTTCTTCGCTGACACTTGGAAAAAATGGTTATCTGTATCCCTGCTCATCTTTCCCAACTCTACTTTTGTGATTTCAAAATCATCAGAACCGACCTCTTTGTTCTCATCTTTCGGTTTGTAAGAAGCAATTTCCGCCGTCCATTTACCGGTTTCTTCGTCATTGTTCAGGTGAGTGGTGGTCTTGAACCTCTTTGGCTTTGGATTCTTCTCGAAGTACTTAGAAACCATCTCCTAAATCAGAATGGTCACAGGAAGGAAGCTCCTTTTCTTGTTCACTGAGGTTGTTAACCATTTAGGGGTCGCAGTGGAACAAGAGGCTCCTTCAATCATTTTCGGTGGTGGCGTCATTGCCACAGTCACTATTTGGGAGTCTAGAGCAGAAGCAACTTCACCATCCAAATCTTCAATTTCAAAAATTTGAGCCTCAAGCACGACATCTTTTACTCCCATATCCTTAACCTGGTCCATCTTCCTCTGGGCGACACTGCGTGACCGAGTATGCCGAGGGGTACTGAAATCCAGAGTTGGGCTAGACCTGCATCTAGGCTGAGCCGACTTGATTTCCTTACCTGCACGAATAGGAGCACTATTAGAAGGACATTTTGGTGAAGATATATTTCTTGCAGAAAGGAACTTGGCGCCTGGCTTCATTGCTTTCTTTTTAGCCACCCATGCCACGGTTCTTTCCAAAACTCGTTCGGTTCTCAATTGTATGTCATCATTTTCCTCCTCATCCCAATTAATTGGGGGCATTTCAGTCTCTGCATGGGCTAAATACCCTGGTTCAAACAGTTCAAGATAATCCTCTTCAATCCCTTTAATATCTAACCTTATTTGCAAAGAGATAACCTGTTCGAGCACCAATCTCATGTTTTCTCTTTTGAAGACTTCAAGTTCATCTGAACAGTCTTCCCAAAAATCTTCTAATTGTGGCGTGGGAAGATAAGACATTAAGCCAAGGCTCCGAGAAAATCCTTTATTGTCAAACCCTTTTCTTTCAGAAAACAGAGAGAAATTAAAATTTCTAAGGTCTGCTCCTATACTTAGTGCATCAGACATTGAATTACAAGACAACACTCCCAATTGTATGGGAAAGTGACCTTCCCACTTGTCTTTCGACTATGCCTCCTTGACCACAGAGGTCAATTGTCTGCATACTTCTGCTAGAACAAATCAATCAGAACAGAAGTGGGGAAGCTTGAAGGGTTCCTCTTCAAAACCTCCTACTCGTATATAGCAAAATTGTGGGAATTGGATGTAAAAGCTACAGAACTTCTTAATCAAGATCTGTGCATCATTTGAAATCCATTTGGCTTTTGTACCCTTCAGTTCATGACACATATCACCCAGGAATGCATTGTGTACCCTTCTAAAATCTCGTAGTGCATTGTCTTTTTGCAGCATTGGATAAAACTCATACACCGGAACATCTTCCTCAGTGGGCTGCTTAGGTATACCCGTTAACTCTTTAACACAGGCCAGACAATACAAAAGATATGAGGACATGAAGAAGTTTTGTTTAAACTGCTTGGCTAGACTCAACTGCTCTCTCATTGAATCAGTAATTAACTCTGCCCAATCCAAATATTGTTTTCCTTCCAGAACTAATTGCACATAGCAATATATCCAATCATCAAAGCTATAAGCTTCGGTAGAACCTTTGGCCCAATGCAACAGAAGCATCACATCGTGGATATGTGGAAACATGTGGTTCTTGTTAGGGTTTTTAGGTAGCCTAGAACCACCTCTCTGAGGGACCTTCAACCAGAACTTCGCCACATTATTCCTGTGTCCGACTCTATCTGCATTGAACTCACTGATTGATTGGGTAGGAGAGAAATTAGAAAACTGGTAATCCAGTGTCTTGAAAACTGAATCAATTACCTCATGGTTAATGGCAAGAAGGGTTTAACCATTATCTCTCTTAATAGTTTCAGATATAGGGTCATATCTGGCAATACACTCCCGAACCAACTCTGGACAAGGAATTGCTGGAGGAAAGGCTGCGGCTTCTAAATGTCCACTACTCAAAATCTCTATACAAAAAGACTTATCAACACCCTTGAACACCCTTTCTTTCAAATCTTCAAGGTTCTCTCCCTTCAGGTCAGTATCACTAACTATGGCTTATGTGGACGCCAAGCTAAAGACGTTTCCAAACAAGTGCAGGGTGGACTTCATGATTTCCAAACAAGAAACCTAAATTTGATTGCAGTGAAGCCTTCTGTATGAGAGAAAATGCAAGGGAAAACACTGGAGAAAATAAAAAACCACTCACCTTCACAATCGTATAATCGGACGATGGCTAGCAGGAAGGAATACTCCTATCCAGGGATAACATAAACAAAAATCTAGCAGAAAGTAGCAAATGCAGAACACAAATGATTTTCATACCTTATTGAGAAAGGTAATGATACATACACATTAAATGCAATGATTTCGCAAGTTTATTCCGAACGTGGCAAATTGGTAGATTAGATCCCCACATGCATGCATTGAATGCATGGCGGCGTACTTTAAGAAACTGCCAGTTCCTGTAACATTCACTTATTTTGAAAAAGCCAAAGAATGACATCACTTTACAATATGGTTCTGCCTCTCCGTATTTAGCAATAAATGCACTTCTTAAAACATTAGAAACTGCACGACCCACCAATATTGAACCCAAATGAACATCTTGAACCTACTTCTTGAGTGTTCATGTAGTTCAAGATGTACGCCGCGTTAAACTATTGACCACTTGCTGTGTTGAACACATTGAACATATTTGAACCCTTTGAACTCAGTTCAATAATTTCAACACAAATGTTATATCACCGAACAGGAAAAACTTTATTAAAGAACCGCTGCAAAAACACTTGGAGAAAATGTTAGTACAAAAAACTTTTTCTGAACCTCTTGGAACCTATTGAACCTAAATGAACCTCTCGAACACAGTTCATAATGGTTCGACATTTTCAAGGAGTTCGATCAATTGTCTGAACCTGACTTAAATAACTAGAAAAAGGATTTGAGGCCACATTATGGACTTGAACCAAGGTAATATGGCATGAACTAAGACTCCAACATAAAAAGGAAAAGATGACCCACTCTTTCCATGAAGAATAAATGACGCGGTAACATATGTATAACAATATCCTTCAAATCTCCTAGGTACATATCTAGTATTAGGTCTATAACCGATATTAGCATCAGATCTTCTTCTACAAACATTAGCAGTATGTCCTATTTTATGATAGTTAAAGAAAACAAGTTTGTAAGCTTTCTTACCAGTAGGATTCTTAGCCTTAGGAGTAGTTTTACCTTCATGCATGTCGCTCTTGGTACCTGAAGGTTCTCCCTTCTCAGATGTATTGTATCCTAACCCAGATGTATCACCTTTCATCCTCTGAGATTGGATCTGTTCATCCAACATAGTAGAACTCTTGTTGAATTTTGCAAGCTTCTCATTAGCTTTTGTAAGCTCTTTAGTAAGATCTTAATTTTGCTTCATAAGAGTATCTCTAAGAGAGATTGCCATATCAATATTTGCTTTGATTTCTTCTTTCTCTTCTTTCTCCTCATGCCATTGTTCATATAGAGTTGCATTCTCCTGCTTGATCTTAAAGATCTCATGGTCTTTCTCTTTGATCTGGTCTTCAACTACCCTCCTAGCTTCAAGTTCTTGACTCATATAGATTGTAAGGGCTTCAAGTTCTCTCCTTAGGTTAAGTTTCTCACCATTTATTTTCTCCACTTCCTCAACCAACGCATCAATGTTTGCCTCATCTGAAGAGCTGCTGTTAGAGATCTCCAATAATTGCTTGGTCAGTTCTTTCCTTTTTGCTTGTGAAGCCTTGTATTTGCATCTTAGGGTTCCTAGCTCATCCTTAGTTTCAACAAGTTATCTAGCCAACTCTCTGATACCAATTGATGAACTTATAAGGCATTGAGAGTGGGGGGGGGTGGTGAATCAATGATAGCAAGAATAATACAAATCTGAATATCA
This sequence comes from Cryptomeria japonica, assembly GCF_030272615.1. Classification (NCBI taxonomy): domain Eukaryota; kingdom Viridiplantae; phylum Streptophyta; class Pinopsida; order Cupressales; family Cupressaceae; genus Cryptomeria; species Cryptomeria japonica. Next base: position 107,577,775 of record NC_081409.1, read on the forward strand.
ATTTCACCAGCTTAAAAATCAATAGACATGTAAGAAATAACACCAAGTATGCAATCACCACATAAAGCATAAACCACATGACACACGAGTTTATACGTGGAAAACCCAAATGGGAAAAACCACGATGGGAGTTAGTACCCACAAGATCCACTAGCTGCAGTATAGAGATTTGATTGGTTAAGGTCTACAACACTCGGTTAGGGGCACAACCTGTTAGAAGTGTCTAAGCCCAGTTAAGAGCATTAAAAAAAGGCCTGTGAGGACCAACCCTTTTAGGAGCTACCCAGTTATTGGGTTTTGAAAACACAAGCTAATGTGTCACCTGGTTAGAGGATTTAATGATCAGAACTGTTAGGATCTGATGGTACCCTATTAGGAGTGACCTTGTAAGAGGATTTTCTTGTTGCAACTGTTAGGAAGACAACAAGTACAAATGATCTTAGTATAACACCTTATGTGTCTGATAAGATCTGCTTCAGAATATTACAACATCACAGAGACTTCATCTCTCAACTCCTCTGATCTTTGCACTATCAGAAATACAAAATTCGGTCATCATATCTCACACTATCAAGCTCATATATATACATATCCTTTCATACCTCATCACACAATAAAAATTATCATAAGGTCGGCTAGAACCTTATTACAATTCCCTAGGTTCAATGCATATAGACAATCTTGCATTGTACGCTTTAGTTATGTCGGCCACCGACATAACAAATCTAATTCTGTGTCGTTTTACCGATCTGAGTGATTTTCATCACTATCAGTTAACTGTGTTTCTTAATCTTTGCCTTGCTGATCAAATCTCATTTATCTGATCAAATATGCTCATGCGGTCATGAAGTTATCTTCAAGTTCTAGTCATCAACGTTGCTACAAAATCACATTCCTTCATTCTTCATAGATTTCATGTACTGGTTGTCGGTGTGAGACTCTATTAGTCATTTTACCAGTTGAAGTCCTAATTATTGGTTTTGATAAAATTGTCTCTCCTTTATCGGTTAAGTCTAGCCGGTAGAACTGTAGGACTTAGATGAATTAAAGAAACGTAGTTGCCATCAATGACAACATACAAAACAATCATCATACATAAATCTAATCTCTATGCACAACAAACATATACCGGTTGCATTAAGCAAATACAAATTACCGGTTAGTACAAACGATCAAATGCCAATAGGTTAATCATACTAATGATGTCTAGACCCCATTATTTGAAGTGTCTTATTTAATGACAAACTACAGTGGCATGGTAGGATTATTCTCATGAATAGCAACCACTTAGCAGATATGGCATTTTATCACATGCTGATACATGTCCTTGAATAAAGTAGGCCAATAATAACTTGCTCTCAAAATGTTGTGAGCTATGGCTAGGGAACCTCCATGTGCAGTTCCAACTTTATTATGGACGTGTTCCATAATCTCTTTCACTTAATTCTTTCCAACACATAATAAGTAAAATACTTCATGGTTCCTTTTATAAATCATTGATCCTTGTAGCATATATTTCTGACTTTTCGTTTGCAATGCTTTTTTTTGCATCGGGTTTAAGTGTTAAGAGCATCTCTAATTTTGAGGTAACACATGATATCCTTGTACCATTCATCTAGATTTTGTTTTTGGAGCTGATATACTTGTTGCACTAATCTTGGCCCATCTATTGCAATAGCCTACATAAGTGCTTGTCCCTGTACAAGCTTCATGGGTTGAATCTTTATATCATATTCTTGGATAGTGGTGATCCACTTTCCTCTTCTTTCACCAAGCTCATTCTACATCAAAAGTGTTTTTACTACTATGTCTAGGACAATGGCATGCACCTTTAGAATATAGTGGTATAATTTCTTAATCACTTTCACAAATGCATACACATTCTTTTCTACATTTTGATATTGTAATTCAACATTATTGAGTGTTGAACTAATGGATGCAATTGGGTGTTCATCTTTTTCTTCCATCTTCTAAGTAAGGATGGTCGCCTAAGTGTGTTCAAAGACAAATGAGTATAGGTAGAATGGCCTTGTATAGTCTGGACCTATAAAAACATGGGTGTTAGCAATTTCTTGTTTGATCTCTTCGAATACTCTCTTTCCTAGTGGAGTGTGTTCCATTTTCATTCTTTCTTTAACATTTTATTTAGTGGTCTCACTATCTTAGCAAATCTCGTTATGACCTTCTTGAGGAAGTTGATCTTTCCAAAGAAGGATTTTAATTCTTTCTTACTAGCGGGCATATTTCTCTTGGATATTTCCTCTATTCTATCAGGATCGATGGATATCCATTTCTTTGATATTACATGTCCAAGCAACTTCCCTAATGTGACTCCAAACATACATTTCTTTAGATTAAGAGAAATCACATACTTCCTGCACCTTAGGGAAAATATTTTTGAGATATGGCACATGGTCCTCTCTTCTCTTTGGGAACACAATAAGGTCATCCATATAGATAATGATGCATTTTCCCACTAAGTCTTAGAACGCTATGTCCATGACCCTCTAAAATGTGGCTCTTGCATCGATCAATTTGAAAGGCATTCTTCTATATGCGAATGTACCCCATTTTGTTGTAAAGGTTATTTTTAGTCTATCTTTTGGTTCAACCATCACTTGACTATAACCTGAATATTCGTCCAGAAATGACATCATTTGAGAATTGTTTACTATTTGCAACACTTCATCTAATGAAGGTAGTGGGTAATTTTCCAGAAGCTTTGTTGAGATTACAAAAGTCAAGACATAATCTTATCTCACCATTTTTATTTCTACTTGGATCCAAATTGGTGACACACATCAAGTTCCTTACTTTAAAAATAATCTTTTTTAACAGTTGTTTCTTCACTTCTTGATAAATTAAGGGCTCCAATAGCACTTGTTTGTTGGCATTGCATGAAGATTGGATTGAAGAAGTATAATGCTATCATTGATGTCAATTGCAACCAGTAATGAAGCAGTAAAGCAACCGGTAATGAAGCAGTAAAGCAACCGGTATTGAAGCAATGATGATCAACCGGTAACCCTAACCAGTTGAGAAGGAAAACCCTAACCGATGGATCTTGGAGATCAGTTTTGATGATCTATGACCAAATGATGATCAGTGACGAAGATGGCACATAAGCATGTTGTACGTGATGAGTTTTGAAATGCTTTTGGCATGTAAAAGATAACCGTTTATCTTGGGAATGATCAAATTCATAGTATGAAGTGAAAAACGTGTGATGTGTTACAAGATTCAAAGTGCGGCGATCTAGGAGCGGTTGTAGATGCCTAGAAGAATGTAAAGTTGATTGCATGTAATCTAATGGTCAAGATTTAACTGATGTGTTTGTAATCTCTATGAGATTGTAGGGTTTGTGTCGTGTTACCGACCTAATGTATTTGCTTATAAGGTTGATGATTTGATTCAATGAGTTGTTGGCAAATTTGGTTAAGTGTGTAAGTGATTGTTGCCGAACTAGGAGGTTTGTCTATAGAATGATGCGAAGGTAGATAGGAGCTATAAAGGATCTGATTCAATAAGGAAGTGTTATTTCCAAATCAGTCAAGAACCTGTTGTTCTCTAACCATTACAACAATAAAATCCCTTAACCGGGTAATCTTTAACAGGCTTGTTGTTGAAATCCTCTAACCGGGTGATCCATTATCTTGGATTTGAAATCCTCCACTGAGGTTACCTTTAACAAGGTATTTATAGTCAATCTCTTAACCGAGTGGTCCTTAACCTGATCTATTCCTAACATGACATTATTGTATAAGCTTCTAATAAGGCTTGGCTCCTAACGGGGCGAACTTCAGAAGAGTTTAAAATACTTGTGGGTATTCATCCCCACTGTGGTTTTTCTCATTTGGGTTTCCATGTGAAAAATCATTATGTCAAGTGGTGAATGATTTTGTGGATGTGTTTTTGGTATGATTGATGTGAATGATTGGTATATTTGCATGGACATATTTAAATGTATGGAAATGATCTGAAATGTGTTATTACTGACATTAGTGAAGTGGTTTAAGGTTTTGGTCAAAGGGTACTTAAGGTTAAGATATGTTGCATTGTATCACTGAAGTATTTGGTCAATCGGTAAGGTTTAACAATGCAGCTGTAGTTTTGGTTAAGTGTCTAAACCGGTAAACTTTGTGAGTTATTTTTGAGTTGGAAATAAGTTTGGTGAAAGTTTAGTTAATTTTCTATCTACTAATTCACCCCCCTCTCAGTAGTTGACCGGATATTTATAGTTTCATCATATTATCAATTGGTATCAGAGCATTCCAGGTCCTCTTGAATATAAGCCTAACAACTTGAGGAAAATATCTAGGAGAAAATGATGAAGAGAGAAGGTTTGAAGTTTAATAGAGATAACTACAAAATCTGGAGTGATAGGATGAAAATTTACATCAAGAGCTTAGAAATTAAGTATTGGGATTAGGTTGTTACTAAGTATAACTTGCCTCGTGGAATTCTGACAGATGATCAAAAGAAGGAGCAAGAGGAGAACAACCAAGAATTGGAGGCCATCATTAGTACCTTGTCAAATTTAGAATATGTTGATGTTCATGGACTGGAGATTGCATATGAAGTTTGGAAGAAACTAGACGATATCTATGGCGGTGATGAGCATGTAAAGATAGCCAAGGAAGAGAGTCTCAAAGGAAAATTTGATGACATGAGAATGGGTGAAGGTGAAAACATTCAACAGTATGGTCAGAGAATCAAGCAGATAGTTGGAGAAATCAAAAGTGTTGGAGGTATAGTGGAGGGTGCCATTGTGGTTAGCAAGGTATTGAGAACCCTTCTACCGGTCTACGCTATCAGAGTTGCAGTGATTCAAGAACTTAAATCTATTGACAAGACAAAGGTAACTCTTGAATCTATCATTGGTAAATTAACTGCATTTGAATTACATGGTTTTGATGGAAGTGTTCAGAGGTCAGCATCTGCATTTAAAGCCTTGATCTCAACCCCACTTGTAAGGAAAAGCAAAGAAGTAAGTTACAGTCATTAATCTAGATGCAACAGAGAGGTAGATGATGATGATAGCTTGATGGAACTTGAAGCATTGTTGGCCAAGTGGTTACCCAAGGGTACCGGTAAGTATAGAGGTAAACTATCATTGAAATGTTTTTCATGTAACCAGATAGTACATATTGTTGCTAACTATCCTAATGAAGATAATGAGGAAAAATAAGAGAAATATAGGAAGTTTAAAGGAAAAAGAAAAAGAAATTGTTTCATTGCAGTGGATGGAGGTATTCAAATGAGGACATTGTCTTTTTTTCTATCAAAGAAGACATATCAGATTAGAAGGCATTGTCCTCTCACTTGGATAATTTAGATGATTGGATTATACACAGTGGTTGTTCACACCACATGACTGGTGACCAGAGCAAGTTTCTAACGTTAGAAGAATTTGATGGAGGTGTTGTCAGATTTAGGAACAACTCTCCTTGCATGGTGAAAGACAAAGGATCCATTTCCCTGAATGGTAAGAGTAGTGTAGATGATGTCTACTGGGTTGAAGGTCTGAAACATAATCTTTTGAGTGTTGCTCAACTCAATGACAAAGGTTACCTGTTAGAATTCAAGAATGGAGTTTGCAAGATCTTTGGAAGCAAAGGTGAAATAATTGCAAAAGGCAAACAAACCAGAGGTAGCTTATTTCACTTAACTCTAGAGTCAATAGTTGTTTGATTGCAAAAGTAGAAGTTAGTTGGATTTGGCATCAAAGGTTTTTCCATGTGAATTTTGATAACATTGTAAGAGTCAGCAAGTCAAAATCAGTAAGAGGATTGCCATAGTTGGACAAATCGGTGAATGCTTTGTGCAAGGAATGTTAGTTAGGGAAAATGACATCCTCAACTTTCAAGAGCAAATCTTTCTCAGTTGAATATTTGCTAGATTTGGTTCATACTGACCTATGTGGACCAATGAGGACTAGGAGTATTTAAGGAGATCGATACTTCATGATATTTACCGATGACTGCTCAAGGATGATGTGGGTCACATTCTTGAAAGACAAGACATAAGCATTCAACAAATTTAAGGCATTCAGAGCCTTGGTTGAGAATGAAAGTGGAAGGAAGCTGAAATGCTTAAGAACTGATCAAGGTGGTGAATTTACTTTAGAGGAATTCACTAGATACTGTGAAAACAATGGGATCAAGAGACAACTATCTGCACCAAGGACACCACAACATAATGGTATTGCAGAAAGGAACAACTGGTCAGTGGTTGAAGCTGCTAGGACTATGTTAATTGAAGGAGGTGTAGCTAAGACATGTTGGAGAGAAGCCGTCAGCATAGTTGTTTATACAATGAACCAGATACTGATCAAAAGAGGTAAGGACAAAAAACCCTATGAATACTATTATGGTAGATCACCGAATGTCAATTACTTCAAAATTTTGGTAGCAAATGTTTTATTAAAAGAAGTGATTATATTGGAAAGTTTGATGCCAAAAGTGATGAAGGCATATTTATTGGTTACTCCACCAAGAGAAAAGCTTACAAGTGCTACAATAACTAGACTAAGAAGATCATTGAAAGTGTCAATGTCCGAATATATGAATTTCCTGAGAAATCTGAAGAAACCAGCAAGAAGAAGGAAGAAGAAGAGCCAAACTCACTATTTTTGGAACCAGAACCGGTAAAGCCAGAAGTTGGAGAGATAAACACAAAGCCCCAGTTCAACTAGAACAGGAAGGTCCAATACAAGATGAATAAGTGAAGAAGAAGAAGAACCTAAAAACCAAGATCAAGTTATTCCAAGGTATGTCAGACTTAATCACAACCCCGATCAAATTATTGGAGACAAGAATGTAGGTGTGTTAACTAGAAGAAGGATAAGAGAAAACTATTGTATGATCTCCACCATTGAGCCTAGAACTGCAAAAGAAGCCTTTACAGATGAAGAATGGATCAAGGCAATGGAAGAAGAACTTGATAAGATAGAGAACAATAATACATGGTCATTGGTACCCAGACTAGAGAAAAAGAATGTAATAGGCACAAAGTGGGTATTTAGAAACAAATTTAATGAAGATGGAGCAGTGATCAGGAATAAAGCTAGATTGGTATGCAAAGGATATGCACAAGAGGAAGGTAAAGATTATGGTGAGACATTTGCACCAGTAGAAAGATTGGAAGGAGTAAGGACTCTACTTGCATTTACAACATATGAAGGATTTAAGGTATATCAAATGAATGTTAAATTGACATTCTTAAATGGAATATTGGAAGAAGAAGTCTACATAGAACAACCAGATGGCTATGCATTAACAGAAGAAAAGGATATGGTGTGCAAGATTCATAAGGCACTATATGGATTGAAACAAGCACCAAGAGCATGGTATGAAATATTGCACACTCACAAGTTTTCAAAGAACCAGTGAAGATAGTAACATATATGTCAAGACAGAAGGAGATAAAATACTAGTAAGTGAGGTATTTGTTGATGATATCATTTTAGAGGTAATGATGATATGTGTCAAGATTTTGCTAATGAAATGAAGAATGAATTTGAGATGTCACTGGTAGGTGAGATAAAAATTTTCATAGGTTTGCAAATCCAATAGATGAAGGAAGGAATTTTTATCACACAATCCAAGTATGTGAAGGAAGTGTTGAAATTTTTTGGAATGGGAGATTGTAAACCGGTTGAAAACCAATGGTTATAGGCTGTAAATTGTCAAAGGAAGATGATTCTGCACGAGTTGATGAAAAGGAATACAAATCCATGATAGGTAAGCTACATTATGTTTTCCACAATAGACTGGACATTGCTCATGTAGTAGGATTGGTTGCTAGATTTCAGAAAGATCCAAAGGAGTCACACATGGTTGCAACCAAATGAATTTTTCAGATACTTGATAGGAACAATAGATTATGGATTATGGTATCCATATGCAGGAGAATTTGACTTAAAAGTCTATATTGATGCAGATTGGGTAGGCAATGTTGATTATAGGAAAAATACAACGGGAGGAGCATTTTTTCTTGGAGGCAGATTAGTTTCTTGGATCACCCAGAAACATAATTGTATCTCTCAATCAACAACAAAAGCTGAGTATGTTGCAGCTTACATGAATTGTACCCAAGCAATTTGGATGAAACACATATTGGAAGGTTTCAAGCTGAAGATATCAGAACCAATAAGAATTTTTTGTGATAACACCAGTGCTATAAATATTTCTAAGAACCCGGTGTTGCCTGCTAGGACAAAGCATACAGAGCTGAAGTATCATTTCCTGAGAGAGAAAATTCAAAGTAAAGATGTATCACTGAAGCATGTTTCCACTAAAGAATAGCTTGCAGATATTTTTACTAAGCCTCTACCTAAGGCTACATTTGAATATCTTAGAGGTGAGTTAGGGGTTGTACCCCTACATGAAGTCAACTAAGCAGATGTGGAAGACATCAATCCCAAAGCCTATTGAAAATCTTGAACAAGGATTGGTGAAGAATGGAGCTAATCCACAAGGGGAGCAACTAATTGCAAATTGGTGAATAATGGATGAGAAATAGAATGGTTTACCTTCACTTTGGCATGGCTGTCAAAGGGGGAGAAAAAAAGTACATGATTGATAGCCTTATATGTTAAGGAGAGAAGACAAATTGTAGACCAGCTACCAACTGAAGATATAAAGATGCAGTTGAAGGATAGTTTATCTTGTAAAATGTAAACCATGATTCCTATACCTGTGTATGTGCTTTACTCTCAATCATGACAATCAATTGGTATTGATGTTTGTATTGCCATCAATGCCAAAGAGGGAGAATGTTGGCATTGCATGAAGATTGCATTGAATAAGTATAGTGTTGTCATTGATGTCAATTGCAACTGGTAATGAAGTAGTAAAGCAATCGGTAATGAAGCAGTAAAGCAACCGGTATTGAAGTAGTGATGATCAACTGGTAACCCTAACCAGTTGAGAAGCAAAACCCTAACCGATGGAGCTTGGAGATTGGTTGCGATGATCTATGACCAAATGATGATCGATGATGAAGATGCCACGTAAGCATGTTGCACGTGATGAGTTTTGAAAAGATTTTGGCACATAAAAGATAACCGTTTATCTTGGGAATGATCAAATTCATAGTATGAAGTGAAAAACACGTGACGTGTTATAAGATTCAAAGTGCGGCGATCAAGGAGCAGTTATAGATGCCTAGAAGAATGTAAAGTTGATTGCATGTAATCTAACAGTCAAGATTAAACCGATGTGTTTGTAATCTCTATGAGATTGTAGGGTTTGTGTCATGTTACCAACCTAATGTATTTGTTTATAAGGTCGATGATTTGATTCAATGAGTTGGCAAATTTGGTTAAGTGTGTAAGTGATTGTTGCCGAACTAGGAGGTGTGTCTGTAGAATCATGTGAAGGCAGATAGGAGCTATAAAGGATCTGATTCAACAAGGAAGTGTTATTTCCAGATCAGTTAAGAACCTATTATTCTCTAACCATTACAATAGTAAAATCCCTTAACAGGGTAAGATTTAATAGTCTTGTTGTTGAAATCCTTTAACCAGGTGATCCATTAGCTTGGATTTGAAATTCTCCACCGAGGTTACCTTTAACAGGGTATTTATAGTCAATCCCTTAACTGGGTGGTCCTTAACTGGATCTGTTCCTAACAAGACATTATTGTATAAGCTTCTAACAAGGCTTGGATCCTAACAGGGATAACTTCAGAAGAGTTCAAAATACTTCTGGGTATTCATCCCCACCGTGGTTTTTCCCATTTGGTTTTCCACATGAAAAATCATTGTGTCAAGTGGTGAATGATTTTGTGGATGTGTTTTTGGTATGATTGATATGAATGATTGGTATATTTGCATAGACATATTTAAATGACTGGAAATGATTTTAAATGTGTTATTATTGGTATTAGTGAAGTGGTTTAAGGTTTTGGTCAAAGGGTACTTGTTTTAGATCTATTGCATTATATCACTAAAGTATTTGGTCAATTGGTAAGGTTTAACAATGTAGCTACAATTTTGGTTAATTGTCTAAACCAATTAACTTTGTGAGTTGTTTTTGAGTTGGAAATAAGTTTGGTGAAAGTTTAGTTAATTTTCTATCTACTGATTCACCCCCCTCTCAGTAGTTGAATGAATATTTATAGTTTCATCATATTATTACTGTTCACTGGTCTTTGGTGTTGTTAGAAAGGTTTACTTTCAGGCTTGATAGGAAAAGTGTGTGTGATGATGGAGGTGTCATAGGTCTTCAGATATTTATAGCCCCATGTGATCACATTAGAAAATTCTCTCATGCTTGTTAATATGTTGTCCTTTTCTTTAGGTGTGCAACATTTTCCTAAATACACATTTTTTTTATCTCTTCATTAGTTCCCAGATTAACTGTTTCACATTTACCTCCCTCAGTACTCTGGATTTGAGAGAGCTCAAATTGTCAGCATAAAAAATCCTTTCGAGTTGGATCATTCCCCTAGGGATGGTGTTGGGATTTAGATTCATAATTCCCTATAGGTCAATTTCAATTCCCTCTTCATCAATTATTTGCATCAAGAATATGTCTGAGTTGGTTAAGAAGTCCAGTAAATGTTTTTTGTTGTTGAACACTTGCAAGTTGGTGATGTTTTTAAAGACCAAAGGTATCGATTTTAGTTCAATCGTGAATTTATTCAACCCTTCCACGTTGAGTGGTTCTAGTGATCTCACAACTTGAGCTAGTTAGTTTTCTACTTGGATTTTAAGTAGTAAATGGATTTGATATTGAATTCATCAAAACTTTCTATGAGGTCCCAAACTCTATTGCAATAGCAGCTCAACCTTTTATCATGGCAAATTTATTGCTTCCTAAATTTCCTGATAATTATTTTAAAGTCTCCAAATACATGCAGTGTTTTGACTCCTTTCTTGATAGATAATAATAACCCATGAATCAAAAACTCATATTCTACTACATTGTTGGTGCAAGGAAATTGTAATCTATTTGCAACTAGGTAAGCTTCTCCTGATGGGCTGATTAGTTCAAAGCCAGCCATAACTCCCTTTTTGGACTTGGATCCATAACATCTTAATGTCCACACTCGGTTCTCATCTTGAGGATCTTGATGTTGATTTTGACTAATATTTGGTGGCTCTTTATGTTTTTCTTGTGGTACTAAATATTTCTTTTTCTTGATTTCATCATCTCGACTTTCTTCTATTATTGGCAACATATTTTTTGGACATTTCATATTAGTTTGAGTCTCTTCAATCTTTTCACCTTTTAATGCCTATGGAATCTTCTTATAAACCTTGTGCAAAGAAATCTTTCACATAGCACATGTGAACTCTAAATGGAAGGTACTAGTATTCTACACCAATTTGACAATAAGAGATCTTGGAGGTGCACTTGATTTTCTAGTTGGACTCCTTATCTTGCATTTTTTAGAATAAAATTCCCAAAGTTCTTGAATGTTCCATCACCATCTTTGGAGAAGGAGTCATGATCTCTTTCAATAAGTAATTTAGTTGGATTTAACACTTTTTGAGAGTTATTTTCTTTCATTGGTCCCTGCAACATTAGCACTTCTCCCACTTTAGGTCTGTAAGTTCCCATGTCCTCTTCTAGGAATAATATCTCATTATTTTCTCCATATTCAATTATCATCAATTTCAGTCTTGGTGTGCTATCTATATTCATCTAGTTGGGGATTCCCTTCCATGACAACTACATATAAGAGAAGTCAGTTGCTACATATGATCCATTCAATCTTTGAGACCAATCTCTACTCAAGAGAATACCTTATCTGTTTGGGATATCTACTATTGAAATATCAATGAATTTTTGGATCCTTGGATTAGCTGCTAGATGCATGTGTATGTTGTTCAATTACCCTATCACTGAGACTTCTATTTTGTTCAGCTGAGTGACCTTCTTGTTGCTAGGGGTTGGAGTTAGAACTAGCCTTCAACATACTACAAGAGGCATGACATTACTAGATGCACCTGAGCCCATCAAGCAGTTATGTAAAAGATTCGCAAATATTGTGGAAGATAAAAGGAATGGGGGAGGCTCATCCCTTCCTTGGTAGAAAACAATAGATTTGTCTTTTAGGGATCTAGGATTCACTTCACGCTTTGTTAGCAGTGATGAACCACTTTCAATGTGTTTAAAGTTTTGACCTCTTATTATATAATTTACTATGGACAACTTCTTCATTTTCAATAACTCTTTCATTCTTTGTTACCTTTTGGACTTCTATTTTATCATCTCCTTTTGTAGGACTTGCAACTGTCATGTTTGAGCTTTGGATTCTTAGGAAATTTTCCTTCTTAATTGGTTCTTTGCCTTTTACTACATTAGCATTTCTATACGTACTTGAATCTTTGGATTTATTTTCCTCCTTCGTAGAGTCGGATGAACTTTGAACCATGTATATTGTATTTGGTGGTTGTCAAGCAACATTGGGTTCATCTTGAGGAAAAAGTGATACATCTTGGACCACTTTAGTGTTCCAAGCTATATTGAATTGAGGAGCACCTCCCATATTTATGTGAAGGTGAGAAGCATTCTATGTGGTGGTCTTTGCAACAAAAGTGTGATTTAGACTTCCCAATAGCATATGTTGGATTTCAGGTACTCTCATTAATTCCATTAGAGATAAGCTCACTTTTTCTTTTTTGAACTCTTCAAGCACATACATGCTTTATCTCCTTTCTTCACTCTAGAGAGAAGCAATATTGTTCTTATCTTAAACTTAGGGGGTGGCAACATTTCTCGCTCGACCTTGAGGTGGAACAATACTTCTTTCCTGAATCTGGGGAGAAGTAGTTATTCATCTATGCTAAGGCATGCCTTTGGGATAATTAGGAGTGTTTCTTGCATTTGGATTTGGCGGTGTTAGGAAGTTGTTAGGAGGAGTAGAAGTTGATAACGGATCTTGTACTTGGTGGTTCCTTTGATAAACTTTAGGTTGATAGTTTCTTAACGTCTGATAGAATGCTTGCACTTCCCTCATGCCTTCCACTAAAACACTATCACCAAGTGGAGGAAACAAATAGCGTGGCTCTTCAACTAGTCCATTTGTAGATGAAGGTGGAAATTAAGAACCAATGGTATCAAGGGATTATTCACTAATACCGATGGAAATATTCCATTTTTATTTGGCATCTCCTTATTGTCAAATATGGGAGGGAATCTAAAGTCTTCAATGATCAAGGCTAGACCATACCTTACCATGGGGAATATCTCCCATTATTAGAGGATTTTCTAACGCTTTATTACTATGCACCTCTTGTTGAAGTATGCCATATGAAACATTGAATTCAGGGCATTGTAGCTCACAATGTTGATTGGTATTATGCAACCTACACCAATTTGATAAAGCAACTTCTGCTAGGAAGATGTTGTCATCTAGTCAATTTTATGGTGCTGGTGGGTTATCCAATAATGATGGGACATTTCCATTATTTGGTTTTGTGTTCCATGTTATCTTTTGAAATATTTTATTATTGCCATGTAAAGCTTGATTGTTTCCTTGGTAGCCTTTGGTTGTTTCCTTTGGAAATTTTGGTTATTCCCTTGATATTTATGATTATGACCTTGGTAATTGCCTTGATAGCCATGATAATTCCTTTAGATGATTTGAAGTTGGTTGTATTGATTTCTCAAATATGTGACCTTAGTAGACAACCTCTTAACTTGCTTAGCCATCCCTTTCATTTCTTCCTTCTCCTCTGGTGTCCTTGTAGATGTAGTTACACTTTGTAGACACATTGTCCATGCATTTGAGAAGCTTGTGGGATTGGGGTCCCTGAATGGAGCACCAACTAATTATATGATTGAGTAGCCAAATATACTTATAGTGGAACTAAATTCAAGACTAGCATTTGATGAGCTAAAGCTTGGTTAATGCCTTGAATTTGATTTGTTGTTGCGGGTGATCCCATATGGAGCAAGGGCCTAGTAACTTTTTTAACCAATTCTTTACTTACATCCATGAACTTAGCATAAGCGATGTTCAAATTTTCTAGGGTAGGGTGAGAGTGCAAAAACATTGCAGTGAGAGGATCCAAGGCTTATTAATATATCTCTTGCATCATCAACAAGGTAAGGGGTCTTCAACCTTCTGTAAGCATTAAGGAACCGATTATTGAATGCAGTAATTGGTTCATGTTCTAGTCTTTTACATAAACTGTCTGTACAACTTAAAAAGTGAAATTTGAATGCCAATTTTTTTGAGGAATGTGTCTTTCGTTACCTCCCATGGGTTGCTGGAACCTGTGGGCAAGTGGATCAACCAATAATGTGATTCTTCTCCCAAATAATAAGGGAAAATCCTCCAAGATATGTCTCCATACTCAATTGGTGTATTCCTTAAGAGATCAATTCAAATAGCTTAATGTGATCTTCCACTATCCAGTTTGGATCATGCACATTGAATTTGGAGTAAAAGCTCCCAAGATTATTTGACATATCACAATAATCATTGAATACAAGTGGGGATGGGTTGGTGACCATCCATGAAGCACTGTTTGGAGGAGGCAGATTGCTGTGAGCCATTGCGATTTGTATTTCCACTTGGTTGAGATCTTGATTGGGAACTTGATTAACCAATTGCTTGCACAACTGGTTGATCTACATTAGCTTGACTCATTTGATCAACTGCTTGATCTTGATATTGATGTGGTCCAAAGTAGTGAATAAGACAAAAATATATTCTTCGCTTGGTGTTTCTTGACTAGAAGAAGCCTCCTTCTTCCCATGTCATGGCTTGGGAGTGAACCTTAGTTCTTGTTATTCTCTTTCTCCTGGAGTAGACCTTAGAAGTATTTAGAAACTTTGTAGAAAAAATGGATTGATGCGCTCAAGCATGTAATATTTTTTCTTCAAATAATTTAAGGATGTATAGGGAGGAGTGGGAACCTTTGGTCAAGGAGTGCTCTTTCAATAGCCACTTCAAAGAAAACTTGCACTCTTATATACTCCGTTGCACTTTCCTTCTCTTTCCAAACAAGATTGTTAAATCTTGAAAGAATGTCTTTTTGATCGTTGTCAAACCCCAAATTTGGTTGCAATACTGGAAATATATCTCTATGAAGTAGAACCATCATGGTTCATGATAAATCACTTTCCTTGAATAGTGATTTCTCCTTAAGAATAATTATTCTTGGGACGCCCTCCTTCTAGCACCAAACTATTGATGTATGTTTTATTCTCTATCAAACACAAAATAAAGTATTGAATACTCTATCCTCTCTTGAACAAAGACTCCTCAAATTCTGATTTCTAGGATCACTTTAGATGAATCCAAGGTTAATAATGTTAGATCTTGACATGTAGATAACTTCAATGGTTGATATGTTTTCTCCTCCTCCAAAGGGACTTACGTAATTGTTCTTTTGAAGATGACATTCTTGTTCACAAGTAACTCTTTTCTTATAAAAATATTTCAATGGAGTTCTTTTCCTACTAATAATGATCACTTTGATAAAAAAAGTAAAAGGGGTGAAGGGTTTAGAAATTCTAGACTAACACTAATAATGCAAGAGTGATGTATGATTTCAAATGGAGCTCAACTAAACTTCACTTTGACATGTAGTGAACAACTCCACAAAGTTAAGTGCAATCATCTAAGGGTAGCTAATGATATTCAAATCACTACCATGAACATAAACACCATCAAGATGATGCATAATTTCATATTAGTGAAGAAGTACCAATTGAAGTTAAGATTGGATAAAATAAGTTTAGTTGACTATGCAAGATACTTTACAATCAATGAAATATTAGTAGTATGAACAATAGGAGCCTCACCATCAATCATGCACATAAGTTTTCCATTCATCTAAATACTTGAGAAAATTTTACTCTATCTTTTTTTAGCTTATTTAGTTTTACGTTCTCTCTTAAAGGAATAAAGAAACAAGCAAATGCTCCAAACACAATAATTCACCAACACATAAATGACTATTATTTCTGGCAACATCAAACAACAATTCTTCAAATTCTTCTAATTGATCTTTTTGAAATGAAATGAGTTGAGCTTATATAGTGATATCAGATACAATGAACAACCAATATTAAATCAAAATCAAGGGCCAAGATCTTTCCACCTAAACCATAATTAGGGCTTGCTATAATAAAATGCCTAATTTATTGTAAATTATTTAATATTAGCCAGTGGGAATATGACATCCATTTGGCACAAACTTTGAGGAAAATCTTGTAATGAGAAAATAGATGCCACATGAGCTTATAACAAATTTTCCTCTATAAGCTTGTTTCCCTTATCTCTTTCTTTTGTTGCAAATTTAACAAATCTAGACAATGTGCGTTCAACCTCATTTATTGGATCAAGAGGCATGACTTTCAACTGATCTTCCACAAAGCATCTAAGGCAATGACAAAGGTCTCCTCCCATCCTAACTTGAAATCCTTAGTCTTAAGTTAGCAAGTACCATGATTGAATGTATGTCTTCCAGCTGCTTCTCTAAAGGTGAACTAACTATCCCAAAGAATATGAATTTTACTCTCTCAATCAATTGATTAATATCAATATGGATTCCTTCATTCATTTTATTCCCAACTATGAAATTCAACCATTTCCACGATTTTATCATGTATCATATTTATTGTATTTTCCACTTGAGTGCAACCACGACTGATATCTTCAAACACATGACTTTCCTTATTGGAAGCAAGTTATACCAATACTGGGAGTCACATGATTGTCCTTCTTTGAATGCTCATTTCTTCATCAAAGTCTACTTGGGTAGACTCATCATTGCTTATAATCTTGACATGGTATAAACTTTGGTGAAAGTGACACCATCACAAGTAGTCATGGGGACCTGGATCCTATGGAGAATGTCTAAAACTTTGTCAAATATCCCCACCTGCTCTTTTACAAATGCAATTGCCTTATTGAAGGACTTATTTATCCAATTCTTCAATAGATGAGTCGAAGTCCCGATTTCTCCTAAATTATCAACTGATTCTAGAAGGAGAAATGGTGGAGGTGTGTTTGAAGGATCATTTTACCTTATTGGTTCTTTGAGTTGATGTAAAATAGTTCTGCAAGGTATTCACCTCTCTCTCTCTCTCTCAAGATTCTTATTTTTCTCTACCTCAATCTTCAACATATCATACATTATCTTCACCATGTCATTCAAAGCTTCCATTGCTTGCTCGGTGGTAGGAGGTCCTAAGTCAATTGTCTCCAATATTGGTGTCTCTTACATTGCTCCAAAATGATGTGATCTTTGATCCATGCATCACTCCCCTCGAGTCCTCCTTGATGAGGGTTTGCCTTGAGATTGCTCTTGGCTTCGAGGCTGCCATGTTGTACCTGAAAGAATTATCTAAGTTAGGGTTTAGATATGATCTTTGATGTTTACAAGCTAAAATTAGTCATTTAGGCTAGCAATTTCCTTAAAAGTCTCTAAAAATAATTAAAATCTCAAACAATTGCTAAAACCCTAGGCATAGATATATAGCCTAGATTGTCAAGATCAAACTTTGTTCAATTTTTTTTTTAATCAAATTTCAATGAATTTCAATTAAAAGACATGAATCATCAAATGAAGGGTTTCAAAGATAAATTTTGAAAGGAATCTTATCTCTCTAAGTCTCCTGAACAGATTCATGGTTATTGGCTGCCAAACACTCGGTGCTTACACATATGGTACATGGGGCGAGGCACGATGTGCGTCAATATGTGAATCTCAAAGTGGTCAACCCAACTGCCGCTATGTTTGTTGTGAAATTTGATAGCATAATGATGAATGAATAGTACCAAACTGGTATTGAGAGGGGGGGGTGAATCAGTACAAAAAAAAACACACTCTTGAACCGGTTTGTCTACAGACACTGTGCATTGACAGACAAACAATGACACCGATCCTTAAACAGAGTACAACCGGCAAAACCAAGAATAACCGAGACAAGCATAAACCAGTTGACACTTATCTTCTCATACAATCTAACACTTCATATCCATTTCACCCTAATGCATGAACAGGTAATCTACCATCAAATATATACATATAAGCAACTAGATCAACATGATTCACTGCTTGACAGAAAACAATATAGCATCACATGAAAAAGACATCACACATGACACACATATTTTTCACGTGGAAACCCAACTGGGAAAAACCACGGTGGGGATGAATACCCACAAGCTTGTTTTTGAACTCTTTGGAAGTCTGCTCTGTTAGGAGCCTTATCCGGTTAAGGACTGATACAATAGGTTCTGTTAGGAACCGATCCTATTAGGGATCACCCAGTTAAGGGATGGCTAGAATACCTGGTTAAGGGTTAAACCCTGTTAAAGGTTACCTTGTTAGAGGATTTCAAGAACTCAATGGTTTTGAGTCACCCTGTTAAAGGATTTACAACAAGCCTGTTAAAGCTACACTGTTAAGGGATTTCTCAACTGTTGAACTGGTTAGAGATCAACAAGTATTACAATGATCTAGTAACAGTACTCAATGCCAATGCAGATCCGCTTAAGCTCCTCTTCACCTTCTGCACTTACACTTTGCAGGTATCACTTCTCTCCTATGATCTGGCAAGAATCACATATCTCTTCTCTTGGATACACACACAACTTTTGCCAACAACCCTAGAAAGAGTCACAACATCAACCTTATAGGAAAATAGATAGGTCGATAGCATAAACCCTAAACCCTAAACCTATTAGGTTAAGGAATTCAAACGGTTCAATCCTGACCGTTGAGCACACTGCATTAATCTCCATCGTTCGTTGTCCACCGATTTCATGGCGGCTGATAACCCATCACACGTTATCACCGTTTACAGACTTCGCACATTCTCGAGGTAGATAGGAACAATCTTCTTCATGCAAGATCCTTCATGCACACAAGGCTTACGTGACAACACGATCTGTTCTTTGTTATCATGCTAACTCATCACACAAAGTCACCGGTTGAGCCACATAGGCTTGAAGCACTTCAATCGGAAACCCTAAAGTTGAGATTACTAACCGGTAGTCATACAATGCTTCCATGTGCCGGTTCCCATAACCATATGTCAGTTCACCTTGAACAAGCACATAGCTTCACTTTGGCACAAATGCTGGTTCACAGTGTTATACCAGTTCTCACATATGCCGGTTCTCACCTCTTTAGTATATTGACATCAATGACAACATACAATGTCATTATGACCTCATACTGGTTCACATAATGCCAAAAATCTCCCCCTTTGGCATTGATAGCAATAAACAAAGATATCTCTCTGCTTCACATCTTCTCCCCCAATTTCTACAGATATCTTCTCCGCTTCACATCTTCTCCCCCTTTGACAACAATGCCAAAATGGAGGCACAAGCTTCCCTGTTCCATTATGCTGCTCCCCTTGAGGAGTAGCATCCTTCAACACATCAATCCAAAATAAATTTGACTATGCAATACCTGACTGATGTGGAACATATGCTTTTAGTTTACCTCCTGAAGGGGCAACACCCCTAATTCACCTCTTAAGTACATATATGTAGCCTTTGGGAGAGGCTTGGTGAATATGTCTGCTAACTGCTCCTTACTGGAAACATGTTCCAGTGCAATCTCTTTGTTCTGAACCTTTTTCCTCAAGAAATGATACTTAAGCTCAAAGTGATTGGTTCTAGAATGTAAAACCGGATTCTTGGAGATATTAATTGCACTAGTGTTGTCACAAAATATACTTACCGGTTCAGATACAGGAACATTGAAGCCATTTAATACATGCTTCATCCAAATTATCTGTGTGCAGTTCATGAAAGCTGCAATATACTCTGCTTCCATTGTAGATTGAGAGATACAACTCTAGTTCTTACTCATCCATGAGACTAATCTACCACCAAGAAAGAATGCACCATCGGTTGTGCTCTTCCGGTCATCTACATTACCAGCCCAATCAACATCTGTGAACACTTTCAGGTTAAAATCATTATTGTATGGATACCATAACCCATAGTCAATTGTTCCTTTTAGATACCTAAGAATCCACTTGAATGCAACCAAGTGGGATTCTCTTGGACTTTTCTAGAACCTTGCAGTAATGCCAACTGCATGTGCAATATCTGGTCTGCTATGCACCACATAATGCAATTTACCAATCATTGATCGGTATTCCTTCTCATCAACCAATGTCGAGTCATCCTCTTTGGATAGTTTACAACCAGTTTGCTATCTTCCATGCCAAAGGTCTTCAACACCTCTTTGACATACTTGGACTGAGTGATAAAGATTCCATCTTTCATCTGCTGGATCTACAGTCCAATGAAGAACTTAATCTCCCCTATGAGTGACATCTCAAACTCTTTCTTAATCTCATCTACAAATTCATGACTCATCTTGTCATCTCCACCAAAGATAATGTCATCAACAAATACCTCACAGATCAGGATCTGATCTCCTTCAGAATTCAGGTAGATATTGCTATCTTCACTTGTTCTCTCAAAGCCAATCTTCACAAGATGGGAATGCAGATGTTCATACCATGCTCTAGGTGCCTACTTTAGACCATATAAGGCTTTATGTATCCTACATACCATGTCACTGTCTTTAGATAGGGCAAACCCATCTGGTTGCTCTATATACACCTCCTCTTCAAGTACACCATTTAGGAATGCAGATTTTACATCCATTTGATATACCTTGAAGCCTTTAAAAGCTGCATATGCAAGAAGCATACGAACTCCTTCCAATCTGGCTACAGGAGAAAAGGTTTCTCCATAGTCTTCTCCTTCTTCTTGAGCATATCCTTTGCATACCAATCTGGCTTTGTTCCTAATCACTATGCCATCCTCATTCAGCTTATTTCTGAAGACCCATTTGGTACCAATGACATTTTTATGCTCCGGTCTGGGTACCAAAGACCATGTACCATTTTTCTCTATCTGGTCAAGTTCCTCTTCCATTGCCTTGATCCAGTCTTCATCTTTATGTGCCTCTTTGAATGTTTTAGGCTCAAATTCAGAGATCATACATGAGTTTTCTCTTACCTTTCTTCTTGTAAGGATTTCTGCATCCTTATCTCCTATGATCTGCTTAGGATCATGATTCAGCTTAACATACCGAGGAATGGTCTTGATGGATTCCCCTTGTTTTTCTTCTTCATCCTCATCTCCATCAGTATCAGCATCTACATCTGCCGGTGTAGGAACACTGTTACTGGTACTCAGTTGACTGACAACCGGGTCCCAAAAGGTTGCAACCGGCTCATTTACCACTTGCTTACTACCAGTTTCCTCAGTTTTCTCAGAGGTTTCATCAACTCTTATATTGATGCTTTCCATAATTCTCCAATTCCTATTATTGAAACACTTGAGAGCTTTGCTCTTGGTGGAATACCCTAAGAATTTTCCCTCATCACATTTAGCATCAAATTTGCTCAGGTGTTCGCTCCTCTTGATGTAATATTTTCTACCAAACACTCTAAAGTAGCTAACCACATGTGTCTTACTGGTCCAATACTCAAAAGGGGTTTTATCCTTACCTATCTTGATGAGTACCCGGTTCATTGTATAGACTGCAATGCTCACCGCTTCTCTCCAAAAGGTGTGAGCTGCCTTTCCTTGAATCAACATGGTTCTAGCTGCTTCAACCACAGTCTGGTTATTCCTCTCCACTAGGCCATTCTGTTGTGGAGTCTGAGGCACAGATAGTTGCCTCTTGATGCAATGTTCTTCACAGTACTTGTTGAATTCACCGGAAGTGAACTCTCCTTCTTGATCAGTTCTTAGGCACTTGATCCTTTTACCGCTTTCCTTCTCCACTAATGCTCTGAAAGCTTTGAACTTTACAAAAGCTTCAGACTTATCTTTGAAGAATGTGACCCACATAATTCTTGAGCAGTCATCAATGAGAATCATGAAGTACCTATCACCCTGCACACTCCTAGTTTTCATAGGACCACACAAATCAGTATGCACAAGATCAAGCAGATTGTCAGCAGTGAAAGATTTACCTTCAAAGGTTGAGGAAGACATTTTCCCCAATTGACATTCTCTGCACAAGGTATTATCTGGTTTGCTAAGCACTGGCAATCCTCTAACTGCCTTGATCTTACTAGCCTTCACAATGTTATCAAAGTTTACATGACAGAGTCTCCTATGCCATATCTAGCTATCATCAAATTTAGCCATAAGACATGTACTTATATTTGCATTCAGCTGAAATAGATTACCTTTGGTTTGCATGCCGGTGGCCACCAATTCTCCATTCTTTCCTTTGATTCTGCACACTCCATTTTTTAATTCCAGAGTGAGACCACTGTCATTCAGCTGGGCAACACTCAGAAGGTTGTGTCTGAGACCATCAACCCAGTACACATTGTCAGCACTACTCTTTCCATTCAGAGAGATGGACCCTCTACCTTTGACCATGCATGGTGTATCATTACCAAAGTGAACCACACCACCATCATATTCTTCCAAGGATAGAAACTTGCTCTGGTCACCAGTCATATGATGAGAATAACCATTGTCAATGATCCACTCATTGGAGTTATCAAACTGGGAGACAAGAGCCTTTTTGTCTGACACATCTTCCTTGACAACAACAAACACAATATCTTCATTTTCTTCATCCTCTGATTCCTCATCTGTGACACCTTCATCAACTGACACAAAATAGTTTCTCCAGTTTCCTCCTTTGAATTTATTGAACCTTTCCGGTTTGTCCTTGTTGTCACCATTGGGACAGTTTACAGCAATATGTCCTATCGGGTTACAAGAAAAGCATTTCAAAGGAAGCTTACCTCTATATTTGCCGGTTCCTTTAGGAAGTTTCCTGGTAAGGAGAGCTTCAAATGCCATCAAAATCTCCTCATCATCCGTTTCTCTGCTCTATCTTGGTTCACCATTAGTGCTAGCTTCTTTTCCTTTTCTGGATGGTATAGCAGAAGCTTTAAAAGCTGATTCAGTCTTTGAAACACTGCCATCAAAACTATTTAGCTCATAGGCTGTCAAATTTGGAATGATGGAGTCTAGGGACACCTTAGTCTTGTCTATTGATCTCAGCTCTTGAATAGCAGCAACCCTTATTGCATAGACCGACAATAGGGATCTCAGGACTTTGCTTACCACAGTGGAATCTTCCATTTTATCACCTGCACTCTTGATATCTCCAACAACAATTTTGATTCTTATTCCATACTATTGAATAGTTTGACCTTCAACCATCCGCATGTCTTCAAACTTCCCTCTAAGGCTTTCTTCCTTAGCTTGTTTTACATGCTCATCATTGCCATAGATATTTTCAAGAGTATCCCATACCTCTTTGGGATTTACCTTATCTTGGACATCAATAAACTCAATGTTAGATAAACTACTAATTAGGGCTTCCATGACTTGTCCATTCTCCTACATCTCTCTCTTCTGGTCATCGGTGAGAGTACCGGTAGGGGCAACATAGGCATTCTCAACATAGCTCCAGTGTTGAGCATCCATGCTTCTGATGAATATCTTCATTCTGTCTTTCCATATACTAAAATTTTCTCTGTTAAACTTTGGACCTTCCCTCTTCATCATTAGACTGAGATCTTTACCTCAAGCGGTTAAGCTTATAACATAGAGGACCTGGAGGATGCTTTGATACCAATTGATAACACAATGATGAATGAATAGTACCAAACCAGTACTGAGAGGGGGGGGGGTGAATTAGTACAGACAAAAACACACTCTTGAACTGGTTTGTCTGCATACACTGTGCATTGACAGACAAACAATGACATCGGTCCTTAAACAGAGTACAACCGACAAAACCAAGAATAACTGAGACAAGCATAAACCGGTTGACACTTATCTTCTCATACAATCTAACACTTCATATCCATTTCACCCTAATGCATGAACAGGTAATCTACCATCAAAGATATACATATAAGCAACTAGATCAACATGATTCACTGCTTGACAGAAAACAATATAGCATCACATGAAAAAGACATCACACATGACACACATATTTTTCACGTGGAAACCCAACTGGGAAAAACCACGGTGGGGATGAATACCCACAAGCTTGTTTTTGAACTCTTTGGAAGTCCGCTTTGTTAGGAGCCTTGTCCGGTTAAGGACTGATACAATAGGTTCTGGTAGGAACTGATCCTATTAGGGATCACCCAGTTAAGGGATGGCTAGAATACCTGGTTAAGGGTTAAACCCTGTTAAAGGTTACCTTGTTAGAGGATTTCAAGAACTCAATGGTTTTGAGTCACCCTGTTAAAGGATTTACAACAAGCCTGTTAAAGCTACCCTGTTAAGGGATTTCTCAACTGTTGAAGTGGTTAGAGATCAACAGGTATTACAATGATCTGGTAACAACACTCAATGCCAATGCAGATCTACTTAAGCTCCTCTTCACCTTCTGCACTTACACTTTGCAGGTATGACTTATCTCCTATGGTCTGGCAAGAATCACGTATCTCTTCTCTTGGATACAGACACACAACTTTTGCCAACAACCCTAGAAAGAGTCACAACATCGACCTTATAGGAAAACAGATAGGTCGATAGCATAAACCCTAAACCCTAAACCTATTAGGTTAAGGAATTCAAACGGTTCAATCCTGACCGTTGAGCACATTGCATTAATCTCCATCGTTCATTGTCCACCGATTTCATGGTAGCTGATAACCCATCACACGTTATCATCATTTACAGACTTTGCACATTCCCGAGGTAGATAGGAACAATCTTCTTCATGCAAGATCCTTCATGCACACAAGGCTTACGTGACAACATGATCTGTTCTTTGTTATCATGCTAACTCATCACACAAAGTCACCGGTTGAGCCACATAGGCCTGAAGCACTTCAACCAGAAACCCTAAAGTTGAGATTACCAACCGGTAGTCATACAACGCTTCCATGTGCTGATTCCCACAACCATATGCCGGTTCACCTTGAACAAGCACACCGCTTCACTTTGGCACAAATGTCGGTTCACAGTGTTATACCGGTTCTCACATATGCCGATTCTCACCTCTTTAGTATATTGACATCAATGACAACATACAATGTCATTATGACCTCATACCGGTTCACATAATGCCAACAAAATTAGCCTTATTTAAAATAACACTTTCATACCAAAGAACCTTCCATTTGTGTGAAATGAAATTGGTGATTTTGTGTGTTTTTTTTTTTTTTTTGGTTTTGTTTGTTAGTGTAAGGCCATAAAACGGTTAGTCTGGGGGTTAGTCAAATCAACATAGAAATAAACCATTAAAAAACATTATCAAGAAAGATTAAGCATAGAAGCATATGAGAGATAAAAACAAATAAACATTAAGACTTCACTCATGATTCTCCCTACGCCATAAGCTCTCCCTTGTTCCTCTCCTCTCCAAGTTCCCAAATGAGTGTAGCTCTCAGTAGCTTTTTGCACTATTTTTGGATGTCTTATGGAGATTCAAGTGTATGAAGTAAATTCTCATGAAAATGCAAACATGAACAAGCTAAGAAATGAGATATTATGTAACTAGCTAAGATTAATTTTAGACCAAAGTGAATTATGCTAAATACTCTCTAGATTTTGCCATAAGTTAGATGCATGCAAGTTTTTTTGGATATGGATTATGAAGAAATGAGCTCTATTTATAGGAAAAATGGAGCAATGGATGGTTGAGATTGAGTAATCTCAACAAGGATCATGATTGAATGGTTTACGATATATGTAAGGACGTTCAATCCAATCCCAGGATGACAAATGTCAACATGAGATGGGTTGAGAGGAGAGGGAAGAAGCATTAAATGCTTGACATGACCTGAGGGTTAACTTGGGAGGTAAGATTAATGTTGAGTTGAGTGAATAAATTCATTATTCAAAAAATAATGCTTTTATCCAATGGATAAACTCTTGTGCAAGAGTTAGTGAGGATAACCATGGTCAAAGCAATAAATGCTTGAGAAGACACATGGGTCACATGAGGGTTGAGTTAGGGGTCAAAGTCCCTAACCATGGGTGCAAGTAGATTTAACCATAAATGGTCATGTAAGAACCATTAGTGGTTTGGAAGACTTTAGAGGTTAGCTTGTTGGACACATAAAGCATTAAATGCTTTTCAAAGACTTTGGAGTCTTTGAGAAGTGACTCCAATTTGTTTAGGAATGTGACAATAATTAGGGGATGGATTAGGCTAATTAGGAAGGGGTTTAAGAAGAATCTAGAAGGGGATTAGGATTGCAAGTGGGTTTGGTGGGTGTGGGAAAATAGGATTTTTATTAAAATAAAATTCATTTATTTCAACAAATAGGTGCAAAGTGCATTTTTAGGAGAATGCAAGTGGGGGTATTTAGTGATTTAAATAAATGTTTTATTTAATTTATTTAAAGAATAAAGGGGATTAAATGAAATAAATAGGATTTATTCATTTAATTGATTGTGAATTTAGTTTAATGAATTAATTAAAATAAATTGAATAATTTATTTAACTAATAGGAGAATGTTTGAAGATGAATTAATTAAATATGAATTTAATTAACTGATGGCTAGTGGGTTTTTAATCAAATAAATAGCAAATATTCATTTAATTAAACTGGACAGATTTATGTGACTACAGTTAGTATCTAAAATTAAGGAAAGATTGAAAAATTATGATGAAAATATATTTTTATACAATAGTTTTTGAGATTTCTATTTTAAATGATGGTTATGTTATTTTTATTTAATTTATTAGTTATGCATTATAATAAAGCAGTTTAAAAGATAAATTTAAATTGTCTTTCAAAAAATTATAAAGATTACTAATTGGAGAGGAAATATAATCTATTGTTTATAATATCATTTCTACAAAATTACAATTTTAGTGTTTGATTTTTTATGTGTTAAATGCAACTATAAATATTCATCATATATTTGCATCTATATATTCATCATACATGACGAGGATCAATGACAAAAAAAGATATTAAAACTATGTTGTAGTTGTATGCTGATGGAGTACATTCATTTCAACATGGGTCCTCCCATTAGAATGATACATGAATTACCATTGTGTGTGAGAGATTTGAAGTTGATAACATGAAGCCAACAATTATATGATGTGTCAATAAATTATTGAATGGCATTTTCTACTACGTGCTAATATCTTTGTACTACAATTGATATTGATTCAAACAATATTTGGGTTACTTTGTTGTTTTTGTTATATTATCTTTTCTTTGTAAGTTATAAAATTAGATTTTTTTATCTGTTTTAATGTTACACTATAGTGTTGCATGAATGCTTGTTTTTCAATAATATGCACCAATTATGATTAAAAGGCTTATATGATATTAAATGCTACATACATTAAAATAATGTGGTACATAATGTGAGCATATGTGTAGAATTGAAAGGGTAAAAATAAATCCATTTGATATCTAGGTTGTAACATGCAATAATCAAACAATCAATTAACTAACCTAGATACAATAATCGAGTCAAAATAAAGATTAATATGTGTATTGAAATGAATGGTAAAATAAATAATAAGGATATAAGGGCTCAACTCTTTGTTTGACAGTATATGTTCTATTATGTTTGCATTTTTTAATCCAAATTAGAGTTTTACTTCGATACCTATGATAGTGGAGCTCTAATTTCCTATAAAATGATCTTCACACAATCAATATTTAGAACTACATGTGAGACCTTGATTTGGAAAAGCATGACGTTGAACTAGGAACTTCTAATCTTCAAAAAACTAGATAGTGTTACCCATTTCATAGTTCTATGCTTGAGGGTCCTATGCTCATAAAAGCTATATTTTATATCTAAGGTGTGATAGTGGTAAAACTGAAATGCTTAATTGAGCATATAAGGGGCATACTTAAATAGGGATATACAAATTATTGAACTAAAAAAATGGGTATCTAAGATATGTTATGAAAAGAGGGGACATTTTTATAAAAATACATGTGCTATGAGGAGTATAAAATGAAATTTAAGATTTTGTGTTCAATGTAAATATAAGATAAATTTACTATGTAAATCCTCTAGGAGAGAGAAAAAAAAAATATGTTAAAATATATAACCGTGTGAGATAAATAATCATATAAAAATGTCATAGATATCATTGTGTGACAATCATGAACTAATGTATAAGGATGTGATCACCAAAAAAACATGTAACAAGAGATAATAAGGTGCCCTCGATTTACCCCAAGTGAAAGGATAACTAAATATAGGCCAAAGGAGATTATAGAAACCATAAATTATTTGCTAAAACCATGAGACAAGATAGTTCAAATAGTCCAACATGGACCTATGTGTCTCCTTCAAGAGTAAATCCTCTTGGAAAGTAAATAATCCATCCATGAATGCCTTTTCTCTCTAAGACCAAGGGGGTCAAGTGTAACTCCCAAGAATTCTATGTGAGTATGAAAATCACACTTACACACCTCTTACAAATGATTATATTTAACCAATCGAAGATGCCTTTTTTAGTCCACTTGTAAACCCACTTTTCTATGACCTACTATACCTATTATAAGATACATGATAAGTGTCATATTATGCCAACAAATAAATCTCGGGGTTTCCTTCGTGTGTGGCATCCCTTTTAATGAGGATCTAATATTTACAACACACTGTAATAATTTAATGATTACAACAATATTAATATTTACAATGTAGAAAACATTAGTCCTAACAATCTTGAGCAATTTTATATACATTGTAAATGATTACAAGTGGGCATTAAAAAATAATTAATTGGTAATTTCTAAAAAGTGAATAGTCATCCTATATCATCTATACTTCTTTGTGCTCACTGATTTTGTCAGTGCATTTGCAATATTCATAGAAGTACACACCTTCTCAATCATAATCCTCTTGTTTTCTACCAAAGAAAAAAATGGTACTAGACATCACAGTCTTTGTCCATGCATTAAAATAATGTGTGCCATATTGATAGAAATTTAATTGTCACAATGAATCTACACTAAATCTTGATTCAACATAAAACTTAAGGATAACATTTGAAGCCATTTTACCACATTTTTATGGATGTGTATCTTTCATGTACTCTACCTTTGCAATTGAAGGAGCACCCACAACTTGTCTCTTTCTCGTCCAACTCACTATAGTAATAGATAGATTAAAGCCATAACAAAGAGACATATGGACATAGAGAGGGATAGAGAGAGATAGAGATAGGGAGTTATACATAAAGAGATATGGATTGAAAGAGATAGAGAGAGGAGTGAGAGGGAGATAAAGAAATAAATAGAGAGATAGAGATATCGACTAGTAGAGACAAAGTGAATAATATTGTTGAAATTAGGATCACTAAGCATTTTCTAGTATCAAATTTGGAGAAAATTGATAATGAATAATATGTATACAAATAAATAGAGTGATTAGGTTGAATCCCAACACTCAAATAAGTGGTGGAAATTAAGCTCTACCAAGTGGAAAAGAAGTGGTGACATGTATCTTGAATGAGTTTGACCAACTCTCCAAGTTGCCACAAGGAACTTCAAGGAACCAGAAAATCACACAAGCAATAATAGATAAATGCAATATAAATTTTTTTATAAAAAAAAACCTAGGAATATAACTAGCAACATTTTATGACAAGTATCAATTAAGGTTTATAACACATATATTTCCAAGAGGTTCCTCAACACCATACAACAATTGAATTCTGCATGAAACATAAAAGTAGTAACTATAAGCATTTCTATGTATTACATTTTAACCATATTAATCCATTGCATATGTTTATCATATCTAAACCATGAAATGCTAAACATCAACTGAATTAAAAAGTTAACTCATAAGCACATAATGGATTGTTGACACAAACACCGCACAATCTAAATCCACTAAACATAGTTTAACATTATGTTGTCCAATTGCATCAATATTCCTCCTTAGTGGAGTGATACAAATTACATTTGTACAAAAAGTACATGAAACATCATCATAGGTACATCACCAACATTAACAATTGGGAACACGAACAAGATGCTGCAACTGAAGAAGACCACAACCACACTATGCAAGGGAACTAGCTTCCAAAGGTAGGTCACGACCACCCGACCATGTGGAACCCAAAGGTCCACCCCATTGTGCTAGGGAGATAGAGACCAAGTCCTAATAGACATTCTAAGGCTAGGAAGAACCAACCACCTAGACAAGTGAATTTAAGTAATTCTAACTAATTTCCAATTGGAATTGTCTACTAAAAGTATATTTTATACCACTTTGGGTCTAATTACCGGATTTGTTTTCTTTGAAAAACTCGATGTTTCAACAACTCCTACTCTTATAAATAATATTTTTTTTGAAATGTAAAAATACCCTTTTATAGATCTATAAGTGAATTTTCCAATATATATTTATATATTTTAATATTTTAATTATTTTTTATTTTTTATATTTTATTTTTATTGAAAGTAGGTCATCAACACTAAAATATAAGGTTGATTATCTTGTAAAAGAAAAATACTAAAATTTATTGAAATTTTTTGAAACAAATAAATGCACTAAAGAAAAGAGTCTATGTAAAGATGATATCATTCTTTTCTAATTTGGACAAATAATTAAGAAAAAATGTGATGCCAAATGAAAAGAGTTAATTTCAGTACACATAACTTTTTAAATTTATTGAAAAATATATATACATAAAAAATAGCTAAAAACATATTTTTGCACTAAAGTTTCAAGTTATTAATATAAACAAAAAAATTGAAGAAAAAAATGTAAAATTTACTATATAAAGTGTGATGCCTCGTGTAACTTCAATTTCAGCATTTTATCAGCAACTAAATTATGGTGTTTACTTTATAAGAAACTATATTCAAATAATGTTTTAAAATATTTAAAAATTTACAAACATAAAACACAAAAAATAATAAACATTTTATTAGTTTACATCATTTCAAATTTCAAAACATATATTTCACTTTCTATTGATTCAATTTAAAAAGTTGAATCAACATTGGCCATTTCCTTTATAAAAGTGTGACATAGCTTTGTGCTTTCACCCAGTACTAACGTCAAGATCTGCCATCATAGGCTCGTTACCACAATATTTTAGGTAAGGTGCTAGGACACATCAGGGAGGAGTGTAATCACATGGCCCCTCCCAGGGCACACATGCAGTATCAATAACCTTTCATGAGGACAAGGTGGTCGACTATGCCAACTCCAAACATCTCATGGACAAATTTCCTATCTCCATTGATCTTGTTTGATGAATTTGCTCTCAAATTTTGTATTGTGCACAAGAGATCAACAAAGAACGGATTGTGGTTGTGCAGTTGCTTGATCACTTGAAGGCTTGATTGCAAACGTATTTAGGGTTATAAAAGGATGATGGAATCTCCTTATATAGAGAACACCTTAGAAAATGAAGGGATATGATTAAGAGGTAAAAGGATAAATGGTCAGTTAGGATTACAGGGTAGGTGGAGAAAATAATAAAATATTAGAGAAGTGGTTGGGATAAAATCAAGAGATAAATGACAAGTATCATGGAGGGAAAAAGCTAATAATTTAATTAAATAAATAAAGATCTATTTAATCAATAGAGGAAGTGGGACCAATTAAATAAATTAAATATTTATTTAACTTAGGGAAATGATAATTTAAATAAATAAAACTATTTATTTAAATAGGGAGAGGTTAGAAGAGGATAGTTAATTAAGAGAAGACTTAGGATAAAATAATAATTAAATATTTATTTAATTAGGTTAGGACAATTTTAGGTGTCTACATTTTGCCCCTCTTTGAGACAATGTAGTTTATTGCATTGTTTCAAAGAAGATTAAAACTTAATGGCTAGGATAGGGATAAGGACTAGAAGCATGATTCCCCAATCATAAGATGGATAAGGAAGGATGATGCCCCTTTGAGAAGACATGTGAGTTAGGAGAACACATGTGGGCTCTTGAAAGGAAAGATAGGGGATAAGGCTAAGGAAAAAAAATAAAAAAATGGATGATGGTGCAAGGGGATATGGTAAATTAATGGCCATAGAAGTGGTTATGGATGAGAGTGGATATGGGAGATGAGAGATGAAATTTTGTGCTATATCATCATTGAGCTTATTATGGCAAGCGGATGCAAGCATCTAGATATGATAAAACCTAGATAACTCACATACCATTTGCAAGGAATGATAAGGAAAACCCCAAACAACAATCAAATGATAAAAATCATGATACATCTTGGCCACTCTGATCACTTGTAGATATCCTTGAGTAGTATAGAAACATGCTACAAAAACAATACAAGATAAATTAAAGAAAAAATAAGACTCACTGGACCAAACAAGTCAACAACCATTTAGATCTTCTTGCCAAGATTAAGTGATCTTATTAAAATGATATTTGATGGGATGTCCATTGTAGGAAATATGTATCTGTAGGAAATGATAGGATGTCATTGTAGGAAAGATGTATCCTTAGAGACAAGTTGTTTGATAAAGATGCTAAAACTGATAGGCAGTTGATCGACAAGGTTGCAAACTAGCTTGTTAGTTTGTTTGTTGATGCATGATTTGTTAAGCTCATTGTTTTGATTGTGTTTGTTTAAAGTGTTTATGTCTTAGCAAAAGATACTTTATTGAAGATTTTAGATTTTTGAAAAATATTTAGATTTTTTTTTAGATTAATTTTTTTTTGGCTTTTTTTTCATTTTTAAAGTTCTTTGGTTTTTTTGGATTTTTAAAGTTTTTTTTTAATTTTAAAAGTTTGATTTTTTCAAATTTTAAAAGCTTTTTTGAGATTTTTTTTTGGATTTTACAAGCTTTTTAAATTTTTTTTGCACTTTTAATTTTTTTTTTAAATCATTAATTGAGGTATAAAACATATATCAAGATTTATTCTCAAACAAGATATATTTATTTTCCCCTAGTGTCTAGCAAGGCATAAGGCATTATGAGTGGATGAATTAACTGATGGGAAGGACATGGATAAGTGAAGGACAAAGACAACTTATTATGAAATTAAGGCTGATTTGATTTTCAAGGACTATTTGACGATGAGATAACATGTTTATGCAAGCAAAGAAAATGGATATGGCAATGTAAGGCGCTAGCATGGTGCATTGGGGTCTAATGGAATGGACATGTCAAACCTGGTGACTTGAATTGGTCTGGATATAGCAAGTTAGTATGTATAGGTGTTGTAGAATAGTATGTATAAGTGTTGCAGAGCAACGATATGTATGAATGATGCAGAACAATGGAAGAGAAGGTGGAAGCTAAAAAAAAATATGAAGATACAAACAAGGTTTGGAATCAAGTACCTACTACAAATAGACCACCGGTCTGTCAACCAAATAATTAAAGGTAGCCATCATTCAATGGTTATTGTTTTCATTTCTATAATTTTGGACATAAGACTATAGAATGTAGACATAAAGTAAATTAAAATATTCAATGCTTTAATTGTAAGAGTTTTGGACACAAAGCTAATAACTACAGTAATTATGAATAGAAGCTATAGACTATTTGTGAAAGGAGTAAATGGATCATTTATGAACATGATGAATAAGCCCTTTTATGGTTATTTTCATATATGCTATGGTTTTGGTCATAAAGCTAATCAATGTAGATCTAGAACAAATTTAGTGAATTAAGGATAGAGGAACATCAAGTGTCACAATTGCAATAAGTTTGGACATTTTGCTAACAAATGTAGGAATGCGGTTGCTTCGATAAAATTAGATGAAACTAAGAAGAATACTACTATGGTATAGAGAAAGAAAGAAGATAATGCATTTGTTGTCCCCCCCTCTCGTGAAGTGTTGCATGTTGTGGTGTCAACATACTGTGTTGGATATTTTTAGTCATTGCTGTTGCTAGGATATGTTATTATCATTGATGTCAACATATTCCTATGATTTGCTCTGATGATTGCAGATTGGGAATATTTTGATAGTTCCGATACTTAATGTAAGTACAGATCCAATAGCCAACAAGATGAGAGGGGGGGGGTGAATCATACAAACTTAATCTTCCATAAAAACATCAGATTCAACCTCGGTAACGTATACTTCAGTAATATAACCAAAACTGCTAAACATACAAACTCAAAAGCATATAAACACCATAAACCTCATAACACCAGATTTAACGTGGAAACCCAAATAGGGAAAAACCACTGTGGGATTTCGGACCCACTAAGAAATATACTCTTCTAGAGTATGCTCGGTTAAAAGCAAATCTTGTTAAAGATTACAAACACAATGCTAGATGTGACTCGGTTAAGGGATTTCCCTTAGATTTGTTAGGATCTTCACCTTGTTAGAAGTGACCTTGTTAAAGGATTTCAAACACTCAATCAGAATGTCACCTTGCTAGAGGGTTTTACAAATAAGACTGTTAAGTCCACTCGGTTAAGAGATTTTCTGTCACTTTCACAAAATAACAGTAATAGAAATCTATTTGCAACTTCACATCTAAAATGCTAAAGCAGATTCTTATTTTCTCAATACAATCTAGACATAGAACTAATCTTGTCCATCTACTGGGCTTCTATACTCTATTATTCAAACAGGTCTTCAAGCTTCTATGCTCGGTATTCACTATGTAGCATCCCTGTGCATACACTTACCCGCATACATTGTTTATCAATCGGTTCCCTATTTATAAACAATTAGCTAACCGCTTAATCTCCTTGATCACATTTCCCATGATCAATCATAGCCATCAGATCTTCAAACTTTTCCAGGTTCAATGTATCTTTCGATCTGAAAAATGTTTTACCCCGCCTAGGAACTTGCATACATTTCTTGGAACTTGTGCTAGGGTATTGCGGCTTAATTTGAGCTGTAGATCTTCATGCCATTCTTCCATTGCCATAGATTCATTAACAAACTTCATGCATGACATACCAATCATTTAAGCAGCTCCAGCTCATCAGCTTCCTTCATTAAATAACACATGTAAACATTTAATGCATTCTGTTATAGCTCGGTTACAACTCGGTAACAACTCAGTAAATACTAAAATTCACTCGGTAGACATTATGCCTTTATTAACCGATAGCGATAACCTTAAGGTTTACCGACTAGGTTCCTTAGGGTTTACTGACTAGGTTCTTTGCTTGGTAACATAGTATAGTATTAACCTTACAATTTATAACATATGTATGATGTCAAAACAATCTAAACATCATGATCTCATCATTGTCTGACTTGGTAATAGTTGCCCATTGAATACCTTATTCATCCCCTTATTCATCATAATCTTTCTGTGTCTTTTACCGACATCTTTATACTTCTTCAAATCATACTTCTCAAGATATGGCAACATCATACTGAATTAGAAAATCAATTTCTTGACATCAATGACAAAATAATAATATTAAGACAGTAGACATCCTTAATCAGTTATATTCATAATCATCAACAACCTTCTCAATATCCTTATTGAAATGCCAACAATCTCCCATTGTTTGTTATAATGCCAAATGCTGACATATTTTTTGATCCAATTTGTAGTGTTGGTTTGCTGATCACTGTTTTGCAGAGTCCTATATATCCTCTGGTATATTTCGGTATGATTAGATCTGGTGCCGAGCTTTTGGGATATTGCTTGGGATGGTCTTTTGTATCTTCATTTCAGTTGGATCAAGATTTGGTGCTCCGCAAGTTATCTTTCTTCATGACAATTGCTAATTGGTTGTGTTCTTGAGCTTTCAGACATTGACTGATGAAGATTTGAAAAGTGGTGTTGGTGTAGCTATTCTTGATGATTCTAACATGCTTGTTGGTGTTTCTTAGTCATGTCCTATTTGTTTTGATGATCTACATTGATCGTTGTGCTTTTTTTTGGTGGTTTCTATCAACCGGTGATGATTTGCATGTTATGTGGTATTTCTGGTGGTGTAGCGTATTGCGGTTGATCTTGGCATGATTTCCGGTGGAGTTGTGAGTTTGGGAATTTGATTTAGGACCATGTTATGCTGTATAAACCATTATAATGGTCCGGTAGTCAATCTTTGTATCGTGTGATATAATTTTGTAATTGAGGGTTGAGGGTTTAGCGGACCTTGTTATCAAGGTTGATGAATTGTATATATAGGTGATATAGTCATGTAGTTTAGATGTCGATGTTGTGTTTGCATTATCAGAGAGAGGTTTGTGTGTGAACAAGTGATTTTTCATTTGGTGTTGAGTTTGTGGTGAGAATGGTGTTGCAGGGCAGACATATGTGCTTAACCAGAACTGTAATCAGTCATTTGGAGATGCTATTATTTTAGTTCATTTCTTTTGGATTGTAGTCTGAATCTTATTGTAAGTTAGTGAGACTTCCCTAAGGGTTGTAGCCTTTCGGGCTATTATATTTGAGCAGTGAGCTCTAGGTAGTGTGCCTGAATGAATGTGCATTCCCCATTATAACATTTTCACCTACTACTGCAGAGTATCATCTTACTATGGGTAGGTTCCCATCATGGTTTTTCCCTTAACCAGGTTTTTCACGTCAAAATCTTGGTGTTGTGTGTTGTGCTGTTAATTTTCTTATCTATCTTATTGCTGCAGTTAATCAGATTTGTGTTTTGTGGTTAAGTTTGTTATTTCGATGAAGACTGATTCACCCCCCCCTCTCAGTCTTCCCTCTTGTCTGTTGCTAACAATTGGTATTAGAGCTAGATCCTCCAGTAGAAGCTTAACCACTTGAGGAGATACATGATGGAAGCTCAAGGTGTAATCTTTAAGAAGGAAAACCCAAGATTTGATGGAAGTAACTATGCTATATGGAAAGACCAGATGGAAGTGCACTTGAAATGTCTTGGTGAAGGTTGGAAGATTACAAAGAATGTCTATGTTGTCCCTCAGAATGGACCATCTACTCTTGATGAGGTTAAGGAAATAGAACATAATATTAGAGAGAAGGAAGCATTGCTTAGTGCCCTGACTGAATCTGAGATGGAAAATGTAATGGGACTTCAGTCTACACATGAGATCTGGGTGAAGCTTGAGGTGCTGTATGAAGGTGATAAGCAAGTAAAGGTTGCTAAGCTGCAGAGTTTGGAAGGAAAGTATGAGACATTGAAGATGGGAGTTTATGAGAACATACACTCTTTTTATGGCTAAGGTGAATGGCCTTGTCCTAGGTATCATATGTGCCAGTGTAACCATTGAGGAAGATGAAATTGTTGCTAAGGTGCTGAGATCTTTGCCTTCTACCTATAAACATATAGTTGGTGCTATTGATGAAATCCAGAGTGTGACTACTATGACAAGAGATATTTTGGTTGGAAAGCTTGCTCTATTTGAGCTGAGTGAATTTGGAGAATCACATGGAAAGTCCGAGACATCATTTAGAGCATCTACATCTATATCTGGTAAGCATAAACATGATCCTGATGAGTGCAAAATATTTAGCTATGAAAGAGAGAGAAGAGAGATGGAAGAGAAAGAGAGGGAGCTGGACGAACTTGAAGCACTGATTGCCCAAAGATTGCCTAAAGGTGTCAGTAAGTATGATAGAAATTTGCCTTTGAAATGTTTCTCCTATAACAAGATATGACATTTTGTTTCTAGATGCCTGGAGAGAATGGATAAGTATGACAAACATGATAAATTTGATAAGCATGATAGGAATGATAGATATGATAAGCATGAGAAGTATGACAAGCCTTACAAGGCTAACCAGAAGTATAGGAATCAGAAGAACTGTTATTATGCTGCTGATGAAGGTATTACAGATGAAGAATCTGAAGGAGATGAAGTTGTAATCCTTGACATTAAGGAAGATATCCTATACCTGTTGATTCCACTAGTTGTTCTGTTAAGGAGAAAGCTTTAGCTGGTAAAGTTGAAGAGAAAGATGAATGGGTGGTTGACAGTGGTATTTCACATCATATGATCGATGATAAAAGAGAATTTGTAAGCATGGAAAGATATGATGGTCAATTAGTTAGATTTGGAGATGACAAAGCTTGTGTGATCCATTGGAGAGGTTCTATTTCTTTTGATGGTAAGCATAATACTGATGATATCTTGTATGTTGAAGGTTTGAAGAATAATATTTTGAGTGTTGGACAGATGGTTGATAAGGGTTATGATCTACAATTCAAGGATGGAAAATGCAAGATCTTAAATGCCTCTGGTATAGAGATTGCACCTGAAACTAAGACCGAAGGTAACAATTTTCATTTGAATGTTGGTGAGAAAAGTTGTTTGATTGCTCAGATTGATGAGAGCTGGTTATGGCATAGGAGAATGTGTCATGTAAATTTTGATTCAATGATTAAGATCTGTTCTACACATGCTGTTAGAGATCTGCCTAAGATTGTCAAGCCTGCTAATCCTGTATGTAAGGAATGTTAGTTGGGTAAGAAAACAAGAATTTATTTCAAAAGAAAACAATATACATCTGATGGATTACTAGATCTTATGCATACTGACCCATGTGGACGTACAAATGTTAGAAGTGTATAGGGTGATAGATATTTTATGCTGCTAATTGATGATTATTCTAGGATGGTGTGAGTTATCTTTTTGAAGGAGAAATCAAAAGCATTTGATAAATTCAAGATATTCAAAGCAAAGGTTGAGATTGAGTTTGGATTGAAGGTGAAGTGTTTGAGATTTGATAGAGGTGGATAATTCTGTTCCGATGATTTCAATTCATTTTGTGAGAAGCATTGGATTAGAAGACAATTATCTGCTCCTAGAACCCCTCAACAGAATGGAGTCATTGAGAGGAATAACAAAATTGTTTTGGATGCTACAAGGACTGTGCTGATTGAAGGGAATGCTCTGAAGATCTATTGGAGAGAATCTATTAGTACTGTTGTTTACACATTCAACAAAGTTCATATTAAAGGTGATACCGGTAAGACCCCTTATGAGCTTTAGTTTGGTCATTTTCCTACTGTGAGACATTTTAGAGAATTTGGTAGCAAATGTTATATCAAAAGAGATGAGGATATAGGAAAGTTTGATGCTAGAAGTGATGAAGGTATTTTCTTGGGATATTCAACAAAGAGAAAGGCCTGCCAGTGCTATAATAAGAGATTGAGAAAGATAGTAGAAAGTTCAAATGTGAAGGTGGGTGAGAACCTTGAGAAAGAGATCAGAACATGTGGTTATGATGATGGTCAACATATTGTTTTAGCCTCTATTTAGATTGAAGAGCCTAAGAAGAATGATCTGGTAGAGATTGTTAATCCGGATGCTGCTAGTGAAGGAGTGGAGGAACCTAAGAATAAGAACAATCAGAAGACTCTAAGGTATGTAAGATTGAATCATTCTAAAAATTAGATTATTGGTGATAAAAATAAAGGTGTGATGACTTGAAGAAGGTTAGCTGCTAAAGAAGTATGTTTGATTTACAAAGTTGAACCTAAAGATGTTGTTAAAGCTTGTAAAGATGAAAGTTGGATGAGAGCTATGGAAGAAGAACTAGATCAAATTGAAAAGAATAACACTTGGGAACTTGTGCCTAGACCTAAGGATAAGAATGTTATTGGTACTAAATGGGTATTTAGAAATAAACTGAATGAAGTTGGTGAAGTTGTCAGAAATAAAGCTAGACTGGTCTGCAAAGGGTATTCATAGCAAGAAGGGATTGATTATGAGGAGAATTTTGCTTCGTTGCCAGACTTGAAGCCGTTAGACTATTGCTTTCTTATGCTGTTTATAAATATTTTAAGGTATATCAAATCTTCCTTTTTGAATGGTGATCTTGAGGAAGAAGTTTACATTGAACATCTTGATGGATTTTCACTATCGGATGATGGAGACATGGTTTGTAAGTTGAAGAAATCTTTTTATGGATTGAAACAAGATCCTAGAGCTTGGTATGCTAGACTAGATAAATACTTGTCAAAATTGGGATTTAGTAAAGGTGTTGTTGATGGCAATCTATACTATAAGATAGAAAATGATAACACCCTAATTGTTGAAGTTTTTGTTAATGATACAATCTTTGGTGGTGATGATAACTTGAGCATGAAGTTTTCCGGTGATATACAAAAAGAATTTGTGATGTCTATGATTGGCGAGATGAAATTTTTCTTAGGATTGCAGATTGCATGGACTGGAAAAGGTATATTCATATCTCAAACTAAGTATGTGAAGGAATTGCTGAAGAAATTTGGATTAGATTTGGAACTCTTATGGTGACTCGTTGTAAATTGTCTAAGAATGATGAATCTCCTAAAGATAATCTGAGTTTGTATAGATCTATGATTGGTGGACTATTTTATCTTACTCAGACTAGGTCGGACATTGTGCATGTTGTGTGCATGATTGCTAGATATCAAGATGATCCAAAAGAAAGTCATGTCACTGCTGTGAAGAGGATATTCAGATACCTGAAGGGAACTATTGTTAAAATTTGAGAAACAGATAACAACCCAGAATTGAATTGAAAGAGATAGATCAAATAAATTGTAAATGCAAATAAAATAAACAACATAATAGTGACACCGAGAGAAAACTGATGTGAAGTGCTCCAAGGCAAAATAGCATTAGATTGCTATCTCCAACTATATGAAAATGCAAGCAAGGTAGCATGTTTATATAGACTCAAGAGAGGGGTGGAGGTGGAAATACTGACCAATGAGGAGAGACCACCATGATGGTCTAAACATAGTAAATGCACCTCCTCATAGCATGCCGACACCTCAATACCCACTTGTCTTAAGTAAACATGATTTATTAACCTAAGCAAGCTTAATTATAGTTTAGGAAAAACCTAGGAAAAGGGAAAATAATAAACCCAACTAGGAAAATAAAAACCTACAATAACACCCCCCCTTAAGCATAGCTTAGGTGGGTGAAAATATGGGTCCGGACAAATGAAGCCTAATGAGGTACCCATGTACATAGTCATCCCCCCCAACAAAGAAGAAGCTCCCCCCAACAAAGGAGAGTACACCCCCACCAGAATATATATATATATATATATATATAGAGAGAGAGAGAGAGAGAGAGAGAGAGAGAGAGAGAGAGAGAGAGAGAGAGAGAGAGAGGAACTAAGAATCCCCCCAACAAAAGAGAACACTCATCTCACCCCAAGCAAAGCTCTCAAATGAATGAACTTGCTTTCAGTGAAGGGTTTGGTGAAGATGTCTGCAGTTTGATCTGATGTCAAACAGTACTGAAGATCAAGAATAGAAATCTGAATAGCACTCTGGTTGTCACAAAAGATGACTGTAGGCTTTCGAAAGGAAATGCCAAATTCAGTGAGAATGTTCTGAAGCCAAATGGCCTCTACAACAACATTGACTGCTCCTCAATACTCAACCTCAGTAGATGAAAGAGCAATAGCAGATTGTTTCTTGCTTGACCAAGAAATTGGACCAGAACCAAGAGAAAAGCAATACCTTGAAGTGGACTTGCGATCCTGAGAATCACTTGCCCAATCTGAATTTGTATATCCCACCAAGTCAATATCCACTCCTACTGTATAATGAATCCCATAACTGTGAGTACCCTGCACATAGTGAAGAATCCGCTTAGCTGCTTTCCAATGCAGCTCATATGGCTCTTGCATGAACCTGGAGACTAGGCCCACTGCATATGAAATATCAGGCCTCGTGTGAGTTAAATATATGAGGCTTCCAAGTAATTGATGATACAAGGTAGCATCCGCCAAGGGTGAAGAACAAGAAGCCTCAAGTTTGACTCTTGACAGAAATGGAGTCAGTGCGGGTTTATAGTCAGCCATGCGAAATCTTGAGAGCATATCAAGAGCGTACTTAGGCTGTCCAATGAAGATACCAGAAGGCGACTGAGTGATCTCAATCCCTAAGAAGTAGTGGAGTAGGTATAAGTTAGACATCAAGAAGTGATCATGCAAGGGAGTTTTGATTGCCTTGATACGGGATGAGTGACTCCCAGTGATCAACAAGTCATCAACATAGAGAACAAGGAAGGTGAGAGTATCATCCTGCTGCAAAATGTAGATGTTTGGATCAGAATGGCATAGAGTGAACCCAATTGATAGAAGGAAGGAGTCCATCTTGGCATACCAGGAACGAGGGGCCTGTTTAAGGCCATAGAGAGACTTACGAAGATGACAAACAAGTGAAAAGGATCCTGGACGAACCCCTTTGGTTGCTCCATATATATTTCCTCCTGAAGGTCACCGTGAAGAAAAACACTCTTCACATCCATTTGATGAACTTCCCAATGATGGGATGCAACAATAGAAAGGACAAGTTAGATGGAATTCATCTTGGCAACTAGCTCAAAAGTCTCAGAGAAGTCAATCCCAACAACTTGGGAGAATCCTTTTGGTGACCAGGCGAGCCTTATGCTTATCAACCTACCCATCTGCA
Source organism: Cryptomeria japonica (assembly GCF_030272615.1). Classification (NCBI taxonomy): domain Eukaryota; kingdom Viridiplantae; phylum Streptophyta; class Pinopsida; order Cupressales; family Cupressaceae; genus Cryptomeria; species Cryptomeria japonica. The sequence continues at coordinate 107,619,981 of NC_081409.1, forward strand.
ACAAATTTTGTTCGGTAGATCCACTTGCATTGAACAAGTTTCCTTCCCTTAGGAAGAGGGACTAAATCCCAAGTATGGTTCCCCTCCAAGGAATTGAACTCCTCCTTCATAGTTGCATCACACTCAGGGACACCTGAAGCTTCCCGAAAGGTCTGTGGATTGGAAGTTGTAAAAGAAGAGATGTGGAGCATGCTCAAATTGTGACCTTGTTCTTCTCTCATCTAAAGGATAACCAAACCAATCACCTGCTTACTCCAATGTCTGATGAGCCCAAAGAGGCCCAGTAGCTGGAGAATGAGGAGAATCTGGAGGAGAATCATCACCCTCTGAAGGATGACTAAGAGAAGAGGAAGATGAATCCTCGCCATCGTCATCTGAAGTGGAGGAAGAAGACTCCTCAGAAGGATCAAGAGGATTAAAATCCTCAAAAGAATTGTCATCATGAAGTTGCAATGTCTCCATAGGAATGAAAGATGGAGAAGTGGTAGAATAAGAACTGGAAGTATCCTCCTCAAAATGAACACTCCTCTTAATGAAAAGCTCATGTGTGGTAGGATGGAGAAGCCTGTAGCCTTTAACACCATTTGGATACCCAACAAATATGCAAGGCTTGCTCTGTGGATCTATAGCCTTGCATTTCTCTGCTGGAATGTGGGCCCATGCAAAAGACCCAAACACTCGGAAGTATTTGACTGTGGGTTTCTGACTAGTCCAATCTTGAAAAGGAGTTACCCCCTTCACAACTCCATGAGGAACTCGATTCTGGATATAACATGCACAGTTGATGGCCTCTGCCCAATATTGAGGTGCCAATGATCTGGAGTGGATCATACAATTAGCCATTTCCTTCAAGGACTGATTCTTACATTCTGCAACTCCATTTTGTTGTGGAGTGTAGGGAACCGTGTGTTGAAGATCCATGCCTTCTGAGATACAAAATTGCTCAAACCTCTGGTTGACATATTCCCCCCCATTATTGGTGTGAAAAACCTTGATGGTTTTCCCTGATTGCTTCTCGGCAAAGGCTTTGAATTCCTGAAAAGACTCAAAGACCTCAGACTTTTGTTTGAGACAATATACAAAGGTGTACCGAGAAAGATCATCAATGAATGTCAAGACATATTTGGCTTGCTGAAAGAAGGATTTGGAAATGGTCCTGCTAAATCACTGTGAACTAGCTCCAAAAGTTGTGTGGCTCTCCATGCTTTGCCTTTATCAATTTTTTCTTCAGGGTGCTTTCCAAGAATGCATCCTTGACAAACTCCATCAAGAAATCGAATAGAAGGTAACCCTATAACCATGTCATGTTGACTGGGTTGCTGCAAGTAGTGGTACTTCAAGTGGCCAAACCGCTGATGCCACAAATGACTCACCTCATCTAAGTGAGTAAGTAGTGCAAGTGAAGGAGAATTAGGAACAAAGTGAGAAAAGTGATACAGTCTACAATGATGATCTGCCTTTCTCATTGCAATTGTAGACCCTTATGCATCTCACTAATTACCACTGTGTTTGGAGTGAACTCAACTTGCTTTCCAGAGCTAGTGTGAGTGATCTGATAGACAGATAGGAGATTAGTTGACAAAGATGGAACACAAAGGACATCCTAAAATGTTCCTTCACCCACATCAATAGACCCTCTCCCATGCACTTCAGCAGGAGTGTCATCACCCAATAGAATAGATGGCATAGAAAATGACTCCAAGGAGGAAAAACTATCCTTCGATGAATCCATGTGGTGCGAAGCACCCGAGTCGATAATCCAGGAATTAGGCTGAGAAGCAACAACAACTAGGGCCTTTCCCTTTTCCTTCCCCTTACTTGTGTCCTTTGAATATTCTTGAGATGAACTTGGTTTGATAGAATCAAACACCTTGATGTTGTTCTTTTCTAGAAGATGAGTCAAATGATCAATTTGCTTCTTTAGACATTTATGTTCATCATGACCAGGTTTCTTACAATATGAACACTTAGGTTTCTCCTTCTTGGGCTTGTCACCCTTTGAAGAAGATGCATCATTAGTTGCTTTTGAAGTAACTGGGTTCTATTCTTGCTTCTTTTCTCCTTGGTTCTTTTGTTTCTTTTCTTGCTTAGAAAGCCCATTTTGATCTTTTGTACCTTGGTTGGCAACCAAGGCTTGAGATTTAGAGGGCTTAATTGTGCCCATTTGAATCAGCTTATCCTGTTCTTGTGTGAGTTCTTTTGCAAAATCATCAAGAGAAGGCATTTTGAAGCTGGTTCCTAAGGCACTTTTTGTAGCATAGAAAGTAGACACAAAAACTGAATAGTCTGGACCAAGTTTGGAAAGAATGCTTAGAATAAATTTTGAATCTTTCTTATCTAGCCCACATGCCTTCAATTGCAATCTTACAACCTTTAGTTTTGTGAACAAGTCCTGAATTGTATCAAAATTACATGGATTTATCCCTATTAGGTCATTCTCCAATTGGTGTCCCCTTAACTCATTTTGTTTACCAAAAAACCATTCTAATATTGTCCATACATCATTTGAAGTTGTAGCAGATTCAACATGAAAAAGAAGATCATAAGATACAGACATACACAGAGTACCATAAGCTTCATCATATTTGTTAAAGCATTTTGGCTTTTCTGCAATTAGTGTTGGTTCGGTTTCAAGTCCCATAGTTACCTTAAACAACCTCAACTTCTTAAGATAGATTGTCATTTTTTATTTCCACTCATAGTAGTTGTAAGGTGTGAGTATTGGTACTGTATTTTGATCCATTTTAATGCAGAAAGTAAGATTGCTTGTGCAGGAAAGAGAGACGAGAAAATTAGAGAGAACACATTGGCCACCCCCACTTTGTACTAGATCAGAAATCACCACCCCTAGATATTATAAGGTGGCACTTTATAATTTAGTGCATTTACAATGCTGGAGTAATTTTCCAGAGTTTTACAAAGTCCAAAAAATGGACACAAATACTGAAGGCAAAAATAATATCTGATAATATGAGCATGGAACCAACACCAATGTATTCTAATTGAGAAAATATCCACTTTTAAAAAAATAATGACCTGAATCCAAGATCATATGTGAAAGTTATAGTGGTTTGAAGTTCATAAAACAGGGATTTCCCTTCAGATCTGCTGATAGAACTTAATTTCTAGAAAATTGGCAACTTCTAAGAAAATATTGATTGCACCACTGCAAAGAGAACAAAAAAACACCCCATTTCAAAAAAACTTGCACTAAAAAAAACCTCCGTATGATTGAGAAAACCTCATTTGAAGATCAGATGCAAAAATGAAAACTGCAATGGTGAGGGGTATGGCTGAAGCTTTCCAATGCGATTTTCAAAAGATCTGTTGAGTGAATAAAAAATATGGCAATGACCTAGATGGTTTTTTTCAGTGGAAAAACAAACCCAGAAAGCATTTTTCTTTAACACTTTCGGAAGATGGGGCCATAGTGTTAAAAAAATGCCTTCAACAAGGAAAAAATGACATGCAAAGGTTCTGGTGTTCGATCTGCACACACTTTATATAAAAATAGAGGTTTTTGGGCCTTCCAAACATAAAGGAAAGGTCTGTTAGGCCTGAAAATACACTATTTGAAAGTTCCTTCACAAATCTAAGCTTCAAAAACCTTGTTTTACAAAAAAAACATATATGTAAAACAATATTACCGGATCTTCATAAACCTTTGCTAGTTTTTCAGATCATGCAAAATGCAAAATATATCTACAATAATCTAATCTTTCAAAACAAGCTCTGATACAATGTTAAAATTTAAGAAACATATTACAACCCAGAATTGAATTGAAAGAGATAGATCAAATAAACTGTAAACGCAAATAAAATAAATAGCATAACAGTGATACCGAGAGAAAATTGATGTGAAGTGCTCCAAGGCAAAATAGCATCAGATTACTATCTCCAACTACATGAAAATACAAGCAAGGTAACATGTTTATATAGACTCAAGAGAGGGGTGGAGGTGGCAATACCGACCAATGAGGAGAGACCACCATGATGGTCTAAACATAGTAAACGCACCTCTTCATAGCATGTCAACACCTCAATATCCACTTGTCTTAAGTAAACATGATTTAATAACCTAAGCAAGCTTAATTGAAGTGTAGGAAAAACCTAGGAAAATGGAAAATAATAAAACTAACTAGGAAAATAAAAACCTACACTAACAACTATGGACTATGGATTATGGTATCCTAGGAATGATGATTTCATGCTATGTGCCTATACTGATGCTGATTGGGCTGGTGATGTTGATGACTGGAAGAGCACTACTGATGGAGCATTCTTTTTGGGTAAGAAGTTGGTTTCATGGGTTAGCAAGAAATACGATTCAATGTCCTTATCTACTGTTGAAGCTGAGCACATTGCTGTTGCTAGTAATTGCACTCAGGTAGTTTGGATGAAACAAATGTTGAAGGATATCAAAGTTATTTATGATGAGCCTACTGTTATATACTATGATAATTCTAGTGCTATCAACATGTCAATGAATCTGGTGCAACATTCAAAGACTAAACATGTGTAAATTAAATATCATTACTTGAGAGAGAAAGTCAGTGAAGAGAAGGTGAAACTGGAGTATGTATCTACAAATAGCTGATATTTTCACTAAACCCTTGCTTGAAGATACATTTGTCTACTTGTGAGAAAAGTTATGGGTATCCACCCCTCCCAATGGGAACTAGATGCATTAATTTGCATCAATCCGATAAGAAGTTGGTTTCATGGGCTAAGCAAGAAACAAGATTCAATGTCCTTATCTACTGTTGAAGATGAGTACATTGTTGCTGCCTGCTGCTGCTGCTGCAAGAAACAAGATTCTGTGTTCTTATTTTTGGGTAAGAAGTTGTTTTCATGGGCTAGCAAGAAACATGATTCAGTGTCCTTATCTACTGCTGAAGCTGAGTACATTGTTGCTGCTAGTAATTGCACTTAGGTAGTTTGGATGAAGCAAATGTTGAAGGATATCTGAGTTATTTATGATGAGCCTAATGTTATATACTATGATAAATCTAGTGCTATCAACATGTCAATGAATCTGGTGCAACATTCAAAGACTAAACATGTGTAAATTAAATATCATTACTTGAGAGAGAAAGTCAGTGAAGAGAAGGTGAAGCTGGAGTATGTATCTACAAATGAACAAATAGTTGATATTTTCACTAAACCCTTGCTTGAAGATACATTTGTCTACTTGAGAGAAAAGCTAGGGGTATCCACCCCTCCCAATGGGAACTAGATGCATTAATTTGCATCAATCCGGTGGATTTCAGAGCCTTATCTTCTTATTCGGATTGGTGAGTTGGTGTTGCTCCTCTGGTGGAGTAGTTTGTTGATCTAGTTATATAGTTCTGGAGGAGAGAGATTCATGTTTTTATTTTTGGGGAGATAGTTTGGTTTTCTATTTTGTGAGCTTTGGCATTTCTGTCAAAGGAGGAGAGAGATCATGTGAAAAACTTCTTTCTAAGTCTTGATCTTTGGGGGAGTTTGCTGGAGATATCTTCTTATCTTTACATTGATTGTTTTTCACATTCATATGTTGCCATTAATGCCTAAGGGGGAGATTGTTGGATATTGTTGATCATTGTTGCTGCTAGGATATGTTGTTGTCATTGATGTCAACATATTCCTGTGATTTGCTCCGATGATTGCAAATTGGGAAGATTTTCTGATCCGGTTTGTAGTGTTGGTTTGTTGATCACTGTTTTGCAGAGTCCCGTATATGCTCCAGTATATTCTAGTATGATTAGATCTGGTGCTGAGCTTTTGGGATATTTCTTGGGATGGTCTTGTGTATCTTCATTTCAGATGGATCGTGATTTGGTGCTCTGCAAGTTATCTTTCTTTGTGATAGTCGCTGATTGGTTGTGTTCTTGAGATTTCAGACATTAACCGATGAAGATTTGAAAAGTGGTGTTGGTGCAGCTATTTTGGATGATTCTAATGTGCTTGCTGGTGTTTCTTAGTCATTTCCTATTTGTTTTGGTGATCTGCATTGATCGTTTTGCAATTTTTTGGTGGTTTCTATCAACTGGTGATGATTTGCCTGTTATGTGGTATTTCTAGTGGTGTAGCATGTTGTGGTTGATCTTGTCGTGATTTATGGTGGAATTGTGAGTTTGAGAATTTGATTTAGGACCATGTTATGCTATTTAAACCATTATATTGGTTCGGTGGTCGATCTTTGTATCGTGTGATGTAATTTTGTAATTGATGGTTGAGGTTTTAGCCGACCTTGTTATCAAGGTTGATGAATTGTATATATAGGTGATATAGTCATGTAGTTTGGGTGTCGATGTTGTGTCTGCATTATCAGAGATAGGTTTGTGTGTGAACAAGTGATTTATCCTTCGATGTTGAGTTTGTGGTGAGATTGGTGTTGCAGGGAAAACATTTGTGCTTAACCGAAACTATAATCAGGCATTTGGAGATGCTATTCTTTTAGTTCATTTCTTCTAGATTGTAGTCCAAATTTTATTGTAAGTCAGTGAGACTTCCCTAAGGGTTGTAGCCTTCCGGGCCATTATATTTGAGTAGTGAGCTCTAGGCAGTGGTCTTGAATGCATGTGCATTCCCCATTGTAACATTTTCACATACTACTATAGAGTACTCATCTTACTGTGGGTAGGTTACCACCGTGTTTTTTCCCTTAACCGGGTTTTCCACATCAAAATATTGGTGTTGTGTGTTGTGCTGTTAATTTTATTATCTGTCTTATTGCTGCAATTTATCAAATTTTTGTTTTGTGGTTAAGTTTGTTATTCCGGTGAAGACTAATTCACCCCCCCTCTCAGTCTTCCCTCTTGGTTGCTACTAACATACTGGTGATAGTATTGGTGTTGGTGTTTGAGTGCTTCGGTAGATTGTGTATGAAGAGTGCAAGAGATTGTCTCATTTATGAAAAAATAGTTCTAGTAGGAAAACCCTAGGAATATCAAGCGAGTTAAATATCAAATTTTGTGAGCATTTTGGCATGGCATATTGAAGAATATAAAGAAGAGAAGTTGAAGCGTACAAGAAGAATCAAGTAGGGTTAGCAAAAAGAGGTACTTAATTCATTCTTCCCTATGCAATCCAAGATGACAAGGATAGGAGAATCTAGTAGTGGAGATTTTTTCTGAAATTAGTAGAAGTTCAATTAGATGAATTTGATCATAAGAAAATCAAGAATTGTGAAAGCTCTTTCACACATTAAGAATATCATAGAATCAAAGAATTAGGGCATAAAGGTTTGGATATTTGGAGTGAGTTTCAATGCTTTGCTGATGAGGATTCAATCAAGTTCATTTTGAGTCATGTTTAGGATGGTTTCATGATATTGGACAAACCTTATCAAATTTCAAAGGAAGCTATATCAACGATTTCTGGTATTTGTGTTCTTGGAACTATTCCGATGGAGAAATCGGTCAATAATAAAGAAGTCAAAACCCTAACTAGTGTTACAGGAGATTAGAGTGCATTACTAATTAATACAATCATTGATTCATTGGTGAGGTATGTTTCTTATGGTATTTATTACAATATTTACTTTCGAAACAAAGAAGTTTCTCCCTCTACTATAGCTATTTAGATTTCACATCAGATGGTGAAAGAAGGCTACAAGGATTTTGATTTATGTGAGTTGTTATTGATGCAATTAACTAAGAATATCACTGCGCCAAAAGACAATGGACATCCTTTCCAATTTGGCTCTTTAATTGTGTGTATGATGATTTATTTCTTGAGATCTTTACCTTTGAAGGAGAATTTTGTGTGGAAGTCAAATATCCCAGTTGGAAAGCAAATTTATAGGTATTCGAGTTGTCTAGTAGATGAAGAAAAGGCATGCAAATATCATTTCATAAATCTTCAAAAGATGTGTTGTTCTGATCCAATTCCTAGTGTTGTCAGTCCTTTCGAGGAGATTCCTTCCTCAAGTAGAAGAAGATTGAAGAGACCAGTTACAGTTTCCCCTCTGGAATCGAAGAAGATGAAGAGAAGTGATGAGAAAAAAAAGTAATTAATATTGATGATTCAAAACCTGCTAGAGAAGCAAAAGGAAAGAAGGCTAAAATTGAAAAATAAGAAGACTGTAAGGATGAGGATGACCCTTGAAGAACGTAAAATATTTTGAGTATGCTTGAAGAAGAAGATGGTATGAAGAAGATTGGTGATTTGTGGCTTACACATCCATCCTATGATTAGGATAAATTTAAGGAGTCTTACTTGATTATCTGCTCTAGAAGAGAATTGGTTTGAATAATCTAGTAGATATTTTACTGGATGTCTTGGTTGAGCTACTTGAAGACGTTTGAAGAAGTCACCTGAAGAAATTGTTGGAAAAGATGAAGTTCAGGAAGCTATAGAGAAGATTATCTAAAAGAATAAAGGATATGAGATATTGTGTTGAAGATGTGGCTAGAGTGTACACGTATTATATTCAGTGGCCTACTGCTATTGATAATTTTAGAATTAAAATTAACTCCATTGAGTATGAGCTGAACTCTCTTGGTAAAACATTTGATAGTTTTAGTGATAAATATGGTGAACATAGAAAAAGAAAAATTCTTTGTAGCCAAAGATTTTATTTATTCTAATGTAGAAATGTGGTCAATACTTTCTAGAAAGTGAAGGATATAGTTGAAGCTAAATTAAAACATTTCTCTGATCTCCTTGTTGAAGCTAAAAAGTGTGTGCAGAATCCTTTTGTACTTGATTGCTTATCTGATGATATTGATTTGTTGGTGAAGAATGATAGTTTGTGTGTAAACTTGAGGATGGCAGTGAATTCCTGAAAGATCTTTCTTTTGGAACTTAAAGAGAGGTATGGGAGAATTTTTCATTTGAAGTGCAATTTAAACATTTTGTTTTGGGAAATACATTTTTGTGGTAACATTTTTTTTTTATTACCCTTTGTTCTTGATGTCAGAGGGGGAGAAAAATTGACATTTCCTAATGGGGAGAGATATGGAGAACAAAGTATATGTTTATAGGAGGGAGAAAAGTAGTTATAAGTATTTTTCCATTAATGACAAACAGGGAGATTGTTAGAAATATATGTTTGATTGTCATTGATGTCAAACCCAATGATCTAGATTGGTTCGGATATAGCAAGTTAGTATGTATAGGTGTTGTAGAGAAGTTTAAATAAGTGTTGCAGAGCAGTGATATGTATGTATGATGCAGAACAATGGAAGATAAGTATGTATGCATAAAGGTGGAGAACATTGTGATATGTCAAGTTGCAGATGTGTTGCTTCGAAAATGTGTGTTGCTAGCATGAGGATACATTTCTCATATTATCTAAGTTTTGGTGATGGCTGTAGCAATTGTTTTGGTGCTTTGAAATTTGTGCTCTAAAATTTATGCTCTGGAAGTGTATTCAACATTGATGATGTTCGACAATGATTGTAGTACTCCACATTCATCTACATTTTAGTTTCTGGTGTTGATATTTTGGAAATACGTTGTTCATGATCTTAATTTCTAAAGGTCAAGTTGGATCATGTTTTTGTGCTTCAGAAGCATGCTTGTGGAAGTGCAAGGATATGTTCATTCTAGGTCTAGCCGACCTTGAATGTTTTTGTTCTTGTTTTGTTCTGGTACTTGTAACGTGTAATTTGACCATTGGAATATTCTTGAAGGAAATCATGTAGAAGACCGATGAAGAAGTATTCTTGGGTAAAGTTTTCTTAAGGCCGACTTGGTTCATATAGCAATCTAGTATATATATATATATATTATGATTGATTCAATAGTGTTATGATGAGTGGATGAGTGTGTGGAAGTGTAAGTGTAAGTGAGAATTGGTGTGATGGTAATTGGAGAAGGTAGATTGAGTTAGAATTGCAGAGATTCTAGACAAGGTTTGATGCAAGCGATTGTTTGGATATTTGAGCTTATCAGGTTTTGGTTCCATGCATGTGTAGATGCAATTTTCTCAATTCATTTTGGTCTCTATTTTTTGGTAGTGAGCCTTCCAGTAGTAAGCCATTATATTTTGGGAAATGAGTCCTCCGGGAAGTGAGCCCTCCAACAGCGAGCCTTATAATCTTCATATAAATACTTATATTTTCCTAAGAGTTAACCTTATCTATTGTTTTTCCCATTTGGGTTTTCCATGTATAAAAATCTAGTGTCTCTCTCATGGTTGCACATTTCTTTCATTTTAGTTAAGTTGCATGCTTTTCTTTTGAGCTGAAGTTAATTGATAATAAGTCAAGTTTTAGAAGTTCAATTTTAATCTTTACAAAGGGGAATACTGATTTACGCCCCCCTTAATAAAGGGGATTGTGCATGAGTGAGGATAGGGATAGGGATTGTGCATAAAATATAAAGTTTTGATTTGCTTATTGTGCATGAGTGAGAGAGAGAGAGGGAGATGGAGAGATATAAATATAAGATATAAAAAGTGACATATAAAGGTATAGAGAGGGAGATATAGAGAGATAGAGTAGGAGAGGTGGAGAGAGAGAGATAGAGTGAATAAGAGAGAGTGGTGTCTATAATGAGATATAGATAGAGAGGAAGAGGGAGAGATGAGATTATAGCGATAGAGGAGGTGAGAGTGAATGAATAAAGGAGACCATAGAGACACATAACAGTGAGACAAGGAGAGAGATGGAGAGATGGGGGAGAGATAGAGAGATGAAGAGAAATACTGAGTGTATTCTTGTGTAAAAGTGAGAGAGATCATATATAGAGATATAGATAAGGAGGTAGAAACATGGTGTATGTGTGTGTGTGTGTGAGAGAGAGAGAGAGAGAGAGAGAGAGAGAGAGAGAGAGAGAGAGAGAGAGAGAGAGAGAGAGAGAGAGAGAGAGAGAGAGCGAGAGAGAGAGAGAGAGAAGGGGGGGACAAAGATAGAGAGGAAAATAGAAATAGAGTTGGAGAGAGAGTTATATATCAAGGTAGAGATATAATAATTTTCATTATAAAATTAATATATAATTGTCATGTGAGAAAATAGGAAAGACCTACAAAAAAAGTTTGAACAACCATAAAACTCTAAATTCTATGCACAATAAGCAAAAACAACCAATATAGAATGAATTCAAAATGCATAAACATGACAATCAAAGCAATCTCAAGCATCAAAGTCATGCATCTCCATTGTTCTTGTTAACCTTCTAGCAAGTGCTCTTAGATTTGAAGTGTGCACCTAGCAAGTTGGAAGCATGAAAATTGTTTAGTCCTAAATGTATAGTGGTGGATAATCAATAACACAGTGGTACCTGCACGTACCAACATTCATGGAACAGAACAACTGTACATCATCATAATATAAACAATAGATGATAGTAATTAGACCAGAAAGTTATATCTTTATTCCAATGTCTCCCATTCCATACATGATCCCCCCTCTGAGGTTCCAACCAAACAATATATAGAGCCGACAGTTGGCCAAGTTGCCAACCGTCACCAACTCCCAACTACCCGATGGGAACCTTTCGGCAACAACAAAACATAACCACACATAACACACTTATAATTATTATTCATACTAACATATGTTTTTAGCCCTAACATTAGCCCCCCCCAAAACGTAGTCGTCTTCCAGATGACCCAGACAAGAGAAACTGAATTATATAAAACATAGCTAAGACCGAGAAGAGGGAGGAGGTGTCCCTGTACTGGCCGCAGGAGGAGGTTGTTGTCTGGCCTGAAGTTTTAGGTTCTTTTCCACCAGCAGCTGCTGTTCCCGTGCTTTCTTCACCATGTGAGCAGGCTTCCAGTAGCTTTTTATCTTTTTGTTCCAGCTGTAAGGTGAGCTCAGCCACTTGGGCTGCGAATGCCTCCCAGTCACCCGTACCAGTTTTTGCTGGTACCGTACTAGTTTCTGCCTCCAAGTCACTCGTACTAGTTTTTGCTGGTATCGTACTGGTTTTTACTACCACCATACCAGTTTCTATTGCCGTCGTACTAGTTTCCGCCGACACCGTACCAGTTTCTACTGACACCGTACCAGTTTCTGTCGTTGTCGTACTAGCTTCTGCTGCCGCCGTACCAGCTTCTACCACCGTAATACCAATTTCTGTTCTTGCTGCAAGTACAACCAAACTGATCTGTGGCAACGATATCCATCGCTGTGCCGACGGTTCCCCCTCTCCAATCTTCTGGAACATTGCACTCGTACTCTTCCATTGCGCTCGTAGCCCTCCATGCCAATCTTCTGGTTTGAATGAAACCCGCACTGTGTACCCTTGGAACTGGATGACCGAAGCTCATTCGTGAGGGTTATAACCGGATACCATGGTCCGTAGGACTGGCTCGAACTCTTTAATGTTAAATATGGGCATCTGCATAGCGTGGTTGACCTGTGCTTTTTTAAGCGATTCCTTCGTCACATGGTCTGGAGGGTTTTCCTCCCACCAAGTACGACATTCACTGCCAGCCACACTCTTGAATGCTACGTTTGCTGCCATGAGTTCCTTTGCATCCTTTGTTGCCTTCAATCTGCTCTTGGTTTTCCTGCTGCTGGCAAGTTTTGTGGTAGTCATGGTTGTACTGCAACTGCCTTTCTCTACTCTTCTGCCCATACCCCTTCCCGAGTCGTTATTATAACCGCCTGACAGATTATCTCGCCAGTTGGTACGACCCATTATGTCACTCTTCGTTTCCTTGCTGTACGGTCTCCTTGATTGTCCTGACAAGTGCCTATTGTACGGATGTCTCTGCCTGTCCACCTGGTACCTTATGTCGTACAGATCTCTATGTCTGCCTGACTGATGCCGTACGTCATACGAACTTTGCCTTGTGGGTGTGGTTGATGCTGATTGATGTACAGATGTTGATGATGTTGGCCGTACGGATGCTCTTGGCCATACGAATGTCTCTGTTTGTCTGGAAAATGTTAATGCTGGTTGTCGTACGGATATCTCTGCTCTGCATGTACTGGTGGAAGTGGGCCATACACCGTACAGTGGGGGTATACCCTCAAGGGTTATGGTCGTATGGTAGCTTCGTACGTCGTACGGTACTACAAGTTGACAACCTCCTGTTTCTCCTAAGCTGTACTCGTACGGCGAATGGTTTTCTCTTCCTCGTGCCACAATTCTAGTCACTATGTGTCATACACCGTACGAAGCCTGTATGCTGTACACTTGCTCCCCTTCAGATGAGTTTTGTATACCGTACATGTACGGTAGCCTAAGCCTTTCCCTTCCTGTATTCAGTACACCATACACCGTACAGTGGCTCCAGTCTCTCGTGCCCTGAATCCATACGTCGTACAGTATGACTTTTGTGTTGTTTGATAGACTCTGGCAATCTTCTGCAAACCGTACGCCATACGGTATAGCCCTCAGATTTTCATGCCTTCTTGATCGTTCACTCCATACCCTATACGAAATTGTCCCCTCTCGGGCATCCGTACACGTGCTCCGTACTATTTCTTTTGTCCTTGCAACATGCCATTGATCCGTACGGTGTACTACTTCCTTTCGTATGCCCAGTCTTGTCTGGTTGTTAGGTTCATCTTCATGATATTTCAATTTTTTAGTACTTGTCAACTTGGACTTAGTTGCTTTTTCCCTTACAAGTATCACCTGTGGTTTTGCCTCATTGCCCAGATTAACCTTCTCCACACCCTGTTCCTTGTACTTGATGGTTTTATCCCGTTCAAATTGGTGTGCTGGCGTGTCGTCCATCCGTGCCATTCCCTCTTGGTATCTACCGTACTCCGAGGGAAAATATTGTTCTTCCATCTCGTCGCTTGATTCTCCTATCTCACATATTTGAAGTATGTGACACTCTGGGTGGAAGAGCTCATAGTCCTCCATTTGCCAATGAAAAAGTCCTGCCATCGAATTGGCTCCATCCTCTGAACACCCGTCTAATTCCAACACTCCTTCCTCGTTGGGCTCTTTTCCGCCTCTGCTTCCATCGGAACCCCACTCCCATCAATTGGAATCTTCTGACTCGGAGTCTGATGACGCGAGCTCTTCGTTGACGGACTGGTTCCTAAGATCAATTACATACTTATGACCGTCACTCTCAATTGAAAGCGTATTTCTTTTCCAGTTATGATTAGCTTTAGCCATGATCAGCCACTCCCTTCCTAGAAGAGCATCGTACACTTTCCTTTCAAGCGGGATGACTACAAAATCTAGGAGGAACTGCTGCGTCCCGATTACCACCTTTTGTGCCATGAGGGTGCCGAGGGGTTTGATACCATGTTGGTCAGCACCGACCAGGTGGAAGGTTGGTGGCCAGAGGGTAGGCTTGCCCAGGCTTCGCCAGGTACCTTCTGGTAGTACGTTGACTCCAAACCTGCCATCAACAATGGTGTTAGTAAGCTTCTACCCCATTATATCCATCTCTACCATTGCTGGTTTCTGCCCAGTGCCCACCATGAGTAGCATAGGATTCATGGCATCCGTACCAGATTCCTTTACCAGGGTCTATCCTACATGGGTCCGTCCCCGTTTGGTTTTCCTGTCCAGGGTTAGTGTCCATGGTTATATTCGTCAAAGCCATCCTTATTTGTGGTATGGTTTGCAAAAGTTGTACACTCGTACGGGTACTATGGTTTGTAACATCTGCTTGATGATAGTTTTTTCTGGTTCTTGCCGGACTGGCGTATCGACGACCAGGTGCAAGGCCCTCCACTCTTCAGCCATCGCCCGCTGGATATCTGCCCTTGCTTCTTGAAGTCTTTCTTTTTCTGTGCGAGGGTCGGGGTACATGGCTTTCTTGTTTTGCAACCTCATGATTGCCAGTACGTCTTCCTTTGATCCCTCTACATCGAGCATGTTCACCCCTTTTTGCTTTGGGCAATCTATGTCCTCGTGATTCCCTAGACCGCATCATCTACACAACAAACTCCCTCCATCACCTCCATTTTGGCATTCTCGAGCGAAGTGACCCCATTCATTGCACTTTCTGCACTGAATCATGGGTCGTCCCTTTCCGTCGTATTGAATCCTGCTCCTTGGAGTGTTATTATTGGATTTGTTGTTCCCCCGTCGATTGTTTTGGTACCCTTCGGGTGAGGCGTCAAGGTTTGTGGTTGGCCTTGGAGGTGTTGCTAGTGGCGTGGTTTGGTCGGGTTGGGCGTAGAGCACTTGTGTGCTCCGTGCCTTCAAGTTGTATGGGCATTCCTTGGTGGAATGTCCCATTATTTGGCAGATGTCACATAAGACTTTAAGGGGACAACCTCCTTTAGTGTGCCCTTCGGTCTTGCAGTCAATACACCATAGTTCTTTTCCTTCCCTACCACTTTCTTTGTCACCTTTTAACTCCTTCATCATCCTCATCATATCCTTGCAGAGTGCTTGCACTGTTTTTGATCCTCCGTCGCTGTCATCGTTCGTACTGTCACCATCGCTGGTTCGTCGCTTTCCTCGGGATGTTTTGTTTTCACTTTCGATATCCATGGCACGATTGTATGCTTCATCGTACGATGACGGAGGTACTACTTTCATCGTCCTTCTTAGGGATGGTACCAATCCTTCCATGAACCACCATTTCTTGAGGCCATCTGCCGACTGGTTCTCCATTTTGCTCAGTAGTTCTCTTAGTCGTCTGTTATATGCGCGCACGCTTTCGTTTTTTCCTTTTTTGGTGTTGTAAATTTTTGCCACAATCTCGTTGTCGTCCCGTAGGAGTTTGAATTCTTCCTTGAAGGCCTTCTTCAGATTGCTCCAAGATGTTTTATGCTGAGCATCAAGGTCTGTGTACTAGTCAATAGCTATTCCTCGCAAAGTGGCTAGAAATGCCTTCACCCAGTAATCTCGGTCGTCTTGGCCATTTGCTTCCCAGATGGTAACGTTTGTCTTGCAATGCCGTACGAGATCCTCTGATCTGTCACCCATGAAATTTGGAAGTTTTTGTTTCTCCAGGGTGTGTGCCATCATTTTTTTCTGTGCGGTTTTATGTAGTGCCTGGAAATGGCTATATGCCAGGAAGGTACTATGTGTCCGGGTAGTGCCGTACGCTCCTGGTTTGGTTGGGTCCCTGCCAACCGGGCTTTGGTCACCTTCACTTCTATAGTCCCTCCTTCCCGGGGTTTCCGAGTCTGATCTTCCTATTTTGATGCCTCTGACAATGACAAGTTTTTAATGTCGGACAATGTCGCTTCGAAAATAGTGGCGATTTCCTCGTGCAGGTCTCGTACCACCTCTCCTTGTTCGGGAAATTTTGATTGTGTGCTTTGTGATTCGGTTCCAGAGTCTTCTTCACTTGACTTCGAGTGTGGGGCTTGGTCGGCGAGATCTTCCTCCACTACGTCTGGAAGTGGCAGGTTCCTGGCGACCTCGGCCAACTCCTTCCACGTACACGGTTTTTGCCTCTCCCGACTACGACTCTGACTCACACTCCGACTTCTGTTGTGTTTCTCTGGACTCCTTGAGTCGACAACCTCTCTTAGTCGTCGTCTCATATTGGCCTGTTCTTTTATGCGGAGGGATCACCGTACGATTCCCTCGTTTACTCCTTCGGTAGCAGTGGTATGTCTGTCTTTGTTCGGCCGTAGGGGCATCAAGTGCCAAAGGTATGGCGCTGACTGGCCTCCCTCTCCTCTTCCTCCCTACGATTCCGTTCCTCATACCGTCAGAGAACTTGTTGCCGTCAAAGTTCCTTTGCTGTTTCCTCCCTTTGGTCTTGGAGTGCAATCAAATTCCTGGCGAGTAACCTTGGAATACTTCCGAGTAGGTCAAAGATGGAGGTGCTGACGGTGACTTCACCACGTACCGTACCTTCCGAGACGACTCCTTCTTGAGCCTCTCGCTGTACGTACTGCGTGACCGACACATCCCACAACTCCACCAAGTCTACCGTCAACTGATCCTCTCGTTCCTCTTCCGCGATACTCTCTTCGTGTGTGTTGCTATCCACGATAATTAATTGTTGGTTAAATGGTCGGCCCATTAATTGCTTCCACCTGTTGCCATGGTTATCTCCAGGTTCGTTCAGGCAACAGTGCCAAAATGTTTAGTCCTAAATGTATAGTGGTGGATAATCAATAACACAGTGGTACCTGCACGTACCAGCATTCATAGAACAAAACAACTGTACATCATCATAATATAAACAATAGATGATAGTAATTAGACCAGAAAGTTATATCTTTATTCCAATGTCTCCCATTCCATACATGATCCCCCCCTTTGAGGTTCCAACCAAACAATATATAGACCCGACTGTTGGCCAAATTGCCAACCGTCACCAACTCCCAACTACCCGACGGGAACCTTTCGGCAACAACAAAACATAACCACACATAACACACTTATAATTATTATTCATACTAACATACGTTTTTACCCCTAACAAAAATGTTATAATAGAAAGAAGATACCAAAGGCATGGTTGATGAAAATAAGGATTCGATTCAGAATTTATAGAGATTTGAGGATTGAATAGATGATCAAGATCAAATTTGATTTTGAGAGATCAAAGGCTAGGATCACATAAGAGGGCGAGTTAAGTGGAGGACGAAATAGGTAAGCGGAGTAAGAAGTGGAGAAGAAGATATGAGTGAAATTGGAAAGATGGAAGAGAAAAGTGGATAGAGAGAGAGAGAGAGTAGTGAAAATGGAAGGTGTAAAATGTAAGTGGAGAGATATATAAGGGAAGGTAAGAGTTGAGTGAGAGTTACAAATAGAAAATTAGTGAGTGATAAATAAATAAATAATTTTTTTTATTTTCCTAATAAAAGAGATAATTAATTAAATGTAAATTTAATTAATTATATTTAAAATTGATGATAAATTAAATAACTAAAAAATTATCTTATTTGAGAGGAAAGGATAAGTTAAGAGATTAAATAATTAATAAAATATTAAATCTAAGATGAATTGATAATTAGGGTGAATGAAATGATAATTAGAGAATTGTTGATTAAAGATAAGTAGAAGAAATTACTAGTAAATAATTAAATTTATTTAATTGAAGTATAGAAGAAAGACATTGATGTCTATTGAATGATAAAAAATCAGTTGATTGACATGGATGAAAAATTAGTAAAAAGTGTTGATGCATACAATGGACAATTTTTAGTGTCTACATTTTGCCTATCTTTGAGACAATGTGAATTTGAGCATTGCTTCAAATAATTTTTTTAAAAATTGATTTAAATTGTACCTCGGTGACGGTAAGATATTATGACGCCTCCTCAAAAAATTAGGCATAAAATTAGGATCTTGAGGCCAATTTGTCAACATTCAAATATGAGTCTAAAAACATCTTCGGGTAAAAAAAAAAGAGTTTGTAGGGTCAAGTTATGAGGTTTGGAAGGCAAAAGAGACCGCAACCAATACAAATAATTCAATCACCACTCCCCTTTAGGTCAAAATTAGGCTATGAATAGGCCATTAGGGATCCTTTTAGGCTCATTTATGCATGTGCATTAGAGAATTCTAGAAGATCAGATCTAGCATGCAGTGAGACTTTGTGAGGCTATGACAGACATTCGAGAGCATGGGCATTGAGGATCGAGCGAACAACAGGAGCACCTCCAAAAATATGTATTTCATCCTTGCTTGTGATTTTTGGTAGATTTTTGTAAATTTTCAAAACAAAATTCATATTAGACAAATGCGTCATCACGTATTTGAGCACACAAAAGAAGCATTTATGGATTTAATGTCATAATTATGAAATTGGCACCACATTCTTTAAATTCAATACATTTGGTTGAAAAACCCTAGTTGTTCGAGTGCACCACATATTTTTTTTTCTACACTAAATCTGCAAACTTTGATGCATCGCATGTGTGTATTTTCTACACTATATTTACAAACTTTTATCAATATTGCTAAATGAAACACATTCACTTAAACACATTGCATTTGTCTAAATGAAACACATTTGATTATTGACTTTGAAATTGACTTTTTTTTTTGAAATTATTAGCCCATTTAGGTTAAACATGACAAATTTGACCTTGAAATTAATATAGAATAGCCTTTGACCACAAGTATGACTCTGACCCTTGTATACATGAGATAGTAGACCCAATTGTATGTATTTGTGACATTAGCTAGGTGAGGGGGAGTGATTGATACTTTACACACTAGGAATCTATCATGTTTACTTCAAACCTAAGATTGAGCCTAATCATGGTTTGATCACAGGTTTAGCGGAGCGATAGCATTCTAAGACTAGCTCCTTTTATCTACCTACTGGGGAGGCTTCTATGACTTTAGAGGATGTATGCAACATCCTATAGATTTTGATTGCAAGAGAGAGAGTAGCATATGAGAGGGATGCTAGTATAGTAGCACCGAGTTGATTGTTTCAATGTGATGCTCAAGATCTAGGTATTGAACAATATGAGATTTGATGGGACACCATGGTAGAGTTGTATGATAGGTTGATTTTGATCATTTGTGCAATTGTAGTAGGGGTACTAGCTCCAAATAGACAAGGACATGAATTTCCAGTTGGATGGGGCCACATTCTCGAGGGTATGATACTACAAGGCACAATCTAGGCTTGGGAGCCTCGTGTGTTACTAATGCTTTACTTCCAATTGTATGATGTTCAATGATAACTTTAAGAAACCCCCCCTCAAAAAAAGATATAAAATCCTGGCGAATTTTTATTTATTTTGGATAAAAATAATAATTTTTATTGATGAATCTTTCATTTTTTAAAAGAAAAATATTAATTTTATTGGCGAATTTTTTTACATCAAAATTCTTTGGTATAAAATCTTGACAAATCTTAGAAAAAAAACATGAGTATGCATTAATTACTATTGCAAATAATTTCATGTAAAAAATAAAATTCTTATAGAAAAGTAGAGGCCTAAGGTGTAAATCATTAATGAGTTTAAAGGGTAGACACTACTTTATCTAGTTACTACCATTAATTTGAATTAATCTAATTGCCCTCTTTGTATTTTGTCAGATAAAATGTACTTAAAATTTGTAATACTCTTGGGTCCCAAAATTGATTTTCATTTAGATCAACAATTGGAAAGCAACTCAACCCCCATGAGCATTACAACTTGTAGGTACAATTTACCTCATGCAATGTAATGATGGTCATTAGATTATATTTTGAATAAATGGTGACAACTAAAGATTGTCGATAAACCATAAAGTAACTAATAATTATGATGTATTATTGGTGAATTAATTTATTGTTTTACATTAAATTATAATTTTTTTGCGAATGATACAATCATGCATAGAATTTTTGGTGAATATTTGAGTTCAAACATTTAATAAAAGAAAATCTCTGGTGATTTAAATAAGAATAAAATAAAATATTGTAAAAATGTGGTGATTTAGGTCAACTTAAAACTTGAACTATTAGCCAAATTTTGATTTTTAAATTTTTAAAAGTAACCAATTGGCAAATATTAGCCACTAAAAAAATCACTGATGATGTTGCTTATAGAGGTACTTGTTCTATTGGGTGTAGGGGTGACATTGATACAAGTTTGGGTCTCAAAGCATATTGTGGTGTGCTATCTTATCATAGGGAGATGAGTCAAGCTCAAATTGCCATATATATTTATTGTTATGTCAATGTCATTGCACAGAAGTGACTGGGACACACACTATACTAGAGGCATGAGATAGACTTATTGAGTGACTTTGCATGGAGGCATTACAAAGACAACCTTGGTTGGAAGGGCTAGCATTTTTCATACTATTGTTAATAGAGATAATTGATTGGGAGGACTATCTCTAGCTAGAGGATCATTAAGTTACACTTACCAAAGAGGTTATTGAGATAGTCCGGGGAGCAATAGGGTGTTCTCGTAGGTACAACTTATTTTGTACACTCCTCTTAGGAGGTAGGTAATTGAGGGCTAGTTGCGAGTCCATAGTTCATATATATAGAGTTTCACCATTTAGAACCTAGATAGTGGGGAGCTAGGCCAGAGGTGATTGATATGAGCATGACATCTCAATATGACACATGGTGGGCCACACAAAGGCCTACGCTATTCACAGATCCATATATGCTCGTCCCTAGGGAGATAGAGAGACCATAGAAGACAAAGAGAGGGAGAGGGAGAGTGGGAGGCAAAGGAGATGGGTTGGGAGAAGAGATGATGGTGATGATGGTGGTGATGATGGTGGAGGTAAGGGGATGAGATTTTGATCCCTAGATTTGTTCAAATATAGGAGGCTGGCGAGGAGCTTGAAAGGGATAAGAGGAGTATGATGATGAGGAAAATGAAGAGGTCACCATAGATGAGGGTCTTCCCAGGGATGAGGATATGCAAGATGTTGCTACTGGAAAGGATGCAAAGGACATCCTAGATGATGGAGCTATGTGAACATAGATTAGGATTTAGAGGGACCAGTTTGCTGAGCTATGATCACATTTAGATGCAAAGAGGGCTGCATGGATGGCAAAGACAGACACATTGATAGCCTCTCAAGATACTAGATAGTGGTTAGAGCCTATATAGATGATTAGATAGCACAAAGATTGATTGCATTTTGTAGACACCCAAAAATGGTCAACGCTTGCGAGGTCATACTTTAACATTTGCGCATTGCCTCATTTTAGGTTTTTGCGCCGCATTAACATTTCTCCTATGTCACGCACTTGGTCTTTATCATTTGCGAACATTGAGTCATTCTTCTACATTCCTCAATCATCTCGTCCTCGAATTTGGTCTTGTCGACAACATTATCCAGTCATGATTTTGATCAATTTTACTCTGTCGCATCAATGTGCGTATTCATTTGTCATCATTTTGGACATCGTCAATCCTAATTAGGGTTTAGTCCTCTTATCAATCTTGTCGATTTATCATCAATCCTTCAATCTTGTCGTTTTACGATCAATTTGTCATTGATCGTGGTCATGTCTAATCTTGTCATCTTGCAATCTATTTTGTCAATTTTGACATTTTGCAATCAATTTTGCTATCGATCATTGTCTGTCTCAATTATGTCAAGTTGGATCAATTTGTCATTGTTCCTTGTCAATTGGCGCATCTATCAATCAAATCATTCTGTCGCATTGGTCCTTTATCAATTCAAAATCATGACATTAATTATCTCTAATCAAGACCTAATTGTCATCTTCGCATTTCTAATTCGTCTTCTAGGGTTTTATGATTTGGTCATTTAACCTAATTTGCCATTTCTTCCTCTAGGATTACTAAATTATTTATTAATCCTAAGTCTTCTTATTACAATTAAATCTTTATTTAATTGGCTAATTATTCCTCTTTGTGAATTGATTAATAAATGAAAAATTATTAATTAATTCACTAATTTTCCTAAATCCTATTTTTCATCAATTTCTAATTCCAATTTCCTAATTGGTCATCAATTTCATTTTCCTAATTTTCAAATTTCTAATTCTTTTTCCCTCCTATTTCATCTCCTAATTCTATGGGAGTGGCATTTCAATTTGTCATGAAATTGTCATAATTGATTAATCAATCAATTTTGACATGAAATGTGTCATAATCAATCAATCAAAATTGTGCATGGAAAGTGCATAATTTGCATAATTTGTCATAATTAACATATTGATTTGCAATTTCCATTTGAATTGCATCATGCCAATCTTGTCACTTCTCCAATTTCTCTATAAATTGGATAATTTTTCTTCAATCAACCCCTTCTAATAACCCTTCGAATCCCTTGACCCCTTCAATTACTTCTTGAAATCCGAATTGCTGTCAAACTATCAAATTTTAGTTCTAGTACTCTTGAGCTTTTTGCTTTCAATTGTGAGAGCACTTGTAGGTGAGATCCACAAAACTATTGAAGAGGAAAGAACAACAATGGAGCCGCATGGAAGGAGTATTCAATCTTGAATCTGGTTTGCATAATGTTTTCTTTTGAATGCTTCATTTTCATACCTCTATTGAATGTGTATTGTGATTAGGTTCATTGCAATGAGTATTTCTTTGATTGAGCTATCATGTTTAACGTTTTGATTTGATCTACTTCTCTTGTGATGATTCCTAATTTCTATGCTACACATTTATATAAAATCTTAGTGTGCATGAGATGACTTGCTGGATCTTAGAGGCCGAGAAATAGATTCTCTATTGGCTGGAGCTTTATGAACTCCCACCCTTTCATTTCGCCCTTTTTGCCACAAAAGAGAAAGCATCAAAAATGTATTTTGGCTTTGCCCTTATGCTCAACATCTTTGGAACTTTCGCTTCTCCACCTTCCATTCCTTGTTTCCCCCAAATTGTTCTTGGAGAACTGGTCTTCTTGGACTTTCACCATATCACAACACTATTACTCAAACCCTTAGGCAAATCACCCTTAAGCATATTTGGAGATTTCACTGTTTGGCTACCTTCACTCACACTTTCCATTCACTCAAATCTGAGGTAGTGATTGTATCTACTAACTTCTCTTTACAAACCCATATTCTTCAATCTACTCATGAGACTAACTTTGAGTTCAAGAATACTTTACGTGATTCACAAGTTCAACTCAAAGCTTTTGAGGCTAGCTCTAAAGTACCAAACTTCTAGTTTGGAGGTAGGCAGGAGTAAGCAACATAGATATCATACTTCGAATAATTACTCATTTAATTCCCGAATCTTCAAATGTTGTGGCTGGAGACAGACTTGGAATTTGATGGCCTATATGATTGGTTTTTTACTTTTGGACCGTATATAATAACTTAAAAAATTATTAGATCATATGGATTGATGTGTTATTTTTTTATAAAACTGTATATATGATACTTTAAGTTATTAGTAAACAGTAAAAATTTATTATAAATAAATACAACATAGTATTCTAATTTATAATATTTATTATAACAATATAAATTGGTTTAGAATATTTTGAAAAGGTAAGATATAATTGTTTCTAATTTTTAAAATATTTTAATATAAATTTTTAAAATAGTTTTTATTTTCTTATATAAATTTAAAAACATGTCATATTATAGATAAAACTTAAGATTTTGACATTTATTATTAATAATTATTAATTGATAATCAATATTTTTTTTTAAATGTCCAATGAAAGGCCTTACCAAACAATAATAACATTTTCATATGACCAATCTGGCTGAAGATACTTCTGTTAAATTGGATCAATGTCTTCATCAGTATAACAAAGATCTCCCACCATATCATTGAGAGCTGCTTACTACATGTTTACAAGTTGATTGGACAGATATTTTCTATATGCTGTTTGCACTGCTTACTCTTGCTATTGCTATTATTGTTTTGCTACAGCATTTTGTGCAAATGCTGTTCTGTGTATATTGATTGGATGTTTTATTGCTGTTTCCAGCTGCTTACTCCTCTTGCTGTTGCTATTAATGTTTTGCTACAGCATCTTGTGCAACTGCTGTTCTGTGTAATTGATTAGATGATTTATTGCTGTTTCCATCTGATTATTCTTGCTGTTGCTATTATTGTTTACCTAAAATTTCTTGTACAGCTGCTGTTCTCTGTATCTGTAACTGTTATTGTTATCTTAAATAAAAAAAAACCGCGGAACATTTCAAAGTCATTTCACTATTACACGTCTCGTCGTTCGTTCTAAGGTACTTCCACTAATAGCCACTTGCTTTCAGTCCAAATGAATCTGCTTCCACACACTTGCCACCACAGATCGGCGTAACATAGCAGAAGTTTGCCTGAGTTTGGTACAACATTGAGTAGCTGAGTGGTCCTTTATACAACTTCACCAATGAACAAGCCCGCCTTGTGGAAACGTGTTGAAGGATTTTCCATTCTTTGCTATTTATTTTCTGTAATAACAGAAAATGTCATTACAAATGGAAATGCATTGCAGACTGTTGATTCGTTCTGTGATTTGTCTCTGTTTGGTGGGCTTTATTGCTGCAAAATGTGTTCCTGAAAGATGTGGGTCGATGAGTGTGAGTTACGCTTTCTGGATTAACAATTCTGATTGTGGGTACCCTGGTTTTAACATCATATGCAAGAAGAGCAAATATACTGGGATGTTCGCTCCGTTCTTTAGAGCTTATGCAGGTAATTATACTGAGCATTATCTTCCAGGTTATGATTCAAGATTATGCATATCAATTATACGGGTTACCTCATCATAAATTCGACTTCTCTGAAAGCCGAGTCATGTAATGAAAGTTCGATCTTCTTTCAGCCACCAAACGGTGGGCCTTTCACCATTTCCATGTCCAACAAGTTGTTGGTTGTTGGCTGCATCACTTTTGGTAGCTATGCATTTAAGCAATGGGGAGATGCGAGATGTGTATCAACTTGTGTCTCTCAAAATGATCCACCAAATTGCCGCTATGGGTGTTGTGAAATTACCCTTCCAGATAATTGGCAGTGGGTTAATTTCACGGGCGGAGGTATGTTTGGTTTGCGCAATGATACCACCAACATTTTTGATGACAAGTGTGGCTTCTCCACTGTATTGGAGCCCTCCACCTTCACCCAAGTCGACAATGAAACAAACCTCTTTTGGGGACAAGGTAGGAAGGCTTATTATGGCCTCCGCCTTAACTGGGGTATCAGCCTCCAGAATTGCTCAATGGCTACAGCAACTGCCAATTATTCTTGCTCCTTCAACGCAGAATGCCTTGACTCCCCATCAGGACAAGGGCACGTATGCAAGTGTCTTCCTGGATATGAAGGAAATGATTACTCTAATGGCACAGCCTGCACAGGTATGTCTGCCATCTACACTTTTTGTTAATGTCGTGATTTTCTAATTATGAGAATTAAAGATTGTGTCTTTATTCATAAAATATGATTTAACAAATTTTCTTGAAAATCCTATTATCCTATTTCAATTAGTTATGTACATTAATATATAAATTTCAAATCACTAATGGCTTATTAATCATGATGGATGATCAGATGTAGACGAATGCAGTAATCCCAACTTGAATATTTGCGTTGGACGGTTGAAAGGAGGTATTTGTCATAATTTAGTAGGTGCTTACAATTGTTCATGTGGCAAGGGTTATATTGGAGATGGGTTACAGATTGGGACAGGCTGTGCCTCCACAAACTCAAATAGCTCCATCATCCCAGCAATTATAGGTGATTTGTCCATATTCAATTTACATGCCTATATTTAAGCTAAAGTCACTTATCATTTGCAGTGTTTCTTTATGCTCTTTATCTAGAAATCATGGTCCATGATTTTTTTTATTTCGGGTTAAAGTGCAGGCTCTCTTTCTTCATTTGTTGGAGTTTCTCTAGGAGCTTTTGGATTATTTTGGTGGTTCAGGTGGCGTCGTTTGCGGAGAGATTTCAAGCATAATTGTGGGATTCGGTTGCAGAAAGAAATCGCTTCCAAGGGAGGAAAAGACTTCAAAATATTTTCTGAAAGAGAGTTGCAGAGAGCTTCCAAGTCTTATTCAACAGAATTGGGGAGAGGCGGCTTCGGAAAAGTGTATAAAGGAAAACTCTCTGACGGTAGGGAATTGGCCATTAAAATGGCCGTATCGGCTCCGATGAGTTGATAAACGAAATAATGATTCTGTCCCATATGAGTCACAGGAATGTTGTGAAATTGTTTGGTTGTTGCATGGAAAGTCAGCTCCCTTTGCTTGTATACGAATTTGTTCCGAATGGAACACTTTCTCAACATCTAAAGTCCTGCCAAAATGACTTGCCGTGGGAAAGACGACTGCAGATTGCCATCGAGTGTGCAGAGGCTGTAGCATACATGCATCATGAAGCCTCTCAGCAGAGGCTGTAGCATACATGCATCATGAAGCCTCTCAGCCAATTTTCTATCGCGATATTAAATCCTCCAATATTCTTCTCGATCATACTTTCACTCCAAAAGTGGCCGACTTTGGTATTTCTCGTCTGCAACCTTCCAATGAAATGCACCTGTGTACTAAATCTCCTTCGGGCACTCTGGGTTACGAGGATCCCCAGTTCAAGGCAAGCTGCCAGTTTACAAACAAGAGTGACGTTTATAGCTTTGGTGTAGTTTTGGTGGAGCTTCTCACTGGTAAACCTGCGGTCATGTCTCCTCCTGAGTTGTCTCGAGATGGCGATATGTACTTCTTATATGACCATTTCCTATCTGCATTTAATGACAATCGCTTAATCCAAATCGTAGATCCCAGAGTTGTGAGTGACAGAACCCTAGTGCAGATGAAGAATATGGCACAACTAGCAAAAGCATGTTTGGAAATGGAAGGAATGGCAAGGCCATCGATGAGAGAGGTGGTGGGAGAGCTTGCTTGGATAAGAGGAGGCACAAGACAACCGGGGATTTATGGGGATGTGACACTTCTTGAGCGTAGGGGAACTTCAAGTTAACCAATATTCAATCAGCACGGTGAGAGTACTTTCCCCATTATTGCTCTTGTCCATCTGCTACTATGATTACAGCGGAGGGCCTTCCACTGCATTGATTCCGATGTCAAGTATGTATTGAAGATGATCAGACAAAAAGAGTAGCGTGGTAAGGTATAATTTTTGGAATATACGTTCAAAATAAACGTACGAGAAGTCCTAGTTAGGTGTCAATCATCTAGTTTAGTTTCAATCAATAATAGTTAGCTGACAATAGTTTCAAAATTTGTTGTTGTTAAACTTGTTGCTAATAGATTGGAGAAGCTATACCTCATTGGGATTATGAGACATATATGTGAGGATTGATATCCAATTGTTCAAGGGAGATTTGAAAATTTAGATAGACCTTTATGAGGGTGATGAGAGACTTCATGTGCAAATGGTGTCCAATGATGTTGGGAACTTGGTTGATAGCTAGGTGACCATACTTGCAGTTGACGAGTGGCTTGGTGGCTTGGTGCAGTTAGAGAGCAACTTAAAGAAGTCTTATTAGTCTATGAACTATTTTCAAAGTACAACTTTTACATAATGTATTTTCCATTATTTTATAAGTCAATTTATTATTGTAGCGTTAAAAAAACGTGTGAGAAATCCTAGTTAAGTGTCTTGAAGCCATCTTTAGTTAATTGTCAATCAACAATAGTTAGTTGGCAATAGTTCTAGTTTGCTCCAATTAAATTTGCTATTATGTAGGAAGACCAATGAGTGTTTTGATGATCCTACAAATTTGTAAATTCTTGTTATGAATGATAGGATATCACATATTCATATAGTTTATTTTTGATAAAAAATATATTCTATAAAATAGATTTTGAGATTTGTATTATAAATGATATTTATTTCATTTTTAATTTAATGTTTTGTGTTATAATGAGTGGTTTACGAAAAAAATTATATATATATTTGCATCTCTTACAAATTTGAATATAAAGATTAGTAATTGTAAGAGAAACATAATCTATTGTTTATAATGCTGAAAAAATAAAATAACATACTTTAAATTATAATTTTAATGTTTTAATATTTTATGTCTTGATTACAGTTATAAAAATTAACATATAAATGCATTTGCATATTCATGATACATGACGAGGATCAGGGACCTAAAAGGTTGTTCAATCCATTTCATAGTATTATGCTCATGCACTACATGTATTGAACATGACTTCTCCCACTAGAATAATATATAGATTGCATTTGTATGATAGTTTAAATGATGGTAACTAATTTGAAATCACCAATTATACAAGTTGTTAGTAAATTATTTTATGGGGCTCTATACTACTAGTTATTGCTGCTAATGTACTTTGTACAAAAAAGTTCAATCATAACATACATGATGTTTGTATTAAATAATACCAAATACAATCTTATGTAAATTGATTGTTACAATATATTATTATCAAAGTATTCAAGATGCATAAATTATGATATGTCTTCATTAAGTAAGAAAACAATAATTGGGTTGGTTTGTTGTTTGTGTTATATTATATTTTCTATGTAAATTATCAAATTAGATTATTTTTATTTTAATGCTATGAATAGTTTGTTTGTTACAAATATGCAATAGTTGTGTTTAAATGGTTCATGTGAAATTAAATACCACATTCATTAAAATAATAAAGCACATAATTATGTAGTTGTAGAGGTAAAAATAAATCATCATGGTATCTATGCCAATACATGCAATAGTCAAGCAATCAATTAACTAACTTATATAACAGAGATGACTAAAGAAACAATATTGAAGTGTATGCTAAAATGAATGCTATTTTTTTTTCAAAGAAAGAAGCACTTAACTATTTGTGTGACAATATATGTTCTACAATATAAATATTTTTATATCCAAATTAGAATTTTTCTATCATATCTACATTGTGAATCTTTGATGAACTATAGAATAATTTCACACTAACTTGTTTAAAACTACATGTGAGAAATTGACCTAAAAAATCACGGTGTTTAACTAGGACCTTCTAATTAAAAAAAAAAAACTCAATAGTGTTATTCATTTCATAATTTTAAACTCATGGGTTTTATGTTTGTTTAAACTATTTTTTTATATATTAAGTGTAATATTAGTTGAAATGAATTTTTCGATTGAATATTTAAGTAGTATAATTAAATAGAGGTATACAAAATATAAAATTTAAAAATGGGTACATATGATATATCATACAATGAGGGGATGTTTTGATAGGAATTGTGTACTAGGAGTATAAAAATTCAGTATATAGTGGTAGAAATAAAAATTAAGGGAATTATTTAAGATTCTATGAGCAAAAGGAATATAAGACAACTTTACTACACAAATTGTTTAGGCTAGAAAAAATAAATTAATATGTTGAAATATATAATGATGTGAGATCAATTATTAGATAAAAGTGTCATAGATATCATTATGTGACAAGGATGAATTAATGTAAAATGATGTAATCATTAAAGAACATGCAACAAGAGATAATAAAGTTGTCTCAATAGTCACCCTAACTATAAGGATAAATAATTATAGGCCAAAGAGATTCTACAAACCACAAATGGGTTTTTAAAATCACATGAACTAAGGTAGTTAAAATAATCCAACAAGATCCATCTGCCTTCTTTAAGAGTAACTCCTCTTGGAAATTAAACAAATCATCTATTAATTTTTTTTCTCTCTAAGACCAAGGGGGTCAAGTACAAATCCTAAGATCACCATTAGGGTTAAAAAAAATATCATGTACTTTCAAACCTCTTATAAACGATTATATTTCACAAATCGAAGATACCCTTTCTAGTCCACTTGTAAAAACCCTTTGAAAAATGGCCTAATACACTTGTTATAAGACACATGAAAAGTGTCATTGGTCTTGAGATTCTTTCCATTCATGAAAAGATGCTCAGTTTTCTGCAATTCTCCCAAAAATGCCATGAGAAGACCCAAAAACGCTGTGGTTTGGACCAAGGGCGCTATGGGAAAAACCAATAATTCCACCATACTCCCCAAGAATGCCTCTATTCATACTAGAAGCGCTGACAAACATACCAAGGGTGCAAGGGGTCTTGATTTGTAGATGCAAGCCAATTGACCAAAAACACCATTCTAGAGACCAAAAACGCTATGGTATCAACCTAAAACACCATGGTAAGTACCATAAATGATAGGGTACCTACCAAGGGCCCTATCTTAGGAACCAAGGGTGCTGGATTGTCCTGGGGGTCTCTAAAAGTCAGTTTTAAACTCGTTTTGTGCATTTTTTGATTGTGGGTTTACTCTAGAGGCTTGTGTTGTCTACGTTGACATTCTCAAAGTTGACTATGATGTTTTTTGACCCCTTATTATTTTTCTTGTGCTCTGGTAAGAGGGTTCATGCCTTACCATTGAGGTGTTTCATATGTGATTTGTGGCACCGCCGAGAGGGAGAATGCCTCGTTGTTGAGGGATTGGTTTTACGGCTCCAGTGGGATGTGTTATTCCACACTATTGAGGATTTTATGTTATTTGGATCTATTTTATTATTTTCATCCATGATTGGTTTATCCTTGGTGTCTTGGTGAAGGCTTCTTTCTATGAGTATGGCTTATGAGTCCTCTTTGCTCAGTTTGGTGTTTAGTTTATTGTATATGTTCTTATATCACTTTTGAGCCTTCGTGATGTTATTTTATATTCTATGGATGTTCATTTACCCTATGGCCTTGGTTAATGGTTGGGGGAGTGGGCTCTTGCATATGTTGGACCTAATTTATGAGTACTAGATCTCTAGGAATGGGGTCTAAACTTATGGAACCACATGAAGGGTTGATGGTATAATTGAAAGTGATAACATAATAATAATTGATTAGTGGGTTGGGTATTTAGGAATACACCTAATCAAGATAAAGAATATTATATTGTATGCCCCAATTGCACGGACCCGTGGAGGTGTTTTTGGGATCCTAGATTGGGAAGACTGTCAGAGCGATATACCCGATCTCCCTTGATTAACTCCACGGTGGAGATAAATGCCACATGAGGTTAGCATGTGATGATACTCTACCCACATGTATCCATTGTCCATATGCCTTGCTTGTTTATTTTTCCTCTGGAGGTTGGTTACATTGATTTTAGCCATGTGTTGTGCTTGATGGTCTATCCTCAGGTTTGAGTCTTGTGAAGTTATGTTGTACCCTTTGGAGGATAGGTGTCAGCTTAGGTCATGAGTGTGAGTTGGAACCTTTGTCATCTCCTATTCACGAGGGGTGGTTCTTTGACTGGTTCCACATAGTCGAGTGGTTGAATGCCTTCTTCCATTGGCATACTTTTCTTGGTGTAGCGTGCGTAGATTGGATTCTTCATGTGACTGTACTTCAGAGCTGATTCCTATGATCTTGGAAGAGAAGACAATGTATTATAAATAAATTACATATGTATAAGAGATGATGTATTCATGTATAAGCTTTACCATATATTTGAAAGGAATATGTAATAAGACTTGATGTTGAGACTAGAGAAAGTACTTGGATTATTATTTGATGTATCGGTTGTTCATTATGTAATATAAGATAGGAAATCTATGTGAAATAAAATGGTTTATATGTATTTGAGTTGCATTGTATTTATGAGATGGTTTAGTATCATATTATGTTGTAGAGTGAATGATAGAAAGAATGGAATAGGTAGCATCGATCTTTACTTGAGTAACTAGGGGAATCATTGATATTAACTAGATTAATGAATGGTGAGATGTTTCTATTAGAGTTTATTATGTGATATAGATGTATGAGCTCAATGTGGAGATAAAATGGAGTAGCTTTTATACAATTAAATGTTGTATTTGCTTCCAGAGCCGGTATCTTGCTACGTTGTCCTATGAAATGAATATTGGAAAGGATAGTGGTGGTTGCTTGAATCCTAAGTGAAATGGTCAAGTAAATCTAAGTTGCATTATGATAAATGAAGTAATAGAATGTGCCTATGTAATCCATAATATTAAGAATTTAGGATGTGATGTAGCAATAGAGACTATGTGCTTGTTCCATGTACCCTTATGCATTAGGTCTTGATGAAATGGAAACAATGGTCATTTAATAAAATGATGCATTAATATTTGGTTCATGTTAAAGAAATGTTCATTATGTTGGGATTAAGATACTATGATAATGGAATGTTTGGGATATGTTTATAGTATTAAATATGATTCTTGAAATTGTTAGTAGCATGGTATCCTAGTTGGAAGGTGATAAGTATTTTCTATATAAATCTTACATATGAATATGGAGAATATTCTTGATGAGTAATGTATTGGTTAGACTAAAGGAAATGCGATATGATGAGTTATGCATATGAGTTAATGCTATCCTAGTTGCATGAAATATAAATGAATAGTTGAATGATGAGAGGTGAGCATTTTCTAGATTAAAAGGTGTTATGTGTTATGATGTCAAGTGGTGACGTTAAGATACCATAGGGAATGGATGTGTTTATGAAAGAATAATCGAAGATGTGTTAATTTGAGTTATTTTTCTTGTGTAATGACGATGTATGCTTTCATACTTGTTATTTATATGTTCTTGCTTATGAATGATGTTATATGGTTGTATATTATAGATGGTTTTAAAAAAAAAAAATTTCCATTTGTAGTAGATTTTAGATTATTTCTCTAGGATATTTTGGTGGGCATTACACACCATCACATTAGGTGTCAAAGTACATTTCTCAATTAAAAATGTTCATTCTCATAGGAATGAGAACACTCAATGGCTTATAATTATGCATGCTAAATCTCTACAAAATAGAATTACTCTAACTTAACCAAAGGTTTATGTTGGGTCTAACCCTCTCGATCTCCATCCCTAAGATAATATTAGAAACTAATAAATTCATCATATCAAACTATATCACAATATGAGAGTGAAAAATCTAACCATATCCTTATTATTACTAATATACAAATGTAATTAACATACAAAATGTAACAATAAAATAGTTACTAATGTATTTTGATAATTGAATAAATATGCTTATGCCGTGTCAAAAATTATTTATGGTCATACACATGTAATAATTGACACCAAAGCTGGAAATGTGAATTGTACCATAATGTAAGTGCGGGGAGAATAAAGGTAGAACATAGTTGGCGTATTATTATTTTAATAGACAAAGCTGCCCATGTGAATTTCATCTCCAACAATGAATGATTTGAAATAAAGAAAGACCAACAATGAAAGCCTGGACACTTGGAATATGATTCTACTTTAGAGGGTTGTAGGTAAACAATTGACATGTCATGTAATTGTTTGAACAAATAAACAAGAGTTTTTCATACATGATTGATATAATTCGAATTGACATTCCTTTCTTTTTTCCATAGAACAGTCACCGAATAAATGTTTTAATAGATTGATGATTTGACATATATGGAGACAAAGACAATGAATGATTCGAAATAAAGGAAGACAAAGACAATGAAAGTCTGTAAAATTGGAACATGCTTCTACTTTAATGGGTTTTATGTAAAAAATTGACATGTCATGTAATTGTTTGGTTGGACAAATAAACTAGAGGTTTCGCATACATGATTGATATATACTTCGAATTAACATTCCATTTTTTTTCCCCATAGAACTGTTACTGAATAAATGTTTTAATAAATTGATGATTTGACATATTATAAGGGTTGGAGTTCAAAGTTGGGTCCCAATCCCACAGAAGTCCGTAGGTTGAGAAAATTACTGACTAGAAACGGTCGCCCGAGCCTAGAATAAAATGGGCTCACATTTTCAGAAATGTGTGCCCGTTTTGGTTCGGGCAACCAAAGCAAAACGGGTGCCCGATTCTTACAAAACGGGTGCTCGATTTTTACAAAACAGGTGCCCGATTTTTACAAAACGGGTGCCTGTTTTGTAAATAAATTTTTTTTAAGGCATTTTTTCCTCATTTTCACTATTTAGAAAACGGGTAGGCGATTTGAGGAAGCATGGGTGCCCATTTTCAGCTTGCCAGCTGACCCCCCAAACCATTTTTTCTTCATTCCAGGTACGTACCTTTGTTTTTTTATATTTTATATTATTATTTTTCTAAAAACATGTTAATTTATGTCATTTTTTAATTGTAGCGAGTAGGTTAAAATTTTAAAGTTTGAAAAATGTTTTTGTTTAATAGTGTAAAAAAATTATTTAATTTTATGTTTAAAATAGTTGTTTTTAGTTTTCAAATATTGTAGAAAACCTAAAAAATAAAAAATAGTTAAAACTTAAAACCCTAGGTAGAAAACAAAAAAAAATGTAAATGAACAATAAACCCTAGACAAAAATAAACGAATAATAAACCCTAGACAGAAAACAAACGAACAATAAACCCTAGAAAAAAATGAATAATAAACCCTAGACAGAAAACAAACAATAAACTATAGATAGAAAATGAACAATAACCCCCTCTCTCTCTCATTACCTACTCTCTATATATTTCTCTCTCTCTCTCTCTCAATCTCTCTCATTACCCTCTCTCTCTCTCTAGGACCTTTTGAGTACATCCTAGGACCTCTTAAGACATTATAGGATGCCTTAATACATCCTAGGACATCTTTTGACCCTATAAGAAATTGAGAACCCTTTAATGCATCCTACTACATCCTTAGACCCATTTTCACCCAAATGATACATATATTTAAATGTTATACATGTGTATAGTTAAATATTTAAATGTTTAAATTTCTTTTTGATATGTTGAAATGTTACATTCTATATGTTTCTAATGTTATGTATACATGTTAAACATGTATAGTTAGAAGTTAAAATGATATCCTAGGACCCCTTAGTATAACCTAGGACCTTTTAAGATACCTAGGACCCCTTAGTAGGACCTTTTATGACATAAGATTCCTTAGACCCATTTTCACCCTAATGCTACATATATTTAAATGTTATACATGTATAGTTAGATGTTTATATGTTTAAATTTCTCTCTCTTTATATATATATATCTCTCTCACTTACACTCTCTCTAGATATTGCTCACTCTCTCTCATTACCTACTCTCTCTCTATCTCACTCACTCTCTCATTACCTACTCTCTCTCTATCTCACTCACTCTCTCGTTAGCTACTCTCTCTCTCACTTTCTCTCTATGTCGCTCACTCTCTCTCACCACCTACTCTATCTCTCTCTATCCCACTCACTCTCTCTCATTATCTACGAGCTATCTCTGTCTCTCTCTCTCTCTCTATGAACTATATCCTATTTTCTCTCTCTCCCTCCATCTATGAACTCTCTCCTCTTTTCTCTCTCTCACTCTCTCATTAGCTACTCTATCCTCTCTCTCTCTCTATGAACTCTATCCTCTTTTCTCTCTCCCTCATTCACTCTCTCTCACTCATTGTCTCTCAAATTACATACTCTCCCTCTCTCTAGCTCTCTTTATTTTAATCATGCGTAAAAGTTTAAATGTTTAAATTTATATTTGTAAATGTATTTAATTATAAATTTTTTTTTGGAAGGTGAAATGTAAATTAAATAATAATTATATTTTTTTTATGTTTGTATATACATGTGTATAGTTAGATGTTTAAATGTTTAAATTTATTTTTGACATGTTGAAATGTTACGTTCTATATGTTTCTAATGTTATGTATAAATGTTCTCAGTCACACTCTCTCTCTATCTCGCTCACTCTCTCTCTATTTCAATCACTCTCTCTCTCTCTCATTAGCTTCTCTCTCTCACTCACTCACTCACTCACTCACACCCTCTCATTACCTACTCTCTCTCTATCTCACTCACTCACTCACTCACTCACTCACTCTCATTAGCTTCTCTCTCTCTCTATCTAAACTCTCTCCTATTTTATCTCTCCCTCTCTCCCTCTATGAACTCTCTCCTCTTTTATCTCTCTCCCTCTCTCATTAGCTACTCTCTCCTCTTTTCTCTCTCCCCCTCTCTCATTATCTCACTCACTCTCTCTCATTAGCTACTCTCTCTCTTTCTCTTTATGAACTCTCTCTCTCTCTCTCTCTCTCTCTCTCTCTCTTTCTCTCTCTTTCTATGAAATCTATCCTCTTTTCTCTCTCTCCCTCTATGAACTCTCTCCTCTTTTCTCCCTCTCCCTCTCTCATTAGCTACTCTCTCTCTCTCTCTATGAACTCTATCCTCTTTTATCTCTCTCCCTCATTCACTCTCTCTCACTCATTGTCTCTCAAATTACCTACTCTCCCTCTCTCTCTAGCTCTCTTTATTTTAATCATGCGTAAAAGTTTAGATGTGTAAATTTATATTTGTAAATGTTATATTTAATTATAAATGTTGTATTTAATTATAAATGTTGAATGTTTAAATTTATATTTGTAAATGTTGTATTTAATTATAAGTTTTTATTTTGAAGGTGAAATGTAAATTAAATAGTAATTATAAATTTTCATGTTTGTATATATATGCAAATTATATTCACATAATGGATGAGTTTGACATGATGAGCCGTTAGGTCAGATGCCACCTCCACCCCCTCCACCTCCACCTCCACCTCCACCTCCACCTCCACCTACTCCCGAGGAGTTGAGGGAGAGCATGAGGAGGAATATTGCTTCCCTCTTGAGAAATATTAGTACCATTAGACATGATCCTCATCCTCCTCCACAACTACTACGCCTTGCAGATAGTATGCAAGGCATTGTCCATTCTGTACATAAATTGGATGGGGAGTTGGATAGATATCACACGTTGAGAGATTCCATGCGTGCTTATTATTTTGATGGCCTG
Organism: Cryptomeria japonica; assembly: GCF_030272615.1. NCBI lineage: Eukaryota > Viridiplantae > Streptophyta > Pinopsida > Cupressales > Cupressaceae > Cryptomeria > Cryptomeria japonica. The sequence goes on from NC_081409.1 coordinate 107,656,883, forward strand.
TCTTATAAATAGGTCAATGAGTTAAAAATTAAAAAAAATGATTTAAAACGTTATTTTGTGAACCCTAAAACAAGTGAGGAGATAGATCCTGAAAAAGTCATGTATATCTACTAGATGGTGTAGGCACCCGTAGATAGCTGCACACTTTTGGGAGCATTGGTGGATGGTATTTGACCATCCACCACACTCTAATCATGAGGTGCCAATGTATTTTTTGAAAAAAATATGGGAAAAATTTGAATTGGGTAAAAAACCCAATTACTTTGACATCAAATCATTTCAGGGGATTGGTCGAGGCATGCCACAGGATAGGCCAGGGTCCAAATTGAGTGATAGAGTTAGAAATCATGTGCATGATGATCCCTTTGTTCCTCTTCCCACACCAGTTGTTCTTGCACCCGTTCATCATCAAGCAGTTGAATCTTCTCTTGGTTCATTGAGTGCCCTTTCGAGAAATTTGTTAGAGTAGTTGCACCAGGTGAGGGTTGCCCCCAACATAACACATATTTGCATGAGATGCGGGGGTATATGTATAGCTCCCTAGAGTGATGCTACCCATGGAGGAGATGGTGATCCTTCGATGCTGATGCAGCCCTTGGTGGATATGATGATGCTGACGAGGGTGTAGATGATGATGTCATCTCTTCATATGTTAATCTCCTATGCACAAAGGATGATCATCCTACAAAGGTACAATTTATTTATATAATTTACAGTGCAATATTAAATTCAATATATATACACATATGAACCATAACATGAGTCAATGTTTTTGAACAGAGGAGGGTTCATACCACGTCATGGAGGGAGCCCCATCATCTTACCTCCATACCTCGAGATGTTGGTGCCCTGTTTACTATATGCACTTTCATCTAGATACATTGAAGTACTTTTAAAATAAACAATTAAAACGAATTTAATAATGCGTATGATAATTTTTTTTCAATTTTGTAGGGTGTTTCGGGTAACACTGAGGCTGGTAGTTCTTCGCACCCTGGCCCATCAATCACTAAGGCTCAGCCTCATATACACTAGTATGTTTTTTATCCATTAATTTTGAGTGTTTATATTCTTACTAAGTTATGTACAACTCTGATTCATGCCTTTTTTTGCAATTGTAGGCTTTTGGGTTGTTTGATGATGCATCACGTGTACGTCCTCACCCATCAGTGACTTTGGCTGCACATCAGACACCATATGTATGCTTTTCTTCCATAAACTTATTTTCATTATATACTTTATAATTTATGTATATACAAGTTTGATTTGTGCTTTATATATGTTGTTCAGGTTGACACCACTATCACTCTTGGTATGGCTACGAGATTGAGCCAAATGCAACCATCGACATTGTCATTTGAGGTCATGATTAGAAAAAAAAATTCTAATTTGTCTATTGTGTACATATATTTTATAGGGATTATCAAAATTGATGTAATGTTTTTTTTGTATAGGACTTGACTGCAACCACTTTCTTTGTTCAAGAGAGTGGACCTCCTCGTATCACTAAGGGCATTACAGAGCATGATCGTATGGTAATTTATTTTAAATGTTCATTATTTAATTACTTTATAAGTGAATTATGCAAATCATTTGAATTAAACACACATAACTTCTTCTAATGTTATCTTTTAATAATGTACAAAAAGGCGCAAACATTGATATTGCAGACACACAGGATGCTGCATCTCAAGAGCACATCCAGCAAGATGATGCATCTCAGTCATCTTCGCGTGGAGTGAAGAGGATTGTAGATCAGATGCACAAGAGCTCTTAGATTATATATGTTAGAACATGTTATGTTATTATATTATGGACTTTTTATGATGACACTTGTTATTATGTTATTTGGACTTGTTATTATGTCATTTCCTTGTTATTATGATATCGGTACTTGTTATGTGATTATATATATCATCAGTTGTTATGTGATTTGGTGCCCTCTAGTATGAATTTTTCATACTTTACTTGTACAAGACATTTGTTTGTCGTGTTGTCATTCTAGGCTCACACATGCATCCTAGGTAGAAAATAATCATACTAAATTTTTTAACAAATGTACATGATATGACATTATAAAACATAGGTTGATGAAAAATATAATAGTTATGAAATTTTATAGAAATAAACTAAAATTCAATTAACTATGAGTGGATAAAAAATTTAACCTAGAACAATGTGATAGGTAGTTTTAAATCTTGCATGTTCACATAAAGGTCATTAATTTTGTATAATAAATAATAGAACAAACAATGCAATATAAAATCTAAACTTATTAAAAGAGATGAGAATGATAATAGAAAATGTGATAGATAAGGAATACTCAATTATTTATTGGGAATTTATTATCTGTAGAAAAATCTTGACACATTGTTGACATTAAGCCAAATCTGTTTTCTAATATACATATAAATCAAAGACACACATGACATATATGTAAATTCTTATGATAATATTGTATCTATTGACATGGATGTAATAAAAAATAATTGGTTCATTCTTATTTTCAACCTAATTTGAATAATTACCAATGACTTTTGAACTTGTCATTGAACACAAAATCTTAAATTCTAGATCTATATTGGTTTAGCATAAATAGTGATAGGAAACAATTAGCCTTTAAAATTGACATTTTTGGGAGCAATACAATTAGAATATGAAAAGATAGGATGAAGTTGTTGAATAGTGTTTCCCATTCAAAATGAGTACTATGGTGGACTTATAACATAGACTTGTTATCATTCATTATTATGTACTTATTTGTTCATGTAATTGACAAGATGAATTGATTTTACGAAAACTAGATACATATATATAAACAATCATCAACATATTTATATTGAATGAAGTTACATCACTTGACATGAAAAAATAACTGTTTACATCAAAAACTATAATCATCAATTAGTGAACATAGGGCCAATGTACATAGTTTATTTATTTAACAAAAGTAGACGAATAAAATGTTGTTTATGAAACCAAAATTGTATCAATGCACGTATGTTCTTTTAGGGGTCCTGCAAAAAAAAAAGAATTTTCAAATGTCATTAAAAATATATATTTAAAAGTAAAGTTCAATTTCCACTACAAAAAGTTACATGTATTTTATTCAGTCTAATGTACTCACCAAGTTGTATCTATGTGATCCATGCCATTGAGTTGTATTTGACATCTCAATACCAAAATTTCATTTTACCTATGTATATAGCAACAATATATATGTTAAAGGGACAACGACAAAAATTTATCATAATTAAATTGAATTCTAGGACCTTATCTTGTATTACCATATAACACAATAAAATAATTGCATTCACCTAGTATTACAACTTTGATTAGCTAAAAGTTATAAAATGCACAAGTTCAGTGTCATCCATGTTACATAAAGTTGTTCTTGACACCTGAACACCAAATTAATTAGCTACATGTATAAGAATAAAGAAGACATATATACATATAAAATGTTCACACACTTACAAAAAATTACATGCATAAATTTGATTCAACCTAATGTACCATCTGCATCCTCTCTCTTCTGCAATGCGTCTATGATTGCCTCGTGCTCTTCCATTGAAACTGTCCATAATACCTTATTAGCAAGTCTCCCTTTGTATCTTTCTAATTTGATGTTTGTTGCCACCACCAAATGAGAATAGTGTATAATCTTCTTTTCTGATTGGTAGTCTTCATAAGATCGTAAACCATTCCTTCTTGTTAGGTATTTGCATAGCCATGTGCCAACTACCACAACAGACCCAATTGGATACTAAAAACCACCATCATCTACTTGATGATGTAGACACTCAAAATTGTCATGTCTAATTAAATAAATATTTTATTTATTTAATTATCTAAGCCTAATTCTTCTATTAATTAAATAAATCCTTATTTATTTAATTAATTCATTTATCCTCTTCTAGCCTTATTTCTCATTTAAATAAATACATTTGTTTATTTAAATTATCCTTTCCTAAATTAAATAAATATTTTTATTTATTTAATTATCCCTATTTCTTCTATTAATTAAATAAATCTTTATTTATTTAATTAATTCATTATCTTTTTCTACACATGACACATGTCATTCATCTCTTAATTCCTACACTACCTACCTCTTTCATTATTTTACTATTTCTTCTACCTACCCTCTAATCCTAGCCGACCTCTCTTTTTACACCTCTCAATCTTAACCCTCCATTTCATATTGTGTCTTCTATTTAAGAAGATGCTTTCTTCATTGTCAAACCCTAATCACTCATCCTAATGACTAATCTTGAAGACTTGGCTACACTGCGATCCTACTTGCAACCACATTCCGTTCTTTGTTGAGCTCTTGTGCATATAAAAATCTAAGAGCAAATATATCAAGCAAGATCAATGGAGATAGGAAGAATGGAGATCAAAACCCTATTGGACATGTGATGGTATAATCTTTGTGATTTTGAGTTATTTGCATTGTCTTAGGTAATCTTCATATGTTATGGTGGATCTTTGTTGATTGTTAGGCTAGGGTTTTGTGGTTGGATTCATTTAGCCTTTCAATATTGTTATTATTGTTGTCCATTTTCACCATATACATTTTGGCACACCCAGTGGGACTCTTGTCCCTTTGCATTTAACCTTTTTGTTGCAGATTTTGCATTTTGAAGTTGCAGATCGGACATTTTTCGATGACATTTTAGGTTTTTCCGCGTCTGTGAACCTTCGGATCGCGTCTCTAAGTTTCAGGAGTGTCTGCGGAATCTGTAATCGCGTCTGTGCTTTTGCTAAATTTTATTTTGCAGGTTTCTGAAAGGGGCGTCTATGTTTCCGAACCGCGTCTGCGTTGTTTCTGCCCGCGTCTGTGTCCAAGAGAGGCGTCTGTGTGGTCTGACCGCGTCTGTGCATCACAAAACCGCGTCTGTGTCATACAGACGTGTCTGTGTCTGGTATAGCAGCGTCTGTGTTTTACTGTGTTGAAAATTTCAAATCTTTCATTAATTCAGTTTTCGGATTTCGCACTTAGGGTTTTAGATCTGATCTATTTTTGGACTAACCCTTACAGATCTAGCTAACTAAATTTGCGCAGCTTGTTTTTGGAAGCAAAAATGTTTTTGTTGAAGGCCCCTTTTCACAAAGTCTTTTGGGTTTTCTAAAATTTACCTAACTTGTGTTCTTGCAGGAAGGGGTGATCATTTGAAACAACCCAAACTACTAACAATTTTGTTGCAGGGCCTTAGCTAGGGTTTTGAAATTTTGTTGTGTGCCTTGTTTTCATAGATTAGCAAACACTTCCATTGGTGCACTAAAATTGAATCATTGTCTTTTGTGTCTTGAGCAATAGGCTCTTTTTGTTTAATCTTTAGAGGGCCTGTCTTCCTGTGTGGTCATTAGGACTACTAGTGAGAAGAGAACGACCCAAGTGGTAGCAAAAGAAAAGCCATCTTCTTCCAAGCCACTATAATCAAATGTATTCATGGTGAAAACTATGAATAACATGTGCTGATTAGTTCATACCGACACTATGTCTCCCCATAAACCCGTTTGATCAAATTTATTTGATCATTTGTAGGGCGTAACCCCTACCGGCTGGGAGCCTTCTGTATTTACAGAGCTGAAAGTACTGCATGTATGGCCACATGAGCGGATGCCCTTACTAGCACCTTTTTGTTTTAGAAGCCCAAATCCTTCTAGTTGTTGAGGCAGGAGGTCGGACCTCTAGTAGCGGCCCACACACATACGGTTCTTAGTAGAGATACAAAGTTTTCCATGGGGAGTTTTCATGGGGACTGATGCTTGGCTGACCCGAGAAGTGAGTGCCGAGGGTGGAGCCAGTGAGGTCAATCATCTAAGTATCCACTCTGAATAGCGTAGCCTCAGGGGTAAAACCCTATGTGGGATCAACAACTATTGTCTTGGCCAGCCATAAGAATTGTGCTTGTCTTATGCTAAACATTCAAACATTCAAGACCAAACATCAAAACATTGTGTCTTTTGTGTCTTCAAGTGTATGCAAAACATTTTACATCAAACAACACACTTTTGGAGTCAAAACACTTGCAAACATTGAGTCCTCATCAACATTGTGTCCTCTTGTCACGAAAAACAGTCAAACAGTCGGATTTGGTCACAACAAAACAACTTCACAGATTGGAAAAATTGCACGAAGTTTACAGAAACGCGTCTGTGTCTGTTCTAACTGCGTCTGGGTAATCTAAGCGCGTTTGTGAAGGGCAGAATAGCGTCTGTGTTTTTATCAGCGTCTGTGTCTAACAGAGAAGCGTCTGTGTCTGGGAATCGCGTTTGTGAAGTATACAGAAGCGTCTGTGTCCAGAATTGAAAATTTTTACAGTCCAGCAAACAAAGGAAATCAGTTTCGGAATACTTGAGCTTCCTAGGTTGTCTCTTCAAGTTTCATCTAGCATTCAACCTGTTCTAAGGTCTCATACAGTCCATCATTGCTTCACATCTCATTTTACATTCATACTTGTCTAAACTTGGGTCAAAAAGGTCACTTGCTTGTCCTCACTATACTTTTCCAACACACTACATACAACTACACTTTGCTAAGTGGTCCCTCATCAAGGTTTCTTACCTTTAAGTCTCATTTGGTATTACTTAGAGTCAAGGTCAGCTTACCTCATCAAGAGAAACAATCATCTCTTTGGAAGTCACACCTACTCTACTACTTACATACTTGGTCTTACACTTTGGACATTGCAAGTACACCTCAAGATTCATTTACACTCCATACAACTCTTGGTCTTCCATACTCTTTTCATTTTTCATCTAGTCTCTCACATCTAGCTCAAACACCTAGTTCATGGTTGAAACCCGCCTTCAAAAATCTAGGAGAATAGCTAAAGAAGCTCAAGAATCCGCAAACATGAGTTCTTATGAGTATGACAATGATTTATTTTTCAATCCTGAGCACACTACATTGCCCGACATGGAGGTTTATAGAAACAATCCAAATGTGGAAAACACAGACACTACAAACAACAATGCTACACACAATGACAATGTGGACAACTTTTCAATACAATCAACAGACATAGAAGAATCCATAATGAATCCTCATTTCAATAGATTGGTTGAAGAGATAATGAGAAGGGATAGACAGTACTTTCTACACATGATGGCACAAAGTGGAGCTAAAATACCCCATGACTTTGACATGTCTCAACTTATGGAAAATCGACCCTCACAACAAACTCACTCTAACATGGATCAAAAGAGACCAAATAGTGGAGGAAATAGAGGACTAAATATGGTACCTGAATCACCTTCAGCTTTGCTTCAAAAACCAGAAATTCCACATACACAAGCTCAAACATATGATACTTACCTTCGAAGACCATTATGGAAGCCTTATGCAGATAGATATGCTCAATCACATGCTCAAGCTATGGATCAATCAAAACAAGTGGATACTCAAAGGCATCCTCAAAATTTGGACATAAGGAAACCTCATGTCAAATTTGGGGACAACACAATGGAAAATGAAATGCCTATAGAATATGGTATATATGCACAAAATAGATATGGGGTTCCTCAACATGAAGCCATGCCAAGTGCTCCCTATATGCCGCATCAATATAGACCTCCATATGGACATGTCTACGATCAGTATCATCCATACATGCAACAAGCTCCTCCTCAAATGGGTGTTTCAAACACGGGGTATGTTACAAGAAATAGATCTCCTCCCAAGAGCAATTTGGAGCAAAAAATTAGAGATCTACAAAAGAAAATGGAGGACATGAGTACGCCAAAACCAACATATACTATGAGAGACATATGTCCTTATCCATTTGATAAGAGCATCCCAATGCCTCCATTTCCTGCACACTTTGTGACACCAAAATTTGACAAGTATAGAGGAAAAGGAGACCCCAAAGCACACATAAGACAATTTTTCACAGCTTGCATTGAGGTAGCGGCAGAAGAAACATATTTGATGAGGTTGTTCCCGCAGAGCTTAGGCGATCAAGCTATGGAATGGTTTTCTCAATTACCTCCTGGTATTAAGTCATGGGGCGACTTAGCAGAGGCATTCATTTAGCATTTCTCCTACAATATAGAAACAGATATCTCAGTCACTACTCTATGCAATACTAAGAAAAAGGAAGGAGAATCTTTTGCGTCATTTTTACAAAGATGGAGAAATTTAGCTAGCAGATGCTCTTGCGAAATCCCACAGAAACAAATGGTAGAAATGTTCACTCAAAACGTTAACAAGGATATTGGCTATGATCTCAGGAAAGCTTGTTTGTCTACCTTCAAGGATGTTATTGAAAAGGGCCTAGCAACAGAAAAGGTCTTAATTGAACAAGGAGTCATTAAGATATTCAAAGAAAACAAAGAGGACTTTAAAGGAAAAGACAAGCCAAGATTTTGGAATAAGAACAAGAACACAGTTAATGATGGTGTTGTTGATGCCAATACAGTAAGACCCAAGTTCATCTTTTCTGGATCAAGTTCTACAAACAATCAAGTGAATACTCAAACAACTTCTAGACCACGAAGGAAGTATACCCCATTGGGAGAACCACTTGAATCAGTCTTCAAAAAGCTGGTGGCAAACAAAGTGATCACAGTTCCAGATTTTCCTCCATATGAACCAAAGGTCAAACCAAATTGGTGGAATGATGATGAGTATTGTGAATTTCATAAGAGCAAGGGTCACAAGACAGGTAATTGCCATCGACTGAAGAATATTGTGCAAGATCTCATTGATAGAGGTGATATTGAGATTGAGGGACATTCATCTAATCAAGAACATGAGATGTTTAAGGAACCATTCCCAAAGCATGACAAGGGAAAAGGTAAAGCCACAGATGATCAAGCCAACTATACTAGAGCACCTTACAACTATGACTCAACTATCAACCACATCTCGATGGACAATCATATCTCTACTATTACTATCAAGAACAAAAATCCTGAGAATCCTCCTCAGAGACCCAAGATTGTTCTAAGAGGTGTGGGATCTTCGTCTGAGCCTACCTCTGAATGTCATGTTACAACCCGTCGAGGCAAGATTACGTTGCCAGGTGCCTCCACTAAAAACACCGCTTCTTCATCAAGCAAACCTGAGTATGACCTTGTAGAACAATTAGGAAAGACACCCGCGCTCATCTCCATCCTTGAGCTCTTACGCATATCCCCTGCTCATAAGGCTATGCTTGACAAAATCTTGAGAGACACTGCCGTTCCTACTGATCTGAACGTGGACCAGTTTCAAGACATGGTGGGTTACCTTTCCGTTCCACACTCCCTCACATTCACAGAAGCCGATGACGCCTCCGTAAGTCAGCCACATAATGCACCTTTACATGTTGAAGCCTTCATACACAAACATCGAATAAAGCGAGTCCTGATAGATGGAGGAGCAGGTCTAAACATTTGTACATTGAGCACTATTAAACAATTGGGATATTTTGATAAAGCTGTGAATTCTACAAATCAAATCACCATCAAGGCCTATGACGATGAAGAGCGTTCATCCAAAGGCACAGTCACCTTACCTCTAAGAATTGGGCCAGTCACAAAGGATGTGGTTTGTCAAGTCCTAGATCTAGATCTCACATACAACATATTGCTAGGACGTCCTTGGATTCATGAAATGAGGGCAGTCCCATCAACATATCATCAATGCATTAAGTTTCCTCATAATGGAGTCGAGGTAACAGTCAACGGTGATCCAAATCCGTTCATATATTGCAATAACTTGAGATCACATACTGAGACTATCATTCCCAGTAATCGTGAGGCTGCTCCTTCTTCGGCATACATTGATCCTGAGTCATTGAAACCTTCGACATCAAAACAAGGTGAACTTAAAGGCAAATTTCAAGACAAAGGCATGGGAGAATACACTTTGAATCAGACCATGTTTTTACGACAAGTCACGAGTTCTCCAAAAGAATATGGAAGGCCATATCCTAACAAGCAAATATCCATCATGATACTCAAATGGGATCCTACTACCTTTCAAAGATGGGGCGAACTAGAAGAGGAAAATTTATACAAAATGCTTTACAAAGACATTGAAGAGGACACACATGATCAGATTAATATACCCTGTGAGAACTATGGCAAAGGCTTCAAGATTATACAAAGATTTGGGTATGATGGAAAAAGCCCTCTTGGGTTACGCAAAGAAGGCGTCATGGAGCCCTTACAACCTGAATTGACTGTAAGAAGAGAACGCTCAAAGGGACTTGGTTTTCTGACTTCCAAGATACACACTAAAAGGACAGAAGAGGCATTGCAAAGAAAAGTTGCCAAAGTTCAACAAGAGGATTACTATTCCACAGATTCCAATGAATGGGAATGGGGTTCAGACAAATCCTCCAGTGACTATGAGCTCACCGAGACATTCAGAGAGCCAGATGAACCCACAGAAGAAGAGGAATTTTACAAAAAATTCAGAGTTGGTCAAGAAACAACTCATAAGGATTCCCCACAGTCTTCGTTTCAAGGTCTTAGGTCGAAATCACATAGGATGAGGACACCTGTCCCGGAAGGCACTACTAGTGATGACAATTTGGATTCGCTTGCGATCGAAACTGATGAGGAGAGTGCCATCGATGACCTCGACGATTGCCTCGATATACCCGAATATAACCACATCTTCACTCTTAGCCCTGCAAACTTTGATAACATTAAAGGCCTTCCCCTTGTTCATCCCCAACTCATTGACTGGGATTATGAAGGATTAGCACAATTTGATACATTTCAAAATGACGAAGCTATTATCGACTATCTTGGCATACGAGATGATCTTCCCCTTGGAGACCACAAAATAGGATACATCATAGAACTCAACAACATGGCATATTTCGGTGAGGGTGTCAGACCTTCCAGTCGCAAAAATGTGAAAATAAGAACAAAACAAGGGTCTTATGGCGAAAACCACACTGTGGCACTATCTGACTCCAAAAAAGTAAAAAGAAAGGACGTATCTGAGGGCGAAAACCTCTTTGAGGCACCCAAAGATGGAAGGCTCGACATTCTCCCAGCATCATATGAGGAAAAATCATCCATGTTGGTAGAGGAGACTATCAAGACAAATATTGGTACAGAAGAGGCTCCACACAACATATTCCTGGCTCAATCCTTGACAGAGTCCGAAAGGACGAAATTCATAAGCTTCTTCAAGGAACGACAAATCAAATTTGCATGGTCATACGCTGATATGCCTGGATTAGATCCGGATTTGGTAATGCATCATTTGACAGTCAAACCAGGGGCAAAGCCAGTGAAACAGAAATTAAGGAAAATGCATCCACAAGTAGCATTACTAGTCAAAGCAGGGCTGGAGAAATTATTAGATGTCGGATTCATACGCCCAATTGATTATCCCGAATGGATCTCCAATTTAGTACCTGTCAGTAAACCAGATCGCAGCATCAGAATATGTACAGATTTCAGAGACATCAACAAAGCTTGTCTGAAAGATGACTTCCCATTATCAAATATCGACTTGATCGTTGATCTCATAGTAGGTCACGAAATGTTATCTTTAATGGATGGGTTCTCTGGTTATAATCAAATCAGGATTGCACCCAAGGATCAACACAAAACATCATTCACTTGTCCGTGGGGAACTTTCTGTTGGAATGTCATGCCCTTTGGGCTGAAAAATGCAGGTGCTACATATCAAAGAGCAATGACCACTATCTTTCATGATCTCATGCACATAACCGTGGAAGATTATGTTGATGATTTCTTGGGAAAATCAATAGACAGAGATACACATTTGGACATACTTTCAGTCGTCTTTGATCGGTTGGAAAAATACAAGGTAAGATTAAACCCCAAGAAATGTGTCTTTGGAGTAACCTCCGGGAAGCTCCTAGGATTCATTGTGTCTAAAAAAGGAATCGAAGCTGATCCAGCAAAAGTCAAGGCTATCTTGGACATGCCACCGCCCAGAAATATCAGTCAACTTCGATCCTTACAAGGGAGACTCCAGTCCATACGAAGATTCATAGCACAACTTGCAGATAAGTGTAATCCTTTCTAGCACCTGCTACATAAAAACATCAAGTTCAAATGGGATGAGAACTGTCAACAAGCTTTTCAGACACTCAAAGATTATCTTTTAAATCCGCCAGTTTTGATGCCACCAATTCCAGATCAACCTTTGCTACTATACATATCAGCTACTCCAACAGCACTAAGGGCACTCCTAGCACAACAAGTTGCTGACGGCAAGGAAAAAACAGTATACTATATCAGTCGCACATTGGTGGGATATGAGCGAAACTATACACCAATCGAGCGTGCATGTCTCGCTGTGGTCTTTACTTCACAAAAATTACGACATTATATGCTCACTCACAAGACTAAGTTGATTGCAAGAATTGATCCATTAAAATACCTTCTCAACAAAGCTACACTTACTGGGCGATTGGCCAAATGGGTAATGATCCTAAGTGAATTCGACATCGAGTATGTGGACAGAAAAGCAATAAAAGGACAAGCAATCGCGGATCAATTGGCAGATGCCCCCATGATAGATGATGCTCCTCTAAATTCAGAATTTCCAGATGAAGCCATTTTAACAATATCACATGCAAAGCCATGGCAACTATACTTTGACGGCTCATACACATAGCATGGGGCAGGAGCTGGTATTCTCTTTATTACTCCTCAAGGCAATTCTATACCAAAATCATACCGCTTATCATTTCCTTGCACTAACAATATAGCGGAATATGAGGCATTAACAACTGGATTACGAATTGCAGTTCAGTGGAAGATCCAAGAACTTCGTGTTTTTGGGGATTCTCAACTTGTCATCCGTCAAGCAACTGATGATTACCAAACAAAAGATGAAAAACTAATTCCTTACAAACAACTGGTAGATGATTTGAAACAACACTTCACAAAAATAGATTTTGAGCAGATACCAAGAGAGCAGAATCGTGCTGCAGATGCTATGGCTACAATTGCTTCACTAATTGACCTGCCTCAAAATGAAACCTGCTATGAGTTCCTGGTAGACAACCTGCTGGTTCCTTCATATGAGATCACTCCTACTGAAATGATATGCGTTGTTGGTCCCGAATCCCAGTTATATGGTTCCATATTCACATATCTTCGTGACAATACCTTACCTCCTGATCTATCAAACAACCAACGCCGCACTTTCATTCACCAATCCTCTCGATATGTCATTCTAGCTGATATCCTATACCGACGAGGTCTAGATGGCACTCTTCTTAGATGTTTAGACAGCGACGAAGCTCAGATTGTGTTACGTGAAGTGCATGAAGGGATATGTAGTCCGCATGCTAGTGGTCCTACCTTGGCCAAGAAACTCGTCAGGACTAGATATTACTGGCCCACTATGGAAAAAGACTCATATCAGTTTGTCAAGAAATGCAAGCAATGTCAAATTCATGGAGACCTCATACATGCACCAGCACAAGAACTACAACCACTTGCATCTCCTTGGCCTTTTTGTCAGTGGGGACTCGATCTCATAGGCAAGATTCACCCTCCTTCTTCCAATGGTCATAAATTCATTATCACAGCCACAGAGTATTTCACAAAATGGATTGAAGCCGTGCCTCTCACACAATTCACTGGGAAACAAATTGCTACCTTCATCTTGAACTACATCATTTGCCGATATGGTATTCCCAATTCCATTATCACTGATAACGGGCGTCCCTTCAAAAATCAGGATGTTCGTGAACTCTGTGACCGCTTCCATATTTCCCATCATTTTTCCACACCATGTTACCCCCAAGGTAATGGCCAAGTTGAGGTGTCTAATAAAACAATTCTTAAAATCCTCAAAAAGACAGTCGACGACGCTGGCCGTAACTGGCATATCCAACTCAATCCTGCACTTTGGGCCTACTGCACAAGTGTCCGCACACCTACAGGAGCTACACCCTACTCACTTGTCTACGGCGCTGAAGCCATCTTGCCTATTGAGGTCAAGTTACCTTCTTTACGGGTCTCTTTACAAAACATCATCAACGATGAAGATTACAGGGTCTCTCGCTTACAAGAACTAGAACTGCTGGATGAACGGAGACAAACTGCTTTTAATCATCTCAAGGCTTACCAACAAAGAATGAGTCGCAGCTACATAATCACAAAGTCAAGCCTCGCACATTTGAGGTAGGTGACTTAGTCCTCAGAGAAAATCCAAAAAATCAGCAAGACAGAGAGAAGAAGGGCAAGTTCGAACCAAACTGGCTTGGTCCTTACATCATCACAGCAGCCTATGGATCTGGGGCATATCAGCTCTCAACTACAGAAGGTGAGCCTTTTGAGGATCCTATCAATAGCATGCACCTTCCCAGGTTCTATACATAACTCTTTGGAATATCCTAATTCAAAAATACAAAAAAAACCAAAAAATTCAAAAATACAAAAAAATTATAAAACAAAAAAAAAATCGTTACTTGGTGAAAACCTGGCAAACAGGCGCCTTGTAACACAAAAAAATTGAAAAATCAAAAAAGTAAAGAGAAATAATTTCGTCCAATGGTGAAAACCACTTTGGTGGCGCCCTGGGCAAGTACCATGGTGAAAACTGGGTCACCAGCGCCATGTGTAGAGACATTGCTCCTCCCTCTTTCAGGATTCTCTTTCATCCTTCACATTGCACACACTCACAACCTATTCATTCACAATAAAACTTACTCATTCCCATCATGGCTTGTTATTGATCTACTTAAGATTGGTTAGCCATTCATAATAAACCTCATTTTCCATCCATAATAAATCAAATCCTATCTGTGGCTAAGGAAATTCCTACGTCTAGTGATGGGTGTGGAACTGAGAACACCACATGTTTCGAGGAGCACAGCTTCTTCCAGCTTTCTTCAGTCTATTCGTGCACGATCCGCAATAAAGCAACATTTGCATCACAGATCTGCAATAAAGTTTCATCTTCTCCGCAATAAAGTATCAGCTTCATGGATTTAGTTAGTTTCAGATGAGAGACAGCAGCAACAATGGGCTTCAATAAATCAAATCTTTCAACAAACTCAGACAACATATGGTTCGGTGTTAATCTATCCTTTTTGTGAAAGTGAACATTGTGACCACAATCAGACATGACTTATACAAGTGACAAGAGACACTAAACTTGAGGACTACAGTAGATGTTGGTGTCGAGTCTTTGTTTTCTTTTGATTTTATCTTTTTGGTGACATGTCTTTTAGCTTTTCCGGGATGTCTTTGACTAGAGATTATATCTCTAGGATGTCTTTGACTAGAAAGGCGAGGATGGGGTATCGTCACCTATTTTGTTTGCTGTCTGTGGATTGTCTCTTAGTAATGCTATGACTGGTCCAAGGATATGAGGACACTGTGAGTCTAGTGTGAACTGGGGCATTCCTTGTTTGTGACTGTCTTATCTCCATGCAAACAGGTACAATGACTTTCTGGGTCGAACATATGCCTCGATTGTCATAACCTATTTTGCCATAATAAAGCTCAATGATGATAACGTACAAGAAGCTCTTTCATTTTCATATCTTCTGTCTTTCATCCCCCTTTCTTGATTGACTTCCATCGTCCTTCTTGAGTCCACGGTAGCCTACTATCACATAACTGAGTATAATGACACACCAAAAACATTTGCATTTCATGTAGTTTGTACCTGCATTACCACATATAAGCATTTCATACATACATGTAGATATCACAATTACATCACATTCTGCACACAACACCTGTTAGCACAATTGACATTGATATTATCATATTCATCTGAATTACATAGATTCACATTTGCATCATGCATTACATATACAATATAAAAGAACAAAACTATATACTGCATTGCATCATATAAGCATCCATATCATAAGCATCACGTAAGAACATCTCATCACATAGGTACACATGCATATAGATGCCGCAAAAAATGAATCATCTCTCATATATAATCAAATGTGTCATGATACAATGATGTCCAAAGAATCATATGGCTACAAAATCACCCGCAGGTGTCTACAATACAAAAAATGGTACAAATACTGATACAAGGGGAGCCCTCTATGGCTATGATGCACTCCCTCCCTCGGAGCCGCCTGGCCTCGACGGAGTCTGAGCTCTAGAGGGACCTGCTCCAGGATCACCCTGCCTGTTTGGTGGTGGTGGAGGACCCATGAACCCACCACTCGATGCCTGTCTCCTCCGGCTCCCTCCCGTAGCCGTCGCTGTCCGTGATCTACTGGCACGACACGATAATATAGATCCCTCCAGTAGGCGATCTCTTCTCCAGCTCGCAAGACATATGCGTAGCCTGCTCCTGCATCCTCTGCCGCCTGCCTCCCTGCCCTCAGCGCTGTCTCAGCCTCAGTGTAGCGCTAGATAGCCTGATCCCTCTCTCGCTTAGTGTCCCTGAGCCTGGTCCTGAGTCGGTCCCTCTCCCGCTCCAGATCCTGAATCTCATCTGCCTAGCCCTGGCAGATCTCCCTGAGCTCAAGTAGCTCATCCTCCTCTGGATCCCCACCCTCTGCCTCTGCCTGTGGCTCTCCCTCTGTGGGTGCCTGCCCCTATACTTGTATCAGTGCCTGAACAGATACCTGTCTCTGTGCATGCCTAGGCACCTGCACCTGTCTCTGACCCTGCACCTGTGCCTGTACTGGCACCTGTCCCTGTCTCGGTCCCTGTGCTCTAGGACCCTGTGCTGCTGGTACCTGTAGGGGCAATCCACCGCGACCCCTCACCACCTCGGCCTGTCCCTCCTGTCCAACCTCCCTTCGAGGTGCCACCCTCCTCTCCCCAACAACTCCCCTCCGCCTTCGTCGGCCTTTGCCTCCATCACCCCCACCGTCATCATCATCATCTCCTCCTACCTCTCCCTCCAGTAGCTCTCCTAGATCTGTCAACTGTGGGAACGGATGCTCTGCCCAATATGCAGAATACTCCGCATCCATCCCTGCATTCTCAATCTCTGGCCACATATCCCAGGGTAGGGGCACCATCTCTGCCAGCTGTGTGACGGCCTGATCATATGACAATAATGGCCCGAACTGCGCCTGATCCCTCACTGTGCGGGCATACATACCCGAGCCTCGTGGCATCCTCTGGATCCTGCCATACTGTCTACATACCCTGTCCACCAGCTGTCTCTCCAATATGTAGGGCGTCCGCCCAATCAGATATCTGCTCTTGAAGGTATAAGGCAGCTCCACTGCATCATCCTCCCACTCCTCACACCCCAGATACGGCCTCTAGGTGACTGTGTCAATGTCATCTATCACTCGCCTCCAGTGCTCTAGCCTGCCAATCCGAGGCTGCGAAGTGATCATATCATACAAGTGAACAAAGCTCCGACCATGACCTCTGCCCCTGAAATGTATCGGCCGTGTGATAGGCAGATGCTCGTATGCCCAAACCTGTAAAAGCATCACTCCACAACCCAATCCCACTGATCCATGGTAGACAAACTGGTGCAACTCATAATACAGGTGTGCCAACACACATGGACCCCATGCATATCTGGTGTGATGTGTAACCAATGTCTCCAGTGCTCCTCCCTAGCCCACTGCCAACCCCCGTGTCGCCCTATCTGGACACAGGAAACCACTGATGGCTCCTCCAATCACAGTTGGCAAAGCTAACCCTGTCGCAGTCATGGTATCCCATGCCACATGCCCTACTCTCATCTCTAGCCCGGGATCCTGGAACACCCGTCTCAAAGCCTCTCTGTCTCCATCTCGGTCATAGGGGATCAGATCTCCATCGATCGGTATGTGCAGAATCCTATAAACATCCTCAAGCATCATTGTCATCTCACCCATCGGCAGATGAAATGTACAAGTCTCAGAGTGCCATCTCTCCGCCAGTGCAGTCAGCAAACCCATGTTTGCTCGAAACTCAGGCACATATAATACATGTCTAAGGCCCATCTCCTCGATGGCAGCTCTATCCTGAAATGACAACTCTGGTCGCAATCTCTGTGTGGATGGGAATCTCTCCCGTGACTCTAACATAGGCAGATACTCCTGCAGTCAAACAATCAATCATGTCAGTCATCGTGGCATTCACTGTTTATCATAAAATGCTACTTGCTATCTCAATGGATATGGTTATCTATCCTAGTGACACTCACTGTTTATCACAAAGTGTTGCTATCTATCCTAGTAGTGCTCCCTGTTCATCACAAAGTACTACGTGTGTGACATTCCCTGTTCATCACAAAGTGTTACTCACATCTTGCACTCCCTGTTCATCACAAAGTGCAGCTCATACTTTGGGTACTCCCTGTTCATCACAAAGTACTCTATCTTGGTGCTCCCTGTTCATCACAAAGTGCCTTGATCTATCCTAGTCTTCCTTGAGGACCTGCTTGAGTGTATCCTCTCAGCAGCTTATCCAATCGACAGCGTATGTTCATCACAGAACTGCCGATTTGACCTAGAAGACCAAAACCTTGCATTTTTAGACATAAAAGCGTTTTAAACTCACAAACATGCCTATAGATTGCACAAGCGCGCCTACACAACACAGACGCACCTTCTGGACATAAACGTGCCTAAATTTAACACAAACGCGACTTTATACACAGACGCGACTTTGGAGCATAAACGCCCCTGCCGGACGTAGACGCGCCCGCATTAAGCACAAACGCGGTTCTAGACGCATACACGCCTGGAACCGACACAGACGCGCCTGTTGAACACAGACACGCCTGGCACAGACACAGACGCACTTGCACGTTTTTGCACTTTTTTGTGCCCTATTCCTAAGCGCATTTATTGCTACCTAGCATGCATTAATGACAAAAAAAATTGAATGCGTCAAAGTACGAGGAGGTTTGGTGGTACTTACCGGCTCTCCTGCCTCTGTTGGTCTCTAAAATCGGTGAACGCGATCGAATCTATGCACGAAAGCCATCGCTGCTGACTGCTGCTGCTCTTTTCTCGCTCTGCACTGTGATCTCGTGAGGGTGTAGATGACGATGAGGATGTCTTTTGCCCATGGTCTATCTTATAGCCTATCCTAGCCCTTGGCCTTCATTTTCCGAATCAGTATTCTTTATCCCGTGACTGTCACTTTATCCGGTCAGTCCATTCTAGCCTTTCTTTCTTATCGAGAGATTGTCTGCAATCTTTTCAGACATTTTCATCCAATCTCTCGAGGGGGCATATCATTCCCATACTGGGGCAACTCTGTATCAGTTCATCTTATCTTCTTTGAAACAACGTGACAAGCCACATTATCTTAAAGAGGGGCAAAATGTAGACACTCAAAATTGTCATGTCTAATTAAATAAATATTTTATTTATTTAATTATCTAAGCCTAATTCTTCTATTAATTAAATAAATCCTTATTTATTTAATTAATTCATTTATCCTCTTCTAGCCTTATTTCTCATTTAAATAAATACATTTGTTTATTTAAATTATCCTTTCCTAAATTAAATAAATATTTTTATTTATTTAATTATCCCTATTTCTTCTATTAATTAAATAAATATTTCTTTATTTAATTAATTCATTATCTTTTTCTACACATGACACATGTCATTCATCTCTTAATTCCTACACTACCTACCTCTTTCATTATTTTACTATTTCTTCTACCTACCCTCTAATCCTAGCCGACCTCTCTTTTTACACCTCTCAATCTTAACCCTCCATTTCATATTGTGTCTTCTATTTAAGAAGATGCTTTCTTCATTGTCAAACCCTAATCACTCATCCTAATGACTAATCTTGAAGACTTGGCTACACTACGATCCTACTTGCAACCACATTCCGTTCTTTGTTGAGCTCTTGTGCATATAAAAATCTGAGAGCAAATATATCAAGCAAGATCAATGGAGATAGGAAGAATGGAGATCAAAACCCTATTGGACATGTGATGGTATAATCTTTGTGATTTTGAGTTATTTGCATTGTCTTAGATAATCTTCATATGTTATGGTGGATCTTTGTTGATTGTTAGGCTAGGGTTTTGTGGTTGGATTCATTTAGCCTTTCAATATTGTTATTATTGTTGTCCATTTTCACCATATACAGATGACATATCAACTTTTTCTTAGGTTCTACACATCTAGCTAGCCAATACTCAGTCTTCTCATCATTATCCTCAGGTGCAACAACAACATACACATGTCCTGGAAAACAAAATTAGGTACATGTAGAAATAAAACCTGTTAGAATTTATAATTCAAATACAATCATAAATTATATGATAATACATAAATAATATAATTTAAAGTTATAAACAAGGAATTGAATTAAATTACCAGGTTGTATGAGGTCTGAAACATAATCATAATCTTTTGATGCAAATGCATGATCTGGTCTTCATTTCTTCTAACATATTGATATTGTGTCTGACTAGGTGTTAAGGATTTTTGTTGCTATTCTTCAACCCATTCCATATTCTCGCATTCTTCCCATTCACCTACAACACAAAATTGACAAAAACATGCAAGCTCCCTAGTCCATATAGTCCAAGTGCTAGAATTAGAACTCTTAAATGAATGCCATCTAGCTCACCCATTGATTGTATCACAATCGTATCTTGGAAGGATATTCTCCTCATCAACTAGCTAGAAGAAACATCTAATTGTAGAGTTCTGACTTGTTCCTATGGATAAAGTTGCACTACACCAATCCACACTTGCACTTGCATTTTTAAATTTAGCTTTTTCCTCGAATTTGAGTTGCTCTCTACAAAGGGATCTCTTAACACATGCACTAACACCATCATGTTCTCCTTTCTCGTGTCTAGCCTCAAAAAAACTCCACATGTGTTCGATATTAGTTTTCTTATGTATCCTACTTAACCAATAAAACATTCTATCATTCTTGAATTGCCTGTGCAATTATTTGACCATATTAGATGTTCTGTCATCTAAATTTCTCTTTCCCTCAAATTCTCATAAAAGGTCTGGAAGCAATACTGGACAAACTCTGATGAGTGTAGTTTATTATTACTCATATAGAAATGGTACTCTCTTAAAATTTTATGATACTCTTCTGTACTATCAGGTGCATGCCTATAGACAATATGAACAAAAATTGCTACTTACACCGAATTGTAATATTGTGATTGGACCTCATCTTATGGTCCAAGCGTGTAGTTCTCTGCAAAGTCAACTGTATATGGTGAAAGTGGAAACAACAGTATTGAAAGACTAAATAGATTCAATCACAAAACCCTAGCCTAACAACAACAAAGATCCACCATAACATATGAAGATTACCTAAGACAATGCAAATCAAATGAAATCACAAAGATTATACCATCACATGTCCAATAGGGTTTGAATCTCCATTCTTCCTATCTCCATTGATCTTGCTTGATATATTTGCTCTCAGATTTTATGTGTGCACAAGAGCTCAACAAAGAACGAAATGTGGTTGCAAGTAGGATCACATATGAAAAGCATAGTGTAGTCGAGTGCGTCAATTGATTGCCAGGCAGTGTTGATAATGAAGGAATCATCTCCTTATATAGAATACACTATATGAAATGGAGGGATAAGATTGAGAGGTGTAAAAGGAGGTTGGCTATGATTAGAGGGTAGGTAAAGAAAATAATAAAATAATGAAAGGGTAGGTAGTGTAGGAATTAAGAGATGAATGACATGTGTCATGGGTAGAAAAGGCTAATGACTTAATTAAATAAATAAAGATTTATTTAATTAATAGAAGAAGTGAGCTCAATTAAATAAATAAGATATTTATTTAATTTAGGAAAAAGGATAATTTAAATAAATAAATGTATTTATTTAAATGAGAAATAAGACTAGCAGAAGATAAATGAATTAATTAAATAAATAAAGATTTATTTAATTAATAGAAGAATTAGGCTAAAGTAATTAAATAAATAAAATATTTATTTAATTAGACATGACAATTTTAGGTGTCTACATTTTGCGCCTTTTTGAAACAATGTGGCTTGTCGCGTTTTTTCAAAGAAGATAATATGAACTGATACAAAGTTACCCCAAGATGGGAATGATATGCCCCCTTGAGAGATTGGATGAAAATGTCTGGAAAGATCGCAGACAATCTCTTGATAAGAAAGAAAGGCTAGAATGGACTGACCAGATAGAGTGACAGAGTCACGGGATAAAGAAGATTGCTCGGGAAATGAGGGCTAGGGCTAGGGCTAGGGTAGTCTATAAATAGACCATGAGGGGAAAACATCCTCATTGTCATCCACACATCCACGAGATCAGAGTGCAGAGCGAGATAAAGCAGCAGTGGCTCAGTCAGCAGCGATGGCATTGGTGCACAGATTCGATCGTGTTCGTCGATATCAGAGGCCAACAGACGTAGGAGAGCTGGTGAGTACCGCAAAACCTCATTGTACTTTGTTGCAATAAATGTTGTCATAAATGCATGCTAGGTAGTGCAATAAATGTGCTTTTAAGAAAATGTCAAAATGTCAAAAACGTGTAGGCATGTCTGTGCTGGTGCCATGCGCGTCTATGTTGGCTAGGCGCATCTATGTTTGTGCCAGGCACGTCTGTGCCAGAAAAGGCGTCTGTGTAGGATGCGATTGTGTCTACGTTGTGTAGGCGCGTTTGTGCTAGGCAGGTACGTTTGTGTCTTTTAGGCACGTCTATGCAGAGCATAGGCACGTCTGTGTGTCTCAGGCGCGTCTATGCTAGGCAGGCACATTTATGTAGTCTTTAAGCGCGTTTATGTCATGAAAGCACGTTTGTGTCAAAAATGTGCATTTGTGTCTTCTAGGTCAAATCAGCAGTTCTGTGATGAACATACGTTGGTGATTGGATAAGTTGCTGAGAGGATACACTCAAGCAAGTCCTCTAGGGAAGACTAGGATAGCAAACAGGGCCAAGATTGACAATTCTGTGATAGAACATACGTTGCCAATTAGGAAACTACTCAAGAGGATTCACTCAAGCAGAGGCCCTAGGATATGATAGATCAAGGCACTTTGTGATGAACAATGAGTACCAAGACATAGTACTTTGTGATGAACAGGGAGTACCAATAGGAACAACACTTTGTGATGAACAGTGAGTGCAAATGCGAGCAACACTTTGTGATGAACAGGGAGTGCCAAACACGTAGTACTTTGTGATGAACAGGGAGTACCAGTAGGATAGAAGCAACACTTTGTGATGAACAGTGAGTGTTACTAGGATAGAGTACCATATGCACTTAGATAAAAAAGTAGCATTTTGTGATGAACAATGAATGCCACTAGGACTGATATAATTGGTTTGCTTGACTGCAGGAGTATTTGCCTATGCTGGAGTCGCGAGAGAGATTCCCATCGACTCAGAGGTTGCGACCAGAGTTGACATTCAAGGACAGGGCTGCCATTGAGGGCATGGGTCTGAGATACATTATGTATGTGCTGGAGTTCCGGGAGAATATGGGTTTGCTGACTGCATTAGCTGAGAGGTGGCACTCTGAGACGTGCACGTTCCATTTGCCGATGGGTGAGATGACAATCACCTTGGAGGATGTGTACAGGATTCTACGGATACCGATCAACAGGGAGTTGATTCCTTATGATCAAGACGGAGACAGGGATGCCCTAAGATGAGTGTTCCGGGACCTAGGATTGGAGATGAGGGCAGGACATGTGGCTTGGGACACCATGACAGCTATAGGATTAGTGCTGCCAGCAGTGCTAGGGGGAGTGATCAGTGGGTTCTTGTGTCCCGATAGGGCAACATGAGGTTTGGCTGTGGGCTGGGGGAGCACCTTGGAGATGCTGGTTACACAACACACTAGATATGCCTGGGGACCATGTGTGCTGGCACACTTGTATTATGAGCTGCATCAGTTTGTTTATCATGGATCCATAGGATTGGGCTATGGGGTTACATTGCTATAGGTGTGGGCATATGAGCATCTACCAGTGACACGACCTATACACTTTAGGGGCAGGGGGCATGGACACAGCTTTGTGCATTTGTACGACATGATTACATCGCAGCCACGGATTGGTAGGTTGGAGCATTGGCGTCGGGTCCTAGATGAGATCGACACTGTTATATGGAGGTCATACCTTGGGTGTGAGCAGTGGGAGGAGGATGCAGTGGATCTCCCGTACACCTTCCGGAGTAGATATCTGATTGGGCGGATGCCCTATGTTTTGGAGAGACAGCTGATTGACAGAGTATGTAGGTAGTTTGGCCAGATTCAACGAATGTCCCGGGGTTCCGGGATGTATGCTCAGATAGTCCGGGATCAGGTACACTTTGGGCCACTGTTGTCATATGATTAGGCCATGATGTAGCTAGCAGAGATGGTGCCGATGCCATGGGATATGTGGTCAGATATTGAGGATGCAGGCATGGATGCCGAGTACACAACGTATTGGGTTGAGCAACCCTTTCCATGATTGATAGACCTAGGGGAGCTGGTAGAGGGAGATGGTGGTGGGGATGAGGATGATGATGGAGATGGTGGGGGGAGAGGCCGACGGAGGAGGCAGGGTGCCATTGGAGAGAGGAGGGTGATTCCACGAAAAGAGAGTGGGGAGGAGCGACAGGCTCAAGTGGTGAGGGGTCAGGGTGGATTGCCACTAAGGTGCCAGCAGCACAGGGTCCTAGACAGGTGTAGGGACAGGGACAGAGGCAGGTACAAGTACAGGCACATGCACCAGTATAGGGGGAGCCACAGGCAGAGGTGCAGGGGGCTGAGGCGGAGGAGGATGAGCTGGTTGAGCTGAGGGAGATCTGACAGGGATAGGCAGATGAGATCCAGGACTTGGAGAGGGAGACCGCTAGGCTCAGGAGGTGACTGAGGGAGATAGAGCATGAGCGGGATCAGGCTATCCAATGCTATACTGAGGCTTAGACAACACCGAGGGTTGGGAGGCAGGCAACAAAGGATATAGGGGTTGGATATGCCTATGTTCTACAGGCAGGGGAGGAGATAGGTTACTAGCGTGACCTATACTACAGGGCAATACCACCAGAGCAGCGGGCGAGGAGCTTCCACACACCATCGCGGACAATGACGACTACGGGAGGGAGCCAGAGGCGACAAGCGTCCGGCGGTGGGGTTATGGGTCCTCCACCACCACTAGATAGGGGGGACAGGAGGGATGATCCTGAGGCGGGTCCTTCTAGAGCTCAGATTCCGTCGAGGCTAGGTGGCTCCAAGGGAGGGAGTTCATCATAGCTGTAGAGGGCTCCCTATGTATCAGTATTGTACCATTTTTGTATGATGATGTAGACACCTTCGAGTGATTTTGCAGCCATATGTATTTTGACATCATTGTATCATGACACTTATGATTATATATATGAAATGATTCATCTTTGTGGCAGCTATATGCATGCGTACCTATGTGATGATATGTTTCATGATGTATGTTTCTATGTGATGATTATGATATGGATGCAAATATGTACATGATGAAATGTCATATTTTTGTTCTTTTATGTTTTATATGTTATGCATATGTGAATGTGAATGTATGAAATGCGGATGAATATGATAATGCAAATGACTATTTACATGATGAGAATGTAAAATGTTCTAACATGTGTTGTGTGCAGGATATGGTGCAATTGTGATATCTATATGTATGTATGAAATGAGATATGTGGTAATGTAGGTGCAACTACATGAAATGCAAATATTTTGGTGTGTCATTATACTCAGTCATGTGATAGCAGGCTACACGGACTCAAGAAGGACTATGGAAGTCAATCAAGAAAGGGGGATGAAAGATAGAAGATATGAAAGTGAAAGAGCTTCTTGTGCGTTATCATCATTGAGCTTTATTATGGCAAAATAGGTTATGACAATCGAGGCATATGTTCAACCTAGAAAGTCATTCTACCCGTTTGCATGGAGATAAGACAATCACAAATAAGGAATGCCCAAGTTCACACTAGACTCTCAGTGTCCTCATATCCTTGGATAAGTCATAGCATTACTAAGAGACAATCCACAAACAACAAAGAAAAATAGGTGACGATATCCCATCCTCGCCTTTCTAGTCAAAGACATCCTGGAGATAGAATCTCTAGTCAAAGACATCCCGGAAAAGCTAAAAGACATGTGACCAAAAAGATAAAATCAAAAGAAAACCAAGACTCGACACCAACATCCACTGTAGTCCTCAAGTTTAGTGTCTCTTGTCACTTGTATAAGTCTTATTTGATTGTGGTCACAATGTTTACTTTCACAAAAAGGATAGCACTCAACCATATGTTGTCTGAGTCTATTGAAAGACTTTGATTTGTTGGAGCACATTGTTGCTGTTATGTATCATCTGAAACTGACTGAATCCAGGAAACCGATACGTTATTGTGGAGAAGATGGAACTTTATTGTGGATTGGCGATGCAAGTGTTGTTTTATTGCGGATTGTGCATGAATAGACTGAAGAAAAGTGGAAGAATCTGTACTCCTCGAAACATGTGATGTTCTCAATTCCACACCCATCACTAGATGTAGGATTTGCCTTAGCCACAAATAGGAGCTGATTTATTATGAATGGAAAGGGGTGAAAAGGGAGGTTTATTATGAATGGCTAACCAATCTTGGGTAGATCAATAACAAGCCATGATGGGAATGGGTAAGTTTATTATGAATGGATAGGATGTGAGTGTGTGAAAAGTGAAAGGATGAAAGTGAATCTTGAAGGAGGGAGGAGCAATGTCTCTATGCATGTTGCGGTGACCCAGTTTTCACCATGGTACTTGCCCAGGGCGCCACCAAAGTGGTTTTCACCGTTGGATGAAATTATTTTTCTTTACTTTTTTGATTTTTTTTTTTTGTATTTTTAAATTTTTTTATTTTTTTTTTGTATTTTTTGAATTAGGATACTCTGAAGAGCTATGTGTAAAACCTGCAAAGGTGCATGCTGTTGATAGGATACTCCAAAGGTTCACCTTCTGTAGTTGAGAGCTGATATGCCCTAGATCCATATGCTGTTGTAATGATGTAAGGACCAAGCCAATTTGGTTTGAACTTGCCCTTCTTCTCTCTGTCTTGCTAATTTTTGGGGTTTTCTCTGAGAACCAAATCACCTACCTCAAATGTGCGAGGCTTGACTTTGTGATTGTAGCTGCGACTCATTCATTGGTGATAAGCCTTGACATGATTAAAAGCAGTTTGTCTTCGTTCATCCAATAGTTCAAGTTCTTGTAAGTGAGAGACCTTGTAGTCTTCATCACTGATAATGTTTTGCAAAGAGACTCGTAAAGAGGGTAGCTCGACCTCAATAGGCAAGATGGTTTCAATGCCATAGACAAGTGAATAGGGTGTCGCTCCTGTAGGTGTGCAGACACTTGTGCGGTAGGCCCAAAGTGCAGGATTAAGTTGGATATGTCAATTACGGCCAACGTTGTCAACTATCTTTTTTAAGATTTTAAGGATTGTTTTATTAGACACCTCAGCTTGACCATTACCTTGGGGGTAATATGGTGTGGAGAAGCGATGGGAAATATGGAAGTGGTCACAAAGTTCACGAACATCCTGATTTTTGAAGGGACGCCCGTTATCGGTGATAATGGAAATAGGAATACCATATCGACAAATGATATAGTTGAGAATGAATGTAGCAATCTGTTTTCTAGTGACTTGCATGAGAGGCACGACTTCAATCCATTTTGTGAAATACTCGGTGGCAGTGATAATGAATTTATGACCGTTGGAGGATGGAGGGTGAATCTTGCCTATGAGATCGAGTCCCCACTGACAAAAGGGCCAAGGAGTTGCAATTGGTTGAAGTTCTTGTGCTAGCGCATGGATGAGATCTCTATGAAGTTGACATTGCTTACATTTCTTGACAAACTGATATGAGTCTTTTTCCATATTGGGCCAGTAATATCCAGTCCTGATGAGTTTCTTGGCTAAGGTAGGACCACTAGAATGTGGACCACATATCCCTTCATGTACTTCACATAGCGCAATCTGAGCTTCGTTGCTTTCTAAACATCTAAGAAGAGTGCCATCTAGACCTCGACGGTATAGGACATCGGCTAAAATGACGTATCGAGAAGATTGGCGAATGAAAGTGCGATGTTGGTTATTGGATAGATCAGGAGGTAGGGTGTTATCATGAAGGTATGTGAAAATGGAACCATATAATTGGGACTCAGGACCAATGACACATATTATCTCAGTAGGAGTGATTTCATATGAAGGAACCAAAAGGTTATCCACCAAGAACTCATAGCGGGTCTCATTCGGAGGTAGATTGATCAGTGAAGCAATTGTAGCCATGGCATCTACAGCTCGATTTTGCTCTCTTGGTATCTGCTCAAAGTCTATCTTTGTGAAATGTTGTTTTAGGTCATCCACCATTCTTTTGTAAGGCATTAATTTCTCATCCTTTTTTTGGTAATCATCAGTTGCTTGACGGATTACAAGTTGAGAGTCCCCAAAAACACGAAGTTCCTTGATCTTCCACTGAACTGTAATCCGTAATCCAGTTGTTAATGCCTCATATTCTGCTATGTTATTAGTGCAAGGAAATGATAATCGATATGATTTTGGTATAGAATCCCCTTGAGGAGTTATAAAGAGGATGCCAGCTCCTGCCCCATGCTGTGTGTATGAGCCGTCAAAGTATAATTGCCATGGTTTTGCATGTGACACTGTTAAAATGGATTCATCTGGAAATTCTGAAATTAGAGGAACATCATCTATCATGGGAGCATCTACTAATTGATCTGCGATGGCTTGTCCTTTTATTGCTTTTCTATCCACATACTCGATGCCGAATTCACCATGGATCATTACCCATTTGGCTAGTCGCCCAGTAAGCATTGCTTTATTGAGAAGGTATTTCAATGGATCGATCCTTGCAACCAACTTAGTCTTATGAGTTAGCATGTAATGTCATAATTTCTGTGAAGCAAAGACCACAATGAGACATGCACGCTCAATTGGTGTGTAGTTTAGCTCATATCCTACCAATGTGCGACTGATATAGTACATTGCCTTTTCTTTGCCCTCAGCAATTTGTTGTGCTAAGAGTGCCCCCAATGCTGTTGAAGTAGCTGATATGTATAGTAACAAAGGCTGATCTAGAACTGGTGGCATCAAAACTGGCGGATTCAGAAGATAATCTTTGAGTATCTGGAAGGCCTGTTGACTATTATAATCCCATTTGAATTTGATGTTTTTATGTAGCGAGTGCTGAAAGGGATTACATTTATCTGCAAGTTGTGCTATGAATCTTTGTATGGATTGAAGTCTCCCTTGTAAAGACCGAAGTTGACTAATATTTCTTGGTGGTTGCATCTCTAGGATGGCCTTGACTTTTGCTGGATCGGCTTTGATTCCTCTTTTTGATACAATGAATCCTAGGAGCTTCCCCAAGGTTACTCCAAATACATATTTCTTGGGGTTTAATCTTACTTTGTATTTTTCCAGCCGATCAAAGATGACTGAAAGTATGTCCAAATGTGTATCTTTGTCTATTGATTTGCCCAAGAGGTCATTGACATAATCTTCCACAATTACATGCATTAGATCATGAAAGATAGTAGTCATGGCTCTTTGATATGTAGCGCTTGCATTTTTTAGTCCAAAGGGCATGACATTACAACAAAAAGTTCCCCAAGGACAAGTGAATTATGTTTTGTGTTGATCCTCAGACGTGATCTTTATTTGATTATAACCAGAGAATCCATCCATCAACGATAACATTTCATGACCCGCTGTGAGATCTATAATCAAATCTATGTTTGGTAATGGGAAGTCATCCTTAGGACAAGCCTTGTTGATGTCTCTGAAAGCTGTACATATTTTGATGCTACAATCTAGTTTACTGACAAGTAATAAGTTGGAGATCCATTCAAGATAATCAATTGGGCGTATGAATTTGACATCCAATAATTTTTCAAGCTCTGCTTTGACCAATAATGCGACTTGTGGATGCACCTTTCTTAATTTCTGTTTCATTGGTTTTGCCTCCGGCTTAACTGTCAAATGGTGCATTACCAAATCCGGATCAAATCCAGGCATATCAGCGCATGACCATGCAAAGTTGATTTGTCGTTCTTTGAAGAAACTTATGATTTTTGACCTTTCTGACTCCATCAAAGATTGGGCCAGGAATATGTTGTGTGGAACCTCTTCCATACCAATATTTGTTTTGATAGTCTCCTCTTCCAACATGGATGACTTTTCCTCATATGATGCTGGGAGAATGTCGAGCCTTCCATCTTCGGGTGCCTCAGAGAGGTTTTTGCCCTCAGATACGTCCTTTCTTTTTACTTTTTTGGGGTCAGACAATGCCACAGTGTGGTTTTCACCATAAGACCTTTGATTTGTTTTTATTTTCATATTTTTGCGACTAGAAGGCCCAACACCCTCACCAAAATATTCCACGCTATTGAGTTCTATAATGTATCCCGCTTTATGGTCCCCAGGGGGAAAATCATCTCGTATGCCAAGATAGTCAATAAAAGCTTCATCATTTTGGAATGTGTCAAACTGTGTAGGTCCTTCATGATCCCAGTCAATAAGTTGGTGGTGAACGAGGGGAAGGCCTGTAATGTCTTCGAAGTTAGCGGGGCTAAGAGTGAAGATGCAGTTATATTTAGGTATGTCGAGGTAATTATCAAGGTCATCATTGGCACTCTCCTCATTAGTCTCGATCGTGAACGAATCCAAATTATCATCACTAGTAGTGCATTCTGGAACAGGTGTTCTCATTCTATGTGATTTCAACCTAGGACCTAGGGACAAGGACTGTGCGGAATCCTCAGCGTTGTTTCTTGACCAATTTTGAATTTTTTATAAAATTCTTCTTCTTTTGTGAGTTCATCTGGCTCTCTGAATGTCTCGGTGAGCTCGTAGTCACTGGAGGATTTGTCTGAACCCCATTCCCATTCATTGGAATCTGTGGAATAACGATTCTCTTGTTGAATTTTGGCATCTTTGATTTGTAATGCTTCTTTTGTCCTTCAAGTATGGACCTTGGAAGTCACAAAACCAAGTCCCTTCGAGCATTCCTTTTGAATGTCAATTTAGGTTGTAAAGGTTCAATGACACCTTCCTTTCTTAACCCAAGAGGGCTTTTGCCATCATACCCAAATTTTTGTAGAATCTTGAACCCTTTGCCATATTTCTCACATGGTATACTGATGTGATCTTGTGTATCATCTTCAAGGTCTTTGTAAAGCATTTTGTATAAGTCTTCCTCTTCCAATTCACCCCATCTTTGAAAGATAGTAGGGTCCTATTTGAGTACAATGATAGATACCTGTTTATTAGGATGTGGTCTTCCATATTCTTTCGGTGAACTCATGACTTGTTGTAAGTACATGGTCTGATTTAAAGTGTATTCACCCATGTCCTTGTCCTGAAATTTGCCTTTAAGCTCACCTTGTTTTGATGTCGAAGGTTTTAATGACTCGGGATCAATGTATGCAGAAGAAGGAACAGCTTCGTGATTACTGGGAATGATGGTCTCAGTTTTTGATCTCAAGTTATTGCAGTATATGAATGGATTAGGATCACCATTAACTGTTATTTCAACTCCATTGTGAGGAAACTTAATGCATTGGTGATATGTAGATGCGACTGCCCTCATTTCATGAATCCAAGGACATCCTAGCAATATGTTGTATGTGAGATCTAGGTCTAGGACTTGACAAATCACATCCTTCATAACTGGCCCAATTCTGAGAGGCAAGGTGACTGTGCCTTTGGATGAACACTCTTCATCATCATATGCCTTGATGGTGATTTTGTTTGTAGAATTCATATCTTTATTAGAATATCCCAATTGTTTAATAGTGCTCAATGTACAAATGTTTAGACCTGCCCCTCCATCTATTAGGACTTGTTTTATTCGATGTTTGTGTATGAAGGCTTCAATGTGTAATGGTGCATTATGTGGCTAACTTACAGAGGCATCATCGACTTTTGTGAATGTAAGAGAGTGTGGAATGGAAAGGTATCCCACCATGGCTTGAAACTGGTCCACGTTTAGATCAGTAGGAACGACAGTGTCTCTCAAGATTTTGTCCAGAATAGCTTTATGTGCGGGGGATATGCGTAAAAGCTCAAGGATGGAAATAAGTGCGGGTGTTTTTCCTAACTGTTCTACAAGGTCATACTCAAGATTGGTTGATGAAGAAGTGGTATTTTTAGCTGGAGCACCTTGCAAAGTGAATTTACCTTGACGAGTTGTGACATTACATTTAGAGGTAGGTTCAGAAGAAGATCCAATTCCTTTTAGGACAATTTTGGGTCTCTGGGTAGAATTCTCAGGGTTTTTGTCCTTGATGATAATGGTAGAGACATAATTATCCATCGAGATATGATTGATAGTTGAATCGTAGTTATAAGATGCTCTGGTATAGTTGGTCTGGTCTTCTGTGGCTGTAGCTTTTCCCTTGTCATGCTTTGGGAATGGTTCCTTAAACATTTCATGTTCTTGATTGGATGAGTGTCCTTCAATCTCAATGTCACCTCTATCAATGAGATCTTGTATGATGTTATTCAGTCGATGACAATTTCCTATTTTATGACCCTTGCTCTTATGGAATTCGCAATACTCATAATCATTCCACCAATTTGGTTTGACCTTTGGTTCATATGGAGGAAAATCTGGAATTGTGATTACTTTGTTTGCCACTAGCTTCTTGAAAACTTACTCAAGTGGTTCTCCCAATGGAGTGTACTTCCTTCGTGATCTGGAAGTTGTTTGAGTATTCACTTGATTGTTTGTAGAACTTGATCCAAAAAAAATAATTTTGGGTCGTACTGTATTGGCATCAACAACACCAGCATTGATTGTGTTCTTGTTTTTTTTCCAAAATCTTGGCTTATCTTTTCGTTTAAATTCATCTTTGTTTTCCTTGAATATCTTAATGACTCCTTGTTCAATTAGGACCTTTTCCATCGCTAAGCCTTTTTCAATGACGTCCTTGAAGGTGGACAAACAAGCTTTCCTTAGATCATAGCCAATGTCTTTGTTAACATTATGAGTGAACATCTCCACCATTTGTTTTTGTGGAATTTCACAAGAGCATCTGCTGGCTAGATTCCTCCATCTTTGTAAAAATGATGAAAAAGACTCTCCATCTTTTTGCTTGGTGTTGCACAAAGTAGTGACTGATATGTCTGTCTCTATGTTGTAGGAGAAATGTTAAATAAATGCCTCTGCTAAGTCACCCCATGACTTAATACCAGGTGGAAGTTGGGAGAACAATTCCATAGCTTGATCACCTAAGCTTTGTGGGAATAATCTCATCAAATATGTCTTTTCTACTGCTACGTCAATGCAAGCTATGAAAAACTATCTTATGTGTGCCTTAGGATCCCCTTTTCCTCTATACTTATCAAACTTAGGCGTCACAAATTGTGTAGGAAATGGAGGCATTGGAATGCTCTTGTCAAATGGATAAGGACATATGTCTCTCATTGTGTAAGTTGGCTTCGATGTATTTATGTCCTCCATTTTCCTTTGTAAGTCCCTGATTTGTTACTCCAAATTGTTCTTAGGTGGAGATTGACTCCTTGGACCATACCCCATGCTTGAGGCACCAATTGGAGGAGGAGCATGCTGCATATATGGATGATATTGATCATACACATGTTCATATGTAGGAGGTCTATAATGGTGCTATGTATATGGACCACTTGGTATAGATTCATGTTGAGGAACGAAATATCTATTTTGTCCATGTATACCATACTCTACAGGCATGTCATGTTCTAATGTGTTGCCCCCAAATTTGACATGGGGTTTCCTTGTGTCCAAATTTTGAGCATGCCTTTGGATATCCAATTGCTTTGGTGGTAGGTCTTTAGCACTAGCATGTGCTTGAGTGTATTTTTCTGCATAAGACTTCCATAATGGTCTACAAAGGAGAGTATCATATGCTTGACCATGTGTGTATGGGACCTCTGGTTTTTGAAATAAAGATGATGGTGATTTAGGCACAAGATGTGGTCCTCTATTGCCTCCACTATTAGGTCTCCTTTGATCCATGTTGGAGTGAGTTTGTTGCAAAGGTCTATTTTCCATTATTTGAGACATGTCAAAATCATGAGGGATCTTGGCTCCACTTTGTGCCATCATTTGTAAGAAGTATTGTCTATCCCTCCTCATTATTTCCTCAATCAATCGATTGAAATGGGGATCCATAATGCATTCTTCCACATCTGCCGAATGTACGGAGAAGTTGTCTGTATTGTCATTGTGTGTATCATTGTTGTTTGCAGTGTCCATGTTCTCAACATTTGGCATGTTTCTATAAGCATCCATGTCAAGTAATGTAGTATGATCAGAATTGAAAAAGATATCATTGTCATACTCATAGGAACTCATGTTTGCGGACTCTTGAGCCTCTTTAGTTTCTCTCCTAGATTTTTGGGAACGAGTTTCAACCATGAACTAGGTATTGACCAAGATGTGTAAAACTAGATGAAAATGGAAAGAGTATGTAAGACCAAGAGTTGGATGGAATGTAATTGGATCTGAGGTGTACTTGCAATGCCCAAAGTGTAAGACCAAGTATGTATGTAGTAGAGTAGGTGTGGCTTCCAAAGAGATGATAGTTTCTCTTGATGAGATAAGTTGACCTTGACTCTAAGAAAGACCAAATGAGACCCAAAGGTGATAGACCTTGATGAGGGACCACTTAGCAAAATGTTTTTGTATGTAGTGTGTTGACAAAGTATGATGAGGATAAGCAAGTGACCTTTTGACTCAAGTTTTAGACAAATGTGAATGTAATGTAAGGTGTAAAGCAATGATGGACTATGTGAGACCCAAAGACAGGTTGAATGCTAGATGAAACCCTGGAGAAATAATCTAGGAAGCTTAAGAATTCCGAAACTGACTGTGTTTGTTTGCTGGACTGTAAAAGTTTTTCAATTCTGAACATAGACACACCTGTATACTGCACAGACGCGATTTCCTGACACAGACGTGGTTATGTTTAACACAGACGCGTTTCTGAGATTTTATCAATGCTGTAGACACCTAAAATTGTCCAGTCTAATTAAATAAATATCTTTATTTATTTAATTACTTTAGCCTAATTCTTCTATTAATTAAATAAATCTTTATTTATTTAATTAATTCATTTATCCTCTTCTAGCCTTATTTCTCATTTGAATAAATATATTTATTTATTTAATTATCCTTTTCCTAAATTAAATAAATATCTTATTTATTTAATTATCCCACTTCTTCTATTAATTAAATAAATCTTTATTTATTTAATTAATTCATTAGCCTTTTCTACACATGACACATGTCATTCATCTCTTAATTCCTACACAACCTACCTCTTTCATTATTTTATTATTTCTTCTACCTACCCTCTAATCATAGCCGACCTCCTTTTTACACCTCTCAATCTTATCCCTCCATTTCATATAGTGTCTTCTATTTAAGGAGATGCTTTCTTCATTATCAAACCCTAATCATCTTTTATGCAATTGACTACACTACGATCCTACTTGCAACCACATTCCATTCTTTGTTGAGCTCTTGTGCACGTAAAATCTGAGAGCAAATATATCAAGCAAGATCAATGGAGATAGGAAGAATGGAGATCAAAACCCTATTGGACATGTGATGGTATAATATTTGTGATTTCATTTGATTTGCATTGTCTTAGGTAATCTTCATATGTTATGGTGGATCTTTGTTGTTGTTAGGCTAGGGTTTGGTGGTTGAATTCATTTAGCCTTTCAATATTGTTATTATTGTTATCCATTTTCACCATACACATTTTGGCACGCCCGGTGGGACTCTAGTCCCTTTGCATTTAATCTCCTTGTTGTAGATTTTGTGTTTTTGAAGTTGTAGATCGGATGTTTTTGACAACATTTTTGGTATTTCCGCGTCTGTATACTTTCGGATCGCGTTTTTGATTTTCTGGTGCATCTGCGACAACTTAAATCACATCTGTGTTATCGACAACATTTTATTTTGCAAGTTTCGGAACTTGCGTTTATACCCTGGAATCCCGTCTGTGATTGTTCAAGCCGCGTCTGTGTTTTATAGTTGCGTCTGTGACTTATAGCCGCGTCTGTGTCTCACAGAACTGTGTTTGCATCTCAGAATCACGTTTGCGTCTGGGATAGTCGCGTCTGTGTTTAGCAATTTCAAAATTTTAAAGTTTATTCATTTAAATTCCAGTTTCGCATTTTGGGTTTTAGATCTGGTTTATTTTGCGCTAACAATTTTCAGATCTCGTTAACGAAATTGGTGCAGCTTGTCTTGGAAGCAAAACGTTTGGTTGAAGGCCCCTATTTTCACAAAGTCTTTTGGGTTTTAAAATTTACCTAACTTGTGTGCTTGCAGGAAGGGGTGATTATTTGAAACAATCCAAACTACTAACAACCTTTTGTTGTAGGTCCTTAGCAAGGGTTTTGGATTTTTATTGTGTGCCTTGTTTTCATAGAATAGCAAACACTTCCATTGGTGCACTAAAATTGAATCATTGTCTTTTGTGTCTTGAGCAATAGGCTCTTTTTGTTTAATCTTTAGAGGGCCTGTCTTCCCGTGTGGTCATTAGGACTACTAGTGAGAAGAGAACGACACAAGTTGTAGCGAGGAAAACCCACCTCTTCTGAACCACTATAATCAAATGTATTCATGGTGAAAACTATGAATAACGTGTGCTGATTAGTTCATACCGACACTATGTCTCCCCATAAACCTGTTTGATCAAATTTATTTGATCAGTTGTAGGGCGTAACCCCTATCGGCTGGGAGCCTTCTGTATTTACAGAGCTGAAAGTGCCGCATGTATGGCCACACGAGCGGATGCCCTTACTAGCACCTTTTTGTTTTAGAAGCCCAAATCCTTCTAGTTGTTGGGGTAGGAGGTCAGACCTCTGGTAGCGGCCCACACACATACGGTTCTTAGTAGAGATACAAAGTTCACCACGGGGAGTTTTCGTGGGGACTGATGCTTGGCTGACTCGAGAAGTGAGTGCCGAGGGTGGAGCTAGTGAGGTCAAGCATCTAAGTATCTGCTTTGAATAGCATAGCCTCGGGGGTAAAACCCTATGTGGGATCAACAACTATTGTCTTGGCCAGCCATAAGAATTGTGCTTGACTTATTTTAAACATTCAAACATTCAAGACCAAACAGCAAAACATTGTGTCTTTTGTGTCTTCAAGTGTATGCAAAACAATTTTACATCAAACAACACACTTTTCTTTTAGTCATTTTTGAGTCTAGACACTTGCAAACATTGAGTCCTCATCAACATTGTGTCCTCTTGTCATGAAAAATAGTCAAACAGTCAGATTTGGTCATAACAAAACGACTTCACAGATTGGAAAAAATTGTACAAATTTTACAGAAACGTGTCTGTGTCAGTTCTAATTGCGTCTGTGTCGTCTAAGCGAGTCTGTGAAGGGCAGAATCGCGTCTGTGTTGAATAGAGACACATTTGTGGCGGGGAACCGCGTCTGTGAAGTATACAGGCGCGTCTGTGTTCAGAATTGAAAAAAAATAATTTTTTTTTACAGTCTAGCAAGCAAACACAGTCAGTTTCGGAATTCTTGAGCTTCATAGGTTGTTTCTCCAGGTTTCATCTAGCATTCAACCTATCTTTGGGTCTCACATAGTCCATCATTGCTTCGCATCTTGCATCACATTTACATTTGTCTAAACTTGAGTCAAAAGGTCACTTGCTTGTCCTCATCATACTTTGTCAACACACTACATACAACAACGCTTTGCTAAGTGGTCCCTCATCAAGGTTTCTTACCTTTGGGTCTCATTTGGTCTTACTTAGAGTCAAGGTCAACTTACCTCATCAAGAGAAACTATCCTCTCTTTGGAAGTCACACCTACTCTACTACATACATACTTGGTCTTACACTTTGGACATTGCAAGTACACCTCGGATTCATTTACACTCCATCCAACTCTTGGTCTTCCATACTTTTTCCATTTTCATCTAGTCTCACACATCTTGGTCAATACCTAGTTCATGGTTGAAACTCGTCTTCAAAAATCTAGGAGAGAAACTAAAGAGGCTCAAGAGTCCGCAAACATGAGTTCTTATGAGTATGACAACGATATATTTTTCAATACTGATCACACTACATTACCTGACATGGATGTCTATAGAAACATTCCAAATGTTGAGAACATGGACACTACAAACAATAATGCTACACACAATGACAATATGGACAACTTTTCAATACATTCAGCAGATGTGGACGAATCCATTATGAATCCCCATTTCAATCGGTTGGTTGAGGAAATAATGAGGAGAGATAGACAATACTTCCTACAAATGATGGCACAAAGTGGAGCCAAGATACCTCATGATTTTGACATGTCTCAAATAATGGAAAATCGACCTTTGCAACAAACTCACTCCAACATGGATCAAAGGAGACCTAATAGTGGAGGAAATAGAGGACCATATATGGTACCTGAATCACCATCGTCTTTGCTTCAAAAACCAGAAGTCCCACATACACATGGTCCAGTATATGATACTCACCTTCGCAGACCATTATGGAAGTCTTATGCAGACAGATATGCTCAATCACATACTCAAGCTATGGATCAACCAAAGCAATTGGATATTCAAAGGCATGCTCAAAATTTGGACACAAGGAAACCCCGTGTCAAATTTGGGGGCAACACATTAGAACATGACATGCCTATAGAGTATGGTATACATGGACAAAATAGATATGGCGTTCCTCAACATGAATCTATACCAAGTGGTCCATATACACAACATCACTATAGACCTCCTCCATATGAACATGTGTATGATCAATATCATCCATATATGCAACATGCTTCTCCTCAAATTGGTGCCTCAAGTATAGGGTATGGTCCAAGAAGTTGATCTCCACCTAAGAGCAATTTGGAGAAACAAATCAGGGACTTACAAAAGAAAATGGAGGACATAAATACACCGAAGCCAACATACACAATGAGAGACATATGTCCTTATCCATTCGACAAGAGCATTCCAATGCCTCCATTTCCTACACACTTTGTGATGCCTAAATTTGATAAGTATAGAGGAAAAGGGGATCCTAAGGCACACATAAGACAGTTTTTCACAGCTTGCATTGAAGTAGTAGCAGAAGAGACATATTTGATGAGATTATTCCCACAAAGCTTAGGCGATCAAGCTATGGAACGGTTCTCCCAACTCCCACCTGGTATTAAGTCATGGGGTGACTTAGCAGAGGAATTTATTCAACATTTCTCCTACAATATAGAGAAAGACATATCAGTCACTACTTTATGCAACACCAAGAAAAAAGAGGGAGAGTCTTTTGCATCATTTTTACAAAGATGGAGAAATCTAGCCAGCAGATGCTCTTGTGAAATTCCATAGAAACAAATGGTAGAAATGTTCACCCAGAATGTTAACAAAGACATTGGCTATGATCTAAGGAAAGCTTGTTTGTCCACCTTCAGGGACGTTATTGAAAAAGGCTTAGCAACAGAAAAGGTCCTAATTGAGAAAGGAGTCATTAAGATATTCAAGGAAAATAAAGATGACTTTAAAGGAAAAGACAAGCCAAGATTTTGGAATAAAAACAAGAACACAGTCAATGATGGTGTTGCTGATGCCAATACAGTGCGGCCTAAATTCATCTTTTTGGGATCAAGTTCTACAAACAATCAAGTGAATACTCAAACAACTTCTAGATCATGAAGGAAGTACACTCCATTGGGAGAACCACTTGAGTTAGTCTTCAAAAAGCTAGTGGCGAATAAGGTAATCACAGTTCCAGATTTTCCTCCATATGAACCAAAGGTTAAACCAAATTGGTGGAATGATGATGAGTATTGTGAATTTCATAAGAGAAAGGGTCATAAGACAAGAAATTGTCATCGACTGAAGAACATCGTGCAAGATCTCATTGATAGAGGTGACATTGAGATTGAGGGACACTCATCCAATCAAGAACATGAGATGTTTAAGGAACCATTCCCAAAGCATGATAAGGGAAAAGCTAAAGTCACAAATGATCAAGCCAACTATACTAGACCACCTTACAACTATGATTCAACTATCAATCACATCTCGATGGACAATCATGTCTCTACTATTATCATCAAGGACAAAACTCCTGAGAGTTCTACCCAGCGACCCAAGATTGTCCTAAGAGGTGTTGGATCTTCTTCCGAACCTACCTCTGAATGTCATGTTACAACTCGTCGAGGTAAAATTACTTTGCCAGGTGCCTCCACTAAAAATACCACCTCTTCATCAACCAAACCTGAGTATGACCTTGTAGAACAGTTAGGGAAGATACCCGCACTCATCTCCATACTTGAGCTCTTACGCATATCCCCCGCACATAAAGCTATTCTTGACAAAATCTTGAGAGACACCGCTGTTCCTACTGATCTGAACGTGGACCAGTTTCAAGCCATGGTGGGATACCTTTCCATTCCACACTCCCTTACATTCACAGAGGCCGATGATGCCTCCGTAAGTCAGCCGCATAATGCACCACTACATGTTGAAGCCTTCATACACAAACATAGAATCAAACGAGTCCTGATAGATGGAGGAGCTGGTCTAAACATTTGTACATTGGGCACCATTAAACAATTGGGATATTCCGACAAAGCTGTGAATTCTACAAATCAAATCACCATCAAGGCATATGATGACGAAGAGCATTCATCCAAAGGCACAGTCATTTTACCTCTCAGAGTTGGGCCAGTTACAAAGGATGTGGTTTGTCAAGTCCTAGATCTAGACCTCACTTATAATATATTGCTAGGACATCCTTGGATCCATGAAATGAGGGCAGTCCCATCGACGTATCACCAATGCATTAAGTTTCCTCACAATGGAGTCGAGGTAACAGTTAACGGTGATCCTAATCCGTTCATATATTGTAATAACCTAAGATCACATACTGAGACCATCATTCCCAATAATCGTGAAGTTGTTCCTTCTTCGGCATACATTGATCCTGAGTCATTGAAACCTTCGACATCAAAACAAGGTGAGCTTAAAGGCAAATTTCAGGACAAAGGCATGGGAGAATACACTTTAAATCAGACCATGTACTTACGACAAGTCATGAGCTCTCCAAAAGAATATGGAAGACCACATCCTAACAAGCAAATAACCATCATGGTATTCAAATGGGACCCTACTACCTTTCAAAGATGGGGCAAACTGGAAGAGGAAGGTTTATACAAAATGCTATACAAAGACATTGAAGATGACACATAAGGTCACATCAATATACCCTGTGAGAAATATGGCAAAGGCTTCAAGATTCTACAAAAATTCGGGTATGATGGAAAAAGCCCTCTTGGGTTACGAAAGGAAGGCATCATGGAACCTTTACAACCTGAATTGACTGTAAAAAGGGAACGCTCGAAGGGACTTGGTTTTCTGACTTCCAAGATCCACACTAAAAGGACAGAAGAAGCATTACAAATCAAAGTTGCCAAAATTCAACAAGAGGATCGCTATTCCACAGACTCCAACGAATGGGAATGGGGTTCAGACAAATCCTCCAGTGAGTATGAGCTCACTGAGA
Organism: Cryptomeria japonica; assembly: GCF_030272615.1. NCBI lineage: Eukaryota > Viridiplantae > Streptophyta > Pinopsida > Cupressales > Cupressaceae > Cryptomeria > Cryptomeria japonica. Next base: position 107,698,313 of record NC_081409.1, read on the forward strand.
CATTCAGAGAGCCAGATGAACCCACAGAAGAAGAGGAATTTTATAAAAAGTTCAGAGTTGGTCAAGAAACAACCCATGAGGAGGCCACACAGTCTTTGTCTCAAGGTTCTAGGTTGAAATCACATAGGATGAGAACACCTATCCCAGAATGCACTACTAGTGATGACAATTTGGATTCGCTCGCGATCAAAATTGATGAGGAGAGTGCCATCGATGACCTCGATGATTACCTTGACATACCCGAATATAACCGCATCCTCACTATTAGTCCCGCTAACTTCGAAGACATTAAAGGCCTTCCCCTTGTTCACCACCAACTCATTGACTGGGATTATGAAGGACCAGCACAGTTTGACACATTCCAAAATGATGAAGCTGTTATTGACTATCTGGGCATACGAGATTACCTTCTCCCTGGGGACCATAAAGTAGGATACACTATAGAACTCAACAACATGGCATATTTTGGTGAGGGTGTCGGACCTTCCAGTCACAAAAATGTGAAAATAAGAACAAATCAAGGATCTTATGGTGAAAACCACAATGTGGCACTATCTGATCCCAAAAAAGTAAAAAGAAAGGACGTATTTGAGGGTGAAAAGCTCTCTGAGGCACCCGAAGATGGAAGGCTCGACATTCTCCCAGCATCATATGAGGAAAAGTCATCCATGTTGGTAGAGGAGACTATCAAGACAAACATTGGTATAGAAGAGGTTCCACACAACATATTCCTGGCTAAATCTTTGACAGAGTCTGAAAGGTCAAAATTCATAAGTTTCTTCAAAGAACGACAAATCAAATTTGCATGGTCATACGCTGATATGCCTGGACTAGATCTAGATTTGGTAATGCATCATTTGACAGTCAAACCGGGGGCAAAGCCAGTGAAACAGAAATTAAGAAAAATGCATCCACAAGTGGCATTACTAGTCAAAGCAGAGCTGGAAAAATTATTGGATGTTGGCTTCATACGCCCAATTGATTATCCTGAATGGATCTCCAATTTAGTACCTGTCAGTAAACTAGATCACAGCATCAGAATATGTACAGATTTCAGAGACATCAACAAAGCTTGTCCAAAGGATGACTTCCCATTACCAAATATTGACTTGATTGTTGATCTCACGGCAGGTCACGAAATGTTATCATTAATAGATGGATTCTCTGGTTATAATCAAATCAGGATCACACCCGAGGATCAACACAAAACATCATTCACTTGTCCATGGGGAACTTTCTGCTAGAATGTCATGCCCTTCGGGCTAAAAAATGCAGGTGCTACATATCAAAGAGCCATGACTACTATCTTTCATGATCTCATGCATGTAACGGTGGAAAATTACGTTGACGATCTCTTTGGTAAATCAGTAGATAGAGATACACATTTGGACATACTTTCAGTCGTCTTTGATCGGTTGGAAAAATACAAAGTAAGATTAAACCCCAAGAAATGTGTCTTTGGAGTAACCTCCGGGAAGCTCCTAGGATTCATTGTGTCCAAAAGAGGAATCAAAGCTGATCCAGCAAAAGTCAAGGCCATCTTGGAAATGCCACCACCCATAAATATCAGTCAACTTCGATCCTTACAAGGCAGACTCCAGTCCATATAAAGATTCATAGCGCAACTTGCCGATAAGTGTAATCCTTTTCAGCACCTGCTACATAAAAATATCAAATTTAAATGGGATGATAACTGTCAACAGGCTTTTCAGACGCTTAAAAATTATCTTTTGAATCCGCCAGTTTTGATTCCACCAGTTCCAGATCAGCCTCTGTTACTATACATATCAGCTACTCTAACAGCATTGGGGGCACTCTTAGCATAACAAATTGCTGAGGGTAAGGAAAAGGCAGTATACTATATCAGTCGCACATTGGTGGGATATGAGCTAAAATACACACCAATCGAGCGTGCATGTCTCGCCGTGGTCTTTGCTTCACAGAAATTATGACATTATATGCTCACTCATAAGACTAAGTTGATTGTAAGGATAGATCCGTTGAAATACCTTCTCAACAAAGCAACACTTACTGGGTGACTAGCCAAGTGGGCAATGATCCTGAGTGAATTTGACATCGAGTATGTAGATAGAAAAATAATAAAAGGACAAACAATCACAGATCAATTAGCAGATGCCCCCATGATTGATGATGTTCCTCTAAATTCAAAATTTCCAGATGAATCCATTTTAATAATATCACATGTAAAGCCATGGCAACTGTACTTTGATGGTTCATACACACAACATGGAGCAGGAGCCGGCATCCTCTTTGTAACTCCTCAAGGGGATTCTATACCAAAATCATACCGCTTATCATTTCCTTGCACTAACAATATAGCGGAATATGAGGCATTAACAACTAGATTACGCATTGCAGTTCAGTGGAAGATCCAGGAACTTCATGTTTTTGGGGATTCTCAACTTGTCATCCATCAAGCAACTGATGATTACCAAACAAAAGATGAAAAATTAATGCCTTACAAACAAATGGTGGATGATTTGAAACAACACTTCACAAAGATAGATTTTGAGCAGATACCAAGAGAGCAAAATCGTGCCGCAGATGCCATGGCTACAATTGCTTCATTGATCGATCTACCTCCAAATGAGACATGCTATGAATTCTTGGTGGATAACCTTTTGGTTCCTGCATATGAGATCACTCCTACTAAAATGATATGTGTTGTTGGTCCTGAATCTCAGTTATATGGTTCCATCTTCACATACCTTCGTGACAATACCCTACCACCTGATCTATCAAATAACCAATGCCGCACCTTCATTCGTCAATCCTCTCGATATGTCATTTTAGCTGATATCCTATACTGACGCGGTCTAGATGGCACTCTTCTTAGATGTTTAGAAAGCGACGAAGCTCAGATTGCATTGCGTGAAGTGCATGAAGGGATATGTGGTCCACATGCTAGTGGTTCTGCCTTGGCCAAGAAACTCATTAGGACTGGATATTACTGGCCCAACATGGAAAAAGACTCATATCAGTTTGTCAAGAAATGTAAACAATGTCAAATTCATGGAGACCTCATACATGCGCCAGCACAAGAACTACAACCACTTGCATCTCCTTGGCCCTTTTGTCTGTGGGGACTCAATCTCATAGGTAAGATTCACCCTCCTTCTAATGGTCATAAATTCATTATCACTGCCACAGAGTATTTCACAAAATGGATTGAAGCCGTGCCTCGCACACAAGTCACTGGAAAATAGATTGCTACATTCATCCTTAACTATATCATTTGCCGATATGGTATCCCTGTTTCCATTATCACTGATAACGGGTGTCCCTTCAAAAATTAGGATGTTCGTGAACTCTATGACCGCTTCCATATTTCCCATTGTTTCTCCACACCATAGTACCCCCAAGGTAATGGCCAAGCTGAGGCATCTAATAAAACAATCCTTAAAATCCTTAAGAAGACAATCGACGACACTGGCCGTAATTGGCATATCCAACTTAATCCTGCACTTTGGGCCTATTGCACAAGTGTTTGCACACCTACAGGAGCTACACCTTATTCACTTGTCTACGACACTAAAGCCATCTTGCCTATTGAGGTCAAGTTACCTTCTTTACGAGTCTCTTTGCAAAATATCATCGGTGATAAAGATTATAGGGTCTCTCATTTACAAGAACTTGAATTACTGGATGAACAGAGACAAACTGCTTTTAATCATCTCAAGGCTTACCAACAACGAATGAGTCGCAGCTACAATCACAAGGTCAAGCCTCACACATTTGAGGTAGGTGACTTGGTTCTCAGAGAAAACCCCAAGAATCAGCAAGATAGAGAGAAGAAGGGCAAGTTCAAACCAAATTGGCTTGGTCCTTACATCATTACAACAGTATATGGATCTGGGGCATATCAGCTTTCAACTACAGAAGGTGAACCTTTGGAGGATCCTATCAACAACATTCACCTTCGTAGGTTCTACACATAGCTCTTTGGAATATCCTAATTCAAAAATACAAAAAAATCAAAAAATTTCAAAAATACAAAAAAATTATAAAACAAAAAAATCGTTACTCAGTGAAAACCTGGCAAATAGTCACCTTGTGACACAAAAAACATTGAAAAATCAAAAAAAGTAAAGAGAAATAATTTCGTCCAATGGTGAAAACCACTTTGATGGTGCCCTAGGCAAGTACCATGGTGAAAACTGGGTCACCAGCACCATGCGTAGAGACATTGCTCCTCCCTCCTTCAGGATCCACTTTCATCCTTTCATTTCACACACACTCACGACCAATTCATCCATAATAAACTTACCCATTCCCATCATGGCTTGTTATTGATCTACCCAAGATTGGTTAGCCATTCATAATAAACCTCCCTTTCCATCCATAATAAATTAGATCCTATCTATGGCTAAGGCAAATCCTACGTCTAGTGATGGGTGTGGAACTGAGAACATCACATGTTTCGAGGAGTACAGTTTCTTCCAGCTTCCTTCAGTCTATCCGCACACAATCCGCAATAAAGCAACATTTGCATCACAGGTCCGCAATAAAGTTTCATCTTCTCCGCAATAAAGTATCAGTTTCATGGATTCAGTTAGTTCCAGATGAGACAGCAGCAACAATGGGCTTCAACAAATCAAATCTTTCAACAGACTCAGACAATATATGGTTCAGTGCTATCTATCCTTTTTGTGAAAGTAAACATTGTGACCACAATCAAATAAGACTTATACAAGTGACAAGAGACACTAAATTTGAGGACTACAGTGGATGTTGGTGTCGAGTCTTGGTTTTCTTTTGATTTTATCTTTTGGTGACATGTCTTTTAGCTTTTCGAGGATGTCTCTGACTAGAGATTCATCTCCAGGATGTCTTTGACTAGAAAGGCAAGGATGGGGTATCGTCACCTATTTGTATTTGCTGTCTATGGATTGTCTTTTAGTAATGCTATGACTTGTCCAAGGATATGAGGACACTATGAGTCTAGTATGAACTGGGGCATTCCTTGTTTGTGACTATCTTATCTCCATGCAAACAGGTACAATGACTTTCTGGGTCGAACATATGCCTCGATTGTCATAACCTACTTGCCATAATAAAACTCAATGATGATAACGCACAAGAAGCTCTTTCACTTTCATAGCTTCTGTCTTTCATCCCCCTTTCTTGATTGACTTCCATTGTCCTTCTCGAGTCCGTGTAGCCTGCTATCACATGACTGAGTATAATGACACACCAAAAATATTTGCATTTCATGTAGTTACCTGCATTACCACATATAAGCATTTCATACATACATATAGATATCACAACTACATCACATCTTGCACACAACACCTATTAGCACAATTTACATTTGCATTATCATATTCATTTGCATTACATACATTCACATTTGCATCATGCATACACATATAAAACACAAAAGAAAAAAAATATTGCATTTCATTATATACATATTTGCATCCATATTATACGCATCACACAAAACATACATCATAAGAACATCTCATCACATAGGTACACATGCATATAGCTACCGCAAAAATGAATCATCTCATATATATAATCAAAAGTGTCATGATACAATGATGTCAAAATCATATGGCTACAAAAGCACCCGTAGGTGTCGACATCATCATACAAAAAATGGTACAAAACTGATACAAAGGGACCCCTCTATGGCTATGATGAACTCCCTCCCTCGGAGCCACCTGGCCTTGGTGGAATATGAGCCCCTGAAGGACCCGCCCCAGGATCATCCTACCTGTCCCCTCTATCTGGTGGTGGTGGAGGGCCCATAACCCCACCACTTGATGCCTATCTCCTCTGACTCCCTCCTGTAGCTGTCGCTGTACGCGACGGTCTATGGAAGCTCCTTGCCCACTGATTTGCTGGCACTGCACCATAGTAGAGGTCCCTCCAGTAGGCTATCTCTTCTCCTGCCCGCAGGACATAAGCGTATCCTGCCCCTGCATCCTCAGCTACCTGTCTCCCTGCCCTCAGTGCTGTCTCAGCCTCTGTATAGCGCTAGATAGCCTGATCCCGCTCCCGCTCAGTATCTTTGAGCCTCGTCCTGAGCCGATCCCTCTCCCCTCCTCCTCCGTCGGCCCCTACCCCCATCACCTCCACCATCACCATCACCTCCACCATCATCATCATCCCCACCCCCATCTCCGTCAAATAGCTCTCTAGAATCTGTCAAGCATGGGAAGGGATGCTCTTCCTAGTATGCTGTATACTCGGCATCCATGCCGACATCGTCAACCTCTGGCCACATGTCCCAGGGTAGGGGCACCATCTCTGCTAGCTATGTAAGTGCTTGATCATATGACAGCAATGACCCAAACTGTGCTTGATCTCTAATTGTGCGGGCATACATGCCTGAGCCCCAGGGCATCCTCTGAATCCGACCAAATTGTCGGCCAACCCTGTCCACCAGCTGCCTCTCTAACACATAGGGCATCCGCCCAATTAGGTATCTACTCCGGAAGGTGTAGGGCAGCTCTATTGCGTCATCCTCCCACTCCTCGCAGCCCAGATATGGTCTCCATATGACCACATCGATATCGTCCAACACTCATCGCCAATGCTCTAACCTGCCAATCTGCGGCTATGATGTGATCATATCATACAAATGTACAAAGATGCAATCATGACCTCTGCCCCTGGAGTGTATTGATCGGGTAACCGGCAGATGCTCGTAGGCCCATACCTACAGCAGTGTCACTCCACAGCCCAATCCCACTGATCCATGATAAACAAACTGATGAAGCTCATAATACAAATGGGCCAGCACACATGGTTCCCAGGCGTATTTGGTGTGCTGCGTCACCAGTGTCTCCAGTGCTCCACCCCAGCCCATAGCCAAACCCTGTGTCGCCCTATCCGGACACAGGAACCCACTAATAGCTCCTCCTATCACTGCCGACAATGCTAGTCCTGTGGCTGTCATGGTGTCCCATGCCACGTGTCCTGCCCTCATCTCCAGTCCAGGGTCCTGAAACACCCATCTCAAGGCCTCCCTGTCTCCATCTCGATCATATGGGATCAAATCTCCATCAATTGGTATCCTAAATATCCTATAGACATCCTCAAGGGTAATTGTCATCTCACCCATCGACAAATGAAATGTGCACGTCTCTGAGTAACATCTCTCAGCCAGCGTAGTCAACAGTCCCATGTTTGCCCGAAACTTAGGCACATATAGTACATGTCTCAAACCCATCTCCTCAATATCATCTCGCTCCTTGGTTGTCAACTCAGGTCGCAATCTCTGAGTCGATGGGAATCTCTCTCGTGACTCCAGCATCGGCAAATACTCCTGCAGTCATCAAATCAATTGTGTCAGTCATAGTGGTATTCATTGTTCATCACAAAATGCTACTTTTTATCTAAATGCACATGGCTATCTATCCTAGTGACACTCACTGTTCATCACAAAGTGTTGCTATCTATCCTAGTGGTACTCCCTGTTCATCACAAAGTACTACGTGTGTGACACTCACTGTTCATCACAAAGTGTTACTCACATTTGCACTCCCTGTTCATCACAAAGTGCTACTCACATTTTGGGTACTCCCTGTTTATCACAAAGTACTCTATCTTGGTACTCACTGTTCATCACAAAGTGCCTTGATCCATCCTAGTCTTCCCTAGAGGACCTGCTTGAGTGTATCCTCTCAACAGCTTATCCAATCGACAACGTATGTTCATCACAGAACTGCCGATTTGACCTGGAAGACGAAAATTTGCATTTTTTAGACATAAACGTGCTTTTTTGACACAAATGCACTTAAAGACTACATAGACGCGTCTGAACAATACAGGCGCGCCTGTATGACACAGACGTGCCTATGCTGTACACATACGTGCCTGTACAACACAGACACCCCTACATGATGCAAACGCATTCGCATTTGACATAAACGCAGTTTTAGACACAGACGCGACTGGCACCTACACAGACGTGCCTTGCGAACACAAACGCGCCTGGCACCAACGTAGACGCGCCTAAGCATTTTTTGACATTTTTGAACCCTACTTCTAAGCTCATTTATTGCCCTATCTACCATGCATTAATGAAAAAATTAAATGCGTCAAAGTACGAGGAGGTTTGGTGGTACTTACCGGCTCTCCTGCCTCTACTGGCCTCTGGAATTGGCGAACGCATTCGAATCTGTGAACGAAAGCCATCGCTGCTGACAACTACTGCTCTTTTCTCGCTCTGCACTCTGCTCTCGTGGATGTGTGGATGACAATGAGGATGTCTTTTCCCGGTGGTCTATCTTATAGCCTACCCTAGCCCTCGCCCTCATTTCCTGAGTCAGTCTTCATTATCCCGTGACTCTGTCACTTTATCCGATCAATCCATTCTATCCCGTCTTTCTTATCGAGAGATTGTCTGCAATCTTTTCAGACATTTTCATCCAATCTCTCGAGGGGGCATATCATTCCCATCTTGGGGCAACTCTGTATTAGTTCATCTTATCTTCTTTGAAACAATGCGACAAGCCGAATTATCTCAAAGAGGGGCAAAATGTAGACACCTAAAATTGTCTAGTCTAATTAAATAAATATCTTTATTTATTTAATTACTTTAGCCTAATTCTTCTATTAATTAAATAAATCTTTATTTATTTAATTAATTCATTTATCCTCTTCTAGCCTTATTTCTCATTTGAATAAATACATTTATTTATTTAAATTATCCTTTTCCTAAATTAAATAAATATCTTATTTATTTAATTATCCCACTTCTTCTATTAATTAAATAAATCTTTATTTATTTAATTAATTCATTAGCCTTTTCTACACATGACACATGTCATTCATCTCTTAATTCCTACACTACCTACCTCTTTCATTATTTTATTATTTCTTCTACCTACCCTCTAATCATAGTCGACCTCCTTTTTACACCTCTCAATCTTATCCCTCCATTTCATATAGTGTCTTCTATTTAAGGAGATGCTTTCTTCATTATCAAACCCTAATCATCTTTTATGCAATTGACTACACTATGATCCTACTTGCAACCACATTCCGTTCTTTGTTGAGCTCTTGTGCACGTAAAATCTGAGAGCAAATATATCAAGCAAGATCAATGGAGATAGGAAGAATGGGGATCAAAACCCTATTGGACATGTGATGGTATAATCTTTGTGATTTCATTTGATTTCTATTGTCTTAGGTAATCTTCATATGTTATGGTGGATCTTTGTTGTTGTTAGGCTAGGGTTTGGTGGTTGAATTCATTTAGCCTTTCAATATTGTTATTATTGTTATCCATTTTCACCATACACAAATGCAATGTTGATTCTGAGAACACAGACGCATTTCTGCCCTTCATAGACGCGGTTATACAACACAAACGTTATTATGTCAGACATAGATGCGTTTTTGCAAAATTTGTGCAATTTTTTTCAATCTGTGAAGTTGCTTTGTTGTGACCAAATCTGGATGTTTGACTATTTTTTCGTGACAAGATGACACAGTTTTGATGAGGACTCAATGTTTGCAAGTGTCTAGACTCAAAAATGACTAAAAGAAAAGTGTGTTGTTTGATGTAAAAATGTTTTGCATACACTTGAAGACACAAAAGACACAATGTTTTGCTGTTTGGTCTTGAATGTTTGAATGTTTAAAATAAGTCAAGCACAATTCTTATGGCTGGCCAAGACAATAGTTGTTGATCCCACATGGAGTTTTACCCCCGAGGCTATGCTATTCAGAGCGGATACTTAGATGCTTGACCTCACTGGCTCCACCCTTGGCACTCACTTCTCAGGTCAGCCAAGCATCAGTCCCCACGAAAACTCCCCGTGGTGAACTTTGTATCTCTACTAAGAATCATATGTGTGTGGGCCACTACCATAAGTCCGACCTCCTGCCCCAACAACTAGAAGGATTTTGGCTTCTAAAACAAAAAGGTGCTAGTAAGGGCATCCGCTTGTGTGGCCATACATGCGACACTTTTAGCTCTATAAATACAGAAGGCTCCCAGTCGGTAGGGGTTACGGCCTACAACTGATCAAATAAATTTGATCAAACGGGTTTATGGGGAGACATAGTGTCGGTATGAACTAATCAACACACATTATCCATAGTTTTCACCATGAATACAGTTGTTTATAGTGGTTTGAAAGAGGTGGGTTTTCCTCACTACCACTTGGGTCGTTCTCTTCTTACTTGTAGTCCTAATGACCACACGGGAAGACAGACCCTCTAAAGATTTAAACAAAAAGAGCCTATTGCTCAAGACACAAAAGACAATGATTCAATTTTAGTGCACCAATTGAAGTGTTTGCTAGTCTATGAAAACAAGGCACACAATAAAAATCAAAAAACCTTGCCAAGGACCTGCAACAAAGATTTATTAGTAGTTTGGATTTTTTGAAATAATCACCCCCTCTTGCAAGCACACAAGTTAGGTAAATTTTAAACCCAAAAGACTTTGTGAAAATAGGGGCCTTCAACAAAATGATTTTGCTTTCAAGACAAGCTGCACCAATTTCGTTAGCTAGATCTGAAGATGTTAGCTCAAAATAAACTAGATCTGAAAAACTGAATGATTAAAACTGAATCAATGAAAAAAAACCCTAAAAATGAAATCAGTGTGCACAAACGTAGGTACAATACCCAGACGTAGCTTTGAGACACAGACACACTTTTGTGAGACACAGACATGACTCCGTAATGCAAACACAGCTTTTGGATGCAGACGCACCTACAAACCCCACAGACGCGACTGGAGATCATAGACACGATTTTCAGAATATGCAAAAAAAAGATGAAACAGTGTCGCAGACGCAGACGTGGTTCCAGATGTCACAAACATGGCAGCAAGTCACAAACATGATCCGAAAGTGCACATATGTGACAGAAAGCCAAAAAACGCGATCCGAAAGTACGCAGACGCGAAAATATCAAAATGCTGTTGAAAAATGTCAGATCTGCAACTTCAAAACACAAAATTTGCAACAAAGATGTTAAATGCAAAAGGGACAAGAGTCCCACTGAGCGTGCCAAAATGTATATGGTGAAAGTGGAAACAACAATATTGAAAGACTAAATAGATTCAACCACAAAACCCTAGCCTAACAACAACAAAGATCCACCATAACATATGAAGATTACCTAAGACAATGCAAATCAAATGAAATCACAAAGATTATACCATCGCATGTCCAATAGTGTTTGAATCTCCATTCTTCCTATCTTCATTGATCTTGCTTGATATATTTGCTCTCAGATTTTATGTGTGCACAAGAGCTCAACAAAGAACGGAATGTAGTTGCAAGTAGGATCACATATGAAAAGCATAGTGTAGTCGAGTGCGTCAATTGATTAGCCAGGTAGCATTGATAATGAAGGAAGCATCTCTTTATATAGAAGACACTATATGAAATGGAGGGATAAGATTGAGAGGTGTAAAAGGAGGTCGGCTATGATTAGAGGGTAGGTAAAGAAAATAATAAAATAATGAAAGGGTAGGTAGTGTAGGAATGAAGAGATGAATGACATGTGTCATGGGTAGAAAAGGCTAATGACTTAATTAAATAAATAAAGATTTATTTAATCAATAAAAGAAGTGGGCTCAATTAAATAAATAAGATATTTATTTAATTTAGGAAAAAAGATAATTTAAATAAATAAATGTATTTATTTAAATGAGAAATAAGACTAGCAGAGGATAAATGAATTAATTAAATAAATAAAGATTTATTTAATTAATAGAAGAATTAGGCTAAAGTAATTAAATAAATAAAATATTTATTTAATTAGACATGACAATTTTAGGTGTCTACATCAGTAACCAAAAGTATACTACCAACAGGAAATGTATTCTTACATATTCAAAACTAACCATCGAGCTATCTAGCATTTTGAGAGTGTTTAACATATTTATGTATGACCTTACTCTTAAATTCATTCATAAATGTAGGAACAATAACTTTTTTAGTAATTAGATCGCACTGTCTTCCAACCTTTCCATCCTTCAATGGATACTCAAAAGTTTTAAATCTTTTTACATCAATTAATTGTTGTCAAAAATCAATTGAAATATTTTCATGCAAACATTCATCCAACAATGCAAGATTGCCACATATATCACATACACCAGAAACACATGCATTGGAAATGAAATATTGCTCATTAGGTGGGTTGCAAGAAAAACTTGATATAAACTCCTTTATAGTTTCAGATGGTATATTTATACCACATTCTTGCAACATTCCATTACTATGCATGGTAACACGTATATATCGAAATACATCATAATGGTAACGAAATTGAACATGAGTTTTGCAGCAACATGCGACTCTTTCTTGTTAATTCGAACATACCAAGGTTTACACTTTTCAAAAGACCTTTGACTAATGCTAATAGTTAACACCTTATCATCCAATTTTTTTTTTGTACAATTCAATTTGAGTCATGTCCAAAAGGTGTTTTGGATGTGGATCATGAATTTTTTACCCAACTCTTAATTTAAGCACATCTCTAGCATTAGGTGATACTCTCGTATTATCATGCCAGATTTTTTCAATCAAATTTTTGACTTCTCTAGTAAGTTTCATATTAGACCTTGGTAGTCTACCACTAAAAGTCCACAAATTGTATGTTGGACCACTTTCAAAGTTAAGTATTCTCTTTACAGCTCTTGACAAAGTTTTACGATGAATATTAAGATATCCACTTATGTTAGTAATCATTATTTTATTAGAAGTTGTTTTTCATACTAAAGTTGTTGTTATTGCTCGTTGTGCCGCATTCCTATCTTTAGAACAAATTTTCTTTCTGATTGTATCAAAGGCACTAGCAACAGTCGATATAACTTGTTTTAAAGACTCATCCTTCTTCTTGGGTTTGACATAAAAGCCTAACTTCTTCATCACTTTCTGCATTTTAGTCATTTTAATTAGTTGTAAGATTAATTGACATTGAAACCCAAATTTCTTATTATAAAAAAATTATCTAAACAATCTATTTGCATGTGTCCTAATTTGTCTCTGTAGACACCTAAAATTGTCTAGTCTAATTAAATAAATATCTTTATTTATTTAATTACTTCAGCCTAATTCTTCTATCAATTAAATAAATCTTTATTTATTTAATTAATTCATTTATCCTCTTCTAGCCTTATTTCTCATTTAAATAAATACATTTATTTATTTAAATTCCCCTTTTCCTAAATTAAATAAATACTTTTATTTATTTAATTGATCCCACTTCTTCTATTAATTAAATAAATCTTTATTTATTTAATTAATTCATTAACCTTTTCTACCTATGACACATGTCATTCATCTCTTAATTCATACACTACCTACCCTCTTATTATTTTATTATTTTCTTTACCTACCCTCTAATCATAGCCGACCTCTTTTAGACCTCTCAATCTTATCCATCCATTTCATATAGTGTCTTCTATATAAGGAGATGCTTCCTTCATTAGCAAACCCTCACTATGCATTCAACCCCGACTATGCTTCCGAACTTGCATATGCAATCAAGTCCACTTGCAACCACATTTCCATTTTTTGTTGAGCTCTTGTGCACACATAAAATCTGAGAGCAACTATATCAAGCAAGATCAATGGAGATAGGAAGAATGGAGATTAAAACCCTATTGGACATGTGATGGTATAATCTTTGTGATTTCATTTGATTTGCATTGTCTTAGGTAATCTTCATATGTTATGGCGGATCTTTGTTGTTGTTAGGCTAGGGTTTTGTGGTTGAATTCATTTAGCCTTTCAATATTGTTGTTATCCATTTTCACCGTATACATTTTGGCACACCCCGTGGGACATGGATTTTTGTTAGATCTATGTTTTTTGCAAGTTTTTGTAACCCTATATTGTTGTTTTGTAAAACAATTTGGAGAATAACCTTGTGCAGCTAGGGTTTTGGACACAAAATCAAGATCTTGGAGAGATTCTATCATATCTCACAAACGGCTTGGAAATTTTCCACCAATTTTTTTTCGTAGGTTGAAGATAGTATCAAGAGCTCTGAAAGAAAAATTCAAATCTATTGGAGCAAATTTTAATTTTCTATGATTTTTTTATGAATTTTCATAAAAAATTAATTTTGAAAGCAAATGAGCAATTTTTTTGGATTTTCTTACATTTTTAAAAATCTCTCATAATTATACATAGGATATGTTCTTTGTGATTTTAATTTTGATTCAAAATATTTTCCTAAAAATCAGATCTTTAAAAATTAGGGTTTTTCCTTATTTTGATCAGATCTCACAAACGACTTTGAATTTTGGCATCAAATTTTTTTTGCAGGTCAGGAAAATTATCAGAGGTGTTCAGTAAAAATTTTAGATTTTTTGGTTCAAGGTTTCATTTTATACATTTTTGGAAATCTCTCAGAATTATACATAGGATCTGTTCTTTGTGATTTTAAATTTGATGCAAAATCATTCCTCAAAAATCGGATCTTTGAAAATTAGGGTTTTGCATTATTTTGCTCATATCTCACAAACTTCTTGGATTCATTGTAGGAATTCTTTTTATGCAAGTTTGGAAGATCATCAAGAGTGTCCAGTAAAAATTTCATATTTTTTGTATACATTTTGCATTTTATATGGATTTTTTATGATTTTTCATAAAAAATTAATTTTTGGAGCAAATTAGCAATTTTTTTGGATTTTGTTACATTTTTGGAAATATATTGAAATTTTACAGGTGGTCTTTTTTTGTGATAAATCAGATCTTTGAATTGATCAACAAAACGCATTGTTGAAGGCCCTTATTTCACAGTCTTTTGGATCTAAAATTTACCTAACTTGTGTGCTTGTAGAAAGGGGTGATCATTTCAAACAATCCAAACTACTAACAAATATTTGTTGTAGGACCTTGAAAAGGATTTTCTTTTTATCTTTATTGTGTGCCTTGTTTTCATAGATTATCAAACACTTCAATTGGTGCACTAAAATTGAACCAGTGTCTTTTATGTCTTGGGCAATAGGCTCTTTTTGTTTCATCTTTAGAGGGCCTATCTCCCCATGTGGTCATTAGGACTACTAGTGAGGAGAGAATGACCCAAGGGGTAGCGAGGAAAACCCACCTCTTTCGAACCACTATAAACAACTGTATTCATGGTGAAAACTATGGATAACATGTGCTGATTAGTTCATACCAACACTATGTCTCCCCATAAACCCGTTTGATCAAATTTATTTGATCATTTGTAGGGTATAACCCCTACCGACTGGGAGTCTTCTGTATTTACAAAGTTGAAAGTGCCACATGTATGGCCACACGAGCGGATGCCCTTACTAGCACCTTTTTGTTTTAGAAGCCAAAACCCTTCTAGTTGTTGGGGCAAGAGGTCGGACCTCTGGTAGCGGCACACACACATATAGTTCTTAGTAGAGATACAAAGTTCGCCACGAGGAGTTTTCATGGGGACTGATGCTTGGCTGCCTCGAGAAGTGAGTGCTGAGGGTGGAGCCAGTGGGGTCAAACATCTAAGTATCCGCTTTGAATAGCGTAGCCTCGGGGGAAACTCCATGTGGGATCAACAACTATTGTCTTGGCCAGCTATAAGAATTATGCTTGACTTATTTTGAACAATCAAAAATTCAAGAGCGTACATTAAAACATTGTGTCTTTTGTGTCTTCAAGTGTATGCAAAACAAATATTACATCAAACAACACACTTTTTTTTGAGTCATTTTTGAGTCTAAACACTTGCAAACATTGAGTCCTCATCAACATTGTGTCCTCTTGTCATGAAAAACAGTCAAAAATTAAGCTTTGGTCACAACAAAACAACTTCACAAATTGGAAAAATTTACAGTTCAACAAACAAGAGCAACCAGTTTCAGCATTCTTGAGCTTCCTAGGTTATCTTTTTAGGTTTTCATCTAGAATTTAACCTGTCTTTGGGTCTCACAAAGTCCATCATTGCTTTACACCTTACATTACATTCACATTTGTCTAAACTTCAATCAAAAGGTCACTTGCTTGTCCTTATCATACTTTGTCAACACATTACATACAACAACATTTTGCTAAGTGGTCCCTCATCAAGGTCTATCACCTTTGGGTCTCATTTGGTCTTACTTAGAGTCAAGGTCAACTTACCTCATCAAGAGAAACTATCATGTCTTTGGAAGCCACACCTACTCTACTACATACATACTTAGTCTTACACTTTGGACATTGCAAGTACACTTCAAATTCATTTACATTCCATCCAACTCTTGGTCTTCCATACTCTTTCCATTTTAATCTAGTCTCACACATCTTGGTCAATACCTAGTTCATGGTTGAAACTCATTCCCAAAAATCTAGGAGAGAAGCTAAAGAGGCTCAAGAGTCCACAAACATGAGTGCCTATGAGTATGACAATGATGTCTTTTTCAATTCTGATCATACTACATTACCTGACATGGATGCCTATAGAAACATTCCAAATGTTGAGCACATGGACACTATAAACAACAATGATACACACAATGACAATATGGACAACTTTTCCATACATTTAGCAGAAGTGGAAGACACCATTATGGATCCCCGTTTCAATAGATTGGTTGAGGAAATAATGAGGAGAGATAGACAATACTTCTTACAAGTGATGACACAAAGTGGAGCCAAGATCCCTCATGATTTTGACATGTCCCAAATAATGGAAACTCGACCTTTGCAACAAACTCACTCGAACATGGATCAAAGGAGGCCTAATAGTGGAGGCAATAGAGGACCACATCTTGTACCTGAATCACCATCATCTTTGTTTCAAAAACCACAGGTCCCACATACACATGGTCAAGCATATGATACTCACCTTCGCAGACCATTATGGAAGTCTTATGCAAAAAAATATGCTCAATCACATACCAATGCTAAGGATCAACCACCAAAGCAATTGGATATTCAAAGGCATGTTCAAAATTTGGACACAAGGAAACCCCGCATCAAATTTGGGGGCAACAAATTAGAACAAACTCATGACATGCCTATAGAGTATGGTATACATGGATAAAGCAGATATTCCATTCCTCACCATGACTCTATACCAAGTGGTCCTTATACGCATACGCAACATCATTATAGACCTCCTCCATATGAACATGTGTATGATCAATATCATCCATATATGCGATATGCTCCTACACTCAGTGCTTCAGGCATGGGGTATGGCCCAAGAAGCCAGTCTCCACCTAAGAATAATTTATAACAGAAAATCAGAGACTTACAAAATAAAATGGAGGACATAAATACACCGAAGCCAACTTACACAATGAGAGACATATGTCCTTATCCATTTGACAAGAGCATTCCAATGCCTCCATTTCCTACACACTTTGTGACGCCCAATTTTGATAAGTATAGAGGAAAAGGGGATCCTAAGGCACACATAAGACAATTTTTCACAACTTGCATTGAGGTAGCAGCAGAAGAGACATATTTGATGAGATTATTCCCACAAAGCTTAGGTGATCAAGCTATGGAATGGTTCTCCCAATTTCCACCTAGTATTAAGTCATGGGGTGACTTAGCAGAGGCATTTATTCAACATTTCTCATACAACATAGAGATAGATATATCAGTCACTAGTTTGTGTAACACCAAGCAAAGGGATGGAGAGTCTTTTTCATCATTTTTACAAAGATGGAGAAATCTAGCCAGTAGATGCTCTTGTGAAATTCCATAGAAACAAATAGTAGAAATGTTCACCCAAAATGTCAACAAAGACATTGGTTATGACTTAAGAAAAGATTGCTTGTACACTTTCAAAGATGTCATTTAAAAAGGCTTGGCAATAGAAAAGGTGCTAATTGAACAACATAATAACAAGATAATAACAATCCTAAATTTTCCTCCATATGAACCAAAGGTTAAACCAAATTGGTGGAATGATGATGAATATTGTGAATTTCATAAGAGCAAGGGTCATAAAACAGGAAATTGTCATCGACTGAAGAGAATCGTACAAGATCTTATTGAAAGAGGTGACATTGAGATTGAAGGACACTCATCCAATCAAGAACATGAGATGTTTAAGGAACCATTCCCAAAACATGACAAGGGAAAAGATAAAGCCACAGATGACCAAACCAACTATACCAGAGCATCTTATAACTATGATTCAACTGTCAATCACATTTCGATGGACAATTATGTCTCTACCATTATCATCAAGGACAAAACACCTGAGACTTCTACCTAAAGACCCAAGATTGTCCTAAAAGGCATTGGATCTTCTTCTGAACCTACCCTTGAATGTAATGTCACAACTTGTCGAGGTAAATTCACTTTGCAAGGTGCTCCATCCAAAAATAGAGCTTCCGCATCAACCAAACCTGAGTATGACATTCTAGAACAGTTAGGGAAGACACCCGCGCTTATCTCAATCCTTGAGCTCTTATGCAAATCCCCCACACATAAAGCCATTCTTGACAAAATATTGAGAGACACTTATGTCCCTACTGATCTGAACGTGGACCAATTTCACGCCATGGTGGGATACCTTTCCATTCCACACTCCCTTACATTCACAGAAGCCGATGACACCTCCGTAAGTCAGCCACATAATGCACCATTACACATTGAAGCCTTCATACACAAACATCGAATAAAATGAGTCCGGATAGATGGAGGAGCAGGTCTAAACATTTGTACATTGAGCACTATTAAATGATTGGGATATTCTGATAAAGCTGTAAATTCTACAAACAAAATTACCATCAAAGCATATGATGATGAAGAGCGTTCATCCAAGGGAACAATCACCTTACCTCTCAGAGTTGGGCTAGTTATGAAGGATGTGGTATGCCAAGTCCTTGATCTAGATCTCACATACAACATATTGCTAGGACGTCCATGGATTCATGAGATGAGCGCAATCCCATATCATCAATGTGTCAAGTTTCCACACAATGGAGTTGAAGTGACTGTTAAAGCTAACCCAAATCCATTCATATATTACAACAATCTGTGACCTAGATTAGAAATAAAAATCCTAGTCAATCGAGAAGCTATTCCTTCATCAGCATATATGGATCCAGAATCCTTGAAACCTTCTACATCAAAACAAGCAGAGATCAAAGAAAAGATCAAGATTAAAGGCCTGGGATGTGGTGATTATATCTTCATGTTGATCAACTCCCACTATCTCCTAAGGTATTCAGTCGACAAGAACAATCTACAAACAATTTGCAATACCAAGGAACTGGGTATGAACCACATAGTGTTGTGGCTACTAAGTCTGAATGTGAATCTCCTCTAATGGTGCAAGCATCTCTTGATATTAATAGTCCTAAGAGTGGTTCCAACAAAGAATCTATTGAGTGTATCACCAACCCTCTTGATAACTCACATAGCTTTACCATATCATCCACTCATTCCATTTCCACTCCACTTCCAGACTTGGATCAACAAGAATTACAAAAGACCTTACTAATTGGGGATGAAAAATTAAGACTTGAAAAGAAAAAAACTAAAATTCAAAAATAAAGAGAAGTCCTTTAGTACAAATCAAAATCAAAAGCTACTGGACTTTGCAAAAATCAAAGTCAAGGATAAAAATCCTATGAATCAAAAAGAGAAAGAGTTGATCTCCCCTAATATCAAAAATAACTAGGGGCAAAAGTTCTACAATTTTAAGTCAAAAAACATACTTGTTGATCCTAAGTCTGCATCATGCTATCCTAATTTCACTTCTTTTTGCAATCATAAGCCTTCATAACTCATCCACTTGTTTCACACATCCATTCCCTTCTGGCGATACATCATGGACCTTTAATGGAGCTTACTCGAAGGACTTTGTTGTCAAGGATGCCCAAACTTCTTTAGGTGACACGCATATGGGACTATGTAGTTCACACTAGTAATTCTATCTCAGTTCCTTTATCAAGGAAGACAGTCACTCGAGCTACACATAATTCAGTCAAAGAACATTGCAGCTACAATCATAAGGTTAAGCCTGACACATTCAAGGTGGGTGACTTAATTTCAGAGAAAGTCCTAAAAATCAGCAAGATAGAGAGAAGAAGGGCAAATTCGAACCAAATTGGCTTGGTCCTTACATCATTACAACAGCCTATGGATTTGGTGCATATCAGCTCTCAACCACAGAGGGTGGACCTTTGGAGGATCCTATCAACAACATGCACCTTCACAAGTTTCGCACATAGCTCTTCAGAATATCCTAATTTAAAAATACAAAAAAATAAAATAAAAATTTAAAAATACAAAAAAATCATAAAACACAAAAAAATCATTACTTGGTGAAAACCTGGCAAACAGGTGCCTTGTGACACAAAAAAATTAAAAAATCGAAAAAAGTAAAGAAAAACATTTTTGTCCAATAGTGAAAACCACTTTGGTGGTGCCTTGGGCAAGTACCATGGTGAAAACTGGGTCACCAGCACCATGCGTAGAGACATTGCTCGTCCCTCCTTCAGGATTCCATTTCATCCTTTCACTTTGCACACACTCACAAACTATTCATCCACAATAAAATTTATACATTCCCATCATGGCTTGTTATTGATCTACCTAAGATTGGTTAGCCATTCATAATAAACCCTCCCTTTTTACCCCTTTCCATTCATAATAAATCAGCTCCTATCTATGGCTAAGGCAAATCCTATGTCTAGTGATGGGTGTGGAATTGAGAGCATCACATGTTTTGAGGAGTACAGTTTCTTCCAACTTTCTTTAGTCTATCCGCGCACAGTCCATAATAAAGCAACACTTGCATCACCAATTCACAATAAATTTTTGTCTTCTTCGCAATAATGTATCAGTTTGATGGATTCAGTTAGTTTTAGATGAGACACAACAGCAACAATGGGCTTCAACAAATCAGATCTGTCAACAAACTCAGACAACATTATGGTTCAGTGCTATCTATCCTTTTTGTGAAAGTAAACATTGTGACCACAATCAAATAGACTTATACAAGTGACAAGAGACACTAAACTTGAGGACTATAGTGGATGTTGGTGTCGAGTCTTGGTTTTCTTTTTATTTTATCTTTTTGGTGACATGTTTTTTATCTTTTTCAAGATGTCTTTGACTAGAGATTCTATCTCCAGGATGTCTTTGACTAGAAAGGCGAGGATGGGGTATCGTCACCTATTTTTCTTTTGCTGTCTATGGATTGTCTCTTAGTAATGCTATGAATTGTCCAAGGATATGAGGACACTGTGAGTCTAGTATGAACTGGGGTATTCCTTGTTTGTGTTTGTCTTATCTCCATGCAAACAGGTACAATTACTTTCTGGGTTGAACATATGCCTCGATTGTCATAACCTATTTTGCCATAATAAAGCTCAATGATGATAACGCACAAGAAGCTCTTTTCACTTTCATATCTTCTATCTTCCATCCCCCTTTCTTGATTGACTTCCATCATCCTTCTTGAGTTTGTGTAGCCTACTATCACATGACTGAGTATAAAGACATGCCAAAAATATTTGCATTTCATGTAGTTGCACCTGCATTACGACATGTTAGCATTTCATACATACATATAGATATCACAATTGCATCACGTCCTGCATGCAACACATATTAGCACATTTTACTTCTTGTGATATCCATTTACATTTCATACATTCACATTTGCATTTGCATAAACATATTAAAGACATAAAAAAAAAAAAATATTGCATATCATTATGTACATATTTGCATCCATATCATAACCATCACACAGAAACATACATCATGAAACACCTCATCACATAGGTACACATGCATATAGCTGCCGTAAGGATGAATCATCTCATATATATAATCATAAGTGTCATGATACAATGATGCCAAAATCATATGGCTACAATCACTCGAAGGTGTCTACATCATCATAAAAAATGGTACAAAATTGATACATAGGGAGCCCTCTAAGGCTATGATGAACTCCCTCCCTCGGAGCCGCCTGGCCTCAATGGAGTCTGAGCCCTGGAAGGACCTGCCCCAAGATCATCTCTCCTGCCCCCTCTATCCGGTGGTGGTGGAGGACCCATAACCCCACCGCTGGATGCCTGTCTCCTCTGAATCCCTCCAGTGGTCGTCGTAGTCCGCGACGGTCTCCGAAAGCTCCTAGCCCGTTGATCGGGTGGCACTGCCCCATAATACAGATCCTGCCAATAACCGATCTCCTCCCCTACTCGCAAAACATAAGAATATCCAGCCCCTGTGTCATCTGTCACCTGCCTCCCAACCCTCAATGCTGTCTCAGCCTTAGTGTAGCACTGGATAGCCTGATCTTGCTCCCGCTTAGTATCCCTCAACTGTCTCTTGAGCCTAGCTGTCTCCCTCTCCAGATCCTAGATCTCATGTGCCTATCCCTGGCAGATCTTCCTCAGCTCAAATAGCTCATCTTCCTCCTCCTCGACCCCCTGTGCCTGTGGCTTCCCTTGTACTAGTGGCTATGCCTGTGCCTATGCCTGTACCTGCACCTGTCTAGGACCTTGTGCTACTGGCACCTGTAATGGCAATCCACCATGACCCCTCACCACCTGAGCCTATCTCTCCTCCCCACCCTCTCTTTGTGGAGCCACTCTCCTCTCTCCAACTGCACCTGGCCTCCTTCATCGACCTCTACCTCCACCATCTCCATCATCATCTCCATCCCCTCCGCCATCTCCATCCATCTGCTCACCTGGGTCTGTCAGGCATGGAAATGGATGCTCTGCCCAATATGTAGTATACTCTGCATCCATCCCTGGATCCTCAATCTCAGGCCACATATCCCATGGCATGGGCACCATCTCTACCAGCTGCATCATGACTTGATCATATGATAATAGTGGCCCAAAGTGTGCCTGGTCTCGCACTGTCCGCGCATACATACCAGAGCCCCGTGGATCCTGCCAAACTGCCTGCATACCCTGTCTACCGACTGCCTCTCCAGTACATAGGGCATCCGCCCAATCAGATATCTACTCCTGAAGGTAGAGGGTAGATCCACTGCATCATCCTCCCACTGCTCGCACTCATGGTACGACCTCCATATCACAGTCAATCTCATCGATCACTCGACGCCAGTGCTCCAACCTGCCAATCTGTGGCTGTGAGGTAATCATATCATATAAATGAACAAAACTACGTCCATGACCCCAGACTCTGAAATGTATTAGCCGTGTGATTGGCAGATGCTCATATGCCCAAACCTGCAACAATGTAACTCCGCAACCTAATCCTACAGATCCATGATAAAAAAACTAATAAAGCTCATAGTACAAGTGTTCTAGCATGCATGGTCCCCAGGCATATCTGGTATGTTGTGTAACCAGTGTCTCCAAGGTGCTCCCCCAGCCCACAACCAACCCTCGTGTCACCCTGTTTGGACATAGGAACCCACTGATCACTCCTCCTAGCACTGTTGGTAGTGTCAGTCCTATTGTTGTCATTATGTCCCATGCCACATGTCCAGCCCTCATCTCCAGTCCCGGATCCTGGAACACTCGTCTCAATGCCTCCCTATCTCCATCTCGATCGTAGGGTATCAACTCCCCATCGATCGATATCCTCAGTATCCTGTACACATCCTCTAAGGTGACTGTCATCTCACCCATAGGCAAATGAAAAGTGCATGTCTCTGAATGCCACCTCTCAGCAAGCGCAGTCAGCAAACCCATGTTCGCCCAAAACTCAGGTACATACAGAATATATCTTAGACCCATAACCTCAATGGTATCCCTATCCTTGAAGGTCAGCTCTGGTCGTAACCTCTGCATTGACGGGAATCTCTCTCGTGACTCCAGTATAGGCAAGTACTCCTACAGTCAAGCAAAGCAATCATGTCAGTCAAAGTGACACTCACTGTTTATCACAAAGTGTTGCTATCTATCCGAGTGACACTCACTATTCATCACAAAGTGTTGCCATCTATCCTAGTGACACTCACTGTTCATTACAAAGTGTTTCTATTTATCTTAGTGGTACTCACTGTTCATCACAAAGTACTACGTGTTCTTGCACTCCTGTTCATCACAAAGTGTTGTTTGTTATTTGCACTCCCTGTTCATCACAAAGTGCTGCTCCTATTGGTACTCCCTGTTCATCACAAAGTGCTGCTCCTAATTGGTACTCCCTATTCATCACAAAGTACTATGTCTTGGTACTCACTATTCATCACAAAGTGCCTCGATCTATCCTATCCTAGGGCCTCTGCTTGAGTGTATCCTCTTGAGTAGTTTCATAATTGGCAACGTATGTCTATCAAAAAATTGTCAATCCTAGCCCTATCTGCTATCCTAGTCTTCCCTAGAGGATCTGCTTGAGTGTATCCTCTCAGCAGCTTATCCAATCGAC
Source organism: Cryptomeria japonica (assembly GCF_030272615.1). NCBI lineage: Eukaryota > Viridiplantae > Streptophyta > Pinopsida > Cupressales > Cupressaceae > Cryptomeria > Cryptomeria japonica. The sequence goes on from NC_081409.1 coordinate 107,722,591, forward strand.
AACGTATGTTCATCACAGAACTGTCAATTTTCCCTTGAAGACATAAACATGCCTTCATGATATAAATGCGCTTACAGACTGCACAAACGTGCCTGCTTTGCACAGACATGCCTGAAATACATAGACGTGCCTATGCTCTGCACAGACGTGCCTGTCCTTCACAGACATGCCCACAATACACAAACATGCCTGCACAATGCAAACACACTTGCATTTAGCATAGATGCTTTTTTTGACACAGATGCGCCTGGCACAAACATAGATGTGCCTAGCCAACATAGACGCGCTTGGCACCAACATAGACGTGCCTACACGTTTTTGACATTTTTTGACATTATCCTAAAGTGCATTTATTGCACTACCTAGCATGCATTTATGACAATAATTAATGTGACAAAGTACAAGGAGGTTTTTGAGGTACTTATCGGCTCTCCTGCATCTGCTAGCCTTTGATATCGGCAAACGCGATCGAATCTATGCACCAATGCCATCGCTGCTGACTGCGGCTGCTCTATTCTCTCTCTGCACTCTGATCTTTTAGATGTGTGGATGACAATGAGGATGTTTTCCCCTCGTGGTCTATCTTATGGACTGCCCTAGCCCTAGCCCTAGCCCTCGTTTCCCGAGTCAGTCTTCATTATCCCATGACTTTGTCACTTTATCCTATCCGGTCAGTCCATTCTAGCCTTTCTTTCTTATCAAGAGATTGTCTGTGATCTTTCCAGACATTTTCATCCAATCTCTCGAGGGGGCATACCATTCCCCTCTTGGGGCAACTTTGTATCAGTTCATATTATCTTCTTTGAAACAACACGACAAGCTGCATTGTCTCAAAGAGGGGCAAAATGTAGACACCTAAAATTGTCCAGTCTAATTAAATAAATATCTTTATTTATTTAATTACTTTAGCCTAATTCTTCTATCAATTAAATAAATACATATGTCATTCATCTCTTAATTCATACACTACCTACCTTCTCATTATTTTATTATTTTCTTTACCTACCCTCTAATCATAGCCGACCTCTTTTACACCTCTGAATCTTATCCATCCATTTCATATAGTGTCTTCTATATAAGGAGATGCTTCCTTCATTAGCAAACCCTCACTATGCATTCAACCTCGACTATGCTTTCGAACTTGCATATGCAATCAAGCCCACTTGCAACCACATTTCCGTTCTTTGTTGAGCTCTTGTGCACACATAAAATCTGAGAGCAACTATATCAAGCAAGATCAATGGAGATAGGAAGAATAGAGATCAAAACCCTATTGGACATGTGACGGTATAATCTTTGTGATTTCATTTGATTTGCATTGTCTTAGGTAATCTTCATATGTTATGGTGGATCTTTGTTGTTGTTAGGCAAGGGTTTTGTGGTTGAATTCATTTAGCCTTTCAATATTGTTGTTATCCATTTTCACCGTGTATAGTCTCCATGAAACCAAGCCAAGAAGATTGTCTAGCACATCACTTTTAATTTGAAAATATTAATTCATTTCATTATCATTCAAGCATGTTTCTTTTTTAATTTGTGTTTCCATGTCTACATCCACATTATTGATTTCAAATACCGGACGATTTTCAATTTCAATTGGGGTTTCAATTTTGGTTTCAATTTCAGTTTTACTTTCATTTGGGGTTTGATTTTCAATCGGGATTTGATTTAATGAGTAACCTGCTTCTACTAAATCACCAATTTGTTCATAAGAATAAACATGGGGCTGTGAAGACATACCTGTATCCAATAATGGACTAGAAGATGCACTTAAATTTGCTTCTACTGTGTTTTCTTCTTTAACATTATGGTTTCCTCGATGTTCTCATCTTCTGAAATGATTGTTGAACTTGAAGCTCCAAAATTGTTCAATTGTCTAATTGTTGCTCTTCTTTCTCGTTGACGTTTTTCCTCCTTCTCTCTATTTGCTACAATGTCTTTAGCTGTCAGAACCTTCCTTCACCTCTTTTTGCATTGATTTGATCCCATGGCTGCACCAAAATTTGAATTTGAATGGATCTCCTTGTCAAATCGATAACAAGACAAGAAAACATAATTATTTAACAAAATATTCTCTCTGCAGATCAAACTTGTTGGATAATGATTGAATAATCATTCAATCATTGAAATTTGTCCTTGTGGGCCATTTTTTTGCCCAATGGATCTTTTAAGAAATAGGTGCCCGTTTCTAAAAAATGGGTGCCTTTATTCTAAAAAATAGGTACTCGTTTCACTTTCAACGGTACAAAGCAAAACAGGCAGTCATTTTTTGAATTTTAAATAGCGGGCACCTGTTTCATAAAAGTTGGAGCGAGAAACAACCCTCTGCCTTGGTTTTGGCATCGGGTTAGGCTTGGTGGGACCAAGCCTATGCTTGGACCTCCAAAAAAATGGCTAAGGTAAAAGAATATCAGAATTCTGCCTTGGCCTAATTTTTTGAGGGCCTTCCTGATCGAATTTTTGATGAAACGATAACCCATTAGATTTCTCAGTGTCTTGATTTCAAAAAAGTAAAATTCATAGTGATAAGATTATTTTTATGATTTTGACATTATTTATTAGTCAAGAGTGGTACATAAACCTAAAATAATGAGGTTCGGTAAAACTTTAATAACATTTTTGTTTTTAGGTTTTTAGAAAAAAAAAATATGACATCAATATACATACAATTCTTTTGAAGATTAAAATAAATAAATTTAAAAATATGAAATTTTCATCAAATTATGGTGGTCATACACTCGATGTTTTGAAAATATACTTTATTGTCAATTAAAAATTAACAAAAAAAATATACAATAAAAAAATGCAAAAATATTCTCATCAATATTTGGTGTCTTAGGTATCGTTTCCCTAAAGGATTTGCAAAAATTCATTTATTTGTGTCAAAAAATGGTGGTCATACACGTGTGGTATGGTCTTGAAATGGGCTTTTTGAAAAAGTGGTTTTTAAAAATGCATACTAAAACACAACTTCTACCATGTGGGTATTGAAATAAATTACATATTTGAAAAGTAAACTCCGAGCACTACATTTTCAATTACTGAAGTTATTTGAGATTCAATCTCTAAGTGCCTCAAATTTTGAAATCAATTGATAAAAAATTTGAAAAACAAAGAAAACACTTCCACTTTTTGCCCAAAAGCAGGACTCAACTTCTTGCAGCCACCCATAAATCCAACGATTCTCCTCTAGGGTCCTCTCACCGTCTTTACACATTAGCCCGGTCCATCAATCATTTTGTGTCCTGGGTTAGCTCTCCCAATTACAACTTAACTTAGTCGACTTGGGTAGCGTCTACCCAGAGTATGTGATCCATTTCTTTACTATAAAGTGAAATGATTGTCAGAGATTTAATGCATAGAATGTAGTGAGTAGTTGGAAAATTTTGGAAGTATGAAGAGTGATGTGTGCGTTGCTTGTAGAGAGGGTAATCTCATATGAGCATAAAATTACGTAATATATTATTATAATAGATGTGATGTTTAATGTAATATGAGATATTTAAATACCATGGATTCATATCATTAGCAAAATTGCCATTCATACTATATTGTGACAATCAATTTGTATAAGATTGTATTTGGTAGTGTTTAATACAAACATCATCTATGAGATGATTGAACTTTTTTTTACCAAATAATCAATACTAGTGTAGTACAATGATATTAACACCAATAACTAGTGGTATAAAACCTCATACAATAATTTACTAATAGATCATCTAATTGACAACTTGAAATTAGTTACCAACATTAAAACTCTGATAAACTATTCCAATCCATGTGTTATTCTAGTGGGAGTAGCTGTGCTGAAATGAATGTAGTCCATGAGCATAAAGCTATGAAATAGATCGAACATTCCTATTTCATTGTGTAGTCCTCCTCACATATCACGATTATATAAATGTGAATATATGATGAATGTTTATAACTGTAATAACACATAAAAAGAACATTAAAAATGTAAGATAAAATATGTTATTTTATTTATACAATTTATTATATAAAAAATAATTGTTTGCCCTAGAGCTACTGATTTTTATATTTAATTTTCTAAAAGACACAAATTATATTTATAATAATTTTTATTTCTCTCTTAAATCACTTTATTATAACAAAAAACTAATATATTAAATTAAAATAACATCTCAAAATCTTATTTTATAAAATATGTTTTTACGATAATTAAAATATATAAAGTTTGATACTTAAAAATAAATAAAAAGCACAACCCTAATTTCTTTCTTTGGGATGAAAGTGATTTTTTCTTTATGAAATAACACTAATTTAAATGAATGAAAAAACCCAAAAATAAAATAATTATAGCTTACCATACTACTTGTTTTGGCATGATGATCTTCCATGCATATTTGACATCTGAATCAACGCTGTGGAAGGGTCCTCTGATGTAGTCATCGGAGTAGGAGATGGACAAGTGTGAAAATCTAGGCAAGAATTCTCAGCTGAGGTATGCCCATCGTAATGATTGATTGTTGTCTGCCTTGAAACGCCCCCGTTCTCAACAAAAGTCTCACCCCTATATATCCCTGGTTGTCTTATCCCATCTCTTATCCAGCCAAGCTCCTCCACTACCTCTCTCATCGATGGCCTTGCAGTTCCTTCCATTTGCAAGCAATCTTTTGCTAATTCTGCCATTTTATTCATCTGCTCTACAGTTCTGTCACTCAATTCTACTTTGGGATCTAGGATCTCATTCAAACGATTTTCATTATATGCAGATAGGAAATAGCTGGATAAATAATGTGTTGTGTTATCTCGAAACTTCACCGCAGGTTCACCAGTGAGAAGCTGCACCAAAACTACACCAAAGCTATAAACATCGCTTTTGTTTGTAAACCGGTGGGTTGCCTTGAATTGGGGATCCAGATATCCGAGACTGCCAGAGAGGTAATCAGAAGTGAGGTACGCCTTATTGAGAGGTAGCAAACGAGAAATACCAAAGTCTGCCACTTTTGGAGTGAAATTATCGTCTAGGAGAATGTTAGAGGATTTTATGTCACGATGGAAAATTGGCTGAGGGGCATAATGATGCATGTATTCTACAGCCTCTGCAGATTCGATGGCGATTTGCAGCCGTCTTTGCCACGAGCGACTTTCTGGAGACTGTATATGTTCCTCGAGTGTCCCATTCGACACAAATTCGTATACAAGCGACAGAAGTTGATTTTTTGATTCCATGCAGCAACCAAGCAATTTCACTATATTCCTGTGACTCATAAGAGAGAGAATTATAACTTCGTTGAACAACACCTCGGCAGCCAATACAGGCTTCTTAATCGCCACTTGCCTGCCGTCACGAAGTTTTCCTTTGTAAACCGTTCCGAAGCTGCCTTCTCCCAATTTATTTGAATAAGACTCGGAAGCTCTCTTCAGCTCTTTTTCGGAAAATATTTCCAAGCATTTTCCTCCCTGGGAAACGATCTCTTCATGCAATTCTGCCATTAACTTCTGTCGCAAACGACGCCTCCTGAGGCACCAAAATAATCCACAAGCTCCCAAAGAGACTCCAGCAAATGAAGAAACAGAGCCTGCTCTTTAACAGAAATCAGAAATTTTCATTGATCATGCTTATTCAAACGTTTATAAAGAGACTGTAAATGATATATATGTTCAGCTTGAATATCAGGCGTGTAAATAGAATATGAAGAAATCACCTATAATTGCTGGGATGATGGAGTTATAATTTGAGTTTGTGGAGGCACAGCGTGTACCGTTCTGATATCCATCTCCAATATAACCCTTGGCACATGAACAATTGTAAGCGCCTGCCAAATTATGGCATATTCCTCCTTTCAACGGTTCGACGCACTCATTCAATTTGAGACTAATGCACTCGTCCACGTCTGGTCATTCATCATCATTATTAGGCGATTCGGATCTTTAGACTTAACATAAATGTTCATTGCTAATTAAATTAGGTTAATTTGCAGAAAAATATTTTTAAATTAAAAGTTTGCTAAAACAAAGGAAAAATTATACTTGACAATATTTACTGGTTTGCATTTTAAGAAAAAGTATTGAAGAAAAAAACTGTTAATAACAACAAAAATAGAAAACAGAGCAACAGAACAGAGCAGGAGAAATGTAACAGATAAAAGAGAAAAAAGCATGATATTTTATTGATCAAATAATGTTTATTTATACAGCATTGAGGACAAATGACTTCCCTACAAATTTGCTAAAGAAACTTACAACCAACTGTGAACATAGACAGAGAACTATCGATGGTGGACTGGTAACTAAAGAGTTTGAAAACAAAGGTAATTAAAGAATTTGAAAACAAATTGAATACTGCTGCCAGCAACTGGAAGATGAAAGACGTGTGCAATCATGGACCTAATTAACAGAATTGTAGAGGACAGATATACCTGTGCAGCCTGTGCCATTAGAGTAGCCATTTCCTTCATATCCAGGTAGACACTTGCATACGTGACCCATCCATGAAGGAGATTTCATGCATTCTGCGTTGGAGGAGCAAGAACAATCGGCAGTTGATTTAGCCATTGAGCAATTCTGAAGGCCGATACCCCAGTTAAGGCGGAGACCGTAAGAAGCCTTGAAGCCTTCTCCCCAAAACAAGTTTGTTTCATTGTCGACTTGGGTGAAGGTGGAGGGCTCCAATACAGTGGAGAAACCACACTTTCTATCAAAAGCGTTGGTAGAATGATTGCGCAAACCAAACACGCCTCCACCCGTGAAATTTAACCACTTCCAATTATCTGGAATGTTAACTTCGCAGCAGCCGCCGTAGCGGCAGTAGGGCGGATCGCTCTGAGATACACATACCGATACACATGTCACGTCGCCCCATGTATCATATGTGTAAGCACCGAATGTATGGCAGCCAATAACCACTAATCTATTCAACATAGAAATAGTGAACGGCCCCTTTGGAGGTAGCTGTAATGTTCTTACACTACTTTCCTTTTCCTCACATGACCAGGCTTTGAGAGATGAAGAATTTATTATGAGGTAACCGGTGTAATTGATCTCCATAATCTTGTAATCAGTACTCTCTAAACCATTATTATTGGTATCTAGTAAGACAGGAAGAAATGGAGCGAGAATCCCAGTAGATTTCTCCTTCTTGCATTTGATCTGAAAACCAGGGTACCCACAGTCAGAATTATGAACCCAAAACGGATAACTCAAACTCATCAAGCCACACGTTTCAGGATCACATTTTGCTGCGATAAAGCCCACCAAACACACATAAATTGAAAATCGAAAAACATCTCCAATGTCCATTTTCTTTTGCATACTCTCTGAGCCAAGGGATTCAAGACCAAGAGCACATGTCAAAACCCCACTATATATGCCTCCGGCTCCAAAACAGTTTAGTCAATGGCATCGGATTCTTCCCAGTTTAGTCAATGGCAATTCAGCAAGCTTTTGACAAAAATTGGAAAATCAGTTTAACTTTTGACAAAAATTGGAAAATTGGTATACTCCAAAATGTACAGGCAGAAGTCCAAAAAGAAGTCTCCAGGAAAGATTCCTCACTTTACAGCATATAGCTCGGATAGCCTTCACAACAGTTTTCGAGACGAAACTTGAGCAACTTTAGGGAATTCCTTTTGTGCAAAATGGAATTGACATTTGACAAAAATTGGAAAATTGATGTACTCCAAAATTTAAAAGGAGTCGTCAAAAGTTCGACATGTCCAGGAAAGAGGATAAGGATTCCTCTCTTTTTCTTATATATTTAATTGCTTATACTCCAAAATTTAAAAGGAGTTGTCCAAAAGTTCGACATGTCCAGGAAAGAGGATAAGGATTCCTGATCTCTTTTTCTTATATATTTAATTGCTTATTCTCTGAGTCAAGTGACTTGAAGACCTAAGAAAAGATGTCTCTGATTGAAGACTGCCAACAAATTTGCACAACTTTATAGGGATGGGTGCAAACATACTACGTGCCCTGGGAAGATTCCTCACTTTTCTTTCTCAAAAAGAAATTTTACGGAAAAAATTAACCTGATTTGACTAAAGAAACCATTAAAGTCTTATTTATATGGAAATTGCATCTAAGTGCACACTGCCGAGAAAAGTCAGGCTTTTTAAATTTTTTTTCACAAAATAGAGTAAAAATAGATTTTATAATAAAATTTAAAAGCATAATAAAAGCAGAATAGGAGAGGGCTAGTAATTGTGAGAGGTTCAATTATTAGTTCCTGCCTTAGCTAGGAATTATAGCGGAAGTTTCAAACATTAACTTCCGATTAACTCCATTGCAAACAATCAATCAAAAATCTATCTTTTTCAAATATTTTTGAATTCTCTAATGTTCACCCCTTGAACCTACATGTTGTTTAGGCCAACTATTACTACCAAATTTTTTGGCGCGTGCCGATTGGAGTTGCTAACGGTTCACTCAGTGCCACATATTACAACCAAATTTTCTGGCGCGTGCTGATTGGAGTTGCTAAGAGTCTGCTCGGTTCTCAACGAGAGAGAACACGCATCTTCAGAGGCATTTAAAAGGGCTGCCAATACAGGATTTTCGACAAATATGTTGACAACTGAATAATGGTGGTTTCCAGCACAAGATGGCAATTTATTCAACAAACCACATGCTTAGACTATGCTAGACATGGAAAATGTTGAGGATGTCTTAGGTTAGATTTGAAGTCCCCTTTGTTTTTACATTATTACTCTCTGGGTATTTCTTGATCATGGTATTGCTAATACATCACAACCATTTGACTTGTAGATCTAGTTTGATCTCTGCTTTACTTTTACAGTGAGATAGGGAATTGTGGACCATTGCTTGGATCGACTGAGGAAAACTGGAAAATAATTGCACAGGTTTACAGGGCCTTTTGGATTTAAGTCCTGTTGGAGGAGGAACTAGATCTAGGTTGGGTTCATTGCTTCTTGAATGACTTTTTGTTGACTATGGAAAAAACTCAAAGCTTGGATTTATTATTTATCCATCTCCTCAGGTAAGCTATGATCAATGCTTCAAAAGTTTGCAGCTGGAGACATAAGAGTAAGATTTTAAGATTTCATTTTATTTGTTTTGTTGCACTTTAAAGTTTAGTGGGTCCATAGTTTCGTTTCGTATCATGATGTGGCTTATCCTAATATGATTTCCATTGCTTTCTTTTTCGAAAACTCATATCTTAACCTTAACATGAAATTAACTAATCTAAATCTGTTTTGAGGGAGTCCTAGTATTACTCTATTGTATTGGGTCAACATTAGTTGTCAGCAGCCCCCTTGGTTTAGGTTGTCTTTGTGCTTTATTTGCCTGGGTGTTAATTGCATGGCATGAGTTGATGTTGTCAAATAGCTTGTTAGAAGAAGAAGCCTCCAAAGTGGTGAAAAAAAAAAAAGGCATGTTGTAGTAGACCATGCTGACTAAGCAAGCTGACCCTTTAGAATAGTAGGGCTCTAATATCTAGAATCGATTGGGCTAATCATAACACTTGAATGAGCCAGATGAATAGGTATAAATTAAGTTTCAACATGGCTTAGGTTGGGGTCCCATGGGGGGGGGGCGGGGTGGGGGGCGGCGCGCTTGGGCCCTATTTTTATAGAAAAGGCAGTCCTATGGATTTTTTTTTTTGGCTACAAGATTATTTGGAATCTTCTCCTAAAAGTAGAAGCTCCTACTTTTTAGATTTTCATTTTTTAACAAGTGCAAAAGGGGTGGGGTTGGAATTCGCCCCTACAGCTTAGGGATAATTTATGCCACTTGCTAATTATAATTCAATGAAAGATTATTGTTAAAATTGCACACTACAAAAAGATGAATTGCACTATTCATGGGACCACCAACTTCCTTCAATTTAGGAGCATAAATTTTTAAGCAGAAGTACACTACAAATTTCATGGAACCACCCGCTTAAAAAAATTCCTAAAAAATCTCTGAAGTACCCGCTCTATTTTTTAGGAAGCCCCCTTCCATGGGACCCCAACCTTAGAGTTATCAATTCATATACCAAAGTCTTTAAATAATATGTGGGGTAAAAGTAAAGCATTGTATCAACATCCATTTCAATTAGAGGCATGCCTATATGTCTTTAAGGTATTTGTTACTGAACTTGGTCTAATAAGCCGCTTACCACGCTTTACTACTGGCATGGGTCTAGATCTTGCTCTTGAGGGTCATAATATAGACCACAAATATCTAAATAAATCTAACATGTATCTGGGATGAACATAAAGTATGATATCATTATCCATTTCAAATAGAGGCATATGAATATCTCATAAAAGGGAATATATACCTGGTAACATTGGTTTAAGGTTTTTGTAGGATTTAGTCACTTGAAGCTTGTTGTCTTTGTAAGGGATTAAAGGTGAATTGTTCTTGATGGAGGCCTTTAGTTTTCACTTATTCCCCTTTCAGCAGTTATATACTATATTTTCTCTTTTACTTGTCGTTGATTGTCCTATGATTTGTTTAGAACCTGTAGACACTCAAAATTGTCATGTCTAATTAAATAAATATTTTATTTATTTAATTATCTAAGCCTAATTCTTCTATTAATTAAATAAATTTTTATTTATTTAATTAATTCATTTATCCTCTTCTAGCCTTATTTCTCATTTAAATAAATACATTTATTTATTTAAATTATCCCTTTCCTAAATTAAATAAATATTTTATTTATTTAATTGTCTCACTTCTTCTATTAATTAAATAAATCTTTATTTATTTAATTAATTCATTATCCTTTTCTACACATGACACATGTCACTCATCTCTTATTTCATACACTACCTACCCCTTTCATTATTTTATTATTTCCTCTACCTACCCTCTAATCCTAGCCGACCTCTCTTTTTACACCTCTCAATCTTATCCCTCCATTTCTTATTGTGTCTTCTATTTAAGGAGATGCTTTCTTCATTGTCAAACCCTAATGGCTAATGACAAACCCTAATGACTGATTTTGGAGTACTTGGCTACACTACAATTCTACTTGCAACCACATTCCGTTCTTTGTTGAGCTCTTGTGCATACAAAAATCTGAGAGCAAGTATATCAAGCAAGATCAATGGAGATAGGAAGAATGAAGATCAAAACCCTATTGGACATGTGATGGTATAATCTTTGTGATTTTGAGTTATTTGCATTGTCTTAGGTAATCTTCATATGTTATGGTGGATCTTTGTTGTTGTTAGGCTAGGGTTTAGTGGTTGGATTCATTTTAGCCTTTCAATATTGTTATTATTGTTATCCATTTTCACCATACACATTTTGGCACGCCCGGTGGGACACTTGTCCCTTTGCATTTAACATTTTGTTGCAGATTTTGCATTTTGAAGTTGCAGATCGGACAGTTTTCGGTAATATTTTAGGTTTCTTCCGCGTCTGCGAGTGTTCGGGTCGCGTTTTTGTGTTTCAGAAGCGTCTGTGATACCGGAAATCGCGTCTGTGTTTTTGCCAGATTTTATTTCTTTTTGCAGGTTTCTGGAATCGCGTCTGTGTTTCTGCCTTTTTTTATTTTTGCAGGTTTCCAAAAGTCGTGTCTGAGATTCCGAACCGCGTCTGTGATTCTGAACCGCGTCTGTGCCGGATATCATCGCGTCTATGTTTCTGCCTTTTTTTAATTTTTGCAGGTTTCTAAAAGTCGCGTCTGAGATTCCTAACCGCGTCCGTGATTCTGAACCGCGTCTGTGCCGGATATCATCGCGTCTGAGTTCTGCAGTCATGTCTGTGTTCTGTGACCGCGTCTGTGTCTCACAGAACCGCGTCTGAGTCGGGCAGACGTGTCTGTGTCTGGTATAACAGCGTTTGTGCATTCTGTTTTGCAAATTTTTTTTAGTTCCTTCGATTCAGGTTTTCGGGTCTTGTACTTAGGGTTTCAGATCTGGTTTATTTTCGGCTAACCCTTGCAGATCTAGCTAACCTAGTTTTGTGCAGCTTGCTTGGAAGACAAAAACGTTTTGTTGAAGGCCCCTTTTCACAAAGTCTTTTTGGGTTTTCTAAAATTTACCTAACTTGTGTGCTTGCAGGAAGGGGTTATCATTTGAAACAACCCAAACTACTAACAATTTTGTTGCAGGGCCTTTGCTAGGGTTTTGTATTTTTTTTATTGTGTGCCTTGTTTTCATAGACTAGCAAACACTTCAATTGGTGCACTAAAATTGAATCATTGTCTTTTGTGTCTTGAGCAATAGGCTCTTTTTGTTTAATCTTTAGAGGGCCTGTCTTCCCGTGTGGTCATTAGGACTACTAGTGAGAAGAGAACGACCCAAGTGGTAGCGAGGAAAACCCACCTCATCCAAACCACTATAATCAAATGTATTCATGGTGAAAACTATGAATAACGTGTGCTGATTAGTTCATACCGACACTATGTCTCCCCATAAACCCGTTTGATCAAATTTATTTGATCATTTGTAGGGCGTAACCCCTACCGACTGGGAGCCTTCTGTATTTACAGAGCTGAAAGTGCCGCATGTATGGCCACACGAGCGGATGCCCTTACTAGCACCTCTTTGTTTTAGATGCCCAAATCCTTCTAGTTGTTGAGGCAGGAGGTCGGACCTCTGGTAGCGGCCCACACACATACGGTTCTTAGTAGAGATACAAAGTTCGCCATGGGGAGTTTTCATGGGGACTGATGCTTGGCTGACCCGAGAAGTGAGTGCCGAGGGTGGAGCCAGTGAGGTCAAGCATCTAAGTATCCGCTCTGAATAGCGTAGCCTCGGGGGTAAAACCCCATGTGGGATCAACAACTATTGTCTTGGCCAGCCCTAAGATTTGTGCTTGTCTTGTGCTAAAACACTCAAACATTCAAGACAAAACAGCAAAACATTGTGTCTTTTGTGTCTTCAAGTGTATGCAAAAACTTTTTACATCAAACAACACACTTTTTGGAGTCTAAATAGTCTGCAAACATTGAGTCATCAAATTGTGTCCTCTTGTCACAAAAAACGGTCGAACAATCAGATTGGGTCACTACAAAACAATTTCACAGATAGGAAAAATTGCACTAAGGTTACAGAAACGCGTCTGTGTCAGATAAACGCGTCTGTGAAGTACAGAATAGCGTCTATGTTTTTAACTGCGTCTGCGTCAAACAGAGAAGCGTCTGTGTCTTAAAACCACGTCTGTGTCGGATAAACGCGTCTGTGAAGTATAGAATAGCGTCTGTGTTTTTAACTGCGTCTGCGTCAAACAGAGTAGCGTCTGTGTCTTAAAACCGCGTCTGTGAAGTATACAGAGGCATCTGTGTCAGGATTGGAAAAACTATAACAGTCAAGCAAACAAAGAAATCTGTTTCGGCATACTTGAGCTTCCTAGGTTGTCTCTTCATATTTCATCTAGCATTCAGCCTGGTCTAAGGTCTCACATAGTCCATCATTGCTTCACATCTCATTTTACATTCATACTTGTCTAAAACTTGAGTCAAAAGGTCACTTGCTTGTCCTCATCATACTTTGTCAACACACTACATACTACTACACTTTGCTAAGTGGTCCCTCATCAAGGTTTCTTACCTTTGGGTCTCATTTGGTCTTACTTAGAGTCAAGGTCAGCTTACCTCATCAAGAGAAACTATCCTCTCTTTGGAAGTCACACCTACTCTACTCCTTACATACTTGGTCTTACACTTTGGACATTGCAAGTACACCTCAAGATTCATTTACACTCCATACAACTCTTGGTCTTCCATACTCTTTTCATATTTTTCGTCTAGTCTCTCACATATTGCTAAACACCTAGTTCATGGTTGAAACCCGCCTTCAAAAGTCTAGGAGAATAACTAAAGAAGCTCAAGAATCCGTAAACATGAGTTCTTATGAGTATGACAATGATGTCTTCTACAATCCTGAGCACACTACATTACCAGACATGAATGTTTATAGACACAATCCAAATGTGGAAAGCGCAAACACTATACACAATGCTACACACAATGACACAGTGGACAATTCTTCAATACTATCAGCAGACATACAAGAATCTATAATGGATCCTCAATTCAATAGATTGGTTGAAGAGATAATGAGGAGAGACCGTCAATACTTCCTAAACATGATGGCACAAAGTGGAGCTAAAATACCACATGATTTTGACTTATCTCAACTTATGGAAAGTAGACCTTCACAACAAACTCAACCTAACATGGATCAAAGGAGACCCAATAGTGGAGGACCAAATAATATGATGTCGGAGTCACCATCAGTTTTGCTTCAGAAACCAGCAATCCCACATACACAAGCTCAAATGTATGATACTTACACTCAAAGACCGTCATGGAGGCCTTATGCTCAAACACATGCTCAAGATATGGGTCAACCAAGACAAATGGATACACAAGGACATCCTCAAAATTTTGACACAAGGAGACCTCATGTCAAAATTAGGGGCAACACAATGGAAAATGAAAGGCCTATTGACTATGGTTTATACACACAAAACAGATATGGGGTCCCTCAACAAGAAGTTATGCCAAGTGCTCCATATATGTCGCAACAATATAGACCTCCATATGGACATGTCTATGATCAGTATCATCCATATATGCAGCAAGCTCCTCCTCAAATGGGTGTTTCAAACATGGGATATGCTACAAGAAATCCATCTCCTCCCAAAAATAATTTGGAGCAACAAATTAGAGATCTACAAAAGAAAGTGGAGGACATGAGTACATCCAAACCTACATACACTATGAGAGATATATGCCCTTATCCCTTCGATAAGAGCATTCCAATGCCTCCATTTCCTCCACACTTTGTAACACCAAAGTTCGACAAATATAGAGGGAGAGGAGACCCCAAGGCACACATAAGACAATTCTTCACAGCTTGCATTGAGGTAGCGGCAGAAGAAACATACTTGATGAGGTTGTTCCCACAGAGTTTAGGCGATCAAGCTATGGAATGGTTTTCTCAACTACCTCCTGGTATTAAGTCATGGGGCGACTTGGCAGAAGCATTCATTCAACATTTCTCTTACAACATTGAAACAGATGTCTCAGTTACTACCTTGTGCAACACGAAACAAAAGGAAGGAGAATCTTTCGCAACATTTTTATAGAGATGGAGAAACTTAGCTAGCAGATGCTCTTGTGAGATCCCGCAAAAACAAATGGTGGAGATGTTCACACAAAATGTTAACAAGGCTATTGGCTATGATCTCAGAAAAGCTTGTTTGTCTACATTCAAGGATGTCATTGAAAAGGGCTTAGCAACAGAAAAGGTCTTGATTGAACAAGGAGTTATCAAATTATTCAAAGAAAACAAAGAGGACTTCAAAGGAAAGGACAAACCAAAATTTTGGAACAAGAACAAGAATACGGTTAATGATGGTGTTGTTGATGCCAATACAGTAAGACCAAAGTTCGTCTTTTCTGGATCAAGTTCTACCAACAATCAAGTGAATAATCAAACGGCTGCTAAACCACGAAGGAAGTACACTCCATTGGGAGAACCACTTGAATCAGTATTCAAAAAGCTTGTAGCAAACAAAGTCATCACGGTCCCAGAATTTCCTCCATATGAACCAAAGGTAAAACCGAATTGGTGGAATGATGATGAATTTTGCGAATTTCATAAGAGCAAGGGTCACAAGACAAGTAATTGTCATCGATTGAAAAACATTGTACAAGATCTCATTGACAGAGGAGATATTGAGATTGAGGGACATTCATCTAACCAAGAGCATGAGGTGTTTAAGGAACCATTCCCAAAACATGACAAGGGAAAAGGCAAAGTCACAGATGACCAAGCCAATTACACCAGAGCATCTTACAATTATGATTCCACTATTAATCATATCTCAATGGACAATCATATTTCTACCATTACTATCAAAAACAAAAATCCTGAGAATCCTTCTCAAAGGCCTAAAATTGTCCTAAAAGGTGCGGGATCTTCGTCCGCATCTACCTCTGAATGTCATGTTACAACACGTCGAGGTAAGATTACATTGCCAGGTGCCTCTACTAAGAATACCAATTCTTCATTTACCAAGCCTGAGTACGACCTTGTAGAGCAATTAGGGAAAACACCCGCACTCATATCTATTCTTGAGCTTCTACGTATATCTCCAGCACATAAAGCTATCCTTGATAAAACCTTGAGAGATACTGCTGTCCCTACTGATCTGAACGTGGACCAGTTTCAAGCCATGGTGGGATACCTATCCGTTCCACACTCCCTCACATTTACAGAAGCCGACGACGCCTCTATAAGTCAGCCTCATAATGCACCCCTACATGTTGAAGCCTTCATACATAAACACCGAATAAAACGAGTCCCGATAGATGGAGGAGCAGGTCTTAATATTTGTACATTGAGCACCATCAGACAATTGGGATATTCTGACAAAGCTGTGAATTCTACAAACCAAATCACTATTAAGGCTTATGATGATGAAGAGCGTTCGTCCAAGGGCACGGTCATCTTACCACTAAGAATAGGGCCAGTCACAAAGGACGTGGTTTGTCAAGTCCTGGATCTAGATCTCACGTATAACATATTGCTAGGACGTCCGTGGATTCATGAAATGAGGGCAGTCCCATCAACATACCATCAGTACATTAAGTTTCCTCATAATGGAGTCGAGGTAACGGTCAATGGTGATCCAAATCCATTCATATATTGCAATAACTTGAGATCGCATAATGAGACTATCATTCCCAGCAATCGTGAGGCTACTCCTTCTTCAGCATATATTGATCCTGAGTCACTAAAGCCCTCGACATCCAAACAAGGTGAACTTAGAGCCAAGTTTCAAGACAAAGGCATGGGAGAATACACTCTGAATCAAACAATGTTCTTACGACAAGTCATGACCTCTCCCAAGGAATATGGGAGGCCACATCCTAATAAGCAAATCTCCATCATGCTACTTAAATGGGATCCTACCGTCTTCCAAAAATGGGGTGAACTAGAAGAAGAAAATTTGTATAAAATGCTCTATAAGGACGCTGAAGAGGATACACAAGATCAAATTATCATACCCTGTGAGAACTATGGTAAAGGTTTCAAAATGCTACAAAAATTCGGGTATGATGGAAAAAGCCCTCTCGGACTACGCAAAGAAGGGGTCATGGAGCCTTTACAACCTGAGCTAACTACAAGAAAGGAACGCTTAAAAGGGCTTGGTTTTCTAAATCCCAAGATTCACAACAAAAGAACAAAAGAAGTATGGAGAGTCAAAGTGGCTGAAGTTCAACAAGAGGATGATTATTCCACAGACTCCAACGAGTGGGAATGGGGTTCAGACAAATCCTCCAGCGACTATGAGCTCAAAGAGATATTTAGAGAGCCAGATGAACCTACAGAGGAGGAGGAATTTTACAGAAAATTCAGAGTTGGTCAAACACCAACCCATAAGGATCCCGCACAAGCTTCATTTCAAGGCCCTAGGTTAAGATCGCATAGGATGAGGACACCTGTCCCTGAGGATGCTACTAGTGATGATAATTTGGACTCACTCACGATCGAAACTGATGAGGAGAGTGCCATTGACGACCTCGACGACTACCTTGACATACCTGAATATAACCACATCTTCACTATTAGCCTTGCGAACTCTGAAAACACTAAAGACCTTCCCCTCGTTCACCCTCAACTCATTGATTGGGATCATGACGGACCAGCACAGTTTGATACATTTCAAAACGACGAAGCTATTGTCAATTATCTTGGCATTCGAGATGATCTTCCCCCTGGAGATCATAAAGCAGGATACGCCATAGAGCTAAATAACATGGCATACTTTGGTGAGGGTGTCGGGCCTTCTAGTCGCAAAAATATTAAAATAAAAACAAAACAAGGGTCTTATGGCAAAAACCACACTGTGGCGCTATCTGACTCTACAAAAGTAAAAAGAAAGGACGTATCTGAGGGTGAAAACCTGTCTGAGGCGCCCGAAGATGGAAGGCTCGACATTCTCCCAGCATCATACGAGGAAAAATCATCCATGTTGGTAGAGGAGACTATAAAAACAAACATTGGCACAACAGAGGTTCCACACAACATATTTTTGGCTCAATCATTGACAGAGGCCGAGAGAGCAAAATTCATAAGCTTCTTTAAGGAACGACAAGTCAACTTCGCATGGTCTTACGCTGATATGCCTGGGCTAGACCCCGATTTAGTAATGCATCATTTAACAGTTAAACCGGGGGCAAAACCAGTAAAACAGAAGTTGAGGAAAATGCACCCACAAGTGGCATTATTAGTCAAGGCAGAGCTGGAGAAATTACTGGATGTCGGATTCATACGCCCAATAGATTATCCTGAATGGATTTCCAACTTGGTACCTGTTAGCAAACTAGATCGCAGCATCCGAATATGTACAGACTTCAGAGATATCAACAAGGCTTGTCCAAAGGACGATTTCCCATTACCGAACATTGACTTAATCTTTGATCTCACAGCAGGCCATGAGATGTTATCCTTAATGGACGGATTTTCTGGATACAATCAAATCAGAATAGCACCTGAAGATCAACATAAAACATCATTCACTTGTCCTTGGGGAACCTTTTGCTGGAATGTCATGCCCTTTGGGCTGAAAAATGCAGGTGCCACTTATCAACGAGCCATGACTACTATCTTCCATGATCTCATGCACATAACCGTGGAAGACTATGTTGACGATCTTTTGGGCAAATCGATAGACAGAGATACACACTTGGACATTCTTTCAGTTGTCTTTGATCGGCTAGAAAAATACAAGGTAAGACTAAATCCTAAGAAATGTGTCTTTGGAGTAACCTCCGGGAAGCTCCTAGGATTCATTGTGTCTAAAAGAGGAATAGAGGCTGATCCAGCAAAGGTCAAGGCTATATTGGACATGTCGCCACCTAAGAATATCAGTCAACTTCGGTCTTTACAAGGGAGACTCCAGTCCATACGAAGATTCATAGCACAACTTGCAGATAAGTGCAATCCTTTCCAGCACCTGCTACACAAAAACATCAAGTTCAAATGGGACGAGAACTGTCAACAGGCTTTTCAGGCGCTCAAAGACTATCTTTTGAACCCGCCAGTATTGATGCCACCAATTCCAGATCAACCATTGCTACTTTACATATCAGCTACTCCGACAGCACTGGGGGCACTTCTAGCACAGCAAATACCTGACGGCAAGGAAAAAGCAGTCTACTATATCAGTCGCACATTGGTGGGATATGAGCTGAACTACACACCAATTGAGCGTGCCTGTCTCGCTGTGGTCTTCGCTTCACAAAAATTATGACATTATATGCTCACTCACAAGACTAAGTTGATTGCCAGAATTGATCCACTAAAATATCTTCTTAACAAAGCTACACTTACTGGGCGGCTAGCCAAGTGGGTAATGATCTTGAGTGAATTCGACATTGAATACGTGGACAGAAAAGCCATAAAAGGACAAGCAATTGCAGATCAACTGGCAGATGCTCCCATGATAGATGATGTTCCTCTACAGTCAGAATTTCGAGATGAGTCCATTCTAACAATATCACCTGCGAAGTCATGGCAACTATACTTTGATGGCTCATACACACAACATGGGGCAGGAGCGGGTATACTCTTTATAACTCCTCAAGGCGATTCTATACCAAAGTCATACCGCTTATCATTTCCTTGCACCAACAATATAGCGGAATATGAGGCATTAACAACTGGGCTAAGAATTGCAGTTCAATGGAAGATCCAGGAACTTCATGTTTTTGGGGATTCTCAACTGGTCATCCGACAAGCAACTGATGATTATCAAACAAAAGATGAAAAGCTAATGCCTTACAAACAACTGGTGGATGATCTGAAACAACACTTCACAAAGATAGAGTTTGAGCAGATACCAAGAGAACAGAATCGTGCTGCAGATGCCATGGCTACAATTGCTTCGCTCATCGATCTACCGCAAAATGAGACCTGCTATGAGTTCCAGGTAGACAACCTGCTAATTCCCTCATACGAGATTACTCCTACTGAAATGATATGTGTTGTTGGTCCTGAATCCCAGTTATATGGTTCCATATTCACATACCTTCGCGACAATATCTTACCTCCCGATCTATCGAACAACCAACGTCGCACTTTCATTCGCCAATCCTCTCGATACGTTATCCTAGCTGATATCCTATACCGACGAGGTCTAGATGGCACCCTCCTTAGATGTTTAGAGAGTGACGAAGCTCAGATTGCATTACGAGAAGTGCACGAAGGGATATGTGGCCCGCATACTAGTGGTCTTACCTTGGCCAAGAAACTCATCAGGACTGGATACTACTGGCCTACTATGGAAAAAGATGCATATCAGTTTGTCAAGAAGTGTAAGCAGTGTCAAATTCATGGAGACCTTATACATGCACCAGCACAAGAACTACAACCACTTGCATCTCCTTGGCCCTTTTGTCAGTGGGGACTCGATCTCATAGGCAAGATTCATCCTCCTTCTTCCAATGGACATAAATTCATTATCACAGCCACAGAGTATTTCACAAAATGGATCGAAGCCGTGCCTCTCACACAAGTTACTGGGAAACAAATTGCTACTTTCATCCTGAACTACATCATTTGCCGATATGGGATTCCTACTTCCATTATCACTGATAACGGGCGTCCCTTCAAGAACCAGGATGTTCGTGAACTCTGTGAGCGTTTCCACATCTCCCATCGTTTCTCCACACCATACTACCCCCAAGGTAATGGCCAAGCTGAGGCGTCTAATAAAACAATTCTCAAAATTCTTAAAAAGACAGTTGACGACGTTGGCCGTAACTGGCATGTCCAACTTAATCCCGCACTTTGGGCCTATCGTACCAGTGTCCACACACCTACAGGAGCTACACCCTACTCACCTGTCTACGGCTCTGAAGCCATCTTGCCTATTGAGGTCGAGTTACCTTCTTTACGGGTCTCCTTGAGAAACATAATCAACGAGGAAGACTACAGGATCTCTCGCTTACAAGAATTAGAACTGCTGGAGGAACAAAGACACACTGCGTTTAATCACCTCAAGGCTTACCAACAAAGAATGAGTCGCAGTTACAATAACAAAGTCAAGCCTCGCGCATTTGAGGTAGGTGACTTAGTCCTCAGAGAGAACCCCAAGAATCAACAAGACAGAGATAAGAAGGGCAAATTTGAACCCAACTGGCTTGGTCCTTACATCATCACAGCAGCATATGGATCTGGGACATATCAGCTCTCAACTACAGAAGGGGAATCTTTGGAGGATCCTATCAACAGCATGCACCTTCGCAGGTTCTACACATAAGCTCTTCGGAACATCCTAATTCAAAAATACAAAAAAAATCAAAAACATTGCAAAAATACAAAAAAATTATAAAACAAAAAAATCGTTACTTGGTGAAAACCTGGCAAACAGGCGCCTTGTGACAACAAAAAAATTGAAAAATCAAAAAAGTAAAGAGAAATAATTTCGTCCAACGGTGAAAACCACTTCGGTGGTGCCCTGGGAAAGTACCATGGTGAAAACTGGATCACCAGCGCCATGCGTAGAGACATTGCTCCTCCCTCCTTCAGGATTCACTTTCATCCTTTCACTTTGCACACACTCACAACCTATTCGTTGACAATAAACTTACCCATTTCCATCATGGCTTGTTATTGATCTACCTAAGATTGGTTAGCCATCCATAACCCTCCCTTTTCACTCCCTTTCCATCCATAATAAATCAGATCTTATCTATGGCTAAGGCAAATCCTACGTCTAGTGATGGGTGTGGAACTGAGAACATCACATGTTTCGAGGAGTACAGTTTCTTCCAGCTTCCTTCAAGTCTATCTGCGCACAATCCGCAATAAAACAACATCTGCATCGCCAGTCCGCAATAAAGTTCCATCTTCTCCGCAATAAAGTATCAGTTTCATGGATTCAGTCAGTTTCAAATGAGACACAACAACAACAATGAGCTTCAACAAAATCAAATCTTTCAACAGACTCAGACAACATATGGTTCAGTGCTATCTATCCTTTTTGTGAAAGTGAACATTGTGACCACAATCGAATAAGACTTAAACAAGTGACAAGAGACACTAAACTTGAGGACTACAGTGGATGTTGGTGTCGAGTCTTGGTTTTCTTTTGATTTTATCTTTTTGGTGACATGTCTTTTAGCTTTTCCAGGATGTCTTTGACTAGAAAGGCGAGGATGGGGTATCGTCACCTATTTGCATTTGTTGTCTGTGGATTGTCTTTTAGTAATGCTATGACTTGTCCAAGGATATGAGGACACTGTGCGTCTAGTATGAACTGGGGCATTCCTTGTTTGTGACTGTCTTATCTCCATGCAAACAGGTACAATGACTTTCTGGGCCGAACAAATGCCTCGATTGTCATAACCTATTTTGCCATAATAAAGCTCAATGATGATAACACACAAGAAGCTCTTTCACATTCATATCTTCTGTCTTCCATCCCCCTTTCTTGATTGACTTCCATTGTCCTTCTCGAGTCCGCGTAGCCTACTATCACATGACTGAGTATAATGACACACCAAAAACATTTGCATTTCATATAGTTACACCTACATCACCACATATAAGCATTTCATACATACATATAGATATCACAATTGCATCACATCCTGCATACAACACATGTTAGCACATCTCACATTTTCATTATGTAAATAATCATTTGCATTATCATATTCATTTGCATTACATACATTCACATTTGCATCATGCATCACATATACAAAATAAAAGAACAAAAATATGTTGCATTGCATCATATAAGCATCCATATCATAAAACATGTATCACATAAGAACATTTCATCACATAAGGTACACATGCATATAGCTTCCGCAAAAATGGATCATCTCTCATATATAATCAAAAGTGTCATGATACAATGATGTCAAAAGAATCATATGGCTACAATCACCCGCAGGTGTCTACAATACAAAAATGGTACAATACTGATACATAGGGAGCCCTCTAAGGCTATGATGAATGTAAGGAAGTAAAGTAGCGGAAACAACTTCCTACACTAACCTTGAGAGGAGGGTAATGCAAAACTTTTCAGATCATTACAACAGTTACAGAAAATAGAAATAGATATAATAACATTCATACCACAACACAATGATTTACGTGGGGAAAACCCTTTCGGGAGAAAAACCCCACCCTCCAAAAGCAGCTCAATATTTTATTCAGCAATCAAAAACAGATTACAACATACTTGCAGAGCAATCTCTTCGTAGGAGTACCACTAATCAGAGATTCAGAGGCAACTCAATAGCCATAGGACTCTTACACACAACCTCTATCTCACACACCTCATAAATAGGAGATACAATACAAGAAACCGTCAAACGGTATTACAAAACCATGGGCTAAAACCACCCAATAAGGTGTAGCCGACCTTATCTCCCTTCTATGACATGTTAAAGCACACATCAACACGTGTCGCTCCCTTTTACAGCTCATTTATGTATTCGATACAAATTATTTTTCCTATTTCAGGAGTACAAACTTCCGGAGGCCATAACTTGAGAACCGGGTGTCCGATTGACGAACCGTTTGAAGCGTCGGAAAGCTCGCGAAGTGCTCTATCACCGCGTAACCTGCTTCGCCGGTTACGGCCACTTTTCAGGGCGTTTCGGAGCCTCTAAAGTCCCCAAAATTAAGTTTAAATATTTTATTGCACCCCTCCAAGATGAAAACTTTAATATCTTTAAAACTAGCTGTGACCTTGCGACGAAACTTTACCAGAATGCTTATCTAGCCAACCAGAAGATTCAGGGAGAGTTTCGCACCATTTCGTGCTCAAATAAAAACTTACTATAAATAGTAACCTCACATAAATGCAAGGTTGAGACACCATTTTTCCCAACAATGAACTCCCTCCCTCGGAGCCGCCTGGCCTCGACGGAGTTTGAGCCCTAGAAGGACCCACCCCAAGATCAACTCTCCTGGCCCCTGTGTCCCCTGCAGCCACCCCTCGTGTCGTCCTATCCAGACAGAGGAACCCACTGATAACTCCTGTCAACACTATTGGTAGTGCTAATCCTGTCCATGTCATGGTATCTCATGCCACATGTCCCACCCTCATCCCTAGTCCTGGATCCTAGAACACTCGTCTCAGTGTATCCCTATCTCCGTCTCGATCATAGGGTACTAACTCCCCATCGATCGGTATCCGTAGAATCCTATATACATCCTCCAAGGTGACTATCATCTCACCCATCGGCAAATGCAAACTACAAGTCTCTGAGTGCCCTCTCTCAGCCAGTGTAGTCAACAATCCCATGTTCGCCTGAAACTCAGGCACATACAGAATGTATCTCAATCCCATAGCCTCAATCACGGCTCGGTCCTCAAGTGTCAACTCCGGTCACAATCTCTGTGTCGATGAGAATCTCTCCCCTGACTCTAGCATCGGCAAATACTCCTGCAGTCAAGCAACTCAATCATGTCAGTTATAGTGGCATTCACTGTTTATCACAAAATGCTACTCGCTATCTAAATGCATATGGCTATCTACCCTAGTGACACTCACTGTTCATCACAAAGTGTTGCTATCTATCCTAGTAGTACTCCCTGTTCATCACAAAGTACTACGTGTGTGACACTCCCTGTTCATCACAAAGTGTTACTCACATTTGCACTCCCTGTTCATCACAAAGTGTTGCTCATATTTTAGTACTCCCTGTTCATCACAAAGTACTCTATCTTGGTACTCACTGTTCATCACAAAGTGCCTTGATCTATCTTAGTCTTCCCTAGAGGACCTTCTTGAGTGTATCCTCTCAGCAGCTTATCCAATCGACAGCATATGTTCATCACAGAACTGCCGATTTGACCTCGAAGACATAAATGCGCATTTATTACATTACCTAATATGAATTAATGACAATAATAAATGCATCAAAGTACGAGGAGGTTTTGTGGTACTCACTGGCTCTCCTGCCTCCGTTGGCCTCTAGAATCGGCGAACACGGTCTAATCTGTGAACAAAAGCCATCGCTGCTGACTGTTGCTGCTTTATTTTCGCTTTGCACTATGCTCTTGTGACGGTGTAGATGACAATGAGGATGTATTTTCCCCCGTGGTCTATCTTATAGATTGCCCTAGCTCTCATTTCCCGAGTCAGTCTTCATTATCCCGTGACTTTGTCACTTTATCTGATCAATCCATTCTATCCCGTCTTTCTTATCGAGAGATTGTCTGCAATCTTTTCAGACATTTTCATCCAATCTCTCGAGGGGGCATATCATTCCCATTCTGGGGCAACTTTGTATCAGTTCATCTTATCTTCTTTGAAACAACGCGACAAGCCGCATTGTCTCAAAGAGGGGCAAAATGTAGACACTCAAAATTGTCATGTCTAATTAAATAAATATTTTATTTATTTAATTATCTAAGCCTAATTCTTCTATTAATTAAATAAATTTTTATTTATTTAATTAATTCATTTATCCTCTTCTAGCCTTATTTCTCATTTAAATAAATACATTTATTTATTTAAATTATCCCTTTCCGAAATTAAATAAATATTTTATTTATTTAATTGTCCCACTTCTTCTATTAATTAAATAAATCTTTATTTATTTAATTAATTCATTATCCTTTTCTACACATGACACATGTCACTCATCTCTTATTTCATACACTACCTACCCCTTTCATTATTTTATTATTTCCTCTACCTACCCTCTAATCCTAGCCGACCTCTCTTTTTACACCTCTCAATCTTATCCCTCCATTTCTTATTGTGTCTTCTATTTAAGGAGATGCTTTCTTCATTGTCAAACCCTAATGGCTAATGACAAACCCTAATGACTGATTTTGGAGTACTTGGCTACACTACAATTCTACTTGCAACCACATTCCGTTCTTTGTTGAGCTCTTGTGCATACAAAAATCTGAGAGCAAGTATATCAAGCAAGATCAATGGAGATAGGAAGAATGGAGATCAAAACCCTATTGGACATGTGATGGTATAATCTTTGTGATTTTGAGTTATTTGCATTGTCTTAGGTAATCTTCATATGTTATGGTGGATCTTTGTTGTTGTTAGGCTAGGGTTTAGTGGTTGGATTCATTTTAGCCTTTCAATATTGTTATTATTGTTATCCATTTTCACCATACACAGAACCATCTAGGGTTGCTATTCATCTCTTGCTCACTTGATGTAAATTTGTTTGCAACTTAATTATTTACAACTTAATTTCTAGAACCGAATATGAGAAAACTCATTAATTGACTCTAAAATGTGTTCAAATAATTGTGCATTGTGCTTCAGCATGCATGGTCCTATCCTTTGTAGCCAAAAAATTACCTTGAATTTGTATCATTTTCTTATAATTGTAACTTCAACATGTGCAATATGATCCATACACTTAACAAGTTCATCATTACAAACTACAACAATACCAAAAACCTATTATGGCCACAATCAACTCCAATATATGATTCTTCAAAAACCTTGGACGAATATTTTTAGATCTATGCATTGAATAACTTCTTGATAATCTGATAGTGTAGGTGCAATAGAATTTTTTTTTTATGTTTGGACTCCACAATACTTGTTTCTTCCATACATTCTATGACCTTCAATTTTACCATTTCAAATAGAGGCGGAGACATTAACAAAGATATGTCAATGTATATAAAGGTATAGGATGCATTTACTCTGATAAAAAATGCTTGCAATTTGTACCCATCCTTCCTCTTGTTGCCTCTGCTATTATGATTGTATTAACATAGTGCAAACTCAAACTTGATTTGAGGTCATCGTCATGACAAATTTGTAATACCCTAATGCTAGACCATATGTTTACATCATGTAATTTTTTATTTCTATTGTTCTTGAGCTGTTAAAATTTTTATTATGTAAATCTTATATCAATGATTATGTATTTATGCCTAAATGGAGTCAAGGGAATCCAATGGTGAAATATTTTGGTAGAAGATTTTTCAAGAATGGTATATTTGCCACCCATATAGCTACTTCTTGGAAAATTAGTTACCGTAAATAGATTGCAGTAAGTTGTACTCATTGAGATTAAGTGGCCTTAAAAAAATAAAATTGATTGCTAGGGTGAATTTACATGTCCGTCTTTGTCTATTAGCTTTTGGGAATTGCTTGGTTTCGGAATTTATTACTCTCTTTAGATTGCTTGGTTTTATAATTTGTTAATCTCTTTAGGAATTGTTGTTCGTAGAAACAAAATTGTCTTCTCTAAATTGGGAAAACATTATAGTGAGTGACACCAAAATTGTCTCCTCTAAATTGGGAAAACATAATCATTGGTAAAGAAGTCGTTAGAAATTAGTTTATAATTTTCTTTCTCTTTTTGATATGCTCAAAATCATCTTCTTAGGCAATAGTTCTATCGAGGGGGCTAATGTTCTATGTTTTAAGCTATGAGTAGTTCCATGAAACATTTTTTATTTTTATATTGAAAAACAACTACTGCTATTTAGGAGGTAGATTTGTTTTGGCTTGGGGGATACAAGTTTTCAACATGAGCTAAAGCGTTTTATAGCTACGCAGCAGAACCAAAAAATATTTGTGTAGAAAAGATCTAATAGAGCATATTGCTCATGATATTTCACCACACCTGGCTAATTATTAGTGAGCATATTGGCTAGGAGTATTCATAATAATGTGTAAAAGTTATGTCTGTGAATAGAACTGATACTGTTCTTGCCTATTTTAATATATTAAATAATCTCCCGCTACAAAATATTTAGCTATCATACTCTTATAGAGATACTTGACATGATTGGTCATAGAGCTTCTATCAGTCACAATATTCTAAATAGTAAATCAAGAATTAAAGGATTGTTGTTGTTGGCAATGGCCTTTGACTAAGATGAAATGCCTAAAAAATTCAATAAATGAGCTACAAAAGGTTGTGTCGCCTACCTTAAAAAATATTCCTAAGCTGATATACTTCAAAAGTTGTTAATTTTATCCATACAATGTTGCAATGCATATGAAGTGACAGCATAGGAAAAGTTATAACACTCAAATCTCAGCTTGACTTTGACAAAACTAGAAAACCCAAACAATTATGACTCACAAAAATAAGGCAAAATCTCCACTACTCTTAACTTAGGGTTTTGCTTGCATATGAAGGCTTTTCTCTCTATTGCATGTTTCCATGCTTGAGCTCTTAGATTTTGGTCATGACACATCACTTGAAAACTATGAGACTGGCCTGATTTAAAAATATATTAGGTGTTTATACTACTTCACTTCTTCCAAGTTTGTCAACAACCACATATTTGTCTCGCTTTGTAGGGGATTTAGTGAGGTGATCAATGCATTGTTTGATGATGGTTGGATTACAATATCAAAAGATGGAATTGGAGATATTGCTATATGTATAGAAACTTTGTGAAATTGTAAACCAACACAGAATGAGATACTAATGTTAAAAAATCCATCCTGACATGGGTATTTTGTGTGTTAAAGCCTCCCTTCTTTTACAGGTTTTGAATATTTTCTTCAAAAATTTAAAGTTAGATTTCTAATATCAAAATATTTATGTAGTGTTATCATTTGTTGATATATTTTAAGATATTTTGGGCCCTGTTGTTAAAAATCCTCTCTGATGTTGTGTTTGTAATAGGCTGGCAATGTAATTGTCGGGATCTGAAATCTAATGAACTCAACATTATGGTATTTAGGAAGTCTCTCCTACAATACTAATCTGTTTTATGTGGGAAAACAAAACTGAGTAGGCAAATTATAAACCCGAATTTAATTATAAAATGTATGTCCATCAAAGCCCACATACATATGTTTTTTATAATAATTCAAGGCAGGTTTTCATGCTTTTGACCTGACCTAACTAGGATGAGGTAAGTATCAGGATTAGAAATTACTACTGAATTGAGGTTACAAGTAATATCTATCTCATTTGCAATTTGATAATTTGATTTGTAGTTCTTAGAATTGATAACATTGGAGAGTTTTGGACAAGAGAATGATATTGCATCAAATGAAGCATTTATTTTGCAAGTATTTTTATATAAGCTTTTTTGTTTACTTAAGGGTTACAGTGGATTGTAACAAAGAAAATAACAATAGTCTTTATTTTTTGCATAAACCTTAAACAAATGATGTGGGGTCATGATGATTATCGGATAATGCAACATCTGATATATACATTTTATTGATTTTTGAAGCTATGCAATGGTTTAGGTGAGAACACACCTAGAGGTTGGGCACAACTTGTATTTGTACTGGTAGATTCTTCATTGTCTTATGACCTTCCTCTACTGCTATCAGGATTTTATATAATAACTATAAACAATTACATGGTAATATTCCTTGACAAGTTAAGTTTGTTTGGACTGGCATATACTTAAAAGGCTATAGACAATCTGATCTATTGTACTTGTAGGATCAATGCAACCTCTCACAGACTCTAGATTTCACCTCACATTTAGAGGGTGGTTTTGAATCACGTCGACTCCACACTACTAAAGAGTTTGATGTTTTCTTCTATTCATGTGTTCTAACTATAACATTTTAGTGAACATATGAAGTATCTAAAGATGAGATCTTGTTGTATTAAAGGTACATCATTATGCTCAAAGAGTTCTTAAATTTGTCAAGAAATCAGTCCTTTTTCTTAGGCCTACATGTGGAACTTCACAGATGGCAATAAGCCCATATGTTTTCAGCTTAGAATCTAAAACAAGGCATTCTGCTAATTCTGATATTATATTCAAATCCTTTTGGAATCATCAGGATGCAATAGTATGTTGTGCTTCAAAGGTAATTGTGCATAGGAATATTTCTTTGCTTAAATCATATTTCTCTAAATATATGTTTCTCAAATATTTCAAATTAGGACTTAAACATAAATCTACAATTTACACTGAAACACTTTTTGAAGTAATAGAACATTCAAATTGAATTTGTAATTATTCCAATCTTCTTGCCAAATTAATATTGTGCTGCTATAATAAGTGCTCCTCGATGAAACTTCTGGTTAGGAAAATTTGCCCGCCATGAAAATTTCATAAGTATCCTATTATGAATCTTTTAATTCTTGATTTAAAGAGATTGTAAAAATCAAATGTAAAATTTAAAACCTTTTATTGAATTGGCTATTTGCTCTTTAAATTGTCAACTTTCAAATTCCAATTGTGTTTATGTTATTTCAATATTTGTATAATATGACTTTTACATTTGAAGTGACATATGTATTTGTTTAGATTTATGAATACTTTCAGATGTGCTAGAGTAGTATGTCATACTACCATTCTCCTAAAGATATCTCAACAGTCTCTTCCAGGTCAAAGAGGCTTTCTGAGTAACATTGTCACACTCATACATTTTATTTGAATTAATATTGTTTTGGTTTTTTACTTATCAAACTATATAGCTAGCGCAATTGTTGCTAATGGTGTTTCTAATTGCCAGAACATTCCTAAGTACATTTTTGTAAATCCAACAGGTCTACACATGTTGGAAACCATTGAAGATTCTTTATCAATGCTTCCATGGGAAAAACCATTTCTCAAAATGTGAGAGAAATTGCTTACAAAGACTTGTTTCAAGTCCTCCATTAGGTGGGTGGAAATGATATGAACAATGGTAGTATAGCTTCATATTTTATATACATCAACACCAATAAATCTTAATGTTCTGGGCCTTTCAGATTCCTTTATTTGTGGCTTTGGAGGCTAAGAGCATTGTTTTTTCACTTTTCTTCAGGAATATGATTTACATTCCAGCAGGTGTTCAACTATCTAGCAAGTGTAGGGTTTCTGCTTTTGAATGAGTAGTGGCTTGGGATGTTATAGATGGAAATGGCAATATTGACCTTGTTGCAACTATGTTTATGCATTGATCATTTCTACATGAGTCACATAATTAATATTCATGTTCAATTGGTTTCCAAGTAGCTAGTCAATTGTAGATAGTCAAAGAGAGCACAATGAAGGCATGAAGACTTCATGTTGGATGACTCGATCTTTCCATTCAACAATATAGAGATTAAATGGCAATTCCAAACCTCGGCCAAACAAAAATGATATTGTTCTGCCACTCTTTAGGTAGGAACTTCGCTGCTCTGTAGCTCTTGCTGTTATAGTAATTGTGATTATACATATTAGTATGAGAATAAATTAATAATATATTATGACAATATTTACTATATAATTTGAATATTATATTTAATATTTGTATTATATAGTTAGTATTATTATCTATTATGTGTATATAAATTTTACAATTAAAGTTAGAGATATTAATCTAGTTAAAATTTTAAAATAAAATGTATTTGTTACATATAACATTTGGAAATAAAATATATTGGCAATTGCATCTTGCCATGCAATGGGTATGTTGAAGAGGTTTAAAAGGTTGATTGGGGAAAATTGGTATATTTTTTGCAAAAAAAATTGTAGTACATAAGGTCAATTGATAGGCCATGATTATTTTTGTCCAACAAAATTCTCAATGGAGAAGTGATGGAAAATCAGCTATGTATCCACTTACAAGGATCAACACAATCTTTGGAATGAAAAGCTAATCAAGTTTCATTCCCAACATGCTCATGTTATGTTTGCAATAGGGTGAGAGATGGTGGGGAGTGGAAGATAGGGAGTGAGAGATACATAAAGAGATAGAAATAGTGATAGAGAAGAAAATAGAGATATATATGAAGCTCAAGATAGAGATGGAGAATGAGGAAAAGAAGATGGAGATAAGGAGAGAGATATGTAAATATAAAGAGAGAGAGGGAGGGAGAGATAGAAAGATAAAGAGAGAGAGAGAGAGAGAGAGAGAGAGAGAGAGAGAGAGAGAGAGAGAGAGAGAGAGAGAGAGAGAGATTGTTGTGAGATAGAGTTAGAGTGATAGAGATAGGTTTCTCTCTCTCTCTCTCTGTATATATATATATATATATATATATATATATATATATATATATATATAAAGAGAGAGAGAGAGAGAGAGAGAGAGAGAGAGAGAGAGAGAGAGAGAGACCTATAAAGAAAGAGGGAGAGATAGAGAGATATATAGATTGTTGTGAGATAGAGTTAGAGTGATAGAGATATAGAGAGGGGGAGAGGGAATGAGATAAAGAGATGGGAAAATAGAGAGAATTAGAGATAGAAAAATAGAGAGGGTGATCTATAGACATATATTGGAAGAGATAGAGAGAGATATAGAGATATACAGGAAGAAAAAGGCAAGTGAGGTAGAGATAAAGAGATAGGTAGGGGGATAGAGAGGGAATGAGGGAGCCTAAGAGATGGGAAGAAATAGAGAGGAGGGTGAGATAGAGAGGGAGGGACCAAAAAGAGAGAGATATCATGAGGGCTCCATTGGCTAGGCACTATTATATCACATGCATTCATATTGGGAGGTTTAATATCCCCAAAATGAGGGTACAGTATATTGCGTATTGGTGAAAATAGGGGGGTTTTTAATTAGGGCTATGAAAAATACAATATCTAGCAAAAATAGGGGGCGTTTAATTTAGGCTATGTATTGGGAGGGGGTGATAAAAAGGGGTTTTGGGGGAATATTTTTTGAAAATAAGGGTATTCTTTAGTATGCCATGAATGCATGTGATATAATCCAGGTTCTCAGAGAGAGAGACAGAGAGAGAGAGAGAGGGAGAGAATGATATATAGATATAGAAGGGGAGAGAGATATATGGAGATAGAGATAGAGTGTGCTAGAGTAAGAGAAAGAATATGACAAAGACAAAGAGTAGAGAGAAAATTTTAGACTTTAGAGAGAGGGAGAGATACGGGGAAATATAAGATAGAAATGGAGTTAGATAGGGAGAAATAGAGAGTCTGTGTGCATGTACACATTAGAGAGAGTAGAAGTATAGAGATATAAAAATAAGGAGTGATGGTGAGAGAGGGAGACAAGGAGAGGTAAGATAGAGAGAGAGAGAGAGGGGGGGGCATGGATATAAATTGTAAAATATAAAGGGTGTGTAAGGGGTTAGTGCAGGATCATGGAGGGCCAGAAGGTGGCAATTTGAAAAAATAGCCTTCTCCACTTGCCTAAAAACACAAAAATTCATGTTGACTTTTTTCTTGGCCTGGGTGTCAGTACACCTTGACATGGTAAACACCTAAGTAAATTGAATATCGGATAAAATCGGATATCCGATTAAATCCGATATCCAATATATCTGAATATATCAGATATCCGATTTTTATAGGTAATTTTAAATTAAAAAATAAATTATATAATATATAATGTAATATAATAATATATTATATATTACATATTATATATTACATATTATATATTATATAATATATTATTATATTATATATTATATATTATATAATACATAATATATAATATATAATATTAGATCATCAAATATTATATTATATTATATAATATAATAATATATTATATAATAGTCCAAGGGGTTGAGCTTAACTGGTTAAAACACTGGGTTCTCACTGTGGAGAGCCAAGTTCAATTCCTAATAGGGACATCTAAAGAGGAATTCTAAGTTGTGACTCTTGGCCTTCCATAAAATGGGGAAGGTCTAGGGTCAATCTAATCAAACATAATAATAATAATAATAATAATAATAATAATAATAATAATAATAATAATAATAATTCAAAATATTGTGGCTTTGACCTATTACCTACCAAAAATAAATAAAAAATAATATATTAAATAATATATTATTATATTATATAATATATTATTATATAATATATTATATATTATATATTATATATTATATATTATATTATTATATTATATAATATAATATTATATAATATAATAATATATTATGTAATTATATAATATAATTGTAAAGCGGAAAATCGCGAGCGAACCCTAAGTGTTCCCCCCACCACTCCGAGGAGAGGGGAAGGATGGTCACTAGGGTTGACGGTTTTCACTTAGGGGAGACTTTACATTCAAAAGAGGGGTTGAAACCCACAAGATCCAATCCCACACAATGCAAGATTGGATTCTAAATGAGTTTCAAGAGTTAAGACAGCAAGGCTACCCTCTTTTGTAAAGAATGTAGATAGAAGGATTAAGCTAGGAATGCATGAAAAGTGAGAAAGATTCACTTATAAACTGAGATAGGGATATAGGATGAAGCTGCGGACCTGGAATTAGCAGTAAAATGTCGAGACAACGCTGTCCTGCAAATTTGAGCAAAAGTTGACGGGATGATGGCACCCGGTGTGCACACGGTCCTCCGAAAAATCCATGAAACAAAGGGGGATCTGTTCGTCTCTGCACAAGGATTCCAGATCTTCAATTTCAGCTGCGTACCTGTAACCTACACACAGAAAAGCGAAGACGATTGGGGGGTTAGGGATTAGGGGTTTTCCCTTAGGTCAAACCCCGGTTTTGGAATTAACCAAGAAATGAGAAATGCTGTAAATGTAAATGATTGTAATGTAAAACAAGTACTAGTACCTTGTTGTAAGAATGTTTGTATTCTTACATGCGAAGGTGTAGATGTTGTTGTATGTTGTATGTTGTATGTGGTATGTGATCTCCTCTTCAATGGTTGAATCCTTGTCTTGAATGCAACACTTAGCCTTGAATGGAGACTTAGAATGATCAATTGCTTGAAGGACTGCTTGAATGCTTGAATGCTTGAATGTTTGAATGTTTGAGTATTGCTTCCGCCTTTTTTTTTTCCCATCCTCTAAAATGAGAGAGGAAATGTAGTTTATATACTTGTCAGTTAGGGTTGATAGACTAATTTTCCCGACCTTAGGCCGACTAGGAAAGGTTATTTTCCAAATTGCAAACATAAAGACCCGAAGCCCCAAAAGAAACCGGGCCCAAAATAGGGCCAGGGACCAGGGCGCTGGGCACTCTGGTCCCACCTCCCGGGACAGCAGGGTGCAAGGAGGATCAGGCCAGGGTGCAAGAAAATGCAATTTTTGATGTCATGAACAAGTTTCGGGGTCTCCATTCAGGTTCCGTGTTGCATCGTCGTCGTGAAGACCCAAATGCGGTCGAAATTGCAAGTGTCGCAATTTTAGGATGCTACATTTAGCCCCCACTTTAGCGGGATTATAAGCGTATGCTCATACTTCCAGTAAAGTACAAGGAAACAACATTGAAAGACTTTCACCATGTCAAGGAGGCAAGATACACCAAGCCCCCAGTGGACTAAGGATCTTACGACTTCGATTGACAAAGTAAAAGGGAAGATCACGAGGGAGAACCATGACTGTCAGTAGTAAAGTTCCCTCACTATGAGTCATGCAAGAGAAATACCAAAAATTTTCAAGGCAAAGCTAAGTTCGCCAAGAAATTTTCAAGTATCCTGAAGGGATAGACGGGGTGTATGCCCCCCTACATTAAAGCGATCGCACACGCCTCAACGGGGGTGATTGCTTTAATGTAGTGATACACATAAGAAATGAGAAGGGAAAGGAGCACGTTATCACAAAGATTTAGCCCCCAAGTGTGAGATAAACCCAAGGATAATAGACACAAAACACAAAGCACAAGGTGACTTCGCTTTCCTCGGGGTCAGTATGCTGTATGATAATTCATGTATATCATATGTATGTATGCATAATTGTTCTTCATTCCCCAATCAAGGAAGGTCACCTAGAAGAAGGGAACACGTGTCTTTTGAGTCAACATGAGAGAGACCAAAAGAGATCTCAATGCTTTGCATCGTCCTCAAGTAGACAACGCTAAGGACAACGAATAGAAGAATGAGAATAACACATAGAAGAAGTAACAAAAGAGAGGAGGAGAGAATCTGCTATGCTAATGAAACTAGTCTAACACGTCATCTACCCCCCGATCTTGCTGATCAATGTTTCGAGAAGGCAGGGAACACGCTAGAGGAGGAACATCCAACACAGCAGATGGAGCTATCACAAGATCCAAACAAGGGCTATGTTCATGTTCCAAGCCACGTTGTTCTTGTCTAGGAGCTAGGATAAGTGCTTTAGAAAATTCGTTAGATAAATGGTTATCAATATCAACAAGTTCATATTCACTATCAGAAGCAAGAGAAGTAACATTTTCATCATGAATAACATTTTCATCTATATCATCATCAAGAAATAGGGTCTTTAACTCGCACAAGATCAAGACCATCATGTATCTTATGTTTAGGAGACCTTGGAGAAAATGGAATAATGCTTGTTGAAGGTGTTTTTGGAGATTGCAAAGTTTGAGAAGCAGCAGCCTGAGCTCTAAGACGATGCTTTCATCGGCGTTCACGTGCAGAACGATTTCATCTAGCCTTAGTAGGAAGTGGAGAATATTGAGGAGGAGGAATGTTCTCATCCTTATCACTTGGGTGTTTAGGTTGTGGTTTCTTAGGCTGGATAATAGGAGAAGAGGAAGGTCTCTTCTCTCTATAAAAAGAAGGAGGAGGAACTGCTCCATATAAAGGAGGAATATTTGGTTTAGGAAGAAGACCAAGTCCATCATGACGAGAAGGTATAGGTCTACTTTTAGAAAGTTTATTAGGCATAGACATAGTCACATCCATAGGGATGGGTTGGGAATCTTCTTGAGGAAAGACATTAGTTTTATCTTTCAAAGGAAGAAATTCCTTCTCAAGAACGATAGGGATATCAAGTTTGGGTGTTCTAGGTTCACTTAGAGATAGGATCATATCTGTTTTCCACTTTTGATAAGATTTGAAAAGATGATCACTTTGCGGAGGAAGAGATTGGAATTGTTTAGGCCAAAAATAATCAATAGGAACGCTAGAAGTTCTTTCAGCTGGTTTAAAGAGGCTATGATTGACAGTAACAACTTCACCATTATGGGGAAATTTTAAACACTTGTGAATAGGAGAAGTAATAGCTTTCATGGAAGATAGCCAAGGATAGCCAAGCTTCACACGAAATTGTTCAGATGAAGGAATAATAGCAAAGTTCACATCAAGGGATTTGTTATGGACCTCAATAGGTAATGTAATAGAACCAATTGCAGGAGAAGAAAATGCATCAAATAATTTCACAATCACATCTGTTTTGTCATAGACCACTTGATTCAATTGTAAAGTAAAAAGAAATTCTTCAGTAATAACATTAACCATGCACGAAGGATCAATAAGCACTCCGCGGCAAGGTGTATTCTTGACTTTTGCAACTATGTATAAAGGACCATCAGGTGCCCTGATAGTTTCACTAGAATCAAATGTGATGGAAGGTTCTTTAGGGTTTTCTTGCTGCTCTACAAAGTTAATCACATTCGGAGTCATAGACACAAGACCATCAGATGAGAAAGAGGAATCATTAGTCTCAATCACATTAGAGGTATGAGAAGGTAATGGATCCGTAAAAATCTTAAGATTTTGGTTAGGAGGAGCTACAGATGTGTTGCCTTTATCATTCACTCCAGAAACAGAGATAGTATTATTATCAATCAAATCTTGAATTTTACCCTTTAAAGCAAAACATTTTTCAATATCATGCCCAGGTTGACGATGAAATTGACAAAAAGATTTGTTATCAAAATAGGGTGAATTAATCTTTGTAGGATCTATTTGCTTTATAGGAGGGAGAGTAAGCACATTTTGTTCCAATAACTTATTCATAATACTATGCAATGATTCATTCAAAGGAGTAAACTTTCTTTCTTTCTTGAAAAATTTAGAAATAGGAGGCACACCTGATGCTGCATTCACATTGTTGTTGATGATGTTTTCATTGAATTTAACGGACTCTCTGTTCGGTTTAAACTTCCCAAATGGTTGTTGACTACTATCACCCTTATCACTCGGAGCCATAGGATGTGATTGTTCCATTTGACTCACAATCAGTTGATAATTGTGAAGAGTTGCACACAACTGTTGGAAAGAAGTAAACTCAAAAAACAAAAGTTTATCTCGAATATCTTTTGTAAATTAGCAATAAAGATTCTTTGAATATCATTGTTAGGCAGTGGAAAAGAAATTTGAGCATACAAATGCTTATATCTACCAATGAAATCAGTCACTTTTTCTTTAACACCTTGTTTACAATGCATTAAATCAATCAAAGTAACTTTAGGACTTATATTGTTTTGAAATTGTTGAATAAAAGCATTTGCAAGTTGTTCGAAAGAAGTAATAGAATAAGAAGGCAATGAGCAATACCATTGTAGGGCTTTATCTCTTAATGTTCTAGTAAACAGTTTTGCAAGCAACCTTTGGTCATAAGCAAAATCGGTACATATTGTTTGAAAAGTCTTAACATGTGTTAGAGGATCACCTTTACCATTATAAAGCTCCAAATGCGGGATTTCAACATGCTTAGGAGGGATAGCTTGACCAATGTCAAGAGAAAGTGGGCTTGCAACATCAAATGTGGGCACACTAAACTTAGATTGATTCATAGAGGCAATTTGTTGCTGTAAAGAAGAGATAGTTTGTGCAAGATTGTTAATGGTCGCTTCAGTTGAAGAATTCATATTAGATGTGTTAGATTGAGATGGAGGTGTTACGTTATTGAAAGAAGGTAAAGAGTAAGGTGGTGGGACACTATGATAGTTAGTCATAGGAGAGGATTGGAAAAGAGGAACACTACAAGGAGGAATGGAATGGTTGAATGAATTGCCCCCTTGCGTCATGTTCATTTGTGGAGATGTAATAGGAACACTCATTGAAGGAATGAATGAAGAAGTCGGATTGAATGAAGGCAAAGGGTTGATTGAAGAGGAAGGATTGCCCCCATGAGTGGTAATCATAGGCGAAATGTCTTGTATAGAAGTAGCCATTATGTTTGATGTAAAGGTAGGTATGCTAGCAATAGAAGTTGTTAAAGGAATAGAATGATTGACTTGAGTAGGAGGTTGTGTATAACCTAAAGTTTCGGCACAACTCTTCATAGGCATCACATTTGAATCCACAATGTGTGCAATACCATGCAAAATATCAATTCCATTCTTATCACTTTGAACCATACGTTTTAGACCCTCAATTAAAGGAAGAGCTTGACTATCAGGGTATTCTTGAGACATCCATTGTCAAAAATCGTCAAATTGGTTATCCAATTTTGAAAGTTATTCTACAAAAACGTCATGGAGAGCTTCTTCATCATTAAGAGGATTAGAGGAATTACCCATGTCCTCGTTAAAAAGGCTATTCAAATTAGGTTCCATCTCCTCGGTAATTAAACCTTGGAAAGACTTAATTCTAAGGCTTCGTCTAATGGGAATAGTGTAAGTAGGGCTTATTGTTGTAAAACTCATGCACTAGAGAGGAAGAGAAAATTTTGAATTTTGAGGTAGCAAATTTCAATAAAATCGGCCAATCTCCTAGATTTAGGCTGTTAAATGCAATCACGACAATCTCCCGAAATTTCAGAAAAAATGTCAGGGACCGTGGCGCTCGGAGTGCACACGGTCCTCGCAACTTTTTTCAAAATTTTCAGAGATGAAAGTTATGATGATTTTAAAGATAATCTGAAAAAATTGAGTGATTTTACAATCTGTAGATAGGCCAAATTAAAGTTGCAATCTCAAAATTGAACCCTACCCAGATTGTCGAAAAATGCAAAATTTGAATTTTGACAAAGAGAGGGAAACTGAAATTTTGAATTTTATGATTTTAGAGGGAATACCAAAAGCAATGCAAGCTTTGAATTTTAAAAGCTGACTCAATTTCACGCAAAATTCAATTTTGAAAGTGGAAATCAAAGTTGGTGTAATTAAGCACTTAATTTCAAAAGTCACAAATTGCAAAAAAATTTGAATAAAGCACTGAAATTTTGAATGAACGCCAACACACTTTTCAGATTTAGGACAGTAAGAACACAAATTTGACACAAAATTTCAATTTCAACAATTTTTGAATGATTAGAAGCCTTAATCCAAGCAATCCCTAGACCAACTTTGACTTTAATTTTGAAAGTGTTAGAATTGATAAAATCAGCCAAAATTCTGGATTTTAGCAGAAAAATACAGTAAGATCTAACTCCCGAAATTTTGGAAAAAATGTCGGGGACGATGGCGCTCGGGGTGCACACGGTCCTCGCAACTTTTTTTCAAATTTTTAGGGATGAAAGATATTATGATTTTGTTGCAGAATCCAAAGTTACAGTCGATTTGGAGATGTTTTGATTAGTGAAATTATCAGTCAAAGGTTGAATCAAGAGGGTTTTAAAAATTAGGGTTTTGACACTTAACCACTTAATTTTCAAAATTAAAGCACAAATATGAATTGGTAATTTGTAATAGAAGGGCAGATCTGAAACAAGCATTAACAATTAAACATTTCACAAGTTCAATTTTCAAAAAGAAAATTTAGGGTTTTTATGCAATCAACCCCTAAAATTTGCAAAAGATCAAACATGGAAATGTAATCAAGGCATCCAATTTTCAGATCTAGCCATGAATAATCAGAAAGGATGTTCACGTCGGGTTCACCAAAATGTAAAGCAGAAAATCGCGAGAGAACCCTAAGTGTTCCCCCCACCACTCCGAGGAGAGGGGAAGGATGGTCACTAGGGTTGACGGTTTTCACTTAGGGGAGACTTTACATTCAAAAGAGGGGTTGAAACCCACAAGATCCAATCCCACACAATGCAAGATTGGATTCTAAATGAGTTTCAAGAGTTAAGACAGCAAGGCTACCCTCTTTTGTAAAGAATGTAGATAGAAGGATTAAGCTAGGAATGCATGAAAAGTGAGAAAGATTCACTTATAAACTGAGATAGGGATATAGGATGAAGCTGCGGACTTGGAATTAGCAGTAAAATGTCGAGACGACACTATCCTACAAATTTGAGCAAAAGTTGACGGGACGATGGCGCCCGACGTGCACACGGTCCTCCGAAAAATCCGCGAAACAAAGGGGGATCTGTTTGTCTCTGCACAAGGATTCTAGATCTTCAATTTCAGCCGCATACCTGCAACCTACACATAGAAAAGTGAAGACAATTGGGGGGTCAGGGATTAGGGGTTTGCCCTTAGGTCAAACCCCGGTTTTGGAATTAACCAAGAAATGAGAAATGCTGTAAATGTAAATGATTGTAATGTAAAACAAGTACTAGTACCTTGTTGTAAGAATGTTTGTATTCTTACATGCGAAGGTGTAGATGTTGTTGTATGTTGTATGTTGTATGTGGTATGTGATCTCCTCTTCAATGGTTGAATCCTTGTCTTGAATGCAACACTTAGCCTTGAATGGAGACTTAGAATGATCAATTGCTTGAAGGAATGCTTGAATGCTTGAATGCTTGAATGTTTGAATGTTTGAGTATTGCTTCTGCCTTTTTTTTTTTTCCCATCCTCTAAAATGAGAGAGGAAATGTAGTTTATATACTTGTCAGTTAGGGTTGATAGACTGATTTTCTCGACCTTAGGCCGACTAGGAAAGGTTATTTTCCAAATTGCAAACATAAAGACCCGAAGCCCCAAAAGAAATCGGGCCCAAAATAGGGCCAGGGACCAGGGCGCTGGGCGCCATGGTCCTGGGGGACCAGGGTACTGGGCGCCCTGGTCCTGAAGGACCAGGGTGCTGGGTGCTCTAGTCCCACCTCCCGGGACAGCAGGGTGCAAGGAGGATCAGGCCAGGGTGCAAGAAAATGCAGTTTTTGATGTCATGAACAAGTTTCGGGGTCTCCATTCAGGTTCCGTGTTGCATCGCCGTCGTGAAGACCCAAATGCGGTCGAAATTGCAAGTGTCACAATTTTAGGATGCTACAATATATTATGTTATATAATTATATAATATATAATATTATATTATAATATGTATTATATAATATATTATTATATTATATCATATAATGTTATTTTGAAATAATTTAACTATAAAAAATGGATATCCGATTTTCTGAGACAATATAATAAGACTGTAATAGCCTGTGAGTTATTTTTAACCCATGGGCTGTGCGATATTTTTGGAATCCGATATCCAGTTGAACCCGATATCCGGTTATTGGACCCAAATTTGCTAAAAAATACATTAAAAGGTAGGATTTTTATTGTTTTCAATCATTTTCATTCAATTTTTGTATTTTTTTAAATGTTTATTTGTTTTTTCATTGAAAATATGGGTTTTTTCATGAAAACTAGGTTTTTAAAATCAAATACAAAATTGTTCAAATTTGTTAACTAAATTCAATTGTTTAAAATAAATTAAGTTAAAAATGGGGGATAACAATGAAAACATTGATCAACCACAACCGCAACAACCAAACCCTCATTTGCCAAACCCCCCCTCAATTCAGGATTTAATTGCACAAAACTTGAACCAATTGAGGGGGATTACAGATGTCTATCGTTTGATCCCTCGCCTAAACCCAATGTTTGATCCCCTCACGTTGATCATAAAGAGTATGGAAACCATCACTGAGGAGCATAATGCCGCTCTTTTGTGGCGACATTCTATGAGGGAACGATATCCAGATGGCTTGTCCTATAAGGAGATCAAGGATCTTGAGATATCAAAGTCGTCATCACCGCATTGTTTTTGAATCCCTGCACTGGTCAACTCGTAGACCCCCAAAAAACAAAACTTTCTATTAAATGGTGCACAAATGATGGTATTGTGATTTTTTTTTGGGCTTATTGGTGGATGGTTTTCGACAAACCACCCAAAAACAATCTTGATGTCCCCTTCTACTTCATAAAAAAATTGTATGTCGAGTTTTTTTTAGGAAAATATGTGAACTACTTTGATATCCAACCTTTTGAGGGCGTGGGTTTAGGTATGCCCCAAAATAGACCTGGGGCAATTAGAGTAGTCCAGGGCCCATATGCCCCCCCTCCTCTTGTTGATCCCCCACCTCCAGTGTAACATCTAGATATCATTTGTGAGGCGGCATCTCAGACCATATTGGCTATTCACTCTTTGAGTAGCCTTTTGGTTTCTTAGGATGGGTCAGTAGCTCAACCTACTTTTGATGGTAGCAGTGCATCCGATGGCACTGGCACATCCTCCTCGGCTCTGCACATTTGTGTATCCCATAGTTGTGTCATGTGTGGGCACCTATGCTTGGGTCTAGTTGGACAACCTGTTGATCCTCCTACACACAGTGTAGATTATGAGGTGCATGAGATGCATGATGCACCAGATGTTATGACACAAACTAGAGGATACCTTGGGGAGTCCTTGCATGCTAGAGGTGAGGAGGCACCTTCATCATACATTGATGATGTAGTGGTAAGATTTGTATTTTCACAGTTCATTCTATATTTTAAATGAATATTTATAATATAGATAATATTAAGTACTAATTTTTATTTACATGGTCTATTTAATAGTTGATGACCAAGGAGGAGTTGACATAGATCTAGGAGGGCACCTTGATGGTCATTTCATTTTGCCTTGATAGCTTGATGATACATATATTATTGTACCTAGTCGTTTGTATTTTATTGTACATACATGCTCATCATTTATATTGGTATTAATTAGATTATGTAGTAACTTGCATGTATATCTTATTTTACTCTTGTAGGGTACAAGTAACACGAGTGCGGGGCTATGTAATTTAGGATCTGGTAGTGCAGTTGGAGACAAGGGAAAGGTAATTGAATGCAAATATGATTGAATGAATAGTTTAAATAACTTATAGTGATTATACATGTCTAGACATAGATTGATAGTTTCATATACTTGTTGTGTATTTGTACAGAGAATTATTGGCTTCACATCCTTGTTGACTACACCCAGTATACCTGAAGATGATGAAGAAGAAGAGATGCCTCAAGTACATGTGTGTTTATTTTATTTTGTGTTTACTAGATATAATTTTTTATTATCAGTGACAATTATATGCTAACTTGTATCAATGTCATGTTTGTGAACATATGTAGGTTGTGTATGAAAATATTGAAAACATACCTCCTCTACAAAAGAAAATATTGAAAACATACCTCCTCTATAGAAGACATACATCAAGAGTCCTGCAAAGCCGAAGAGAAAACGTGGAGATGAGGTAAACAAAAATAGTTCAATTATAGTTCATTTTTATGTTAACTTTTCAAATGTGAGTTATATAATATAACTAATCTTAATCATGATTTGATTTTTCTTGTGCAAGATCCTTCAAAGTCGAGCAATGCGGCGAAGAGGATCGATTTTGATGATCCATCAGCAACTTGGGATGTTATAGATAGTTTTGGGATGCTTACATGTCTAGTTGGCATGTATATTTTTTATATGGACATACATTCATGTATATAGACATACATTTTGTTTGAGTTGGCGTTTATGCCATATTTGTGTATGGACATACACTTGTAATCATTTGGCATTTTCATATATACAGAAGTTGATATTTGATCATATAAATTGTTGCTCATCTGTGCATGGTGTTATCATGGAAATATTTAATCTTCAGTCCAATAATTAACAATGGCTAATAATGTTGATTTAATGAACAATACAATTCATTTAATGAACAATACAATACAATTCATTATTAACCTATGCATGCTCCCATTTCCCCCCTCACTTGGTCGAACGCTCGGGGTCATACCCTACTGATGTCGTCCCTTGAGCACCCTAAGTGCTAAAAATTATAAAACTTTGATGGGGCCCAACTCGGAATCCATGGAACCTGTGAACAATCCATTTGAACCTACATGGCCATGAGAGGGGTCCCTA
The DNA here is from genome assembly GCF_030272615.1 of Cryptomeria japonica. NCBI lineage: Eukaryota > Viridiplantae > Streptophyta > Pinopsida > Cupressales > Cupressaceae > Cryptomeria > Cryptomeria japonica. The sequence goes on from NC_081409.1 coordinate 107,767,070, forward strand.
CAAAATCCTATCTTGGTTTTTCAAGTTTCCCTATAGTTTTATTAGATCAACATTTTTTTGGTTGGTGAAAAAATTGTCAGTCTCATTCAATCAAATGTTGTCGCGTGGCTAATTTCTCGTTCTTCTCATCGTGATAACGAACTGTCATCTCAAACATGTCTAATTAGGCATTACTACCCTATACATTCTCCTATTGCCCCCCCCCCCACTCAGTCAAACTCTCGAGGTCATACCCTACCGACGTCATCCCTTGAGCACCCTAAGTGCAAAAAATTGTCAAACTTTGATGGGCCCTAACTCGAAATCCGTGGCACCTACAAATAATCTGTTTGAACCTACAGGTCCATGAGAGGGGTCTCTACAAAATCCTATATTGGTTTTTTAATTTTCCCTACATTTTTATTAGGGCAACATTTTTTCGGTTGGCACAAAAATCGTCAGTCTCATTCAATCGAATGTTGCCGTGTGGCCAATTTCTCATTTTACTCATTGTGATAATGAAACATCAGCTCTAACATGTCCAATTAGGAATTATTACCCTATTCATTCTCCTATTTTTCTCCCCCACTCGGTCTAACTCTCAGGGTCATACCCTACCGACGTCATCCCTTGAGCACCCTAAGTGCTAAAAATTATCAAACTTTGACGGGGCCTAACTTGGAATCTGTGGCACCTACAAATGATCCATTTGAACCTACAGGTCCATGAGAGGGGTCCCTACAAAATCCTATCTCAGTTTTTCAATTTTTCCTACGGTTTTATTAGGGCAACATTTTTTCGATTGGCAAAAAAATTGTCAATCTCATTCAATCGAATGTTGTTGCGTGGCTAATTTCTCATTCTACTCGTCATGATAATGAACCGTTAGCTCTGACATGTCCAGTTAGGTATTATTACCCTATGCATGCTCCTATTCCCCCCCCACTCGGTCGAACTCTCGGGGTCATACCCTACTGGCGTCGTCCCTTGAGCACCCTAAGTGCTAAAAATTGTCAAAATTTGATGGGGCCTATCTCGGAATTCTTGGCACTTGCGAACAATATTCTTAAAACTATAGGGCCATGAGAGGACTCCCTACAAAATCCTATCTCGGATTTTCAAGTTTTCCTACGGTTTTATTAGGGCAACATTTTTTCGGTTGGCAAAAAAATCATCATTCTCATTCAATCAAATATTGTTGCGTGGCCAATTTCTCGTTCTGCTCATCATGATAATGAACCATCAGCTCTGACATGTCTAGTTAGGCATTATTACCCTATTCATGCTCCTATTTCCCCCCTACCCCTACTCGATTGAATGCTTGGGGTCATACCCTATCAGAGTCGTCCCTTGAGCACCCTAAGTGCTAAAAAATTGTCAAAATTTGACGGGCCCTAACTCAGAATCCGTGGCACCTATGAATGATCCTTTTGAACCTACGGGGCTATGAGAGCGGTCCCTACAAAATCCTATCTCATTTTTTCAAGTTTCGCTACGGTTTTATTAGGGAAGCATTTTTTTGGTTGGCAAAAAAATCATTAGTCTCATTCAATCGAATGTTGTCACGTAGCCAATTTCTCATTCTGCTCGTCGTGATAACAAACAATTAGCTCAGACATGTCCAGTTAGGCATTATTACCCTATGTATTCTCCTATTTCCCCCCCACTCAGTCTAACACTCGGGGTCATACCCTACCCGAGTCGTCCCTTGAGCACCCTAAGTGCTAAAACATGTCAAACTTTGACGGGTCCTAACTTGAAATCTGTGGCACCTGCGAACAATCCATTTGAACCTACAGGGCCATGAGAGGGTTCCCTACAAAAGCCTATCTTAATTTTTTAAGTTTCCCTATGGTTTTATTAGGGCAACATTTTTTCAGTTGGCGAAAAAATCGTGAGTCTCATTCAATGAAAAATATAGATAAACAAGCATCGCACTGTAGACACATAATGATCATCAATATTTCCATGTATTATATACACATAATTACCATTATACTTGCATGTGATATCCATGAAGGGATATACAAACATGATTGTTTTTCATTATCAATACAACTACACCAATGTACTCATGTATAGATACATTGTATATCATCAATATAACTAAACCAATTTGCTCATGGATATTGTATATCATCAAAACAAAGTTACATCAATTCACATCCATATACAAATACAACATCCGACTTCATATGCATCATACATCCTCATGTCCTAAGAGAAAAGCTTACGTACAACAATGCCTGCATATAAATGATGACCAAAATAAGCAACCTTTTTTATGCGGAATGAATGTGCTACAAGAAACAAATTATAACACTCAATAAATTTTTTTTTGTCAAATATTAAATAGATCATTTGAAATATTTTTAAGATGTACAAGATTGTATAATTACGAAACTTACCAGTTTCTCTGCAAAGTATACAAGCATAACTTTCAAGAAAGACACATGTTGATTAAAGCCCTTTCACTGTATTTCTCTGAATGGTTGAAGACGATGGTAGATATGGTCATTTCTAAATAGCAATACATTCACTTGACTTTGTGTTTATGCATAAAATTTAATCTCACTAATGCATAAAGGAATATGTACCATCACTGAGAGTAAACTAGTCAAGGGCAAATGATCTAGCATGAACCTGTATTTTTAAGAATTGTTAGTCTACACATAAAATGCATGGATGAACATAAAGGCTTTATGAAAATCACTTCAACTGAAATGCATGATAATAAATCAAAAGATGGGATTATATACCATAGAAATGCGTCCCTTCAAATTGTATCAAGAGACCCCACTATGTTGACGCAAAAATCATAATGCGATACAACTGTATATCATCAAAAAAGACCTGAAAGAGCATAAAGGTTTTGCGATAATTATATCATAAAATTTTTTCAAATAATGTTGTCTAATAATAAAAATTGTAAATCTCATCAAATGCATGATAATAAGTCATCTTGCAAAAATACGTCCCTTCCAATTATATCGAGTGTACCCACTATGTGTATGCAAAAACCGTGTTGCCAAAAAAAAGGTTCATCAATAGACCTGTATTTTGAACACATCCTTAATATACACATAACAAACTTGAAAATTAAGGTTTAATGATCATTGTTTGAAATGAAATGCATGACAAAAAAAGGAAGGCACCATCAAAGACCTACTACTCAAGTATGCCTGAAGGGTCATCTCTTTTCTTAAGAGTATCGAGTATTGCTTCATGATCAATATTAGTCATTTTCCATAGCTCTTTGGTCTTTAGTTTTGCTTGATGCTTCAACAACTTGACATTGCAGCTATAATAAGGTGTGAATACATTAGAATGGTTTTGTGTCTCTCATAGTCTTCAAATGCAGGTATGCCATTCTTTCTAATCATGTATGTTTGCAACCAAGTTCCCACAACAACAACTGAACCTATAGGATATGTGAACCCGTCATCATCTGTCATTGGTTGTGGTAGCTTCTGTTTTCCCTATACACATCATGCCAACCAATATTCTAATCTCTCTTCATTCCCTTGCCATGCACCAACTACAAAAACATGTCCTGGTTGTACAAGATCTGATAGATGGTCATACTCAAGTGAACTTTCCATGTCATCGTTTGACAAGGATATTGTTTGAGATAAATGATTTAGATATTGGGGAACCCACATATCAACCCACTCACTTGAGTCACACTGATCCCAATCACACCAAACACAACTCTGACAAAAACAAGCCAACACTCGGGTCCAAATGGTCCATGTACTTGCATCTAAGCTGAGAAATGAATGCATCTTTGAAGAATCTTTAATTGTTTGACAATCCAATCTGTATCTCACTGTGCTCTCCTCAACCAACCAAAAGAATCTGGTCACTATTGAATTAAGAGTACCTCCATGTGACAATGTTGAACTACATCAATCAACAATAGAACGTACATCAAAGAAATTTGCACCTAAAATCCTCAATTTCTCCTTAACTAGAGCTCTCTTCAAACATGCACCTTCTCTATCATTCTCCCCCTTCCTATGCCCTTCCTAAAAAAAACACCAAATATGAGGTATACACCTTTCTACATGCATTCTACTCAACCAATAAAACATACGGGCATTATTGAATTGACCCATATAGTTATCTGACCATATGATATGTCAATCAATTGCAATATCTTTCTCATGCAAGAACTCAAAAAAATTCTTGAAATAATGTTGCACATACTCGGAGGAGTGTGATCTATCATCACTCATATAAAAATGATACTCCCTGATTATCTTCCTGTCCTCTTCTGTACTATCAGGAGCATGTATATATGTAATGTAAACAAAAATAACAATCTAGATTGAATTGTAGTATTGAGACTGTACCTCATTCTATGGTTGCAATGTATAGTTCTCTGCAAAATCAACCACCGATATAATAGTGCCAATCGGGAAAGAGTTCTTACACATCCTGAACTATTGATCCAACCATTGAGACCTATGGGTATGCCTTGCATACTTATAGAAAATATTTTCCTTAAAATCCAAAATAAAATCAGCAACACTCACTTCTCTTGATACTAATTCGCATCTAGAACCTTCACCTCCACTCTTCAAAGTATATTTCAATGTCTCATATATATTTTTCTCAATTTAATTCTTTCCAAACTTGTGTTCGTTGCCCTCATGAAAACATGAAACAAACTTTGACAACCCACCATATTTTGAGCACTTCTCATCCAAATAATCATTTCTATAGAGATAGCAGCCATCATCTCTAAGGCATAAAAATAGATCTTGCAAGTCTCTTGATGATCTCGGAAATAGCATTGCACCACACTCCTGCAACATCTCATTAGTATGCATCCTAGAATGAATATGGCATAAAAGTTCATGGTACATTGAAAACTCCACATGGTACTTGAAACAACAAGTATTATGAATCTTAAGAGGAACACAATAAAATGGCTTCAAAGATTCAAAGGCCCTTTGTGATATTTGCAAAGTTGGAGGTACTTCACATAACTTTTTGTACAACATTGTTTGGCTTGATTCCAATAAATGTTTGGGATGCGGTGTGTGGTCTCAGTTGCCAATTCTTAATTTCAGAACGTCCTTTATATTGGGTGACACTTTATAATTAGAGTGCTAAAATTGTTGAATCTCCTCCTTCACATTGTTAGTCAACTTTCTGTCAACATGTGGAAGCCTACCACCAAAAGCCCATGTATCATGTTGAAGTGGATTGTCAAGTCTTTGTCTTCATGCAAGTGCTCTATCCAAAGTTTTACAGTTTATGTTAAAATCAACACAATTTTGTCTCATTTGATGAGCCTTCCTCAATTGATGGCTTACTAAAGAGGTTGTAATCACTCTTTGAGCGACTCTCTTATCTCTTTCTTTGGTATTCTTTCCAATAGAATTGAGAGTGTCAAATAGATTTTGGGTAATAATAGAATTTCTCTCCATCTTCTTTTTCATACAAATCTCCAATTTGTTTAGCAATGGTCTCATCTTTATCAGCTTTAGCAGTTGAACAAAGAGTTGACATTGCTCAGTCAATGTCTTATTGCTAAAATTTTGGTCAAAAATTTGTTTAGCCCACAACTGAACGGTTCTTGTTGACCTCTTTCCTTCAAGATTCGCAATAATGTTCTCATCAATTTCAAGTAACCATTTTGGGGTTCTTGAAGGTCTTGGATTTCAAATTTTTCTTTCATCCATGAGAGGGTCTTCATTTCTAAAGTAATTAGGTGTTACATAATGTTCACTTGGTTGAGAAATTCCACCTTCAATGTCAAAGTTTTCCACATTTTCACCTCCAATGTCAAAATTTTCCACATGTTCACCTCCAATGTCAAAATTTTTTACGTTTTCACCTCCAATGTCAAAAAAATTCATATTTACACCAAAATTATGGACACCTTCATTGTTAACTCCCAAATTTTCACTTTCCATTCTCATGTCATGTTGAGCATTTTCATTATCACTCTCAATATTTTCAACATATTCAAATTTTTCACTTTCAAAATCTACATTTTCATTTTCAATAACTTGTTCAACATTTTCAAATTCATTTTCCTCTTCACTTGAAGTAACACTAGCAATATTTAACATACCTTGTCTTCTCCTCCTATGACCTTCTCTATCTCTTTCTCTATAGACTTCAATTTGGTCATTTGAAAGTTTTCTTTGCGTTTAGACTTCTGACGACTACTACTCCCCATTTACCTCCACAAAGATGCTCCTAAATGATTGACAATGTAAGATTTGACTTTAACAATCTCTCAAAAGCACAAATTTGTCTTAATCTGTCTAAAACCCTGTGATCATCGACAGAAAACAAAATGTGAAGACTGTGGGCCATAGGAATCCACAAAATGGCCCATAAGGATCTTTTTTATTTACAAAAATTTTGGATATCAGATTATATCGGATAAATTTGTGGTCCCAAATTTTTTTCCTGTTGCCGCCATTTTTTTTTTACTGTTGCCACATTAATGGCAGTGACAAAAATTGGATATCCGATAAAATCTTATATCTGATTATATTACTCATATTTTAGAGAGAGAGAGAGAGATTATGGGAGAGAGAGAGAGAGAGACCAGGACCCCTTAGAACACCATATGACCCATAACGACACAATATGGTGTCTTAAGGGGTCATATGGTGTCATTAGGGGTCGTAGGAAACAATATGACCCCTTAGGACACCATAGGACCCATAACGACCCAATATGGTATCTTAAGGGGTCATATGGTGTCCTAAGGTGTCGTAGGACACAATATGACCTCTTAGGATACAATATGAACCATAACGACACAATTTGGTGTCTTAAGGGGTCAGATGGTGTCCTAAGGGGTCATAGGACACAATATGACCCCTTAGAACACCATATGACTCATAACAACCAAATATGGTGTCATAAGGGGTCGTATGTTGTCCTTAGGGGTCATGTGGTGTCCTATGACCTCTTAGGACACAATATGACCCCTATGGACACCATAGGACTCATAACAACCTAATATGGTGTCATAAGGGGTCGTATAATGTCCCCAGGGGTCATCTGGTGTCCCATGACCCCTTAGGACACGATATGAACCCTAACGACATAATTTAGTGTCTTAAGGGGTCATATGGTGTCCTAAGGGGTCGTAGGACACAATATGACCCCTTAGGACACCATATAACTCATAATGACCCAATATGGTGTCATAAGGGGTCGTATGTTGTCCTTAGGGGTCATATGGTGTCCCATGTCCCCATGGGACACCATATGACCTCTTAGGACACAATATGACCCATAACAACATAATTTGGTGTCTTAAGGGGTCATATGGTGTCCTAAGGGGTCGTAGGACACAATATGACCCCTATAGACACCATATGACTCATAGCGACCCAATATGGTGTCATAAGGGGTCGTATGTTTTCCTTAGGGCTCATATGGCATTCCATGACCCCTTAAGACACCATATGACCCATAATGACACAATTTGGTGTCTTAAGGGGTCATATGGTGTCCTAAGGGGTTGTAGGACACAATATGACCCCTTAGGAACCATATGACCCATAACGACCCAATATGGTGTCTTAAGGGGTCATATGGTGTCTCATGGACCCTTAGGACACAATATGACCCCTTAGGACACAATATGACCCATAACAACAAAATTTGGTGTCTTAAGGGCTCATATGGTGTCCTAAGGGGCCTTAGGACACAATATGACCCCTTAGGACACCATAGGACCCACAATGACCCAATATGGTGTTATAAGGGGTCGTATGTTGCCTTTAGGGGTCATATGGTGTCACATGACCCCTTAGAACACAATATGAATCATAATCACACAATTTGGTGTCTTAAGGGGTTATATGGTATCCTAAGGGGTCGTAGGACACAATATGACACCTTAGGACACCATATGACTCATAATGACCCAATATGGTGTCATAAGGGGTCGTATATTGTCTTTAAGGGTCATATGGTGTCCTAAGGGGCTGTAGGACACAATATGACCCGTTAGGACACCATAGGACCCACAACGACCCAATATGGTGTCTAAAGGGGTCATATGGTGTTCTAAGGGGTCGTAGGACATAATATGACCCCTTAGAGCACCATAGGACCAATAACGACCCAATATGGTGTCTTAAGGGATCATATAGTGTCCCAGGTGTTAGTGTAAGTTTTTTTATTTTTCTTATGTTAGGGGGTATTTATTTTTCCTACACATATATTATTAAGCTTGCTTAGGTTATTAGGTGTGGTTAATATGAGAACACGTGGCGGAATACATTAGCTACATGTGTAACTCTCCACCTCACATGGGTAGTTGAGTTACACACCCTCTTTTGGCTTGTTGTGCCACCTCTCATAACCACTATTTTGCCATTTCCTAAGTGGGTTATGGGGTAGTTGGGTTTTTCACCCTCTTTTTGGCCTTATGTGCCATCTCTTATAACTCCTTTTTTGTTTTCATGTAAGGAGGTTATGCCACATGTTTTGACATTTACCAAGTAGGTAAAACCTCCCATTTTTTATGGAGGTGGGAGTTAATGCACCTCTTGGTTGTATATGCTATTATTTTTCTATATAATAAGCAATATACTCTCACCTTCACTAGTTAAGTGATAGCTCGGTGAGAGTCTTCTCTAAATTCTCTTTTTTATCTCTATTTTTCTCTCATATCAGATTTATCTTCATTCAGCTATTTTGATCTTCGATCATCCGTTGCTTGGAGTTGCATGTGATCTATGACCGACATCAGATCCTAGCTCAATTCTTGCTTCTCACAGAATTTAACATGGTATCAGAGCAGTGTTGTCTGGTATAGCTCATTGCTTTTCTGATTTATTTGAGAGATTTGAGATTGTTAGATAGCTAATATTTTTCTTAAAAACCAAGTATGCTCTTCTCCTGCATTTTCATGTGACCTGGAGAATCAGAACAGTTTAAAGAAAAATAAGCTTCTAGTTAAATCTGGTTTTATATATGTGTTCTTTGAGATCTGGGTGATTGCAGCATTTTTGGTAATATTGGAGGCTTCTTTAGCATTTCCAGAGTGTCTAGAAGGTTTGTGAAAATCATAAGTGACTTTTATTTCACCAAATTTAGAGTTTGGAGAACACAGTAAAAAAATTAGAGTGAAATATTTTATTAGAGCTATTTTCATTTCAGCCCTAGTGTTCTAATCTTCGTTCATTTTCAAAAAAACAAAATTCTGGGTTTTGTTCCCAACATCGAAAAACTTCTGGGTTTTGGAGGGTTTTTCTAGAAAATTAATAATTTTTGCAGAAATCGAGTTTCAACAAGGCTTAAGCCGTTTTTCTATCAGGAAAATTCAGCAACCTTTCTTAAAAGTTGCATAACTTTTGCCTCGGGTGTCAGTTTTTTGCAAATGAGTACTTGACAGAAAGTTGGAAATGAGCACTCTTCATAATTGCAGGTCTTATTGAAATATTCTACCCTTCTTTGTTAGATATTGCAGGTTGAATCAGCTGCATGTTTTTTTTTTCCTTCTATAGATCATATCTTTCTTCTCACAACTCTATTTTACAAAAATGAATAGTTGTTGGAAAGGTATTAAGATACATTGAGCAACTATAAGGCTAATTTTTTCAAATTTTGTGTTAAATTTATATGTATTTAAACTTACTATTTTGGCCATTAAAGCCTTAGAAAGCATTGTAATCTGATAAAAGCCTTGTAAATGCACTAATTATAAAGTGCCAACCTTGTAATATTTGGGCGGGAGTGATTTCAAAGACTAGTGGAAAAGGGGGGTGTCTCTTGTGTCTTCTTTCTTGCACTCTTCTTGACTCTTTGCAATCTTCTTTTCTGCTATCATGGATGCATCTATAGTTCCACTTTTAACACCATATAATTACTTTGAATGGAAATCTAAGATGATAATATATCTGAAAAGACATGGATATCATCGTGTTACTATGGGACTTGAAACTGAACCTCAAGATGCTGCAGAAAATATTAAATGGTTTAATAAATGTGATGAAGCTTTTGGTACATTGTGCATGTCAGTCTCTCCTGACCTTCTTTTTCACATTGAATCTGCTACTACACCAAATGCAGTATGGACTACTTTGGGAAACCTCTTTGGTAAGCAAGATGAACTAAGAGGTCATCAATTGGAGAATGAACTCATAGGGTTGAATCCAACCAATTTTGATACTATACAAGACTTCTTCACTAAACTTAAGTCTATAAGATTGCAGTTGGAACAGTGTGGAACTAAGAAAGATGATAAGCAACTGATCTTGAGTATTCTTTCTAAGCTTGGTCCTAACTATTCAGTGTTTGTTTCTACATTCTATGCTACCAAATGTGCCCTAGGTACCACATTCAAAATGCCTTTTTTAGATGATTTTGCTACAGAACTCACTAGAGAGCAGGACAAATTGGTTCAAATGGGTACAATAAAGCCCTCTAAGTCACATGCCTTAGTTGTAAATCAAGGCACAAAAGAACAAAAAGGGTCTAGTAAGCAAGATAAGAAACAAAAGAACCAAGGAGAGAAGAAGAAAGATAAAAAATCTGCTACTTCAAAAGCAGAAAATGAGACCTCTGTAGACACTCAAAATTGTCATGTCTAATTAAATAAATATTTTATTTATTTAATTATCTAAGCCTAATTCTTCTATTAATTAAATAAATTTTTATTTATTTAATTAATTCATTTATCCTCTTCTAGCCTTATTTCTCATTTAAATAAATACATTTATTTATTTAAATTACCTCTTTCCTAAATTAAATAAATATTTTATTTATTTAATTGTCCTACTTCTTCTATTAATTAAATAAATCTTTATTTATTTAATTAATTCATTATCTTTTTCTACACATGACACATGTCATTCATCTCTTATTTCCTACACTACCTACCTCCTTCATTATTTTACTATTTCTTTTACCTACCCTCTAATCCTAGCCAACCTCTCTTTTTACACCTCTCAATCTTAACCCTCCATTTCATATTGTGTCTTCTATTTAAGAAGATGCTTTCTTCATTGTCAAACCCTAAGAACCCTAATGACATATCCTAATGACATATCCTAATGCCTAATGACTGATTTTGGAGTACTTGGCTACACTACAATACCACTTGCAACCACATTCCGTTCTTTGTTGAGCTCTTGTGCATATAAAAATCTGAGAGCAAGTATATCAAGCAAGATCAATGGAGATAGGAAGAATGGAGATCAAAACCCTATTGGACATGTGATGGTATAATCTTTGTGATTTTGAGTTATTTGCATTGTCTTAGGTAATCTTCATATGTTATGGTGGATCTTTGTTGTTGTTAGGCTAGGGTTTGGTGGTGGAATTCATTTAGTCTTTCAATATTGTTATTATTGTTATCCATTTTCACCATAAACATTTTGGCACGCCCGGTGGGACATGGATTTTTCTTAGATCTATGTTTTTTTGCAGATTTTTCTAACCCTATATTGCTATTTTGTAAAACAATTTGGAGAATAACCTTGTGCAGCTAGGGTTTTGGACACAAAATCAAGATCTTGGAGAGATTCGATCATATCTCATAAACGGCTTGGAAATTTTGCACCAAATTTTTTTTGCAGGTTGAAGAAAGTATCAGGAGCTCTCAATCCAAAATTCAAAATTTTTGGAGCAAATTTTCAATTTTTAGGAATTTTTTTATGATTTTTCATAAAAAATTTATTTTGAGAGCAAATGAGAGAATTTTTTGGATTTTCTTACATTTTTAGAAATCTCTCATAATTATATACAAGATCTGTTCTTTGTGAATTTAATTTTGATGCAAAATATTTTCCTAAAAATCAGATCTTTAAAAATTAGGGTTTTTATTTATTTTGATCAGATCTCACAAACAACTTTGAATTTTTCCATAAAATTTTTGTGCAGGTCGGGAACAGTATCAGAAAGATTTAGTAAAAATTTCAGATTTTTTGGATCGATTTTGCATTTTATATGAATTTTTTATGATTTTTCATAAAAAATTAATTTTGAGAGAAAATTAGAGAATTTTTTGGATTTTCTTACATTTTTGGAAATCTCTCAGAATTATACACAGGATCTGTTCTTTGTGATTTTAAATTTGATGCAAAATCATTCTTAAAAAAATCAGATCTTTGAAAATTAGGGTTTTGCATTATTTTACTCATATCTCACAAACTGCTTGGATTTGTTGCAGGAAATTTTTTGTGCAGGTTTGGAAGACCATGAAAAATTTCCAGTAAAATTTTTTGATTTTTTTGATCGATTTTGCATTTTATATGAATTTTTTATGATTTTTCATAAAAAATTAATTTTTGGAGCAAATTAGCAAATTTTTCGGATTTTCTTACATTTCTGAAAATCTCTTAAAATTTTACAGGTGGTATTTTTTTATGATGAATCAGGTCTTTGAATTGGTCAACAAAACGCATTGTTGAAGGCCCCTATTTCACAAAGTCTTTTGGATCTAAAATTTACCTAACTTGTGTGCTTGCAGGAAGGGGTGATCATTTGAAACAATCCAAACTACTAATAAATCTTTGTTGCAGATCCTTGGCAAAGGTTTTTGGATTTTTATTGTGTGCCTTGTTTTCATAGACTAGCAAACACTTCCATTGGTGCACTAAAATTGAATCATTGTCTTTTGTGTCTTGAGCAATAGGCTCTTTTTGTTTAATTCTTTAGAGGGCCTGTCTTCCCGTGTGGTCATTAGGACTACTAGTGAGAAGAGAACGACCCAAGTGGTAGCGAGGAAAACCCACCTCATCCAAACCACTATAATCAAATGTATTCATGGTGAAAACTATGAATAACGTGTGCTGATTAGTTCATACCGACACTATGTCTCCCCATAAATCCATTTGATCAAATTTATTTGATCATTTGTAGGGCATAACCCCTACCGGCTGGGAGCCTTCTGTATTTACAGAGCTGAAAGTGCCACATGTATGGCCACATGAGCGGATGCCCTTACTAGCACCTTTTTGTTTTAGAAGCCCAAATCCTTCTAGTTGTTGGGGCAGGAGGTCGGACCTCTGGTAGCGGCCCACACACATACTGTTCTTAGTAGAGATACAAAGTTCACCATGGGGAGTTTTCATGGGGACTGATGCTTGGCTGACCCGAGAAGTGAGTGCCGAGGGTGGAGCCAGTGAGGTCAAGCATCTAAGTATCCGCTCTGAATAGCGTAGCCTCGGGGGTAAAACCCTATGTGGGATCAACAACTATTGTCTTGGCTAGCCATAAGAATTGTGCTTGACTTATGTTAAACATTCAAACAATCAAAACCAAACAGCAAAACATTGTGTCTTTTGTGTCTTCAAGTGTATGCAAAATAATTTTACATCAAACAACACACTTTTCTTGGAGTCATTTTGGAGTCTAAACACTTGCAAACATTGAGTCCTCATCAACATTGTGTCCTCTTGTCACGAAAAATATTCAAACATTCAGATTTGGTCACAACCAAAAACTTCACAAATTGGAAAAATTTCATAGTCCAACAAACAAAAGAAATCAGTTTTAGAATACTTGAGCTTCCTAGGTTGTCTCTTCAGATTTCATCTAGCATTCAGCCTGTTCTAAGGTCTCACAAAGTCAATCATTGCTTCACATCTCATTTTACATTCATACTTGTCTAAACTTGAGTCAAAAGGTCACTTGCTTGTCCTTATCATACTTTGTCAACACACTACATACAACTACACTTTGCTAAGTGGTCCCTCATTAAGGTTTCTTACCTTTGGGTCTCATTTGGTCTTACTTAGAGTCAAGGTCAGCTTACCTCATCAAGAGAAACTATCTTCTCTTTGGAAGTCACACCTACTCTACTACTTACATACTTGGTCTTACACTTTGGACATTGCAAGTACACCTCAGATTCATTTACACTACATACAACTCTTGGTCTTCCATACTCTTTTCATAATTTTCATCTAGTCTCTCACATATTGGTCAAACACCTAGTTCATGGTTGAAACCCGCCTTCAAAAATCTAGGAGAATAGCTAAAGAAGCTCAAGAATCCGCAAACATGAGTTCTTATGAGTATGACAATGATCTATTCTACAATCCTGAGCACACTACATTACCAGACATGAATGTTTATAGAAACAATCCAAATGTGGAAAGCGCAAACGCTATAAACAACAATACTACACACAATGACAATGTTGACAACTCTTCAATACTATCAGCAGACATACAAGAATCCATAATGGATCCTCAATTCAATAGATTGGTTGAAGAGATAATGAGGAGAGATCATCAATACTTTTTAAACATGATGGCACAAAGTGGAGCTAAAATACCACATGATTTTGACTTATCTCAACTTATGGAAAGTCGACCCTCACAACAAACTCAATCCAACATGGATCAAAGGAGACCAAATAGTGGAGGAAATAGAGGACCGAATATGATGCCTGAGTCACCATCAGTTTTGCTTCAAAAGCCAGCAATCCCACATACACAAGCTCAAGCATATGATACTTACACTCAAAGACCATCATGGAGGCCCTATGCTCAAACACATGCTCAAGGTATGGATCAATCAAGACAAGTGGATACTCAAGGACATCCTCAAAATTTTGACACAAGGAGACCTCATGTCAAAATTGGGGGCAACACAATGGAAAATGAAAGACCTGTTGAATATGGTTTATACACACAAAACAGATATGGAGTCCCTCAACAAGAAGTTATGCCAAGTGCTCCATATATGTCGCAACAATATAGACCTCCATATGGACATGTCTACGATTAGTATCATCCATACATGCAACAAGCTCCTCCTCAAATGGGTGTTTCAAACATGGGGTATGCTACAAGAAATCAATCTCCTCCCAAAAATAATTTGGAACAACAAATTAGAGATCTACAAAAGAAAGTGGAGGACATGAGTACATCCAAACCTACATACACTATGAGAGATATATGCCCTTATCCCTTCGATAAGAGCATTCCAATGCCTCCATTTCCTCCACACTTTGTAACACCAAAGTTCGACAAATATAGAGGGAGAGGAGACCCCAAGGCACACATAAGACAATTCTTCATAGCTTGCATTGAGGTAGCGGCAGAAGAAACATACTTGATGAGGTTGTTCCCACAGAGCTTAGGTGACCAAGCTATGGAATGGTTTTCTCAATTACCTCCCAGTATTAAGTCATGGGGCGACTTGGCAGAAGCATTCATTCAACATTTTTCTTATAACATTGAAACAGATGTCTCAGTTACTACCTTGTGCAATACTAAACAAAAAGAAGGAGAATCTTTCGCAACATTTTTACAGAGATGGAGAAACCTAGCTAGCAGATGCTCTTGCGAAATTCTGCAAAAACAAATGGTGGAAATGTTCACACAAAATGTTAACAAGGCTATTGGCTATGATCTCAGAAAAGCTTGTTTGTCTACATTCAAGGATGTCATTGAAAAGGGCCTAGCAACAGAAAGAGTCTTAATTGAACAAGGAGTTATTAAGCTATTCAAAGAAAACAAAGAGGACTTCAAAGGAAAGGACAAACCAAAATTTTGGAACAAGAACAAGAACACAGTTAATGATGGTGTTGTTGATGCCAACACAATGAGACCCAAGGTCGTCTTTTCTGGATCAAGTTCTACCAACAATCAAGTGAACAATCAAACAACTTCAAAACCACGAAGGAAGTACACTCCATTGGGAGAACCACTTGAATCAGTATTCAAAAAGCTTGTAGAAAACAAAGTGATCACGGTCCCAGATTTTCCTCCACATGAACCAAAGGTAAAACCGAATTGGTGGAATGATGATGAGTTTTGTGAGTTTCATAAGAGCAAGGGTCACAAGACAGGTAATTGCCATCGATTGAAAAACATTGTGCAAGATCTCATTAACAGAGGAGATATAGAGATTGAGGGACATTCATCTAACCAAGAGCATGAGGTGTTTAAGGAACCATTCCCAAAACATGACAAAGGAAAAGGCAAAGTCACAGATGATCAAGCCAATTACACCAGAGCACCTTACAATTATGATTCTACCATCAATCACATCTCAATGGACAATCATATCTCTACCATTACTATCAAAAATAAAAATCCTGAGAATCCTCCTCAGCGACCTAAAATTGTCCTAAAGGGCGTGGGATCTTCATCCGAAGCTACCTCCGAATGTCATGTTACAACCCGTCGAGGTAAGATTACATTGCCAGGTGCCTCCACTAAGAATACCAATCCTTTATCTACCAAGCCTGAGTACGATCTTGTAGAACAGTTAGGGAAGACACCCGCGCTCATCTCCATTCTTGAGCTCTTACGCATATCCCCCGCTCATAAAGCCATCCTTGACAAAATCTTGAGAGACACTGCTGTCCCTACTGATCTGAACGTGGACCAGTTTCAAGCCATGGTGGGATACCTATCCGTTCCACACTCCCTCACATTCACAGAAGCCGATGATGCCTCCATAAGTCAGCCTCATAATGCACCTTTACACGTTGAAGCCTTCATACATAAACACCGAATAAAGCGAGTCTTGATAGATGGAGGAGCAGGTCTTAACATTTGTACCTTGAGTACCATAAGACAATTGGGATATTCTGACAAAGCTGTGAATTCTACAAACCAAATCACCATTAAGGCTTATGATGATGAAGAGCGTTCGTCCAAGGGCACGGTCATCTTACCGCTAAGAATAGGGCCAGTCACAAAGGATGTGGTTTGTCAAGTCCTAGATCTAGATCTCACGTATAACATATTGCTAGGACGTCCTTGGATTCATGAAATGAGGGCAGTCCCATCAACATACCATCAATGCATTAAGTTTCCTCATAATGGAGTCGAGGTAACAGTCAAAGCGGATCCAGACCCATTCATCTATTGCAACAATCTAAAACCTAGATCAGAAATAACAATGGTAGTCAATCGCGAAGCTATTCCTTCATCGGCATATGTGGATCTTGAATCCTTAAAAGCTTCTACATCAAAATAGGCAGAGCTAAAAGAAGACAAGTTCAAGATTAAAGACATGGGATGTGGTGAGTATATCTTTCATGTTGATCAACTCCCACAGTCTCCTAAGACATTCAATCGACAAGAACAATCTACAAGCAATATGCAAGACCAAGGAATTGTGTGTGAACCACCTAGTGTTGTGGCTACTAAGTCCGAATGCAAATCTCCTCCAGCGGTGCAAGCAGCTCTTGATATCAATAGTCCTAAGAGTGGTTCCAGTGAAGAATCTATTGAGCATATCGCCAACCCTCTTGAGAACTCACATAGCCTTACCATTTCATCCACTCATTCCATTTCCACTTCGCTCCCAAACTTGGATCAACAAGAATTACAAAAGCCCTTACTCATTGGGGATCACAAATCAAGCTTTGAAAAGAAAAATCTAGAAGTCAAAACTAAAGAAAAATCCTTTAGTCCAAATCAAAATCAAAAGCTACTGGACTCTGCAAAAATCAAAGTCAAGGATAAAAATCCTATGCAGCAAAAAGAGCAAGAGTTGATCTCCCCTAATATCAAAATAACTGGGGGCAAAAGTTCTAAAATTTCAAGTCAAAAAGCATACTTGTTGATCCTAAGTCTCCATCATGCTATCCTACTTTCACTTCTTTTCACAATCATAAGCCTTCATAACTCATCCACTTGTTCCACACATCCTTTTCCTTTTGGTGATACATCATGGACCTTTAATGGAGCTTCCTCAAAGGACTTTGCTATCAGTGATGCCCAAACTTCTTTAGGTGACATGCATATGGGCCCGTGTAGTCCACACACTAGTAATTCTATCTCAGTTCCTTTATCAAGGAAGACAGTCACTCAAGCTACACATCATTCAGTCAAGGAACAGTGCATCTACAATCATAAAGTCAAGCCTCACACATTTGAGGTAGGTGACTTGGTTCTCAGAGAAAACCCCAAGAATCAGCAAGACAGAGAGAAGAAGGGTAAGTTTGAACCAAACTGGCTTGGTCCTTACATTGTCACAGCAGTATATGGATCTGGTGCATATCAGCTCTCAACTATAGAAGGTGAACCTTTGGAGGATCCTATCAACAGCATGCACCTTCGCAGATTTTACACATAGTTCTCCTAAATTCAAAAATACAAAAAAAATCAAAAAAAAATTCAAAAATACAAAAAAAACTATAAAACAAAAAAAATCGTTACTTGGTGAAAACCTTGCAAACAGGCGCCTTGTGACACAAAAAAAATCGAAAAAATTGAAAAGAAAAAAAAGTAAAGAGAAATAATTTCGTCCAATGGTGAAAACCACTTCGGTGGCGCCCTGGGCAAGTACCATGGTGAAAACTGGGTCACCAGCGCCATGCGTAGAGACATTGCTCCTCCCTCCTTCAGGATTCACTTTCATCCTTTCACTTTGCACACACTCACAACCTATTCGTTCACAATAAACTTACCCATTCCCATCATGGCTTGTTATTGATCTACCTAAGATTGGTTAGCCATCCATAACCCTCCCTTTTCACTCCCTTTCCATCCATAATAAATCAGATCCTATCTGTGACTACGGCTGATCCTAAGTCTAGTAATGGGTGTGGAACTGAGAACATCACATGTTTCGAGGAGTACAGTTTCTTCCAGCTTCCTTCAAGTCTATCCACGCACAATCCGCAATAAAGCAACATCTGCATCGCCAGTCCACAATAAAGTTTCATCTTCTCCGCAATAAGGTATCAGTTTCATGGATTCAGTCAGTTTCAAATGAGACACAGCAGCAACAATGAGCTTCAACAAAATCAAATCTTTCAACAGACTCAGACAACATATGGTTCAGTGCTATCTATCCTTTTTGTGAAAGTGAACATTGTGACCACAATCAAAATAAGACTTATACAAGTGACAAGAGACACTAAACTTGAGGACTACAGTGGATGTTGGTGTCAAGTCTTGGTTTTCTTTTGATTTTATCTTTATTTTGGTGACATGTCTTTTAGCTTTTCCGGGATGTCTTTGACTAGAGATTCTATCTCCAGGATGTCTTTGACTAGAAAGGCGAGGATGGGGTATCGTCACCTATTTGCATTTGTTGTCTGTGGATTGTCTTTTAGTAATGCTATGACTTGTCCAAGGATATGAGGACACTGTGAGTCTAGTATGAACTGGGGCATTCCTTGTTTGTGACTGTCTTATCTCCATGCAAACAGGTACAATGACTTTCTGGGCCGAACATTTGCCTCGATTGTCATAACCTACTTGCCATAATAAAGCTCAATGATGATAACACACAAGAAGCTCTTTCACTTTCATATCTTCTATCTTTCATCCCCCTTTCTTGATTGACTTCCATCGTCCTTCTCGAGTCCACGTAGCCTGCTATCACATGACTAAGTATAATGACACACCAAAAACATTTGCATTTCATATAGTTACACCTGCATTATCACATATAAGCATTTCATACATACATATAGATATCACAATTGCATCACATCCTGCATACAACACATGTTAGCACATCTCACATTTTCATTATGTAAATAATCATTTGCATTATCATATTCATTTGCATTACATACATTCACATTTGCATCATGCATCACATATACAACATAAAAGAACAAATATATTGCATTGCATCATATAAGCATCCATATCATAAAACATGTATCACATAAGAACATTTCATCACATAAGGTACACATGCATATAGCTGCCGCAAAAATGGATCATCTCTCATATATAATCAAAAGTGTCATGATACAATGATGTTAAAAGAATCATATGGCTACAAAATCACCCGCAGGTGTCTACAATACAAAAATGGTACAATACTGATACATATGGAGCCCTCTAAGGTTATGATGAACTCCCTCCCTCGGAGCCGCCTGGCCTCGATGGAGTTTGAGCCCTAGAAGGACCCACCCCAAGATCAACTCTCCTGGCCCCTGTGTCCCCTGCAGCCACCCCTCGTGTCATCCTATCCAGACAGAGGAACCCACTGATAACTCCTGTCAACACTATTGGTAGTGCTAATCCTGTCCATGTCATGGTATCCCATGCCACATGTCCCACCCTCATCCCTAGTCTTGGATCCTAGAACACTCATCTCAGTGCATCCCTATCTTCGTCTCGATCATAGGGTACTAACTCCCCATCGATCGGTATCCGTAGAATCCTATATACATCCTCCAAGGTGACTGTCATCTCACCCATTGGCAAATGCAAACTACAAGTCTCTGAGTGCCATCTCTCAGCCAGTGCAGTCAACAATCCCATGTTCACCTGAAACTCAGGCACATACAGAATGTATCTCAATCCCATAACCTCAATCGCAGCTCAGTCCTCGGCTGTCAACTCAGGTCGCAACCTCTGAGTCAATGGGAATCTCTCTCGTGACTCCAGCATCGGCAAGTACTCCTGCAGTCAAGCAAATCAAATCATGTCAGTCATAGTGGCATTCACTGTTTATCACAAAATGCTACTCGCTATCTAAATGCACATAGCTATTTATCTAGTGACACTCACTGTTCATCACAAAGTGTTGCTATCTATCCTAGTAGTACTCCCTGTTCATCACAAAGTACTACGTGTGTGACACTTACTGTTCATCACAAAGTGTTACTCACATTTGCACTCCCTGTTCATCACAAAGTGCTGCTCATATTTTAGTACTCCCTGTTCATCACAAAGTACTCTATCTTGGTACTCACTGTTCATCACAAAGTACCTTGACCTATCTTAGTCTTCCCTAGAGGACCTTCTTGAGTGTATCATCTCAGCAGCTTATCCAATCGACAGTGTATGTTCATCACAGAACTGCCGATTTGACCTGGAAGACACAAATTCGCATTTTTGGACACAAACACATTTTCTTGACATAAATGCGCATTTATTACATTACCTAGTATGCATTAATGACAACAATAAATGCATCAAAGTACGAGGAGGTTTTGTGGTACTCACTGGCTCTCCTGCCTCCGTTGGCCTCTAGAATCGGCGAACACGGTCGAATCTGTGAACAAAAGCCATCGCTGCTGACTGTTGCTGCTTTATTTTCGCTTTGCACTATGCTCTTGTGATGGTGTAGATGACAATGAGGATGTATTTTCCCCCATGGTCTATCTTATAGACTGCCCTAGCTCTCATTTCCCGAGTCAGTCTTCCTTATCCCGTGACTTTGTCACTTTATCTGATCAGTCCATTCTATCCCGTCTTTCTTATCGAGAGATTGTCTGCAATCTTTTCAGACATTTTCATCCAATCTCTCGAGGGGGCATATAATTCCCATTCTGGGGCAACTCTGTATCAGTTCATCTTATCTTCTTTGAAACAACGCGACAAGCCGCATTGTCTCAAAGAGGGGCAAAATGTAGACACTCAAAATTGTCATGTCTAATTAAATAAATATTTTATTTATTTAATTATCTAAGCCTAATTCTTCTATTAATTAAATAAATTTTTATTTATTTAATTAATTCATTTATCCTCTTCTAGCCTTATTTCTCATTTAAATAAATACATTTATTTATTTAAATTACCCCTTTCCTAAATTAAATAAATATTTTATTTATTTAATTGTCCTACTTCTTCTATTAATTAAATAAATCTTTATTTATTTAATTAATTCATTATCTTTTTCTACACATGACACATGTCATTCATCTCTTATTTCCTACACTACCTACCTCCTTCATTATTTTACTATTTCTTTTACCTACCCTCTAATCCTAGCCGACCTCTCTTTTTACACCTCTCAATCTTAACCCTCCATTTCATATTGTGTCTTCTATTTAAGAAGATGCTTTCTTCATTGTCAAACCCTAAGAACCCTAATGACATATCCTAATGCCTAATGACTGATTTTGGAGTACTTGGCTACACTACAATACCACTTGCAACCACATTCCGTTCTTTGTTGAGCTCTTGTGCATATAAAAATCTGAGAGCAAGTATATCAAGCAAGATCAATGAAGATAGGAAGAATGGAGATCAAAACCCTATTGGACATGTGATGGTATAATCTTTGTGATTTTGAGTTATTTGCATTGTCTTAGGTAATCTTCATATGTTATGGTGGATCTTTGTTGTTGTTAGGCTAGGGTTTGGTGGTTGAATTCATTTAGTCTTTCAATATTGTTATTATTGTTATCCATTTTCACCATAAACAACCTCTTCATCAAAAGGTGAACAACCTAAGAAGGGGAAGGTCAAGTGTTCTTATTGTAAGAGGCCTGGTCATGATGAACATAAGTGTTTAAAGAAACAAATTGATCACCTTTCAAATCTTCTTGAAAATAATAATATCAAGGTTCCTGATTCAGTCAAACAGAGTTCATCAGTAGGATCTTCTAAGGACATAGATAAGAGTAAGGGGAAAGGAAAGGGTAAGGCCCTAGTTGCTATTGCTTCACAACCAAATTCTTGGATAATTGACTTAGGTGCTTCACACCACATGGCTTCTTTAGAAGATGATTTCACATCTTTAGAGCCATGTTCTATGCCTTCCATCCTAATGGGTGATGACACTCCTGTTGAAGTGCATGGGAGAGGGTCTGTTGATGTGGGTGAAGGAACATTTCAAGATGTCCTTTGTGTTCCATCTTTATCAACTAATCTCCTATCTATTTATCAGATCACTCACACTAGTTCTGGCAAGTAAGTTGAGTTCACACCAGATGCAGTGGTAATCAGCGAAATGCATAATGGATCTACTATTGCCGTGGGAAAAGCAGATCATCATTCTAGATTATATCAGTTTTCTCACTTTGTTCCTGACTCTCCTTCGACAGTTTTACTCACTCATGTAGATGAGGTGAGTTGTTTGTGGCATCAACGATTTGGCCACTTGAACTATCGTTACTTGCAACAACTCAGTCAACAAGAAATGGTTTCAGGGTTGCCTTCTATTCGATTTTCTAATGGAGTTTGCCAGGGATGTATTCTTGGTAAGCATCCTGAGGAGAAGTATGATAAAGGCAAAGCATGGAGAGCTCCACAGCTATTGGAGTTGGTACATAGTGACTTGGCAGGACCATTTCCACAACCATCTTTCAGCAAGGCTAGATATGTCTTGACATTTATTGACGACTTTTCCAGATATACATGGGTTTACTTTCTCAAACAAAAGTCTGAAGTCTTTGAAAATTTTCTAGATTTCAAAGCTTTTGTAGAGAAACAATCTAGGAAGTTCATCAAGATTCTGCATATAGATAATGGGGGTGAATATGTTAATAATCAGTTTGAACAGTTTTGTGCTTCAGAAGGTATCAACATGCAGCACATAGTTCCATACAGTCCTCAACAGAATGGTGTTGCAGAATAGAAAAATAGGTCCTTGAAGGAGATGGCAAATTGTATGATTCACTCCAAGTCTTTGGCACCTCAGTATTGGGCAGAGGCCATCAACTATGCGTGTTAAATCCAAAACTGAGTTCCTCATAAAGCTATGAAGGGGGTAACTCCCTTTCAAGCTTGGACTAGTTGAAAACCCACAATTAAACACTTTAGAGTGTTTGGTTCTCTTGCATGGGCCCACATTCCAGCTGAAAAACACAAGGCTATGGATCTGCAAAGTAAGCCTTGCATATTTGTTGGATATCCAGATGATGTCAAAGGGTATAGGCTTCTCCATCCCACTACTCATGAGTTGTTCATTGAGAGGAGTGTTCATTTTGAGGAGAGTTTTTCTAGTTCTTCTCATACCACTTCTCCATCCACTATCACATTGGAGAAATTGCATTATGATGGCAGTTCTTCAGAGGATCTTAATCCTCCTAATCTTGATGAGGAGTCTTCTTCCTCTACTTCAGATGGTGACAGTGATGATGAGGATTCACATTCCTCTCATAGTCATCATTCAGAGGTTGATGATTCTCCCCTAGACTCTCTAGCCTCAGTGCCTCTTTGGGCTTGACAAACATTTGAGTCAGTAGGAGATTGGCTTGGTGATCCATTAGATACTAGAAGAACAAGGTCACAATTTCAGCAAGCTCCACATCTCTTCATTGCTTCAGCTTCTGATCCACAGTCCTTTCGAGAAGCTTCAGGTGTTCCTGAGTGGGATGCTGCAATGCAAGAAGAGTTCAATTCCTTGGAAAGGAATCACACATGGGATTTAGTTCCTCTTCCTAAGGGAAGGAAACTTGTTCGATGCAAGTGGATCTATCGAATAAAATTTGTAGCGGATGGGTCGGCTGATAAGTATAAGGCTCGCTTGGTAGCAAAAGGTTTTTCCCAAGTTCCAGGGGTTGATTACTTTGAGACTTTTGCTCCAGTTGCTAAGATGAATTCCATCCGACTTGTTCTTGCTATAGCTGTAGCCCATCGTTGGGAAGTTCATCAGATGGATGTGAAGAGTGCATTTCTTCATGGTGACCTTTAGGAGGAAATCTACATGGAGCAACCACAGGGGTTTGTTCAGGATCCTTCACTTGTGTGTCGACTTCGAAAGTCTCTCTATGGCCTCAAACAGGCTCCTCGAGCTTGGTATGCCAAGATGGACTCATTCCTTCTAACAGTTGGTTTCACTCGGTGCCATTCTGATCTGAACGTATACATTCTGCAATAGGATGAAACTCTCACATTTTTGGTTCTCTATGTTGATGACTTGTTACTCACAGGGAGTCACTCATCCACCATCAAAGCAGTGAAAATTGCTCTACATGATAGATTTTTGATGTCAGACTTGGGTCTTCTGCATTATTTCTTGGGAATTGAGATCACTCAATCATCTTCAGGAATCTTCCTTGGACAACCCAATTATGCACTTGATATGCTCTCCAGATTTCACATGGCTGATTGTAAGCCTGCACCTACTCCATTTTTGTGAGGGGTCAAACTTGAGGCTAAGTGCTCTTCACCCTTGGTTGATGGCACTTTATATTGACAGCTTGTTGGAAGCCTCATTTATTTGACTCATACGAGACCTGACATTTCTTATGCTATGGGCATGGTCTCTAGATTCATGCAGGAGCCACATGAGTTGCATTGGAAAGTAGCTAAGCGGATCCTCCACTACATTCAGGGTACTCACAATTATGGAATTCAGTATGTAGCAGGTGTGGTTATTGACTTGGTAGGATATACGGATTCAGATTGGGCAGGTGATTCTTAGGATCGCAAGTCTACTTCTGGGTATTGCTTCTCACTTGGTTCTGGTCCAGTTTGTTGGTTGAGCAAGAAGCAGTCTGCAATTGCTCTTTCATCGACAAAGGTCGAGTATCAAGGGGCAGTCAATGCCACCACTGAGGCTATTTGGCTTCAAAATATTCTTACTGAGTTTGGTATTCTAGTTAGAAAGCCTACCATCATCTTTTGTGATAATCAGAGTGCTATACAGATCTCAAGAAATCTAGTTCATCATCAGAGGATGAAACACATTGAGATACATATGCACTACATTCGAGAGCTAATTCAAGAAGGCATCATTGATCTTAAGTATTGTTCTACATCAGAGCAAACTGTGGACATCTTCACCAAACCTTTCACCGAAAGCAAGTTCCTTCATTTGCGATCTTTGCTTGGGATGCAAAAGGTGTCTACTTCAGGAGGGGCTTCTTAGTCCTTCATTCTTTCTCTCTCTATTTAGGGGGGTCTATTCCTCTTATGGGGGGGCTTCTTCTTTTGGGGGGGATATTTATGTACATGGGTACCTAACATGGCCTCATTTGTCGAGACCCATCTTTTCACCCACCTAAGCTACGCTTAAGGGTGGGTGTTAGTGTAGGTTTTTTTATTTTCCTTATGTTAGGGGGTATTTATTTTTCCTACACATATATTATTAAGCTTGCTTAGGTTATTAGGTGTGGTTAATATGAGGACACATGGCAGAATACATTAGCTACATGTGTAACTCTCCACCTCACATGGGTAGTTGAGTTACACACCCTCTTTTGGCTTGTTGTGCCACCTCTCATAACCACTATTTTTTCATTTCCTAAGTGGGTTATGGGGTAGTTGGGTTTCTCACCCTCTTTTGGCCTTATGTGCCACCTCTTATAACTCCTTTTTTGTTTTCATGTAAGGACGTTATGCCACATGTTTTGACATTTACCAAGTAGGTAAAACCTCCCACTTTTTATGGAGGTGGGAGTTAATGCACCTCTTGGTTGTATATGCTATTATTTTTCTATATATTAAGCAATATACTCTCACCTTCACTAGTTAAGTGATAGCTCGGTGAGAGTATTCTCTAAATTCTCTTCTTTATCTCTATTTTTCTCTCATATCAGATTTATCTTCATTCAGCTATTTTGATCTTCGATCATCCATTGCTTGGAGTTGCATGTGATCTATGACCGACATCAGATCCTAGCTTGATTCTTGCTTCTCATAGAATTTAACACCAGGGACCCTTAGGACACAATATGAGCCCTTAGGACACCATATGACCCATAACAACAAAATTTGGTGTCTTAAGGGGTCATATGGTGTCCTAAGGGGTCATCTATGGACACCATATGACTCATAACGACCCAAATATGGTGTCATAAGGGGTCGTATGTTGTCCTTAGGGGTCATATGGTGTCCCATGACCCCTTAGGACATCGTATGACCCATAACGACACAATTTGGTGTCTTAAGGGGTCATATGTTATCCTAAGGGGTCGTAGGACACAATATGACCCCTTAGGACACCATATGACCCATACCAATCCAATATGGTGTCTTAAGGGGTCATATGGTGTCCTAAGGGATCATAGGACACAATATGACCCCTTAGGATACCATAGGACCCATAATGACCCAATATGGTGTCATAAGGGGTCGTATGCTGTCTTTAAGGGTCATATGGTGTCCCATAACCCCTTAGGATATAATATGACCCATAACGACACAATTTGGTGTCTCAAGGGGTCATATGGTGTCCTAAGGGGTCATAGGACACAATATGACCCTTATGGACACCATATGACTCATAATGACCCAATATGATGTCACAAGGGGTTGTATGTTGTCCTTAGGGGTCATATGGTGTCCCATGACCCCTTAGGACACCATATGATCCATAACAACACAATTTGGTGTCTTAAGGGGTCATATGGTGTCAATAGGGGTTGTAGCACACAAGATGACCCCTCAGGACACCATAAGACCTATAACGACCCAATATGGTATCTTAAGGGGTCATATGGTGTCCTAAGGGGTTGTAGGACACAATGTGAGCCCTTAGGACACCATAAGACCCATAATGACCCAATATGGTGTTATAAGGGGTTGTATGTTGTCCTTAGGGGTCATATGGTGTCCATGACCCATTAGGACACCATATGACCCCTTACAACACAATTTGGTGTCTTAGGGGGTTATATGGTGTCCTAAGGGGTTGTAAGACACAATATGACCCCTTAGGATGCCATAGGACCCATAACGATCCAATATGGTGTCATAAGGGGTCGTATGTTGTCTTTAGGGGTCATATGATGTCCCATGACCCCTTAGGACACAATATCACCGATAAAGACATAATTTGGTGTCTAAGGGGGTCATATGGTGTCCTAAGGGGTCGTAGGACACAATATGCCCCCTAGGACACCAAAAGACCCATAAAGACCCAATATGTTTTCTTAAGGGGTCATATGATGTCCTAAGGGGTCATAGGACACAATATGACCCTTTAGGACACCTTATGACCCCTAACAACACCATATGGTGTCATATGACCCATAACAACACCATATAGAGTTGTAAAGGGTCATATTGTGTCCTAAGGGGTCATATGGTGTCTTAAAGGGGTCATATGACACAATATGACCCCTTAGAATATAATATGACCCATAAAAATACAATTTGGTGTCTTAAGGGGTTATATGGTGTCCTAAGGGGTTGTAGGACACAATATGAACCCTTAGGACACCATAGGACCCACAATATCTCTCTCCCTCTCCCCTAATCTCTCTCTCTCTCTCTCCCCCTAGCTCCCTCTCCCTCCCTCTCTCTCTTTCTCTCTCTCTCTCTCTCTCCCCACTCCCCCTCTCCTTCTCCCTCTCCCTCTCCCTAATATCATATACTAATTTATTTATAAATTAATATATTAATATATTAATAAACAATAGATTAATTATGTCCAAATTTAGTTAGTGAATTTACTTATTAAAATCGGATATCCGATTTTTGTTGTACAAATTTTAAATTTCAATTTTGGCTCGAGAATGCTTTGCGATTTGGCTTGGAAGTGACAAGCCTGGAAAGTCAACTAAAAAAATGCGTTTTTCAGTATTCCTTGATTTTCCAGACTTTACACTAGTGGCTGACGACTTTTTCTGTAGCCAAAATTGATAAAACGAAAAGGGTTTTTTAAGGATGTTCTTAGCTTTCCAACAATATAAGGCTTGTCTTATTTGGACTTTAATAAATAATTATTATTTATTTTCTAATTGAATTCTAACAATAGTCTTGATTGATAGACTGACTGAAAAACACTCGTAAGTTTCAAATGGTATAACATTTTTTGAATCTGAAACATGCATCACATCCTATGCTTCATATACTATAGGGAAAAATTTAAAAAAATTTAATTTCATAAGGTTTTTACAAAGTTAAGGTGGTTAGACGTAGGAGTTTATGAAAAGTTGTAGTAAAAAATTCATAAATAATTATTTACTTTATAAGAAAATATGTGTCACATCCGGAAATGAGTCTAATACTTATATTATAAATATTATAAAAAATATTATGATTTGATTGTGATTAGGGTGGTCAGACATACATCTACTTCTTATCTTTTTCCTGAAATTTTAGTACCACTATATTGAAATTTGAAATTTTCATTAAATACGATTTTTTTTCAAAAAACAACTAGTAGCTTAGAAACTATATTCAATTTTCTATAGATTCTCTTCTTACATATTTTAAAAATAATGTTCACAACTTATTCAAATTTTCATGTCAAGTTGCATAACTCTGATTTTCTGAAATTTAATTGCCACTTAAGAGCCTATTTTGGCACACCATGATCCTGCACATACTCTAAGAGAAAGATATGATGAAAGAAGAGTATGAAAGATGAAAGAAGAGTATGAGAGAGGAAGGAAGAGTAGTGTATGAGAACTGGAGATAGAGATGGAATGTGGAAAACCACAAAGAAAAAAAACCACGGTGGGATTTATGGCTCACAATATCAAAACTTTCTTTCTTTTATTAAGGTGGTACTTTTATGTTCAAAACAAGCCCTTATCTATTTAAAGATATATTTTCTAAGAAAGTTTATTTTAGTGCTCTTGGTTCTTTCAATATAGGAAGATCTTTCGTGAAAATATCTACAACTTGTTCATAGGAAGGACAAAATTGTAGCTCCACTTGTCCATCTTGAACCAAGTCACGAATGTAATGATGTTGGATCTCTTTGTGGTTTGTTCTAACATGAAACACAAGATTCTCTGTCATAGAAATAGTACTGTTGTTACCACAATAAATGGTGTTGGTATGCTCCAGAACCAAATGTAGATATGTCAATATCCTTATTATTCGCACTGCTTGAGAACTTATCGATGAAGCTGCCATGTATTCCACTTTTGTTGAAGGAAGAGTCATTGTTTCCTATTTCTTACTAATCCAAGATACAACTCCAGAGACAAAAGAGAAAACATAACCAGATGTTGATTTCCTATCATCCACTGAACTGGCCCAATCTGAGTTTGTGTAACCAACTAGTTCAAACTTATCAGTGGGGGGTAAGTGCACAAAGATGGTGGTCAGAAAAGTGGACACACAAAAAAAAACATGAAAAACACCAAAACGTGCACGGGTATTTCAAATTTAAAGAACTCTATACACGTTTAGGCTCATTTTGTCAAGCCTAACCAAAGCTAAACCTCGTGCACTATTTAAAACATACTAACCG
Source organism: Cryptomeria japonica (assembly GCF_030272615.1). Lineage (NCBI taxonomy): Eukaryota > Viridiplantae > Streptophyta > Pinopsida > Cupressales > Cupressaceae > Cryptomeria > Cryptomeria japonica. Next base: position 107,796,806 of record NC_081409.1, read on the forward strand.
TGTACTTGGTTTAAAGAATACTAACCGCGTACGCGGTTTAAAGCATACTAACTGCGTACGTGGTTCTGTCAGTCAATAAAATGCAATTCACTTACATTCCATTAGGTTTTTCAGTAGGATATATACATAAAATATAACATTTATAACTTAAAGTATAAGTGACATTTCTCTTTTTCTTTTATCTTTCTTATACTTTAAGTTATATTTTATGTATATATTGTTGGGATGTTTGAGAGTGGTTCCAAATCTCTAAGAGTTATAATGCAGATTCTAGTTTTTTGAGTATTCTTATAAAATTCAGACAGTCAAATTTTAGTAATCAGCATGCTCATATTAGCATTATGTCTCTCATCTCTTCCCTACATTCCCCCTCTCTCTTCCTTAACCCCTACCTTTTTGTCTCGTAGGCATCTCCCTCTCTACTTTCTTCCCTCTCTTGGGTATCTCTTTGTCTCTTTATCATCTCCCGCACCCTCTTTCTCTCTTTCATATATCCCTCTCTTTCTCTCCCTCTCTCAAATATCTCTATCTCTCACACTCTCCCCCTCTCTTAAGTCTCTCTCTCATTCTCTCCCTCTCCCTCCCCCTCCCTTTCTCTTCCTTTGTCAAGTATTTCTTTCCCTCTAACTCTCTTTCTCTCAAGTCTCTCTCCTTCTCTCTATCACATCTCTCTCTCTCTCTCTCTCTCTCTCTCTCTCTCTCTCTCTCTCTCCTTCCTTTATCTTTGAAGTCTCTCCCTCTCATCCTCATTCTCTCTATCTCATTCTCTCCTTCTCTTAGGTGTCTCTCTCTCATTCTCTCCCTCTCTCCCTTTCTCATTACCTCTCTTTCTCACTCTCTCCCTCTCTTCACACCTCTCTCTCTAGTCTCTTGTAATATCCTTCCACCTCTTCCTCCCTCTCACTCAGAATCTCTATCTCTCACCCTCTCTTTCTCTCTCTCACATTTCCTCCCATCACCTGTTAGGTCTCTCTTTCTCTCCCAATCCCTCTATCCACCTCTTATATCTCTCTATACCTCCCCCCCTCTCTCTCTCTAATTTATCTCTTATCTCTCCCTCTCAGTGTCTATCTCACTCTCCTTCTCTCTTAGGTGTATCTCTCTCCCATTGCCTCCCTCTCTAGGGTCAGAAGGTATTCTCAGGGGTCATATGGTATCCTAGGGATCCATGCATGTGTCCTAAGGGGTCATAGAACACCATATGACTCTTTAGGACACCATATGACCCATAACGACACATAAGAGGTCATATGGAGTCCTAAGGGGTCATAAGACACCATATGACCCCTTAGCACACTATACGACCCATAATGTCACCAAATGGTATCCTAAGTGGTCATAAGGTGTCTTAGGGGTCATACGACACCATAAGATACATAACGATATCATATGGTGTCCAATGGGTCATTAGACACCATATGACCCTTAGAACACAATACGACCCCTAACAACATCTAAGGGGTCATAGGACACTATATGATCCCTTAGAATACCATAAGACCTATACTGATGCCAAATAGTGTCCTAAGGGGTCATAAAACACCATATGACCCTTTTGGGCACCATATGGTGGTGTTATCAGTCGTATGGTGTCTTGAGGGGTCATATGGTGTTCTAAGGGGTCATAGGACACCATATGACCTCTTAGGAAACAATATGACCTCTAATGACACCTAACAGATCATATGGTGTCATAGGAGGTCATAGAATACCATATGACCCTTTAGGACACCATACGACCCATAATGACACCATATGGAGTCCTAAGGGATCATATGGTGTCCTACGGGATCATAGAACACCATATGACCCGTTAGGACACCATATGACCCATAATGACACGTAAGAGGTCATATGGAGTCCTAAGGGGTCATAAGACACCATATGACCCCTTAGCACACCATACAACCCATAATGACACCAAATGGTGTTCTAAAGGGTCATAAAACACTATATGACCTCTTAGGACACCATATGACCCATAATGACACCATATGGAGTCATAAGGGGTCAAATAGTGTCCTAAGGGGTTGTAGGAGACCATATGACCCCTTAGGACACCATATGACCCTTAGAGCACAATATGACCCCTAACAACATCTAAGGGGTCATATGGTATCCTAAGGGGTCATAGGACACTATGTGATCCCTTAGCACACCATAGGACTTATAATGACACCGAATAGTGTCCTAAGGGGTCATAAAACACCAAATGACCCTTTGGGACACCATATGGTGTTGTTATGGGTTGTATGGTGTCCCAAGGAGTCATATGGCATCCTATGACCCCTTAGGACACCATATGGTGTCATTATGGGTGGTATGGTGTGTTAAGGGGTCATATGGTGTCCTGAGGGGTCATAGGACACCATATGACCTCTTAGGAAACAATATGACATCTAATGACATGTAAGGGATCATATGGTATCCTAAGGGGTCATAGAATACCATATGACCCTTTAGGACACCATAGGACCCATAACGACACCTAAGGGGTCATAATACACCATATGACCCCTTAGTACACCATACGACCCATAAATATTATCCAACCAATACATCCACATGATCCAAAGAAACTAATATGTTCATTTTCTTCAAACGTTCTACTTTATATCCTATCTTCTTTAAAAAAGAAAAAAGGAAACCAACCACCTTGTCAATCTTCTTGTCACCTTATATATATACAAACAAAAAGAAGATATATTGGAGGGAGAGGAAGAGAGAGGGGATGAAGAGGAGAGAGAGAGAGAGAGAGAGAGAGAGAGAGAGAGAGAGAGAGAGAGAGAGAGAGAGAGAGAGAGATGGGGTATGGAGGAAGAGGGAGGGGGAGAGAGAGAGAGAGAGAGAGAGACACCTTGTATGCGCTTGAGAGGGGGAGAGAGGGAGAGAGAGAGGGGCACCTTGTGCACGTTTGAGAGGGGGAGAGAAGGAGACAATACACATACATACACACATATGTGTGTATATATATTTAATATATTATATATTATTATATATATAAATATTATATATTTTTTATTTTTTATATTATATATAAATTATATATTATATGTATATACACATATTATATATATTCAATAGCATATTATACACACTCCCAAAATTTAAACTAACTTAGCTCGTATGCACTATTTATAGTACAAATAGTGCGTACGTGCTTTTTATAGTACAAATAGTGTATACGCTCTTTTTATAGTACAAATAGCATGTACACACTTTTTATAATTAAGATAGAACATACGTGCTTCTTACACCATAAGTACCTCGTACGCGCTTTTTATACTATAGGTACCCCCGTACGCACTTTTGTTTGTTTAGGCTTGGAAATAGGCCTGGGTGATAAAGCTACGGTTGGGAAGTTTGATTTCTCTCCATTTCCCTCCTTTTTGGCGTGTTTTATTTTATCAACTTGGTTTCTCGACTTTGTCATCATCAGGTTTACACATCTTCAAGTGGGTATTTCTAAAATTTCCACCATATTTTCACCCATCTTCTGAGCTTTCTAACCATATAATTTTTTTAAAATTTGAACAACAATAACATATTATTATTGAATTTCTTTCACTAGTGTCTCCATAGTTCTCACAAACATACGTGCACCATTTTTTAAATAACTTTTGATATAATTATCCAAATTTTTAAAAAATAATATATTATTGTAGTGAACTTGATACTTTACAATTTAAAAAAAACTTTGCATTTTCAATTTTTTTAGTGCAACTTATGCTTCACGCACGGACAGGTACCTAATTTTCAGGATGTGCTCGATCGGAAAAATCATAAAAGAAAAATACTCAACGAAAAATTACAAAAAAATACACATCTTCTAGTGCTCACTCTTAACTATCTTTCTGCCAAAGGGTTTGTCAAAATACTAAATCTAAATATGACTTTTTTGATGTGCATGTCAGACACTATGTTATATTTTTCTAAAAAAATCAGGGTCTATTTTTCGTGCGTGAAGGATTTGACCTCCTTAATCTTATCCAATTTTGAAAATTTTTAGTAGTTTAGAAACTAGATTCAAAGTACTAGAATATTTGTTCTTCGATTATCTTCATATCTTGAGTGGATGACATTCAAATTTTTCGTCCAAGTTTAGGTTCACCCGATTTCAAAAAAAAAGTGTCCACTTATACCCCCCTTTTTGATCACCATCTTTGTGCACTTACCCTAGGAGAATACTAAATGCCAAAATTTTGTGTTCCACTCACATACCTCAAAATTCTTTTAGCAACCCACCAATGTGACTCATGTAGATCCTGCATGAACCAAGAGATGAGACTCACAACATACATAATATCAGGCCTTGTGGTTGTGAGGTACATGAGGCTACCAACCAAACTCCTATACTGAGTTAAATCAACCTTGGGACTAGCATCTTCCTTGGTTAGTTTTTCACGAAGGGCTATGGGGATTGCAAGTGCTTTGCACGCCAACATGTTAAATTTCTTCAATAAATCAGAAACATACTTGGTTTTGGAAATAAATAGACCTTTTGATGTTTTTTGTACTTCCACGCAAAGAAAATAGTGCATGAGTCCTAGATCTGACATTTCAATCTCTTGTTTCATTTCTACTTGAAACTTCTCCATGAGAGATTTGCTATTACTTGTATAAATAAAATCATCAACATAGAGGCAAACTATGAGAATATCATTACCAATATGTTGGAAATACAAGGTAGGCTCTGAGTGGCTTATGTTGAAACCTTTCTTCATGAAATAACTATCAATTCTAGCATACTAGGCACAAGGAGTTTGCTTCAAACCATAAAGGGCTTTCTTCAACTTGTAGACTAAGTGTTATTTTTCAGGAACTTCATAACCCATAGACTAGTCTACATAAACTTCCTCACTTATGTAACAATTAAGAAATGTTGATTTTACATCCATCTGAAATATTGGCCACTTATACTGTGCTACAATAGCCAATATAATATTGACAGTATCAAGACGAGCCACTGGAGAAAACATTTTTGTATAATCTACTCTAGGAGTTTGTGCGAACCCCTTGGCAACTAGTCTTTCCTTATGGAATTCCACTAAACCATCTGCATGATATTTGACTTTGTAAATCCATTTCACATCAATCACCTATTTACCTTTAGGAAGTGGAACTAATTTCCAAGTATTATTCTTATGAATGGAATTCATCTCATCATTAATAGAATTAACCCATACGGGTTCTTTCACTGCTTCTTCATACACGAAGGGTACAATTTTAATTGTACTAAACAAATAAAAATTAACAATTGGATTTATATTGGCATTACTTTGATAAATATCAACCAAAATTCATACCTTTCTTGGAACGGATACTGGAGGTTATGGTGGAGGTGAATATTCACTTGTGTTTGTGCCTGAGTTTGTGCTACTTGAAGAGCTAGGTGAGCTTGGAGGATTGCAACTGGAGCTTGAAATTCCACTGAAACTTGTGGGGAGAGGAGGAGGAAGATTGTTATCTTCCATGTTTACGATTATTGATGGATTTTTCTACACATCATTTTTCTATTGCCATACTCCCCCTTCATCAAAAATCACATCCCAGATAACTATCCATTGCTTTGTCTCAGGATTATAGTATATGTAGCCTTTAGTTGTAGTAGAGTAGCCCACAAACATACAAAGTTGGGATTTGGCATCCAGCTTTTTCTACCTTTGATTTGGGATATGCACATATGCTAAGCATCCAAAGACTCGAAGATGAGCCATTGAAGGCTTGTGACCACTCCAAGCTTCCTTGGAGTGAGATTTTGAACGACTTCTGTGGGACTATGGTTGAGAATATATATTGTAGTGGCAACTGTTTCTCCCCAAAAACTATTTAGAAGATTTTTTGTCTGCAAAATGCATTGTGCCATTTCCATAATGGTACGGTTCTTTCTTTCAGCAATACCATTTTACTAAGGTGCATATGCGGTAGTAAGTTGTCTCCAGATGCCATTCTTAGCACAAAAATCAGAAAACTCATTAGAAGTAAACTCCCCCCCTCTATCTATTCTAAGTATCTTTATAGTATGCCTGCTCTATTTTTCAACCATTGCTTTAAAATTCTTGAAGCATGCAAAGGCTTCAGATTTTTGCTTCAAAAAATAAACCCAAGTGTGGTGAGAGTAATCATTAATGAATGACAAAAAATAAAGGTTCTTACCCAATGACGACTCTTGCATGTCACTACATATGTCAACATGCACAAGCTCTAGAGGAGATTTAGCTATCCAATATTTTCCCATTGGAAAACTATCTCGATGATGCTTACCAAGTGCACACCTTGAACAAAATTCTTCTTTTTCCTTGATTGGAGGAAGACCTCTCACCATATTCTTCATATTCAACAAAGTTAGCCCTTTAAAATTCAGATAACCATATCATTGATGCCATAACCATGAATCATCTGTGGTTCATTTTAGTCCATGCAACTTACTAGAAACCAATTTGAGAGGAAATAATCTATTCTCTGTCATATAAGTCTTTGCTACAAGATGATGATTATTAGATTTATCAAAAAAATTGCAACAACTATCTTCAAATACAACTTTATAGTTCTTTTCTAGAAGTTGTCCTATACTCAAAAGACTATGTTGTAACTTTGGCACAAAGAAAGTATTATGAATGTGTAGTGTTTCCTTGCTTGGTCATGACTACAAGGGTACGTTTTCCCATTACATCAACACCCTTATCATCTCCAAATTGAATTGTACTTCTTATTGAATTATTTAATTTGACAAAGAAATTAGATTTACTTGTCATGTGATTTGAATAGCCGCTATCAAAGAACTAGACATCCTCTTGGGGTTCTTTTGCCAAATTGCATGCAAAGAATGTAGAATTATCTGCATTAGAAGACTCATCTAGATAACTAGCTCTTGACTTATTGAAGTCAGATTTCTTCTTCCTGCATTCAAATTCATAGTGTCCATGGGTCAGTGCAAGAAGATGAGTCCACTTTTTGGCCAAAAAGTGGAAGTGTTTTTCCTAATTTTCAGATTTTCTCATTTGAGCTTAAATTTTGAAACACTTAGAGATTGAATCTTGGAAAAAGTCAGTAATATAAAAGATAGCCCTCTGAGTGTACTTTCCAAATATGTAATTTATATTAATACCCACATAATAAAAAATAACTTTTTGAATGGAGTTCTGAAAACTATGTTTTAAAAATGCCTGTTTCAGGACCATACCATGCATGTGTACGACCCACACTTTTTGACACAATTAATATTATTTTCTTAAACCATTTTGGGAAATGGTTTGTAACACACTGAAGATTGATGAGCATATTTTTCTGTATTTTTTTTCTAATATTTTTTTTAAATTAATTTTTTAATGGCTGTAATTATCTTTTTAAAAATTTGACGTGTATGACCCACATAATTTGATGTAAACTTAACATTTATTTATTTATTTATTTTTAAAATACAAAAGATTTTTGTGTAGATTGATGACATATAATTTTTTTTCCAAAATTCTTTAAAATAAAAAAGTTATTAAATTAACAAAATTAGTTAATATTTCAAATTTATGGACCCGATTTAGTATAAATTAAATGAAAAATAGTTAAAATAATCAATTTTTAAATAAATTTACATATTTAGAATCTAGACAGTATAATCTGAAATGGGTTTTAATTTCGTATAAAATTTCTTTGATTAGAGGCATGTTAACTATTTCAGAAGTTCATATTTGTGCTTTCATTCATGGAGATTTGAATTTGCAGGTCCATGTCTCAGGTGTGGCCATCCCAAGCCTATCCCGGGCCTAATCCCGAGCCAAGTGGCGGGTTGTGGAATCAACTTCCACAAAACGGGGCCCTGTTTTCAAGCAAGAGCGGCTTGTGGAAAAAAAAGGAAAAATGAAATTTAGAAACAGGGGAAAAACAGGCCCCCGTTTCTAAAAAAAGGGGGCTTGTTTTGTTTAAAAGTAGGTCCCCATTTTAGAACAAAACAAGGGCCCGTTTATTTTTGCTTCGGACCCTCGTTACCTTTCGGCTTGGTAGCCCGAAGCATAAACGGGCCCCCGTTTATAAGAACGCGTTTTCCAATGCACGGACTTCCATAAATTTGTGACTCATTACCTTGCATTTGCCTCCATATCTTTCATAATATTTACATTGTATACTCCTTCTATCAACAAAAAATTCGTCCTCTTCCTCTATTATTTCCTCTTCCTCTTCCTCTTCCTCTACCTCTTCATCTGTTATTACCAGAAGATTCACCTTGAAATTTAAAAGGATGAGAAGGAGGAGATTTGGATTTTTCCTCAATATTCATAGAAGAATGGAAAGCTTGCACAAAACTTAATATAGAATGTTGCATGTGCTCTTCATGAGATTGCAAAGAACCAATTAATTCTACAACTTTGAAAGTAGTTAGATCTTTACTTTCTTCGATAGCAATTACTACTAGATCAAATTTAGAAGGAAGGGACCTCAATATTTTTTCTACAATTTTATGGTCTGATATAGTTTCACCTTGAGTGCTAAGCTGATTCACAATATCTTGAGTCCTAGTAATAAATTCATGAATGGACTCAGATTATTTCATCCTCAAAATTTCAAATTCTCTTCAAAAAGTTTGAAGTCTGACCCATTTGGTTTTGTCTATACCTTGGTATGCAGTTTGTAGAGTCTCTCATGCATCCTTTGATTTTGTCATACTGGCAATTTGAGAAAAAATTGAAACATCCAAGGTAGATTGAATGGTGAAAAGAGCTTTGTTATCCTTCTTTCTATCTTCTTTCAACTGAATTTTTAGTTTTGGTGTCCATGTATTTAATGTATTCTGATTTGTTGGATCTGTGAATCCACCTTCCACAAATTCCCAAAGATCTTGGGATAAAAGTAGGGTCTTCATTTTGATGACCCAGTAATCATAGTTTTCTCCAATAAATAACAGAAGCTGAAATACTAAAATTTTCCATTATCCATTTGGAGATAACTGCTTCTCTGACCTTGCTACCTACACAATCAGAAATCTTGCTACCTACTATGATACCAAATGAAAGAAATATATTTCAAAAGACACATAGAAAAAAGAGCTGAAAAAGAAGACTGCAGATTATTTCAAAGAAATCAAAATATGTTTATAGTTGAACAGATTAATTAGAATTCTCAGAACTGAAGGATATATAATATTGAAAAACTTGAATAAACTTAAAATTACAATTACATAGCACTAATTTATATAGAGTGTTGAACGTCAACACCACCGATGATAATAAGACAATAAAATCATACTTAAAAAATGTTTTAAAACTAGAAAACAAAGCATAAGGCTATTGTAGCAGTTTTAAGAACTACTGATTCTATTAAAGCAAAAACATTAAGAAAAAACAAAAATCTAAAGTTGACTGTGTGTTCTTAGCTCCAACTCAGCAATCATATCTTCACAAACTAGTCCTGACTGCAGTTGAAGCAAAAGATTATAGACCGAAGAAAAATGAATTTAGAATTGTTTATATTTTAAATAATAATTTAATAATATATTGTATAGATAAAAATAATACTAATAGTAACAAATGCAAGTTAACATCTATTTGTTATTTTTAAAATTTTAATTATGTATAGTATTTTTTATTTGTAGTTGTGTGGTGGTGAATGGTTTGATAATGATGTTATTAATTTCTAAATCTTATCATCACACATTCCCAACAATTTGGTTTTCCTATCTTGAGTGAAATATGTGAGTGTAAAACTAATCTAGGTCAATTTTATGTCCATTAATCTAACCCCTAAATTTTTAAATTCAATATTTAAATTTGAATTCTTGATGTCTTTTTCATTGGATTTTTAGGAATGAGCCAACTAAACTATAAATTTACCAAATTGCACTCTAGGATGGTGTATTTAAAGACTCACCTTGATTAGAAATGAATCATGTTTGCTTAGGGTTGACCAACTTGCCACAACTAGAAAATGCATCTATTGTTTACTTTATAAATAAAGACATTTACATCAATATTGTTTTATTTCTAAATGTGATACCTAACAAATGTATTTTATTTAAAAAATATTAACTATTGATGTTTCTAACTATAATTGTAAAATTGATATACACATGATAGATAGTTGTACACCATTACATGGTACAAATTGTATTACATAATATTCAATTAATATATAAAATAAATATTATCATGAGATATTATTAACTTATTCTAATATTAATATATACAATCACAATTATTGTAACAATAATTGAACTCTCTACAATTACTAGCCCCTCTTCTATTCGGAAAGACTTAAATCACACACACTAAGCTTATACTTCTAGGCTTAAAAGTGTTAAACACTTAGAATTGATTGTCATTTTCTAGGCTTAAAATGTTGCTTAAGGTGTGTGGTCACACTAAGAATACTCTTCTAGACTTAAAAGTGTTCAACACTTAGAGTTTACAAACATTCTCAAGACTTAATATGTTGCTTAGTGCATGTGATTTAAGGTTGACCCTCCTATTCCCTTTTTAATAATTTTTCAAAATTTAATTATAAAACCTTTTTTTACTCAACCGACCTACCATTAGCTATGTTATGAAAAAAATAAGAAAGCCTGAATTTTATTGGCAGCATGCACTTGATGCTATTTCCATATAAATTATAAAATTTAATGTTTTCTTTAGTAATATCATATTAATTTACAGAGTTCCTTTAGGAATATAAAATTAATTTTTCTCTAAATTTTTGTCTGTAAGTTACTAGAACTGTTAAATTTTTGTCCTTATAGTTTGGGGACCTATTGAGGGATTTCTAAAAGTAACAAAAGCAAGAAAAGGAATTTCTTGCTTTTATTGCACTTTGTTGTTTTCTTTTTTTTCTTTTTCTTGATTTTTGATTTTTTGATATTTTTTGATGTTTTCGACTTCTCCATGCATTAGACTAACTCAAGTGTAGTATATCTTCAAATGAATGTTGTTGGTTGGTTCGTTGAGCACATCTCCTTCTGAAGTTGTTAGCTGATAAGCACCTGATCTATAGGTTGATATGATAACATAGGGATCTAACCAGTTAGGTTCAAATTTCCCTTTCTTTTCCTGATCCCGCTGATTTTTGTGATTTTGTTTGTGTACTAGGTCACCAATTTAAAAAATTCTAGGGACGACCTTGTGATTGTAGCTTCAACATATGCATTGTTGATATGCTTTGAGGTGAGTATAGGCATGTTGGCATTTTTCATCTAGAAGTTATAACTCTTGCAATCGGTTTACTTGATACTCTTCATCTGGAATGATGTCTTTCAAAGATACTCTGAGAGATGGAATTTATAACTCATAGTATCAATTTACTGGCCATATGAAAAGATATTACAAAATATAGGGGCCTTCAACACTTGTAGGAAGGCCTACAACCTAGAGCAGACTGCTTAATCACAAAAGGAGCCTCACTAACTACATTCAAATCCATACTTCAATCTGGAGAAATGAGTGAACTGGTAAGATAACATCTTCTATGCCAGAATACAGTTCCAGTTAAGCTTTGTCTGTTCCAGTTTGAAACCCAAAACCTTTTACTAGAATAAACTTTTACAAAAATATCCTCACATACATAATCTCTCTGATATATTTCATATTTCCTTCCTAATACATATTCACATGATATCGCATTCACATATCCATTACCATGTCCTCTATCAAAATGATCTAATCCAACTGACCTATATACCCTATACAACTTATCATGCCTTATGTCGGTTTACACAAATATTTATAATATGAATATTCATGTCGGCTATATAACATAAATATATGAATATCAAAAACAATTACTGATGCCGGATCCAAAAGATGTCGGCCTCCAATACCAATAACCTTATTTTAAACCATGTTGGCCTGCATTGTTGGTAACCAAAGGAATCCTTTCATCTTGTCGATGTCGGTGCTGGTGTAGTGTTTGTCGGTACACAACTAACCCAAAATATGAAGCTGGAACAAGATACCATGTTGTCATCAATGACAACATAGTGAAACCAACCAATTGAGTGTCAATTGCCAACATATTCAAGTTTTTCAATATTGATATATCCTTCTCAATATTGATATATCCTTCAGTTCTGAGAATTGTAATTAATATGTTCAACTATGAACATATTTTGATTTCTTTGAAATAATCTGTAATCTCCTTTTTCAACTCTATTTTCTGTGTGTCTTTTGAAATATATTTCTTTCAGTTTGCATGGCTGCAGTCAATGGACAACCACTACAATCGTTTGATCTCATGAAGTTAAACCATATCTTAGATTGCACTATTTATAGATCAAATCTAAAATAGAGAAGAGTCTTTCAAACCCACCTTCGTGATCTCTTAGTGTCTCTTTATAATCATTTGGAAAACATTCACTTTGAAATTTCACTCATTTTCGGTCTCTTTGGATCTGAACTCTTAATTGAAAATAACATGTATGTAAAAATTGGATTGCGTACCTCACTTAGGTTCAAGGACTATAGAGAGAAATGCAAATACTTGGCCTATGTTAGCAAATGCAAGTGTAGGTGGATTTGGGTAAAAGCTTCATCATCAATCTGAGACATGGAAGGAAAGAAGATAAAAATAACAATTATAATTACAAAGAATGTCTTATAAGCTAATCACTTTAACAAATAAATCTCATTAAACAAAGAAAATGAACATCAAAGTCTAAATATATTTTAAGTTTTGACTTATTTAGATAGTTCATCTGATATCCTACTAATAAATGAATCCTACTGAAAATCCACTCAAAATAGACTATTTAAGACCTACTCACCCAACATGGTACACAATCAAAGGGTAGCTCTTCCCTATTTATTCCCACCTCTGAGGTAGTGACCCTGACTCATTCATTTCTAGGAACAGTAAACTTTTTATCTCCACTAGGATGTTCATTGCTTCTTTGTCCAATGATTCACAATCTGATGCTCTCAATGCCATAAGTGAAATTAAGGATCTGAAACCACCATTGAGCTTCTTCAAGTTTTTGCAACCTTTAATGGTGAGAAATTTCAAAGATTTGAGCTCTCCAAATTTATCAGGAAGGTTATTCAGGTGCCCATATGTATCCATAAATAATAATTTCAAACATGTCAGCTGCCCAAATGATTCTAGAAGGCTCACTAAGTTTGAATAGCCACTCAAATTTAGAAACTTCAAACCACATAGATTGCTAAATCTTTTAGGTAATGTAACCAGTTCTCCACATTAAGTTAAAGACAAAAGTTGTAGACATGATAGATTGCCAAAGCAATCTGGAAAAAAGGTAAATGCCTTGTGTAGATGTATAAAAATGACCATATTCCTAAATGAATATTTTATGTTCATTTCTCTATTTGATTAAATCCAATTTAATTAAATTATCCACATTCTTCTATTTTATTAAGTAAATTACTCAGTTTATTTAAATAAAATTCACTATACCCATTTAATGAATAAATCATTTTATTCAATTAAATCCCCCCTATCCACTTTTAATTAAATTCAAATTTAATTAAATAGTTATCCTAAATTGAATAAATCTAATTTATTTAATTTCCCCAAATTACAACCAAATTGAATTAAATTATTTTATTTCAATTAAATCCTATTATCCCTCCATCCACTTGCAAAATCCTACATCTCCCACTTGCCTTCCTAAACCCCTTTCTAATCCCTTCTAGAATCTTCTAATCGCTTCTAATTAGCCTAACCCATCATTCTAAACTTTGTCACATCCCTAAGTAAAGGGAAGTCACTTCTCAAACCTCAAAGTCTTTGATAACCATTAAAGGCTTTCAACCTTCAACTACTTAATCCCCCAAAGTCTCCAATAACCATTAATGGTTAACTCAAACCCTCTTACATGGTTAAAGAATTTGTTTTAACTCAACCTTCACCCAACCCAAGGGTCTCATCAGGCCTTTAATGCTTTGACCATGATTATCTCTTAATCATTTGCACAAAGGTTTATCCTTGGACTAACTCTTAATCCATTGGGTAAGCCTAACTTAAGTTTAACCCTTATCTCTTAGATAACCTTAAGGTCTCCTCAAGCATTTAATGCCTCCAACCCCTTCTCTCAACCCAACCCTATGTTGACACTTGTCACCATTTCATTGGTGCTAATTACAAACATGGATCCCCAACTTTCAAACTCAACCCTTGATTAAACCATTCAATCCTGACCATCCATTGCCCTATTTTTATTATAAATAGAGCTCTCATTCCTCCATTTTGATCATCCTCCAAATTTGTAGTATCACACTTATGCTCAAATACATTTAAGCTCTCATATATCATTTTATGCTCATCATTTAGCCTCTCTTTGGAATAGAAATTAGTCTAAATATGCATGTTTATAATACTTTCTTTATCATTTAGCTCAATCATAGACTAAATATATCATGTTAGGATAGTATTTCATACTAACCTTGTCATCTTATCATCTAGTTTATTGCATTTCTAGAATCATACATAGCTTAGAATACATTTCATTCTAAAATCTATCAAAACATCCCTCGTTCTTGCATTTGCCATCCCTAAACCATTTTGCTCAGTGATCTGAGAGCAAAATTATTGGTTTGAGGGACATTGTGAGATAGAGAACCATGGGACCCTCCTTGGGAAGCTGAGTAATACTTTATTACTCCATAGCTTGCACCAAGAAGTCTTCTGTGTGTGTGTGGACAAGTCATTTTGCAATATTTTCACATATTGAGTTTTATCAACCCACTTTTCCCGCATACATTTCTGGCGCCCACCGTGGGGCTCGAACCCACGTATCAAATCGGTTTTTGAAAATAACCACTTTTGTAGGCATGCGGGAAAAATGAATTAGCGCGTTCAGTTCACTGTTTAGCGCATCCATTAACAGCTTAGCGCATCCAGTACACTGTTTAGCGCATGGAGTCCATCATTTAGTGCGTGAAGTTTATAAATTAGCGCATCAAATCACTAATTTTCCTGTAGGTCTCAGCACGGGAGAAAAACAGAGTAGCGCTTTCGATGCACAGAGTAGCGCATCCAACAAATAGTTTAGTGCATTGGGACATTATCTTAGCGCATCCAGGTTATATTGTAGTGCGTGCAGTCCTTTCTGTAGCGCATCACAAACAGAAGACAAAAATTGAGATTGTAACCGAAATAAAATTTAGACTTGTAGAAGTCCACCAAAATCCAGATTTCTCTGACTATTTGATTAGAATTTTGTAGGACTAACAATTTCTTGCAGGTAGAGCTAGATTTTATTTGTAGAATTACAAATAGTTTTAGATTCTGACTAACTTAGTTAAGTTAGTTAAAATTTAGAGTCATTTTAATTCTTGTTGGATAAAATTGGACTCACCTTACTTTGGGCTGTAAAATGAACCACAACAACAATCTTTTCTTACTTTTCTAGGAGAAAATTTCTCAGTTTGAGTTCTAAAAAGAACAAAACAATCTTTATTTTTGTAAGCAAGGGCTAAAAAGAATATCACCATCCTTTGGTACTTAAAAGGATCAATTTTACATTTTGCAAGAAAAAGGAACCTCACTTTAATAAATTTTGTTTAAAATCAAAGAGGGAAGATCTTCCCCTTTTGATCGATTTCTTTTGTTGACAAAACATCGAATTTACTTTGTTGACCAATTCCTTTTCATAGATCAGAAAATCATTGCCTTGAAAAGATAAAATAAATATCATGTTTTTGTGGAGCAACATCTCCACATAGATTCTAGCAAATCACTGAATTGAAAGGCTAAAAAGAACCAACTTGATTGCTTTGTCTCGAAAGTGGAAGGAATATGCTCTCCCCTTTACTGGGTGATCAAAAATCCAGACCACTCTTACAGCTTTCTGTACTTCAAGCATTTACATCCTTCAGTAGGCCTGCCTTCCCGAGGAGTTGGAATCAACTCTTAAAGCCATTTATGGCCGGTGTGAAGGGAATGACCTAAGTGGGGAACGACTTTGATGCCAAGAATTCCAACCCATTATAATCAAACGTGGAAAATGACGAAAGTCCTTTTCAACGGTTGCGCGCAGCAATTAGCCTTCCCTCAGTATCCTTGAGATACGTAAAGCCTTTGTTCTAAAGGTTGGGAAGCCTCCTGAGGGAGTTTATCACTAACGGTCAAACGAGAAACTTGATTACGAACCATAGAAATAGAAGCTTTGAACCGAGTCAGTAACCAGACATTTATAACATCATAGTGTAAGGGTGGGGAAGAATCTGCCCCCAAGATTACTCACCATATATCTCCCAAGATGACTACTCAATTGTGAAGCGATTCACTTTGAGTTAATTTTTGGCAAAAGGCAAAAAAATGGGCACCCTCTAGGGGGTGACATGGCTGTTTGAGTTGACGGAGTATCGAGACTAGTGGGCTATGATGTTATTTATGACCCTTGACTAAAGAGTCTTTCTGAAGTGTATTATTTGTATCCAAACCTGTTAAAACATTGGGGATTTGAACACATTCTCGCAGAACATACACTTTTTGATAGATTAGGCCAAATGGTTGTACTTTTTGTGCCGTGCTTCCATTTATTACTTCAAAAAATCATCCATCAAACTTGAAAAATTCACAACAAAAGTTCAAAATTCACAAAAACCAAACCAAAGAAAAAATCAGGGCAGTTTAGCGCATAAGAGCAACTTCTTAGCACATGGAGTACTTTTGTTAGCACATCAAAACATCAAGTTAGCGCATCGGGTTCAAACAGTAGCATTTTTATCATAGGTCAAATCAGTGTTGACACATTTAGCGCATCAGAAAAATAGTATAGTGCGTGGAAGCAACAACTTAGCGCGTAGAAACTAAACATTAGCGCATAAAGTCCAACAGTTAGCGCGTGGCAGACCCAGGATAGCGCATAGCTTTTTCAATAGTTAGACAACAATTTTAAACAGTCTAAAACTTTAGCGCGTGTTTGGGGGCAGCCTAGCATGTGTGGTTATTATTTTAGCACATAGAGGCGTTTCAGTAGCGCATGTAGTCTCTGTTCTAGCGCGTGATCAAAAACAGAAAAACAAAGGGCAAAACCGGAAATTTTTTTGAAATTTTCAAAAACATTTTTAGAAGCTTTTTTCCATCAACTTCATTTTTCATCAAAGCAGAGTGACAAACAAACCACTAAAACTATTTCTTGAGCTAAATTTGTGCCAAAACAAAAGTTGTCATAATCCTAAATGAATCACGTGATAGAAGATGTCTCTCTTATCATAATCCAGAGACCTCATCATTAGTATCAACAGAATCCTTTACCATCTTACGAATTTTATCTCAAAACACTTGTTTAAAATTTTCAAATTGTCAAATCAAGTTTCCAGATCGGGAGGCTTTTATCCATATCATTTGACACGCTTTGTCGTGAAGGGGCATCTAAACCTTCACTTTGATAGAGTAAGATTTAAAATTTTCAGAAACAAGAATCAACTGAATCCAAACAAATCAAAGGAAACCATTGATCACTCATCCATGACTAATCCCCTTATTCTGAGAAGAAAAAACCTTTATCGTAATATCACGTTGAAGAAACAACAACCTAGTTTTTCCAAATTCGTCAAGAGAAATAAGTTTTTATATATCAATCGTCAACTCTTCAAATCTCATCGAGTATTCCTTCATCACGTCAAATAGTATATCCAAAACAAATCCAACAAATTTGACAAAGAACCATTGAAGACAAGAGCCTACTGTCAAAAATCTTCTTTTAATCAAGTCATAAACCGCGGAGGAAAGATCAATCCAGCATTCTTGCCCGACGAGTCCATAACTTATAACACATCTCGACCAGAACCACCCACCCTCGAACAACACATTGAAGAGGATTTTGTCCCCTTCATCACTGAAAGTTTCTACTAAAATACCTATTACTCGTTCTCAAAAGAACCAACAAAGCAAGACACACGCAAAATCAAGTATGAATCGCAGATTGTCAAATCCTTTTGAAGTTCCACACTCGGAAGAGCCTAAAATTCCTGAAGCACTTCTTCAGGAATGTCAAGAAAATCCTTCATTCCAAAAACTTATCGAAAGGCTTATGGAGAATGACAAAGAAAAGTATCTACTCATGCTCACAAGTAAAGGCGTTAAAATTCTCGAAGATTTAGACATAAACATCTTTCAAACCGGATCTCGACAATATGCATATCAAGAACAACAAAGAGAAGAAGAAACTCACATACCTGAGCAGCATACTTCAGCTCAAAACTCCAGAACAAAACATACCGTTTACTACACCTTTTCAGCTAAGAACAAATACAAGGGAAGAACTCTTCCCTCGGCAAGATAGTGCACCAGAAACAACGTGTACCAGAAATGCGTATACCTGAGCTCGAAACTCCAGAACAAAACATACCGTTTACTACACCTTTTCAACTAAGAACAAATACAAGGGAAGAACTCTTCCCTCGGCAAGATAGTGCACCTTTGGTTGCTCTTACTCAATAAATGCAAATGTTGCAAAGACAAATGCAAGATATGCAACAAGGGACAACATTGTGGTACTCTTTAAACGAAATATGTCCTTATCCATTTGACAGAAGATTGAACATGGTACCTTTTCCTCCAAACTCAGATGTTCCCAAATTTGACAAATATGATGGGAAAAGTGATCCCCGGGATCATGTTCAAGAATTTTGCACCATGAGTCTTGAATTTTCTCATGATGACACCTATCTGATGAGGTTATTCCCAAGAAGCCTGGGAGGACAAACAATGGAATGGTTATCCAAGATTACACCACCTCTCAGATCATTTGATGAATTGGTTAACAAATTCATAACCCAATATTCCTATAATATTCAACATGCCATAACCATGCTAGATGTCTATAATACCAAACAAAAGAACAATGAAACATTCATGATATTCCTTCAACGCTGGCGACGTATGGTATCACGATATCCTCGAGATATTCCTAAAAAGGAGAAAATGGAAATCTTCATCGATAACTTGAATGGTGAAATGAGTTACAGACTAAAAATTCAATGCATACCATCTTTCGCCAAATTGATTGAAAATGGCATTCAAGTAGAGGAAGCATGTGTCAAAAAGGGAACACTCAAATTCTACAAGGAAGGAACAAACTCATCAAACTACAATAATCAGAACAACACCAACCTTGACAAATCTCAATTTTGGACTCGAAACAAAAACGAAGGCAACAATGAATCATATGATCCCAAATCAAAGCAACCAATGCTTGCATTATCAGGAAATCCTCAAAATACGAAAAATCCTAAAAATGCTAATCTTGGTGCTAACACATATGCACCAAACACTGATCAAGGACAACTCAACACAAACAACACCAACGATAATCAAAACAAAAACATGAATCCAGGACCTAACAACAATTCACGCAACAACACAAACAATTTCCAAAAGCGTATCTTCACACCACTAGGACAATCATTAGAATCAGCATTCAGAGAACTTTTGGCAAACAAGATTCTTTCTTTGCCTCCAATCAGCAACTATGAACCCCCAATCAAACCACCTTGGTGGAATGATTCACATTATTGTGATTTCCATCGTAACAAAGGTCATAGAATGAATGATTGCATAAGATTGAAACACCTGGTACAGGACATGATTGATTGAGGTGACTTAATGGTGGATGGTCTCAAAACAAATAATGATCACGGAGCCTTCAAAAATCCTCTCCCAAATTACAACAAAGATGGAGCATCAACCTCAGATGATACACGTGGAGCTCGTATCAATCATATCTACAACAACACCATCAACCACATATCAGCTGAAGATCATCACGTCAATGTCATCACCATTCGAGATCGACATGATCATGAATCTGTCAATGTAACAACCCAAACTCAGAAATATGTCTTGAAAGGACATACTACACCTGCAAATACCACATCAAAAATCCAATATGACTTGGTTAGCCAACTACGCAAAACTCTAGCTCAGATATCTATACTAGAATTGTTGAAACTATCACCTAAGCGCAAAGACATATTGGAACAAGCGCTATTGGAAACAAATGTACCTCAAAATCTGGATACAGATAGATTTCAAGCCATGGTCGCCCATATGATAGGACCTCATAACCTCACCTTCTCAGAGCATGACAATACTTCCTTGAGTCATCCGCATAATACTCCTCTCCATATTGAAGTCATTGTTTGCAAACACCAAGTAAAAAGAGTCTTAATAGATGGAGGAGCCGGACTTAATATATGTACTTTAAAGCTTATCCGTGCATTAGGCTTCTCAGAAGAATCTATTAATCCCTGCAAGAAGATTACCATAAAAGCATATGATGATGAGGAAAGGTCCTCTAAAGGAACTGTGATATTACCTATTCAAGTGGGACCAGTGCAAAAGGATACTGTATGTCAAGTCTTAGACATAGATCTAACCTACAATATTTTGTTAGGACGACCCTGGATACATGAAATGCAAGCAGTACCTTCTACGTATCACCAGTGTGTCAATTTTCCTTATGATGGACAAGAAATCTCCATATCAGCTGATCATAATCCATTTCAACATTGCAATGCAATGGGGGCAGCCCAAGACAGTTTGGTTCCTCATAATAGAGAAAAGCAGCGATCCTTGACGTCAGATCTACAAATAGCAAAGCCCAACTCCTTATTTGGAGACTTCAAGCAGAAGATGCAAATCAAAGACCAGGGCATGGGAGAATACTCTTTGGAGCCTTTATGTTTGGCCAAATTGCCAACATCACCTAGATCTCATGGTTTGCCTACTACATCAACACATCTGGCCACTCAGCCCATCACTAAATTTGATGGTACCTTCATCCAATTGGGTACTCTAGCACATGAATCAGAGGACAAGGACATTCTTAGTTGGTTATACAAAGATGAAGAAGAAAATCATAGAGCAGCTGCTCTGGACATTGTTCTACCGACACACTTGTATGGAAAAGGATACTTGATCATGAAACAAATGGGATATGATGGTAAAGGACCTCTTGGGAAACGTAAGGAAGGAGTCACTGAACCTATAGATCTTCCTTCACAACCTAGTAGAAACAAAGCAGGAATGGGTTCTAAACTCACGTTCCTATTAAGAAAGCCGCCCAACACAACTACAAAACCTCAATGGAAGGTAAAAAAGAAGTACAAAGAAGAATCCTAGCAGGAAGCACTCTTTGAATCAACAAAAACAATCTGCAAGGCACGTGAACGTCAAGATCAGAAGTTGCATCAGAGAAAACTTCTAAGCCACAAGAAGGCCATATCTGTAGCAGTAACGCATATTTCAACACCAATGTCTCAAGAACAAATCATGTCATCTCCAGATACCGTCATTCCTCCTCGAGGAAGCACAGTCTATGAACAAATCCAGAAAGTGGAAGATGGATTGGACACAGAATCAACACAAAATATCAAAATGGTATCCATTATCAAAAATTTGTTTTCACCATACAACATACCTGTTTACAGCACAAATAGAATCTGGGATGATGCCTATGAGACAGATTCCAATGAATATGAATGGGGTACCTGCTCCAATGCTACTACAAATATTCTGGATGATACTGATTCTATATCCCTTTCTCAAGAAGAACATAACGTAGAAGATAGACCTCTTGAATTTGGACCACAAAATATCTATGACACCAAGGAAAGCGAACAGAAACATTACGAACAAGTCTATGTGGAAGATGATACCATCGAAGACCTCGATGAAACCCTGGACTTCTTTAAAACAAAGAAAAATCACAATGAACACTCTGTCCTAACACTTACAGTAGCAGAACTTGATCCACCCCACGATTCCTTACCGCTTGTCTTTCCTGACCTCATCAACTGGGATGAACCTAAAATCTATGATATACCAATTTTCTCAGATGATGAGTCTATTATCCATTACCTATGTACCGTAAATCTAGAAACAAGCTCTACCAGTGAACAAAATAACGATGTCTGTCAATCAGGGAGTGCCAAGTCTCTCAGTCACAAAAATAAACCAAATAAAGGATCTGATGCTGAAACCCAGTCAATGGCAGCTCTAGATCACACAAAAGTAAAAATAAAAGATGCATTTGAAGGTGAAAACCTTTTTAAGGAACCTGATGATGGGAGACTTGACACTCTTCCTGAACACTTTCATGAGCGATCACCCATTTTGATTGAGCCCACTCAATCAATCAACATTGGTACCACAGAAGTAGCCAGAAACATACACCTTGCAGAATCTCTGACAGAGGAAGAAAGATCGACATTCATCATCTTCTTTAAAGGACAACAAATTAACTTTGCTTGGTCATATGCTGATATGCCCGGAGTAGATCCACACTTAATCATGCATCACTTGTCCATTTCTACAGGAGTTAAGTCGGTCAAGCAAAAGCTACGAAAGATGAATCCACAAGTGGCACTCATGGTCAAAACTAAACTGAAGAAATTATTAAATGTCGGATTCATCCGACCCATTGACTATGCAGAATGGATTTCCAACATCGTTCCAGTATCAAAACCAGATGGTAGTATCAGAATATGCACTGACTTCAGGGACGTCAACAAAGCTTGTCCAAAAGATGACTTTCCTCTACCCAATATTGACATAATTGTAGATCTCACAGCAGGCCATGCAATGCTCTCACTAATGGACAGTTTCTCAGGCTATAATCAAATTAAAATAGCTCCTGAAGATCAAGATAAAACAACATTCACTTGTCCTTGGGGAACGTACTGTTGGAATGTTATCCCTTTTGGCTTAAAGAATGCAGGGGCCACTTATCAAAGAGCAATGACAACAATATTCCATGACATGATGCACACATTTATGGAAGACTATGTGGATGATTTACTTGCTAAATCTTTCACCAGAGCTGAACATCTTGACATCCTAACAAAGATCTTTGATCGATTGGAGAAATTCCAAGTCAGGCTCAACCCTAAGAAGTGTGTCTTCGGGGTTACATCAGGCAAGTTACTAGGCTACATAGTCTCAGCTAAAGGTATTGAAGTTGATCTAGCAAAGGTACAAGCTATTATGGACATGCCACCACCACAGAATATCAGTCAACTCAGATCTCTACAGGGATGACTTCAATCAATCAGGCGATTCATCGCTCAACTAGAGGATAAAAGTCTACCATTTAACCATTTACTACACAAAAATATACCATTTAGATGGGAGACCAAGTGTGCGAAATCTTTTCACCAAATCAAACAGTACTTGATGAATCCACCAGTTCTAGTACCACTAGTCGTAGGAAAGCCACTTATCCTATATATCTCAACAACAGATATATCGTTGGGGGCACTATTGGCACAAGAAGATCAACAAAGAAAGGAACGAGCCATATATTACATCAGTCAGACATTGAATGGCTATGAACTCAACTATACATTCATTGAAAAGGCTTGCCTAACAGTGGTCTTTGCATCTCAGAAGTTTCAACATTATATGCTAGCACACACCATTAAGCTAGTCGCAAAAATTGATCCTCTCAAATATCTACTCAGCAAGGCAGCTCTTACAGGCCGATTGGCTAAATGGGTCATGATTCTCAGTGAATTCGACATCCAATACACAGAAAGACGAGCCATCAAAGGACAAGCAATTGCAGGTTAGCTGGCTGACGCACCACTACCAGGAAAATAAACCATGGAGATTGAATTTCCAGATAGGGATGTTCTTGCTCTTTCTCCCAAATAATGGACCCTATACTTTGATGGATCCTATACACAACATGGTTCAGGGGCCGACATTCTATTCATCACTCCTGAAGGACACACTATGCCAAGATCATATAGGCTTATGTTTCCCTGCACAAATAATGTGGTTAAATATGAGGCATTGGTTATAGGCATCAAAATGGCCGTCGAATGGAAAATCACAGAGTTAAAAGTCTATGGAGACTCACAACTAGTCATCAATCAAATCAACAACAACTATCAGACAAAGGATGACAAGCTACTACCCTACAAACAAATGGTGGATGACTTCAAATAGTATTTTGTGCACATCACCTTTGAACAAATACCAAGATTGAGCAACAAAGTAGCTGATGCAATGGCTACTATCGCTTCACTACTACAAATTCTAGAGCAACAGAGTCGTTACGAGTTCCTGGTAGAGCAACTATTCTCCCCCGCCTATGACCACTCCGAATCCCAGGTTATCTATGCCTTGACTGGTTCAGATTCTCCGTTATATGGACCAATATACAAATACCTCAAGCACAATATCTTACCCATTGACCAATCCCGTAACCAAAAACGTAACTTTATCCGACAAGCCACCTGTTATACCCTTACTGCTGATACCTTATATCGTCAAGGTCTAGATGGTACTCTTCTTCGTTGCCTTGATCGTAATGATTCTGATTCTGCTTTACACGAGCTTCATGAAGGTATTTGTGGCACACATTCAAGTGGCACTACTCTTGCTAAAAAGCTTCTATGAATGGGATACTATTGGCCTACAATGGAAAAAGACTCATATCACTTCGCCAAGAAATGTCCTAAATGCCAGATCCATGGCAATCTGATACATGCACCAGCATAGGAACTACAACCATTTACAACATCCTGGCCCTTTTGTCAGTGGGGACTAGACCTGGTTGGAAAAATTCATCCTTCATCTTCAAATGGACACAAGTTCATTATAACTGCAACAGAATACTTTACCAAATGGATTGAAGCAGTTCCCATGACCACAGTGACTGGGAAACAAATTGCCTCTTTTATCCTAAATTATCTGATTTGCAGATATGGTATTCCAAGTTCCATCATCACAAATAATGGATGACCTTTCAAAAACCAAGATGTATAGGAACTATGTGAAAAGTTCAAAATCCAACATCAGTTTTCTACACCATACTACCCACAGGGCAATGGTCAAGCAGAAGCATCTAACAAGAAAATCTTGAAAATCCTAAAGAAAATAGTCAATGATGCAGGCAAAGATTGGCACATTCAACTCAATCTAGCACTTTGGGATTACTGAACCAGCATCCGCACACCTACAGGAGCAACACCATACTCACTGGTATATGGATTAGAGGCCATTTTACCCCTAGAAGTAGAAATTCTGTCTCTCAGAGTCTCTTTGAAAGGTTTAATCCTAGATGAAGAGTATTGAGTTAACCGACTGCAAGAACTTGAATTATTAGATGAAAGACGCCAACATGCTTACACCCATCTCAAAGCATATCAGCAACGCATGTGTAGAAGCTACAATCACAAGGCCATTCCCAGAAACTTTAAAGTTGGTGACCTAGTCCTCAAAGAAAATCCAAGAAATCAGCAAGATTGAAAAAAGAAAGGGAAATTTGAACCTAACTGGTTGGGTCCCTATGTCATCATATCAGTCTATGGATCAGGTGTCTATCAGCTTACCACTTCAGAAGGAGATGTGCTCGATGAACCAACTAACAACATCCATCTAAAAAAGTACTATACTTAAATAGCCGAGTGCACGGAAAAAGCCAACAAAAACAATCAAAAAAATCAAAAAAATCCAGAAAAAGCAAAAACAAAGTATAATAAAAACAACTAGTGAAAACCTAGTAAACAGGTGCTCTTGTGAAAGAATGGCTCCTCTATCTATCTCCATGCTATTTTATCTATACAAACGTTATCGGCCATCGCCCGACACTTAGCACATATCCATTCAGGACATACTTAGCATAGTCACTATCCTGGTTTATCCATCTATATCCTCTTACCACATTCCACCATGGCTTGGAAATCACTGTACATGATCATATCAAAGAGGCACACTCAGCTAGGGGCATTAACTTATTCAAAACTTGCAAAACATTCAAGACATCAAAACTATTGCAAAAACTTAGAAGCATGACATCCAACAACCAAAAACTATGCTTCATCGCAAAAACAAAACAAAACAATTCACAAAAATACCAAGGATGGATGATTTTCTGAAATACTAAATGTAGCATTATCGCATAAAAATCTTGACTATTTTGCATTTTGAACTTTTTAAATTATTGGAATCTTTTCCTTTTCTCACTAAAAGGCTTCAAAGCTAGAGATCATGGGGAACTTCCAATATTTTCTTAGTCTTCTGTCTGGGAGGCAATCACTTGTACTGTGTGAATCCTTGCCTCGAGACGTGATACATCAAATATCACTGAGGCCTGATTCCACTTCACGCATACAAATGATTTAATCTTGTTTGTTTACGCAATACGCACTCAGGTCGTTCTGGTTCAATTATACCTAGACGCTTGTGCTATCTTGCAAGATCAAACATCATGTAAATTTTTCTCAGGTCATCATGGTTCAATTATACCATTATGATTGTATAAATTTTCAACATATCCTAAACAAATCAATGCTCAATGATGAAACCTACAAAGAAAGCAAATAAAATATGGTTGTATCGGGATGGCAAAATGCAAAATGAGGATGCTCTAAAAAAAAAAACATTAGTTGCATATCATTTTACAATTAGTTGCATATCATTATCATACATCTCATTTTTACGGTACATCTCACAACATATCAAATCATACATCTCATTTTCAAGATACATCTCATAGCATATCAAATCATACATCTCATTTTCAAGATACATCTCACAGCATATCAAATCATACATCTCATTTTCAAGATAAATCTAAAGCATACATCCTGCATCATACATTATACATTTAAGCATTGCATCATCATAAAGTAACAAAATAACCCACATAACATGCATCCATATAAACACATCACATGATCAAAGAAAATGGTGCCGAATATATATATCTCAAAATGATCAAAATGTACAAAATGTGTCAAAACACTATGTCCAGTACAGAGAATACACCACTCAAAAATACAATAGAGACCATGTCTCTCACATATGACTATCCCTTGATGGAGATGGTCTCGCTCCAGATGTCCCTACTCCTGGATCTCCAGGAGGGTCCTGTCTCGGTGGCCCTGTGACACCTCGGCTCTCAGATCGTGACCCAGCATCTCGAGATCGACTAGATGTCGACTGTGCAAAGCTCTGTACTCAGTGATCCCTGGGTACTGCAGCCTCATAATGCCGCCGATAGTACTCTACCTCCTGAGCTCTCAATGCCAACTCTCTCAGGGTGTCTCTCATCGGACCACCCGTCGTTGCTCTCTGCTTGTTGGATACTAGCTCCTCCGCTCGTCCTCTCCTCTCTATCTCAGTATCTCGCTCCATGGTCAACTATGCAATCTGCCGCTGATGTGTCAACATCCGTGCCTGTAGCTGCTGTACAATAACCTGTAGGGTCCGGATCTGAGCATCCTCAATATGACCCGAGACTCGAACTCGTAGCGGTACCTATGCAGGGGGAACCCCTCCCACTCAACCTGTCCTCGGTGCTGGAGGTGGGAGTACATTTGTCCTCCTCCTTTGTGTTGGTTGCCTAGCCTCCTCCATGTCACCCACTGCATCTAGAGCCTCCCCCACTCTCCCCTCTCCACCGGCTCCAATAGCCAATCCACCTCTCCCCCTATCTCACTGCTCTCTCCACACCTCTATCTCCTCTCCTCCCTCTATCTCCCCACCTCCCTCTAGCTCCTCTCCCTCATCCTCCTCCTCCATCATCCCCATCATCTCCGTCGTCTCCCTCATCTCCCTCCTCCTCATCGTCATCAAATGCTGGCCTCATCTCCTCAGGATCAGATATCTTGGCCATCGCCCGCGTAGCAAACAATCTAGCAAACTCATCAGTCATGCCTGCATCCAGAATCTTAGGAGCATAATCCCATATCTGCCCTACTAACCCCACAAACTCCTCCATCGCCACTGCATTATCAATGGTCGGCCCCCAATCAGCTACATCCTACCTCCGCTGTGCATAAAGGCAAGCTCCCTGTGGTATACCCTACTGGTGCCCAAACTGCCTCAAAACTCGGGTCACTACAAACCTCTCTATAACAAACGGGGTCCTCCCGATCAGGTATCTAGTCATAAATACAAAGGGCATCTCTAGCCCATCCTCAGCCCACACCTCACATCCTGTATACGGTCGCCAGGTGATCGTATAAATGTCATCTAACACTCTCCTCCAGTGCTCTAGTTTGCCCAGCTTATGCTGGACAACTAGACCCCTGTATCCGTAGGCATATGCCGCTCCTACGGGTCTGTCCCTGTCTGCTAGTGGCCTTGCCGCTGGAATGTGCTCCCAGCACCATACCTGTAATAATGTCACGCCAGCTGCAAACTGCCGTAACCAAGGTATACCACCTCATGCAGACCCCTGTATAGATGGGCCAGCATAGCTAACCCCCATGAAAACCTCCGGCCCTATGTGACCATCTCCTCCAAAACCAGCCCCCATCCCACCGAAAATCCCTTTGACCTGCGATTAGGACAAAGGAATCCACCAATAAGCTCTGCTAGTACGGATGACAGTGGTGCGTAATCCAAATCTAGGAACTCCTGCCACGTGATCTCATAGCCGCAGACCGTATCATCATGGAAAATACGGCATAGTGCCTTTGTCCCACCCTCCTCCGACTGCTCATATGGTAGTAGTGCACCTACTATAGGAATGCGCAGGATCCTGTAACAGTCCTCTGGTGTGACTGTCATCTCTCCAGTAGCAAAATGGAAGGTGTTCATGTCGCTATGCCACCTCTCTGCAAATGCTGTCAGTAGTCCCCGATTCACAGTGAACCGAGGCATATCCAAGAGGGAAGTCAAACCACATCTCTCGATGATATCGAGATCGGCCTACGACAACCGCAGTCTCAATGTCCACGGTCTCGAAAATCTCTCCCGCGACTAGACCACACCCAATCGCTCCTGTCAAACAAGAAAAACAAATCCAATATCAGTTTCCACATCAAAACAATGATATCAAAATCAAACTCACATCAACAACATGAAACAATTTGCTCATCTACATCAAGTTCAAAATCCTATCATTTCATATCAACTTGTAAAACAACTCAAGTTCTCAAAAACCATATCAAAGCTTGTAACACAACTCAAGTCCCCAAAATCACATAAACTTGTAACACAACTCAAGTTTCCCACCCATATCAGCTTGTAAAACAACTCAAGTTTCCAACCCATATCAGCTTGTAACACACATCAGGCTTCACACATTGAACTTGAAATAGAACACACAAATAAATCATATTTTGATCAACACAACACATTGATATCTATGTAACTTGAAATATCACAAATCAAAACAAGTTATATCAACACTCATATTGAACAAATCCATACAATCATGACAGCACAACACAATTTTTTTTACAAATCTACTCATCTTGCAAAAAATTTTCAGATGCGCTAAAACAGATACCCAATGCGCTAAAAATCCCCTACGCGCTAGGCTGTCTTTCCTACACGCTATTCTATTTACCCTATGTGCTAGATTGACTCTACGTGCTAATCTTTTCCCCCCATGCACCACCTAACCTTCTCCATGCGCTAAACTTAGCCAACGCGCTAATCTACACCTCCTAGGTGCTACCCGTTTGACCCTATGCGCTAGGTTAACCCTACGTGCTAAATTCCCTTACCCATGTGAACCCCTATGACCCCTATGTGCTAGGTTAACACCACGTGCTAACTTGCTGACCTGATGCACTACCCGACTATCTCCATGCACTATTCTACATCTATGTGCTAACCTATTTTTTTTATGCGCTACCCTATTCGTTTCGGACGCGACCCCTATATTCGACTTGATGGGCTACTTCAAACTTCGTATACGCTAATCTACGCCCTTGACGCGCTAAACCACTAAAACCGAACTTTGAAAATAAAAAAACGACTAAAAATGATCAAATGAAAAGTCAAAAGAGGGTCAAAAATGTTGACTTATTGGTGGTCCATATGCTGCAAGTCTCCGGTACCTCCGAACGTGCTCGAAATGGTGTCTAGGATACAGAATAGGCATTTTCTCTACAGACCAAATTCTCTTTCTCTAAAGTCAACAAAGCACAAATGAATCTAATTCAAGCCCTTTTCCCCTTTTATAGGAAGAAAATGAAATTAGGGTTAGCCGACTGGACCTGTAATATGGTCGCGGTCTCTCCTATACCATAACATTTGTAATTTATCGGGAGATGAATCAATCGACACACATTTCACATGAACGAAATCCAACACATCATATGCAACTCATCAAATTAAATCAAAAATTTTCAAAATATTGATTCATCTCCCGAGGGGGCATCACCATCAAATATCGAATCTGGGGCATCACACATCAAATCAAATCTGGGGCACGACTTGCAAATCAAAGAGCGATACAAGAATTGCATTTGATCATAAATCACAAAAACACATCATTTTCTTTGAAATAACATGTGCACACACGTCACTTCAAAGAGGGGCAAAATGTAGACGTATAAAAATGACCATATTCCTAAATGAATATTTTATGTTCATTTCTCTATTTGATTAAATCCAATTTAATTAAATTATCCACATTCTTCTATTTTATTAAGTAAATTACTAAATTTATTTAAATAAAATTCACTATACCCATTTAATGAATAAATCATTTTATTCAATTAAATCCCCCCTATCCACTTTTAATTAAATTCAAATTTAATTAAATAGTTATCCTAAATTGAATAAATCTAATTTATTTAATTTCCCCAAATTACAACCAAATTGAATTAAATTACTTTATTTCAATTAAATCCTATTATCCCTCCATCCACTTGCAAAATCCTACATCTCCCACTTGCCTTCCTAAACCCCTTTCTAATCCCTTCTAGAATCTTCTAATCGCTTCTAATTAGCCTAACCCATCATTCTAAACTTTGTCACATCCCTAAGCAAAGGGAAGTCACTTCTCAAACCTCAAAGTCTTTGATAACCATTAAAGGCTTTCAACCTTCAACCACTTAATCCCCCAAAGTCTCCAATAACCATTAATGGTTAACTCAAACCCTCTTACATGGTTAAAGAATTTGTTTTAACTCAACCTTCACCCAACCCAAGGGTCTCATCAGGCCTTTAATGCTTTGACCATGATTATCTCTTAATCATTTGCACAAAGGTTTATCCTTGGATTAACTCTTAATCCATTGGGTAAGCCTAACTTAAGCTTAACCCTTATCTCTTAGATAACCTTAAGGTCTCCTCAGGCATTTAATGCCTCCAACCCCTTCTCTCAACCCAACCCTATGTTGACACTTGTCACCATTTCATTGGTGCTAATTACAAACATGGATATCCAACTTTCAAACTCAACCCTTGATTAAACCATTCAATCCTGACCATCCATTGCCCTATTTTTGCTATAAATAGAGCTCTCATTCCTCCATTTTAATCATCCTCCAAATTTGTATTATCACACTTATGCTCAAATACATTTAAGCTCTCATATATCATTTCATGCTCATCATTTAGCCTCTCTTTGGAATAGAAATTAGTCTAAATATGCATGTTTAGAATACTTTCTTTATCATTTAGCTCAATCATAGACTAAATATATCATGTTAGGATAGTATTTCATATTAACCTTGTCATCTTATCATCTAGTTTATTACATTTCTAGAATCATACATAGCTTAGAATACATTTCATTCTAAAATCTATCAAAACATCCCTCATTCTTGCATTTGCCATCCCTAAACCATTTTGCTCAGTGATCTGAGAGCAAAAACATTGGTTTGAGGGACATTGTGAGATAGAGAACCATGGGACCCACCTTGGGAAGTTGAGTAATACTTTATTACTCCATAGCTTGCACCAAGAAGTCCTCTGTGTGTGTGTGGACAAGTCATTTTGCAATATTTTCACATATTGAGTTTTATCAACCCACTTTTCCCGCATACACCTTGCATTCCATCATATTTAAAAATAGTAACGATTTGAGTTGCTGGCCATTTTATGACAATAGAATAAATTCAAAAATTGCAGAGCAGGTAGATTTTCAATTTTCTGAGGATGTGTAGTGAGATTACTACATGTACTTAGGTCAAGACTATAACCAGTCAAAGCTTGTTGGAACCTTCACCAGTGCATCACAACCTTCTAAGTATAAGTATACCAGAGAAAATAGGTTGTCAAAACTTTGGAGCAGAGTAGGAATCTTTGCAGAATTTCTCAAATATAAGAAATGGAAAAATACTAGTAGCTGCACATCATTTTTAAAATAAGACACAGGAATTAAATAAACTAATTAGTTAAAAACAATATTGTAGAGCTCAAAGATATCTCTCATTTTATAAAGAGAGATGGCACTTACCTCATCAACATTGTCACTATCAGCTCCCTTTAAAACACTCAATCCTTTGAGTTGTTTGAGATGTATGGATAAATTCTCCTGAATCTCTAAATACTTTAGACTTACAAAGCTACTTTGGCATATTCCATTCAACTCAACTTAACAGATTTTGGGAGTCTAAAAAAATTCAGACTTCCTCCCTTAATTTTAAAAACATCACTAACTGTGCAGGCTGAAATTCCAATCCCCTCCGTATTCTGCAACTTATCTTAAAATATTCCCAATTCAAATATCAGAATTTGTTCAAAAACCTAATAAAAATTATTTAGAAGAGCAAAACAAAATCTGATACCCGCTGGCAAACAAATTAATGAAGTAAAAAGTTAAACAATTTAAAACTTGAACCAGATATACGTGCCCATCTTGTAGAACATCCTGAAAAGATCTCAGCTCCAAAATTCTATCTTGTTGGGACAACCATCTTCCTCTTGCATTTACCATATCACGAACTTTCACCCTCCTATGTCTTTCCAGATAAAACTGGGGCGTTTCCTCCTTGGTACCCCACGAAAAGGAGTGAACTTGTTTATCATCATCATCATCATCATCATCATCAATATAGAGTTTTACAAGTGCAGCATCCTGAAGCACTTTAAGTTGGACCTTTCCAACGACCACACTGACTTCTTTTGTTGTTCTTTCATAAAAAAGCAAACAATGTCTAAAAAGGCCTCCTTAGAAAGATCGTCCAAACTTCTGTATTCCTCATCCACCACACCTCCAACGTCTCCACTAACTGCTATGGATTCCATGAACAATTCCTTGAGAGACTTAACTTCTGAGGCACTAGAAAGATGTTTTTCAAATATGTGCCCAATTAGTTCTATAACTAAAGAATCCCACCGCACATATTCACAATTTGCTATTGTTCATAAAACTTTTTTCGAAGGGGAAAGCATTACCTAGTCCGACGGCTTAAATCACATTTCAGAAAGGCTGGCCTTACCTGATTACATATATTCTAAGTTTCCTTCATCTGGAACCATAAAAACTCTAACTTGATTTGGTTTTTATTAAACATCATATTCTAAGTTTCCTTCATCTGGAATCATACTTGTTTTTTCATATTCTAAGAAAATTTCACTTTGTATAAAGACCACATGGATATATGCAAAAAATTAGTACCTGGTTTAGGATCTTGTCCCTTTGTTGGAAGAAGAAAGAGAGGAGCGTTGTCCAAAACACCAACCACAACTCCAAGGGTGAAATCTTTATAGGTATTTCTTATCTGTGACTCAATCTTTTGAAGATCCCTTGCATCCACGGAAGCTTTGAAAAGCCCATACAGCCATGAAAAATAAAAGTTAAAAAGGCAAACCTGGTTAAATCAGTGAAATCATGGTTAAAAGGAAATGAAAAAAATTATAATTATTAAAATCAAATTAAACCTAATATTAAATTTTTTAATTTTTTAATTTTTTAATTTTTAATTCATATAGGAGAGAGTTTGTTGCAGACCTGTTCCGAAATACTTTAATACAATATTTAAAATAGAAAAGTTCATATCATCATCTGATCTAGAAGAAGAAATCAGGAACTAAAAGTTAACACACTTTAAAACAAATGACAAACTACAAAGTATAACATACACTTTTGAAATTATTATTTAATTATTTATTTTAAATTCTTTTAACTAGCATATATATCTTAAAAATTCTTTTACTTTAAAAATTAGAAATTTGCATCATTAAATTCAAATCAAATTAAATATGTAATAATAATTAAATCATTAAAATCATGTATTCTGTTTTATATGATGGAAATAAAAAAAATTAAAAATTAAAAATTAAATTAAATCTTTTAAATGGAAACGTGTCCATTAAGTTTTCTTTCTTTGTTTTGTTTAATGAAGATTGTTTATATTATCATATATAAAATATTTTTGCATATATTTAAAAAACAGGTACCTAGAAAGAGTTAAATTTTAATAGTTCAAAAAAAGCTTGGAATAAAACACAATTACAAACCACTACATAAAAAGAAAGAACACTAGGACAAGCAAAGGCATACATTGGTGGGATTCAAAGTGTGCACATGAAGCTATCGACCATCATTATCATTTTTTTAATCTTCAATAACATCACTAATAGGACACATAACAAGACCCATCCCTTATGTTTTCAGAGATTTTAATATATGCCTAGATTCAACAAATAAAGCTACGTTGATCATATCCCTTATGTTATCAAATATTTTTATTTAATAATTAAAATTATTTTGATCTCTATCTCTTATATTATTAGAGAATTTACATTATTTAATTGTAACGTTAAAGACATATACTCTCCAACCTTAAATTTATAAATAATAAAAGAGAAGTTAGCAGTGATAGCTCAAAGATATAATGTTTAATATACCATAATATTTAAAATATTTAAAATTTGTCTTTATTAAATTTAAATTAGTATGTCCCATGTTACTTATATACTTATTTTTCCCAAAAATTAGCTATCATTTTCATAACAAATTGGTTTATTTTTCTTTAAAGTAAGTGCATTAAAATGTGAAATTATACATTATCATTATGTAATGGTGAAATTGTATACTCACATTATTTTTCATATTTTGGATTCATTTTGAAGGAATGTATTGATACAATAGTAAAACGTAGTGATTTGTGTGTTAAATTTAATTCTCTTAACTAGTAATAATTTTTGGTTTCACGGTAATCTACATCAAGTTCAAAGGTTGGTGATGATGTGGCACAACCCATGTGAAGTTCTTGAATTATGTTTTGGTGTGATCAAGAGCGAATTTATTGGGAATGTGCAAAGTGCTTAGTGGAATGAGCTAAGGCTTTGACTTTGTACCAGATCGAGTTGCTATGATGAGTTACGATCACTCAGTAGTTGATATTGATTTTTAATTGATTGATGGATCTGTAATGAGTTGTAAAATATCTGTCATGATCTATGTTGTAAGTCTTAGGGTTTTGTAACCAACTAAGTTGTTAAGGTTATTTATATCGGTATAGTTGATGTTTGTTGTGTTGGTGGTTTTTGTGAAGAGTGTGAAGCTGAACCAGAGTGTTGCAGATTTGGAGTAGAATTGGATCTGATCAAGCAAGCAGCTAAGTGCTAAACCTAGATAATTCATTGTTGTTCCCTAACAGTTGCAGAAACTAATATCCCTTAACCAGGTAGCTCAACATCTGAGTGTTAAGTCCTCTTGTGAGGTTGATCCTAATAGGTCAAAGCTCCTAACAGGGCTCATCATCTAAATCTCTTAACCGGGTGACTCCTAATAGGGTATGCTCCTAATAGGGCATCATTGTAAGCTTCTAACCAGGCTAAGCTCCTAACAGGGCACATTCCGAAAGAGTGCACAATTATTGTGGGTACCAATTCCCACCGTGTTTTTTCCCTATTTGATTTTCCACGTGAAAAACATGGTGTTCATATGGTGAATATTTTTATGTGTTGTTATGTTTACTTTTAGTTTATCCATGGTTTATGAACACTTAATGTGCAGACTTGATAAATCAGATTAGCAATTGTTTATCAATGATTACTGGTAATGGTAAAGAGTTTATTACAGGTTTATGATTGATCTTGTGAAGTTTTATAAGTCCAAATTTTAAGTTTGAAATTTTTGTTAATACTGATTCACCCCCTCACAGTATTAACTGGATCCTCTAAGATTAACAATTGGTATCAGAGCATTGGTCCTCTGTGTGTAGAAAGCCTGATAGCTCGAGAGAAAGATCTTGAGTAAAATGATGAAGAAGGAGGGTCCCAAGTTTACCAAGGACAAATATCAGATATGGAAAGACCGGATGAAGATATACATTAAAGGATTGGGTTCTTGGTACAGGAATCATGTGGTAAACAAGTATGTTGCTCCTACTACCATCCCCTTGACACCAAATGAGCTTAAAGAACAATAATAAAACATCCAGGCACTTGAAGCAATTGTAAATAATTTATCTAACTCTAAATATATAGATGTTCATAGATTAGAAACTACATTTGAGGTATGGGAGAAATTATATTTGATTTATGGAGGAGATGAACATGTACAAAGAGAAAAAGAAGAAAGTTTAAGAGGTAAATTTGATGATATGAAAATGGTTGATGGTGAGAACATTGGATAATATGGTCAAAGGATTGAAGAAGTTGTATGTGGTATTAAGAGTGTTGGAGGTAAGATTGATGATGATGATGTTGTTATCAAAATGCTTAGAACTCTTTTACCACAATATGGTATTAGAGTTTCTGCAATTCAAGAACTGAGATCTATTTCTAAAGATAAAGTCATCGTTGATTCTCTTATTCGAAAGTTGACTACATTTGAGTTAAACAACTTTGATAATAGTATTTAAAAAATGTTTGAATATGATTTTAAAGCTTTTGTTACCAGTACATCTGTGAGGAAAGGAAAGGATATTTGTCATAATTATGACTGCAGGTTTAGTCATGACACTAGAAGAATTGATGGTGATGATGAAGATCATTTGATGGAACTTGAGTCACTGTTGGCTAAAAGATTCCCTAGAGGCACTGGTAAGTATAAAGGTAAATTACCCTTGAAGTGTTTTTCCTGCAATAAGATTGGACACATTGCTGCAAATTGTCCTAATGGTGATAAAAAGGAAAAGTTCAGGAAATTCAAAGGAAAAGGAAAGAAGAAATGTTATGTTGCAGTGGATGAAGGTGTGACTGATGAAGAATCAGAAGAAGATGACAATGAGGAGATAGTCTTTTTTTCTCTGAAGGAAGATCTTACTGATGAAAAGACATTGGTATCTCACATGGATAACAATGATGAATGGATAATAGGTAGTGGTTGCTCACACCACATGACCAGTGATAGAAATAAGTTCTTATCCCTTGAAGAATTTGATGGAGGTATAGTAAGGTTTGGTAACAAGTCACCCTGCATGGTTAAAGGTAAAGGATCTATTTCACTAAATGGAAAAAGTAATGCAGATGATGTCTTTTGGGTTGATGGATTAAAACATAACCTTTTGAGCGTTGGTCAATTAAATGACAAGGGATATCTTCTTGAATTTAAGAGTGGAGTGTGCAGTATTCTTAGAAATAATGGAGAATTTATTGCTACTGGAAAAAAGACAAGAGGTAATATTTTTCATTTGAATACTAATGTGAATAGTTTTTTGGTGGCAAATATTGAAGACAACTGGTTATGACACAAGAGGTTTTGTCATGTGTATTTTTAAAATTTGATAAAGGTTAGTAAATCAAGTATTGTGAGAGGTTTTCCCCAACTTGTTAAACCAGATAATATATTATGTAAAGACTATCAGATGGGTAATATGACTTATGTATCTTTTAAGAGTAATTCTTTCTCTTCAAAGAATATTCTTGATCTAGTTCATACTGATCTTTGTGGTCCTATGAGGACGAAGAGCTATTATGGTGATAGATATTTTATGATTTTCACTGATGATTTCTCCAAGATGATGTGGGTAACTTTTCTAAGAGAAAAGTTTGAGGCATTCAGTAAATTCAAAGAATTTAAAGCTTTAGTTGAGAAAGAAGCCGAGAAAAAATTGAAATGTTTGAGATCTGACTGGAGAGGAGAATTTACTTCTGATGAGTTTGTGAATTTTTGTGATGAACAGGAAATCAAGAGATAGGTGTCTGCTCAGTTATAACTCCACAACAGAATGGGATAGCAGAAAGAATGAATAGAACAATTGTTGAAGCTGCTAGAACCATGTTGATTCAAGGTGAAGTACCCAAAATATTTTGGAGAGAAGTAGTTAGCACTGTTGTTTACACTTTGAACCGGGTACTTGTCAAAAGATGTAATAAAAAAACACCTTATGAATTATGGCATGGCAAGAATCCTAATGTAAGCTATTTCACCAATCCATGTATATAAAAACTAGATTGAAAGTTACTCAATCTATGTTTACAATTTTCACCAATGAAATGGTGACAATTGTCAACAAGTGGTGGCTTGAGAGGAGATGTAAGAGGCATTAAAAGCTTGAGAAGACATGAGGGTCACCCTAGGAGGGTGTGGTTAGGGTTAGGTTAGGGTTAACCAATGAATAAAGCTTTTACCCAAAGGGTAAACTCTTGTGCAAGGTTTAATAGGATAACTAGGGTCAAAGCAATGAGTGCTTGATGAGACCCATGGGTTAGATGAGGGTTAAGTTAGAGAGAAAGTCTCTAACCATGAGTTGAGGTTGGATTAACCATTAATGGTTAGGAAGACTTTGAAGGTTAACTTGTTGAGGACACCAAGCCTTCAATGCATTTCAAAGACTTTGAGGCATTTTTGAGAAGTGACTTCTCTTAAGGAATGTGCAAATGTTTAAGAGATGAATTAGGATAATTAGGATGATTACAAGAATGTAGAAGGCTCCAGAAGAGGATTAATCATGCAAGTGGATTTGTTAGGAGAATGCAAGTGGGAGATAATTTTGGATTTTAATTTTGAAATAAAGTGATTTATTCCAAAAAGTGGATGACAACTTGCCTAGTTTAAATAAACTTTTGATTTATTTAAATTAGAAGGATTTTTAATTAAATGTAAATTTAATTAAAAGGGGAAGGGGATTTAATTAAATAAAGTGATTTATTTAATTAAAAGATAGAAATTGGCTGTATGAATTTAATTAAATAAATTGAATAGTTTATTTAATCAAATAAATGAAAGTGGGGAAATTAATTAAATATAATTTAATTAATAGAGGAATGTGCTTTTAATGAATTAAATAAATATTAAATATTAAATATTTATTTAACTAGATGGTCAGATTTATACATCTATAGTATATTTTTGCTATCATATCTACAATATTGGAGCTTTAATAACCTATAAAATAACCTTCACATTATCAAGGTTCATAACTATTAAAAACAAAGATATACATGAAAAGTAGAGAATAGAACAACATAAGTAAATATAGGGAAAATAAGAACTCGACATGTATTTTATTCATCAACATAGTCTTCCTATCAAAATAGTAAATTTTTTGACAACAAACACAAATGATTGATAGCTAACAATAGCTCTTGATAGTGAATTGGAACAAGTCTATAGTTTCAATT
Organism: Cryptomeria japonica; assembly: GCF_030272615.1. NCBI lineage: Eukaryota > Viridiplantae > Streptophyta > Pinopsida > Cupressales > Cupressaceae > Cryptomeria > Cryptomeria japonica. Next base: position 107,835,968 of record NC_081409.1, read on the forward strand.
TGACTCCTATTCACACTCTTTTTACACATCATCAACACGTTCGTAATTCAATTATGAATTAATCTCTAACAATAAATACATGTGCGACATTGATTTGGTAAATCATGGTTTTGAACTAATAATTTATAATCTTCAAAAACCTCAATAGTGCTATTCATTTCATAGTTTTATACTCATGGTCCTATGTTTGTTTCAATCATGTCTTATCTTAGGTCTGATGGTAGTGGAAATGACATGTTAAATTGAATATTTAAGGGGTAGTAATTAAATAGGGTTATAAGAAAATATTAAATTAAAAAATATATACCTAATATATATCATAGATAAAGGCAATGCTTTGATAGGGATAGTGTATTAGGAGGAATATAAAAATTTAACATGTAGAGATGGAAATGAAAATTAAGGGGTGATATTTAATATTCTATGATCAAATGCACTATAAGATAAATTTACTAAGTGAATCCTCTAGGGGAGTGAAAAACAAGTACTATGTTAAAAAACTATGTATAATTGCGTGAGATCAATAAAAAGAGGGTATGTTTTCATATGAATTGTGTACTAAGAGTATAAAAATTCAAGATATAGAGGTAAACATGAAAACTAGGAGCATTGTTTAATATTTAATGATCAAAGTCAATATAAGATAAATTTACTAAGTGAATCCTTTGGGGGGAGAGAAAAATCAGAAATATTTAAATATATAGAATAATGTGAGACCAATAATTATATAAATGTGTCATACATATCATTATGTGACAATGATGAGCTAATGTATAATTATTTTATAATCAATTTACACATAAAAAGAGATAATAAGGTTCCCTCGATAGTTTACCCTAGTTCTATATGACATATAATTACATCTTTAGAAAATTCTAAAAACCAATTTTTTTTTCCTAAAACCATGAACCAGGAGAATTGAATTAGTCCAACATAGACCCATGTGGTCTCTCCAAGATTAACTCCTCTTGGGATAATAAATAAATCATCCATGGATTCCCTTTCTCTTTAATATCAAGGGGGTCAAGTTTAACTCCTAAGCGCTCCATGTGAGTACAAGAATTACACTTACTACTTACAAATTATTACATTTAATGAATCAAAGAGAATTTTGTATTCCACTACAAAACCCCCTTTTCAATGCCCTCTTATGCTTGTTATATGCTAAATAATAAGTCCCATAAGGTGACAACCAATGAATCATGATATTCCCTCCATGTGTGGAATACATTTTAATGAGGACCAAATATTTATAGTATATTATAATAATTTTAAGATTTACAAGGAGTAAAACACTTAGTCCTTAAAAAATGCCACTTGTTTCATATATTATAAATTATCATAAGCATTCTCCAACAAATAATTGATTACTAGGGGCTTAAATGTGCTTAATCATCCTACACCATCTATAATTCACTATGCTCACTAATTTTTTTGATAGATCTAGAAAATTCACATAAGTATACACATTATCAATTATAAGCCTCTTATATTATAGCACATGTCAAACAAATAAAATAGTATGGTACTTAACATCAATGTTATTTTTACTACATCAAAGAGATTTTTTTCCAAAGTTATGTCACTCTAATTGTCACAATGAATCTATATTATATCCTGACCCAATCCAATACTCGGGCATAATATCTAAAGACAAAATTAATTATTTATAATAATGAGTAATTTTTATGTATTTTACCCTTGTAATTGAAAAATGACCCATAATTAAATACAATGACCCATAATTTATTAATTTCACATCTAACTCATTTTACCAATAGATATCTTAAAGACATGAAATAGGCACACCTCTTACTATTCACATCTATTTGTTAGTGTATATATCTATCAACATACTCAAATAATGTCTCCATTGCTAGAAAATTAAATACTTTTAAGAACTACTTTTAAGGTATCTAAAGACCCTCTTAGCAATAGGATAATTCTCCTTACATAGATTAGAAACACATTTTATTAATACTTTCACTACTTATACATTTCCTATTGTAGTGTAAAGCATAGGACATATTAGGCTACAAACTACATTTCCATAAGGGACATGAATTGGATCACCAATCACGTTAGGTGTCAAAGTACATTGCTCAATTAAAAATATTTATTCTCATATGAATGAGAACACTCGATGGCTTATAATCTTACATCCCAAATCTCTACAAAATAGAATTATCATAGTTACACTAACTTAACCAAAGGTGGTTATGTTATTTGTAACCCTCTTGGTCTCCATCCCTAAGATAAAATTAGAAACTAATAAATTTATTCTATCAAACTATATCAAAAGATAAGAATAAAAGCTCTAACCATATCCTTATTATTATTAATTAACAAATGCCATCAACATACAAAATGTAACAATAAAATAATATGATGTAATGGGTTGGATGTAAAGGGTTTCATGTCCCTTCAAAACTTGTTTTCCTTTAATAAAAAACAATAAAATAATTACCAATATTCTTATAATAAACATAATAATATGATTTTTATCCAACTAATTATAACTTTCATAGATTTGAATCAGGCCATGTACATGTCTTAATGTGTTTTGATGATTAAATAAATATGCTTAAATAGCGCCTTAAAAAATATTTTATTATAATAATGTTCATGTAATATAATATTTCCTTCTGATTCATCATGTTATGCATGTTTCAGATTTATGATAGAAGCATCTTACTATTATTTCTAAGTAAACATAAGAGATTAATTAAATTATTTCATTAATATATCATATTCATTAGTCCATAACATATGATTTTTATTATTAAAGCAAAAGGAGAGAGATCTTATTCATTTGATCAATATTGAATTGAGAAATTACAAGGAGATTTGATTCTCCAGTTGTATGATAACTAAAATAGGATTGACTATGTCATATTGAAATTTAGAAGGTAACTTATGTACAACCTGAGTTGGCCTAGTGGTGGAGAACTTGTGTTCTTGAAAAAGAGGTCACAAGTTCAAATCCCACAAGGGGGTAAGGTATGTATGCCTTGTTTGTAGTGTAGCTAGGTACCTCCCGCAACTCCTCCCACAACTCCTCCCACGTACTGTTTCTCTCTTCACTCTTCTCTTTATTCCATCCCCTCTAGAAATGATAGAGTATGAACAAATTGATGGTCTCTCCACTTCTTTTAATCAAAACTTATTTTAATATTAATATGTATAGTCACAATTAGTTAACATAATTGAATTTCCAACAATTACTAACCCCTCTCTTATTCCCTTTTTATTAATTTCTTTAATTTTATTATAAAGTCTATTTGTACCTAACCTACCTACCATTTGCTATCTTGTGAAAAAAAAAAATCCTAAATTTTCTTGGCAGTGTGCACTTGATGCTATTTTCATATAAATTAGAATTTAATGATTTCTTTAATGATTTCTTTAGTCATATAAATAACGACATTTACATCAATATTGTTTTATTTTCAAATGTGATATGTAACAAATTTGTATTTTATTTACAAAATTTTAACTATTAATATCTCCATCTCACATGATAGTTATACAACATTATATAATGCAAAATATATTACATAATATTTAGTTAGTATATAAAATAAATATTAAATTATTCGTGGGCTGCTGGAATATTTATGCTTGACCCCAACAATGCCCATGATGCCAACATTCACCGGGTTTGCTGATTGTTGCCCTTGTTATATTTTTCACTGAATAAAATCATCTTTGAAAATTTGTCAGCGTCCAGGGGCAGGTGAGTAAGTTTCGCGCAGTCTTCTGCTGTATTGTATTGCAGTCTTCATACGTGATATGTGTTTACACGCTTTTGTAGAAATATTCGTTTTAATATTAATTTGCACTATCTTTCTACGGTCGCAATAAAATCATCTTAAAGACTTGTTCGCGCTGAATGGTAGGCATTTCCAGAAATCACTCTAGTATTGAGTAGCCAGTTGTTGTGAATATTGAGTAGCCAGTTTTGTTCACAGATAAAATGTTGTTGCAAATGCAAATGCATTGTGGATTTTTGCTTGGCTTCGTAATTTGTGTGTGTTTGGTGGGCTTTATTGCTGCCAAATATGATCCTGAAAAGTGTGGTGATTTCGAAGTGAGTTGCCCTTTCTGGATTCACAAGCCTGATTGTGGGTACCCTGGTTTTAACATCATATGCAAGGAGGACGAATATACTAGGATGCTGGCTCCATTCTTTAGAGTTTATCTTCGTAAAAATATTAATGAATATTTTGATCATTACAAGATTATGGAGATCAATTATACGGGTTGCCTCATCATAAATTCGACTTCTCTCAGAGCCAATTCATGTGGGGCAAACAGCAGTGAAATTTTTTTTCGGCCACGTGAGCCTTTCACTATTTCCAAGTCCAATAAGTTTGTGGTTATTGGGTGCACCGCATTCGGTACCTACTGATATGGGAGTTGGGGCAACGCAAGATGCGTATCAACGTGTGACTCTCAAAGTGATCCACCACACTACAAACAAGGACGACATGAGCCCTTGCAACCTGAGTTGAAATTCAAAGATAAAACTGGAGTAGGTTTTAAAAAGAATCTTTTCCTAAGCTACAATTCAAAGGGAAACCCAACAAACCCCTATATCAGCCAGATACTCCAAGGAGATCATCCTTGATTATATCTGCAGCACCCACAAACCTGATCATCAAATCAGCAGCATCAATCACACCAGCAGTACCAACAGCACCGACGATCCAACCAACAACATCGACGATCCCATCAGTAGCACCAATAACACCAGCAGTACCCATAGCACCAATAACCCCATCAGTAGCACCCACAACATCTACGCAACTGCTAATCCCATCAGTAACACCAGTTATACCTACGACACCAGCAACTCCACCTCCAAAAGTGCATAAACCTGTAACTAATGCACTCTTCCATTCAAAGGACATCCCAGCCCGATACAGTAATCGTATGTTAGAAAGTGACTCTGAGACAGACTCACATGAATGGGAATGGGATTTAGTGAATCTAAATATTTAAGATGAGGAAGACACATCGCCTTCGCCACCCCGTAAAGATATACCCGTGTATGGAGAAGCATGGATAAAAACTTTCTGGAAACCTAAGCTAGAAGACACTTCCACATGCTCTACATCGAATCCCACACCAGAATCTGACAAGGAGAGTACCATCGATCCACTTCACTCAACTATATTAACCCTCACTGACGCTCCTTTGAACTCAACTTAATCGATGAGGTAATGCCTATCATCCACCCCGAACTCATCGACTGGAACCAGCCAAATCCCCCATGTCTTGATCATTTCCAAACTGATGAAGCGCTCATAGACTTTTTAGAATTGCGGGATAACATACCAAGTGAGGATCACAAAGCTGGGTTTGCCATCGAACTCAACAACGTAGCATACTTTGGGGCAGATGCCAAACCTTTCAGCTACAAAAATATCACAATAAAACATGGATCTTTTAGTAAAAACCACACAGTGGCACTTGTTGATCCCAAAAAAGTAAAAATAAAGAGCGTATCCGAAGATGAAAACCTCTTTGAGGCGCTTGAGGATGAAATGTTTGACATCCTCCCCTTTAGTACAAATTAGGAGAGATCGACGATCCTAATCGAAGAGACTAAAGAATTCAATGTGGGGACCCCTGAGACTCCTCACCAAATACATTTGGCATCTCTATTAACTCCAAAGGAACAACCTAAATTTGTAGAATTCTTCCAGCAACGTCAAATCAACTTTGCATGGTCTTATGCAGACATGCCCGACTTGGATCCAAATTTGGTCATGCATCGCCTAACTATCGCAAAAGGAGATAAAGCTGTCAAACAAACGCTCAGAAAGATGCACCCAAAAATTGTTGTTCTTGTCAAAGTTGAACTCAAAAAGCTCTTGGATGTTGGTTTCATCAGACCAATCGATTATGCAGATTGGATCTCCAATATTGTACCTGTTGGTAAACCTAATGGGGCCATCCGTATCTATACAGACTTCAGAGATTTGAATAAGACATGCCCTAAAGACAATTTTCCCTTACCAAACATCGACATGATTGTCGATCTAACAATGGGTCATGTAATGCTTTCTCTTATGGATGGCTTTTCAAAGTACAACCAGATCAAGATTGCTCCAGAGGATCAACATAAAACTGCTCTCATATGCCCATGGGGAACCTACTGTTGGAATGTGATATCATTTGGTCTGAAAAATGCGGGGGCAACCTATCAAAGAGCTATGACCACCATCTTTCATGATATGATGCACACCATAATGGAAGATTATGTTGATGATTTACTCACTAAATCATTAACAAGAAAAGGTCATCTGGCAATACTGGGTCAAATCTTTGACAGATTAGAGCAATATCATGTCCATCTTAATCCAAAGAAATGTGTCTTTGGAGTAACCTTAGGGAAGCTCCTAGGATACATTGTCTCAAGAAAAGGCATTGAAGTAGATCTGGCAAAATTCAAAGCAATCATAGACATGCCACCTCCCAAGAACATCAGGCAGTTAAGGACTCTACAAGGGCGGCTATAGTCAATTCAGAGATTCATTACACAATTGGTTGATAAGTGTCATCCATTCATGCATCTGTTACACAAGAATATTTGCTTTCAATGGGATACAAAGTGCCAGCAAGCATTCCAAATGCTTAAGGACTACCTAATGCATACACCATTGCTGATCCCACCAGATCCAAGTAGACCTCTACTGCTATATATTTCAGCTACAAATACACCATTAGGAGTACTGCTGGTACAACACAATGCAAAAGGAAAAGAGTGTGTTGTATAAATATCTCTCGCACATTGGTAGGCTATGAACTCAATTACACACCTATTGAGCGAGCTTGCCTAGCAGTTATCTTTGCAACCACTAAACTGAGGCACTACATGTTGATACACAAGGTACAACTCATTGCTAAAATTGATCCACTCAAGTACCTACTTAGCAAGGCAGCATTGATAGGTCGCTTGGCCAAATGGGTTATGATCTTGAGGGAATTTGACATTGAGTAAGTGGATCGCAAGGCTATCAAAGGGCGGGTTATTGCAAATTAGTTGGCCAATGCACCACTCACAGGTGACAATCCTCTTGTTTCTAACTTTTTGGATGAAGAGCTCTTCATGATTACAGCCACACAACCCTGGAAGTTATATTTTGATGGCTCCTACACTAGACATGGCTCGGGGGCAAGTATTATTTTCATCACACCTCAAGGTGTCAGCATCCGGAAGTCATACAAGCTTACCTTTCCATGCACAAATAATATCATTGAATATGAGGCCTTAATCACAGGAGTCGGACTAGCTATACAATGGCATCTAAAAGAGCTACAGGTGTATGGAGATTCTCAGCTAGTCATCCGACAAGTCATCGATGAGTACCAGACGAAGGATGACAAACTCATGCCATATAAAAGGATGGTAGATAGTTTCAAAGACTCATTTACAACTATCACATTTGAGCAAGTACCTAGATATTAGAATCGAGCTGCCGACACAATAGCTACAATCGCATCTCTCCTGGATCTTCCACAAAATTCAACATGCTATGAGTTCTTGGTAGAACAGCTTTGGATCCCCGCTTATGATATCCCCGAAATGGAAATGATATGTCACCTCGTTGATTCTGATTCCCCATGGTACGGTGAGTTCTTCACTTACCTACATGATCACACGCTTCCTCCCAACCAATCAAATAACCAATGCAAAACCTTTATCCGCCAAACCGCTCGATACACCATCATTGTTGAAACCCTATACCGGCGAAGTCTTGATGGTACTCTCCTTCGATGTTTGGAACAAGATGAGATAACAAAAGCTTTGGAAGAAGTACACGAAGGAATTTGTGGGGCTCACTCAAGTGGTCCCTTGCTAGCAAAGAAAATCATGCGAGCTGGATAATATTGGCCATCTATGGAAAAAAACTCCTACTACTTTGTCAGAAAGTGCAAAAAATGTCAAGTTCATGGAGATTTGATTCATACCCCAGCACAGGAATTGCAACCAATCACAACACCATGGACCTTTTGTCAATGGGGACTTGACCTTGTGGGTAAAATCCATCCATCTTCATCCAACGGTCACAAATTTATCATTACCACCACCGAATATTTCACAAAGTGGATCAAAGTCGTTCTACATATCCAAGTCATCGACAAGAAGATTGCCTCATTCATCCTTAATTACATCATCTACCGGTATGGTGTACCCATGTCCATCATCACAGATAATAGACTCTCCTTCAAAATCAAGATGTCTGTGAGCTCTGTGAAAAGTTTCATATCCAACATTGCTTTTCCACCCCATATTACCCACAAGGCAATGGTCAGGCCGAAGCATCAAACAAGAACATATTGAAGATCCTTAAAAAGACAGTCAATGATGTTGGTCGTGATTGGCACATTCGATTAAATCCAGCACTATGGGCATATTGAACTAGCATTCGAACCCCTACAGGCGCAACTCCCTACTCACTGGTCTATGGAGCAGAAGCCATCCTTCCTATTGAGGTTGAGATACTGTCTCTATGGGTTTCCTTGCACAATCTGATAGATGATGAAGCATACCGAGTCTCATGTCTTCAAGACTTAGAACTGCCTGATGAATGGCAACAAGTTGCATACAACCACCTAAAAGCCTATTAGCAGCGCATGAGAAGAAGCTATAATCATCAGGTTAAATCTCGTACATTTGAGGTAGGCGATCTTGTTCTTAGAGAGAATCCTTGTAACCAACCAAACAGAGAACATCAAGGGAAGTTTGAACCAAATTGGCTGGGTCCATATGTCATCACTGTTGTATTTGAGTCTGGGGCATATCAATTGGCAACTTTCAAAGGGGAACCACTAGCAGATCCGATCAATAGCATGCACCTCAAATGGTTTCATACATAAGCTGTACAAAGCATTAGGATCCACAATATACGGTGAAAACCACTTCGGTGGCACCTTGGGTATAGTGCGATGGTGAAAACCTGGTAAACAAGCGTTATTTGTAAAAAGGGCTATGGCTCCATTGTCTTTCAAGCTCGTTGTGATCACATTGCATCCATTCATCCATCATTCAAACCATGGCTTGTTATTGATATGCAATCAGAGTTATTACTTCATGTATCCTACATCCCGCTTTCATAGCAACATCTAACTGGGGGGAAATACTTTTAACCTACTAATGGAAGTGGACTCTATATTGCGTGTGATTCATGGAGTTCCTTATTCAAAAATGTCTTGAAAGAAAATCCCAAAAACATTCATAAAAATCCAAAAAACATAACAAAACATCATAAATATCAATCAAAAACATTGCAACCTATATTATTCTTTGTACATACACATCGCAACAAACACCAAACAAACATTTTTGAGCTACTTAAACGATGATCACTTATCAAATTAGCCAATCAATCCAAACATTTGCACGCAATCGTCTTCACAAGGATGCATCCTTCCTTACAAAACAAAGACATGGTAACATTTTCTTTGACAAGAAAATTTTGTTTAAGCTGCTAAGTACTTGGTTGATTTGTTATGTCTTTATTTTATTCATATCAGGTTCCTAAGCTACTCTAGGATATCTACTAGTGATTAGAGTATTTGGGATGGTTCCTTATATCATTTTTTTGTTTGATGTATGCGGATTGTTCCAATGAAGTTTTGGGACATGTACTAATGGTGTCTACGTGGGAAGTTCACTAAGCTATGTGATCCTATGAAAAATACAGTATATGAAAAATACAATCATAGATCACTATGGCTTACTGACTACAACATATACCTCGACCATTTGCACATGACACAGAATGGAGGGTAACCTTTTCCTTATTTATGATGCTTTCTTACAGGTGAAATGTTCAAAACTTGGTTCCTACTACCTCAGCAAAGAACGATAGTACCATGCTCGATGAGAAAAATAAAGCGCTATGAATAATCTATGGATTGTCATTTCATCCCATCTGTATATATTGCATTTCGTTGTATTCCATCCATCCATAAATTCATATAGCTGCATATCATTCATACATAGTAATGACAATGCATACTCTCTTTTGTTGATCCTCTTCCATAGGAATGAGTCCTAGGTCCTCCATACCTTCTATATAACACTGAATCCCCCTCACCCTCCCTATCCAGGTCATCATCAGCATCACATACCCTACATCGTGTCCCATCAACCTAATCAAGCCACGTTCATCACCGTCCATCTCTAATAGGAGGGGTTGCGCTTCCCATCCTTAGTCATCCTATAAGCCAAGCAAGTTACTCTGTCTACACAGGTACATTGACTCACACACACCTAGACTATCAATAGATACTTTGATCAAGTATCTTTGGGTCTCAACAGGTAATCGATCATGGTAATCCTAGACTACAACGACATTTACCACAATGACCTTAGTCTCAACGGGGTTGCTATGATTGACCATAACCAACCTACAACGCAAACACTATCAATTGATCAACCAATCAAACACAATCAAAACGGACAATTACATCAATTGTCCAAGTCTCAATGAGTATTTTTCTTCAGATACCTTGAATTCATTAGGAAATTACATCAATTGTCTAAGTCTCATCAGGTCACTTTGCTTCACTTACTCATACTTTATCATGCCAAGCGAACAACTGACATCAACTGTCACGCTTTGAATCAACCAGGGCAATTTAATTGATTGCACCAGATTGTCTAACTAATTTTGATCAATTGTACAGTATCAATCAAAAGCACACACTACCTTTGCATTGTATCGCTTGCATGACCTAAGGGTACTCGTTGGCTTGCCCTTTCTCTGTATTCACTCTATTTTCTTCCATTCTTTCACCATTATTGCTAATTTCTTCAATTCTACCTCCCTTACACTTTTTTTCTATTTTTCGAGAGATCGCCCGATTTTTCAAAAAAAATTCAGCCCATCTCTTGAGGGGGCATACCACCCACTAAATTAACATTTATGGGGCATATTTCTTCACACCTATTTTTTCTTTATTTGAAATGATATGATAAACAACACCATCTCAAAGAGGGGCAAATGTAGTCACATAAATCTGTCCACTTAATTAAATGAATATTTACTATTTATTTGATTATTTAACCATCAATAACTAATTAATTAAATTAAATATTTAATTAATTCATCTTCAACCTCTTTTTCTATTAACTAAATAAATTATTCAATTTATTTAAATTAATTCATTAAAGCCACACTCTAAATCAATTAAATAAATAAAACATATTTATTTAATTTAACCCCCTTTCCTCATTTAAATAAATAATCAAATATTTATTTAAATCCTTAAAATCTCCCCACTTGCATTCTCTGCGCCTATTTTGTTGAGATAAAGTAATTTTATTTTAATTAAAATCCTATTTTTCCTCACCCACCAAACCCACTTGTTCTTCTAATCCCCTTCTAGACTCTTCTAACCATTCCTAATTAGCCTAACCCATCCCCTAATTATTGTCACATTCCTAAGCAACTTGAAGTCACTTCTCAAAGCCTCCAAAGTCTTTGAAAATCATTAAATGCTTTATGTCTCCAGCAAGTTAACCCCTAAAGTCTTCCAAACAATTAATGGCTCTTACATAACCATTTATAGTTAATTCCACTTGCCCACATGGTTAGAGGCTTTCCCTCTAACTCGACCCCCATCTAACTCATGTGTCTCCTCAAGCATTCATTGCTTTGACCATGGTTATCCCCACTAACTCTTGCACAAGAGTTTGTCCATTGGATAAAAGCATTATTCATTGGATAAAAGCTTTATTCATTCAACTCAATCCTAACCTTACCTCCTAAGGTAACCCTCATGTCATCTCAAGCATTTAATGCTTCTTCCCTCTCCTCTCAAGCCATCTCATGATAAAATTTATCATCATGGGATTGGGCTGAAAACTCTCACATGGATCATAAACCTTTCAATCCTGACCCTTGTTGAGATTACTCAATCTCAACCATCCATTTCTCTATTTTTCCTATAAATAGAGCCCATTTCCTTCATATCTAAATCCAAAAATCTTGTATGCATCTAACTTATAACAAATTTGAGAGAGCATCTAGGAGCACTTTTATTTGTTATTTTGGATAAAACTAACATAGATTTAATTAGGTTTTCTCATATTTAGCTTGCGTTTGCATAATTTAATCATTTTCATAATCTTGAATCTCCATAAGACATCCATAGTAGTGCAAAAAGTTGAGGGCTACACTCATGTGGAACTTGGAGAGGAGAGGAACAAGGGAGGAGTAGCTATGAGCATGTTAGAGAGTATTTGGGAGGGTTTAGTGTCTTTCCTCCATTTTTGTGTGCTTTCTATAATATGTTTAATATCTCTCTTGATATGCATGCTTAGGATTGTAGTTTCTTTCATATTTCCCTTTTTTTATTGATACTACTAACACTAACGTTTGATTTTGAATCTTGTGTGTTCCTAACATCCTTTTTGCAGTGCATCAATATGTAAGTTGCATAAAGCACCATATAGATTAAAGAAAGCATTGAGAGCATGGTATGAAAGGCTTCACTCACACCTGATGAAGATAGGTTTTCAGAGAACTAGTGAAGATAGAAACATATATCTCAAATTTGAAGGAGATAAGATATTGGTTAGTGAAGTGTTTGTAGATGTTAATCATATTTGGAGGAAATGATGACATGAACAATGACTTTGCAAATGAAATGAAAAGTGAGTTTGAAATGTCTCTAGTTGGAGAGATAAAAAATTTCATAGGTTTGCAAATACAACAAATGAAGAGTGGTATTTTTATCACACAATCCAAGTATGTGAAGGAGGTATTAAAGACATTTGGTATGAGTGACTGTAATCCAGTTGGTACACCAATGGTTGTAGGTTGTAAATGGTCTAAGGAAGATAAGACAACATCTATTGATGAGAAGGAGTGCAAGTCAATGATTGGAAAATTGCACTACGTTGTTCACAACAAACCGGATATATCTTATGTAGTTGGTCTAGTTGTTAGATTCCAGAAGAATCTAAAGGAAACACATTTGATAGCAACCAAGAGGATTTTCAGATATTTAAAATGTATTGTTGACTATGGATTATGGTATCCATATGAAGGAAACTTTGATTTGAAGGTGTACACAGATGCAAACTGGGAAGGTAATGTTGATGACCGGAAAAGTACAATCGATAGAGCATTCTTTCTTGGAGGAAGACTTGTTTCATGGAGTAGCAAAAAGTAGAGTTGTATTTCACAGTCTACTGCTGAAGCTAGGTATGTTGCTGCTTCTATGAATTGTACCCAGGCTATCTAGATGAGACAGATTTTTGGAAGGTTTTAAGATGATGTTTACAGAACATGTAAAGATCAAATGTGACAATAGCAGTGCCATAAATATTTCAAAGAACCCTGTCTTGCACGCATGAACCAAGCACATTGAATTAAAGTATCATTTCTTGAGGGAAAAAGTGCAGAGTAAAGATATGGTCTTAGAGCATGTTTCTAGCAAGGAGCAGCTCGCAGATATCTTTAGTAAACCTCTGCCTAAGACTACTTTTGAGTATCTTAGAAGTCAACTAGGGGTTTTACCCCTTCATGAGGTAAATTAAGCATGATGTAGATTACATCAGTCCCATAGCTACTTGCAGAATTTCTTAGGAAGATTGATGTAGGAGTGGAGTTATTCCATAGGGGGAGCATCAAGTTGCATGTTGTTGATGTTGAACAATGAAGTTTTATTTTGCATATTTTACTTTCAATTTGGCATTGTTGTCAAAGGGGGAGAAGAATTATGTGATTAGGAGGAGAAGAACCAAAGACAAGTTGAAGACAATGAGGATACATGGTGAAATGTAAACCAGGATTCCTATTCAGAATCACAACAATCAATGGTATTGATATTTGTATTGCCATCAATGCCAAAGGGGGAGATTGTTGGCATTTGCATGAAGATTGCATTGATGATATGTTATGTTGTCATTGATGTCAATTAATCGGTAATGTCATTGTTGTAATAATGTCTTGTAACCGGTAGATAGAGCTAAGTGAAAGGAAACTGTAACTGGTAGGTAAATTTGTGGAGTGAATCGATATTGCTAAGTTTGGAGAGTTGAACTGGTAAACCCTACCTATTGTTTTGATAAACCCTAACCGATCAAGTTTGGTGAATTTGTTATATTGGTTTATGATCTGATAATGATTGAAAATGATTATGACACGTATGCATAATGTATGAAGAGAGTTTCAAAGAGTTTTTGGTGCATTGAGTTAAAGATTTTTGTCTAGGGAATGAGAAAGCATATTGCATGTAAAGCAAAGCTTGTGATGAGTTACTAAGTTCAATGAAGCGGTGATCAAGGAGTAGTTGAGACTTTCTTGAATGATGTATAGAGATTGTAATGTAATCCAATAGTCATACCTAAACCGATTTTTTTGCAATCTCTATGAGAATTAAGGTTTTGTTGTGTTACCAACCTAGTTGATTTGTATATAAGGTCGATGAGTTGTTTTAGTTTATGTGTTGGCAAAGTTGAAGTCAGTATGTGATTGCCAAACTGGATGATGTATCTGCAGTTTGAGTAAAGGAAGATAGGAGCATGAAAAGGATCTGAACAAGCAAGTGAAGTGCTATTCAAACAGATCAACAAACTCATGCTATTTTCTAAAAATTACAACAGTTAAATCCCCTAACTGGGTAAGATCTAACAAGCTTGGTGTTATTCAAATCCTCTAATAAGGTGATCGATTAGTTTGGATTCTAAATCCTTTACAAAGGTTACTCTTCACAGGGTATTTCTTCTTATAGGGCATTATAGTCAATCCCTTAACCAGGTGGTCCCTAACAGGATCTGTTCTTAACAGGACTTTTTGTAAAAGCTTTAATAGGCTTGGCTCCTAATAGGGTGAACTTAAAAAGATTTCAAATAGTTATCTTGTGAGTCTCATCTCACTGTGGTTTTTCCTATTTGGGTTTCCACATCAAAAATATTGTGTCAAGTGGTGAATTTTTTTGTGGTTATGTTTCTATGATTGAATTGCTTAACTACTTATTTCACTTTGATAAGTTATGATAACCAGTAACAACAATATGGAATGAAGTTTTACTTATGTTAGTAAAAGTATTTGGAAGTTTGTGAGTTACAAGTTGTTTACTGTTATCTGTTGTAAATAGTCAACCGGTTTATCTTGATAGAGATTTTGCATTGATAGTTCTAAATTTACTTGAGAGGTTATTTCTGAGATTTGTGAAGTTTATATCAGTTTTTCTATCTATTGATTCACCCCCCCCTTAGTAATTGATCGGATCCTTGATCTTTCATCGTACCATCAATTTGTACAATTTCCCACCTTTGGACAATGCATATTGCATTCTCTTCACATTCTCCTAATGTGGCTTTATCTTTGCGAATCACCCTTTTCAAATTTTGAAGCCTTTTAGCATTAAGTTCATTTTGGACCTTTTCTTTAACTAACCTTTCAAAAAACTCAAAACATTTCTCTACAAAATTAATCAAATAATTTTATTGCCCGAATGGAGTATCTAAAGTATCCTTTTGAAACGAGGGCATCAACTTTTCAAAAACACTAGTTGCCATGTTTAACAACATACTATCCTCGGTATGGGACTTCAAAAGATCTTCATTGGATTTGTCTTGTGCAAACGATGCAAGTTGAATCTTTTGAATTGGGTACAAATAAGCGAGGTTGATTGGACCTTGAATGAATACTTCCGCTGTAGTGTCTTTTGCGTCAGTCTTGATTTCAACCTTGACCTCCACTTTTTATTTTTTTGCATTCTTCTCAGGAATCGAAGGGTCAACTGCAATAGCCAAGGGATTCTCAACCTTGTCCTTTCTTTCCTATGCTTTCCATGTGTCCTCTTCTCTAACTTCTTCTTGCACACTAACCTCTACATGCTCAATTGTTTGGACTTCTGGAACAAAAGTGTTATCTACTGTCTAGTTGGCTTTTGGATTGACTTGTGATATTATGTCATGTTCTTCTGGATTAAGTTCTTCTTTCCCTTTAGCTTTATTTACCTTATACTAATTATCTAACAAAACTTTTGTCAAAATCTTTTCAGTCTCCTTGGCAACTTCATCTATCTTTCCTAACATGATTTTGTTTACCCTATGTTTACTCCTAAATTCGTTCTTTGCTATTTTAAGCAATCTATTTATCTCCTCTGTAGTAATGACTGAACATAAGTTGACCAACAAATATTCCTTCAGTCTCTCGTCTTCCTTATTAGTTGTTTGTCTTCTAGCATCCAAAGTGTAATACAAGCTCTTGGGTATGAATGTCATTAGTTCAATCAATGCTTTACTATACACATTTAGGTATTATGCAACAGCCTCATCTAGTGTTCTCTTACCGGATTCATCAAAATTGTCATACCATTGAGATAGTGGTTTCAAGTTATTGTTCTTAAAAAATTCATTAACAATCTTCTCTAATATTATAGGAGGAACAATAGTAAATTTTCCTTGTTTCAAAGCTTCATTAAACTCAGATGCCTTGGATTTATTACTAAATCTTGTTCTATCGGTAGGCTTCTCCTTTGTGATTGTTGGTGTAAATAATTATTCATCTTGGATATTATTACACCTTACTTAAGTTTACTTAGGAAATGCATTTCATAGTAGTTTGGGTATGAGACATTTGGGTGTTTGTGCCACATTGGGATAGTGTGTGTAGGATAATTTCCACCTTTTGTGGACTTATCTTGTTGTTACATTCCACATTCAGTGTGTGATCCACCTCATGTGGAATATTATATTATTTCTCCTACCTACCCACACCTATTTCCTACCTACCCTTGTTTCTTATTGAGCCACATGTAATGTTTGTGTGCTCACATATCCATATAGCCTTGCCTATATAAGCAGGCTCATATTCATTGTATGTAATGCTTGATGATCCAGTTGATCAGTATTTTCATCTTGATAGAATATAGTTTATTTCTATCATCTATTTTGTCTCTCTATTGTATTTTCATTGATCCCTAGATCTTGGCAGAATATCACATGGTATCAAAGCCATTAGAGTGTCATTGGTTTGTCAATTGAGAGAAATTTGATGCTATTTGGGGTTGTGTATTTTGGAGATTTCTATTGTAGGTTATTATTGAAGCTTGATGGATCAAATATGAGGTTACCATTGGATTGAGGGAGTCCAAGAATGTCAGTTTTTCCTTTTGTTTCATCCAAATCGGACTTTGAAGGCCAAATCTAGAGGCATTTGAAGTTTGAAGCTGTGGTGGAAATTTTCCAGAAATTATAATTTTGCAGACAATTTTTAAATAGTGGTATCTCACTCATTCGGAATCCTTTTGTCGAGAAATTGTTTTTCTTTTGAGGTAGAATTTTATGATTTGTACAGTGGTGCAGGAGTTTTCTGTTTTTCAGATACAGGTTTTTTGTAAATCATGAAATCTCAATTTTTACAACTTTGGAGGCTTCGTTTGGGCTCATATGGACTCCTTTTCAGGTGCCATTTTTTTTTAAAGTGCATAATTTATTGTCTAATTTCATAATCTGCCATTTGTTTGTAGTGATTTTGAGTATAAATTGTACTTTCAGTATTTGGCCATTCTTGGCATATTTGGTACTTGCATTTCGCTTGGATCTCAATTTAGATCACTAGTAGTATTTATTGAAGTCTCTTATATATAATTTTGAGAAGTTGTAAATTGAAATCAAAAGTCCACTTTGCCTTGTTTTGCAAGTGGCCCATTGTATATGCACTAAGTATAAAGTGCCAAATCACCATTTGTTTTTGTTTTTTTTGGGGGGGGGTTTCTTGATTGAGTGATTTTGGGGAGGTATCTTGTGTGATTGTGCCTCTCTCTCTATCTTGTGTTTTTTCATTTTGGTGCTATGGGTTCTCCTAAATTTCCACTTTTAACTCCTCATAATTATGCATCATAGAAGATTAAGGCATGGAGTAAACTAATGGAAAAAAGACTCATTCATTATGTAAATGGAACTATTACAGCACCACCTGATCCTATGGTTGATCCTAATGCTCAAATTGAATGGCTTACTAAGAATTCTATGGCACTTGGAACTCTTAGAAAGTATGTATCAGATGACCTCATTTTTCACATTGATAAGTGTACTACAATTAAAGAGGCTTGGGATATTTTTCAAAAATTGTATGGTCAAGTTGATGGGATTAAGGGCTACAAGCTTGATAGTGAACTCACAACTTTGGATCCCAAGGATTTTGATACAATCCAAGATTATGTCACAAAAGAAAATGAGCTAAGAGAAAAGCTAAAAGATTGTGGAATTGACAAAAAGGATGCTCAATTGGTTTATAACTTGTTGGATAAGCTTCCTTTAGAGTATGCAGCCTTTGTATCTAGCTTTCACACCCATAGGTTAGCTCAAGGTTCCTCATACACTTCTCCCTCATTTGATTCATTGACAGAGATGTTGATACTTGAGCAATCTAAGTTAACCACGATGGGGATTCTCAAATCTTCAAAGTCACAAGCTTTGGTGGCTAATAAAGGGAATCAAAGCAATCAGGGAAAAGGCAAGAATCAAAAGCAACCTAAGTCAAAACCACAACAAGATGGAGCACAATATTCCTCTCCACAACAAGGTGATTCACCATTCTCACTTAAGAGGAAATCATATAAGTATAATCTTTTTTATGGATATTGCAAGAAGTCAAGACATGATGAACATCATTGTTACAAGAAGGATATTGATGAGTTGAAGAATCTTCTTGAGAAGAACAAAATCAACCTACCTTCTAGAATGTCTACATCAGCTTCTTCTTCAAAGGATAAAGGAAAGGATCACTCTTTTGGGATAGATAAAGGAAAGGGACAAGCTCTTTGTGCTACTAAAAGTCATGATTTAGGGAGATGGCTTCTAGATTCAGGGGCTTCTTATCATATGGCATCTTCACAGTCTATTTTTTCTACATTTGAGCCTTGCCACATATCACAAATTTTGATGGGCAATCATACATACGTGGATGTGATTGGAAAAGGATCTATTGCCATTGGGGATAACTTCTTCAATGATGTGTTGTGTGTACCCCATTTGACAGACAATATTCTTTCCATGTATCAAATCACACATGGGGCAACTAGGAAAACTGTGGAGTTCACACCTCATTCAGTTATCATTAGAGACTTGGAGAGTGGAACTATCATTGCGACTAGGGTATTTGATCATGCATCTCGGTTGTACTCTTTTTCACATTTTGGTCCTCTTGATGAGGTTGATTCTTCCTATGTTGATGACTCAGATTTTGAGGAGAACATTGGGCACTTGATCTTGGGGATTCTCACATGTGACCCCATTCTTGAGCCTTGCATTTCATCTCCTTATCTTGATATCACACCACCTATTGCATTTGATGATGCAGCTAGTGTGACAGTTTTGCCTTCTTGTGATTCAGTGCAACAGGATATTTCATGTCTTCCATCTTTAGTTTCATGGGACGCCTACTTGACGGACATTGCAGGTTGTTTGTGGAGTCCTATATTACAGATTTGGGAGACATCATTGATGACATAATCTTCTCTTTGATGAAGATGATCCTTCTTCGATTTTTGCGAGGGATCACTCTGACCCTCTTGTGCATTCTCGACATGCTCAATCTTTAGAGGTTGACATGATTGTGGATACTTTTGTCCAGCAGTTGGAGGAGGTCTCTTTATCTTTTGAGGAGACATATGAGTCTTTGGACATTGTTCTACATTCATCTCCACTAGATCTTGGAGTACCTTTTTCAGCAGTGTGGTGCAGTTTACCACCTTTGGAGGAGGTAACTTTTAGCATCGACATGGGGACACTTGAGCAGTTTTTAGAGATTTCTTTCATCATGAGTATTTTGTCTACATCTTCCCTTCATGGTTGGGGAGACTTTCATGGAGCAGTTTCTTCATTCATCATCGAGCTTCTATCATTGGTGCAGATTCTATATTGAGGGGGGCCTTCTTAGTCTCTCTTCTTCTTCTCTCATATGGGGGCGACTTTTTCCTCACACGAGGTTTTGTCCTTCACATACTCCTATGAGAGTTCTTTGTATCTAGTTTTCATCTCTCTTTTGGGGAAGGGTTTTTTCTCATTGGGTTTTTCTCTCTTTCCCCGCTTTGTGAGATATTTCATTGAATTGGTTTGCATGCATTTGCATTTGGACATGGGTACCTAACATGGCCTAGTAGTTGGGACCCATCTTGCATTGATTAGTTGCATTGTAGACTTAAGTGCATTCCCCTAATTTGCACTTAAGGGGGGTGTTGGTGTAAATAATTATTCATCTTGGATATTATTACACCTTACTTAAGTTTACTTAGGAAATGCATTTCATAATAGTTTGGGTATGAGACACTTGGATGTTTGCGCCACATTGGGATAGTGTGTGTGGGAGAATTTCCACCTTTTGTGGACTTATGTTGTTGTTACATTCCACATTCAATGTGTGATCCACCTCATGTGGAATATTATATTGTTTCTCCTACCTACCCACACCTATTTCCTACCTACCCTTGTTTCTTATTGAGCCACATGTCATGTTTGTGTGCTCACATATCCATATAGCCTTGCCTATATAAGCAGGCTCATATTCATTGTATGTAACTCTTGATGATCTAGTTGATCAATATTTTCATCTTGATAGAATATAGTTTATTTCTATCATCTATTTTGTCTCTCTATTGTATTTTTCATTGAGCCCTAGATCTTGGCAAAATCTCACAATGATATTTGTGACTTTTGGAGTTTGGGCCTTCACTTCCTTCACGACTTCATCACATTCAATCTCTTCTTCATCCACAATCACAAATTTGACTAAATTCCTCTTCTTTTCACTATCAAATGGCTTGATTGAATATTTGGGTGTTCTTGTTGGCTTTGTAGGACCGGAGGAGGGAGTTGTGCTTTTGACTTGCCTTGGGTTAGTCTTAGGCACTTTTGGTTTTGCTTCCTTCTTCATAGACTGCTCCTTAGAGAGAATATTTTCTTCTCTGTCTTTTCTAACAACTTCCTTTGTTATCCCCATACTTTCTGCAAAAGCCTCTACTTCTTTTTGAATATTCTTCTAAATCACCGATTTCTTAAACTGCTGATGAAGTTTTAAACTTTTCTCCTTGTCTCTTCTAAATATTTCCTCATTGGAGTCCACCAAGTTCAACATATGTTGTGCATAGAGTTCCAAAAAAAATTCTTTGACCTCATAGCCCATAGGTATGATCCATATAGTTCGGGGCTCTACAACTTCCATCAAACACTGATCATTATCTACCATGAAGAAAATGGTGTCTTTATATTTCTCTACAATAGACTTGATAGACTTTTAAACCACTGAGAGGGAGGGGGGGTGAATCAGTGATAGTAAGAACAATAACACTTTAAACACTAACTGGTTGAGATACTTAACAAGTTTACTAAACAATATGCATGCAATCCACAATGATATTGAAGCATCCACAATAAGTAAAATATTCACCATAACATCGGTTTATACGTGGAAAACCCAAATGGGAAAAACCACAATGAGATGAGACTCACAAGTTAACTATTTGCAGTAATAGATAATTGATTGGTTAGGGTCTACAAAAATGTTGTGCTAGGAGTGAATCCTTTTAAAGTCCCCAAAGTTCTGTTAGGAGCTATACCCTGTTAAAGGTAGTACCCTATTAGGAGTAACCTCGGTAGAGGATTTTTTAATCCAAACTAATGGATCACCTTGTTAGAGGATTTGTACAATGAATCTTGTTAGAGATTACCCGGTTAGGGGATTTGATTGTTGTAGTGATTAGAAAACAACAGGTGGTGTGATCTAATAGTAGTACAACTTGCTTGAATAGATCCTCTTCTGCTCGCTCAAAACTGCATCACCAATTTCATCACCAACATATTCTACAATTCCTTCAACTTCTATCTTGTATCATATCATGTCCTGTTATCATAATGTCATTATATAGACATTTAGATTTCATGTCAGATTAGAAATCATATCACAATTACCTAGGTGTAGTGTATCTGGACAATCAAACATAGCTCATCACAAATTGCCACCAAAATGTCAGTTAGGGGTAGCTCATTATGACCGGTGATAACTCATCATACAATCAATGAATACTGGTTGGAACACTGATATTGGTTTGGAGTTAACCACTATCAACACATAAACTGATTGTCCTCCATTCACTTCTTTGATGGTTTCTATTGAATCTCCAAGTTGGTGTCGAGCCATTTTTGCATATATCGGATGACTACATATACCGGTTAGACTCCTTCTAAACCATCTTAAGCTAAACATCAATACCTATTGCAAATACAAGTAACTTTAGAAGTAATACCGGTTTGACTTAACTAATGTTAACAAATGTGTGTGTGTGTACATGTTCCATCAATGACAACACATGAAGTCATCCTTTACAATCATAATCAAGCCAACAAGACTTAGGTATCAAAATCACTCTGCATGATCCACACAACAAATCTTTACATGCTATTGCACCAAAACACTATTCTACTAGGAAAACCATCTATCGGATCTTCCAACCAACACCAAAATTAACACCAGAGGCCACAAACCTGAAATAAGGTAAATTGCATATCCATAATACGTCTCCAAGATCCACAAGGCAAAATACTCAACCAAAATAATCCGTCAACCACCAAACTATACACTCTACTAGATACACTAATCTTCTTGTCAGATCGCACTAGACCTCTGTTAATCTTCTAGAATGAATGAACCATGAACTGTGGATTGGATATCTAACTCAAGTTGCCATCAATGACAACATCTGATCATCAATTCAATGTCTCTTGCCAACACAGGTAACTGCAACACAGGGTACTAATAGGAATATTCATCTTCCAATCATAAGTCCGCCTCAATACTCCATGTCTCAACATCTTACACATATGGCGAATAAGTATCATAAACATCCCATGATTCCACAAAAGCATGCATGTCTGATTCACCATTACAGTATGATTTTACATTCAAGTCTAACTTCATTTTCATGTAAAAAATTCAACATAATACTCATCTATAACAAAGGATGTACACCCATACAAATTTGCACCTGAAACTTATTCATTAAGATCATTTTTGTAATGAGTGTCACAATCATCAGTTGCCCACATGTCATCAAAATGAAATTTTGAGTGTAGATGAGCATGCACACTCTCAACGTTAACATACACATTATGATTACGTTCAAGAAATATCATGCCTTCAAGTTCTTGATTATCTTGCACATAAACTAGTTCAAGTGTAGGAAGAAGATCAACCATAGGTGCATCACTTTTGACATTGTAAGGAGTATTGGCATTGTTAAAATTTATGTCAACAAGGCACAAAAGATCTTGACCGCTTCCATGTGCATACCTTTGATATTTAGCTACCAACAGTTTTGAAATTTGTTCATTGCTGAGTGAACATACATTTTCCACATTATCCACAATTTCTTCCTTTAGTTATTTGCAAGAGCTACATGCATCACCTTGTTACAAATCAAAGTCTTCAATATTTTCATTATCATTCTTAAAATTTAAAAACTAAGTGAGTTCATAAGAACATATAATTGTCATACCATGGGAGATTGAATCCCCCAACCTTGTCAAAGGCACAGTCACAATATGAAATGGAAAATAGACCCTCTAAATGTTCATCTTCATTCATATTAAGGCTATTATGAAAGTGACCTTCACTTCTACATTCTTTCTCTACTTGTTGCTCATAAATAGTACCCACTACAAGATGAAAATGGACTTCATTCTAAACAATACAAGAAGCATAATTACTTCTAGTTGGAATTTCCTTATCGCCTTCTTGCTTAGCTCTCCCATTATCAGCATTAAGGTTTTCAACATTAAATGAATTTTCTGATTTGAACCTTTCAATCATGTCTATCCATTCACTAACCTGACCAATACTTGTTGATTTCAAATCTTTAGACCACTAAACAACACTAGGTTCATAGATGTGCAAGAATAAATCAATCCATTTAGACTCTTAAAGCATGAAACTGGTAGGAATTTCCCTCAATGCTCTTAGGAAGCTCAGAAAAAATGCACATGGTGACTCATTTTCTAATATTTTTATGTTTAATTATGCATTAACACACATCATTGTATTCACTGACATACATCATTGTGTTTACTGACATACATCATTATGTTCATGCTCAATTTGGGGCTGATAAAAATGCTCATGGTGTTGAAAAGGATAGGTTGGGACAATAGAGATATTTGTGCCTTAAAAACCACTTTCAACCCATGACACATATTGCATTTGTGCACATATTGTATCCTCGCTGGAAAATTCTGCGACCCTAAAATTTGTTTATATTTTTCATTATTAACACCAAATTTTCTCAGGAATAGCCTTTTGAAACCTTTCAATGAAGAGATGCTTTGTATGGAAAAACCATCATACCACTTTCTTGCCTTATCTCTTAAAGGCCTCATGAAGAACTTTATAATAATATCTTCAATATAAATATGAAGATCTTCTATGAACTCACAAAATGGTTGCACATGTCTTACTACTGATTCACATTCTCTTGCATGAAATAAAGGCATTTGGTCTTTAAGGTCAAAGGGAAAAGGATGAGGGTATCCCTCCATATTAATAAAGTTCAGGGGTTTATATATTTTGGGGATAAACACTTGTCTTTGTGGACATGCTTGAAGTTGTTGATTATTCATTACATGAGTGGGAACAATACGAGGATGTTGCATTTTTGTTTGACTTCAAAAACCTCTTCATACAAGCATTGTAATTACACACTTTATGACTCTTTCCTTTCACAAAAAGACCTCCAGAAGAAATAATAAATAAAGTGACTCAAAACCATGCTTAAGATCCTTTTGAATGAGCTTATTACAATATTACATACTTCTCTCAGAATGTCATGACTGAAAAACTACAACATAGAAGTATGTAAATTGAATACAAATTTTTTTCCCTTCTTACTAGTGCTAATACACAAGATAAAGGACAAATTTTGGACCTAAATACTCATGGTTTTCGCACAAATTTCTTTGCTAAACCAAAAGAAAAATACCTGGAAAAAATGCAGTAGCTAGTCACTTCTTTCTTGACTAAAAACTTTTCAAGTATATTGATTCTTTTCTTTCTTCATTAGGTTCTTTTAGAACAAAGTTGCCACCTCCTTGCAGAGGAACAATCTTCGAACAAAAAGAGACCATTCAAAGCATTTCATCATTTTGGGTCTTCTCTTCAACAATAGAGTCACTCAAACCTTCTTCATATAGGCTACTACCAAACACCTTCCAGGCTGAAAACCTTTCAATGTCCAAAATAAAGTTTCAGATACTTCACTTTGTTGACTTCTTCCAAATGAACTTAAGAACTGTCTCCTTATCAAAGTTGCCAATCTATTGGTTTCCAAATCAACGGATTCCCCAAACCCTAAAGGATATCCACTTCTTATTCTTAGGTTCAGGGTTAGATTTTACCAATGAATGAGATTTAGTCACAAGACTGAAATCTCCTACACTTCTGGCTTTGCAAACCAAGGTGGCTCTCCCTTAACAATACCCAAATGACTCATTACATTCTATACTCATGACACTGTAAATTACAATAGATGTTCCCAATGAAAATATACCAAGGAAGGTCAAAAAACCTTGAATCCGACTATAATCTTGTCTTTTCAACATTCACTTAGCCATTGGGACTAATTTCTACTCTTATACTAACTCCTACAAACAGAAAGGAAATGATATTTTGATTCTTAAAACTTTGGACCAAATTGAAGAAAAACTTACATAACACTAACCAGTTCCAAAGAGAGGGCAGCAGAGTCATAGGAAAACATTTTATGTTGTCATGTTCAAACATACTCTGAAGATCTTCTAAATGTTATTACCTGGTAATAACAAGAACACTAAAACATATCAAACAACTCTTCCTAACAATCCTCTTGAAAACATAAAATTCCCATTACATTTATGAAAGCATTTACTCTATCCCTTGAACAGAAAGCAATCATAACATGCAACTCAAAGCAACAAATTTTCTTTAAGAATGTGAACAATCTATGATTATTTTCATTTAAAGAATTTACATTTCAGCCTAGAGACAATTGCCTAATAAGATAAATTCATGAAATATATTTCAAAACACAAAACATCACAAACTAATGACTAATATCCATATATTTCACCCTAACTCAAGATACTTACACAAAAAAAAATTACAGGTTTTTTGTCTACCTCTACAAAAATCAGAATTGGAACCCCCTAAAAATGAAGAGAAGAGAAGAATAAAAAGACAAAAGAGAAACCCTATAAAACATCTAAATATGACACTTCGCATTCATCCTTGTTGATTTTCAAACTTGAATCCAAACCTTATCTCTTCTTTTCCCTAACTCTGATCTGCATCTTTCATCTACTTTTGGAACCTTCTTATAACACTTGAAAATCTGAAAATAGCTCCAACACTCTCACACTTTCCTCACCTTGCTTGCAACTAAAAACTTGTCTTACCATTAAATAAAAGTATTTTCTTTGTTACTGCATATCACTTTTCTTTTGATTTGTTTTTAAATAAAAATACATTTCACACAAATGCACTTTATTGCATTGCCTTTAAAACAACCAAAAATAAAATAAAATAAAATAAAAAATAAAAAATATTCCAATTGATGGTAAAAGGAAAATCCACCTTCACTGTATAATTCCTTGCACCCGCATACTACTATAAAAATATTTCACTCTTTAGTGAACACACTTTCTGTCAAATTTTAAGCTTTGTGAGTGAAAAGGTAAGACCTCTTAGTAAAATATATTCCCCTATTTTATTACTCTTATGTGACATTTGAAATTGATTATTTCTTAAAGGATGAAAACATAACATGCAGCTAGCTCCATCTTATTTTTTCTCCCCATATTGAACCCATCCCTCATCCTCTATGCTTTGAGGGATGGAAGGGCTTTAGAGTCTTTTATTTTCTTTAATCCACCACATATCTTGTGCGAGCCCTACCATTTATTTAAATCATTATAAAATAATTTAACCAACTTCTTTTTTGCTTCATGTGGTTTGCAAAACATAATCATGTTGGTATTTTAATCTTCCACAATTACATTTTAGAAATGTAATCTCCATTAAAACATATTCAAATAATTATTAAAATGATTTTGAAATGGATTTCATTTTAGTCTCCTTTTGAACTCCCTTATATTTAAACAATTAGAGGATTTAAATAATCTCACTTTCTTCTCTATTCAAATAAGTTTGAATCTATAATATTATTTAAATTCAAATTGGTTTAAACAATTTACACATTTCATTTTAATGAGCTTCAGTTGATCTTATTGGTCCAAAGCACTAGTTAGGTCCTTGGTGGGTCTGGCTTAAAAAAAAAATCATTTCTAAACAATCGACCCTTAAAAATGCTCTAAAGCCCCATTTGGACATATTCTGGACCCGAAAAACTGAGTGGGTTGTCATTTAATTTGATGTTTGAAGTCTTTGAATTCAGACCAAAACCATTCAGGTAGCCTCGGGAATTGCTCTCAAAACTTGATCAAATCATCTCCCTAGGTCCTAAAAATTGGTACACATGCATAATGTTATATGGAGAGTCCAAAATGCCAAATTGATCCACATGATGATTCCTGAGGCGAGAAATTTTAATGCTTGAAATTGCCTACTCAAGCACTTTCTGAAACTGCACCTTCTAAACCCTATCTAATCACTGCTCTAAAAAAATACTAAACCTTGGTTTCAGAGGCCATCACTAGGGGGATTGCTTCATCTAAATATGATGACCATGTGTGCATAGGGGTTTTTCTCAATTCCATCATATATGCAAGATATTAATATCCAAACTTGCCTTCTTTGAACTTTTTTGGAAATGTTGATTTTCAACCCTTACAAAGTCCATTTGGTTTTGGCTTTGAAAAAATATCAAATGAAGTGTTGGGGTGCTGCAACCAAGTAAAATAGTAGATGAAGATGAAGATAATCATGGGAAATATTCACTTTGGCATGCAAGTCAATAGGTCATGAAATAAAAATCAAGATGGAGGGCTGCTTTGGTAGTTTTAACAATGTTTTGTCATCCAATTTGAGTAAACTACAATTGGATTTGACCTGGATAAAATATCAAATGGAAGTTTGGGGCTCTAAAAATTGACATGGGGGATCATTGAAATGCATAAATTTATTGAGAATGATTGGTTTAGCTTGGCAACTTATTGGTAGCAAAATGTAATCCTCTAAAAATGGCTACTCTGGAAAAAATTTCAGTATGTAAACAACAAACCTACCGCAGGACCCCAAAACAAGTACTTCAAAGAATCATCAAATCCAATCTCGGGGAGTTGCAAATGGGCATAGGTAATCTCTAATAAGAAGTAACCAACATCCCGAAGTGATTTCTCATGGCAATCAAAGGGTGTGAATTTACTGACCCTCAAGGTGGGCTACTTGAATTGATTTTGCAGGGGTGTTTTTGAGTGGACCACAAGCAATTTTCTTCTCATGGGCCCTCAAAATTTGTCAAGTTTTGGAGGTCCCAAGAAGTATAGTTAACCATTTTATCTTATACGAAGTAGTTGTACTTGGATACCCTACATAGTTTGGGTTATGGGGCCTAGGTGTGGGTATCATAATTATTTCATGGTTAAGAGTTTCTATCTTACTTGTCATTCTTTTTCCTTGTGATGCATTTGTATCAATATGTGTATTAAATTTATTTTAGAGTTTTGAATGTTTAGATTGTGTGTTATTGCTTTTATGTGTGTTTATGTACCTGAATTATTGTTAAGCATATATTTATTTCATGTGTTTTTATAAGAGCAGGATGCATGTAATAACAGATGCATAATATCTTACTCTAAGAATAGATTTCTTAGTAAGACATATGGAATCAAATGGTGATAAATTTCATGGTATGTAAATTGTGAGTCATTTTGAGGTTATATTTTGACACTTTTTATAATGTAAGCATAAGGAAAACTCATATTTTGAGATTATTGCTTTTGGTAGAGTCAATATCATAATTCTCTTTCTAGCACTCTACACGTTTTTATTTTGGCAAGATACATATTGCCTATAATTAAGATGATGCTAATGTATAAATAGTACTAAGCAAGGATGGATACAAGATGTTACACTAAGGGGTTCATCATGAAATATTTTTCCTTAACGTGAGCACCATTGAATATGTGATCTCTAAATTTCTTGTTTTTGAGAGCTATAACCTTCCTATTGAGAAAATTAGCACAAACACATGGCCCACATTAGTAAAAATTACCTTAAGGCCTCAAAATCTATAATTTGGTAAAGTTTATTTAACATTCTCTTGACTTTGACATTTGTCAATATTGTATGTATGAAAAGTAATCATATAATTTTTTACTTGAGCTAGTACTTTTAGGTTCGGTTCATCCTAATGTATTTGGTCTAGTTGATGTAGTATCACTTGAAAAATCTATGTATTATATTTCTTTCATTAATACTTTCTCTAGGAAAACATGGGTGTTATTCTTAGGTAAAAATATGAGGTCTTAAAGTTCAAAACTCTTGTAGAGAATCAAATAGAGAAGATTAAAATTATAAGAATGGAGAATGTTGGATAATTTTATTCAACAACATTTGGTTTCTTTTTGTAGGGACTAAGGCATAATGAGGCAAAAGATAAATCTATACACTCCTTACTAGAATGGAGTTACAAATATATAATTAAATTCAATAAATGTATTGAAGATGGAAGGATCAAAATCCACAACAATTAGGAACATATCAAAATTAGAAATATGTCAATCAATGATAGAAAATGCCTTATGGGGATTCATGATGATGAAATAATAAATTTGGTGTGTGTTTAGGTCGAATAGGTATACCATTATATATTCCAAAACTCAAGCCAAGGTATATAATAAGTAGACACTACTAATGGTGAATCCAAGCACTAATTCAATCTAATATGAATGATATGCAATTACAATAATTAGATTCGAAAATTATAATAAAAAAGGAAGCACGCTAGGTGGTTAACATAAGTAAAGTTTACCAAAAATAGACAAAAGAAATTATATTTATTATCTAGGCTCATCAAATAAATAAATTCAATCGCTCTCTAACTAATCAATATATCATAGATGCGACTAACAATAAAAATTAATGATAATAAAATGCTCAAACAAATTTAGAAATTGAATAAATTGATTGCATTGGTAGTTATTTTTTCTTTTGATGTAGAAGCCACTATCAAAGTGTTAAGAATTTATCCACTAAGGCATTAGAATTTTTTATTATATTGTATAGCTATGAATTCAACTATGTATTATGTAGGGTCACTTTCGTGAGTGCAAAATAGATTCCTACAATTGTATAAATGAACTTGATTTGTGGATGTGATTTTGTAACTCATGAAAATGTTTTAGCGGACTTATGCAATCTAAAAATTGTTTGCCTCGATCTTTTGATATAAGAATTTGGTATGGTCTATTTTTGTTTAAGAATTTTTTTGGATCATGAAAGTATAAAGGTGTTTGATTTTGTTCTCCTAGGTGGAACACTCAAATCAACAATTTTAGAGAAGTTTTTATTTTCTATCACTTATGGAAAAAATAATTAAGAGTTTAAAGATAATATGAACTAGTGATTTTTAATATTTGTTTATTTTTAATAAACATTTTGTCTCATTTTAAATATTTTTTAATAGCTTATTTTATACTTTATAATATTTTAATGAGTGATGTTTTCCCATCCAACAAAATTCTTTTATAAATTGTATATTTAATTTATTACTATTTTTTTAATTGAGATTAATCATTTAGAGTGATATTTTTCCATCTAGCATAACTTTTTTGTGTATCCAACTTATTTTCATTTTGTTTAAACAACCGCATCAACATGGAATTGAACATATTTTATTTTATTTTTATTTTTGTTTGTCTATTATTCAATGTGTATTGAACAAATCATTTAATGTTTGGTAAAAGTTATGTTTACTAAAAAATAAAAAATAAATATAATAATTGCAAATTGCAAATTATGCTCTTCATAAAACATATTGTGAAGGCTACAATTCAAAAACATCCCATGTCATGGTGACTTCATTTGATATATAAGCTCTTCCCTCAAATCATAAGGTTTTTTCTCAAAAACTAGGTGAAAAGAACTTGAGGGTTCAACTAAAGATCTTCATACAAAGGCTCTTCTAGTGAAGGCCCTTCATTCAGAAGTACCTTTATTTGAAGGTATTTCCTTATAAGTAGTTTGGGTGTACAAATTTAAAAAATGGAAGGGACCTTCATTTGAACCTCTCTTCCTTCAAACTATGTTGTATAGAGAATCCTTCATTCAAAGGTGTTCAATGATTTTTGCCATCCATGCCTCAATTTTGTACCCCATCTCATAAATGGGACATACCTTTGTGATTCCACCCTAAGAAATCTACTGAATTAATACGGTCAAGTTATCCTCAATTAGACCCTTATATGGATTGACTTTATAACTTTGAGTGAAATATTGAGGAAAAGCAAGTATGCAATATTCTTATAAATAAACAATATTGATTTAAATGCCTTTATTTGTAATTGAAATTGTATGCGGGAAAAGTGGGTCAATAAAACTTAATATGTGAAAAATTGCCAAATGACTTATCCACACACACACAGAGGACTTCTTGATGCAAGCTATGGAGTAATAACATATTACTCAGCTTCCCAAGGTGGGTCCCATGGTTCTCTATCTCACAATGTCCCTCAAACCAATGTTTTTGCTCTCATATCACTGAGCAAAATGGTTTGGGGATGGCAAATGCAAGAATGAGGGATGCTTTGATAGTTTTTAGTATGAAAGGTATGCTAAGCTATGTATGATCTTAGAAATGCAGTAAACTAAATGATAAGATGACAAGATTAGTATAAATACTATCCTAACATGATATATTAGTCTATGATTGAGCTAAATGATAAAGAAATTATTCTAAGCATGCATATTTAGACTAATTCCTGATTTCAAAGAGGCTAAAATGATAAGCATAAAATGAAATATTGAATGTATTTGAGCATAAGTGTGATACTACAAATTTGGATTCTTGAAAATGGAGGAATGAGAGCTCTATTTATAGCACAAACAGGGCAATGGATGGTCAGGATTGAAAGGTTTAATCAAGGGCCAAGTTTGAAAGTTGGAGATCCATGTGCACAATTTGCACCAATGAAATGGTGACAAGTGTCAACATAGGGTTGGGTTGAGAGAAGGGGTTGGAGGCATTAAAGGCCTGAGAAGACCTCATGGTTATCTAGAGGGTAAGGGTCAAATCTAAGTTAGGCTTACCCACTGGATTAAGAGTTAATCCAAGGATAAACCCTTGTGCAAATGATTAAGAGATAATCATGGTCAAAGCATTAAAGTCCTGATGAGACCCTTGGGTTGGGTGAAGGTTGAGTTAAAACAAATGTTTTAACCATGTAAGAGGGTTGGAGTTAACCATTAATGGTTATTGGAGACTTTGGGGGATTAAGTGGTTGAAAGTTGGAAGCCTTTAATGGCTATCAAAGACTTTGAGGTTTTAAGTGGTTGAAGGTTGAAAACCTTTAATGGTTATCAAAGACTTTGAGGTTTGAGAAGTGACTTCCCTTTGCTTAGGGATGTGACAAAGTGTAGAAGAGGGGTTAGGTTAATTAGAAGTGATTAGAAGATTCTAGAAGGGATTAGAAAGGGGTTTGGGATTTTGCAAGTGGATGGAGGGATAATAGGATTTAATTGAAATAAAGAATTTCATTCAATTTGGTTGCAATAAATTAAATTTATTCAATTTAGGATAACTATTTAATTAAATTTGAATTTAATTAAAAGTGGATAGGGGGGATTTAATTGAATAAAATGATTTATTCAATAAATGGTATAGTGAATTTAATTTAAATAAATTGAGTAATTTACTTAATTAAATAGAGGAATGCGGGTAATTTAATTAAATTGGATTTAATCAAATAGAGAAATGAACACAAAATATTCATTTAGGAATATGGTCATTTTTATACGTCTACATATTGCCCCTCTTTGAAGTGACGTGTGTGCACATGTTATTTCAAAGAAAATGATGTGTTTTTGTGATTTATGATCAAATGCAATTTTTGTGTCGCTCTTTTGATTTGCAAGTTGTGCCCTGGATATGATGTGTGATGCCCCAGATTTGACATTTGATGGTGATGCCCCCTCGGGAAATGAATTAATATTTTGAAAAATTTTGATTTAATTTGATGAGTTGCGTATGATGTGTATGATTTCGTGCATATAAAATGTGTGCAAATTGATTCATCTCCCGATAAGTTACAAATGTTATGGTATAGGGGAGACCGAGACCATATTACAGGTCCATTTGGCTAACCCTAATTTCATTGTCCTCCTATAAAAGGGGAAAAGGGCTTGAATTAGATTCATTTGTGCTTTATTGACTTTGGAGAAAGAGAATTTGGTCTGCAGAGAAAATGCCTATTCCGTATCATAGACACCGTTTTGAGCGCGTTCGGAGGTACCGGAGACCTGTAGCGCGTGGACCACCAGTAAGTCAACATTTTTGACCCTTTTTTGACTTTTTATTTTGTCATTTTTAGTTGTTTTTTTTATTTTCAAAGTTCGAGTTTAACGGTTTAGCGCGTCTAAGGTCTAGAGTAGTGCATACGAAGTTTAAAGTAGTACATCAAGTTTAATTTTAGGGGTCGCCTCTGAAAAAGATAGGATAGCGCATAAAACTAATAGGTTAGCGTGTTCATGTAGAATAGCGCATGATAGCAGTTGGGTAGCATGTCCGGTCAACAGGTTAGCACATAGGGGTGACCTAGCGCATAGGGGTCGCAGGGGTTCGCATAGGTAAGGGGGTTTAGTGCGTAGGACTAACCTAGCACATAGGGTCAAACGGGTAGCGCCTGGGAGGGATAGATTAGCGCGTAGAGTTAATCTAGCGCATAGGGTAGGTTAGGTGGCGCATTGGGGGAGAGAGTTAGCTCGTAGAGGAAGTCTAGCGCATAGGGTAGATAGATTAGCATGTAGAAAAGGCAGCCTAGTGCGTGGGGTTGTTTTAGTGCATCTGGAAAAAAATTTCGAGATGAGCCAAGTTGAAAATTTGTTTTGGTCTGTCTGTCATGATTTTATGCTTTTGTCCAATATGAGTGTTGATATAACTTGTTTTGATGTGCAATTTTCCAAGTTATATATAGATATCAATGTGATGTTTTGATCAAAACATGAGTTGTTTGTGTGTTCTATTTCAAGTTCAATGTGTGAAGCCTGAGTTGTGTTACAAGCCGATATGGGTTGGAAACTTGAGTTGTTTTACAAGCTGATATGGGTGGGAAACTTGAGTTGTTTTACAAGTTTATGTGATTGTGGAGACTTGAGTTGTGTTACAAGTTTTGATATGGTTTTTGAGAACTTGAGTTGTTTTACAAGTTGATATGAAATGATAGGATTTTGAACTTTGATGTAGATGAGCAAATTGTTTCATGTTTGTTGATGTAAGTTTGATTTTGATATCGTTGATTTGATGTGGAAACTGATATTGGATTTGTTTTGCTTATTGATAGGAGTGATTGGGCATGGTTCAGTCGCGGGAGAGATTTCCCAGACCGTGGACATTGATACCGCGGTTGTCGCAGGCCGACCTTGACATTATTGAGAGATGTAGATTGACTTCTCTCTTGGATATGCCTCGGTTCACTGTGAACCAAGGGTTATTGACAGCTTTGGCAAAGAGGTGGCACAGTGATACGAACACCTTCCATTTTGCCACGGTAGAGATGACAGTCACACCCGAGGACTGCTACAGGATCCTGCGCATCCCTATAGTAGGGGCACTCCTACCTTACAAGCAGTCAGAGGAGGGTGGGACAGAGGCACTGCGCTGCATATTCTAGGATGATACAGTCTGCGGCTATGAGATCCCATGGCAGGAGTTTCTGGACCTAGATTATGCTCCACTACCAGCCGTACTAGCAAGGTTCATTGGTGGATTCCTTTGTCCTGATCGCAAGTCAAAAGGATTCTCGGTGGGATGGGGGCTAGTTTTGGAGGAGATGGTCACTCAGGGTCAGAGGTTTGCATGGGGGTCAGCTATGCTGGCTCATTTATACAGGAGTCTGCATGAGGTAGTATACCTCGGTTACGACAGTTTGTCAGCTGGTGTGACTTTGTTACAGGTATGGTGTTGGAAGCACATCCCAGCAGCGAGGCCACTAGCAGATAGGGACAGGCCCGTAGGTGTAGCATATGCTTATGGATATAGGGGTCTAGTTGTCCAGCGTAAGCTGGGCAAACTAGAGCATTGGAGGAGGGTTTTTTATGATATAGATACAGTCACCTGGTGACCGTATACAGGATGCGAGGTGTGGGCCGAGGATGGGCTGGAGATGCCCTTTGTTTTCATGACCAGGTACCTGATTGGGAGGACCCCGTTCATGATTGAGCAGTTTGTGGTGACCTAAGTTTTGAGGCAGTTCAGGCACCAACAGGTTATTCCTCAGGGAGCGTGCCTTTATGCACGGCGGCAGCAGGATGTGGCCGATTGGGGGCCGACTATTGATAGTGTCGTGGCGGTGGAGGAGTTTGTGGGGTTGGTCGGGCAGATTTGGGACTATGCCCTGGAGATCCAAGATGCGGGTATGACAGATGAGTTTGCCCGATTGTTTGCTGCGCGGGTGGTGGCTAGGATATCTGATCCTGAGGAGATGAGGTCAGCATTGGATTCAGATGAGGAGGAGGGAGATGGGGGAGATGACGGAGATGATGGGGAGGATGGAGGAGGAGGATGAGGGAGAGGAGTTAGAGGGAGGCGGGGAGATAGAGGTGTGGAGAGAGCAATGCGACAAGGGAGGATAGATAGGGGGAGATGTGGATTGGCTATCAGAGCCGGTAGAGAGGGGAGAGTGGGGGAGGTGCTAGCTGCAGTGGGAGGTGAGGATGAGCCTAGTCGACCATCACAGAGGAGGAGGACGGATGTACTCCCACCTCCAGCACTGAGGACAGGCCGAGTGGGAGGGGTTCCTCCAGCACAGGTACCGCTACGAGTTCGAGTTCCAGGTCATATGGAGGATGCTCAGATACGGACCTTGTAGATTACTATGCAGCAGCTACAGGCCCAAATTTTGACTTATCAGCAACAGGTTGCTCAATTGACCACTGAGCGAGACACCAAGATAGAGCGGAGAGGGCGAGCGGAGGAGGTGGTGGTGAGCATGTAGAGAGCAGCGGCGGGTGGTCCGATGAGAGACACCCTGAGAGAGTTGGCACTGAGAGTGCAAGAGGCAGAGTATTATAAACGGCACTATGAGGCTACAGTACCCAGGGACTGGCGAGTTCAGAGTTTTGCTCAGTCGAGATTTAGTCAATCTCGAGCTACTGGGTCATGATCTGAGAGCCGAGGTGTTACAAGGCGGCCACTGAGACAGGACCCTCCTGGAGATCCAGGGGTGGGTGCATCTAGAGTGAGACCATCTCTGTCAAGAGATAGTCATACTTGAGAGACATGGTCTCTGTTGTATTTTTGAGCATTGTATTCTTTGTGCTGGACACAGTGTTGTGACACATTTTGTACATTTGGATCATTTTTGAGATATATATATCTATATATATATATATATATATATATATATATATGTCCTCATTTTTTATCATGTGATGTGTTTATGTGGATGCATTTATTTGGGCTATTTCGTTTCTTTATGATGATGCAATGTTTAAATGTATAATGTATGATGCAGGATGTATGTTTTTATATGCTGTGAGATGTATCTTGAAAATGAGATGTATGTTTTAATATGCTGCTAAAACATAATTTGATATGCAAACATGTTAAATGATATGCCACTAATTGTAAAATGATATGCAACTAATTATTTTTGGAGCATCCCTCATTCTGTATTTGCCATCCGATATAACCATATGTTATTTGCTTTCTTTGTAGGTTTCATCATTGAGCATTGATTTGTTTAGGATATGTTGAAAATTTATACAAGCATAATGGTATAATTGAACCATAATGACCTAAGAAAAATTTACATGATATTTGATTTTGCAAGATAGCACGAGCGTCAAGGTATAATTGAACCAGGACGACCTGAGTGCATATTGTGTAAACAGACAAGATTAAATCATTTGTATGTGTGAAATGGAATCAGGCCTTCAATGATATTCGATGTATCACGTCTCGAGGCATATATTCACACAGTACAAGTGATCGCTTCCCAGACAGAAGACTAAAAAAATATTGGAAGTTCCCCTTGAACTCTAGCTGTGAAGCATGTTAGTGAGACAAGGAAGAGAATCCAATAATTCAAAAAGTTCAAAATGCAAAACTAGTCAAGATTTTATGCTATAGTGCAACATTCAGTACTTCAGAAAAACATCCATCCTTGGTATTTTTGTGATTTGTTTTGTTTTGTTTGGCGATGAAGTGTAGTTTTTGGTTTTTGGATGTCAAGCTGTTGAGTTTTGCAAAATAGCCTTGATGTTTTGAATGTTTGCAATATTGAGACGATTTACATGCCCCTAGCTGAGTGTGCCTCTTGATTGTGAATATGTATAGTGATTTCCAAGCCATGGTGGATCCGTGATAAGAGGATATATATAGACAAATCAGGATAGTGACTACGCTAAGTATGTCCTGAATGGATATTTGCTAAGTGTCAGGCGATGGCCGATAGTGTTTGTATGGATAAAATGGTATGGATATAGATGGAGGAGCCATTCATTCACAAAAGCGCCTATTTACCAGGTTTTCACCATTTGTTTTTATTGTACTTTATTTTTATTTTTTTTCTTTTTCTAGATTTTTTCCTTTTTTTTGATTTTTTTTTTGTTTATTTTGGCTTTTTCCATGCACTAGGCCACTTAAGTATAGTACCTTTTTAGATGAATGTTGTTAGTTGGTTTGTCGAGCACATCGCCTTCTGAATTTGTTAGCTGATAGGCACATGATCCATAAACTGATATGATGACATAGGGACCCAACCAGTTAGGTTCAAATTTCCCTTTCTTTTCTCGATCTTGCTGATTTCTTGGATTTTCTTTGAGGACTAGGTCACCAACCTTGAAGTTGCGAGGGATGGCCTTGTGATTGTAGCTCCTGCACATGCGCTGCTGATATGCTTTGAGATGAGTGTAAGCATGCTGATGTCTTTCATCTAAGAGTTTGAGTTCTTGCAGTCGGTTAACTCGATACTCTTCATCTGGGATTAAGCCTTTCAAAGAGACTCTGAGAGATGGGATTTCTACCTCCAGGGGTAAAATGGCTTCGGATCCATATACCAATGAGTATGGTGTTGCTCCTGTAGGTGTGCGGATGCTGGTCTTGTATGCCCAAAGTGCTGGATTGAGTTGTACATGCCAATCTTTTCCTGCAGCATTTACTATTTTCTTGAGGATTTTCAGTATTGTCTTGTTAGATGCTTCTTGATGCAGAGCGCACACAACAGTAGTTAGATAGACCCAGTCACTACAAATTTGTTGAATCAAACAAAAACAAATAACACCAAATGTGTAATCTACTCTTTAAATCATAACAGATTAATGCCAAACTTAGACAGATAAGGTTTGACAAATTCAACTGGTAATTACAATTACAGATTTTCAAAGATGACTGTACTTCTGGTAGATTTGTGATGTTTCCAGTTCTGTTTCTTACCACAGGCAACAATGTTCTAAAATTACAATATATTTATACTCACATTTACTCTGTTTTTCCTATATAAACAGAACAGTCAAAATGTTTTCTTCTGCAGATACTTATAAGGCCGATGCTTGTTCCTTCGCATTCTATAACCATTCATTAACACTACAAACTTCTACAGGGAATCGTCGAGTTTAATTGATCAGTTTAAACTCGGTTCCATCTGGAAGTGTATAGCAGTAGTTTATTGAGTGATCACAGTTAGCAAACAAAAACTTTGTAAACCCGGCTCCAATAGGTATCGACTCTCCACATATTTCACATAACCTGCGTACACAGCAGATTCATTTCAATGCGTGCCGATTAAGCATCGACTGGGAAGCATCTCCAACTTTTCCCGCAGTTCTGAGCGTGAAGGATTATTAACAAATATTCCCTAACTTGCCTTCCATCCTGCGGCATTGAGGTCCCGCGATGAAACTGCAAGTTAGGATCGTTTTACCATTTAGAACCAAGGGAAATGAATTGTATCCTGGTCTTAAAACAAAAACTTCCCTTTTCGCTTTTAACAACTAACTGCCAACGGTGGAATTCGATCGACAGAGTCGTATGACATTCAACCGAATTAAATGGCTATGGAAAGGTATTCAACAGATGCAAATAAGTGTTGTTTGAATAAGTGTCGACCACGGTAGAAGAGATCTTTGACGCGCAAGTTAAATAACAGAGATGTTACATCTCTCTGTATATTTGAAGCAATCGAACTGTGTAATCAGATTAACAACTATCCGAACAATTTCAGAACATTTGCAAAAGCATAATCACAGTGACATTAGTCTCTCTATCCGTTGCACAAAGAAAGTAAAATACTCAAAACTCTGATTTTTGTTATTCAAATCGCTTCTCCGGTTCTCTGTCACAATCGCCTTGATTGGACTTATAAATAGTCACCGAAGGCCTCCAAATCAGTTCCAACTGATCGTAAAACTGATTGAAACTGTTAAAACAACAGTCGGCATGATGTTAGAAATGGTGACATGATCAGTACATTGTTTTAGGAAGCTACCAAATATCACCAATTACCACATAGGACACGGGTTCCCCAAAAGATGAAAACAACGACATGCTTAACAATACAAAAACACATTAATCTAAAACTAAACATCAGTCCCGTGGACTAAGAGAGCCAAGGTTAATAAAAAACCATTGGACTCGTGACCACACAAATGGACTAACCACAAAAAGAGGACAAAATTGCCTCTTTATTACAATAACATAAACTAACTAAAATCAGCCTTGGGTGCCCTGCACCACTTCTGCTTGACCGTTGCCCTGTGGGTAATATGGTGTAGAGAACCTATGTTGGATTTTGAATTTTTCACATAGTGCCTGTACATCTTGGTTTTTGAAAGGTCGTCCATTATCTGTGGTGATTGAACTAGGAATACCATATCTGCAGATCAGATAATTGAGGATAAAAGAGGCAATTTGTTTCCTAGTTATTGTGATCATGGGAACTGCTTCGATCCATTTGGTAAAGTACTCTATTGCAGTTATAATGAATTTGTGTCCATTTGAAGATGAAGGATAAATTTTGCCTACTAAGTCTAGTCCCCACTGACAAAAGGGCCAGGAAGTTGTAAATGGCTGCAATTCTTGTGCTGGTGCATGTATCAGATTACCATGGATCTGGCATTTAGGACATTTCTTAGTGAAGTGATATGAGTCTTTCTCCATTGTAGGCCAGTAGTATCCCATCCGTAGAAGCTTTTTAGCAAGAGTAGTACCACTTGAATGTGTGCCACAAATACCTTCGTGAAGCTCGTGTAAAGCAGAATCAGAATCATTACGATCAAGGCAACGAAGAAGAGTACCATCTAGACCTCGACGATACAAAGTATCAGCAGTAAGGGTGTAATGGGTAGCTTGTCGGATAAAATTATGTTTTTGGTTACGAGATTGGTCAATGGGTAAGATATTGTGCTTGAGGTAGTCGTATATTGGTCCATATAATGGAGAATCTGAACCAGTCAAGGCATATATAACCTGGGATTCAGAATGGTCATAGGCGGGGGAGAACAGTTGCTCTACCAGGAACTCGTAACGACTTTGTTGCTCTAGAATTTGTAGTAATGAAGCGATTGTAGCCATTGCATCGGCTGCTTTGTTGTTCAACCTTGGTATTTGCTCAAAGGTGATGTGCACAAAATAATATTTGAAATCATCCACCATTCGCTTGTAGGGTAGTAGCTTGTCATCCTTTGTCTGATAGTCATTGTTGATTTGATGGATGACCAGTTGCGAGTCCCCATAGACTTTTAACTCTGTGATTTTCCATTCTATGGCCATTTTGATGCCTATGACCAATGCCTCATATTCAGCCACATTATTGGTGAAGGGAAACATAAGCCTATATGATCTTGGTATAGTGTGTCCTTCAGGAGTGATGAATAGAATGCCAGCACCGGAACCATGTTGTGTATAGGATCTGTCAAAGTATAAGGTCCATTGTTTAGTAGAAAGAGTAAGAACGTCCCTATTTGGAAATTCAAAGAACGTCCCTATTTGGAAATTCAATCTCCATGGTGTGTTTGCCTGGTAGGGGTGCTTCAGCCAACTGATCTACAATTGCTTGTCCTTTGATGGCTCGTCTTTATGTGTATTGGATGTCAAATTCACTGAGAATCGTGACCCATTTAGCCAATCGGCCTGTAAGAGCTGCCTTGCTGAGTAGATATTTGAGAGGATCATTTTTTGCAACTAACTTGATGGTGCGTGCTAGCATATAATGTCGGAACTTCTGAGATGCAAAGACCATTGTTAGGCAAGCCTTTTCAATGAATGTATAGTTGAGTTCATAGCCATTCAATGTCCTACTGATGTAATATATGGCACGTTCCTTCCCTTGTTGATCTTCTTGTGTCAATAGTGCCCCCAGTGATATATATCTGTTGTTGAGATATATAAAATAAGAGGCTTTCCTGCGA
This sequence comes from Cryptomeria japonica, assembly GCF_030272615.1. Taxonomy (NCBI): domain Eukaryota; kingdom Viridiplantae; phylum Streptophyta; class Pinopsida; order Cupressales; family Cupressaceae; genus Cryptomeria; species Cryptomeria japonica. The sequence continues at coordinate 107,877,553 of NC_081409.1, forward strand.
CTGGTGGTACCAAAACTAGTGGATTTATCAGGTACTATTTGATTTGGTAAAAAGATTCTGCACACTTGGCCTCCCATTTGAATGGTACATTTTTGTGTAGTAAATGGTTAAATGGTAGACTTTTATCTGCTAGCTGAGCGATGAATCGCCTGATTGATTGAAGTCGTCCTTATAGAGATCTGAGTTGGCTGATATTCTTTGGTGGTGGCATGTCCATAATGGCTTGTACCTTTGCTGGATCTACTTCAATACCTTTAGCTGAGACAATGTAGCATAGTAACTTGCCTGATGTAACCCCGAAGACACATTTCTTAGGGTTGAGCCTGACTTGGAATTTCTCCAATCGATCAAAGATCTTTGTGAGGATGCTGAGATGTTCTGCTCTGGTGAAGGATTTAGCTAGTAAATCATCCACATAGTCTTCCATAAATGTATGCATCATGTCATGGAATATTGTGGTCATTGCTCTTTGATAAGTGGCCCTTGCATTCTTTAAGCCAAAACGCATAACATTCCAACAGTACGTTCCCTAAGGGCAAGTGAACGTGGTTTTATCTTGATCTTCTGGGGCTATTTTGATTTGATTATAGCCTGAGAAACCATCCATTAGTGAGAGCATTGCATGGCCTGCTGTGAGATCTACAATGATGTCGATACTGGGCAGAGGAAAGTCATCTTTTGGACAAGCTTTATTGACGTCTCTGAAGTCAGTGCAGATTCTGATACTACCATCTAGTTTTGATACTGGAACGATGTTGGAAATCCATTCTGCATAGTCAATGGGTCAGATGAATCCGACATCTAATAGTTTCTTTAGTTCAGTTTTGACCATGAGTGCCACCTGGGGATTCATCTTTCGTAGCTTTTGATTGACTGGCTTAACTCCCGCAGAAATGGATAGATGATGCATGATTAAGTGTGGATCCACCCCAGGCATATCAGCATATGACCAAGCAAAGTTAATTTGTTGTTCTTTGAAGAAGATGATGAATGCTGATCTTTCTGCCTCTGTCAGAGATTCTGCAAGGTGTATGTTCCTAACTGCTTCTGTGGTGCCAATGTTGATTGATTGAGTGGGTTCAATCAATATGGGTGATCGCTCATGAAAGTGCTCGGGAAGAGTGTCAAGTCTCCCATCGTTAGGTGCCTTAAAAAGGTTTTCACCCTCAGATGCGTCCTTTATTTTTACTTTTTTGTGATCTAGAACTGCCATTGACTAGTTTTCAACATTAGATCCTTTATTTGGTTCATTTTTGCGACTGAGAGACTTGGCACTCCCTAGTTTGTAGACATCGTTATTTTGTTCACTGGTAGAGCCTGTTTCTGGATTTACGGTACATAGGTAATGGATAATAGATTCGTCATTTGGGAAAATTGGTATGTCATGGATTTCAGGTTCATCCCAGTCGATGAGGTCAGGAAAGACAAGTGGTAAGGAATCATTAGGTGGATCAAGTTCAGCTATTGTGAGTGTTAGGACAGAGTTTTCATCGTGTTTCTTCTTGGTTTTAAAGAAGTTTAGGATTTTGTCGAGGTCTTCGATGGTATTATCCTCTACATATACTTTCTCATAATGTTCCTGTTCACTTTTCTCGGCGTCATAGATATTCTACGGTCCAAATTCAAGAGGTCTATCTCTTGCATTATGTTCTTCTTGAGAAAGAGATATAGAATCAGTATCACTAGGGATATCTGTAGTAGCATTGGAGCAGGTACCCCATTCATATTCATTGGAATCTGTCTCATAGGTATCATCCCAGATTCTATCTGTGCTGTAAACTGGTATGTTATACGATGAAAACAAATCTTTGATGATGGATACCATTTTGATGGTTTTTGTTGATTCTGTGTCAAATCCGTCTTCTACTTTCTGGATTTGTTCATAGACTGTGCTTCCTCGGGGAGGAATAACGGTATCTAGAGATGACATGATTTGTTCTTGAGATATTGGTGTCTGAATATGAGCTACTGCTGCAGATAGGGCCTTCTTATGACTTAGAAGCTTTTCCTTATGTAACTTCTGATCTTGACGTTCCCGTGCCTTGCGGATTGTTTCTGCTGATTCAAAGAGTGCTTCCTGCCAGGATTCTTCTTTGTACTTTGTCTTTACCTTCCATTGGGGTTTGATAGTTAGGTGTGGTGGCCGTTTTAATAGGAACGTGAGTTTGGAACCCAATCTTGCTTTGTTTCTGCTAGGTTGTGAAGGAAGATCTATAGGTTCAGTGACTCCTTCTTTGCGTTTCCCAATAGATCCTTTACCGCCATATCCCATTTGCTTCATGATTAAGTAGCCTTTTCCATACAGGTGTGTTGGTAGAACAATGTCCAGAGCAGTTGCTCTATGATCTTCTTCCTCATCTTTGTATAACCAGCTAAGAATGTCCTTGTCTTTTGATTCATGTGCAAGAGTGCCCAGTTGGATGAAAGTACCATCAAATTTGGTAATGGGCTGAGCAACTAGTTGTGTTGATGTAGTAGGAAATCCATGAGATCTAGGTGATGTTGGCAATTTAGCCAAACATAAAGGCTCCAAAGAGTATTCTCCCATACCTTGGTCTTTGATTTGCATTTTCTGTTTGAAGTCTCCCCACAAGGAGTTGGATTTTGCTGTGTGTGGATCTGATGTTGAAGATCACTGCTTTTCTCTATTATGAGGAACCAAACTGTCCTGGGCTGCTCCCATTGCGTTGCAATGTTGAAATTGATTATGATCAGCTGATATGGATATTTCTTATCCATCATAAGGAAACTTGACACACTGGTGATACGTAGAAGGTATTGCTTGCATTTCATGTATCCAAGGTCGTCCTAACAAAATATTGTAGGTAAGATCTATGTCTAAGACCTGACATATAGTATCCTTTTGTGCTGGTCCTACTTGAATAGGTAATATCACTGTTCCTTTAGAGGACCTTTCCTCATCATCATATGCTTTTATGGTAATCTTCTTGCAGGGATCAATAGATTCTTCTGAGAAGCCTAATGCACGGATAAGCTTTAAAGTACATATATTAAGGTCGGCTCCTTTATCTATTAGGACTCTTTTGACTCGGTGTTTGTAAACAATGACTTCAATATGGAGAGGAGTATTATGCGGATGGATTAAGGAAACATCATCATGTTCGGAAAAGGTGAGGTTATGAGGTCCAGTCATATGGGCGACCATGGCTTGAAATCTGTCTGTATCCAAATTTTGAGGTACATTGGTTTCCAATAGCGCATGCTCTAATATGTCTTTGTGCTTTGGTGATAGTTTCAGCAATTCTAGTATAAATATCTGCACTGGAGTTTTACGTGGTTGGCTAACCAAGTCATATTGGATTTTTGGTGTGGTAGTTGTAGGTGCAGTATGTCCTTTCAAGACATATTTCTGAGTCCAGGTTGTTACATTGACAGATTCATGATCACGTTGATCTCGGATGGTGATGACATTTACTTGATGATCTTTAGCTGATATGTGGTTGATGGTGTTGTTGTAGATGTGATTAATATGAGCTCCGCGTGTATCATCTGAAGTTGATGCTCCATCTTTGTTGTAATTTGGGAGAGGATTTTTGAAGGCTCCGTGATCACCATTTGTTTTGAGACCATCGACCGTTAAGTCACCTCGATCAATCATGTCCTGTACTATGTGTTTCAATCTCATGCACTCGTTTGTTCTATGACCCTTGTTGCGATGGAAATCACAATAGTGTGAATCATTCCACCAAAGTGGTTTGATTGGGGGTTCATAGTTGTTGATTGGAGGCAAAGAAAGAATCTTGTTTGCCAAAAGTTCTCTAAATGCTGATTCTAATGATTGTCCTAGTGGTGTGAAGATACGCTTTTGGAAATTGTTCGTGTTGCGTGAATTGTTGTTAGATCCTGGATTCATGTTTTTGCTTTGAGTATAGTTGGTGTTGTTTGTGTTGAGTTATCCTTGATCAGTGTTTTGTGCATATGTGTTAGCATTTGGAGTAGCATTTTTAGGATTTTTCGTATTTTGAGGATTTCCAGATAATGCAAGCACTGGTTGTTTAGATTTGGGATCATGTGTTTCATTGTTGCCTTCATTTTTGTTTTAGGTCCAAAATCGAGATTTGTCAAGGTTGGTGTTGTTCTGGTTATTGTAGTTTGATGAGTTTGTTCCTTCCTTGTAGAATTTGAGTGTTCCCTTTTTGATACATGCTTCTTCTACTTGAATGCCATTTTCAATCAACTTAGTGAAAGATGGTATGCATTGAAGTTTTAGTCTGTAACTCATTTCACCATTTAAGTTATCAATGAAGATTGCCATTTTCTCCTTTTCGGGAATATCTCGAGGATATCTGGAGACCATGCGTCGCCAGCGTTGAAGGAATATCATGAATGTTTCGTTGTTCTTTTGTTTGGTGTTGCAAACATCTAGCATGGTTATGGCATGTTGGATGTTGTAGGAATAGTGGGTTATGAATTTGTTAACCAACTCATCAAATGATCTGACAGGTGGCAAAATTTTGGATAACCATTCCATGGTTTGCCCTCCCAAGCTTCTGGAGAATAACCTCATCAAATAGGTGTCATCATGAGCAAATTCAAAGCCCAGTGTGCAAAATTCCTGGACATGATCTCGGGGATCACTTTTCCAATCATACTTATCAAATTTGGGAACGTCTGAGTTTGGTGGAAAAGGCACCATGTTCAATCTTTTGTCAAATGGATAAGGACAGATTTCGTTCAAAGAGTACCGCACCGTTGTCCCTTGTTGCATATCCTGTATTTGCCTTTGCAACATTTGCATTTGTTGAGTAAGGGTTGCCAAAGGTATATTGTCTTGTCGAGGGAAAAGTTCTTGCCTTGTATTGGTTCTCAGCTGAAAAGGTGTGGTAAATGGTATATTTTGCTCTAGTGTTTCTAGCTCAGGTATACGCATTTCTGGTATGCGTTGTTCCGGAATGTGTTGCTCTAGAATATGTTGCTCAGGTATGTGAGTTTCTTCTTCTCTTTGTTGTTCTTGATATGCATATTGTCGAGATCCAATTTGAAAAATGGTTGGGTCTAAATCTTCGGGAAGTTTAACGCCTTTGCTTGTAAGCATGAGCAGATATTTTTCTTTGTCATTTTCCATGAGCTTTTCTACGAGTTTTTGGAAGGAAGGGTTTTTTTGACATTCTCGAAGAAGTGCTTCAGTAATTTCAGGTTCTTCTACGGGTGGAACTTCAAAAGGATTTGACAATCGGCGATTCATACTTGATTCTACGTGTGTCTCACTTTGTTTGTTGCTTTGAAAGCGAGTAACAGGCATTTTAGTAGAAACTTTCGGTGACAAAGGGGACAAAATCCTCTTCGATGTGTTTCTCGGGGGTGGGTGGTTCTGGTCAAGATGTGCTATACGTGATGCACTCGTCGGGCAAGAATGCTAGATTGATCTTTCCGCTGCGGTTTATGGTTTGATTAAAAGCAGACTTTTGACAGTATGCTCTTGTTTTCAAGGGTTCCTTATCAAATTCGCTAGATTTGTTTTGAATATAACGTTTGACGTGATGAAGGAATACCCAATGAGATTTGAAGAGTTGATGATTGATGTATAAGAACTTGTTTCTCTTGATGAATTTGGCAAAACTAGTTTGTTGTTTCTTCAACGTGATGTTGCGATAAAGGTTCTTTCTTCTCAGAATATGAGGATTAGTCATGCATGAGTGATCAATGGTTTCCTTTGATTGGTTTGGATTCAGTTGATTCTTGTTTTTGAATATTTCAAATCTTACTATCAAAGTGAAGGCTTTTAGATGCCCCTTCACAACAAAGTGTGTCAAATGATATGGATTAAAAGTCCCCTGATCTGGAAACTTGATTTGACAATTTGAGAATTTTAAACAAGTGTTTTGAGATAAAAATCCGTAAGATGGTAAAGGATTCTATTGATACTGATGATGAAATTTCTGGATTATGATAGGAGAGACGTCCTCTATTGCACGATTCATTTAGGATTCTGACAACGTTCGTTTTGGCACAAATTTAGCTCAAGAAATAGTTTTTGTGGTTTGTTTTTGTCACTCTGGTTTGATGAAAAATGATGTTGATGAAAAATGCTTCAAAAAATGTTTTCAAAATTTTCAAAAAAATTTCGGTTTTGCTCTCTGTTTTTCTGTTTTGGATCACACGCTAGAACAGAGTCTACATGCGCTACTTAAATTCTTCAATGCGCTAAAATAACAAGCACATGTGCTAGGCTGCCCCCAGACACGCGCTAAAGTTTTGGGACTGTTAAAATTGGTTTGCCAACTGTTGAAAAGTCTATGCGCTATCCTAGTCCTGCTGCGCGCTAACTATTGGACTTTATGTGCTAATGTTTGGTATTCACACGCTAAGCTGTTGCTTCCACGTGCTAGGCTATTTTTCTGATGCACTAAAGGATTTTACACTGTTTTGTCGTAAGATGAAACACTACTGTTTTGAACCAACGCACTAACTAGTAGTTTAGATGCGCTAATAGAAGTATTCCACATGCTAAGAAGTTGCTCTTATGCGCTAAACTGCCCTGATCTTTCTTTGGTTTGGTTTTTGTGAATTTTTGGATTTTTGGATTTTTGTTGCAAATTTTTCAAGTTTTATGGATGATTTTCTGAAGTAATAAATGCAAACATGGCATAAAAAGTATAAACCATTTTGCCTAATCTAACAAAAAGTGTATGTTTTGTGAGGATGTGTTCAAATCCCCAATGTTTTAACAGGTTTGATACAAATAATACACTTTAGATAGACTCTTTAGTCAAGGGTCATAAATAACATCATAGCCCACTAGTCTTGATACTCCGTCAGCTCAAACAGTCGTGTCACCCCCTAGAGGGTGCCCATTTTTTTACCTTTTGCCAGAAATTAACCCAAAGTGAAATCGCTTCACAGTTGAGTAGTTATCTTGGGAGATATATGGTGAGTAATCTTGGGGGTAGATTCTTCCCCACCCTTGCACTATGATATTATAAATGTCTGGTTACTGACTCGGTTCAAAGTTTCTATTTCTATGGTTCATAATCTGGCTTCTGTTCGGTCGTCAGTGATAAACTCCCTCAGGAAGCTTCCCAACCTTTAGAACAAAGACTTTATGTATCTCAAGGATACTAGGGGAAGGCTAATCACTGCACGCAACCGTTGAAAAGGACTTTCGTCTCTTTCCACATTTGATTATAGTGGGTTGGAATTCTTGGCATCAAAGTTGTTCCCCACTTAGGTCGTTCCCTTCACACCGGCCATAAACGGCTTTAAGAGTTGATTGCAACTCCTCGGGAAGGCAGGCCTGCTAAAGGTTTTATTGCTTGAAGTAAAGAAAGCTGTAAGAGTGGTCTAGATTTTTGATCACCTAGTTAAGGGGAGAGCATATTCCTTCCACTTTCGAGACAAAGCAATCAAGTTGGTTTTTTTTATCCTATCAATTCAGTGATTTGCTAAAATCTATGTGGAGATGTTGCTCCACGAAAAAATGGTGTTTATTTTATCCGTGCAAAGCAATGATTTTCTAATCTATGAAAATGAATTTGGTCAACAACGTAAATTCGACGGTTTGGTGGTCAACAAAAGAAATCGCTTTTAAAAGAAAAATGGCCTGCTCCACCTGCAAGAAAATTGTTAGAGTCCTGCAAAATTGCAATCCACGAGTTGGAAAATCTGGATTTTGGTGGACTTCTACAAGTCTAAATTCTTTTGTTGTTACAATTTTAAAAAAAATAAAATTTGTTGTCTGTGATGCGCTACAGAACAGACTGTACGCGCTACAATATATTTTTGATGCGCTAAAATGAAGTATCAACGCGCTACACTGTTTGCTGGAAGCGCTAAACTTAATATCAATGGTGGGTGCCAGAAATGTATGCGGGAAAAGTGGGTCAATAAAACTTAATATGTGAAAAATTGCCAAATGACTTATCCACACACACACACAGGACTTCTTGATGCAAGCTATGGAGTAATAACGTATTACTCAGCTTCCCAAAGTGGGTCCCATGGTTCTCTATCTCACAATGTCCCTCAAACCAATGTTTTTGCTCTCAGATCACTGAGCAAAATGGTTTGGGGATGGCAAATGCAAGAACGAGGGATGCTTTGATAGTTTTTAGTATGAAAGGTATGCTAAGCTATGTATGATCTTAGAAATGCAATAAACTAAATGATAAGATGACAAGATTAGTATAAATACTATCCTAACATGATATATTAGTCTATGATTGAGCTAAATGATAAAGAAATTATTCTAAGCATGCATATTTAGACTAATTCCTGATTTCAAAGAGGCTAAAATGATAAGCATAAAATGAAAGCTTGAATGTATTTGAGCATAAGTGTGATACTACAAATTTGGATTCTTGAAAATGGAGGAATGAGAGCTCTATTTAAAGCACAAACAGAGCAATGGATGGTCAGGATTGAAAGGTTTAATCAAGGGCCAAGTTTGAAAGTTGGAGATCCATGTGCACAATTTGCATCAATGAAATGGTGACAAATGTCAACATAGGGTTGGGTTGAGAGAAGGGGTTGGAGGCATTAAAGGCCTGAGAAGACCTCATGGTTATCTAGAGGGTAAGGGTCAAGTCTAAGTTAGGCTTACCCACTGGATTAAGAGTTAATCCAAGGATAAACCCTTGTGCAAATGATTAAGAGATAATCATGGTCAAAGCATTAAAGTCCTGATGAGACCCTTGGGTTGGGTGAAGGTTGAGTTAAAACAAATGTTTTAACCATGTAAGAGGGTTGGAGTTAACCATTAATGGTTATTGGAGACTTTGGGGGATTAAGTGGTTGAAAGTTGGAAGCCTTTAATGGCTATCAAAGACTTTGAGGTTTTAAGTGGTTGAAGGTTGAAAACCTTTAATGGTTATCAAAGACTTTGAGGTTTGAGAAGTGACTTCCCTTTTCTTAGGGATGTGACAAAGATTAGAAGAGGGTTAGGTTAATTAAAAGTGATTAGAAGATTCTAGAAGGGATTAGAAAGGGGTTTGGGATTTTGCAAGTGGATGGAGGGATAAAAGGATTTAATTGAAATAAAGAATTTCATTCAATTTGGTTGCAATAAATTAAATTTATTCAATTTAGGATAACTATTTAATTAAATTTGAATTTAATTAAAAGTGGATAGAGGGGATTTAATTGAATAAAATGATTTATTCAATAAATGGTATAGTGAATTTAATTTAAATAAATTGAGTAATTTACTTAATTAAATAGAAGAATGCGAGTAATTTAATTAAATTGGATTTAATCAAATAGAGAAATGAACACAAAATATTCATTTAGGAATATGGTCATTTTTATACGTCTACAGAAATCATAGATGCATTCTCTATTTATGCTATGTTAACCCTAAGTGCAAGATGCTCAATTTCCAAATAGGACAAGTCTTTAGGTACCCCACCATAGATTGTTGACAAAATTGGCACTTTAGTTGTCTCAATCATTATAATCAAGTGAAAAAGGAACAAGGATTCGAATATAAATTTTGAATTTGAAATATAGGGGTCAAATCCATGGACATACAATTAATCTAGGTTAGTTTTATGTTCATATATTTGACCCAAGATAAGAAAACAAAATATTTGAAGAATGGGTTGAATCTAAAAATATGTGATGATTGAATTTAGAAACAAATAATATCATTGACTAACTTACATGTGAAATAAACCATTTCACACACAAATTAATATAGTGAAGACAACTTCATCATTGTAAGCTCAAAACGTAAAAATGAAAAAAGGAAATATACAATTTTCATTCATTCAATTATAAATTGAAATATTAAAAATAATAAAATAAATATTATCTTAGTTTTGTTACTATTAGCATTATCTTATCCAATCATATGAAATTATTATTTAAAATATAAAAACATATTTAAAATTATAAATTCATTTTTCTTGGGTCAATACATCTTCTTGATTCCTTCAAATGCAATCAGTACAAGTTTGCATGTCTAGAGTTAATGGACAGCCACTGCTAGCATAAACCGCACACTAAGCAACATATTAAGCCTACAGAATGTCAATCAACTCTATTTAACACTTTTAAGCCTAGAAATCAAAGCTTAATGTATATGCTTTAAGCCATCAGCTAGTAGATCAGAACCTATGAAGTTAAACCATATCTTTTAGCCCAGTTGTAGATTACACTATTTATAGATTAAATCTAAAGTGGAAAACAATCTCTCGAACCCACCTTCCTGATCTCTCAATGCCTCTTTGTAATCATTTGGAAAACATCCACTTTGAAAGTCCACCCATTTGCGATCTCTCTGCATCTCCACTCTTAACCGAAAAATACATGTATGTAAACCCTGGATTGCGTACCTCGACTCAGGTTCGAGTAGACTATAGAGAGCAAATGCAAATAGTTGCCTTGTTCTATTGTCAGTCGGCATGCAGGCACACGTGCAGCTGGGTAAAAGCTTCAGGACAGTTTGGCGGATGTGCTGTTCACTCTTGTCCAATGAATCCCCTGCCTCCACATACACAATCTGGAACTTTCGCCTACCATGGTTTTCCTCCATCCTCCTTTCTAGTTCCTTCCTCACTACTTGTAAAGCATTGTTATTGCAATCTAAAGATAGATCGCACATTGTCAGCAACACACTCACTTCCACTTCTTCTTCTTCTTCCCCTGCAAACCTAGACCAAGACCAGTCTATCAATTGTTCACTATCACCCTCCACACCCACAAATCTGCTTCCACCATGAAATAGTGTATGCTCAACAGTGTGCAGGAACTCATAGTCATCATCAATCTAAGACATGCAAGGCGAGAAGATAAGAATAACAATTATAACAACAAGAATGTCTTTTAAACTAAGCATTTCAAGAATTAATCTTCATTAAACATAAATTCTGTCAGGCTTAAACAACACACTTTAAATTTTGATTTGTTTAGGTGACTCCTTGAAATCCAACTAATAGATGGATCCCCTATTAGAAAACCCTAAACAAATCAAAATCAAGAGTGTGCCAGACCCTTCTCTTCATACTCACCCCAATGCCAGACACAATCAAAGGGTAGCTCTGCCCTATTTGTTCCCACCTCTGAATCAGTGACGGTGATCCATCCATTTCTAGGAACAGTAAACTTTTTATCTCGACTAAGATGTCCACTGCCTCTTCGTCCAGTGATTCACAATCTGATGCCCTCAATGCCATAAGTGAACTTAAGTATCTGAACCCACCATTGAGCGTCTTCAAGTTGTTGCAAGCTTTGATGGTGAGAAATTTCAAAGATTTGAGCTCTCCAAAATTATCAGGAAGGCTTTTCAGGTACTCACATGTATCCATAAACAATGATTTCAAACAAGTCAGCTGCCCAAATGATTCTGGAAGGCTCTCTAAGTTTGAACAGCCACTCAAATTCAGAAGCTTCAAACCACATAGATTGCCAAAGTTCTTGGGTAATGCAACCAGTTCTTTACATTCAGCTAAAGACAAAAATTGCAAAGAGGATAGGTTGCCAAAGCTGTCTGGCAAAAGGGTAAATGCCCTACATTCCGCCATATTTAAAAACAGTAATGATTTGAGTTGTCCGAAGGTGGGTGGAAGGCTGCCCAATTTATGGCAATGGGATAGATTCAAAAATTGCAAAGCAGATAGGTTTTCAATGTTCTGAGGAAGTGCAGTGAGATTACTACATGTACTCAGGTCCAGTTCAGTTAGAGACTGTAACAGGCCAAAGCTTGTTGGAACCTTCACCAGTGCATTGCAGCCTTCTAAGTCTAAGTACTCCAGAGAAGATAGGTTGTCAAAACTTTGAAGCAATGCAGGAATCTTTGCAGAATTTCTCAAAGATAAGAAATGTAAAGATGCTGGCAGCTGCAAAAGAAAAATTAGCTAAATCAATATTGTAAAGCTCAATATCTAGCAGCACAAAGGAAACTAATTAAGGAAACTAATTAGCTAAAACAATATTGTAAAGCTCAAAGATATTGAGAATTTTATAAAGAGAGCTGGCACTTACCTCATCAACATTCTCACTATCTGCCCCCTTTAAAACGGACAGTCCTTTGAGTTGTTTGGGATGTATAGGCAAATTCCCCTGAATCTCTAAGTACTTTAGACTTTCAAAACTGTAGTGGCATATCCCATTCACCTTAATAGATTTTGGGAGTCTCAAAACTCTCAAAGAAGAGTGCATGAGATTCAGGCTTTCTGCTTTAATTTCAAACTCATCACTAACTGCAGAGCCTGAAATTCCAATCCCCTTTATATTCTGCAACTTATGTTGAAGTATTTCCAATTCAAATGTCAAAATTGATCCTAAAACCTAATGAAAATCTATTTTTACAAGGGTATAAACAAAATCAAATACCTGCTGTAAAAAGTTAACAAATTTAAAACTTGAACCAGAAATACCTGCCCATCTTGTAGAGCATCCTGCAAAGATTTGAGCTCCAAAATTCTATCTTGTTGGGACAACCATCTTCCTCTTGCCTTTATCATATCATGAACTTTTACCCTCCTATGCCTCTCCAGATAAAACTGGGGTGTTTCCTCCTCAGTTCCCCACAGAAAGGAATGGACTTGTTTATCATCATCATCAATACAGAGTTTTACAAGTGCAGCATCCTGAAGCACTTTAAGTTGGACCTTACCAACAGCCACACTGACTTCTTTTGTTGGCCTTTTATCAAAAAAGCAAACAATGTCTAAAAAGGCCTCCTTAGAAAGATCGTCCAAACTTTTATATACTTCATCCACCACACGTCCAACATCTCCACTAACTGCTACAGATTCCATGAAGAATTCCTTGAGAGACTTAACTTCAGAGGCCCTGGAAAGATGCTTTTTAAATTTGTGCCCAATTAGTTCTATAACTAAAGGAATCCCACCGCACATATTCACAATTTCCTCCACATCTGTATTCTCTATGCCTGTGGGAAGTGATGCATTGGCACTGCCTAGAGCTATTGTACTTAAAAGCTTTTTCGATTCTGAGGGGGAAAGCAAGTCTACTTCATATGGAATGCGCAGAAAACCTGTTTGTGAAAGCATGTCAGTCTGATCAAGCTTTCTGGTTGTTAGGAGAATCCTCATCCCACTGGGAAGGCAGGACAAATCAGTTGGCAAAAGCTTAGCGAGGTTGTTTGATTCGAGGGCATTGTCAATAAACATGAATACACGACCACCCTCTTCTTTAAAAGCCTCTGTTAATTGCTTCTGACCTTGCACATAACTGTTCAATACTACGTTCCTTTGCCCAAACAACTCCTGCAACATCTGCTCCTGAAGCTGCTTGATATCATCGTTGGAACAGTTCTCATCCATGTCGACTCTGCAATATTTGTAAGCCTTAAGGTCCAGAGTCTTGAGCACAGACGATGCTAATGTTGTTTTCCCAATTCCTCCAAACCCGTAAATTACAACAGCTCTCTTTGAATCATCAGTTGGATCCATCTTCAGAAGCCTAATCACTCTGTCTTTTGCCAATTCTCTCCCAACTGAAATTTCCACCCAAGAAAAACCCCAATAACTTGTTTTATATATAATTGTAGATGCAATAAGATAAGAGAATTGATGTACAATTGGCCAAATTGCCATTTATAATCCATTACGTCTTATTCGTTGTTTTGGTTGAGCTTAAACAGCATACTTTAAATTTCAATTTGTTAGACAGTTCATTGGAAATCATACTTATTTTTTCGAAGACTTACTTAAATTTCAATTAGTTAAATGGTTCGTACTTATTTCTCCAATAAAACCCATCTATTAATGTGGTTTGAAATCAAAACTCAAAGTATGTCCTCTAAATCTAAATTGTCAAATTTAATATTAAAATTACTGTAATAGTTTGCCCACAGATATTTTTAACAATTCAGTACCTGGTTGAGGATCTTGTCCCTGTGTTGGAGGAAGAAAGAAAGGAGTGTTGTCCAAAACACCATCCACAGCCCCAAGGGTGAAATCTGTATAGGTATTTCTTATCTGTGACTCGAGCTTTTGAAGATCCCCAGCATCCACCGAGGCTTGGAAAAGCCTATACAGTCATGGAAAACATGACAAATTATTAACCAACTGAAAAAAGAAGCCTTTTTCATTAAAAAAACCTCTTCTCGTTACTCTATAAAACGTAAACAATTCTGTAAGGATTTACCTGTACAGCCTCTGAGATTCCATTTGTGTGAGGCATAGAACACAGCCGCCAAAAATAAGGTTAACTGCTTCATCAAGCTTGTGTCTTTCAGCAGGGATATGGCTATCCAATTGCTTCACACGCCTTGCCAGAGCACATAAGCATCTCAACAGCTGAACACAATGGTTTCTATTATCAGAAAGCTGTTCTATTTCATCGATCAAATATCCCACCACGCATACCCCTGCTGCCAACTGCTGAATCTGGGAAGCGCCTTTCAAAACCTCAGAAACCACTTTCCGAGTTTCACGATCATAACCAGGTTTGGAGCCCACCTGTTCAAAAAGGAATGATTTTTCATCACCCAAATTAAGAACCAAATTCTATATACAAAGTTTGAGGGACTACTAATACCATTACACGATTTCTGTCTGCACGCTTCATCATCGTCACCACCAAATCACTCTTCAACATCTTAACCACTAAATCCTTGCCGAAGTTTGTGTAGGAACCAAACTCAGAGGAATTACCCACTTGCTTTGTAGACGTTTTCTGTTGATCCTGCAAAATTTTCTCAAGTTTATATATATGTTCCAGTCGGATTTATCACAAACAAACAAAAATTTAGAAGCTGAGGGACCAACAAATTGTTCTTACTCTGTTATTTTTAGAGGGGATTGATTGAAGACTTTGGTCCACAATGGAGATTAAGAGGTCCAGATGAGTAATATCTTGCACAATTTCTTCAAGACGCCCCAAATCCGTTGCAATTTCGTTTTCTGAGGAACAATTTGCAGAGCAGCAATTGTTGCCCATGGCGAGAGAGTAAAGAGAGAAACTGTTTGTGGGAGAAGTTTAACAGTAGAGAGAGATGGGAGAATGAAAAAAACCATTAGAGGAGAAAAGAGTAAATAGACAACTTATATGAGATAACTTCTAATTTGAGTTTGACATAATCAATCCTATTCCAGTTATCATACGGCTAGTAAATCGGCATTTAGCGGACAAGTCCTGGTTGAACATACATTTATTTATTTAATAAGAGGAGATTTCATTGCAGGCCTCTCTCATGAAATTTTTTTAATACAAATATTTAGAAGAGAAAAGTCTATATTATTATTTGATTTGGAAGAAATTAGAAACTAAAAGTTGAACAATTAAAAACAATCTTCTAGACTATTGATACCTTTATATTATCATTTGATTTAGAAGAAATTAGAAACTAAAAGTTAAACACTTAAAAACAATCTACTAGACTATTGATACCCTAGGAATCATTCTTAAATTCTTTATTTTAAGTTATTTAATTATTTTATTTTTAATTAAAAAATAATTATGTTGAAAGATATAATTTAAAATGATAATGTTGTACAATGAGTTTTCTATTTTTAATAATTAATAAACACGGTCAAAGATGCATTCTAGATGTTGCATGGATGTAGCCCAACATTATAGGGGTGACATCTAGTAGCTAGTTTGCATCTTTAATGGTATTTGACCATATTTATTGATTAATTTGAAAATTAGAACACCAGTTTTTTTTATTTTCAATTAATAATAAATAAAATCAAAGGTGTTTTAATGGTATTTGACCATATTTATTAATTAATTTGAAAATTAGAACAAGAATTTTTTTATTTTCAATTAATAATAAATAAAATCAAAGGTGTTTTAATGGTATTTGACCAAATTTATTAATTAATTTGAAAATTAGAACAACATTTTTTTTTATTTTCAATTAATTAATAAATAAAATCAAAAGTGTTTTAATGGTATTTGACCAAATTTATTAATTAATTTGAAAATTAGAACAACATTTTTTTTATTTTCAATTAATTAATAAATAAATAAAGTCCAAGGTGTATTCTTGTTCAATTTGAGGAGCTCACCACATCCATGAAAGAAAAGCAAAAAATCAACAACAAACAAAGAAAACAACATGGGCATATTTCCATTTAGAAGATTTAATTTCATGTTGAATTTGATTTCCTTTTTATTTCAATTTTATAAAGAAAAAAACATGAACATGTTTTCATTTAGAAGAATTAATTATTATTTTATATTGGATTTGGTTTAATTTAAATGAACAACTTTCTATTTTGGTTACCTTTTAGATTTAATATATATTCTATATAGATTAATTTTAAGATATACATGCTTGTTTTTATGTATTGTATTATCATTTATAAAATAGTTTTACATATATTTTAGAAAAGGTAGTTACATTTTAATAGTTTAAAGGAAATGAAGATTAATGCAAAACACAATTACAAACCACTACATAGTGAAAGCAAGAACACTAGGACCCTCTCCATACATTGGTGGGATTTGAAGTGTCCACATGAACCATCATTATCATTTTTTTAAAATTTTCAATAACATCAAAAATAGGAAAAACAACAAGATCCATCCAAGAGAATTTGCCAAAAATTGATTAGCTAACAATCTTACATGAAATATTATAATATGATTAAAATAAAATATTTCTTATTTCTTATAGTTTATTATTTATTGTATGTCTACATTCAATAAATAAAACTATGTTGATCTCATTTCTTATGTTATCAAAATTTTACATTTAATAATTAACATTATATTAATCTCATCCCTTATGTTATCAAAGACTTTACATTATATAATTATGGCTTTGAAGATCTATATACTCTCCAACTTTAAATTTATAAATAATAGAAGAGAAAATAGAAGAAATAGTTCAAAAATATAATGTTTAATGAACATAACTATTTTATATATTTAAAATTTGCATCTTTCTAATTTCGATTCCAATGTCCCATGTTACTATGGACTATTGCAATTGGTTTTTCTTACTTTTTATTATACTATTGTTTCTTCAATTGTATTTTTTTCAAATATAATTAACTAAAAAATTCTACATCTTATTGTTCCATTTTATGGATCCACTATCTAAACACAATTTTTTAGACTTTTTTTTTAAGTTAAAATATTTTATATTTTTAATTAATTTATAATTATCTAAGTTGTAATATTTTTTATTTTTTATTTTTTATAATATAATATAATCACAGTTAAACATAATATAATAATATTAATAATAATATATTAAGTAAATTTAAAGGATTAAATCTAGTTCTAAATCTTTAAAAACTTTTTAAAGATTAATATGATATATAACATAAAAATAATAAATTAATAATATTATTTTAGTTGGCTAGGTTATCCTCATATTATTTAATAATATAAAAAAAATGATAGTAAATAGTATTATTAATATAATGAGAAAAATTATATAATAGTACAAGTAATTTAATAATAAAAATAATTATAATGTTATAAGAATAAGAATAATATAAAAAATTATCATTAATAATATAGTACTAATATTTTTAATTATGTATTAATAAAAAATAACTGTAAAATAATAAATATTTTAAAATTTATACTATAATATATTATAATATATGTGTGTAGGAAAAGCGGATCGATGGAACTTAAAATGTGAAAAAAAATGAAGTTCAAAGAGGCTTGCTCACACACCCACAGGACTTCTTGGTGTAAGCTATGGAGTCATGAAGGATGACTCAGCTTCCCAAGGTTGGTTCCATGGTTCTCTATCTCACAAGGTCCTTCAAACCAATGTCTTTGCTCTCAGATCACTGAGCAAAGTGGTTTAGGGATGACAGATGCAAGAACGAGGGATGCTTTGGTTGATTTTATTATGAAATGCATCCTAAGCTATGCATGATCTTACAAATGCAATAAACTAGTTTATAAGATGACAAGATTAGTAGCAATACTATCCTAGCATGATATACTAGTCTATGATTAAGCTAAATGATAAGGAAAATACTCTAAACATGCATATTTAGATTAATTCCTATTTAAAAGAGAGGCTAAATGATGAGCATAAATGAGATATTAAAGCTTGCATGGATTTGAGTATAAGTATGATGCTAAAGACTTGGATATATGAAAATGGAGGAATGAGAGCTCTATTTATAGCAAAAATAGGCCAATGGATGGCCAGGATTGAAAGAGTTAATCAAGGGTTGAGTTTGAAAGTTGGGAATCCATGTTTGCAATTCTCACCAATGAAATGGTGACAATTGTTAACATAAGACTGGTTGAGAGAAGGGGTTGGAGACATTAAATGCCTGAGAAGACCTCATGGTTACCTTAGGGGGTAAGGGTTAAGGTTAGGTTAAGATTATCCATTGGATAAAGCTTTTACCCAAAGGATAAACTCTTGTGCAAGGTTTAAGGGATAACCATGGTCAAAGCAATAAATGCTTGATGAGACCCTTGGGTTAGATTGAAGGTTGAGTTTAGAAAAAGTCTCTAATCATGCAAGGGGGTTGAGTTAACCATTAATGGTTTGGAAGAGAAAGTTGTTGGAGATTTGAAGCCTTTAATGGTTATCAAAGACTTTGAGGGTTTGAGAAGTGACTTCCCCTTGCTTAGGGATGTGACAATATTTAGGAGATGGGTTAGGCTAATTTAGAAGTGATTAGAAGAATCTAGAAGAGGGTTTAGGATGCAAGTGGGAGATGTAGGAAAATGCAAGTGGGTGAGAGATAATAGGTTTAATTAAAATAAATTGTTTTATTTTAATTTGGTTGCAAGTGGAGGTTTTTAAATAAATTAGATTTATTTAATTGGGATTCCCTATTTAATTAAATGTAAATTTAATTAAAAGGTTTAGAAGAATAGATTTAATTAAATAAAATGATTTATTCAATTAAATGACCTAAAAGGGGTTAATTGAATTTAATTAAATAAATTGAGTAATTTACTTAATTAAATAGAGGAATGTGGATAATTTAATTAAATTAGATTTAATTAAATAGAGAAATGAACGTAAAATATTCATTTAGGAATATAGTCATTTTTATATGTCTACATTTTGCTCCTCTTTGAAGTGACGTGTGTGCACATGTTAATTCAAAGAAAATGATGTGTCGCTAAAATTTGATTATGATCAGTGTTGTTTTTAGATTTTCATGCCGTGCCCCAGATTTGATGTGTGATGCCCTAGATTTGATAAATGATGTTTGATAATGCCCCCTCGGGAGATGAATCAAAATTTGGA
The DNA here is from genome assembly GCF_030272615.1 of Cryptomeria japonica. Taxonomy (NCBI): domain Eukaryota; kingdom Viridiplantae; phylum Streptophyta; class Pinopsida; order Cupressales; family Cupressaceae; genus Cryptomeria; species Cryptomeria japonica. The sequence continues at coordinate 107,896,673 of NC_081409.1, forward strand.
AAATTTGATTTGATTTGATAATTGTGTTTGCATTGTAAAATTTTGGCTATGTGGAATGCTAAAATTGATTCATCTCCTAATATTGATGTGTGCGAGGGTACGAGGAAGACCACGAGCGAATTACATGCTCAATCCCCTAACCCTAATTTTATTTAACCCTATAAAAGGGGAAAAGTGCACTGTTTATCTCATTTGTGCTTGTTGACCTTAGAGAGAGAGACTTTTGGAGAGAAGACAAAATGCCTATTTCGTATTCTACACATCGATTCGAGCGTGTTCAGAGGTGTCAGAGGCCTGCCGCGTATGGACCACTGATAAGTCAACCTTTTTGACCCCTTTTTTATTTTTTATTTTGTCATTTTTGGTCATGTTTTGAATTTTGGCATGCGGTTTTTTCGTTTTAGCGCATAGGGGTCGTCGGTTAGCGCATACGAAAAATTTCGTAGCGCATAGGGTTTTAGATTTTGGGTAGCATCCGAAAACTTAGGGGAGCGCATAGATTTTCTAGGTTAGCGCATAGTCGTTGATTAGCGCATTAGGGACACAGGGTAGTGCAGAGGGTTAAACGGGTAGCGCATCGGGTAAACCTAGCACTTTGGGTGCATAAGGGGTCGCATAGGTAGGGGTAAGTAGCGTGTAGGTTGGACCTAGCGCATAGGGTTAGATAGGTAGTGCAGACACGGGATAGGTTTAGCGCTTAGGATAGATTAGATGGCACATTGGAAGAAACAGATAGCGCATAGAGTCAATCTAGCATGTGGGGTAGATAGGATAGTGCGTGGAGAAAACAGGTTAGCGCATGAGTAGGATTTTAGCGCGTAGCTAAATTTAGTTAGCGCATGTGGTAGGTTTTGCGAGATAGGATGATTTGTGAGTGAAGAAAATTTATAAGATAAGGTTCGTTTTGCTGGGATAGGTGTAAATTGTTCATTTCTGTGTCTGTTGTCATGGTTTTGATAGTTTGTCCAATATGAGTGCTGATATAACTTGGTTTGATTTGCGATTTTTCAAGTTATTTATAGATATTAATGTGGAATTGATATGAACTTGATTTGATTTGCATTGTTTCAAGTTGATATATGTGGAGCTTGAATTGTGTTACAAGCTGATATGATTGTGGAACTTGAGTTGTTTGACAAGTTGATATGGGTTGGAAACTTGAGTTGTGTTACAAGTTGATGTGATGTGGAAACTTGAGTTGTGTTACAAGTTTGATATGATTTTTGAAAACTTGAGTTGTGTTACAAGTTGATATGGATGGATATGATGTAGAACTTGATTACATTTTCAAAGTTTTCAAGTTTTTTATGTGATTTTGATTTTGGTATCTATGTTTTGATGAGGAAATTGATATTGGACTTGTTTTGCTTTTCGACAGGAGCGATTGGGAGTGGTTCAGTCACGTGAGCGGTTCCCTAGATCATGGGCATTGATACCACGGTTGTCACAAACTGATCTAGAGATTATTGATAGATGCGGCCTGTCTTCCCTACTAGATATGCCTCGGTTTACTGTGAACCAGGATTTACTTACAGCACTGGCAGAGAGATGGCATAGTGACACGAATACCTTCCACTTTGCCACAGGTGAGATTACAGTGATCCCAAAGGATTGTTACCGGATCCTGTGTATACCTGTAGTAGGTGCACTATTACCTTATGAGCAATCAGAGGAGGGCAGGATAGAGGCACTTCGCCGGATAGTTCATGATGACACAGTTTGGGGATATGAGATCCCTTGGCAGGAGTTTTTGGATTTGGACTGTGCGCCTCTTCCATCGATACTGGTAGGATTTATAGGTGGTTTCCTATGTCCCGACCATAGGTCGAAGGGACTATCTGTAGGATGCGGATTGGTGCTGGAGGAGATGGTGACACAGGGTCACAGGTTCGCATGGGGATCGGCTATGCTAGCCCACTTGTATAGGGACTTGCATGAAGTAGTATACCTAGGTTACGGTAGTTTGTCAGCTAGCGTGACACTTCTATAGGTATGGTGTTGGGAGCACATTCCCGCAGCTAGGCCACTGGTGGATAGAGATAGGCCTGTTGGTTGTGCATACGCATATGGATACAGGGGGTTAGTTGTCCAGTGGAAGGTAGGCAAACTTGAGCATTGGAGGAGGGTATTAGATGACATTGATACGGTCATCTGGCAACCTTATACAGATTGCGAGGTATGGGCTGAGGATGGGCTGGAGATGCCATATGTCTTCATGACCCGATTTTTGATAGGGCGGACCCTATTTGTGATCGAGAGATTTTTGGTTACTAGAGGTTTGCGGCAGTATGGTCGTCAGCAAGGGATACCATAGGGGACCTGTTTGTATGCGCGTCGGAGGTAGGATATACCAAATTGGGGTTCGACTATTGACAGTGCAGCGGTCGTAGAGGAGTTTTTGCAGTTAGTGGGCCAGATATGGGACTACGCCCCTGAGATACTAGATGTTGGTATGATGAATGAGTTTGCCCGATTGTTCAGATCTCGTGCCGTGGCTAGGATATCAGATCCAGCGGAGATGCGGCCTGCTTTTGATGATGATGAGGATGAGGGAGGTGGAGATGGGGATGAGGAAGATGATGGAGGAGGTGGAGGAGAACGATGAGGGAGAGGAGATCGGGGGAGGAGAGGAGACAGAGGTAGAGATGGTGGTGATAGAGGGGTGCGGGTGGAGAGAGTAGTTCGACGAGCCGTGATGGATAGAGGGAGAGGAGGTTTGGTGATTCGAGCAGGGGGTGAGGGGAGAGTAGGAGAGGTGATAGCAGCGGTGGGAGGGATTGATGAGTTGAGATGACTAGCTCAGAGGAGGAGGATTGATGTGTTACCTCCACCAACACCGAGGACAGGGGGAAGGACGTGGAGTGCATCTTCCCAGGTACCCCTTCAGATTCGGGTTCCGACGCATCGAGAGGATGCTTAGATCAGGACCCTACAGTTGATAGTGCAACAGTTGCAGGCACAGTTATTGTTGCAGCAGCGTCAGATTACATAGCTGACCACAGAGCGGGATACTGTTTTGGAGCGACTAGGTCAAGCTAAGGAGCTGGCAAGGAGTTTGCAAAGAGCGGCAGTAGGTGGCCTGATGAGAGACACCTTGAGAGAACTGGCTTTGAGAGCCAAGGAGGTGGAGTACTACCGACGCCATTATGAGGATGCGGTGCCTAGGGAGCATCGAGTGCAAAGTTTCACGCAGTCGAGATCGAGTCGATCTCGAGAGACTGGGTCGCGGTTAGAGAGCAGAGACATGACGGGGCCTCATAGACAAGATCCACCTAGAGATCCAGGGGCTGGGACATCTGCGTTGAGACCGTCTCCTTCAGGAGATAGTCACTCTTGAGAGATGTTGTCTCCATTGTATTTTTTATCATTGTTTTTGTTGTACTGGGTATAGACATGATAGATATTGTATATTGATCATTTGTTGATATATATATATATATATATGACACCATTTTCTTTGATCATGTGATGTGTTATGGATTTATGCTTTTTATATGCTTGTGCTTATTCTATGATGATGTAATGCTTAGATAGATGTATGTGATGTGAATGCATGATGTTATAAGATGTATCTTGAAAATGAGATGTATGATATGATATGTTGTGAGATGTATCTTGAAAATGAGATGTATGATATGATATGTTGTGAGATGTATCTTGATATGCAACTCATTGTAAAATGATATGCAACTAATTGTAAAATGATATGCAACTAATTATTTTTGAGCATCCTCATTTTGCATTTGTCATCTGATATAGCCACATGTTATTTGCTTTCGATATATATATCATCATTGAGCCTTGATTGATCTTGGGATATGTTGAAAATTCATACAAGCGTAATGGTATAATTGAACCATGATGACTTGAGAAAAATTTACATGATGTTTGATTTTGCAAGATAGCACAAGCGTCAAGGTATAATTGAACCAGGACGACCTGAGTGCGGATTGCGTATAAACAGACAAGAAGAAACCATTTGTATGCGTAAAGTGGAATCATGTCTTCAGTGATGTGTTGTGAATCACGTCTCAAGACAAGTATTTACATAGTATAAATGATCTCCTCACAGATAGAAAACTAATAAAATATTGGAGTTTCCCGATGTTTCTCTAGCTTTGAAGCATTGTGGAGAAAATATAGGGAATCCAATAATTCAAAAAGTTTAAATGCAAGAATGGTCAAGACTTTATGCAAAATGCAACATGTGATACTTTAGAAAATCATCCATCGTATTTCTTTTGTGATTCCTTATTTGATCGATCAATGTGTTGCTTTGTGATTTGCATGAGCCTTTGGTTCTTGGATATGATGTTTTGAGTTTTGCAAATAGTTTTGATGGTTTGAACATGCTGCAAGTTTTTAGACGGTTATTGCCCCTAGCTAAGTGTACCTCTTGATGCGGGTATGTACAGTGATTACCAAGCCATGGTGAGATGTGGTGAAAGGCTAGATGGATAAATCAGGATAGTGACTATGCTAAGTATGTCCTGAATGGATATTTGGGATAAAATGTCGGGCGATGGCCAATAGTGCTTTACTACGGAGATAAGGATATGGATATAGATAGAGGAGCTGTTCTTTCACAATAGCACCTGTTACCAGATTTTCACCAGTTGCTTTTATTGTACCTTTTTATTTGTTTTTTCTTGATTTTTTGATTTTTTTTTACTTTTTCCGTGCATTAGACTACTCAAGTGTAGTATTTCTTCAGATGGATGTTGTTAGCTGGTTCGTCGAGCACATCTCCGTCTGAATTTGTTAGCTGATAAGCACCTAATCCATAGACTGATATGATGACATAGGGACCTAACTAGTTAGGTTCAAATTTCCCTTTCTTTTCTCGATCTTGTTGATTTCTAGGATTTTCCTTGAGTACTAGGTCACCAATTTTAAAAATCCGGGGAATGACTTTGTGGTTGTAGCTTCTGCACATGCGTTGTCGATATGCTTTGAGATGAGTATAAGCACGCTGGCGTCTTTCATCTAATAGTTCAAGTTCTTGCAGTCGGTTAACTCGATACTCTTCATCTGGGATGAAGCCTTTTAGAGAGACTCTGAGAGATGGAATTTCTACCTCTAGGGGTAAAATAGCTTCTGATCCATATACCAATGAGTATGGTGTAGCTCCTGTAGGTGTGCGAATGCTAGTTCTGTATGCCCAAAGTGCTAGATTGAGTTGTACATGCCAATCTTTGCCTGCATCATTCACTGTTTTCTTTAGGATTTTCAATATTGTCTTGTTGGATGCTTCTACCTGACCATTCCCCTGTGGGTAGTATAGTGTAGAGAAATGATGTTGGATTTTGAATTTTTCACATAGTTCTCAGACATCTTGGTTTTTGAAAGGTCGTCCATTATCAGTGATGATGGAACTCGGGATGACATATTTGCAAATCAGATAGTTAAGGATAAAAGAGGCAATTTGTTTCCCAATTACTGTGGTCATGGGGACTGCTTCAATCCACTTGGTAAAGTACTTTGTTGCAGTTATAATGAACTTGTGTCGATTTGAAGATGAAGGATGAATTTTGCCAACTAAGTCCAAACCCCACTGACAAAAGGCTAGGATGTTGTAAATGGCTGCAGTTCTTGTGCTGGTGCATGTATCAGATTGCCATGGATTTGGCATTTAGGACACTTCTTGGCGAAGTGGTAAGAATCTTTTTCCATTGTCGGCCAGTAGTATCCCATCCTTAGAAGCTTTTTAGCAAGAGTAGTACCACTGGAATGTGTGCCACAGATACCCTCGTGAAGCTCATGTAAAGCGAAGTCAGATTCATCACGATCAAGGCAACGAAGAAGAGTACCATCTAGACCTCGACGGTACAAAGTATCAGCAGTAAGGGTATAATGGGTAGCTTGTCGGATAAAGTTGTGTTTTTGGTTTCAGGACAAGTCAATGGGTAGGATATTGGTCTTAAGATACTCATATATCGTTCCATATAAGGGGGAGTATGAACTAGTTAAGGCGTAGATAACCTAGGATTTCGAGTGGTCATAGGCTGGGGAGAACAGTTGCTCTACCAGAAACTCGTAACGACTCTGTTGTTCTGGAATTTGTAGTAATGAAGCGATAGTAGCCATTGCATCGGCTGCTTTGTTGTTTAATCTTGGTATTTGCTTGAAGGTGATGTGTGCAAAATATTGCTTGAAGTCATCCACCATTCACTTATAGGGTAGCAGCTTGTCATCCTTTGTCTGATAGTCATTGTTGATTTGATTGACGACTAATTGTGAGTCTCTATAGACCTTTAACTCTGTGATTTTCCATTCTACAACCATTTTGATGCCTATAACCAATGCCTCATATTCAACCACATTATTTGTGCATGGGAACATAAGCCTATATGATCTTGGTATAGTGTGTCCTTCAGGTGTGATGAATAGAATGCCAACACCTAAACCATGTTGTGTGTAGGATCCATCAAAGTATAGGGTCCATTGTTTGGTAGAGATAGCAAGAACGTCCCTATCTGGAAATTCAATCTCCATAGTTTGTTTTCCTTGTAGTGGTGCTTCTGCTAGTTGATCTGCTATTCCTCATCCCTTGATAGCTCTTCACTCCATATAGTGGATATCAAATTCACTGAGAATCATGACCCATTTAGCCAATTGGCCTGTACGAGCTGCCTTGCTGAGTAAATATTTGAGAGGATCAATTTTTGCAACTAGCTTAATTGTGTGAGCTAGCATGTAGTGGTAGAATTTTTGAGAGGCGAAAACCACAGCTAAACAGGCTTTCTCAATAAAGGTGTAATTTAGCTCATAGTCGTTCAATGTCCTGCTGATGTAGTATATTGCTCGTTCCTTGCCTTGTTGATCTTCTTGTGCCAATAGTGCCCCTAGAGATTTATTTGTTGTTGAAATGTAGAGAATAAGTGACTTTCCTGCTATCGGTGGTACCAGAACTGGTGGGTTCATCAGATATTTCTTGATTTGATAGAAGGATTTGACACACTTGGCTTCTCATCTAAACAATACATTTTTATGTAGTAAATGATTAAATGGGAGACTTTTATCTGCTAGTTCAACGATGAATCACCTGATTGATTAGAGTCGTCCTTGTAGCGACCTGAGCTGGTTGATGTTCTTTGGTGGTGGCATCTCCATAATGGCTTGTACCTTTGTTGGATCCACTTCAATTCCCTTTTTTGAGACTATGTAGCCCAACAATTTGTCTGATGTAACCCCAAAGACACACTTCTTAGGGTTGAGCCTGACTTGGAATTTTTCCAATCGTTCAAAAATATTTTCTAAGATGCTTAGATGTTTCGCTCTGGTGAAGGATTTAGCTAGTAAATCATCCACATAGTCTTCCATGAAGGTATGCATCATGTCATGGAATATTGTTGTCATGGCTCTTTGATAAGTTGCCCCTGCATTCTTTAAGCCAAAAGGCGTGACATTCCAACAGTACGTTCCCCAAGGATAGGTGAACGCTGTTTTATCTTGATCCTCTGGAGCAATCTTGATTTGGTTATAGCCTGAGAAACCATCCATTAGTGATAGCATTGCATGGCCTACTGCGAGGTCTACAATTATGTCAATACTTGGCAAAGGAAACTCATCCTTTGGACAGGCGTTGTTGACGTCTCTAAAATCCATGCATATCCTGATACTGCCATCTAGTTTTGAAACTGGCACAATGTTTGAAATCCACTTAGCATAGTCTATAGGTCAAATGAATCCAACATCCAATAGTTTCTTCAGCTCAGCCTTAACCATGAGTGCTACATGGGGATTCATTTTTCTCAGTTTTTGCTTAACTGGCTTAGCTCCTGGAGCCATAGATAAGTGATGCATGATCACTTGTGGATCAATCTCGGGCATATCTGCGTATGTCCAAGCAAAGTTGATTTGCTTTTCTTTAAAAAAATTGATAAATTTTGATCTTTCTGCTTCTGTCAAAGATTCTGCAAGGTGTATATTCTTGGCTGCTTTTGTAGTACCAATGTTGATTAATTGAGTGGGCTCAATCAATATGGGTGATCGCTCATGAAAATGTTCAGGAAGAGTGTCAAGTCTCCTATCTTTAGGTGCCTTAAAACGGTTTTCACCCTCAGATGCATCCTTTATTTTTACTTTTTGGGATTTATTACTTCCATTGACTGGTTTTCAACAATAGATCCTTTTTTTGATTCATTTTTGCGACTGGGAGACTTGGCACTCCCTGGGGTGTAGACGTCGTTATTCTGTTCATTGGTAGAGTCTGTTTCTGGGTTAACGGTACATAGGTAGTGGATAATAGATTCATCATTTGGGAAAATTGGTATATCATGTATTTTGGGTTCATCCCAGTCGATGAGGTCAGGAAAGATAAGTGGTAAGGAATCATTTGGTGAATCAAGTTCTGCTACTGTAAGTGTTAAGATGGAGGTTTCATCGTGATTGGTTTTGGTTTTATAGAAGTCCAGGATTTCATTGAGGTCTTCGATGGTATCATTTTTCGTATAGACTTGTTCATAATGTTTCTACTCGCTTTCCTTAGCGTCATAGATATTCTGTGGTCCAAATTTAGGTAGTCTAATTTCTATGTTATGCTGTTCTTAAGAAAGGGATATAGAACTAGTATTTTTAGTGGTATCTTCAGTAGCATTTGAGTAGCTACCCCATTCATATTCATTGGAATCAGTCTCAGAGTTATCATCCCAGATCTTTTCAGTGATGTAAACAGGTATGTTGAATGGCGAAAATAGATCTTTAATAATTGATACTATTCTGCTGGCTTTTTCTGATTCTGCGTCAGATCCTGCTTCTATTTTTTGCATTTGTTCGTAGATTGTTTCTTCCTGGGGAGGAATGGTGTTGCCCTGAGGTGATTCTGCTTTGTTGGATATTTGTTCATGAATATGAGCTACTGGTGTAGATGTTGCCTTCTTGTGAATGATGGGCCTCTCCTGATGTTGCTTCTTTTCTTGATGTTCATGTTCCTTACGGATTGTCTCTGCCGACTCAAATAGTGCTTCTTGCTAGGATTCTTCTTTTTACTTCTTCTTTGCTTTCCACTGAGGTTTTTGATATTTGTGTGGTATTTTCTTTGGTAGTAGAGTGAATTCAAAGCCCAATCCTTTTTTGTCTTTACTAAATTGTGAAGGAGGATCCAATGGTTCTGTGACACCTTCCTGACGCTTACCAATAGGTCCTTTGCCATTGTATCCCATTTGCTGCATGATTAAGTAGCCTTTTCCATATAGGTGTGTGGGTATAGCTACTTCCATAGTAGCTGCTCTGTCTTCTTCCTCATCTTTGTATAGCCAACTAAGGATACCTTTTCCTCGGATTCATGTGCTAAAGTGCTGAGTTGAATGAATGTGCCATCGAACTTGGTGATGGGCTGAGTTGCTTGATGTGTTGATGTTGTAGGTAATCCATGAGATCTAGGTGATGTGGGTAAGTTGGACAAACACATGGGTTCCAAAGAGTATTCTCCCATGCCTTATTCTTTGATTTTCAATTTCTGCTTGAAATCTCCAGGTAATTATTTAGACTTCTCTTGTTGAAGATCTGGTGTTGAGGGATTCTGTTTCTCTCTATTATGAGGAACCAAACTGTCCTGGGCTGCCCCCATTGTATTACAATGTTGAAATGGATTGTGATTAGTAGATATAGAAACCTCCTGCCCATTATAGGGGAATTTGACACACTGGTGGTATGTGGAGGGTACTGCTTACATTTCATGTATCCATGGTCGACCCAACAAGATATTGTATGTGAGGTCTATGTCTAAGACCTGACACATAGTATCTCTTTGTATTGGTCTGACTTGAATTGGCAACACCACTGTTCCTTTAGAGGATCTTTCTTCATCATCATATGCCTTTATAGTAATCTTTTTACGTGGATTAGTAGACTCTTCTAAGAAGCTTAATGCACAGATAAGTTTTAAGGTACATATATTAAGCCCAGCTCCTCCATCTATCAATACTCGTTTCACTCGGTGTTTATAGACGATGAATTCAATATGGAGAGGAGTGTTATGTGGATGACTTAATGAGATATTATCATACTCTGAAAAAGTGAGATTATGAGGCCCTGTCATATGAGCGACCATGGCTTGGAATTTCTCAGCATCGAGATCTTGAGGTACATTTGTTTCTAATAACGCTTGCTCCAATATGTCTTTGTGTTTTGGTGAAAGTTTTAATAATTCCAGTATAGATATTTGAGCAGGAGTTTTGTGCAGTTGGCTAACTAGATCATATTGAACCTTGGGTACTGTGTTTGCCATTGACATATGTCCCTTCAAGACATATTTTTGAGCTCCGGTTGTTACGTTGACAGATTCATGATCACGTTGATCTCGGATTGTGATGACATTGACTTGATTGTCTTTAGTTGATATATGATTGATGGTGTTATTGTAGATGTGATTGATACGAGTTCCATGTGTATCATTCGAGGTTGAAGCTCCATCTTTGTTGTAGTTTGGAAGAGGATTCTTAAAGGCTCCATGGTCACCATTTGTTTTGAGACCATCTACCGTTAAATCACCTCTATCAATCATGTCCTAAACAATGTTTTTCAGTCTCATGTAATTATTTGTTTGATGACCTTTGTTGCGATGAAAATCATAAAAGTGCGAGTCATTCCACCAAGGTGGTTTGATTTGGGGTTCGTAGTTGCTGATTGTTGGTAATGAGATAACTTTGTTGGCCAGGAGTTCTCTGAATGCCGACTCTAGTGATTGTCCCAAAGGTGTGTAGACACGTTTTTGGAAATTGTTGGTGTTACCTCATGAATTGTTATTAGGTCCTTGATTTGCATGATTGTTTTGAGCATTGCTGGTGTAGTTTGGGTTGGGTTGACACTGATTGGTATTCAGTGCGTATGTGTTAGTGTCTAGGTTAGCACCTTTGGGGTTCTTTGTAGCTTGAGGATTTCCTGATAAGGTAAGCATAGGTTGTTTAGATTTTGGATCATGTGGTTCATTGCCTCCTTCATTTCCATTGTTCTTATTTCTGGTCTAAAATCTAGATTTGTCTAAGTTGTTGTTGTTTTGGTTATTGTAGTTTGATGAACCTGTTCCTTCTTTAAAGAATTTGAGCGTTCCTTTCTTGACACATGCTTCTTCTACTTGAATGTCATTTTCAATTAGTTTAGCGAAAGCCGATATGCATTGGAGCTTGAGCCTGTAACTCATCTCACTATTCAAGTTATCGATGAAAATTTTCATTTTCTTCTTTTCAGGAATATCTCGAGGATATCGTGAAACCATACGTTGCCAACGTTGAAGGAATACCATGAATGTTTCATTGTTTTTTTGTTTCGTATTACAAACATCTAGCATGGTAATAGCATGTTGAATGTTATAGGAATATTGAGTTATGAATTTGTTGACTAGTTCATCAAATGATCTGACAGGATGTGTGATTTTGGATAACCATTCCATTGTTTGTCCTCCCAAACTTCTTGGGAATAGCCTCATCAGATAGGTGTCATCGTGAGCAAATTCAAGACTCATGGTACATAATTCTCGAACATGATCATGAGGATTGCTTTTCCCATCGTATTTGTCAAATTTTGGGACGTCTGAGTTTGGAGGAAAAGGGACCATGTGCAATCTTTTGTCAAAAGGATAAGGACAAATTTCATTTAGTGAATACCGTACTGTTGTCCCTTGTTGCATGTCTTGCATTTGTCTTTGTAACATTTGCATTTGTTGAGTAAGGGCAACCAAAGGCACATTGTTTTGCTGAGGGAAGACTTCTTCCCTTGCATTAATCCTGGGTTGAAATGGTGTATGGAATGGTATATTTTGCTCGAGGATGTGTTACTCAGGGATGTTTTGCCCTGGTGTATGTTGTTCCAGTATGTTTTGTTCAAGAATATTTTGCTCAGGGTCGTGTGCTTCCCCTTCTCATTGTCATTCTTGATATTCGTAATGTTGAGATCTTGTTCTAAACATGTCTGTGTCAAAGTCTTCAGGAAGTTTAACCCCTTTGCTTGTAAGCATGAGTAGGCATTTTTCCTTGTCATTTTCCATGAGTCTTTCCACAAGTTTTTGAAATGAAGCACTCTCTTGACATTCTTGAAGAAGTTCCTCAGAAATTTCAGCATCCTCTAGACTTAGATGCTCGAAAGGATTTGATATTCTCCGATTCATGTTGGATTCTGATTGCATTTCGCTTTGTTTGTTTTCTTGAGAGCGAGTAACAACAGACATCTAGTAGAAGCTTTCTGTGATAAAGGGGATAAAATCCTCTTCGATGTGTTGCTTGGGGGTTGGTGGTTCAAATTGGGGTATGTTGTAAGTGATGCACCCGTCGAGAAAGAATGCAGGATTGATCTTTCCTCCCCGGTTTATGATTTGACTGAATGCGGATTTTTGACAATATGCCCTAGTCTTCAAAGATTCTTTGTCAAATTCATTGGATTTGTTCTGGATATAGAGTTGTACGTGATGAAGAAACGTTCGATGAGATTTGAAGAGTTGACGATTGATGTATAAAAATTTATTTCTTTTGACAAATTTGGAAAAACTTGGTTGTTGTTTCTTCAACTTAGTATTACGATAAACATTCTTTCTTCTCAGAATATGAGGATTATTCATGCATAAGTGATTAATGGTTTCCTTTGAGTTGTTTTGGATTCAGTTTATCTTGTTTTGAAGACTCAAGTTTTACTTTATCAAAGTGAAGGTTTAGATGCCCCCTCATGACAAAGCGTGTCAAATGATATGGATAAAGTTTCCCGATATGGAAACTTGATTTGACAACCTGAATTTTTTGAACAAGTGTTTTTGGGATAAAATCCGCGAGATGATAAAGGACCTATTTGTCACTTGCGATGATGTTTCCTGATTTTGATAGGATAGATATGTTTATTGTGCAACCAGTTTTGGATTCTGGACAACTTTTGTTTGACTAGAAATTTGCCTTAGAAATAGCTTTTAATGTTCTGTTTTTGATACTCCGTTTTGATGAAAATGAAGCTGATGAAAGGAAGTTTTAAAAAATGTTTTCAAAATTTTTCAAATTTATCTCTATTCTACCCCCTGTTTTTCTATTTTTTTTATTACGCGCTAAAGCAGAGACGGGATGTGCTATAGAAAGTTTTCAATGCGCTAAGGAAAAGACCACACACGCTAGGCTGCCCCCGACTATGCGCTAACTAGTTTAGAATATTTATTTTTGCTTTCTATTTTACTCAAAAGTCATGCGCTAGTATGGGCCTGCTAAGCGCTAACTGATCAACTCTATGTGCTAGTTTTTGACTCCTACGTGCTAAGCTGATGCTTCCACGCGCTAACTGTTTCTAAATTTTGATGAAGCGCTATTGTGAATACTTGACGCACTAAGGATAAATTGTGATGTGCTAAGGTATGGTTGATATGTACTAAGATGTTGCTCTTATGTGCTAAACTGCCCTGGTTTGACTGTTTTCTATGATTTTGGTGTTTTGCCTTAAGTTTTCAATGCTAATGGATGATTTTCAGAAGTAACAAATGCAAACACAGCACAATATACATAACCATTCTTGCCTAATCTAAACAATAAGTATATATTTTGTGATGATGTGTTCAAATCCCCAATGTTTCAACAGGTTTGGTTACAAAGAATACACTTCAAAAAGACTCTTTATTCAAGGGTCATAAGTAATACCATAGCCCACTAGTCTCGATACTCTGTTAGCTCAAACAGTTGTTTCACCCCCTAGAGGGCACCCATTTTTTTGCCTTTTGCCAAAAATTAACTCAAAGTGAATTGCTTCACAATTGAGTAGCTATCTTGGGAGATATATGGTGAGTAATCTTGGGGGCGGATTCTTCCCCACCCTTGCACTATGGTATTACAAATGCCTGGTTACTGACTCGGCTCAAGGTTTTTATTTCTAAGGTTTGTAATCAGACTTCCTGTTCGACCGTCAGTGATAAAATCCCTTGGGAGGCTTCCCAACCTTTAGAACAAAGGCTTTACGTATCTCAAGGATACTGGGGGAAGGCTAATCGCTGCGCGCAACCGTTGAAAAGGACTTTCGTTATTTTCCACTTTTTATTATAGTGGGTTGGAACACTTGGCATCAAAGTCATTTCCCACTTAGGTCATTCCCTTCACACCAACCACGAATGGCTTTAAGAGTTTTTCAACCCCTCGGGAAGGCAGGCCTACTAAAGGATGTAAATACTTTAAATGACTGAAAGCGTCAGAGTAGTTTGACTTTTTGATCACCCAGCTAAGGGGAGAGCATATACCTTCTACTTTTGAGACAAGGCAATCAAGTTGTTCTTTTTAGCCTTTAAGTCAATGATTTTCTAAGATATATAAGGAGATGTTGCTCCACGAAAACATGGTGTTCTTTTTATTTCTTCAAAGCAGTGATTATCTAATCTAGAAAAGAACCTGGTCAACAAAGCAAAACTTTGATTGAGTCAACAAAAGAAAATCTGAAAAAGGGGAAGAACTTCCCTCTTTGATTGTAAACAAAACTTTTTAAGTGTGGTTCTTTTTCCTTGCAAAAATTTAAAATGGATCCTTTTATACACCAAAGGATGGTGAGGTTTTTTTAAAGCTATTTTTGCAAAAAAAGAAAGGTTGTTTTGTTCTTTTTAGAGCCCAAAAAGGAAAGTTTTTCTCCTATGAAAGCAAGAAAGATTTTTTATTGTGGTTCTTTTTTATAGCCCAAAATAAAGTGAGTTCAATTTTATTCAACCAAAAGCAAAAGAATTCCAAATTTTAATTAACTTAACTTAGTAAAAAAAAAAAAAAAAATTCTTTGTAATTCTGTAAATAGAACTAAGCTCCCTCTGCAACAAAATGTCAAAACCTTGCAAAATGTCAATCAAACCATTAGAAATTTTTTGGATCTTGTGGACTTCTACAAGTCTAAATTTAAGTTTAGTTATAATTTTTGGTTTTTGTATCTGTTTGTGATGCGCTACAGAACAAACTGTACGCGCTACAATATGACAGTGATGCGCTACAAGATGACAGTGATGCGCTAGGCTGTCTTTCGGACGCGCTAAGATGGTTTCCGGATGCGCTACTCTATTTTTCTCCCACACCGAGACTTACAGAAAAATGTTAGTGAGGTAATGCGCTATAGTAAAGACTGTACGCACTACGAGATGGACCCAACGCGCTAAATAGTAAGCGGGATGCGCTAAACTGTTAACTAGATGCACTTGGGAATGTTTCCCATGCGTTGTTTCTTGTTTCCCGCGTACCTGCAAAAGTGGTTAAATTTAAAAACCGATTTGATATATGGGGTCGGGCCCCACGGTGGGCGCCATAAATGTGTGCGGGAAAAGTGGGTCGATGGAACTTAAAATGTGAAAAAAATGAAGTTCAAAGAGGCTTGCTCACAAACCCATAGGACTTCTTGGTGCAAGATATGGAGTCATGAAGGATGACTCAGCTTCCCAAGGTTGATTCCATGGCTCTCTATCTCACAAGGTCCCTCAAACCAATGTCTTTGCTCTCAGATCACTGAGCAAAGTGGTTTAGGGATGACAGATGCAAGAACGAGGGATGCTTTGGTTGATTTTATTATGAAATGCATCCTAAGCTATGCATGATCTTACAAATGCAATAAACTAGTTTATAAGATGACAAGATTAGTAGCAATACTATCCTAGCATGATATACTAGTCTATGATTAAGCTAAATGATAAGGAAAATACTCTAAACATGCATATTTAGATTAATTCCTATTTAAAAGAGAGGCTAAATGATGAGTATAAATGAGATATTAAAGCTTGCATGGATTTGAGTATAAGTATGATGCTAAAGACTTGGATATATGAAAATGGAGGAATGAGAGCTCTATTTATAGCAAAAATAGGCCAATGGATGGCCAGGATTGAAAGAGTTAATCAAGGGTTGAGTTTGAAAGTTGGGAATCTATGTTTGCAATTCTCACCAATGAAATGGTGACAACTGTTAACATAAGACTGGTTGAGAGAAGGGGTTGGAGACATTAAATGCCTGAGAAGACCTCATGGTTACCTTAGGGGGTAAGGGTTAAGGTTAGGTTAAGATTATCCATTTGATAAAGCTTTTACCCAAAGGATAAACTCTTGTGCAAGGTTTAAGGGATAACCATGGTCAAAGCAATAATGCTTGATGAGACCCTTGGGTTAGATTGAGGGTTGAGTTTAGAAAAAGTCTCTAATCATGAAAGAGGGTTGAGTTAACCATTAATGGTTTGGAAGAGAAAGTTGTTGGAGATTTGAAGCCTTTAATGGTTATCAAAGACTTTGAGAGTTTGAGAAGTGACTTCCCCTTGCTTAGGGATGTGACAATATTTAGGAGATAGGTTGCTAATTTAGAAGTGAATAGAAGAATCTAGAAGAGGGTTTAGGATGCAAGTGGGAGATGTAGGAAAATGAAAGTGGGTGAGGGATAATAGGTTTAATTAAAATAAATTATTTTATTTTAATTTGGTTGCAAGTGGAGGTTTTTAAATAAATTAGATTTATTTAATTGGGATTCCCTATTTAATTAAATGTAAATTTAATTAAAAGGTTTAGAAGAATAGATTTAATTAAATAAAATGATTTATTCAATTAAATGACCTAAAAGGAGTTAATTGAATTTAATTAAATAAGTTGAGTAATTTACTTAATTAAATAGAGGAATGTGGATTATTTAATTAAATTAGATTTAATTAAGTAGAGAAATGAACATAAAATATTCATTTAGGAATATAGTCATTTTTATACGTCTACAATATAATTATAACATTTTTTTTGATAAAAAGGTAAAACTCTATAATTTAATATAATTATACATATTAATAATATAATAATAAAAAAAAAACTACAAAATTAACGGAGAAATGGCGACGGAAGGTAGAGCGAGTGAAAAAACGTAGGGCAATGTGAAGGGCAAAAAGAAGGCCAAGGCATGCTGCGAGGGCATCAAGGGTAGCACGAGCCCACTAACTGTTGATGTCTCTGAGGAAATTGAAGAGGACTTAAGAATTTTTTAAGGACATCGCAATAATCTGTCAGTTCATTGGTTCAAGGTTTGATAGGAAGAAAGTATTCATTTGGATAGAAGAAACTTGGAAAACCCCCCAAATCACGAAATTGCTCCCATGAGGTTTTTTCATAGTAATTTTCACCTCGAAAGAAGAAAGATAGAAAATTCTGCAAGGCAGAGTTTGATATATAGATCCAGCCCCACTGTACATTCAAAAGTGGCATAGGAATTTCAATCCAACAAAAACCTCTCCATATGAAAAACTGGTGTGGATCCGCCTAAACAATTTGCCTATGGAGTATTGGACAAAATAAGCCCTATACAAAATTGGAAGATCTCTAGGAACCCCAATTGATATCAATAGCGAAATTGTAGAAGGGGACTCTTACCTATATGCAAGGCTACAAATAGCAACAGTAAGGATGACTTCACTAGAAATTCGATTGAGAGACCACATAAGCAATTGGACACAAACAATTGAAATCAAGGAGGAAAAATATTGTAGTCTGAAGTGTGGGAGGAGGAATCATTCCAAAAAACAATGTAGAAGGCCCACACAATGCAAGGATGTTTGGAGGCCCAAAAACACAGAAGGTGAAAAGCAAAAGGACTCGATAAGAACCGACCAAGCAAATCAAGAAGCCCCATCCAAAAATGATGACATGGCAATTGAAATCTCTAGAGTGAAATCACAACCTGGACTGGAATCATTGGAAGATAGAGGGGAAAAAGCATGGAGTTGTGTCACACTTTGGGCCAACAGAGGGTAGTCCAACCGAACTGAGTTCGACCAAACTCAATTCGGCCAGACTACTCCTTGGCTGCGTGGTGCCACATGGCACCTCTATGGCACCAAAATGGCACTAGGAATTTGGTTGAGCTGAGTTCATTCAGTCGAACTATTCTATGTGGCTTGCCATGTGGCACCAAAAAGGCCACTTTTTGTGCATTTTTACCAGATTCAACTTCTGGTTAATTTTTCATCAATTTGATTTTTTTTTCAAAAAACAAAAAATACCCTTTTGCAAATCTCGAAGTCACGAATCCGGTCATATAATTTTTAATATTTTTTATTAATTAAACATTGCAAGTATCTTTTTAAAGTAAAAAAAGAGGCTGAATCAAAATTAAAAAATAAATATTGAATAAATTTTTTAAAAATTAAAAAATAAATTTTCACTAAGTGAGAGAATCTTCTCAAAAAGGGTTTTTTTTTGGGGGGGGGGTTAATGATAAATTTACTAGTCAAGAGGTGGCGCTAACCAAAAAATGTCAAATTTAGCTATGTTGGACTTCAAAATATTATCACGAGAAAAATATACATCAAAATTAAAAAATAATAATTTAACACTGCATATATATCTTCTCTACTTGGAAAAAAAAAATCAGAAAAAAATAAGTCCATTTTCACTTTCTTGTGTGGTGCTGACTAGAACCCCTGATTTTCAACATTTTTCAACAATGAAAAATCTCTCTTTGAAATTATAAAAAAAATATCAATTTTTTTCCTAATTTTAAAAAAAAATAACAAACATAAATTTCATTAATATTTCTACATTTGGTCACTTTACATCATTACAAACTTCAATTTAGAAATGTCAAATTTTCAGCGGTTGAAGTTAAATAGTTTTGG
This sequence comes from Cryptomeria japonica, assembly GCF_030272615.1. Taxonomy (NCBI): domain Eukaryota; kingdom Viridiplantae; phylum Streptophyta; class Pinopsida; order Cupressales; family Cupressaceae; genus Cryptomeria; species Cryptomeria japonica. The sequence continues at coordinate 107,915,231 of NC_081409.1, forward strand.
TTCTATTTGTCGGTGCCTTTATAAAAGTGTGACACAACATTGTGCTTTTACCCAGAAGCAGTCAAGTAGATGATGGCATATGCCTGCAGGATCACAAAGAGCTTGAAATCAAAGGAGTATGCATTACCAATAACATGGATACGGGAATTGTTCAAGAGCTAGAGGAGGTCTGGGAAACAGAGGAGGAAGAGGAGGAAGATGAACTTGACATCTTTGACACCAGATGCATCAAACAATCTATGGTGATTGAGCAGGGGAATGACAAAGGAAATGTAGGGAGGAAATCAAATAAACAAATAAAAAAGAGATGAGGAGGTTGCTGAGAAAGGACTAATAAATGTTACCGAATTTCTTAGAAGGAAAAGTACCAAGGGGGCTCAACGCTCCCTTGGGAAACTATGAAGATCCTCAACTGGAATTGTTGGCAAGAGACATTGTTCCAGTGAAGATTGATCCATGAGAGATGCTTAGGAGTTGTCATTGATGGAAACCCAATTCAGAAACATCATTTGGTGTACATAGATTCGATTTATCGGAAGTCATATTGTTCATAAGGCATAAGTCTACAAGGTGGAACACAGTAACCGATAGAACATGATATCATTGTGCACATCTTGATTTTGGTGGTGCTATTTTGGTTACGGTGATAAATGAAGATGATTCAAGGTTTGAGGAATCTTATCTTGTTATCTTGATATCTGGTGTTGATTAATGAGCAATATTAAAGGTCTAGAATCCGGTAATTTAGTTAGTACAAAGATATTCTTGTGTAACGTGTGATGCAAAATTGTTGGGTTGATTTTAGCGATTGGTTTCGTGTTTGAGGAGTTTGGGCTGACTTGTATGAAGCTTGTTATCATTTTGTTTGGGTCCGCATATGGATTTGTGGGTGGATTGAGCCGACCTAAGGTTACACATTTCATGTTGCGTGTTATGTGATTTTTGTGAAGCTGACATGTTTGAGATCTTATTAGGTTATACGGATATATTTAATTTTGATCCAAATGATCATTTTATGGATGATATATGTGAATGTGGATGTGTGGTATGTGAATGAGCATTAGAATGCAGAATTGGTGCTTTGGTCGATGACTATGCAGTAGAACATGGCAGAAAGGCAAAGTAGCATTTGACAGTCAGATTGTGCTTAACTGGAACCGATCTTTGGCATATGTAGATGCTATATTCCAGTTCGGACATTGTAATTACTCTTGTATCTCATTTGTAGGATAGTGAGTCCTTCGGGGTTGTTTCCCTCTTATGTAATTGAGCAGTGAGCTCTAGGCAGTGTGCCTAAATGCAAGTGCATTCCCCTTATGTAATATTATCATACCTCTAGCCATAGTATAATAATATTGTGGGTTCAAATCCCACCGTGATTTTTCCCTTTCCAAGTTTCCACATAAAAATATTGGTGTTATGGTTGTGTGGTTGATTGCTTTATGTTTATGCACTTTTCTTTCATTCTTATGTATCTGGTGGTTTAAGAATCAACTTAATAAGTTTGTAGATAGTAAAACACTGATTCACACCCCCCCCTCTCAGTGTTCATTGATTCCAACAATTGGTATCAAAGCTTAGTTCCTCAAAAGAAAACTAACAGCTTGAGGAAGATCCAGAAGATTGAATCAATGGACTCCGGTTTGCAAAGATAGCTTAGTGTGGCACTTGAAGATCTTGATGCAACAAGAAAATAAGTAAGTTCCCTAAAAAGTAACCTGAGTGCAGCTTAAGGCTTCATTGAGACATGGAAAGAACAAGTGAGCACTTATAGAGAAAAGAGAAAGGAGTTGATGGATAAAATCAAGGGGAGAGAAGAGAAAAGCATAGAGAATCAAGACAAGACAAATGAATGTGAGAAGCTTGCTAGAGATAATGCAGTGTTGAAGAATGAGATGCAATCCATTGTAATGAAGCTGACAAGTGAGATTGAAGACTAGAAGAAGAATGAAGAAACCTTGACTCAGTCACTGAAGGAGAGATATGATGAATGTTGCAAATTGAACTATGAGAATGATCAATTGAAGCTTGAATTGGTGCAAACAAAGAATGATGCACAAGAACTTGAAAGGCAGATCATAATTCTGAGAGATGAGCTTTCTACTGCTAATGAGTAAAAATAAAAATTCAAAGCTAGCTCAGCCCAGTTAGATGAGATGTTGGAAAGTCAGAGACATGGGAAAGACATGCGAGGACTTGGATAGAGAATCCTTTGGTTCTGGACAAATCAATCATTAAAACAACAATAAATCTCCGGTAAGACATCCTAATGCCTATAAATTCAATGGTAAATGTTTTGTTTATGGTAAATTCGGTCATATGGAAAGTCAATGCAGAAATAAGATGAATAATGGTCAAGCTACCTTTAATGGTCAATGTTTCATATGCAACAACTTTGGTCATAAGTCAAATATGTGCAGAAATGGTGAACAATTTTCAGAATAAGAGATGTTACGCCTGTGGAAATGTTTGGACACATTGCTAACCAATGCAGGATGAGATCAAATCAGATGAATTTTAGGCCTATGCAAAGAAATGTTGTTTGCTATGCATGCAACAAATTCGGTCACATTGCAAAATATTGTAGAAGCAAGAACATGAACAACAATGGTCCAATGAACAATAACAAATCAGATGAAAAGGGTAAAGCTAAGGTGGAAGAGATCAAAGATCAACATAAGAAGTTGTGGGTTAAGAAGGAAGATTCAAATGTGCAGAATGGCTCCACACTTGAATCCAATGTTGGAACCTCATCTGGTAACTAAGGCCAATTGCCTTAGGGAGAAGATCATCATGTAGATCCTTAGAGCCCCTCTCTCAAATACCTGTAACTAGTTGTGGGAGGTTGCAAAAGATCAAGATTAGTTATGCAAATGATATCTGAAAGAATTCAAGGCAATTTGAGATTCCGGTGAATGAATTTTGTAGACACCTAAAAATGTCTCATTGATCATGTACTAATTATTCCTCTAATTGATTAAATAATCTTTGTTATTTAATTAATTTAATTAATCTATTTCTTCTAATTTCATATTTCCTCATCATCTTATTAATTATTCTATTTTCCTATTCTTTAATCATTTTAATCATTTTCTAATATTAATTGAGTAATTATTATTTAATTAATTATGATTAATTCCCCAATTTAAATAATCTTTATTATTTAAATAAGTTACTAATTATTCAATTTCTATCTCTAATGATCTAATCATTCAACCCTCTTCTAAATATTAATTAAATATTTATTATTTAATTAATTGTGATTTAATCCTTTAATTTAAATAATCTTTATTATTTAATTAAATTCCATTTCTAAATAATTAAATAGTTTCTTTAAATTATTTAATTAACTAATTTTTCATTTCCAAATCCCCAAATTCTAATTTCATTTAATTTCATATTCTTTTAATTCTTCCAAATTCAAGTACATGTGCATGATTTCAAAAACCAAATTGAAAATCAAAGTCAAGTTCTAGATATATTCTAATGCTAAATTGAATTAATAAATTCAATTATTTGAATAATATCTCATGCAAAGATTAAATTAATAATCTAAATCTAAATGCAAGCACATGCTAAATTAATTAATTAAATCATTTATCTCTTCAACTTTTATTTCCATCTTTCAGTTAGCTTTTTCTAAATAAAGCTTTTTTTGTCATCCTCTTTATTTCATCCAATCATTCTTTTTCTTCCTGTAGCATCCTAAAATTGCGACACTTGCAATTTCGACTGCATTTCGGTCTTCACGATGGCGACGCAACATGCAACCTGAATGGAGACCCCAAAACTTGCTCGCGACACTGAAAACTGCATTTTTCAAGCACCCTGGCCTGAACCTCCTTGCACCCTGCTGTCCCGGGAGGTGGGACCAGAGCGCCCAGCGCCCTGGTCCTTCAGGACCAGGGCGCCCAGCGCCCTGGTCCCCAGGACCATGGCGCCCAGCGCCCTGGTCCCTGGGTCCTATTTTGGGCTCGGTCTCCTAAGGGGCTCGGGTCTTTTTGTTTGCAATTTGGAAATTAACTTTCCCTGGTCGGCCTAAGGTCGGGAAAATCAGTCTATCAGCCCTAAATGACAAGTATATAAACTACATTTGCCTCTCCCATTTGAGGGAAGAGGGTCATATGATGAAAAAGGCGTGGAAACTATACTCAAACATTCAAGCATTCAAGCATTCAAGCATTCAAGCATTCAAGCATTCAAGCAATTGAGCATTTCAAGTCTCCATTCAAGGCTAAGTGTTGCATTCAAGTCAAGGATTCAACCATTGAAGAGGAGATCACATATCACATACTACATGCTACAACATACAACATACAACATCTAAACCTTCGCACATAAGAATACAAACATCCTTAGAACAAGGTATTAGTACTTGTTTTACAGTCATTTACATTTACAACTCTTGCTCATTTCTTGGTTAATTCCAAAACCGGGGTTTGACCTAAAGGCAAACCCCTAATCCCTAACCCCCCAATCGTCTTTGCTTTTCTGTGTGTAGGTTGCTGGTACACGGCTGAAATTGAAGATCTGGAATCCTTGTGCAGAGACGAACAGATCCCCCTTCGTTTCGCGGATTTTTCGGAGGACCGTGGCGCTGGGCGCCATCGTCCCGACAACTTTTGCTCAAATTTGCAGGACAGCGCCGTATCGACATTCTACTGCTAATTCCAGGTCCGCATCTTCATCCTATAACCCGAACTCAGTTTATAAGTGAATCTTTATGACTTTCTATGCATGCTTAGCTTAATTTCCTTAACAACATTCTTTACAAAAGAGGGTAGCCTTGCTTTCCTACCCCTTGAAATTCATTTAGCATTCAATCTTGCATTGCGTGGGATTGGATCTTATGAGTTTCAACCCCTCTTTTGAATGTAAAGTCTCTCCCCTAAGTGAAAACCATCGAATCCTAGCGAACCTCCCTTCTCTCTCCTCGGAGTTGGAAGAGGGGGGAACAACTAGGGTTCGATCGCGATTTTCCGCTTTACATTTTGGTGAACCCAACATGAACATCCTTTCTGATTTTTCATGCTTAGATCTGAAAAAATTGATTACATTTCCATGTTGGATCTTTTGCAAAATTTTAGAGGTGATTGCATAAAAACCCTAAATTTTCTTTTTAGTAATTGAACTTGCGAAATGTCTAAATGTTAATGCCTATTTCAGATCTGCCCTTCTATTACAAATTTTCAATTCATATTTGTGTTTTAATTCTGAAAATTAAGTGGTTAAGTGTCAAAACCCTAATTTTTGAAACCCTCTTGATTCAACCTTTGTCCGACAATTTCATTGATCAAAACATCTCCAAATCAGCTGTAACTTTGGATTCTACAATAAAATCGCAATATCTTTCATCCCTGAAAATTTGGAAAAAAGTTGCGAGGACTGTGTTGCACTCCGAGCGCCATCGTCCCCGACATTTTTTCCAAAATTTCGGGAGCGAGATCTTGCTGTATTTTCCTGCTAAAATCCAGAATTTTGGCTGATTTTGTCAATTATAACACTTTCAAAATTACAGTCAAAGTTGGTCTTGCGATTGCTTGGTCTAAGGCTTCTAATCATTCAAAAATCATTGAAATTAAAATTTTGTGTCAAAATTGCGTTTTTATTATCATAAATCTGAAAAGTGTGTTATCATTCATTAAAAATTTCAGTGCTTTATTCAAATTCTTGCATTTTGTGACTTTTGAAATTAAGTGCTTAATTACAACAACTTCGATTTCCGCTTTCAAAATTGAATTTTGCGTGAAATTGAGTCAATTTTTGAATTTCAAAATTTGCATTGCTTTTGACATTCCCTCTAAAATCATAAAATTCAAAATTTCAGTTTCCCTCTCTTTTTCAAAATTCAAATTTTGCATTTTTCGACAATCTTGATAGGGTTCAATTTTGAATTTGCAACTTTAATTTGGCCTATCTACAGATCGTAAAATCACTCAATTTTTTCAGATTAGCTCTAAAATCATCATACCTCTCATCCCTGCAAATTTCGAAAAAAGTTGCAGGGACCGTGTTGCACGCCGGGCGCCACGGTCCCAGACTTTTTTTCCGAAATTTCGGGAGACTGTTGTGATTGCATTTAACAGCTTAAATCCAGAAGATTGGCTGATTTTACTGAAAATTGCTACCTCTAAATTCAAAATCTTCTTTCTCTTTCTAGTGCATGAGTTTTACAACAATAAGCCCTACTTACACTATTCCCGTTAGACGAAGCCGTAGAATTAAGTCTTTCCGAGGTTTAACTACTGAGGAGATGGAACCTAATTTGAATAGCCTTTTTAACGAGGACATGGGTAATTCCTCTAATCCTCCTAATGATGAAGGAGCTCTCCATGAGGTTTCTAAAGAACAACTTTCGAAATTGGATAACCAATTTGACGATTTTTGACAATGGATGTCTCACGAATACCCTGATAGTCAAGCTCTTCCTTTAATTGAGGGTCTAAAATGTATGCTTCAAAGTGATAAGAATGGAATTGATATTTTGCATGGTATTTCACACATTGTGAATTCGAATGTGATGCCTATGAAGAGTTGTGCCAAAACTTTAGGTTATACACAACCTCCTACCCAAGACAATCATTCTATTCCTTTGATGACTTCTATTGCTAGCATACCTACTTTTACATCAAACATAATGGCTACTTCTACACAAGACATTCCTCCTGTGATCACCAGTCATGGGGGCAATCCCTCTTCTTCAATTAACCCTATTCCTTCATTCAATCCGATTTCTTCATTCGTCCCTTCAATGAGTGTGCCTATTATATCATCACAAATGAACATGACGCAAGGGGGCAATTCATTTAATCATTCTATTCCTCCTTGTAGTGTTCCTCCTGTCCAATCATCTCCTATGACTAATTATCATAGGGTCCCACCACCTTACTCTCTACCTTCTTCCAATAACATAACACCTCCATCTCAATCTAACACATCCAATATGAATTCTTCGACTGAAGCGACCATTAACAATCTAGCACAAACTGTCTCTTCTTTACAACAACAAATTGCCTCCATGAATCAATCTAAGTTTAGTGTGCCCACATTTGATGTTGCGAGCCCACTTTCTCTTGACATTGTCCGAGCTATTCCTCCTAAACATGTTGAAATCCCGCATTTGGAACTTTATAATGGTAAAGGAGATCCTCTAACACATGTTAAGACTTTTCAAACAATTTGTACCGATTTTGCTTATGACCAAAGGTTGCTTGCAAAACTATTTACTAGAACATTAAGAGACAAAGCCCTACAATGGTATTGCTCGTTGCCTTCTTATTCTATTACTTCTTTCGAACAACTTGCAAATGCTTTCATTCAACAATTTCAAAACAATATAAGTCCTAAAGTTACTTTGATTGATTTAATGCATTGTAAACAAGGTGTTAAAGAAAAAGTGACTGATTTCATTGGTAGATATAAGCATTTGTATGCTCAAATTTCTTTTCCAGTGCCTGACAATGATATTCAAAGAATCTTTATTTCTAATTTACAAAAAGATATTCAAGACAAACTTCTGTTTTCTGAGTTTACTTCTTTCCAACAGTTGTGCGCCACTCTTCACAATTATCAACTGACTGTGAGTCAAATGGAACAATCACATCCTATGGCTCCGAGTGATAAGGTGATAGCAGTCAACAACCATTTGGGAAGTTTAAACCGAACAGAGATTCCATCAAATTCAATGAAAACATCATCAACAACAATGTGAATGCAGCATCAGGTGTGCCTCCTATTTCTAAATTTTTCAAGAAAGAAAGAAAGTATACTCCTTTGAATGAATCATTGCATAGTATTATGAATAAGTTATTGGAACAAAATGTGCTTACTCTTCCTCCTATAAGACAAATTGATCCTGCAAAGATTACTTCACCTTATTTTGATAACAAAGCCTTTTGTCAATTTCATTGTCAGCCTGGTCATGATACTGAAAAATGTTTTTCTTTAAAGGGTAAAATTCAGGATTTGATTGATAATAATACTATTTCTGTTTCTGGAGTGAATGATAAAGGCAATACATCTGTAGCTCCTCCTAATCAAAATCTTTAGATTTTCACTGATCCATTACCTTCTCATACCTCTAATGCAATTGAGGCTAATGATTCTTCTCTTTCATCTGATGGTCTTGTGTCTATGACCCCGAATGTGATTAACTTTGTAGAGCAGCAAGAAATCCCTGAAGAACCTTCCATCACATTTGATTCTAGCGAAACCATTAGGGCACTTGATGGTCCTTTATACATAGTTGCAAAAGTTAAGAATACACCTTGCCGTGGAGTGCTTATTGATCCTTTGTGCATGGTTAATGTTATTACTGAAGAATTTCTGTTTACTTTGCAATTTAATCAAGTGATATATGACAAAACAGATGTGATTGTGAAATTATTTGATGCATTTTCTTCTCCTACAATTGGTTCTATTACATTGCCTATTAAGGTCCATAACAAATCTCTTGATGTGAACTTTGCTATTATTCCATCTTCTGAACAATTTCGTGTGAAGCTTGGCTATCCTTGGCTATCTTCCATGAAAGCTATTGCTTCTCCTATTCATAAGTGTTTGAAATTTCCCCACAATGGTGAAGTTGTTACTGTCAATCATAGTCTCTTTAAACCAGCTAAAAGAACTTCTAGTGTTCCTATAGACTACTTTTGGCCTAAACAATTCCAATCTCTTCCTCCGCGAAGTGATCATCTTTTCAAATCTTATCAAAAGTGGAAAATAGATATGATCCTATCTCTAAGTGAACCTAGAACACCTAAACTTGACATTCCTATCATTCTTGAGAAGGAAGTTCTTCCTTTGAAAGATAAAACTAATGTCTTTCCTCAAGAAGATTCCCAACCCATCCCTATGGATGTGACTATGTCTATGCCTAATAAACTTCCTAAGAGTAGACCTATACCTCCTCGTCATGATGGACTTGGTCTTCTCCCTAAACCAAAAATTCCTCCTTTATATGGAGCAGTTCCTCCTCCTTCTTTTTATAGAGAGAAGAGACCTTCTTCTTCTCCTATTATCCAGCCTAAGAGACCACAACCTAAACACCCAAGTGCTAAGGATGAGAACATTCCTCCTCCTCAATCTTCTCCACTTCCTACTAAGACTAGACGAAATCGTTCTGCACATGAACGCCGACGAAAGCGTCGTCTTAGAGCTCAGGCAGCTGTTTCTCAAACTTTGCAATCTCCAAAAACACCTTCAACAAGCATTATTCCATTTTCTCCTCAGCCGGACATTGAGCCTAAATCTCCTAAACATAAGATGCATGATGGTCTTGATCCTGTGTGAGTTAAAGATCCTATTTTTATAAATCTTGATGATGTTGTAGATGAAAATGTTATTCATGATGAACATGTTACTCCTCTTGCTTCTGATAGTGAATATGAACTTGTTGATGTTGATAACCATTTATCTAACGAATTTTCTAAAGCACTTATCCTAGCTCCTAGACAAGAACAATGTGGCTCGGAACATGAACATAGCCCTTGTTTGGATCTTGTGATAGCTCCATCTGCTGTGTTGGATGTTCCTCCTCTAGCGTGTTCCCTGCCTTCCCGAAACATTGATCAGCAAGATCGGGGGGTAGATGACATGCTAGACTAGTTACATTAGCATAGTAGATTCTCTCCCCCTCTCTTGTGTTACTTCTTCTATATGTTATTTTCATTCTTCTATTTGTTGTCCTTGGTGTTGTCTACTTGAGGACGATGCAAAGCATTGAGATCTCTCGATCTCTCTCATGTTGACTCAAAAGACACATGTGTTCCCTTCTTCTAGGTGACCTTCCTTGATTGGGGAATGAAGAACAATTATGCATACATACATATGATATATATACATGAATTATCATACAGCATACTGACCTCGAGGAAAGCGAAGTCACCTCGTGCTTTGTGTTTTGTGTCTATTATCCTTGGGTTTATCTCACACTTGGGGGCTAAATCCTTGCGATAACGTGCTCCTTTCTCATTTCTTATATGTATCACTACGTTAAAACAATCACCCCCGGTGAGGCGTGTGCGATCGCTTTAACGTAGGGGGCATACATCCCGTTCATATCTTTTCAAGATACTTGAAAATTTCTTGGTAAATTTAACCTTGCCTTGAAATTTTTTGATATCTTTCTTGCATGACTCATAGTGAGGGAACCTTACTACTGACAGTCATGGTTCTCCCTCATGATCTTCTCTTTTACTTTGTCAATCGAAGTCGTAAGATCCTTAGTCCACTGGGGGCTTGGTGTGTCTTGCCTCCTTAACGTGGTGAAAGTCTTTCAATGTTGTTTCCTTGTACTTTACCGAAAGTATGAGCGTACGCTTATACTCCCGCTAAAGTGGGGGCTAAATGTAGCGTCCTAAAATTGTGACACTTGAAATTTCGACTGCATTTTGGTCTTCACGATGGCGACGCAACATGCAACCTGAATGGAGACCCCAAAACTTGCTCGCGACACTGAAAACTGCATTTTTCAAGCACCCTGGCCTGAACCTCCTTGCACCCTGCTGTCCTGGGAGGTGGGACCAGAGCGCCCAGCGCCCTGGTCCCTGGGTCCTATTTTGGGCCCGGTCTCCTAAGGGGCTTGGGTCTTTTTGTTTGCAATTTGGAAATTAACTTTCCCTGGTCGGCCTAAGGTCGGGAAAATCAGTCTATCAGCCCTAAATGACAAGTATATAAACTACATTTGCCTCTCCCATTTGAGGGAAGAGGGTCATATGATGAAAAAGGCGTGGAAACTATACTCAAACATTCAAGCATTCAAGAATTCAAGCATTCAAGCAATTGATCATTTCAAGTCTCCATTCAAGGCTAAGTGTTGCATTCAAGTCAAGGATTCAACCATTGAAGAGGAGATCACATATCACATACTACATGCTACAACATACAACATACAACATCTAAACCTTCGCACATAAGGATACAAACATCCTTAGAACAAGGTATTAGTACTTGTTTTACAGTCATTTACATTTACAGCTCTTGCTCATTTCTTGGTTAATTCCAAAACCGGGGTTTGACCTAAAGGCAAACCCCTAATCCCTAACCCCCCAATCGTCTTTGCTTTTCTGTGTGTAGGTTGCTGGTACGCGGCTGAAATTGAAGATCTGGAATCCTTGTGCAGAGACGAATAGATCCCCCTTCGTTTCGCGGATTTTTCGGAGGACCGTGGCGCTGGGCGCCATCGTCCCGACAACTTTTGCTCAAATTTGCAGGACAGCGCCGTATCGACATTCTACTGCTAATTCCAAGTCCGCAGCATCATCCTATAACCCGAACTCAGTTTATAAGCGAATCTTTATGACTTTCTATGCATGCTTAGCTTAATTTCCTTAACAACATTCTTTACAAAAGAGGGTAGCCTTGCTTTCCTACCCCTTGAAATTCATTTAGCATCCAATCTTGCATTGCATGGGATTGGATCTTATGAGTTTCAACCCCTCTTTTGAATGTAAAGTCTCTCCCCTAAGTGAAAACCATCGAATCCTAGCGAACCTCCCTTCTCTCTCCTCGGAGTTGGAAGAGGGGGGAACAACTAGGGTTCGATCGCGATTTTCTGCTTTACACTTCCTTCAATCAATTTTTTCTCAATCAGTTGACTCAATTAATCTATTCAATCTATTGAGTTCCACTCCTACAATGAGCAGTTCAACTATCAATTTTCATTTGAGCTCACCTGAGTTCCACCTTTCAATCAATCTTCTCCAATTTTCTATAAATTGAGCATCCAATCTCCATTTTCAACAATCACAAACTTTGAATATTTGTGTCACTTGCAAGTTACTAGCACAATATCTGAGAGCCATCATACCACGAAGAGGAGAAGAGCAATGGAAGTTCTATGCAGTCACAGAATAGGGAGTTTTTATTTGATTTGATTTATAATTCCTATTTCTTAATTGCGTTATTCCATTGTATTGTTTGTTAAATTCTGATTAGGATAGGGATTCGTGATTTCCCTTGTTTCTAATTGATTACTTTGTTAATAGAAGATGAATTTTACATGCGCACATTTTGGTGAACCCGACATGAACTAACAATAATTTAACCTTCATTATTTTTCTGTGTGATTTTTGCAGATTGTGCGGATTTTTCTTTTTTTTCAGGTTGCATGAATTTCGAGAAAAGATTTTTCTGTCACGCAATCGATCATTCATCATCACGCAATCGCATAGACAAAATCATGCATTTGACCCTTCGGGGTCACACGATCGCCTTGTCTAGATCGCGCAATCACCTTTTCCGAATCACGCATTCGTAGGAAGCTTTGTTGTTTAATTTTTTTCTTCCGTCTGTTATCTGTTCTATTTAATTCTGTCTTAAATTTGGTTAATTTGGGATCAAATTGCTTTTATTTTTGTGATTTGATTGATACAATGTATGGCAAGAAAAGTACAGTTTAGGATTTTAGGTGCAAGAAGGATGAAACAACAAAGAAGAGAAGCCAAACGCTATCAAAAGGTTCTCTAGGCAGAAAAATTGATACAGGATTCGAAAGAGCAACTAGCCTTAGATAGATATAATAGCCTATATAGTTAAATATGATCTAATCAATATTGAATGGATGATGAGGGATTTGGCTAGGGCTTCACAATTGGTTTTGCAGGTTCCTGATCGAGTTTAACTTTCCTTTATTTTTTATTTTTTAAACTTTTGTTGTTGTCTGCCTTCTGTCATGCAATCGACCTATTAGTGCTATGCAATTGACCAGATATTGTCACACATTCGGTCGGTTAGATTTATGCATTCGCTCTGTCAGATTCACGCATTCGCTTTGTAAGTATCACACAATCGCACAGGTAAAATTATGCATTCGCCTCTGTCAAGTTTTGAGTTTTTGTTTTCTGTTAGTTTGGTTTTACTACTAATCTTCTGTTTATAGCTTGTGGAGGATTTTCAGAGAGGATTAGATTAGTATTTTTGCATGCACACTTCACATTTCATTTTTAGTGCTAAAAATCAACAACAGTTAAAATGGACATGCATGGATAATCTCACACTTTGTTGTTGGTTCTTAAAATGAACATGGGCTAAAATTGACATGCATGCATCTCACACTTGATTTTTGGTGCTTAAAATCAACAAATGGTTAAAATTGACATGTATGCCTTCATACTTGGATTTGGTGTTTAAAATAGACATGCACATGTGTATCTAACACCTAAATTTGGGCTATAAAATGAACGTGAATCAGGTTGCATTAGATTAAATCATTTTTCATTTTCTTAAGGTAAATAACTTTTTATTGTGTCTGGGGTGGACCTACTGTTGCACTAACTAACTTTCCACCCGCCTTCGGGGTCTTGGGAGAAAGAAGGAAGGTGACAACGACATCCAATTTTTTTTTTATTCTACGTAGTGAGGGGTATCTTTGACTGGGGATTTCATCACCCCACAGAGGTACTTCAAATTGGGACGCGTTGGGGATATCATCTCTCCCAGTGTACTCTCGAGCGGGTTTTTCGAGCCGCTATATAAATATACTGGTCAGGCGGCTAGAGTGTTGAGTGAATTCGATGTATGTGGGGGCCTTCCCTGCACTGATAAGCTCAACTAAAGCCTTAAGTGGCTTGCTGTGAGAATCCATCATTGGATCGGGACACCTCAAAACCTAATACTAAGAACCAATTTAGTTTCCAAAAATTCTACATTCAGTGTCTGGGAGTGCAGATCGTACCCCATAGATACCCCTCATGTACCTTACATTATGAGACAGAAATCCCTCGGTGATAAGATCTTCAGATCTTTGGGGTAAGAGAGACTGGCATGCCTGATTAGTGTGTGCCATGGAGTGGAGCCAGTGCTGCCAGACTCTCTATCTGTTCATTTTGTCTCGTTATTGTAGCGTCCTAAAATTGCGACACTTGCAATTTTGACTGCATTTGGGTCTTCACGATGGCGATGCAACACGAAACCTGAATGGAGACCCCGAAACTTGTTCACGACACCAAAAACTGCATTTTTCAGCACCCTGCTGTCCCGGGAGGTGGGACCATGGCGCCCAGTGCCCTGGTCCTTCAGGACTAGGGCGCCCAATGCCCTGGTCCCCCAGGACCATGGCGCCCAGCGCCCTGGTCCCTGGCCCTATTTTTGGGCCTGGTCTCTTTTGGGTCTCGGGTCTTTATGTTTGCAAATTGGAAAATAATATTTCCTGGTCGGCCTAAGGTCGGGAAAAATTAGTCTATCAGCCCTAATTGACAAGTATATAAACTACATTTCCTCTCCCATTTTGGTAGATGGAAAAGAGGCAGAAACGACATTCAAGCATTCAAGCATTCCTTCAAGCAATTGATCATTCTAAGTCTCCATTCAAGGCTAAGTGTTGCATTCAAGACAAGGATTCAACCATTGAAGAGGAGATCACTTACAACACATTACATACTACATACAGTACACCTTCGCATGTAAGAATACAAACATTCTTACAACAAGGTATCAGTACTTGTTTACATTACAAACATTTACATTTACAACATTCTCATTTCTTGGTTAATTCCAAAACCGGGGTTTGACCTAAAGGCAAACTCCTCATCCCTAACCCCCCAATCGTCCTCTCTTTTCTGTGTGTAGGTTGCAGGTACGCGGCTGTAATTGAAGATCTGGAATCCTTGTGCAGAGATGAACAGATCCACCTTCATTTCGCGGATTTTTTGGAGGACCGTGTGCACGCCGGGCGCCATTGTCCCGTCAACTTTCGCTCAAATTTGCAGAACAACACCGTCTCAACATTTTACTACTAATTCCAGGTCCGCAGCTTCATCCTATTTTCCTATCTCTGTTTATAAGTGAATCTTTCTCACTTTTTCATGCATTCCTAGTTCAATCTTTCTACATTCTTTACAAAAGAGGGTATCCTTGATGTCACAACCCTTGAAACTCATTTAGAATCCAATCTTGCATTGCGTGGAATTGGATCTTGTGGGTTTCAACCCCTCTTTTGAATGTAAAGTCCCTCCTAAGTGAAAACCATCAACCCTAGTGACTCTCCCTTCTCTCTCCTTGGAGTTGGGGAGGGGAGAACAACTAGGGTTCAATTTTTCTGCTTTACATTTTGGTGAACCCGACGTGAACATCCTCATTCTGATTATTCATGGTTAGATCTGAAAAATTTGCTTCCCTAATTACATTTCCATGTTTGATCTTTTGCAAATTTTAGAGGTTAATTGCATAAAAACCCTAAAATTTTCTTTTTAGTAATTGAACTTGTGAAATGTTTAATTGTTAATGCTTGTTTCAGATCTACCCTTCTATGGCAAATTGTCAATTCATATTTGTGCTTTAATTTTGAAAATTAAGTGGTTAAATGTCAAAACCCTAATTTTTAAGACCTTCTTGATTCAACCTTTGACTGATAATTTCACTAATCAAAACACCTCCAAATCGGCTATAACTTTGGATTCCGCAATAAAATCACAATATCTTTCATCCCTGAAAATTTGGAAAAAAGTTGCGAGGACCGTGTGCACCCCGAGCGCCATCGTCCCTGACATTTTTTCCGAAATTTCGAGAGCTAGATCTTACTGTATTTTTCTGCTAAAATCCAGAATTTTGGCTGATTTTATCAATTTTAACACTTTCAAAATTAAAGTCAAAGTTGGTCTAGCGATTGTTTGGATTGAGGCTTCTAATCATTCAAAAATTGTTGAAATTGAAATTCATATCAAAATTGTGTTTCTTACAGTCCTAAATCTGAAAAGTGTGTTGGTGTTCATTCGAAATTTCAGTGTTTTATTCAAATTTTTACAATTTGTGACTTTTGAAATTAAGTGTTTAATTGCAACAACCTTGATTTCCACTTTCCAAATTCGAATTTTGCATGAAATCGAGTCAACTTTTAAACTTCAAAGCCTGCATTGCTTTCAGTATTCCTTCTAAAATCATAAAATTCAAAATTTCAGTTTCCCCCTCTTTTTCAAAATTCAAATTTTACATTTTTCAACAATCTTGGTAGGGTTCAATTTTGAGATTGCAACTTTAATTTGGCCTATCTACAGATCATAAAATCACTCAATTTTTTCAGATTAGCTTTAAAATCATCATAACTTTCATCCCTGAAAATTTTGAAAAAAGATGCGAGGACCGTGTGCACTCCATTCGCCACGGTCCCAGACATTTTTTTCTGAAATTTCGGCAGATTGTCCTAATTGCATTTAACAGCTTAAATCTAGGAGATTGGCTGATTTTATTGAAATTTGCTACCTCTAAAATTCAAAATCTTCTCTCTCTCTTTAGTGCATGAGTTTTACAACAATAAGCCCTACTTACACTATTCCTGTTAGACGAAGCCTTAGAATTAAGTCTTTCCAAGGTTTAATTACTGAGGAGATGGAACCTAATTTGAATGGCCTTTTTAACGAGGACATGGGTAATTCCTCTAATCCTCTTAATGATGAAGAAGCTCTCCATGAGGTTTCTGTAGAACAACTTTCAAAATTGGATAACCAATTTGATGATTTTCGACAATGGATGTCTCAAGAATACCCCGATAGTCAAGCTCTTCCTTTAATTGAGGGTCTAAAACATATGGTTCAAAGTGATAAGAATGGAATTGATATTTTGCGTGGTATTGCACACATTGTGGATTCGAATGTGATGCCTACGAAAAGTTGTGCCGAAACCTTAGGTTATACACAACCTCCTACTCAAGTCAATCATTCTATTCCTTTGACAACTCCTATTGCTAGTATACCTACTTTTACATCAAACATAATGACTACTTCAACACAAGATATTCCCCCTATGATCACCAGTCATGGGGGCAATCCCTCTTCTTTAATCAACCCTCTTCCTGCATTCAATCCAAATTCTTCATTCATTCCTTCAATGAGTGTTCCTATTATATCTCCACAAATAAACATGACGCAAGGGGGCAATTTGTTTAATCATTCCATTCCTCCTTGTAGTGTTCCTCCTTTCCAGTCATCTCCTATGACTAACTATCATAGTGTCCCACCACCTTAATCTCTACCTTCTTTCAATAACATAACACCTCCATCACAATCTAACACGTCTAATATGAACTCTTCGACTGAAGCGACCATCAACAATCTTGCACAAACTGTCTCTTCTTTACAGCAACAAATTGCCTCTATGAATCAATCTAATTTTAGTGTGCCCACATTTGATGTTGCGAGCCCACTTTCTCTTGACATTGTTCGAGTTATTCCCCCTAAACATGTTGAAATTCCGCATTTGGAGCTTTATAATGGTAAGGGTGACCCTCTAACACATGTTAAGACCTTTCAAACAATATGTACTGATTTTGCTTATGACCAAAGGTTGCTTGCAAAACTGTTCACTAGAACATTAAGAGATAAAGCCCTACAATGGTATTGCTCGTTGCCTTCTTATTCTATTACTTCTTTCAAACAACTTGCAAATGCTTTCATTCAACAATTTCAAAACAATATAAGTCCTAAGGTTACTTTGATTGATTTAATGCATTGTAAACAAGGTGTTAAAGAAAAAGTGACTGATTTCATTGGTAGATATAAGTATTTGTATGCTCAAATTTCTTTTCCAGTACCTGACAATGACATTCAAAGAATATTTATTTCTAATTTACAAAAAGATATTAGAGAAAAACTTCTATTTTCTGAGTTTACTTCTTTCCAACAGTTGTGCGCAACTCTTCACAATTATCAACTGACTGTGAGTCAAATGGAACAAGCAAATCCTATGGCTCCGAGTGATAAGGGTGATAGTAGTCAACAACCATTTGGGAAGTTTAAACCGAACAAAGAGTCCATTAAATTCAATGAAAACATCATCAACAACAATGTGAATGCGGCATCAGGTGTGCCTCCTATTTCTAAGTTTTTCAAGAAAGAAAGAAAGGTCACTCCTTTGAATGAATCATTGCATAGTATTATGAATAAGTTATTGGAACAAAATGTGCTTACTCTTCCTCCTATAAGGCAAATAGATCCTGCAAAGATTAACTCACCCTATTTTGATAACAAATCTTTTTGTCAATTTCATCGTCATCTTGGGCATGATACTGAAAAATGTTTTGCTTTAAAGGGTAAAATTCAAGATTTGATTGATAATAATACTATCTTTGTTTCTAGTGTGAATGATAAAGGCAACACATCTGTAGCTCCTCCTAACCAAAATCTTAAGATTTTTACCGATCCATTGCCTTCTCATACCTCTAATGCAATTGATACTACTGATTCCTCTATCTCACCTGATGATCTTGTGTCTATGACTCCTAATGTGATTAACTTTGTGGAGCAGCAGAAAATCCCTAAAGAACCTTCCATCACCTTTGATTCTAGTGAAACTATCAGGGCACCTGATGGTCCTTTATATATAGTTGCAAAAGTCAAGAATACACCTTGCCGTGGAGTGCTTATTGATCCTTCTTGTATGGTTAATATCATTACGGAAGAATTTCTTTTTACTTTGCAATTGAATCAAGTGATCTATGATGAAACAAATGTGGTTGTGAAACTATTTGATGCATTTTCTTCTCCTACAATTGGTTCTATTACATTACCTATTGAGGTCCATAACAAATCCCTTGATGTGGACTATGCTATTATTCCATCGTCCGAACAATTTTGTGTGAAGCTAGGCTATCCTTGGCTATCTTCCATGAAAGCTATTGCTTCTCCTATTCACAAGTGTTTGAAATTTCCCCATAATGGTGAAGTTGTTACTGTCAATCATAGTCTCTTTAAACCAGCTGAAAGAACTTCTAGCATTCCTATTGATTACTTTTGGCCTAAACAATTCCAATCTCTTCCTTCGCGAAGTGATCATCTTTTCAAATCTTATAAAAAGTGGAAAAAAGATATGATCCTATCTCTAAGTGAACCTAGAACACCCAAACTTGACATTCCTATCGTTCTTGAGAAGGAAGTTCTTCCTTTGAAAGATAAAACTAATGTCTTTCCTCAAGAAGATTCCCAACCTATCCCTATGAATGTGACTATGCCTATGACTAATAAACTTCCTAAAAGTAGACCTACACCTCCTCGTCATGACGGACTTGGTCTCCTTCCTAAACCAAATATCCTCCCTTATATGGAACAGTTCCTCCTCCTTCCTCTTATGGAGAGAAGAGACCTTCCTCTTCTCCTATTATTCAACCTAAGAGACCACAACCTAAACACCAAAGTGAAAAGGATGAGAATATTCCTCTTCCTCAATCTTCACAACTTCCTACTAAGACTAGATGGAATCGTTCTACACGTGAACGCTGACGAAAGCGTCGTCTTAGAGCTCAGGCAGGTGCTTCTCAAACTTTGCAATCCCCAAAAACACCTTCAGCCAGTATTATTCCATTTTCTCCTCAGCCGAAAATTGAGCCAAAATCTCCTAAACATAAGATGCATGATGGTCTTGATCCTGTGCGAGTTAAAGATCCTATTTTTATAAATCTTGATGATGACATAGATGAAAATGTTATTCATGATGAAAATGTTACTCCTGTTCATTCTGATAGTGAATATGAATATGTTGATGTTGATAACCATTTATCTAATGAATTTTCTAAAGCACTTATCCTAGCTCCTAGACAAGAACGACGTGGCTTGGGATATGAACATAGCCCTTGTTTGGATCTTGTGATATCTCCATCTGCTGTGTTGGATGTTCCTCCTTTAGCATGTTTCCTACCTTCCCGAAATATTGATCAGCAAGATCGGGGGGGTAGATGACGTGCTAGACTAGTTCATTAGCATAGCAAACTCTCTCCTCCTCTCTTTTGTTACTTCTTATATGTGTTACTCTCATTCTTCTATTTGTTGTCCTTAGTGTTGTCTACTTGAGGATGATGCAAAACATTGAGATCTCTTTTGGTCTCTCTCATGTTGACTCAAAAGACACATGTGTTCCCTTCTTCTAGGTGACCTTCCTTGATTGGGGAATGAAGAACAATTATGCATACATACATATGATATACATGAATTATTTTATAGCATACTGACCCCGAGGAAAGCGAAGTCACCTTGTGCTTTGTGTTTTGTGTCTATTATCCTTGGGCTTATCTCACACTTGGGGGCTAAATCCTTGTGATAACGTGCTCCTTTCCCTTCTCATTTCTTATATGTATCACTACCTTAAAGAAATCACCCCCGGTGAGGCGTGTGCGATCGCTTTAACATAGGGGGGCATACATCCCGTTCATATCTTTTCAATATACTTGAAAATTTCTTGACAAATTTAGCTTTGCCTTGAAAATTTTTGATATCTTTCTTGCATGACTCATAGTGAGGGAACTTTACTACTGATAGTCATGGTTCTCCCTCGTGATCTTCCCTTTTACTTTGTCAATCGAAGTCGTAAGATCCTTAGTCCACTGGGGGCTTGGTGTATCTTGCCTCCTTGACGTGGTGAAAGTCTTTCAATGTTGTTTCCTTGTACTTTACTGGAAGTATGAGCGTACGCTTATACTCCTGCTAAAGTGGGGGCTAAATGTAGCGTCCTAAAATTGCGACACTTGCAATTTTGACTGCATTTGGGTCTTCACGATGGCGATGCAACATAGAACCTGAATGGAGACCCCAAAACTTGTTCACGACACCAAAAACTGCATTTTTTAGCACCCTGGCCTGATCCTCCTTGCACCCTGCTGTCCCGGGAGGTGGGACCATGGCGCCCAGCGCCCTGGTCCTTCAGGTCTAGGGCGCCCAGCGCCCTGGTCCCTGGCCCTATTTTTGGGCCCGGTCTCTTTTGGGTCTTGGGTCTTTATGTTTGCAAATTGGAAAATAATATTTCCTAGTCGGCCTAAGGTCGGGAAAAATAAGTCTATCAGCCCTAATTGACAAGTATATAAACTACATTTCCTCTCCCATTTTGGTAGATGGAAAAGAGGCGGAAACGACATTCAAGCATTCAAGCATTCAAGCATTCCTTCAAGCAATTGATCATTCTAAGTCTCCATTCAAGGCTAAGTGTTGCATTCAAGACAAGGATTCAACCATTGAAGAGGAGATCACTTACAACACATTACATACTACATACATTACACCTTCGCATGTAAGAATACAAACATTCTTACAACAAGGTATCAGTACTTGTTTACATTACAAACATTTACATTTACAACATTCTCATTTCTTGGTTAATTCCAAAACCGGGGTTTGACCTAAAGGCAAACCCCTCATCCCTAACCCCCCAATCGTCCTCTCTTTTCTGTGTGTAAGTTGCAGGTACGCGGCTGTAATTGAAGATCTGGAATCCTTGTGCAGAGACGAATAGATCCACCTTCATTTCGCGGATTTTTTGGAGGACCGTGTGCATGCCGGGCACCATCGTCCCATCAACTTTCACTCAAATTTGCAGAACAACACCGTCTCGACATTTTACTGCTAATTCCAGGTCCGCAGCTTCATCCTATTTTCCTATCTCTGTTTATAAGTGAATCTTTCTCACTTTTTCATGCATTCCTAGTTCAATCTTTCTACATTCTTTACAAAAGAGGGTATCCTTGATGTCACAACCCTTGAAACTCATTTAGAATCCAATCTTGCATTGCGTGGAATTGGATCTTGTGGGTTTCAACCCCTCTTTTGAATGTAAAGTCCCTCCTAAGTGAAAACCATCAACCCTAGTGACTCTCCCTTCTCTTTCCTTGGAGTTGGGGAGGGGAGAACAACTAGGGTTCGATTTTTCCGCTTTACAGTTATTTTGTAAGGGCCTCACTGAATGGTGTCCACTATCCAACCTAAGATTGTATTATGTGTTTTTTTATGTATCGATGTGCTAGACCAGTATTGAGTTAGTCCCTTGGGCTATTTCAAGCCCTATCCCACGTATCTCTGAATTTTTCGAGATTGTATGAAAATTGAGTCAGTCAACTATACATACCTACCAACAATTGTTCTCATATTTGGAAAACTACAAAACATTATCCCACACGCGAAGTTACAGAAAACAAAGTCCATTTTGAAACCAAAATTCAAAAGTCCTTACATACTTGTGACCCTAGGAAGTCTTTTGCATAGTCCCACTGACGTCCTCATTATCATCCTACGTCTTTTGCATAGTCCCATTTATGTCCTCATTATCTTCCTATATCTTTTGCATAGTCCCACTTATGTCCTCATTATCGTCCTACGTCTTTTGCATAGTCCCACATACGTCCTCATTATCGTCCTAAGTCATTTGCATTATCATCCATATTAGTTTCATAGTCCAACATTATCATATACGTTTGACTTAGTTCATCATCATTTACATAATCACCCTAGAAATTCATACCCCAAATGTCCAAAACACAATTAGAGGATCAGTCAAACTCAACCTCAACTCAAACAAGTTGGTCAAGTTCAATCAAACATTGTCACATTCAAAGAAATGGAGAAAATATCTTACATTTTGTGATCCTAGGTCCAAACCAAACAAGCAAACATCATGGATTCTAATTATACATTTCATAGGGAAGGTGGAGGATTCATCCCTTCCATTCCTATTCCATTGCCGTCCATAGAAATATTAGCTCAACAAATCAAAACTTTGCAACAACAAGTGACAGACATGGCTAGTCCCGACAACCATAGGGGCTGGTTAGAAAACATGATGATAGAAGTGATGACCATGAGGGGATCAATATCAAACCAACCTTCTTATTATTGTGAGACCATTCAAACATGCCAACCTTCATTCTTTATCAAAATCATTCCTACTTCAGTTCAACCAACATTAGAGTCATGTAAACATTCTTTTTCTTTCAACCCTCTACATCAATCATACCAATCACATCAACCCAACATTCAAACCTCTTTCAACCAAAATCAAACCCCTTTCAACCAAAGTCTAAATCAAAATTCATATCAACCCATCATTGAAACCTCGTTCAACCAGAATCAAGCCACATTTTACCAAAGTCCAAATCAAAATTCATATCAACCCAATATTCAAACCTCGTTCAACCAAAATCAAACCCCATTCAACCAGATTCCAAATCAAAATTCATATCAACCCAATATTCAAACCTGGTTCAACCAAAATCAAACCCCATTCAACCAAAGTCCAAATCAAAATTCATATCAACCCAACATTCAAACCTCTTACAACCAAAATCACACCCCTTTAAACCAAAGCCCAAATCAAAATTCATTCAACCAAAATCAAACCTTTTTTAACCAAAATCAAACAAATTTCACCCAAAATCAAACATCTTTCACCCCAAATCAAATCCCTTTCAACCAAAGCCCAAATCAACCATTTCTATCCACCATTTCATTATTCCCTGAATTCACACAAAACCAATCCATGCCATCTTTATCTAATAACACAACCTCCCAATCGCTATCCATCCTACAAATCCAATCTAATTTATGTCATGATTCAGAGGATGTCATTCAAAATCCTTCTTCATCAAGCCAAAATGTTGAAACATTCCAACAATCTCCCATGCATTTTCAAACTCCTTCCCCATGTTAAGAGGATGATCCAAAATCAGAAGAAATGAGTCCTGAAACAAATAAAGATCAAGAACAACCACTTCCATCCTACCCAATTTTTGATCAAGATCCCACTGACCAAGAATCTTATGATGATCTCCTCGCTCTTTTCTATTCCATTCATAATGACACCCTTTCATCTCAAGAACAAAGTGTCCTTTCAAGTCCCATTCAACATCCACCTCCTAAGAAAGATCAAGATATCCCTTCCATCCTCCCTAATAATCCCTTTACAAACCAAGATCAAATCACACCTTTACCTTCACGTCCTAAACAAGATCCCATTATTTCTCCAAATCTTTATCAAGGTCCCTCCATCCCTTCATCTCCATGTCATAATCCTCCATGCTCTTCACAAGATTCCCTCTCAAATGAACTTACCATTTCTCCTAGTGATCCCAATCCCTCTACACAAGTTTTTCTTGAAATCCTTATTAATGAAATCACCAATCCAAATCATACTACACAGAGCAACTTGTCAACAATTGTATGTGCCATCATCAAATGCTAATGTATTGACAAAAACAAGCATAACACTAGCTAATAAAATCAACACCTAGTTGGTTTCATCATCCTCTTCAAGTGCATCAATAAAAATAGGCATAACACCCGCACATGTCACAACTTCCTTGAATCAATTTGCCTCATACACCCATACTTGATAGATTGTGGGCAAGAGAACCTACCACGATTGGATTTCTTTGAAAATGATAAGGCTATACCTGAATTCATGGATTCCAGAGCTAGATTTCCTTCTGATGATTCACAAAATCCAAAAACTAAAGAAATCAACATTGGAGATGTTGACCATATACACTTAACTGAGTCCTTATATCCTATTGAAAAATACATCTTTATCCGACTTTTCAAACAAAGGCCAATGAACTACCTACACAAATATTATACCTAAAGGCTGGGTTAGTTTAGGTTTTACTTTCCATATTGCACATCATTTTATTCAAAGCATTGCATCACATATAGTCTATTTCTAAGCACATCATATTCAGAAGTCGCATTCACAAAATTTCTGCAATTACATATAGCAGCATCAATAAAACAAGGCCACTGTCCAAGTTTATCATCTGTTTGCATCCAAGAAAAACAAGGGCCATTTCCTTTCTTAGATATTCAAACATGAAGTCTATGAGGTCCTAAGATCATTCATTTTCAACATTACCCTGTGATGACGCTTTACTTATGGTTGGGTAGTGATTTCACTATTTGAGACTTGTTAACCTACAATCTATCAATTGCTATATCTCAAACACAATAAATCTCTAATTCATTCTAGACACCTAGTTGATCATATGACTAGTGGAAAATCTAAAATTCTACTTCAGCGCCACTGTAATTGTCACACCCAAGTAGGTTTCATTACTTACAAGTCAAGGCAAGAAAAAAAAAAGAAAAAAAAAGAGAGCTATGCCAAATATCCATCTCAAGGCAAAAGAGCAATGATATATAACTGAAATATCATGTATACAAAGTGCGATAAAAAGCTTGACTATGGGAACATGCAAGTAACTCCATCAGGACTATGAACGCCTACTGGCAATGGAGCAATATTTGAGAAATTACAGTCTATAACCTCGTCGGAGCTCTCAAGGCTTGCTAGCAGCGAAGCTCTATTCGGGATGCTTTTGAAGTTAGAATAATTCATGTAGCTAGTCATATACGATGCTAAGGATCTTTAGTGAACACAAGAGAAGGAATTAACTCATCTGCACACACATGGGCAAAAGAAGATCAAAGTTTCAAGAACCAATGGAGAAGTTTTCCACGTCTCCATTTGTAAATCCTAGTCACTAAGTGTGTAGAGATGAATGTTCCAAGGGACCTTAGGGATTGACTGACCGCTTATCTATGAGATAAACTGCACCATCATTTCAATTGGTGTATTACAAATGCTAAAACAAACATAGTCAACCTTGTTCGAATAGGAAATGCATCTTCATCTTGCATATTGCATTCACATAGGTCATGTCAAAAATTCATTTGTCTCCACATACATTTTGCAGATCATCATGTCTTACAGGTCTGCACACTGGAGGCATAACTGAAAAAATCCCAAAAAATCATATAAGGTCCTGAAAAAATCCCAAAAAATCATATAAGGTCTTGAAAAAAAAATCCCAAAAAATCATATAAGGTCGTGAAAAAATCCAAAAAAATCATATAAAGCCCTGAAAAAAAATCCAAAAAAATCATATAAGGTTGTGAAAAAACAAAAAAATCATATAAGGTCCTAAAAAAAAAAATCCAAAAAAATCATATAAAGTCATGAAAAAATCCAAAAAAATCAGATAACATCCTTCAAAAAATTCAAAAACAGTGAAAAACATAAAATTCAAAAACACTGAAAAACACAAAATTCAAAAACATTGAAAAACACAAAATCCAAAAAAATCATATAACGTCCTTCGAAAAATTCAAAAACATTGAAAATCATAAAATACCAAAAACATTCAAATACAATCCTGAAAAAATCAACCAAAAACATTCAAATACGATCCTGAAAAAAAAAATCAATAAAAAACATTCAAATATCGATCCACATAATCCAAAAACATCGAAAAAGCTTTTGGAAAAGAACTAAAAATCGAAAATCAATCAATCAGAAAAACTTGCAATAAAATGTCTTGTGAGAAACAAATACCCTAGCAGATATCCAGCAAACACTTCTCACGAAGTTAACAAAGGATACAACTATCCAGTCAAACATCTACAACCAACTGATCAAACTGTCTTATCAATCGTATCATATCCATATCAACGTGATCATTATCTTGTCTTAAACAGAAGAGGATACACTCGAAATCAGACAGGTCAGTCTTAAACAGGGTCCACAACTTTCTAAGATTAGACATTATCAACCATCACATCAAACAACTAAGAACGAAGGCACAAGGTCAATATAGCTGCTGAATTTTGTCTGGGTCAGTCTTTATCTTTTTATCATTTTGGTGACAGATATTGTTCCTATGCTACTCAAGGATGTCCACAAGTGACTAGAGGAGCTATGATGTGCATTATCTTTTTCTTTGTTTGTTGTTTGTGGTGTGAACCGATGAAATTCTACGGAAATTGCTCTAGTGGGTGTCTGTGATAAGAGCCTTCACATCAAGGTGAAATCGTCACACATACCTCGACCCCTAACACAATTCCCAGAATGGAGGGTTCACTCCTTGTCTGCTACGTGTTTGTTTCTTCAATGAGATATCTTTACATCTTGGTTCCTTATACCCTGATGTGCTAAAGCTTCATTGCTCAATAATAAGGCTCAGTGATGAATATATATTGATGCAATTAAATATGTGACACAGGTTCGTGATTCATTCAAATTTATTCTCATTCTCATCTCAATTGCTTATTGATAGTTTGTTGATTTCTCATCTTCTGTCTAAATCACATTCTTTCTAACATTCTTTCTATCATCAATTTTTCTCTCTATCAATCTGACTAACATTTCTTCAAGATGTATCTGAGTTAAAATTGGTTCAACCATTATCATACAAAAAAAAAATCATTATAGATTCATATGCATTCATTATAGATTCATATGCATTCATTATAGAGTCACATGCATTCATTATAGAGTTCATTTGCATTTCATCATTATAGAGTTCATTTACATTCATTATAGCATTCATTTTGCATTCATTTACATCATTACTACATACATGTACTACCATTGCATTTAGAATCATATAGAATTAAAATAGATATGCATCATAAAACTCATAACATCATATAAAACATACATAGATCATTACCAAAACTGCATGCCATATATATATATATAACTCAAAAATGATAATGTGTGTGAATACAATAAATAAGCCCAAAGGCTCAGATAACATGATCAACCAACACTGCCTCTATCAGCAGGTGGATCCTATCCACTAGATCCTGCCTCAGGATGTCAAGGTGGTCCCATAACACCACCACTGCTAGTCTGTCGTGATGTAGATCTACTCGATCTCCTCCCCATGTATGCACTAAAGCTAGGCTCTCTCTGACCCTCAGGGATGGCTCTCTCATATGCTTGCCGATAATAAATAGACTCCTGCATAGCAGTGAAATATCTATCTGCCTGGTTGCATGCATTTGTACCTACTCTAAAAAGTTGATCGAAGGCATCCATAGTAATCTGACATCTCTGCACTGCCTCATTTCTCTCCCTTTGGAGATGATCTTGCTCGATATCTCATTTGGCGACCTTGTCCTCCAAACTTTGAACCCACACTCTGAGAGTCTCTAGCTCATCATCAACCTATCCTCTCCCATCCTCAGCACTAGGCACATCCTCTATCTCCGGCATATCCTCATCATCATCTCCATCCTCACTGCTCGATGAATCAGAAGAATCATCATCGTCCTCATTGCTAATAGACTTGGTGTCCCCACCAATGTCTACATCCTCATCTCCATCATCTCCCCCATCACCTCCCTCATCTCCCCCACCTCCTCCCTCATCTCCCTCATCTCCACCATCTCCTCCCTCAGCTCCACCCTCTCCTCCTCCTCTGGCTCTCTCCCCTGCGTCTATCCTCAACCCCTGTCTAGGATGGCGAATGTGTTGTGTTGTAATCGCAACAACATGATCAGTCAAAGGCACTAGCCCGTGCTTAGTAAACCATGCATCATACTCCATCGTCATCCTTGGATCTACTCCACCTCTACCCCAACCCCAGAGTAATGGCTGCAGAGAATCGAACTCAGCAAAAGCAACATGTGGCTGTATGCACACACCCCAATCAGACACCTCTACCGATACACGAGAAAAATAGGTAGTAAGCATAGGTGTCACCTGTACCTCACCAAACTGTCTGAGAACCCACCCTGGAAGATACATCTCAATAATCCATTGGGTCTCAAAGGTCCTCCCAATAAGATATCTCTGTTGTCGGCAGAAAGACAAATGCACTGCATCATCGGGCCAACCGAGGCAATCTAAGTAAGGTCTCCAAATAAAATGCTGCAATATGTCAAACTGATGTCTCCAGTACAAGGTGTTCCCTGAACCCCTATGTCTGATACCTGTTGTACACTTGAAGGCATAAGGCTCACTAGGCTGCAAGTCTACATGAATGACAGACCTAGAAATAGAAATGTGATCCCATGCCCATGTCTGAAGCAAAGTAACACCACAACTGATAGAACGGTATCCCAAATAGACTATACCATGCATCTGATAATATAACATGGATAGAAGACAAGGACCCCAGGCATATAGTCGACGATGCACAATCATATCATGGAGCACTTTGCCCCATCTAAATGGAAAGCCATGACCTCGTCTGTCAGGTATCAGTAAACCAATGACAACACTGCATAATACAATAGTCAGGTCATCATAGTCTAATCGGGCCGAAGGGATGTCATAATGGCCACTAATCTGCAAATCCTGAATCTCAAACTCGAAAAGTGCACATAGTCCAGCAATGCCATCATCATGGTCATATATAACTCTCTCACCATGAATGGGAATACGCAGTATATGCCATACATCCTCTAACATAATGGACGCCTCACCATTCGGAAGATGAAAAGAATAGGTCTCGGAATGCCATCGCTCTAGCAAAGTTGTAATCATGGCCATGTTGGCCATAACCTCTAGCAAATGTAAAATGTGGCATAGACCAAGCTATCAGATATGCTCAATCTCCTCATCTGGTAAGTCAGCTCAAAGATCAAGTCCACTAGGTCTGCTCTGTCGGCAGGATAACACTCCAATGTTCTCCTGCAACGAGAAAATGATCAAACTATCAGATATCAGATCCTGAAAAACTTTAAAAAATTTCAAACGCATGACAAAAAATTACATATACAATGAATGCGTGACAATTATGACTTATGTGGTACAAATAAGACTCTTGCGTAATGATTAAAGCTAATGCATAATGAAATGGGCGCATGCATAATGATTAACACTTATGCCTAATGATAAACATGAATGCGGCATGATAACACTAATGTGTAACACTTAGGGTGCATGTGTAGCATTTACAGCATTTGCGGTACACTTAACAGTAATGCGTGAAATTCGACAAGCGATTGCGTAACTGATAGCAAAAATTGATCATAGAATTTTTTTGAAAAATAGACATAAAACAGGCATATATTGGGAAAAAATAGGAAAAATACCATGTCACCAGTCCCAGGAGGTCTCTGATATGAATGTACTCGGTCAGACAGGTGCAGTCGAGCTCTATAACCAGCCATGATGATCAAATACTCAGAAAAAAGCACACAAATTGCAAAGAAAACTAAGGAATTACCAAAGTGCAAATGAGCAAATGAAAACCTAAAAATCTCTATTTATAGCTCAAAATTAGGGTTTTTTGACACCTCGACGCCCGTGGTCCCCGTTGGGTTCAAACACCTCGTAGCCTACTCAAACGATCTCGAAATCACACGAAATTCCACACGCTTGCTCATTACACTGATATCGAAAACATGGTCTCAATTTTGGAATTTTCTGACCACCTTTTCCGATGGAATATATTTACACTATACAACAGTACCAAAGCATATTGGGGCAAAAATTTTCGTTTTCTTTGAAACAATGTCGTTCCGACTTTGTCTCAAAGAGGGGCAAATGTAGACACCTAAAAATGTCTCATTGATCATGTACTAATTATTCCTCTAATTGATTAAATAATCTTTGTTATTTAATTAATTTAATTAATCTATTTCTTCTAATTTCATATTTCCTCATCATCTTATTAATTATTATATTTTCCTATTCTTTAATCATTTTAATCATTTTCTAATATTAATTAAGTAATTATTATTTAATTAATTATGATTAATTTCCCAATTTAAATAATCTTTATTATTTAAATAAGTTACTAATTATTCAATTTCTACCTCTAATGATCTAATCATTCAACCCTCTTCTAAATATTAATTAAATATGTATTATTTAATTGATTGTGATTTAATCCTTTAATTTAAATAATCTTTATTATTTA
The DNA here is from genome assembly GCF_030272615.1 of Cryptomeria japonica. Lineage (NCBI taxonomy): Eukaryota > Viridiplantae > Streptophyta > Pinopsida > Cupressales > Cupressaceae > Cryptomeria > Cryptomeria japonica. The sequence goes on from NC_081409.1 coordinate 107,945,622, forward strand.
ATTAAATTTCATTTCTAAATAATTAAATAGTTTCTTTAAATTATTTAATTAACTAATTTTCCATTTCCAAATCCCCAAATTCTAATTTCATTTAATTTCATATTCTTCTAATTCTTCCAAATTCAAGTACATGTGCATGATTTCAAAAACCAAATTGAAAATCAAAGTCAAGTTCTAAATATATTCAAATGCTAAATTGAATTAATAAATTCAATTATTTGAATAATATCTCATGCAAAGATTAAATTAATAATCTAAATCTAAATGCAAGCACATGCTAAATTAATTAATTAAATCATTTATCTCTTCAACTTTTATTTCCATCTTTCAGTTAGTTTTTTCTAAATAAAGCTTTCTTTGTCATCCTCTTTATTTCATCCAATCATTCTTTTTCTTCCTTCAATCAGTTTTTTCTCAATCAGTTGACTCAATTAATCTATTCAATCTATTGAGTTCCACTCCTACAATCAGTAGTTCAACTATCAATTTTCATTTGAGCTCACCTGAGTTCCACCTTTCAATCAATCTTCTCCAATTTTCTATAAATTGAGCATCCAATCTCCATTTTCAACAATCATGAACTTTGAATCTTTGTGTCACTTGCAGGTTACCAGCGCAATATCTGAGAGCCATCATACCACGAAGAGGAGAAGAGCAATGGAAGTTCTACGCAGTCACGGAATAGGGAGTTTTTATTTGATTTGATTTATAATTCCTATTTCTTAATTGCATTATTCCATTGTATTGTTTGTTAAATTCTGATTAGGATAGGGATTCGTGATTTCCCTTGTTTCTAATTGATTACTTTGTTAATAGAAGATGAATTTTACATGCGCACAAATTTATGAAAAATAGGTATCTGGAAAGCCTTTAGGGTTGTGCATTTATTACAACTTAAAGTTAGGTTTTTGGTGGATAAAAAGGTATTTCAATCATTCATTCTTTACATTGCAAAATAAGAGAAAGAGAAGAAGAGCAAGGTGAACGAGATTGGGTAGTGATAACTAAGCTTGAAGTGACTAGTCAGCAATTCCTAGCATCTGATTTAGATTGAAAAGGTATTTATCCAATTACGAGCTATCTTTTCATACCCTAATTTTGGAATGGCATATGCATCTGGTGCTGCGACCCTATTGGTGGTTGAGATTACTGAGAGAGATAGGCCCTTGTTCAAGCGACATCCACTCAAATATATTGAAGATGATCTGAAAGGTTCTTTTTCCTTTGTCTTGTATGGCGTATTGCACAATGAAGATATTAGGGAATATATCCACTATAACATCAAAGAACTTGGGAATGCAGACATGCTTGTTGGCAATTTGGAGGAATTGATTATGTGTTGCATTGATGTTTTGTCATTGATGTCAACACTAGTTGTTTTGTTGTCTACCAGCTTCCGGTAGAGTGGTTGGACTATGATATTGATTTGGAGACCATCTCCTATATTCTTTGATTTGTTCTGGCTTGTGGTATTGGCTTGGATTGGTTATTCATGTGTTCCTTATGTGTATCACATTCAGTTGGTTCAGGATTTGATGATCTAGATGCTATCATTTGTTCTAGTAAGCCTTTTGGTCACCGGTAAGGGTTTTACCAACAACATTTTGATGAAGATCTAATGATGAATCCAATAAGTGGTGTTGGTGTGGCTTCTAGAAGGTTATCAAAATAATTATGGTTATCATGTCCGTGTTCCAGTTGATCGGTGGTGTTTTCATTTAGGATCAGACCTATTCTATCTTATTATGGTAGGTTATGGACTGGTTTGTGTAACGTGTTGGTTGATGCTCCCGATGCATCACCGGTTGGATTTATTGTTTGGATTATGGTGTTTTGGTCTTAGGCTGACTTGGTTTATCATTGGTTTGCAAGATTATGTAACAGATCTATTGTATTATCTTTTAGGTGGCCGACCTAATTGTTTAGGTCCCGGGTTGGTATAAATATGATGTAAGATCTCTTTGTAGATCATGGGTTTTATTGGATATATGATTATCTGTGTGTGAATAATGTTGTAATAATATGTAGAGGTTTTATTCAATCAAAGGTGATCGAATTGGGTTTGTGAAAGAGGTTTAAGACCTCTGGTATTGAGCTTAACCGAAACTATACTCAAGCATAGGAGATGTTATTCTTGCAGTTCATTCTTATTTCTAGATTGTAGTCTGAATTTCTTTGTAGTTAGTGAGGCTCCTTTTGTGATGAGCAGTGTGCTCTAGGTAGTGTGCCTTCCTGCATGTACATGCTCCTCTTATTGTAATCACATACTTACTGCAAAAGTATTATCTGACTGTTGGTAGGCTTCCCACCATGGTTTTCCCCTTTACCAGGTTTTCCATGTACAAATCTTGGTGTCATGTGTTATGGATGGTTGGTTAATTATTCTATAATTTATGTTTATGCTTAACTGTTACATCTTCTATTCCAGTATTTGGTTTATGCATTCCAGTAGAAGGTTATGTGAGCTCAAAGTTTTATAATCTATTGACAACTGATTCAACCCCCCTCTCAATTGTCCACCGCTTATCCTAACAATTGGTATCAAATCTTGGTCCTCTTTTGTAGAAGCTTAACTGCTTGAGGAAGATCCTATGGAAACTAATAATTTAACTGCATCTATTTTCTGGAGAGAAACCCCTAAGCTCGATTCGACAAATTACAGAGTATGGAAGATTTGGATGGAGACTCATTTGAGATGTATTGGGAAAGAAATTTGGGAGATCATGGAGAAAGGCTATACCCCTCATAATGCGGCATCTAACAATCCTCCTCCAGCAAGCCTGGATAAGGACATTGAAAATGATTGTAGAACTAGAGAAGCACTCTTGAGCGCACTATCTGATCAGCAATTTTTGGGATTAATTGACCAAGCTAATGTGAAGTCTATATGGGATAAGTTGGAAGCTTTAAATGAAGGTGACCCTATTGTTAAAATTGCTAAAATTGATGGTTACTGGGTAAGGTATGAGAACCTGAAGATGGAAGAAGATGAAAGGATTACTGCTTTCATGGAAAGAGTTAATGAAATTATTATGGGAATTCAGTGTTGTGGTGGATCTCTGAGCGAAGATGAGATTGTTTCTAAAGTTTTGAGAGCCTTGCCACTGACTTACAAGATGAAGGCTACTACAATTAATGAGATGAGAACAATAGATAACATTTTTGTTAACCGAGATACTTTGGTTGGAAAATTATCTGCTTTTGAGCTTGAACAATTTGGTCCTCAAGGAGCTACAAAGACTGAATCTTCTTTTCATGTACCTACATCATCAACCAGTAAGAGTGATTGGAAAGATTTATATGTGAAGGAACTGGATGAAATGAAGAAAGGAGATGAAGAGTTTGAGCAACTTGAAGCCATGTTTCCTAGAAGAGTACCTAAAGGTCCTGCTGGAAGTAAGTATGAAGGAAAATCACCTTTTAAATGTTTTGCATGTAATAAGATAGGTCATTTTGCATCTAGATGTCCCGAGAGGAATTCAAGATTTGAAGAGAGGGCTAGAAGATCTTTTAGGCCTAACCATGATTATCAGAACATGCATAAGTACAGGAGAAACAAAGACAAATCATGTTACTATGCGGATGAGGAAGGTCTAACTGATTCTGATGATGAACCGACACAAGATTCGGCTAGTGGATCTGGTAATGGTAAGGATTAGGTATTTTTGGCTATTAAGGAAGATGCTCTGGTACCTGTTATTCAAAATGAGGAAAAGGCCCTTGTTGCTATAATTGAAGCTTGTAAAGATGAATGTTGGATGAAAGCTATGGAAGAGAAATTAGATTATATTGAAAAGAACAACACAGACTTTAGTTCCTCGACCTAAAAATAAGAATGTTATTGGAACTAAATGGGTTTTTAGGAACAAATTGAATGAGGATGGACAAGTTGTGAGGAATAAGGCTAGATTGGTATGTAAAGGATATTCTCAGAAGGAAGGAATTGATTATGATGAGACTTTTGCTCTGGTAGCTAGGATTGAAGTTGTGAGACTATTTCTTGCTTATGCTATCCATAAGAAATACAAGGTTTATAAGATGGATGTTAAATGTGCATTTTTTAATGGATATCTTGAAGAGGAAGTTTATATTGAGCAACCTGATATTTTTTCACTTTCAGATGATAAAAACATGGTTTGCAGGTTAAGGAAAGCGTTATATAGATTGAAACAAGCCCCTAGAGCTTGGTTTGCAAGATTGAACAAATATCTTTTGAAGCTTGGTTTCACTAAAGGTAATGCTGACAGTAACTTATATTATAAGATCAGTGATGATGACATATTGATTGTTGAGGTATTTGTTGATGATATCTATCAAACTAAGTATGCTAGAGAGTTGTTGAAGAAATTTGATATGAAAATTTCTAAACCGGTTGGTACCCCTATGGTTACAATTGAGAAATTGACAAAGAAAGATGTATCAGCTCCGGTAAATCCTACAAGGTACAAATCTATGATTGGAGGTTTGTTATTGATGTCATGGAAATGGGGACAAGGCAACAAAAAAGTTCAATGTTAATAAGTTAGTTTCAACCATAAAACCAAAACAAATAACTAAAAACCATTCCAAACATATCAAAAGATATTTCAAAAAGCATGAAAGAAGTTTAACAAAACAAAAGAAAGGAGAAGAGCCTCCGTAAGATGCTTCCATGATGCCTTTTGATGCTTCTCCCTTGTTTCTCCCCTCTCCAAGTCCCAAATGAGTGTAGCTCTCAGCTTTTAGCACTAGCCATGGATTCCATATGGAGATTCAAGATGGTTGGATGTGATAAACAAATGCTATGAAAGTGTAGATAGTGATGCTATGAAAAAGCTTTATGTTAATACCAGTTTAGCAACAATACTCTAATGCTTCCTTCTTTGCTCGAGGAGAAGGGTATTTATTAAAGAAATGGGGAAATGAAGGGTTAAAGTTGAGCAATCTTAACAAGGGTTAGGATTGAAAGAAATTCAATCCATGTGAGCCTTTCAACCCAATCCCATGTTGACAAGTGTCACCATGAGGAGGCTTGAGAGGAGAGATAAGGGGCATTAAATGCTCGAGGGGACATGATGGTTACCCTCGGGGGTTGGGTTAGGTTAATGGATATTTCTTTTATCCAAGGGATAAATGAATGTGCAAGGGTTAAATGATTACCTTAGTCAAAGAACTAAATGCTTTGAAAAGACTCATGAGTCAAAAGGATGGTTAAGTTAGAGGAATGTCTCTAACCAAAGGTAAATGGTGAGTCAACCATAAATGGTTATGTAAGAGTCTTTAATGGTTTCGAAGACTTTAGAGGTTAACCATTTGAAGACATAAAGCCTTTAATGGTTATTTAAGACTTTGGAGGTTTTTGAGGAGTGACTTCCTTTTATTTAGGAATGTGACAATGATTAGGATAGGATTAGGCTAATTAGAAGGAGTTAGAAGAATCTACAAGGGATTTAGGCATGCAAGTGGATTTTGTAGGAGAATGCAAGTGGGAGGAATTTTGGGATTTTCAATTAAAATAAAATCATTTATTTCAATTAAATGGTGTAATTTGCATTTGGATAGATATTTAAATAAATATTAATTTATTTAAATGTGAATGTGAATTTTGGATTTTATTTAAATAAATCTTAATTTATTTACATGAGAAAAAGGAAGATAAAGTATTAAATGCTTGAAGACTTTGAGGGAAACCATTAAAGACTTAAGAAGACTCTAGAAGGAAGCCATTAAGTTTGAAGACTTTAAGGGAAACCATTAAAGGCTTAAGAAGACTCTAGAAGGAAGCCATTGAGTTTTGAAGACTTTAAGGGAAACCATTAAAGGCTTGAGAAGACTCTACAAGGAAGCCATTAAAGGTTTCAAGTGGGTGAAGATAAATAGGATTTTAAATAAATAATTTATTTATTTAAAATAGTTGTGCAACTTGCATTTGTAGGAAAATGCAAGTGGGTGGAGGATAAAGGTGATTTAAATAAATGTTATGTGAGAGATGGGATTTTGGGGGATTTAAATAAATATAAATATTAATTTATTTAAATGTGAGAGAAGAATTTTTTAAACAAACATGATTTATTTATTTAATTAATGGTCTGGATTTGGTTAAGTGAATTAAATCAAATAAATTGAATAATTTATTTAATTAATAAGAGAAGAGGGTTAAGATGAATTTAATTAATTATTGATCGATGGTTAAATAATCAAATAAATACTAAATATTCATTTAATTAAGTGGACAAATTTATGTGACTACATTTGCCCCTCTTTGAGATGGTGTGGTTTTATCGCATCGTTCAAAGAAATAAAAATAGGTGTGAAGAAATATGCCCCATAAATGTTAATTTAGTGGGTGGTATGCCCCCTCAAGAGATGGGCGGAATTTTTTTGAAAAATAGGGTGATCTTTCAAAAAAGAACGAGAAGTGGAGGGGAGGTAGAATAGAAGAAATTAGCAATAACGTTGAAAGAATGGAAGAAAACAGAGTGAATATGGAGAAATGGCAAACAATTGAGTACTCGTAGGTTATGCAGGAGATACGATGCAAATGTGGTGTTGTGCTTTTGATTGATGTTATATAATTGATCAAAATGGTTGGACAATTTGGTGCAATTGGTTAAATTACCCCAGTCGAGTCAAAGCGTGACAGTTGATGTCAGTTGTTCGCTTGGACAGGATAAAGTCTGATTAAGTGAATCAAAGTGAGTTGTTGAGACTTAGACAATTGATGTAATTGCCTGATGAAGTCAAGGTATATGAAGCAAAAGACTCGTTCAGACTTAAACAATTGATGTAATTGTCCATTTGGATTGTGTTTGATTGGTTGATCAATTGATAGTGTGTGCGTTATGATGGATGGTTGTGGTGAATCATAGCAACCCCATTGAGACTAGGTCATTATTTGAAATGCCTGTTGTAGTTTAGGATTACCATGATCGATTACCTATTGAGACCCGAAGATACTTGATCAGAGTATCTATTGATATTCTAGGTGTGTGGGAATCGATGTATCTATGTAGATAGAGTAACTGGCTTGATTGGGTTGATGGGACATGATGTAGGGTATGTGATGCTAATTATTGAGATGGGGAGGGTGAGGGGTGGATTCAATGTTAGATAGAAGATATGGAGGACCTATGGCTCATTCCTATGGAAGAAGAGGAAAATAGAGTATCCATTGTCATTACTATGTATGAATGATATGCAACTATATGGATGGGTGATATGCAACGAAATGCAATATAAATAGATGAGATGAAATGGCGATCCATGGCTTATTCACTGTGCGTAATTTTCATCATTGAGCAATGATAGTATCAATCTTGGATGAGGCAGTAGAAACCAAGTTTGGAGCATTGTACCTGTAAGCAAGCAGCATAGATAAAGAATATGGACCCTCCATAATGGTTCATGCTCATATGGTCGAGGTATACGTTGTAGTCAGTAAGCCATAGTGATCCATGACTATATTTTGCATAAGATCACATAGCTTAGTGAACTTCCCACGTAGACACCATTACTACATGCCCCAAAACTTCATTGGAATAATTCACAGAATATAGATAAACAAAATGATACTTAGGAACCATCCCGGCCACTCTAATCACTTGTGGATATCCCGGAGTAGTGTAGGAACTTGATATAAATGAATAAATAACCTAGAAACCAACCAAGTACTTGATAGCTTAAACAATTTTTTCTTGCCAAAGAGAATGTTATCTTGTCTTTATTTTGGTAAGGAAGGATGCATCCGTGTTAAGACAATTTGCGCGTTGATGTTGATTGTTTGGTTGATTTGATAAGTGGTCATCATTGGAGTATTTCACAATGATTGTTTGGTATCTACTTGAATGTGTATGTACAAAGGTGGTTCCATGTTTTTGATTGATTTTTTATGTTTTCTCATGTTTTTGGATTTTGTGAGTGTTTTTGAATGTTTTTGGTCTTTTGTGAGACAGTTTTTCGAATGAAGAACCCAATGAATCACAAGTAATGTAGAATCCACTTCCATCAATAGGTTGAGGGCATTGCCCCCAGTTTAGACATGACTATGAAAAAGTGGGATGCAAGACGCATGAAGTACCATCCTTGATTGCAGATCAATAACAAGCCATGGTTTTGACTGATGAATGAGTGGATGCAATGAATGTGATCACAACAAGTCTGAAAGACACTAGAGCCATAGCTTTTACAAGTGGTGCCTGTTTGCCAGGTTTTCACCATCACACTTACCCAAGGTGCCACCGGAGTGGTTGTTCACCGTTTGGATGCATGATTTTTCTTTACTATTTAGATTTTTTTTGGTTTTCTTCAAGACATTTATCTGATGTTTTTGGTGTTTTTCTGGTATGTATGGGAGCCTGATGCTTTGTACAGCTTATGTATAAAACCGTTTGAGGTGCGTGTTGTTGATTGGATCTGCTAGTGATTCTCCTTCCGAAGTAGCCAACTGATATGCTCTAGACCCAAATACCGCAGTGATAACATATGGACCCAGCCAATTTGATTCAAAATTTCCTTGATGTTATCTTTTTGGTTGGTTATGAGGATTCTCTCGAAGAACAAGATCACCTACCTCAAATGTGCGAGGTCTAAATTGATCATTATAGCTTCTGCTCATGCGCTGCTAATAGGCTTTGAGGTGATTGTATGCAACTTGTTGTTTCTCATCAAGTAGCTCTAAATCTTGGAGACGTGAAACTCTGTATGCGTCATCATCTATGAGATTATGCAAGGAAACTCGTAGAGATGGTATCTCGACCTCAATAGGAAGGATGGCTTCTGCTCCATAGACCAATGAGTAGAGAGTTGTCGACGGGTGTTTTGACACACTCACCAACAGTCAGGTAGTTTATCCAAACACTCACCACCTCTCCTGAAAAGTAATGAGTTCGAAAGAACTCAATACTCCAAAGTCTCTATAGTCAAGTCTTGACGGTGATGGGTATCCCAATGGTTGATGTGGTTATACCTATAAAGGGACCTCCTGGTTAGAACTAAATCTCACTAGTTATGGATAACTGCACTTCCTCTCTTTTTGTATTTTTATGGTTTAAGATTCTCTGGGAAATAAAATGTGAAGCATAAAGGAAAACAAGAAAATAACAATAAAGACCAATATAATGACAACTTAATGAACTACTCAATTAGTTCCCTGTAATCCAGGCAATTATCAAATATTATCCAAATTAACATTCAACAACGGACCTCCAAAAAACCTGCAAAATCATCAATTTCACAAGTCTATGGAAATAAAATCATCAACAATATGGCCTATAACAATGATTCTCATACACCACTGACGTGCGCAATATGATTCATAAAGTGATAGACAAAAAGATTAAACCACGTTGCTAACTCCAAACAATAGATGTTACCAGATTACACAGAACAATTTGGTAGAATATGAATGTAGATCAAGCAATCTACAAGTTGCTTTTCATATTAATCTCCATGAATGTATAACAAAAAATAACTCAAACTTCTTAATCAATCTGCAAAATATTCTAAAATCTCTAAGTAGGCCACAAATCATCAATCTGGGACCCTTACAAATGAATCCAACTTCTCAATTTATTGAAGTTCTTTACCCTACTATCTAGGAAATAACTCTATTCTAAATTAAGAACTGACCCTAGGAGTCGCAGTTAACTTGCAATTTTTTGCCTTGACACTCCACTTAACAACTACAAAATGGGGACTGCATGAGCACTACGAAAACCCTTCTAGGTGAGCCACATTTTTCTAATCATGCAAAATTTCTCTCAAAATTGGAACTCGAGTAGGAGCCACAGTTAAAAATTAAGAAAAAAAAGCTTTGCTATCTTTAGCAATTGTGTTCTTATCTTTTATTTCTTGATAAAAGCTCTATAATTATCAATTATACATGCAACTGCTTGAACCAGAGGATCTGCTACATGCTTAACTCTAAACTTATACTTCTTCAAAACTTCATCTGCATGTGTTCCCCCTTCCTCTAACTCTTTCATTGTGTGTGCCACCTCTTGACACTGAGTAATCAGATACGTGTATCTGTCCATAAGTGTGACATCAAATTGGGTCATGAGTCCTAGGTGTTGTGTCTCATATGCATCCCACTGATTCAAAACTTGTTGCTGGTCCATTATTCTTGTATTAGCTAATCTGAGGCCAAAAGGTCCTAGCATATTCTTTACAAAATTCTTGTATGAAAAAATTTCCCTAAGGAGAGGATCTCGAATCTCGGTCATCTCCTTGATATATTGCTGAAACATTTCAATCTTCAGCTCTAGGATGTATACATAAGACTGCAAGTTTTTATAGCTGTCACCCCCTAAGAGGTCCTCCTTTACCACCGTCTCTTCACCTAGCCGCAATACCTTCTTCAAAACTTGGAATTGTTTAGTGAAAATGTTCGACTTCCATTCCCATTGTGTGGAACATGAAGCCAAAGCTTCGCTTACCTGTACCACCTTACTATACATCCCCATAGTATCTTACAAAAATAATCTTATTTTGGCTGTATTTACTTGGGCCCATGACTTGGCTGCAGCTGCCACCCGCCTTACCTCCACTAACGCTTTTAATTCTTCTTCTAGCAGCGATGAGGTATAATGTAAGTCATCAGTTCTACATGAGTCCAGGGGTTTTCTCATTTCAATTAGTAGATGCTTATATTGTCCTAGTTGTGCTTTGAGTTCCACGTTGGAAGTATGCTCCTTCTCTACACGTCCTCTGACGATGCTCGTGGATAACTCCAAAGTATCTAGCTCCCCCCACTTGGTTTGCTTGCCCAAATTTATTTGTGATGTTTGGTATTTGGGAGAAGCTTGTCCCTCATCCTGCAATGGAATTGCCACATCTGCAATCACTTCATCGGAACTAGTTTTTGATAGGTGATGGATAGTTTTCAACTTCTTAGCCTTTGGTGGCTCCTCGATGAATACCTATTGTAGAGTGACCTTAGGGAGCTCTTCTTTTCTCTTTTTCTTCCCAAAGGTGAATTCCAGCCATTGCAATATATCTTCATCCTTGTCATCTTGATGTAACACTATATCTGTAGTTATAACATGAACCTCTGCCTACTCCTCTGCTTCCTCTTGCCCGAGGTCTTGAGGTGGTATAACTTGACGAGCTAAATTGGTTTGGAGAGTTTGTTGCTTGTATAACTCTCCTAGTTTGCAACTGACCTCCTCATTAAATGCCATTTCTTCATCAACTACCTCTATTTTCCCTTGCTTGCCTGCTATATCCTTAAGATGGTCCTCTTGACCTTGAGGGTTTAGAATCAATCTTTCATTCAATATGTCTTCTGCCTCATCCCCTTCTTGTTTGCCTTCTAGTGTCCGTTGTTGCTCAAGATCCTCTTCCTCTTGATCTGAATCAGACTCGATGTTTCTAACTTTCATTCCTTTAGTGGTAGACATGAAGCCTTGCACTCTGGGCTACTTTGCAGATATATTGACTAGTGGTGGTGTAGGGGCACTAGTGCTAGGAGAATTTGTGGCATCTATTGAAGGTGGCTGAGCGGGTATCTCCTCAATAGTTTCTATATTTTCTTCTTGCTCTTGGGTACCCTCTCCTTCAGTGCTCCCTATAGCCGTCCTTGGTGGGAGAACTTCGGCTAGTGGTACTGCTCCTAATCCATCGGTCACTCCCAGGTTTGCAGCCTTCTTTAATAGTTCAGACTCCCTCATCTTCTCTTGGAGTTTCTTCATTAGGTCCTCAATGCTTTTTTGAGGTTTGTCTTCTTCACTTGGATTGGTGGACGTATTTTGCCTCAAGGCTGACCTTGTCTTTCAAGCGTACTCCTTATGGACCCTTGACTGAGGTACCCCTGAGGTGGATTCCTTTTATTTTGCCTTTGAGATGCTGGGCCTTACCCTCTAGTGTAACCATTGCTTAGTCCTGTTGATGACCACCTGAGAGACCTTTTCCATATTTGTATCTTCACTTGCAGACCATTTTATTAGGGAGAGGGGCCTTTTATCTATCCCTAATTCTCTATAAGATGGATCAAGTAAGTCACCATCATCCCTAAGGTCTTTAGGGAGGTTAGTATCGATTCCAAAATCTCTCACTTGTGGGATAGATAACTTGTTATAGTTCTTCTCCCTCACCTCAAAACTATCTTGCAAGTTGGCCCAAAAGTCCTCCAAGCTGGGTTTGTGCCCCTCATATGCCTTAGGCATAGCTTGCTTAAGTTTCCCGTAGGGATCATAAAATTTCTTAGCATGATCATATTCCTTCAAGTTTAAATCTCGGAGCTCTTGTTCTTCCAACTTTGCTGCTTGTACCTTAGAACAGGCAAAGTACCCAATAGATACTTAGAAATCAATACCTATTTTATGCTTTGATGACAGAAGTGACTGAAGGCCTACAAGTTGTCTTACATATTCCAGCAGAATTGTCCTATCATTACAATATTGAGGCAGAAACATTGGGTTCCCTGTGAATCCACTAACCCTGATGTAAGTGGAGCGTGGGTTTTGGATGAACCAACATGCCCACTCTCGGATGATAGCCATAGCCTCTGGGCTAATCCGATATCCTGCATCTCCTGTCAATTTAATTATTATTGGGAAGATGAAGGAATCATTCACTCTCTTGAAATGAGTCTTTGAATTGGCTAGAGTGAGTTGGGAATAATACTCCCATATCTTCTTCTATCCTTCCTCCTCTCCCAATTGACCTTCTACCTATAGCCGTGGAAACTTTCCAGCTCTAGCAGCTACCTAGATGACATATGACATGAAAAAGAACTTTTGAGTATGTTGAACTTCTTTCATCTGCTTGCAGATATTGTCAGAGAGGATTTGCAGCCAATCAAAATATTGTTTTCCTATTAAAATAGTGCTCATGAATTGGAACATCTAGGGATGAAAATGCTTGCAATCCGGCTTGCCAAATGCCCTACTATGCATGATGATTAAGTCTCTTTGAGGCTCTTTGAAGTCTACCCTTAGGATCTCTATTGCCTTGAGTCTTGTCTTTCTTTCTTCTTCTAACTAGTTTGTATTCATGTGCCTCTTACTAGCTGATGTCTTGTCATTCCATGCCTTTAAGGCCTCTTCTTCAATTAACAAAGATAATTCCTCTCTGATTGGGATTCCAAAGATGAACTCGAGCATATCTGGAGACAAGTCTATGACTGTCTTTCCTTGTGCATCTATGCACTTTCTAGTTTCTGGGTTATAGAATGGGGCAATGGTCATTATGAATTCTGGTGCCTGTACTGACTGCGGGAAGACAGTAGCTTCAACTAGGCCAGACCTCTTAATTCTTTGATGGAGGGCCTCCAGACTAGGTTTGTCCAACTGAGCCTTGATATCATCAACTTCTATATGACCAATCTCAGTATTCGTGACCCATTTGATTTGATCTTCTAGCTTTGGAACATAGACCTATCCTTGATAATGGTATTTCATGGTAGCTGGGATTCTATCAATTTCTTTGCCTCTTTTGTTGGAGGATGAGTCCATCTAACAACTCAAACTTGCAAGTAGAACACAAATCCTCAGTTTTTGATAACAAGCATAAAAGTTGATTTACCTCGGGAATTTAGGGTCCCGGGGTTCTGGGCTAGGCATAGGTGAAGAAGGCCCGGAACTTCGGGGTTTCAGGGTTCTGAGCTTATGTTGGGTGCAAAAGGAATCCTAGAACTCCAGGGGTCTAGGGTTCTGAGCTTATGCCTAAGTGGAAGACACCCAGATCTTTGGGGTTCCAGGTTGAGAGCTACCCGGAACTCTGGGGGTCCGGAATTCCGAGGTTAAGAGCTACCCGAAACTCCAGGCATCTGGGATTAGGTCAAATAGCCACCCGGAACTCCGGGGTTCTGGGGGCATAAAAACCAACTACCTGGAACTTTGGGGGTTCGGGGTTCCGAACTTAAGAAACTAGGGCACACAAAAACAAGCAAAGCACAAAGAAAAACAAACAAAGACCAAAATCAAAACAAGGAGAAAAACTAAACTGAAAACCAACAACAAGGGCAAGAAAATTCACAAACCTGGTGAAACAAGATGCCCAAAAATGCCAAGGAAAACTTGGAGGTCCAGAGGTTCGTGACTTGGAGCTAGGGAGGAGGAGTTGTGGATGCACAAATGAACTTTTAAAAGTCCATAATCTCTATTTATAGCACCCCCCAAGTTTGTTTGTACGAAGGCGTTAAACATGACCTCAGGACTCCAGGGTCTCGAGGTTCTGAGCTTGACAAAAAGGAACACCCTACCCCAGATCTCAGGGGGTCTGAGGTTCTGAAGAAGACAAGGAAACCCCTTACCTCAGGACTTTGGGAATCCGGGGTTCCGAGGTCAAAAGAAAAAGCGACCTCGGGACTCCGGGACTCCGGAGTTCCGAGATAAAAAACAAAAAGGACCTCGGGACTCTGGGACTCCAGAGTTCCGAGGTCAAAAGGAAAAGGGACCTCGGGACTCCGGGATTCTGCAGTTCCGAGGTCACAACCAAAAAGGGACCTTGGGACTCCGGGAGTCCGGAGTTCCGAGGTCAAAAGCAAAAGGGACCTCGGGACTCTGGGAGTCCGGAGTTCCAAGGTCAAAAACCAAAGAAAAGAAAAGAAAAACAAAGGGGACCCAAATTTTGACTCAAGGAGACTAATGGGGAAATAGATATGCTAGGCATAATAAATGGTGACTATCTGGGAAAAATGACTATAGGCAATTTAGAACTTCAGAATCTCTAGTTAACTTGACACCTAAGGCTATTATTATTCAAAAGGATGCATAAGAGTAAAAGATGAGTGAAGAAATGAACAAACAACCAAGAAGAGAAATAGACATGATTAACTCTTAAGTGTGTGCATATTATTTGTTACTCCATCATTTCAATAATGCAGATAATCAGAGGAAACTAGGTGCAAGCTACATAGATGAAGTCATTAACCGTGTTTTGTTCAAGTTCATCCTGGGCATAGCTCTGCTGCCAGTCAGGCGTCTATAGCCCCAACAGAGATACCTTTTGTTCTCGTCAAATAGTACTCCATTGCCAGCCCGACATCCATAGCCCCAGTGGAGGTTACTTGAAACACCCATTTGAGTTGCTTAAGAGGATCATTTCTTTTTTTTTTTCTCTCTCTCTTTTTTGTTTTGAAAACATTAAAGGATATATAGAATGAATTCTTTCTTCAATAACCTTTTAAGAAACTTTCAAACATTGAAGTTCGATAACTGGGTTGGGAGCCACGGTAGATAACATGAAACACCTTGACTTCAGATTTTTCACTTGAAAACCAGTTTATCTGATATCTCACAAAACTTTTCTGATGTACCTTAATGTGATGTTAGTGTTGAGTTTATCAGGCTAGCCTTTTCCAATTGAAAGTCAAAACTCACATCATATTTAAATGATTATATACCACTTTGAACGAGTATAGACAAAAGTTTCAAACTTGACCAACTGACAATGAAGTCGTAAATAGCAGAGAGTTGAAGTCTCTCAGAATTTGGCAAGATGTTATGCAAAGGATACCTTCCTTTTAGAATCTTTGAGAATAAAATATGTATACCCTGACTCAACAAGCAAAATGAACAAACAAACAAAACAAAAAGGGGAAACACACAATAAGGCCCGAAAAACACGAAGCACAACAAAAAGAAAACAACTAACTACTATATACAAAAAGTCAAGCTTCATTGAGGATTTAGTCGAAGTAGTGCTTGAGGAACTAACCATTGATGGGAAATGGTACCAGTTCTCCAGTCAAAGAGCTTAACCTAAAAGTGTTCTCGCCTAAAATTTCAGCTATTTCGTAAGGACCTAACCACAACCTTTCAAACTTGTGATGATCACCTTTCTTCTCCCTGGCCTTGTCCCATAATAGGACTAGGTTAGAGATCCTAAAATCTTTCACCTTGGCCCTTTTATCAAACCATTGCTTAACAACGACTTGGTGCTTGGCAAAGTGTTGTACCATATTAATCCTTTTTTCATCGTCAATAAATTTAAGAGGTGAACCTCTACCTGATCCTCAATTTCAAGTTCTTTCATTAATTGGAGGATTGGTATTTGCAAGTTGATTGGGAAAACAGGGGTCTGGCTGTAGATGAGGTAATATGGAGATGTTCCCAAGGTGGTTTTTACTTTGGTTTGATCAGCCCATAAGGCGTATCTCAATTGACTATGCCAATCCTTGGGGTTTTTCTTAAGTAGCTTTTTGATGACATCTAGGATGTTCTTGTTCGTGGATTTAGTTGCTCCATTACCTTGTGGGTAATAGTTGGATGAAAATTTTAATATCACTTTATATTCGTATGACCATTGCATCAATTGTGCAGAAGTAAAAGCAAGACCATTGTCACATACCAGAGCGAACGACATAGAAAACCTGGTGACGATATGCTCTTGAATAAATTTCAAGACCACCTCAGCAGTAGAATTTTGGCATGCAATGGCTTTTTTCCACCGGGTACAATAATCCGTTGCCATAAGAATAAACTTATGTCCTGCAGATGAGTTAGGATTAATAACACCTACAAAATCCAGTGCCCATTGAGCAAAATGTCTTACCTTGAACACTGGTTGGAGAGGCATAGCGGGATTTCTTTCTCTGGAGGATGTAGTTTGGCCCATGTGGCAGTGACAAACATGCTCATGAGTATCCTTAAATATGCTAAGACAATAATATCCAGCCTTCAAGATTTGATGTGTAGTGGCATCTGCTGACCCATGACCTGTACCATATTTCCCATGAAATTCCTCAATCATATTATGGGCTTCTTGATGATCAAGGCACCGAAGGTAGATACCCTCATAATTTTTTCTATAGAGTGTCAAATCCTTGATCATATAATTGGCACTTTTGAGCCTTAATGCTCGTCTTTGTGTGGCTATCAATTCCTTAGGACACCTATTATTCAGCAATATAAATACCAAATCCATGTACCAACGGTCCTGAGTGAATGAATTCAATGTATACTGTTGGCACTGGATTTGAGGGATTCGCCATGGCCTAAGACAATCCTTGGCCTCGGACCAACTTCATTGGATGCATCTCTAAGTCAAATTCTTGCAATATTGCCATCCATTTCCCTCGATGTTCTCCCAGTTCGGACTGCATGAGTAGTGACTTCACGGCTTGGTCAGGGACAATCGCATAAATTTTACTCCTCATGATGTAATGCCTAAACTTTTTGACTGCTCTTACCAATGCAAAGGCCTATTTTTCAAGAGTAGAATATCTAACCTCAACACTTTTGAAAGGAGAGCTCATAAATGCAATAGGCTTCTCGTCCCCTACTTGCCTCTACATCAAAATAATCACTCCTGAGTGTAGCAAAGCAAAATAATATATGTAAAACGATAGTGTGTAATTAGGGCTAGTTAGTACAAGAGCTTCGACGATGGATTTCTTGATCTGGGCGAAAGCCTCTTTTGCTTCAGTTGTCCATTCGACCTTAGCATCCTTCATCATTTCATTCAATGGCTTAACTATTTCTACAAACCCAGTAATAAAATTTCTAACAAAATTGATCTTCCCAAAGAAATATCTCATCTCCTTTTTACTACCGGGCATTTGTAACTTCAATAATGCTTCTACCCGATCTGGGTCCATAGATATCCCCCTCTTAGAGATTACATGGCCAAGTAGCTTTCCTTCAGCCACTCCAAACACACATTTCTTGGGGTTAAGGGAAATCCCATATCTCCAACATCTCTCCAATACCTTTTGGAGGTGGTCTGGGTGATCTTCTATGACCTTGGAGAATATCGTCAAATCATACATATAGATAATAATGCATTTTCCAATCAGTTCCTTGAAGGCTGTATCCATCGCTCATTGGAAGGTTGCCCCAACATTAATCAATCCGAATGGCATTCTTTTGTATGCATATGTTCCTCATTTTGTCATAAACTTTGTCTTCATACGATCCTCATAGTTCACCAATAGATGGTTATATCTTGAATAACCATCTAAAAATGACATCATTTGTGAACCATTTACTATTTGTAATACTTCATCCAAAGAAGGGAGTGAGTAATATCTTTCTCTGAGTCTTTGTTGAGATTGCAAAAGTCCACGCAAAGCCGTATTTATCCATTCTTTTTCCGCACTAGTACCAAATTAGCAACCCAAGTCGAATGTCGTACCGGAAAAATAATCTTAGCGGAAAGTAACTTTTGTACTTCCTTGAAAATCAAGGGTTCTATTAGTGCATTGACTGGATGCTATTTTTGCCGGAATGACTTTATGTTAGATTTTAGGGGTATCACATGGGTGATAATCATTGTATCAAATGTCTTTAAATCTTCATAACCCCATGCTATTACATCGATGAACTCTTTCAAGATCTATATCAGTTTTTCTCTTTCATTTTGAGTGCAAATATTCCCAATATAGACAATCCTCTCTTGTTTTTTTGGACCAATATTATGGGGCTCGTATTTTCCGACATCTGAATCTGTTGATAGTCTCTCTTTTACTCTAGGGTCTGAATCAAAAAGTCTCTCCAGGGTGACCATCCATTTAGGAATAACGTTACTTGGTAGATCCAAAATATCAACATTACCTTCGATGTTAAGATCATCCGATTTGTCTTCCTCATCAATAATTTGATCTTCAAAAGTCCCTGAATTGGAAAGGAAGGCTAGAATGTGGGCATCATCCCAGAAGACTTGGAAGTGTTTGATATTATTAGGTACAACAGGTATAGAGATTAATTCCACCGAGAACTTCTTTAAAGGGGATTGGATTACTAGTTCTAATGTACTAGCGGCTACGGCCAGCGCATCAGGTATTCCGTTGACTTTCCTAGATACCAGTTAAATATCGAAAGCATCAAAATCCTCAATCAAAACCCACACTCTATTTCGATACGCTGCTAACCTTTTATCATGGCAAGCATATTGGCTTTGCACTTGTTTAACCACTAACTCAAAATCTCCTTGCACTTTTAAACACTTTGCCCCCTTCTTATGAGAAAAAAGTAATCCTCTAACTAAGGCCTCGTACTCCGTCATGTTATTAGTACAGGGGAATTGGAGTCAGTAAGAAGATAAAAGGGTTTTCCCTTTTGGGTAGGTTAACTCTACGCCGGCTCCACTACCTTGCTTGGATCTTGATCCATCAAACTTTAAAAACCATATTTCATATTTTAGTCTCTTCACATTTTTCACCTGTGGGTCAATGATCAAGTTAGCATCCGGAGGAGATTGTTGTTTCTCAAGCTCGAGACCTTGTGATAATTGATGTTGTTCAATTTTTGGTTGCATAAACACTTCAGTAGTGTTAGGAAGAACCTGTTCCGATTGAGGTTGAAGTTTAGATTGTGTTTCTTCTTTCTTTGGCTCAAGAGGAATATCTTCCTCTTTGTTTTTAACAATCTCGACTGCAAGAATCTCCTGGCTGTATTCTTTAGGTAAGGTAGTCTTGTCTACAAGGTCAATTGTTTGGGGCTCTAATCCTTCACAAGTTAGACCTTGAACCTCCTCCATATTGATGGTATGATCATCTTCTTTGTATGGAACTGGACTCATCAACTTCATAATCTCATTCTGACATGGGATACATGAAACTTCTGAGTGCTCCTCATGATGTATCTGACACCATTTCGGAAGCAACAACTCTTGTATATTCATGGTGTTTCCTAGTAAACACATTCCTTGTTATACTGATGTAGCAAACTCTTTGACCCACCTTATATATGTGGTCTTGTCTGCTTGAAATAATTGAAGAGGAGCTGGTGCGGAGAAAGTAAGAATCTCATTGACCTTGTAAACTCCTGAACTTACTTCAGCAAATGCCACTTCATTGAGAGCACCATAATCTGTGACTACTTTCTTCAATTTAGGCTCACTATCAATTTAGATTTGGTTGCTTACCCCCTTCCATGGAAGCCATAAGTATGTAAAACAAGTTGAGAAATATCCTCCCAACGTCTTGGACCAATCCCTACTAAGGAGCATCCCATATACTTCTGGAATATCCACCACTTGAATGCCAATATAACAAGATATTCGAGGATCAACACCTAACTGGATGTATACATCTATCAATTCTTCGATGATGTTAACCTCTATTTTGTTCAGTTGCACCACCTTACTATTTGCATGTATTGGTTGAAGTTTGAGCTGCTGACATATAGAGTAGGGCATTATGTTTCCTAAAGCTCCTAAATCTACCAAACCGTTATGTAAATTCTTCCCACAAATGTTCAAACTCAGTAAAAATGGTGGATTTTCTATTGCATCACTACTGACATTGGCATTGACTTCATTAAAGTTTGTCATCTTAACCTCATTGCTCTATGATTCTAATAATTCCAACTTTCTAAGGAGAGCCCTCTTCTGTTCAGGGAAATATCTCAATACTTCCATTAAGGACATAGTCGTGGCAGTCCTTTCCATCTCCTTAGTCACGTCAAATGATCCTTTCAAAACACAATCTTGCCCTTGAGCTTGTCTAGGGCATGTTCCTTGAAAAGCTTGAAGAGGATGAGGATTGTTGCTTAGATTAGCGTCAGGAGGTACAAACCCACCCATTGGGGGAGGTGGTTCCATTAATGGAGCTTTGCCTTGACTCCTAAGATTGTAATTATTCCTAGTTTGAAAGGCTTGAGAATCGTAGACACATGGTTCACCTTCAGCTTTAGCCTGAAATTCTCTACACAAGAAAGTATCGACCAACATGGTAGTATTAACCTTATCAGGTTCGTCATTGGAACAATCTTTGGGCTGAGAGTCAGCTTGAGCAATTCTTATGATTTTCTTAAACTAAGCACAATTAACCTTAGAATGCGCAGCTGTGTAATGCAACCTGCACCAATTTGTTAGCAAATTCATATCGGCAAGGTTAACACTTTGTGTGTGGTTTGGGTTATCTCGTGTGTCCGAGTGATCATGGTTCACCCCACCATTATTCAGACCCATATTCCACTACCTATTATAAGGTTTGTTGTTGTACCTTTGATTTTGGTTCTGGTTATTGTAGTTTCGCTGATTATTATATGGTTGGGATTAATTATACCCTCCTAGAGGATTCATCTTTAGCTGGTTCAAGTCTGAAGTAACCTGTGAGATCATTTTGTTTAAGGCTTCCACTTCAGCGGATATATGGGATCCTTGATTCTCAGGTGCCGTAGTTGGAGGTTTGTTCGCTGGATTAATGTTGTGAAATTGTTGATATCTGACTTGCGCTTGACCAGCATATTGTGTTTGAGTGGGGGCGGTATTGGTACCATTTTGCCAAGTCGATGCTTGAGCAACAAACTTTTGATTCGCTTGAGGTTGGGGTGCATAGATTGGCACAGGGTTCATCATTGGGGCACCTACAGGTAGAGACGAGGGTACACCTGGGAGTTGATTGTAGTTTCCTTGATTCACCCCTATGGGTAAATTATATCCGATCTGTCCTGGGGTTTGATTCAACTCATGATTCATGCTAATTGCTAATGTGAAGACTTTCGCCAAGGTATCCCTTTGATCTTGAGGAACACTCTTCTTAATAAACATAGCAGTCCAAGGGTCAATAGCTCTTAGATATGAGTCGATGGCTATCTTAGGTGCTTCCTGGTAAGGGGCTTGTGTGATACCCTAAAATTGGTCATCTAAACCATGGGCCCCTAATCTCGACAACATCACCAAGGTCCTAACCAAAGGCAATTAAATCAATCTTGAGCACATTATTAATTCCTTAATTATCAAAAATCACATGGCAAATCAACCACTCAATATTAATTAAATATTTATTTAATTAATTGAATTATTTCAAGAATAATCACTTTGACCAATTATCCCATTTTAATTTATTAAATATCTTTGCATATTTAATTAATTAATAAATTTGT
Organism: Cryptomeria japonica; assembly: GCF_030272615.1. Lineage (NCBI taxonomy): Eukaryota > Viridiplantae > Streptophyta > Pinopsida > Cupressales > Cupressaceae > Cryptomeria > Cryptomeria japonica. Next base: position 107,967,374 of record NC_081409.1, read on the forward strand.
CATTCAATCATGCGAAAGGATTAATTTATTACAAAGAGTTGAATTGAAACAAAACAAAAGTCAAAACAAAAAAGAATTGAAGAGAGAGAGAAATCAAATTTGAGATATTATTTCTTTTTCTAAATTTAGAACTTGAAATCAGAAAAGCGATTTAATTGAATTGTTGAATTATTCTCTAAAATTGGAACTCAAAGCTTTTCAGAAAAAGAAGTTCAGTTGCATTAAGGAAACTCTTTTCTTGATTAAATTGAAGAATTATCTATTTTTATCAGATGTGCATGGAATTAATTTATTATTATTTTCCAATGTAGCTTGGACTTCTAATTTAAATGCATTTCAATTAAAATTATAATTGGAATCTATCTCAAGGTTAACTCAACCTGATTTCTCAATTATTTTTCAATTAATCCTAAATTGAGCTTTTTGTAATTCTCTATAAATTCAGTCTTCAGCTCTCATTCCAATTCACCCCAGAGATTTTTGAGAACACGCTTGGAAATTATTATCACGCTAATTTCGCTCTGGAGTCATTGAAATCATTGTGCTTTTTTTACTTGCATCCATTTTACATTCATTATAGCTTGAATTTTCTTGAATTACTCATTCATCTTGCATCCATATAGCTTAATATCATATAGATTAAATCCTTCATCTTGGTGTAGTCTAGTCACTGATATTGCTTATAAAAATCTGAGAGCAATCTTATACTCACATCTTTTAGAAGGCAATTAGTCGCTTTGCTATGGTTTATTTCTTATTGATTATTGATTACTAATCATGCATATAATGACTTAATTGAAGTGTTGTGCTTGCAGCTATAGGTTCACTTTTTCACACACACATTTCTGGCGCCCACCATGGGGCCCGAAGACTACATTTTTTTTTCGGCCTCCAAGACTGACTGCTTTATTTATTTTTTTCTTATTCTCCATTGTTTCAAATTTTTCGGTTTTTCGTCCGTACATCTCGTACGACAATTTTTACAGGCTGAAACGACAAATTGTAGGTGGTGCATGAATTACAAACATATTATCGTACGAGTAGACATGCCAGTCATACGAGCATACACTCTATCGTACGAGTAGTAATCATCTTCCGTACGATCCAACATCATCAGCAATCTAGTCTCGTACTGTACTATTTCCTGCCTCGTACGAGTTGAGACTCTGTCGTACGATTCTGTATTTTCTGGTAAAGGAGGAAAAATTTCATATTTTTCATTTCTGATGACTGACCTTGACTGTTTATCTGTCTGTCTCAGAGTTTTTCACAGCCTAACTAGTTTTTGCAGAACGCTTGTCGAAGAATATTGCTTGTCGCACAAAGACAATATGACTACTGATTCGTTGTCTTTGCAGGTTGCCTAAGGAGAATCAATTGAACATCGTGTATTCTTTAAATTCATTTTTTAGGAACCTAACTTGCTATCTGGTTAAAGAACAAATCTGTCTTTTGTGCTTTTTAGAAAATTCTGAGAGGTAGGAGAGTATGCTCTTGTCTTTTTCTAGACAATCAGAAATCTAGACCCTTGAAGCTTTTTCTTTGTTTTAGATTTGTACATCTTTAGCAGGCCTGCCCTCCCGAGGGGTTGAAAAACTCTTAAAGCCATTACGACCGCTATGAGGGGAACGACCCAAGTGGGAACGACTAGATGCCAAGTAATCCAACCCACTATAAAATAAACATGATTTGATGAAAATCAAGTCAACTGCAGTGCTCGGGAATAGCTCTCATCTGTACCTTCGGGTATATTAAACCTTGGTTTTCAAGGTTGGGAGACCTCTTAATTGAGTTTATACCTTGATGCACCAAACGGATCCCTGACTAAATCCAATTTAAAATTAGAAGCTACCCGGTTCATCTCCGAAAGGGGGATAATCTTTGTGCAAGAGAGATAGTAACTCTCCCAAGATACTTGTCATTTCGTGCCCCCATTAGCATTTGGAGTCGGATAATATGACATTGAGAATCCATTGCGTGAGACTCAACGGCCATATTCTGATTAGCTATTGGGTGTGTACTTGAGTTTACAAGCAAAGGGTTTCTTTCCTCACCAAATTCCTTAGGGTTTGCATGTTGTGATTGGAGTCACTATAAATACTACTTGTTTTCTGTGTTTTTCATCCCTGAAACAAAAAAATTGAAATACCAAAAATTAGTGAAGACCAGAAACAACTCAGTGAGTCAGAACTCTGTCCGTGTCAGAAACTAGTCCATCCTAAGTCAAATCTCTGTCCGTGTTAGAAACTAGTCCATCCTAAGTCAAAACTTTGTCTGTGTCAGAAAATAGTCAATCCCAGTCAAAAATCAGTCCATCTTAGAATTTGTCATACTCAGTTGGTCATGCTCAGCAGTCAGAAAACTCAGAATTTTGTCTCTGCCCTGTGAACTGTCGTACGAGTCTGATAATTTATTGTGCTGCACCAGTCTTGTGTCGTACAAATCTACTCAATTGTCATTCTATATCAGATTCTCTGTCGTACGAGTCTAAATCATTCATCATCCTGCACTGTATTCTATCTCGTACGAGACATAATTGACCTCAGTCTGTTGTCGTGCTGCACATACCCATTAATCGTACGGTATAAGACAACAACTCGTACGAAACATAAATTCTATCATCTTGTAACTGATAAATTGTCGTCTGGTTCAGAAACCCAGTCGTACGAGTCTCTGGTTTTGTCAAACAGAACATTCAAAATTTCCAAAAACACAGTCTACAGCAAGCATAATACTAGTTATCATTTTCCTGAGCATAAAACAGATCAAGATAGTGTACCTCTGCCATTTTTTTGGTTGCACGATTTGGTCGATCACCCTTCAGCTAGTTCAATCAAAACTACCTATCAAACTCAAGTCACTTAGATAACGTCTTACATAGGATATATCGTTCTTGAATCAGACTGAATCTTAGTTACAATTTTAGAATCAACCCAGGAAAACATCTTAGACAGGATAGATCGTTCCTGAAATCAGACAAAATCTCAGTTGTTTCTCCCAAAACAATACGCTAAACAAAACAAACTAGCTCTGAAATTGATCTTGGCCTTTGCATCACAAAACAACTCTAGGTCACACTAATCCATAAAAATGCCTATTCAAACCAGAAGTTCTCATAAGACAAAGGCCAAAAAGAAAACCTTCACTTATCAAGATAATCCATTCTACGTGAAGGATCCCTTCACTGACATACCATCATCATCAGGCGGACCGCTTTTTGATGAACCGAAATCTCCCACTATACATGAGACAGAATACAATGAGAGAAACAAAAATGACCATAATATCCTTGAAAATCATAATGACTCCTCGCCATCAAGTGAGACTGACGAAGCTATTGAACCTCCAGAAAAAGATATCCTTGACTGTAAGAAAGACAAAGACTTTAGAAAAATGATGAAAGCTATCATGCTCTGAGAAAAGGAAGACTATTTCTTAGAACTAGCAAATCAAGATGCTAAACTTCCTGTTGGATATGATGTTCAGACACTTGTTACTAAGAGGAAAGACTCACCTATACTCATGGTACACAAACAGTTAATAGCTTTGCAAACAGAGCTCACAGACCTGAAGAATAAGAACAATTCCCCGAACCAATATTCTTTGGAAGCAATATGTCCCTTCCCATTTGACAAGAATTTACACATGCCTCCATTCCCTTCACGAGTGGAAATCCCAAAATTTGATAAATATGATGGTACCTCAGATCCTCAAGATCATGTCAGGGAATTTAGTGCTGCTTGTATGGAATTCATGCATGATCAAACATACCTTATGCGTCTCTTCCCAAGGAGTTTAGGGGGTCAAGCAATGGAATGGTTCTCAAGTCTGCCCAAAGGAATAAAAACATTCAAAGAACTAATCCAACTGTTCTTACAACAATACTCAGACAACATTCGACATCCTGTGACTATGATCGATCTTTGTAATACTCAACAAAAAACAGGGGAACCTCTTCTTACTTTTCTCCAACGTTGGAGAAGGATGTTCTCTAGGTACCCACGACCTATCCCGGACTTTGAGAAAATGGATATATTTGTCAATAACTTGGTCCCCAAAATGAAATATAGCGTCCAAATGCAAGTACACCCATCATTTAACAAAATGGTAGATAATGCCATTCGAATGGAAGATGTGCTCATAAAAAAGGGAGATATCACACCTTGGAAAGAAACACAAATAGGATCCGGTTCTAAAGAGAAGAACAGTATTGGAAATTTGCCAAAGACAACAACAAGAATGTTGTTAATGATGGAGTAGTAGACACTGTCAAAACCAACTCAAAATCAACAATATTCAATTTGGCCAGTGCTACACAAGTGCTTAAAGCTGCTGAAATTACAACAGAAATTCAGCCAAAGAAAACAAAGGAATGGTTCAAAGAAAAGCCTTGGCTTTCTAGACCTAAGCGTGATTTTACTCCTCTTGAAGAATCATATGAGTCGGCTTTCAAAACTCTATTAGCAAACAACTTGATAACACTACCAGATAACTCCAGACCATATGATCCAGATGTCAAACCATGATGGTGGAGAGAAAATGAATACTGTGACTTCCATCGGAATAAGGGTCATAACATAAACAATTGCATGAAGCTAAAACATGAGATTCAGGGTCTCATAGACGCTGGTAAATTTGTTGTTGGGAATCACCCAACCAATGCTGATCATAAAGCATTTAAAGACCCTTTGCCTGCTTATGAACAAGGTGATTCCTCAGAGACCAAAGGAGGTGCCAAGGTAAATTATGCTTATGCCAGCCAGGACAACATTATCAACATGATTGAACCTTCACACTCAAAATATTGCAATGTGATTATAGTTCAAGATAAACCAAATGAATCACAATATGCAAAAGCTCTGACTAGATCTCAAAAGAAAGTCACCCTCCAAGGAGCTAGCTCTTCCAAACCGGCTCAAGAAACATCAAATCCGACAGCTGTGCCAAATAAACAAAAAGAATCAACCTTGGACAAATTTAAAAGATTAACCTCCTCATCATCATCCTCTGGATACAACGTGGTTGAACAGTTGAAAAAGACAAATGCTCAGATTTCAATTTTTGAATTGCTACAGCTCTCATCTGCTCATAAGGAAATTTTACACCAAGCATTGCTCACTACCAACATTCCAAAAGATTTAGACATTGATCGGTTTCAGTCTATGGTGGGTCATCTGACTTCACCTCACTATTTGACCTTCTTTGAGGAAGATGACAACTCATTAAATCATCCACATAACCAGCCATTGCATATTGAAGCCATGATCCACAAACACAGAGTTAAACGTGTTTTGATAGATGGAGGCGCGGGGTTGAATATATGTACTTATCATCTACTTACACAACTAGGATTCTCTGAAAATGTTATTGACCCAGGCAAGAAAATAACAATTAAAGCCTATGATGAAGAAGAGAGGACCTCCAAAGGTTTGGTATCATTACCAATCAAAGTGGGACTGGTAGAGAGAGATGTCCTTTTCCAGGTTCTCGATATTCCATTGTCATACAATATATTGTTGGGCAGGCCATGGATTCATGAAATGAAGGCAGTACCCTCAACATATCACCAATGCTTAAAGTTTCCTTATAATGGAGCTGAAGTCAATATTCCGGCTGATACAAATGTCATCTGTAGTGCATTGACAAAAGGTGCAGATACTCTTGTGCCTTATAATAGGGTAGCCTCTCCAAATGAAGATCCAGAAACATTGATCAAAGACTTAGAAAAGAGATTGAAGATTACAGATACTGGCATGGATAGCTACAAGATAGAACCAGTATTACCATTAGTTTCTCTTCCTCCATCGCCAAAATAGTTAGGCAAGCCATTAGAGGCTATGAGAACCCAAACTCCAGCTCCAAATATTATATATGATGGTCTCTTTATATAGTCTTCTACCTCCTTGACAGATGAAATAGAAGAGGATGTTGTGCTTAACTGGCTCTATAAGGAAGATAGTCCAAATGAGGAGGTACGACATTGTGAGATTTCTTCAAACCAGTATGGTCGTGGTTACAAAATGATTCAGCGCATGGGGTACTCAGGTACTAGTCCTTTGGGTAAACAAAAAGAAGGTATTACTGAACCAATTCAACTACAAACCAAATCCACACATGATAAAGCTGGACTGGGATACAATCCTAAAAAGACATCAGAACAAAAACATGTTTCTAAGTCTAAAGGCTTGAAAAAGATATCGCCTTTAATATTACATGAAGAAAATGCTAAACAGATGAAAGAAGAGCATAGAAAAGAGAGAGAGGAATCAACAGTCAAGAAAGAATAAATAGTCAGTGCTCAAGCTTCAACGGTATCAGCTACGATAATACAAGAAGTTGAGGTTCCTGAAGATATAAGAGATGAATTTGTAAGAATCAGAGAATTGTTTGCACCATTAAAAATTCCAGTCACATATACTGGCAGGCAATAGGTAGATGATTCAGAGACTGATTCAAATGAGTATGAATGGGGTCCTGACTATCTTTCAGACACATCCGCTACAGAAACTCCTGAAGAATCTAGTGGTATCATAGATGATACTCAAGAGTTGATGCGCCTAAAACTAGAGAAGGAAATACAAGAAATTAGACAAAAGAGGCAAGCAAATTATGAACAAGCATTGAAAGAAGGAACAATACCAGAAAGCTTCCCATCTATGTGTCCTTATCCTGAAACAGAACAAATCAGTTATAGCACTACACAGGAAGAGTTAGAAGCTGCAGGACAAGAACCAATTGTCAGTCCAGAAGAAGCTGAATGGAGTAGACGACAGAAAGCCACAGAAACAATGAGACCATGTCAACAGGTGTGTCAGATACAAATGACAAATGAACTACAATATGAAGGAATTTGTAGCATTAAAGATGTTAGTATTGATACCATACATATGCTTACTAAATCACCTAAAAGAGACTTGGAAACTTCATCAGATAACTATGATGATTTTGATGACTCTAATGACAGTCTTGTTCATGATGATACCCACTCATCCTCAAATTCTAAATCATCTAATACAAACAATGAAAAATTGCCCACTAGTCTTCTTGCTGTTAAACCATGACATGACGTCCAGTCCGGCTTAGTCAATGATGTTATAGGTATGCCTATTGGATTAGATCGATTAAATATTAACGTGAACTTTAATAATCATGATCTGACTCTTCTTGGTCTTGAGACACTTACGCAAGGTATCATTCTGGAACTCAACTTTTTGATCCATAGCTATGATAACAATACCGTGAATGCTCTTGGACCTATCCACAATTTATCCCTAATACATCCTGAATTGATTGACTATACTTTACAGAATCAACCCATGGATATACCTATTTTTGCCAATGACTATACATTATCCTATTATCTCAATGCAGTCGAACCTATTAACTCTTCCACCAGTGAATGGAGTGAAAATATGACTGAAGAGGATATCAAGTATCTTAGTCGCAAAAACAAGAAAGATAAAAATAAAAGATCTGATGGTGAAAACCACATTGTGGCGATGTCAGAATCTAAAAAAGAGAAAATAAAGGACGTACCCAAAGGTGAAAACCTCTCTGAGGCACTTGAAGGTGAGATACTTGGTATACTACCCAGTCATTTTCAGGAGCGGTCTTCCATATTGATCGAGCCAACTCAGCCAGTGAATATCGGGAATCAAGACACACCACAAATTATTCATGTAGCTCAATCACTATCAGTAGAGGAATTGAAGGATTTCACTCAGCTATTCCTAGAGAAGAAAATAAATTTTGCATGGACATACTTTGATATGCCAGGCTTAGATCCTGATCTCATTATGCACCATCTCTCAATCACACCAGGAGTAAAACCAATTAAACAAAAACTTTGTAAGATGCACCCGCATGTTGCACTATTGGTCAAAGTTGAACTAGAGAAACTACTCAAAGCTGGATTTATCAGAGTGATAGATTATGCTGAATGGATTTCCAACATAGTACCTGTGTCAAAGGCAGATAAATCTATCAGAGTTTGTACAGATTTTAGAGATCTCAATAAAGCATGTCCAAAAGATGACTTTCCATTGCCAAATATTGATATGATAGTCGACATGACAGTTGGGTATGAGATGTACTCACTAATGGACGGATTCTCTGGCTATAATCAGATTAAAATTGCTCTTGGAGATCAAGAAAAGACAACTTTCACCTATGCATGGGGAACCTTTTGCTGGAACATTATGCCATTTGGGTTAAAGAATGCAGGAGCGACCTACCAAAGAGAAGTTACAACTATCTTTCATGACATGATGCATAAGAATATGGAAGATTATGTTGATGACACCTTAGTGAAGACTATGAAAAGATCAACGCATATTCAAGAGTTAGGTCCTATACTTGACAGAATGGAAAAGTTCAAGCTCCGATTAAATCCAAAGAAGTGTGCATTCAGAGTGACATCTGGTAAACTACTTGGCTACATCATTTCAAAGAAGGGCATCGAGGTTGATCCTGAGAAGGTCTGAGCTATAATGGAAATGCTGCCTCTAAAGAACATCAATCAAATGAGAAGTCTACAGGGACGTCTCCAGTCCATTAGAAGATTTATTTCTCAACTAGCAGACAAAGCTCAACCTTTTACAAAGGTATTAAGGAAAGGCGTCTTATACAATTGGGATCAAGAATGTGAACAACACCTTCAGCAAATCAAAGAGTGTCTGTCAAATCCACTGATATTGATGCCACCTATTCAAGGTAAACCATTAATCTTATACATATCAACAACTGATTCATCATTGGGGGCACTTCTGGTGCAACAGGATGACAACGAAAAGGAAAGAGCTATTTATTACATCAGTAGGACATTGGTGTCTTACGAAATGAGCTACAGTATAATAGAAAAAACATGCTTGGCATTAGTCTTCGCATCACAGAAACTAAGGCACTATATGCTCACACATTCAGTCAAGCTGGTGGCCAAAATTGATCCACTCAAGTATCTTCTTAATAAAGCAACACTCATCAGACGATTGACAAAGTGGGTAATGATCCTTATAGAGTTTGACATTGAATATGTGGAACACAAAGCCATAAAAGGATAGGTAATTGCTGATCAACTTGCTGAAGCTCCACTTGAGGATACTCGACCACTACACATTGAGTTCCCAGATGAATCAATAATGCTTCTTACTCAACAACCCTGGAAGATGTTCTTTGATGGGTCCTTTACTCAAAATGGTTCAGGTGCTGGCATACTATTCATTACTCCTCAGAAGTACTCAATTCCAAAATCTTATAAGATTCTATTCCCTTGCACAAACAACATTGCAGAATATGAAGCATTGGTAAATGGAATAAAATTAGCCATCAAATGGAAGGTTGTTGAATTACATATTTATGGAGATTCTCAGCTGGTCATCAATCAAATCAACGATACATATTAGACTCGGGATGAGAAATTGATGCCTTACAAGAGGATGGTAGATGATTTCAAAAAGTATTTTGCTTTTGTATCATTCCAACAAATTCCTAGATCAGCAAATAGAGCAGCCGATGTTATGGCTACCTTGGCATCTATACCTGAGCTACAGGAGTCCAATTTTCACTTTGATTTCCTGGTGGAAGAGTTATATTACCCTGCCTATGATTCTCCTAAGACCCAAATAGTCTGTTCTATTATTGGACACGATTCATCCCGATACAGCCACATTTATTCCTATCTTTGTGACCAAATTATCCCTGAAAACCTTACTCATAACGAGAAAAGAAACCTAACTTGAAACGCTTCGCGATATGTTATCATAGCTAACGATTTATTTAGACAAGGTTTGGATGGTACTTTGCTTAGATGTCTAGAAACTAAAGAATCAAAATGTGCATTATCGGAAGTCCATGAAGGTATTTGTGGATCTCATTCGAATGGTTTTACTTTAGCTCAAAAACTATTATGGGCTGGCTACTACTGGCCAGATATGGAAAAAGATGCCATAAAATTTGCTAAGACTTGTGAGAAATGTTAGCTTCATGGAAATCTCATACATGCCCCAGCGAGAGATCTCATACCATTCATTACACATTGGCCTTTTCAGCAATGGGCCTTTGATCTCATTGGTCAGATATATCCTGCTTCATCCAATGGACATAAATTCATCATAACGGCCACTAAGTATTTCACCAAGTGGGTAGAGGTGATTCCACTCATCAAAGTAACTAGTAAACAAGTCGCCTTATTCATCCTAAACTATATAATTTGCAGGTATGGGATACCTTCGTCCATCGTGACTGATAATGGAGGACAGTTCAAGAATAAAGACTTAGATGAACTTTGTGAGAAATTCAAAATAAAGCAACACTGGTCATCAGTATATTACCCTCAAGGTAATGGAGAAGCCGAGGCGTCTAACAAAAACCTACTGACTATCTTGCACAGAACAGTGAACAAATCTGGGAAAGATTGGCATCCACAGCTCAATCTGGCACTATGGGCTTACAGAACAAGTATCAGAACACCTACTGGGGCTACACCTTTCTCTTTGGTGTATGGGTCCGAAGTAGTATTATCTATTGAAGTAGAAATACCATCTCTAAGAGTTTCATTGCAAGGTCTTGTTACTGATGAAGATCGTAGAATATCTAGATTGCAAGAACTCGAATTGCTAGATGAGCATCGGCAAGTGGCATTTAATCATCTCAGAGTGTATCAAAAGAGAATGTCCAGAGGGTATAACAAGAAAGTTTGACAAAGAGAATTTCAAGTTGGTGACCTAGTTCTGAGAGAAAATCCAAAAAATCAACAGTTTCGAGACAACAAAGGGAAGTTTGAACCCAACTGGCTAGGTCCCTATATCATTACTGCAGTCTTCGGCTCTGGTGCCTATCAACTCTGAACATCAGAAGGAGAACAGCTCCGAGAACCAATTAACACCATCCACCTGAAAAGATTCTTTACTTAGCATTCTCTGCTCCAGCAAACTGTACAGCAGAAAATATCCTGAAGAAATCATAAAAATCAGAAAATGTCCTGAAGAAATCATAAAAATCAGAAAATGTCCTGAAGAAATCATAAAAATCAGAAAATGTCCTAAAGAAATCATAAAAATTAGAAAAAAAAAAAAAAGGGGAAAAAAGAGAAAATGCCCTAGTGAAAACCTGGTAAATAGGCACCTTGGTAAAAAAAATAAAAAATGAATCTCTACCAAGTAGGTGAAAACCTGTTAAACAGGCGCCTCTTGTACTCAAGCACTCCATCTATCAACGCAATGTTGGCATTTCTCGCTTTCAAGTATCTTCTTCTTTCGCTTGTACATATTTTCAGTCACTTTTGTGACATCCTGGTTCATTGGAACCCTCATGACTTGAAACAGATCAATGTCCTAGTCTTAGGTTACTTGACAGAGCACATTACATATCCTAAGCAGTGTCAACCAAGTCATTATTCCGTCAGTGAAACCTGGTCAGCCACTCTGAGTCAGTCACCTGTCTCTTGACTACTACAGAGTTTTTATCACTGAGTTCACAAGCAAAACAACATAACAAAGAACAATTACTAAACAGTTTGAGCTATGAATGGAAATTTTTCTCTATATGTTGTCTTTTATATTGGTTTTTGATTATTATCCCCTTGAGTAACTCGAGGAAGTCTGTATTGACTAAGAGGTGCAAGGGTTGGGGGCATAATATTTTCTTTGTTTTCTGCTTGTAGGAATGATCCCGATGATCTGGAAACATATAAATTAGTTGGGTGTCTGTGATAAGAGCCTTCACATTAAGGTGAAATCACCTCACATACCTCGACTCCGCTTAATTGTATGCTACAGGGAGGTCCATGTCATTTCTTTGTCTGTTTTGAGGGAATTTCTTTATGATGCAATTCGGTTCCTTGCGAAATCTGTCCAAGGATATGAACAAAAAAAAGGGTCATTGCGGACAAGATAATTAATATTGCACATTGAAAAAGAAAGGAACTCTACCTTAACTATTGTGTTCGTTATGCTCAGTGATGAATCTTAAGTATTTTAAATCTAGTGACTAGGTTTAGGTTGCATTTTGCATATCATTCTGCATTTCATTTTGTATTTTAGTGAATCTAGGGTGATTTTGGTGTGATAATAATAATCTCTTTATCTTCAAAATGTGAGCTGAAAGCATCATCATTTCTTATGCTGAGTGGTCTATTTATCATTATTTCTCCAATCGAGTACTTGTGTTTTGAGACATTTAGCTGCATACATAACATTTCATATAGATTCATTCATTTTATTATTAATCATTTGTATTCATCTTATTACATAGAAAACAAAAAATCAAAAATTTGCACTGCTCATTTTCATTCATTTATTTGCATATGAAAAGAAACAAAAACATAGACATCCATTATCATTTGTAATACATACATTCATGCTGAAAAAGAAGTGCATACATATAGAATAAAGCATATAGAAACATCTCATAATCGAATTGACACAAGTACAATGAAGTCAAATCAGATCTCGTATATATATATATATATCATCTCAAGTCTAAGAGTACAAAATGATGTCCAATGACATGTACAAACTCCCATCGGAGCAAGAATCGTATAGGCTACAAAAAAATGGGTGTGTCTACAAAAAAAAAAAAATCCAAGCTACAAAAAGAATCATCTAGCTGGCACCCTCTCCCTCATCACTTGGTGGAGGAGGAGGAGCCTGATGCCCGGGATCCTGTTGCAGTGCTCGTGCTCCCTCTGATCTGGCCATATACTACGAATAAGGTGGCACCTGCTGTGCAACAGGAACTACAACACTATACGCGGCTACATAATAAGATGCCCTACTGCTCTAGAGAAGGACCTCCTATCGTAGAGACTCTATCTCTGCTCTCAAAGCCGCAATTTGGCGATCACGCTCAGTCCTCACCTTGGCTAGCTGTCGATCTCACTTCGCCAGCTGAGTCTGCGCCACTAACAACTATGACTGTAGCTCTACAAGATGTGCTCTCATCGACCGACCCATGTCAGCCCCCTGCTCTCTCGCAGGCTCTCTGCCACCATCTCCACCACCATCTCCACCTGTGGCTCCGCCCTGCTTCTCTCACCGCTAACGGACCTGCCTCGGAGTTGCCCACTCCTCCTCTCCCCCACCCAACCTCACGCCTACTCTCCCAAGGGATCCACCCTCACCCCTCTACTGTCCAATGTCAGCTCACACTCCACTGCTGTTGGCACTAGGATCACCACCAGTTCGTCGTGGAGCATCTGGTCTCTGGCCCTGTCCCTACCTATGACCCTATCTCTGTGCCTATCCCTGTGCCGGTGCGGGGCATCATCCTCCACATCCTCGATATGAGGAGCATGCTCTCCAAGATCCGTAAACCAAGGGAATGGATGCTGCTGCAAATAATCCCTGTACTGGGGCAATACCCCTACATCTGCTATATCCTCCAGGTAATCTCACCTCAGGCGGGGTAAACCTTTCAGCTCCTGCATAGCCAAGGCATAAGATAGCCTAGGTCCCTAACCCTGCCTCTCCTCATCTGCATACCTAGCATATGCTGTAAACTCCTGTGAGATCCCCTGAGGCCGGCCATACTGCCTCATCACTCATGAAATGACGAATCACTCCATAACAATCTGCGATCTCCCAATCAGTGGGCATGTGACAAATAGATCTCTACGCACTACCCGCCAGTCATCCCATGACTCTAACCCTCTATATGGTCACCATACGACAGCTATCAAGTCATCGAGTTGTCATCTCTAGTAGTCTGTCTGGCCCAGATGGGGCTGCGTGATATATCCAGCATATCTATAAATGATCGGTTGTCCTGGCTCCCTGTTGTCTGTCACTATCAGCCAACACACGGGAAGGTGCTCCCAAGCCCACACCTGCAAAATGTACACCTCAGCAGCCATGCTCCGCCCCTCTCTATAAACAATCTCATGCATCTCTCGATACATGTGGGCCAGTAAGCAAGAACCCCAGCCAAGTCTCTGAGGGGACTCTATCAATCACTCAAGCATCCGGCCCCATCCGCTCTGGAAACCCTGCTGCCCTCGGTCTGGCATCAAAAAGCACCCAATAAACCCTGCTAAGACACATGCCAGTGGATACTCCTCACTATACCTGCTCATCAGTATATCCCAACTCATAGAATGAGTCAAGATATTTGGATCCCTGAATATATTCCTCAGTGCCTGCAGTCCAGGTAACAATGTGGTATCATAGTCCACCTTATCCCCAGCGAAAGGGATAGAAAGAATCTTGTACATATCCTCAGGAGTGATGGTCAACTCCCCAACTGGCAAATGAAAGGTATTATGCTCTGAATGAAATCGTTCTACCAACGCCGTAAGCATCCCGTGGTTCAAACGGATATCAGGTAACCTCATCAAATGAGCCAAGCCGCATAAATCAACATGAGCCTGCTCCACCTCAGACAAATCCTGAACTAAAGCCATCATGGGCGGATATACACATCTGAAGAGCACAGGAGGTAAAGAAACATGCAAAACCCAATAACGAACATCAAAAAACATTTTAAATTAGCCTGCAAGAGAAGTTAAACATCACGCAAATCCAAATAAGTTAAATACAAAACCAAAATTTCATGTTTACACTTTCAAAAATTGTCATTGTTTTCCGAATGACAAAACACAGTTAAATAGAATCTCATATGAGTCAGAAATGGCTATTGTATGAGAAAACAGCCTCAAATGACAAATTTTTATACATCGCATGACAAAATGGTCTTTTAACCGGCCTATCGTACGACACAAGGGTTGCTCTCATATGACAATTCTAATGGGTTGAAACGATAAAACACAATTTGCCAGTTTCTCGTACGAGACAAGATCCTGTCTCGCACGATAAACCGAGAAACCCGACTTCAAACCCGTGAAAAATGTGAAAAATACACAAAAAAAATCAAATTTGGAAATATACAGAGGCTAAAGATTGATCACTTACCATTGGCTTGTAGTTTTGGGGTCGATTATGTCGTCTCTACTGCTCGAATCGATGCTGACGAGTAGGGACCACCATTTTTCTTCGCAGAAGGTTTTTTGAATTTTCAAACTTGGAGGGTTAAAATGAATTGAAAATGACACTTTTGTCCTATATATAGCCTAAAACCTAATTTTTCAACTTGCTCCGATGGACACGAAAATTGTACCCTTGGCTAATGTGCCTGCTCTGATTCCATTTTTGGGATCGAAATCGAACTTCGAGATCATCTTGCTAGTCAATTTCACAATTTTGACCACTTAGCGCTTTTTTCCATTAATGCTCATTCTTTCTTCAAATTGCGCTCAATTTCAATGCTGAATCTTAATTCAATTTCAATTCTACACATCCATATTTCAATTCTACCTATCAACTCTACGCTCAATTTCTCATCAATCATTGCCAAATCTTCAGAAAAATCCTCAAAATCAATTTGTGCTTAAATCACTTATTTTCGCCACACAATTGCCTATAATCAACTACCCTCGCTATCTTTCGATTTCGCTCCCGAGGGGGCATACTCAAGATCTTATGACTTCACATCTCACAAGTCAAGAATTTTTTTTTCAAATCTTCATCAAAAGTCGAGCAAAATCTTTCTAATTAAAATGCTCATCGCTAAGAGGCATCTCAACTTCATCGCTTCACATCAAGTTGAAATCTCTCGATCATCTGAATCAATCAATCGCTAGGGGCATATCAGTTTCATCACTTCAAATCAAGCTGATATTTGTCTTTCATCTGAATTAATCTCTTAACATTAATCAGTTTCATTGCTTCAAATCAAACTGATTATTTGTTTAAACTCAATCAAAAGTTTAAAGAGTTTCTTTGGTCATTCTAAATCTAAGCAGGTGTTCAGTATTCATTTCTTGATCAAGCTGGACGGTTTATTCTTCGCTCATCGTGTCTTGATCAATCAAGTTAAGGATCGATTTTTATCATTATTCACTGTATCTAAGATCAATCAAGTTCTAGATCAGTAAGATCCGCTTCTTGATCAATCAAGTTCAAGTTTGGTATCTTTGTTTTCTATCGTTCCTCAGTTCAATCAAGTTCGGGATCGGTATCACTTTAATCAGACCTCATTTAGCTTTGTCACTTCGAATCAAGCTAACACCTCGCTTTTTATCTAGTTCGTGATCAATCAAGTTCAGAACTGGCATCTCCTGGACATCACACATTCTTTGAATCAAAGCGTTGCTCGCACATTAATTCAAAGAGGGGCAAATGTAATACCCTCAAATTGGTCATCTAAACCATGGGCCCCTAATCTCGACAACATCACCAAGGTCCTAACCAAAGGCAATTAAATCAATCTTGAGCACATTATTAATTCCTTAATTATCAAAAATCACATGGCAAATCAACCACTCAATATTAATTAAATATTTATTTAATTAATTGAATTATTTCAAGAATAATCATTTTGATCAATTATCCCATTTTAATTTATTAAATATCTTTGCATATTTAATTAATTAATAAATTTGCCATTCAATCATGCGAAAGGATTAATTTATTACAAAGAGTTGAATTGAAACAAAACAAAAGTCAAAACAAAAAAGAATTGAAGAGAGAGAGAAATCAAACTTGAGATATTATTTCTTTTTCTAAATTTAGAACTTGAAATCAAAAAAGCGATTTAATTGAATTGTTGAATTATTCTCTAAAATTGGAACTCAAAGCTTTTCAGAAAAAGAAGTTCAGTTGCATTAAGGAAACTCTTTTCTTGATTAAATTGAAGAATTATCTATTTTTATCAGATGTGCATGGAATTAATTTATTATTATTTTCCAATGCAACTTGGACTTCTAATTTGAATGCATTTCAATTAAAATTATAATTGGAATCTATCTCAAGGTTAACTCAACCTGATTTCTCAATTATTTTTCAATTAATCCTAAATTGAGCTTTTTGTAATTCTCTATAAATTCAGTCTTCAGCTCTCATTCCAATTCACCCCAGAGATTTTTGAGAACACGCTTGGAAATTATTATCACGCTAATTTCGCTCTGGAGTCATTGAAATCATTGTGCTTTTATTACTTGCATCCATTTTACATTCGTTATTGCTTGCATTCATTGTTGCTTGAATTTGCTTGAATTACTCATCCATCTTGCATCCATTTAGCTTAATATCATATAGATTAAATCCTTCGTCTTGGTGTAGTCTAGTCACTGGTATTGCTTATAAAAATCTGAGAGCAATCTTATACTCACATCTTTTAGAAGGCAATTAGTCGCTTTGCTATGGTTTATTTCTTATTGATTATTGATTACTAACCATGCATATAATGACTTAATTGAAGTGTTGTGCTTGCAGCTACAGGTTCACTTTTTCACACACACAACTTGTAGCCTCTTGAATGCCCTTTGGAAGCTAGTATTAAAAGTCGTTAATGGCTCATTTGGCAATTTCTTAAGAGAAGCGAACTGATGGTATAGTGTCCCGGGGTCTACGTACACTCAGAATTGATCAATGAAGGCCTTCTCCAAGAGGTCCCAACCTATGATGGAGTTTGCAGGTAAGGTTAAGTACCAATTGTATTCATTCTCCCCAAGTGAATATGGGAAGAGTCTACATACTACATCTTGGTGTTCAATATAATTCCGAACAACCGCATCTTTGAATGCTTCAATATGTTCATTAGCTGTTCGTCCCCCTAAATAGTAAAATTTGCTACAAAATTTATCCGGGTTTCTAGGTAGGTCATGTATACCCCCTGGTATGGTTCCTAGTGGTGTGGTGTCTTGGTTGAAGTAGGCCATTGAAGGTGGTGATGGTGGACGTTGAGTCACAAAAGGTGTAGTGATAGGCTGAAGGACTAGGAATTAGTTGATCTCCTATGTTGGGTCCAGATGACTGTACTGGCAAGGCTGTTGAGGGTTGTTTCTTATCTTTGTTCTTCTTCCTCCTAGTGGCAGGCCCTAATTCTACTAAGTTAGATGGTGAATAACCACTCCTAAGGACTCGGTGGAATCTCTCGAGAGAGAAAAATGATATACGATCCAACTTAGAAACCTCAATTTTCTGGTTGAGGAGGTGGTTGTGGATTTTCTCATGGGTTCACCTGAGGATTGATTTGTCTTTGTGCCTCTACTTCTATATGTATAGCCTTTTCTCTCTCCTTGTCTAAGACTTGTCGTGCTTGTAACCAATCATTGTAATTTCTTGTACTGTCCCAATCAAAGTCGTATAGTTGGGTGAGAATGTCGTCTTGCTCATTGTTGAGGTTAGGTTGGGTAAAGGGCATCAATCCATCTCTTGGGAGTACCATATGTAGTTCACAAATGAGGGGATTAGTCTGGCCTTCCTTCTAGTGCCAGTTTCTATTGACGGGTGTTTTGACACACTCACCAACAGTCAGGTAGTTTATGCAAACACTCACCACCTCTCCTAAAAAGTAACGAGTTCGGAAGAACTCACTACTCTAAGGTCTCTATAGTAGAGGTCTCGATAGTGATGGGCAGCCCAATGGTTGATGTGGTTATACCTGTAAATGGGTCTGCTAGTTAGAACTAAATCTCGCTAGTTATGGATAACTGCACTTCCTCTCTTTTTGTATTTTTATGGTTTAAGATTCTCTGGGAAATAAAATGCGAAGCGTAAAGGGAAATAGGAAAATAACAATAAAGACCAATATAATGACAACTTAATGAACTACTCAATTAGTTCCCTGCAATCCAAGCAATTATCAAATATTATCCAAATTAGCATTCAGCAACGAACCTCCAGAAAACCTGCAAAATCATCAATTTCACAAGTCTATGGAAATAAAATCATCAACAATATGGCCTATCACAATGATTCTCATACACCACTGACGTGTGCAATATGATTCATAAAGTGATAGACAAAAAGATTAAACCACATTGCTAACTCCAAACAATAGACGTTACCAGATTACATAGAACAATTTGGTAGAATATAAACATAGATTAGACAATCTACAAGCTTCTTTTCATATTAATCTCCATGAATGTATAACAAAAAATAACTCAAACTTCTTAATCAATCTGCAAAATATTCTAAAATCTCTAAGTAGGCCACAAATAATCAATTTGGGACCCTTACAAATGAATCCAACTTCTCAATTTATAGAAGTTCTTTACCCTACTATCTAGGAAATAACTCTATTCTAAATTAAGAACTGACCCTAGGAGTCACAATTAACTTGCAAGTTTCTGCCTTGACACTCCACTTAACAACTACAAAATGGGGACTGCATGAGTAGTATGAAAACCCTTGTAGGTGAGCCACATTTTCATAATCATGCAAAATTTCTCTCAAAATTGGAATATGAGTAGGAGCCGCAGTTAAAAATTAAGAAAAAAAAGCTTTGCTATCTTTAGCAATTGTGTGCTTATCTTTTATTTCTTGATAAAAGCTCTATAATTATCAATTATACATGCAATTGCTTGAACTAGAGGATCTGCTACATGCTTAACTCTAAACTTATACTTGTTCAAAACTTCATCCGCATGCGTCCCCCCTTCCTCCAACTCTTTCACTATGTGTGGCACCTCTTAACACTGAGTAATCAGATACGTGTATCTGTTCACAAGTGTGACATCAAACTGGGTCGCGAGTCCTAGGTGTTGTCCCTCATATGCATCCCACTGATTCAAAAGTTATTGTTGGTCCATTATTCTTGTATCAGCTAATCTGAGGCCAAAAGGTCCTAGCATATTCTTTACAAAATTCTCGTATGACAAAATTTCCCTAAGGAGAGGGTCTCGAATCTCGGTCATATCCTTGATATATTGCTGAAACATTTCAATCTTCAGCTCTAGGATGCATACATAAGACTACAAGTTTTCATAGTTGTTTCCCCCTAAGAGGTCCTCCTTTACCACTGTCTCTTCACCTAGCCACAATACCTTCTTCAAAACTTGGAATTGTTTAGTGAAAATGTCCGACTTCTGTTTGTGGAATAGGAAGCCAAAGCTCCACTTACCTGTACTGTGTTACTATACATCCCCATAGTATCTTGCAAAAATAATCTTATTTTGGCCGTATTTGCTTGGGCCCATGACTTGGCTATAGCTGCCACCCGCCTTACCTCCACTAACGCTTTTACTTCTTCTTCTAGCAGCGATGAGGTAGAAGGTAAGTCATCAGTTCTGCACGAGTCCATGGGTTTGCTCATTTCAATTAGCAGCTGCTTATATTGTCCTAGTTTTGCTTTGAGTTCCACGTTGGAAGTATGCTCCTTCTCTACACGTCCTCTGACGAAGCTCGTGGCTAACTCCAAAGTATCTAGCTCCCCCTACTTGGTTTTCTTGCCCAAATTTATCTGTGATATTTGGTATTTGGGAGAAGCTTGGCCCTCGGTCTGCGATGGAACTGCCACATCTGCAATCACTTCACCGGAACTAGTTTTTGATAGGTGATGGACAGTTTTCAACTTCTTAGCCTTTGGTTGCTCCTCGGTGATTACATGTTGTAGAGTGACCTTAGGGAGCTCTACTTTTATCTTTTTCTTCCCAAAGTTAAATTCCAGCCATTGTGGTATATCTTCATCCTTTTCATCTTGATGTGACACTATATCTGCATTTATAACATGAACCTATGCCTGCTCCTCTGCTTCCTCTTGCCTGGGGTCTTGAGGTGGTATAACTTGATGAGCTAAATTGGTTTGGAGATCTTGTTGATTGTGTAACTCTCCTCTTTTTCCACTGACCTCCTTGTTAAATGCCATTAATTCATCACCTACCTCTGTTTCCCCTTCCTCGACTGCTATATCCTTAAGAAGGTCCTCTTGATCTTGAGGGGTTAGAATCAATCTGTCATTCAATATGTATTTTGCCTCATCCCCTTCTTATTCCCCTTCTAGCGGTCATTGTTGCTCAAGATCCTCTTCCTCCTGATCCAAATTAGACTTGATGTTTCTAACTTTCATTCCTTTAGTGGTAGACGTGAAGCCTTTCAATCCAGGCTACCCTGGGGATATATTGACTAGTGGTGATGTAGGGGCACTGGTGCTTGGAGCATTTGTTGCATCTGTTGAAGGTGGCTGAGCGGGTATCTCCTCAATAGCTTCTATATTTTCTTCTTGTTCTTGGGTACCCTCTCCTTCAGTGCTCCCTATAGCCATCCTTGGTGGTGAACTTTGGCTAGTGGTACCGTTCCTAATTCGTCAGTCACTCCCAGGTCTCCAGCCTTCTTTAATAGTTTAGATTCCCTCATCTTCTCTTGGAGTTTCTTCAGTAATTCCTCATTGCTTTCTTGAGGTTTGTCTTCTTCACCTAGATCGGTGGACGTATTTTGCCTCAAGGTTGACCTTGTCTTTCAAGTGTACTCCTTGACTGAGGTAGGTCCATGAGGTGGATTCCTTTTGTTTCTTCTTTGAGATGCTGGGCCTTACCCTATGGTGTAACCATTTCTTAGTCCCATTGATGACCACTTAGGAGACCTTTTCCATATTTGTATCTTCACTTGCAAACCATTTAATTGGGGAGAGGGGCCTTTTATCTATCCCTGATTCTCTATAAGTTGGATCAAGTAAGTCACCATCATCCTTAAGGTATTTAGGGAGGTTAGTCTTGATTCCAAAATCTCTCACCTGTGGGATAGATAACCTGTTATAGTTCTTCTCCCTCACCTCAAAACTATCTTGAAAGTTGGCCCAAAAGTCCTCCAAGCTGGGCTTGTGCCCCTCATATGCCTTAGGCATAGCTTGCTTAAGTTTCTTGTAGGGATCATCAAATTCCCTAGCATGATCATATTCCTTCAAGTTTAAATCTTGAAGCTCTTGTTCTGCCAACTTTCCTACTTGTACCTTAGAACAGGCAAAGTACCCAATAGATACTGAGAAATGAAAACCTATTTTATTCTTTGATGACAGAAGTGATTGGAGGCCTAGAAGATGCCTTACATATTCTAGCAGAATTATCCTATCATTACAATATCTAGGTAGCAACATTGGGTTCCCTATGAATCCACTAACCCTGATGTAAGTGGAGCGTGGGTTTTGGATGAACCAACATGCCCACTCTCAGATGATAGCCATAGCCTTCGGGCTAATCCGATATCCTGCATCTCCTGCCAATTTAATTATTATTGGGAAGATGAAGGCATCATTCACTCTCTTGAAATGAGTCTTTGCATTGGCTAGAGTGAGTTGGGAATAATACTCCCATATCTTCTTTCCCAATTTATCTTTTGCCTGTCACCCTGGAAACTTTCCAGCTCTAGCAGCTGCCTAGATGACATATGATGTGAAAAAGAACTTTTGAGTATGCTGAACTTCTTTCATTTGCTTGCACATATTGTCAGAGAGGATCTGCGGCCAATCAAAATATTGTTTTCCTATTAAAATAGTGTTGATGAATTGGAACATCCAGGGATGAAAATGCTTGCAATCTAGCTTGCCAAAGGCCCTGTTGAGCATGATGATTAAGTCTCTTTGAGGCTCTTTGAAGTCCGCCCTTAGGATCTTTGTTGCCTTGAGTCTAGTATTTCTTTCTTTTTCAAACCAGTTTATATTCATGTGCCTCTTACTAGCTAATGTCTTGTCATTCCATGCCTTCAAGGCCTCTTCTTCGGTTAACAAAAATACTTCCTCTCTGGTTGGGATTCCAAAGATGAACCCGAGCATATCTCGAGACAAGTCTATGGCTGTCTTTCCTTGTGCATCTGTGCACTTTCTAGTTTCTAGGTTATAGAATGGGGCAATGGTCATTATGAATTCTGGTGCCTGTATTGATTGTGGGAAGACAATAGCTTCAACTAGGCTGGACCTCTTGATTCTCTGATGGAGGGCCTCCAGACTAGGTTTGTCCAACTGAGCCTTGATATCTTCAACTTCTATATGGCCAATCTCAGTATGTGTGACCCATCTAATTTGATCTTCTAGCCTTGAAACATAGACCTATCCTTGATAATGGTATTTCATGGTGGCTAGGAGTCTATCAATTTCTTTGCATCTTTTGTTGGAGGATGAGTCCATCTAACCACTCAAACTTGCAAGCAAAACATAAATCCTTGATTTTTGATAACAAGCATAAAAGTTGATTTACCTTGGGACTTCGGGGTCCCGAGGTTCCAAGCTAGGCATAAGTGAAAAAGGCCTAGAACTCCAGGGTTCTGGGGTTCCAGGCTTATGTTGGGTGCAATAGGAATCCCGAAACTGTGGGGGTTCGGGGTTCTGGGCTTATGCCTAAGTGGAAGACACCCAGAACTCCGAGGTTCTGGGGTTCCAGGCTGAGAGCTACTCGGAACTCTGGGGGTCTGGGGTTAAGATCTACCCAGAACTTCAGGGGTCTGGGGTTCCAGGATTAGGTCAAATAGCCACCCGAAACTCTGGGGTTTTAGGGGTTCCGGGGGCATAAAAACCAACTACCCAGAACTCGGGGGGTCTAGGGTTTCGGGGGCATAAAATCCAAACAAAGACCAAAATCAAAATGGGGAGAAAAACTAAACTGAAAACCAACAACAAGGGAAAGAAAATTCACCAACCTGGTGAAACAAGATGCCCAAAAACGCCAAGGAAAACTCAGAGGTCTGGGGTTTCGCAATTTGGAGCTAGGGAGGAGGAGTTGTGGATGCACAAATGAACTTTTAAAAGTCCATAATCTCTATTTATAGCACCCCGAAGTTTGTCCGTACGAAGGCGTTAAACATGACCTCGAGACTCCGGGGTCTCAAGGTTCCGAGCTCGACAAAAAGGAACACCCTACCCCAGAGCTTCGGGGGTCTGGGGTTCTGAAGCAGACAAGGAGGCCCCTTTCCCCAGGACTTTGTGAATCCAGAGTTCCAAGGTCAAAATTAAAAGTGACCTCGGGACTCCGTGACTCCGGAGTTCTGAGGTAAAAAAACAAAAAGGACCTCAAGACTCTAGGACTCCAGAGTTCTGAGGTCAAAAGAAAAAGGGACCTTGGGACTCCAAGATTCCGGAGTTTCAAGGTCACAACCAAAAAGGGACCTCGGGACTCTGGGAGTCTGGAGTTCCAAGGTCAAAATCAAAAGGGACCTCGGGACTCGGGGACTCCAGAGTTCCAAGGTCAAAAACCAAAGAAAAGAAAGGGAAAAACAAAGGGGACCCAAATTTCAACTCAAGGAGACTAATGGGGAATAGATATGCTAGGCATAACAGGAGTTGCACCTATAGGGGTTCAAATGCTAGTTCGATATGCCCATAGTGCTGGATTCAATTGAACATGCCAATCACAGCTGACATCATTTACTGTCTTCTTGAGGATTCTCAATATGTTCTTGTTCGATGCTTCGGCCTGACCATTGCCTTGTGGGTAATAGGGAGTGGAAAAGCGATGTTGGATATGAAACTTCTCACAGAGCTCATGAACATGCTGATTTTTGAAAGAAAGACCATTATCTGTGATGATGGACATGGGTACACCATACCGACAAATGATGTAATTTAGAATGAATGAGGCAATTTGTTTGCCAATGACTTGGGTGAGCAGAACAACTTCGATCCACTTTATGAAGTATTCAGTGGCGGTAATAACGAATTTGTGGCTGTTGGATGAAGATGGATGGATTTTACCCACAAGTTCAAGTCCCAATTGACAAAAGGGCCATGGTGTTGTGATTAGCTACAATTCCTGTGCTGGTGCATGTATCAGGTCTCCATGAACTTGGCATTTCTTGCATTTTTTGACAAAATAGTAGGAGTCTTTTTCCATGGATGGCCAATAGTATCTAGTGAGCATGATCTTCTTTGCTAGTGAAGGAGCACTTGAGTGAGTCCCACAAATTCCTTCATTTACCTCTTCCAAGGTCTTTGTTATCTCATCTTGTTCTAGACATCAAAGGAGAGTACCATCAAGACTATGTCAGTATAGGGTTTCAACAATGATGGTATATCAAGCGGTTTGGCGAATGAAGGTTTTGCATTGGTTATTCGATTGGTTAGGAGGAAGTGTGTGATCACGTAAGTAGGTGTAGAAATTATCGTACCATGGGGATTTAGAACTGAGAAGGTGATATATCATCTCGGATTAGGGGATATCATAAGCGAGAATCCAAAGCTATTCTACCCAGAACTCGTAGCATGTTGAATTCTATGGAAGATATAGGAGAGATGCAATTGTAGCCATGGTGTCAGCAGCTGGATTCTGATCTCTGGGTATCTGCTCAAAGGTGATAGTATTAAATGATGCCTTTAAATTGTCCACCATTTGTTTGTACGGCATGAGTTTGTCTTCCTTGGTCTGATATTCATCTGTTACTTGTTGGATGACCAGTTGGGAGTCGCCATATATCTGTAGCTCTTTTAATTTCCATTGTATGGCTAATCTAAGTCCTATGATCAAGGCCTCATATTCTGCTATGTTGTTCATGCATGGAAATGTGAGCCTATAAGACTTCGGGATGCTATCACCTTGAGGGGTGATAAATAGAATGCCTTCCCTCGAGCCATGTCTTTGAAGTTACAAAAGTGTTGGATTCACGTCGAGTTCACCAAATGATGTAATGAAAATGGGGACAAGGCAACAACAACGTTCAATGTTAATAAGTTAGTTTCAACCATAAAACCAAAACAAAGAACTAAAAACCATTCCAAACATATCAAAAGAGATTTCAAAAAGCATGAAAGAAGTTTAACAAAACAAAAGAAAGGAGAAGAGCCTCCCTAAGATGCTTCCATGATGCCTTTAAATAACCACTAGCCATGGGTTAGGATTCACGTCGGGTTCGCCATATATCTGTAGCTCTTTGAATTTCCATTGTATGGCTAGTATAAGTCCTGTGATCAAGGCCTCATATTCTGCTATGTTGTTTGTACATGGAAATGTGAGCCCGTAAGACTTCAAGATGCTATCACCTTGAGGTGTGATAAACAGAATGTTTGCCCTTGAGCCATGCCTAGTGTATGAACCATAAAAGTATAGTTTCCATGGTTGTGCTGCTGTAATCATGAATAACTCTTCATCTGGAAAATTGGAAATGAGAGGATGATCACTTATGAGGGGTGCATCGGCCAACTGGTCTGCAATAACTTGACCTTTGATAGCCTTACGGTCCACATACTCGATGTCAAATTCACTGAGAATCATCACCCATCTGGCCAAGCGGCTAGTCAATATCTTTCAAAATATGTGTGAAGCATCCATGGCTAGTGCTAAAAGATGAGATAAACATCATTTGATCAAATTAAAATGTTTTAAACTAACTCCTTCCAAAACCTGCATAAAAAAAAAATTAGAAAATCTGCAACTAAAACATTCAAAAAAAGTTAGTGCACATGGTGGGCTCACAAGCCTAAAAAAATGTCTTTGAAGTTACAAAAGTGTTGGATTCACATTGGGTTCACCAAATGATGTCATGGAAATGGGGACAAGGAAACAACAAAGTTCAATGTTAATAAGTTAGTTTCAACCATAAAACCAAAACAAAGAACTAAAAACCATTCCAAACATATCAAAAGAGATTTCAAAAAGCATGAAAGAAGTTTAACAAAACAAAAGAAAGGAGAAGAGCCTCCCTAAGATGCTTCCATGATGCCTTTAAATAACCAATAGCCATGGGTTAGGATTCACATCAGGTTCACTAGATGATGTCATGGACATGGGGACAAGGCAACAACAAGGTTCAATGTTAATAAGTTAGTTTCAACCATAAAACCAAAACAAAGAACTAAAAACCATTCCAAACATATCAAAAGAGATTTCAAAAAGCATGAAAGAAGTTTAACAAAACAAAAGAAAGGAGAAGAGGCTCGATAAGATGCTTCCATGATGCATTTTGATGCTTCTCCCTTGTTTCTCCCCTCTCCAAGTCTCAAAGAGTGTAGCTCTCAGCTTTCAGCACTAGCCATGGATGCCATATGTAGATTCAAGATGGTTGGATGTGATAAACAAATGCTATGCAAGTGTAGATAATGATGCTATGAAAAAGCTCTATGCTAATACCAGTATAGCAACAATACTCTAATGCTTCCTTCTTTGCTTGAGGAGAAGGGTTCTATTTATAGAAGAAATGGGGAAATGAAGGGTTAAGATTGAGCAATCTTAACAAGGGTTAGGATTGAAAGATATTCAATCCATGTGAGACTTTCAACCCAATCCCATGTTGACAAGTGTCACCATGAGGAGGCTTGAGAGGAGAGATAAGGAGCATTAAATTCCTGAGGGGACATAATGGTTACCCTCGAGGGTTGGGTTAGGGTTAGGTTAATGGATATTTCTTTTATCCAAGGGATGAATGAATGTTCAAGGGTTAAATGGTTACGTTAGTCAAAGAAATAAATGCTTTGAAGAGACCCATGAGTCAAAAGGATGGTTAAGTTAGAGGAAAGTCTCTAATCAAAGGTAAATGGTGAGTTATCCATAAATGGTTATGTACGAGCCTTTAATGGTTTGGAAGACTTTAGAGGTTAACCATTTGAAGACATAAAGCATTTAATGGTTATTGAATACTTTGGAGGTTTTTGAGAAGCGACTTCCTTTTATTTAGGAATGTGACAATGATTAGGATAGGATTAGGCTAATTAGAAGGAGTTAGAAGAATCTAGAAGGGATTTAGGCATGCAAGTGGATTTTGTAGGAGAATGCAAGTGGGAGGAATTTTGGGATTTTCAATTAAAATAAAATCATTTATTTCAATTAAATGGCGTAATTTGCATTTGGATAGATATTTAAATAAATATTAATTTATTTAAATGTGAATGTGAATTTTAGATTTTATTTAAATAAATCTTAATTGATTTACATGAGAAAAAGGAAGATAAAGTATTAAATGCTTGAAGACTTTAAGGGAAACCATTAAAGGCTTAAGAAGACTCTAGAAGGAAGCCATTAAGTTTGAAGACTTTAAGGGAAACCATTAAAGGCTTAAGAAGACTCTAAGGGGAAGCCATTGAGTTTTGAAGACTTTAAGGGAAATCATTAAAGGCTTGAGAAGACTCTAGAAGGAAGCCATTAAGTTTGAAGATTTTAAGGGAAGCCATTAAAGGTTTCAAGTGGGTGAGGATAAATAGGATTTTAAATAAATAATTTATTTATTTAAAATAGTTGTGCAACTTGCATTTGTAGGAAAATGCAAGTGGGTGGATGATAAAGGTGATTTAAATAAATGAGATGTAAGAGGTGGGATTTTGGGGGATTTAAATAAATATAAATATTAATTTATTTAAATGTGAGAGAAGATTTATTTAAACAAATATGATTTATTTATTTAATTAATGGTCTGGATTTGGTTAAGTGAATTAAATCAAATAAATTGAATAATTTATTTAATTAATAGGAGAAGAGGGTTAAGGTGAATTTAATTAATTATTGATTGATGGTTAAATAATCAAATAAATACTAAATATTCATTTAATTAAGTGGACAGATTTATGTGACTACAGTTATATCTGACTTAGACTAGACCGGATATAATGAATGTTGTTTGCATTGTATCAAGATATCAGAGTGATCCTAGAGAGAATCATGAGTGTGTGGTGAAAAGGATTTTTAGGTATTTGCAAGGAACAACTAAGTATGGTTTGTGGTATCCTAAAGATGATGACTTTACACTATGTGCATATACAGATGTTGATTGGGCTGGAGATGTTGATGACTAGAAGAGCACATCCGGTGGAGGTTTCTTTCTTGGAAAGAAACTTGTTTCATGGATCGGCAAGAAGCAATCATGTACTTCTTTATCTACTGTTGAATCTGAGTATGTTGATGCTACTACTAACTGTACACAATTTTTATGGATGAAGAAAATGTTGAAGGATATAAGGGTTGATTGTAATGAACCGATAGTTATTCACTATGATAACTTTGTTGCTATTGATATATCAAAGAATCCGACATTTCATTCTAAGACTAAGCACATTTCTATCAAGTATAATTTTCTGAAGGAGAAGGTGGAAGCAAATGAAGTCAGACTAGTTTATGTGAACACTAAAGAGAAGATTGCAGATATCTTCACTAAACCTTTGCCTAAGGAATCATTTGAGTACTTCAGAGATAGATTGGGAGTTTCTGCCCCTCCGGTAGAGACTTCAGTGATGCTGATTGGCATCAGTTTGGTATGCATTCATCAGTGCTATCATTCATTCCGGATTAATGTCTTGATGCTACTACTTAGGGGGGTTAGTCAACTATGTGGTTCAGAGGTTTTATGATTTTTTTTTGACTTTTATGTCAAATTTGTAGCATTGATGTCAAAGGGAGATATATGTGAAAAACAAAGATTTATTGTGATATCATTCTCAAGGGGAGTTTGGTTTTTGATTCGAAACTTCATTGTCATATCTTCTTGGAGTGTTTGTTGGATGTCTTCCATTGGGGGAGACTTGTTTGGCATTTTCTCAGCACTTGGATGTTTTTCACATTTAGTGTTGCCGTCAATGCCAAAGGGGGAGATTGTTGGCAATTTGGAGGAATTGATTATGTGTTGCATTGATGTTTTGTCATTGATGTCAACACTAGTTGTTTTTTTGTCTATCGGCTTCTAGTAGAGTGGTTGGACTATGATATTTATCTGGAGACCATCTTGAGTATTCTTTGATTGGTCTGGCTTGTGGTATTGGCTTGGATTAGTTATTCATGTGTTCCTGATGCGTATCACATTCAGTTGTGTAAAGTGGAAAATTGGATCCTAGTCACTCCCCACCTAGGAGAGAGAAAGAAAGCCACTAGGATGATTTTCACTTGGTGGAGGACTTTACATTCAAGAGAGGGGTTGAATCCGCTAGATACAAATCTGGGGGAAACAAGGATGTGAAATTCGAGTGGATTGTAAGTGGTTGAAGTGTGATTTACCCTCTTTTGTAACTGAGAAAGTTGAATTGTTGACTATGTGGAAAAGAGAGAGGAAATGAGTGAAATGGGGTGCTACCAGTTTGGGATCGCGATGTAACTTCGGATCTGAGCTAATTAAACTGGCATGGATCTACCCTGTGAATTTGGAGAAAAGTCGTCAGGACCATGGCAGGAATCTACATGGTCCGCCACAAAATCTGTGAAACAAAAAGGGTTCTTCTATCTCTACAAATGAAGCCCAAACCTGCAATTACAGTTGCACACTTGCAACCTACAAACATAAAAGAGAATAAAAGGGGGTTGTAGATAGGGGTTTGCCTTAGTCAAACCCCAGTTGAGGAATCAACCTAGAAAGAAAGTAATTGCAAATGCTTGAATGTAAACAATGGAGATGTATACCTTGTAGATCTCCAACTTGTTGATGATGATTGCTTTGCTTCTTGAATGTAATCACAAATTTTGTATGAAATGGCATGTAACATGACAAAACCCTAACACACACACATGCTTGCAAATGAATGTTGTAATGTTGCTCCCATGGATGAATGAAGAAGACTTGAATGCTTGAATGCTTGATGATGACCTTGAAATCTTGTATCTTCTCCTTATGCTCTCTATCTCTTATCCTTTTTTATCCGTCTATGTGCTATCCATCCATCCTTGAATGAGGGTATTAAATTCCCTTTTATACATACCCCAAGGATTAATTTTCAACCACCGAAGGCTGACAAAGAGGAATTGCAAACCCCGAAGACAAGAAATGTATAGGAGATCGGGAAAACCTAACATAGGGCCACCCTAGGAGGTGGCGACAGGAGCGCCACGCCATTGTCCTAGGGGATAGGAGCGTCACGCCCCTATCCTAGGGGGGACAAGGGCACCACGCCCCTGTCCTACCCTATTTTGGGGCCCGAATAGGGCCTAGAGAAAATACAAGACATGAAGGAGGAAGGGAGAAGGGTTGGAAATGCATAAATAGGTCTCGATTAAGGAAGGAGATGTTGTTGCCAAGGTGAGGACCCCAAATATGGTTAAAATTGCAGAGGTCGCAATTTTATGACATACAAGTTGGTTTGGGATTTAATGATCTGGATGCTATCATTTGTTCTAGTAAGCCTTTTGGTCACTGGTAAGGGTTTTACCTATAACACTTTGATGAATATCTTTTGATGAATCTGATAAGTGGTGTTGGTGCGGCTTCTAGAAGGTTTTCAGGATGCTAATGGTTATCGTGTTCGTGTTCCAATTGATCGGTGGTGTTTGCATTTAGGACCGGACCTATTCTATCTGTGAGATTTTGCCAAGATCAAGAGCTCAATGAAATGTACAAATAGAAAGACCAAATATAGGACAAGAATAAACTGTATTCTCATCAATAGATAAATGATCAAAAGATCAATAGTTGTTACATACAATGAATATGAGCCTGCTTATATAGGCAAGGCTATATGGATATGTGAGCACACAAACATGACATGTGGCTCAATAAGAAACAAGGGTAGGTAGGAAATAGGTGTGGTAGGTAGGAGAAACAATAAAATATTCCACATGAGGTGGATCACCCACCGAAGGTGGAATTATCACTCCATAATAAGTGGATATGATAGAGTAGTAACAAGATCACACCATAAAAGGTGGACATTCTCCTACACACACTATCCCAATGTGGCACAAACACCCAAGTGTCTCATACCCAAACTACTATGAAATGCATTTCTTAAGTAAACTTAAGTAAGGTGTAATAATATCCAAGATGAATAATTATTTACACCAACACCCCTCTTAAGTGCAACTTAGGGGAATGCAGTTAAGTATAAAATGCAACTAAGCAATGCAAGATGGGTCCTCGATACAAGGCCATGTTAGGTACCCATGTACAAATGCAAATGCATGCAAACTACTGCAATGAATTCTCTCACAAAGCCGAGAAAGAGAGAAAAACCCAAAGGGAAAAAACTCTCCCCCAAAAGAGAGATGAAATATATACAAGAGAACTCTCATAGATGTATGTGAGGAACAAAACCCCATGTGAGAAAAAAGTCCCCCCCATGTGAGAGAAGAGAAGCTAGGGAGCCCCCCCTCAATGTAGAATTTGCACCAATGATAGAAGCTCGATGAATGAATGAAGAAACTGATCCATGAACATTGAACAACGTTCCTTCCCTTCGGAAGAAACAAAACCAAAGAAGTATCCATGAAGTCTCCCCAATCATGAAGGGAAGAAGTATGAAAAAAACTCATAATGAAAGGAATCTCTAAAAACTGCTCAAGTGTCCCCATGTTGATGTTGAAAGATACCCACTCCAAAGGTGGTAAACTACTCCACACTGCTGAAAAAGGCACTCCAAGATCTAGTGTAGATGAAAGTAGAACAAGTCCCAAAGACTCACATGTTTCCTCAAAACATAAAGAGACCTCCTCCAACTATTGTACTTAAGTATCCACAATCATGTCAACCTCGAAAGAATGATCATGTAGAGAATTAACAAGAGGGTCGGAGTGTTCCCTCGCAACAATTGAAGAAGGATCATCTTCATCAAAGAGAAGATGAATATCATCAATGATGTCTCCCAAATATGCAATGTAGGATTCCACAAACAAACCTGAAATGTCTATCAAGTACTCATCCCAAGAAATTGAAGCTGGAAGACAAGGTATATCCTGTTGCACTGAATCACAAGAAGGCAAAATTGTCACACTATCTACATCATTAGGTGCAATAGGTGATCTGATATCAATAGGAGGAGATGAAACACAAGGCTCAAGAATGGGGTCACATGTGAGAATCCCCAAGTTCAAGTACCCAAAGCTCTCATCAAAATCTAAATCATCACAAGAAGTATGATCATCATGTGCAGAATCATCATATGTGAAATCATCATCATCAACAAAATCTGAAAAGGAGTACAAATGAGATGCATGATCAACCATCCCAGTCATAATGATATCTCTAGTCTCCAAGTCTCTAATGAAAACTGACTCAGGTGTGAACTCCACAATTCTCTTAGTTGCGCCATGTGTGATTTGATAGATGGAAAGGAGATTGTTTATCAAGTGGGGTACACACAACACATCATTGAAGGAGTTATCCCCAATGGAAATAGATCCTTTCCAAATCACATCCATGTATATATGATTTCCCATCAAAATTCATGGCATGGTGCAAGGTTCAAATGAAGAGAACATAGACTGCAAAGATGCCATATGTTGAGAAGCCCCTGAATCTAGAAGCCATCTCCCTGAATCATGACTTGTAGTAGCACAAATAGCTTTTCCTTTTCTTGTCCCAAAAGAGTGAGTCTTCCTACTTGTAGAAGCCATGAATACTTGCCCTTTCCCTTTTGATTGTGAGGAAGTAGATGGTAATGATTCCTCCTTCTTGTAGACATTAGGCAAATTAATGTTATGCTTTTTGAGGATGTGAGTGAGCTCATCAATCTTTTTAGAATAACAATGATGCTCCTCATGACCAAACTTTTTACAATAGGCACAAGTAGGTCCCTCTTTGGTGAATTGTCCCTCTTGGAAGAGGATGAATCTCCTTGTTGTGGAGAAGGTGATGCTTTATCCTTAGGCTTTGATTGCCATTTCTTCTTGTTTGAGTTGTCCTTTCCTTGATTTCCTTTGTTCCCTTGATTTGCCACTAATACTCGAGACTTAGAAGTCTTAAGAATGCCCATGCTTATCAACTTAGTTTGTTCCATCATCAAAATTTTGGAGAAAGCATCAAATGTAGGCATTGTGTAGCTTGAACCCATTATCATCCTATGGGTTTGGAAACTAGAAACAAATGTTGCATATTTTTTGTAGAAGCTTGCCCATCAAATTGAAGATCAATTAAGTGTCCTTCTTATCAATGCCACAATCCTTGAGTTGTGCCCTCAACTCTTTTTCCTTAGTGACATAATTTTTTATAGTATCAAAGTTCTTGGGATCTAACATGGTGAGATCACTATCAATCTAATATCCCCTAATCTCATCAGCTTGACCATACAAGTCTTGAAACTTTTGCCAAGCATCCTTGATTAGAGTACATTTCTCAATATGAAAAATGAGATCCTTTGATACATATTTTCTTAAGGTACCAATTTCCATGATATTTTTAGTGAGCCAATCCAAGTGACCAACAGGATCGGCCTTAGGATCAATGAGAGCAACAATAGTTCCATCAATATAATGAGTTAGTCCTCTTTCCATAAGTTTACTCCATGCATCAATTTTCCAAGTAGCATAATTATGAGGAGTTAAGAGAGGAAACTTAGGAGAACCCATAGCAGCAAAAATAAAGGAACACAAGAGCACAAAAGCACAAGAGACGCCCCCCCAAATTCAATCAATCAAAGTACCCCCCAAAAAATGATGATTTTTGCACTTTATATGTAGTGCGTGTACAATAGGCCACTTGCAAACAATAGCAAGGTGGACTTATGATTTTGTTTTACAACTACCCCAATAGGCTGAGAACTACAATGCAAAAGACCAGCAAGATAGATCTATGCAATACAAGTACCAAATTGGCCAAAAAAAAGACCATATGCTGAAAGTACAATTTATACCCAAAATTGTTGCAAACTGATAGCATATTATGAGAGTAGACAAAAAATTATGCACTTTCAAAAAAAAGGCACTTGAAAAGGAGTTCGTATGAGCCCAAATGGAGTCCCAGAAGTTGCAAAAAAAGGGATTGGACAGGTACAGTCAACAAAAACTGAGATTCCTAAGAAATCTATCTATCAAAATTAGAAAATAATTCCACCACGAGAAAGTACATGAAATTCTAGCCCATTTCAAAAAAATTGCACTAAAAAAAGAGCAAAAATGAGCAAGACATGGCCATTTGAAGTTGAACTACAAAATCAAAAAGCTCAACGGAGGGGGCCTACCAAATTTTAAGAAAATGATGACATCAACAATTCATGATGTTAAATTTGATGGTCATATGACCGTCATGAAAACTTTGCCTCCCTACTGATTGGGCATCTGTACAGTACATCCACTGACATGTGGCATGATCTGGTTGGTTGAAATAGCTATCATGGTAGTACGAGATGATGACGTGGATGTATGGTACTGGTGAAGTGGCATTGACATGGTGTGTTAATGTGGCAGCCAACTAGGTGTTGGCAAATGCACACTCCAATGAGAAATTGTAGGTGATTGAGAAAAACAATTTGCAGAAAACATCATCTGCTCAGGGGGAGCACACAATTTTGGAGCACACAGTTTTGGCAAGATTTTTTGGACAACACATTTTTGGGTACAATTTTGACTTTTTCTCATGAGTGTTGCCATCAATGCCAAAGGGGGAGATTGTTGGCAAATGTACACTCCAATGAAAAATTGTAGGTGATTGAAGGTATTGTCATTGATGGCAACCTTACAATCCTATGGCACCGGCAGGCACCAGCACAAACAACGGCAGCGGCAGCGCCAAATATGATTACCGACACCTTGGCCGATAGGATTTTGGTTATTATATTTTGTATTTAATTGTAAAATCTTTTGTAAGGCGACAAGGCATATTGTAAATAAGACTCATATAAATATGAGATCTTGTAGGATCATTTATGTATGGAAAGTATTAGGCAAATGCGAACATGCGAATATTAAGGCAGATTTTGGAATAAGGTTTATGGAAGTTGTATGAGCTTAAACCGGTACTGAACCTGGTATAGCAGATGATGAACTGAAGTAGTACATGATATTGGATTTGCATAATCCATTTTTGTAAGTTAGTGAGACTTCCCTTTTGTAATTAAGCAATGAGCTTTAGGCAGTTGGCCTTCCTACATGTGCAGGCCCCTATTGTAAGTAATATTCATTTATTGGCCAGTGAGTGAATATTGTGGGTCACAAATCCCACTGAGGTTTTTCCTACACCGGGTTTCTTCGTTAAAAATATTGTGTTATGGTGTGCTTTCTATGTTGTGGTTATTGATCTTATTTACTGCATTATTTTTGGTTTACCAGTACACTATTTTGGAATGCAATTTGTTTAATAAGATTAGAAAATCTGTTAACCGGCAAGATACTGATTCACCCCCCCTCTCAGTATCTTTGGGAATCCTAACAATTGGTATCGGAGCTTGATCCTCTATTTTCAAAAGTCTAACAACTTGAGGAAGATTCTGACACCGGTACAGATGGAAAACATGAGAAAGCAATTGGAAACAACTCTTGCAGATTATGATGCAGAAAAGTTGAAAAACATGAAACTTGAAGATAATTTGAAGGCTGCATAGGAAATCATTCAAGGACTTCAAGAAAATCTCACTATTGCTAGGAACAAAAGAAGAGAACTTCATGAGAAGATACAGAGTGATGATGATGAAAAAGAAACTCTTAATGATGTTGTAAGCAAGATGAAGCAACAAAACATGACCTTGAGGAATGAGATGCAAGATATGACTATGAGGTTTTGTAAAGACATTGAAGACCAAAAGAAGAATGAAGATGAATTGACAAGGAGAATAAATGATGGAAATGAAAATCTAAGACTCAGTCATGAAAATGATATGTTGAAGACAGATATGATTCATTTGGAACATGATAAAACTGAACTCATGAGACATAAAGATTTCTTAGAAAATGAGTTGGCTACTGCAAATCAACACAAGGAGAAATTCAAGAAAAGATCGAAAGAACTTGATGACATGGTGAAAAATCAGAAACCTAATGGAGATACTAATGGTCTTGGCTTTGAAGTTGGTGAAAGCTCTAGTACTGCAAACAATCATGATCACAGTAAACTGGTAAGACAACCTAATGCCTACAAATTCAATGGGAAATGCTTTAACTGTAACAAGTATGGTCATAGAGAAAATCAGTGTAGATCTAGAAACTATCAGAACACTAATGCACCCACCGGTCAATATTCTAAATGCAACAAAATTGGTGATAATTCAGAAAACTGCAGAATGAATTTAAGATGTTATGTTTGTGGAAGATTTGGACACTTATCTAATCAATGAAGAACACATACCGGCATAGGATATGAAATAGCTATTCAGAAAAATAATGTGACTTGTTATGCTTGTAACAAGATTGCACATATTGCAAAATTTTGTAGAAGTAAGGCATCACCAGCAAATAACAAAGGACCCAGTTTGAAGGTAAAGAGAAGGTTGAAGAAGTAAAGCAAGAATTTTCAAAACAAAGGATTATAAAGTCGAATCAGAATGTTAATGAAGCTATTCCTTCACCGGTAGAATAGAGTATCACTCCACTGGCAGGATATTCTTCATCTAACTAAAAAGAAATCCTTTAGGGGTATGGCAACAAATTGAAAAATATGCTAGTTTACCCTCGGTTGATGGTGAAAAGTTGAATTACTTCTTTACCGGCAGATGTGTTAAGTTTCACTTAACTGACAGGCATTTAATGTGGTAGTTGAAGGAAATGACATTATAAAGAAAGTGTTTTTCACTCTTTTTCATTCACCGAGCATTCAAATTTCCTTAGAGTGCAAAAAACCCGAGCGAAGGCATCCACAGCGAGAAGTGAAGCAAATCATTCAAGCATTCAAACCTAAAGGCAAATTAAGGTATTTATACAATGTCTTCTTCCTCTGCACCTGAATTCATTGCAAACCCTATAGTAATTGAAGTGATTAAACACCCTAGGCCCATATTTAAAATCATTCCCGAAGTAGCGAAGAAGGATGATACCCTAGGAGCATTTTCTAAAATACCGAAAGGAGTTGCTTATGCTAAGGATCCTATAATTTACATACATTGTCATATTGAAGAACTAAATGCTGATGAGATTATGAACATGTATAGGACAGTAATATGTGATGAAAATGGTAATGTAAAACTGACACACAAGATAGTTGAAACCCTAAGTTTTGTGGAGATACTTAGCATTCCTGATTTTCCCAAAGAGTTTATAAGGATTGTATTGAGTAGAGTTCATGGGGAGTTCTTTTGGCTAGATTTCATTCATAAGATAAAAAAAAGAAGTAGTTAGGGCAGTGACAGGCTTACCTACCACTAGTAGCAGGCTTGACAAGACTAAAAAGGTTCCAAACGACATTGTAATGACCCTAACCGATGCAACCTATGACAAGATATCCTTAAGAGTCAATGATGTAAAGGATATCAATGTAAGATTCATTAGCATGATTCTTGGATACAAAGCTACACATGCCAACAAATTAAACTTTGTTTCTAGTTTATGTATCAAGAGTGCTTATGACTTAGTAAACAGTAATGCAAAGATTGACATTTATGAATGGTTAAAAGATGAGCTAATAGACAATCTGAAGAAAATTAAGGGTGACAAGAAAGGCACATTCAAATTTGGTAACCTACTTGTATGTCTATTGTTGTATATCACCAAGGAAGCTCCCAGTATTGGTAGAAAGGTTTTTGGATTTGA
The DNA here is from genome assembly GCF_030272615.1 of Cryptomeria japonica. Classification (NCBI taxonomy): domain Eukaryota; kingdom Viridiplantae; phylum Streptophyta; class Pinopsida; order Cupressales; family Cupressaceae; genus Cryptomeria; species Cryptomeria japonica. The sequence continues at coordinate 108,005,421 of NC_081409.1, forward strand.
CATGTCAGTAGGAAAACAACTTTTGGATATTCTTAATAACATGGGAGATGAAAGGGAGAAGAACATAATTGAACACTTTCAGGCACTGAAGGCTAGAATGAAAAATAGGGAAAGACTATCTCAATCCATAGTCGATAGATATCAAAAAGAGATATGTTTTGTTATAAAGAAGGATGAAATTTGGATGGAGGCAGTGGTTCCGAGGACAATTTGGGTTACAGAGATGGGTTGAGGCCGATGAAAACATAATAGAAACTTATGCAAAATCCCTTCTAGAAGCCCCTAAAGAACCAACAGAAGAAGTATTTGGAAATGAAGAAACCATTGAAAGAAAAGTTCAATCACAAAAATGAATAAAGAAAATAGAAAAAACAATTAGAAAGGCAACTAGACAGGCAAAAGAAATCAAGGAAGATATATTGATAAAACTAGTATTAAGGAAAGTGAATTGGAAGGACTACAATCGGAAACACATCTTTCACCGGTTGGTACCTCCTCTGACAGTGAAATACTGACAGAAAGAAAAAGAAAACCCTCACTAATACCCTCACCCGCTCCCAAGAGAACAAAATAGAAACAACAGGCAGTAAGGCCTCCGACAAGGAAAATGACCCCAAGGAAGAAAAAGGAATAACAAGTTGTCCCTCCCTTAGACAACCTTTTGAATGAAATAACTGAAGATGGTAACTTGTCAAATGTTAGCAAGTTGTATAATACTTTTAGCAATGAAGAAAAGGAAAGTATAGAAAACAGTGTTATTTTACACTTAGATATTTTTAATAAATTCTTGATAGAAGTTGTAGATGATCTACCTAGTGACTTGTACAGAAGGTTAGATGCAAAAAAGTTAGCAATTGTTGAACTGGACAAGAAGATAAAGATAGATAAATTACTTGCAGTTCACCCAGTAAGATCAGCAGAAGAGATTGATGAACTGATAAGTGAAGCAAACAGGACTATATTTTCCACCAGTCACCGGCATGTAGCATTAATGGCTGGCAGAGTAAATGAGATATCTGAAGAAACAACAGACAAATGGGATATCTTCTTTGTTGAGAAGGAAAAGCAAGAAGAGCTTAAACAACCAAAGACCTTTAAAGTCTATCAAAAGGACAAAGATAAAGGTAAAGGTAAGGTAGGTTTTCCTCGGAACATAAAAGTAACAGATACCTTGCCCCCACCTTGTTCTGATACTCCATCGGTTGTAAATATTGATACACCACCAGTAACAGATAATGTTGAGAGTATGGAGACAACACATGAAGACACCAATCCTGATTTAGAGGTGTTGTATACCATGAATATTAACAAGAAAGAAGTCAACATTGTGGTTGATAAGGAAACAACTGAGAAGAGAGATGTGGCAACTGAGCCACCAGCATAAAACATTGTAGTTGAGACAAATGTTGAGGATACAGTTGGAAATGTTGAGATTGGGATTCATGCACATACTAAACAATCAACTGATCCCCTAGATATTGGAAAGATAGATATTACTGATGTACACACTGAAAAACCTACTGAGCAACCAGCTACTAATAAATCTATTGAGATACTGGTAGTAGACAGTTCAGAGGTACATACAGAAAAACCAGTAGAAAACACTGAGACACAATCAAAAAAACTGGCAGTGGAAAGCATAGAGAAACCGACAAAGGAACACATTGAAAAACCTGCAGAGAAAAAGGTTGTGGAAAAGGTTCAGATAGAGATAGTGCCACCAGCAATAGCTGAGAAACCCAAACCTTTGCTAGTAGAAATACAGACTCAAATTGACCTACCAGAGGTCAACATAAGCAAAGAGGTTACTCACACCGGTGGATTGCAGATCCTTAAGGCAGTTGGATAGTCATTTGGTTCCTCAACAGAATTCATACCAACAAATATAACAGAGTTATTACTGGATCCCATCAAGAAATTCATAGAGTGTAATGCATAGGCATATAAGGCAATTGATGACACCATACCAATTTTGAAATTGATTGCACCCAAGTTCAATGTAGAAAATAAAGATTCTTTGAGCCAATTAGACACATTGTCTAAGTACATAACCGACAACCTACTAACAATTGATCAGATCAATAAGGAGACTTTCAGTGAGAAAATAAATAAAGAGAAAGAAAAATTCTTTGAAGAACAAATAAACAGATGTAAGGAACATATTGACACATTATTACCGGCACTAGGCAAGACAATAATGGAATTTAAGGAACTGTATAGAGACACCTACAAAACTAATCTTCTGACAGTGGATATTGACAAGGAAATCAACAAAGTACAAAAAGAAATAAATAATATAGCTGACAATATCATTGGCTCATTAGAACCAATATGAGTTATAGAACAAGAGATAGCTGGATTTGAGGAGAAACTTGAGAAATTGGAGAAGGAGAAGGAAAGAATAAAATACAAGGCTAAGGAGCTCAAATGCAGACTAGGTCTGAAACTAGACATCCTCATCTCCTTGAGAAAAGAGATTTCAGAGGCTCTTGTTCCAGGACTTAAGACACCGGAAGAGAAAATGCACATACTCACTAGTACCATCCAAAGGATAGAAGCAACATTGAAGGATAGTTAGAGGTTCACTAACAGCTTTAATTTTGCATTAGCGGATCTATATCAGATTGTAACCCACCGCTTACAGGGATCCTGACAAGAACTACACTCAATTGACATTAATTGACAACCTTTGTCATTGATGCCAAAGGGGGAGTAGTAGAATGAGAAAAATGATTTGCAGAAGACATCATCTGCTCAGGGGGTTGTATTTAATTGTAAAATCTTTTGAAAGCCGACAAGGCGTATTGTAAATAAGACTCATAAATATGAGATCTTGTAGGATTATTTATGTATGAAATGTATTAGGAAGATGCGAACATGCGAATATTAAGGCAGATTTTGGAATAAGGTTTATGGAAGTTGTATGAGCTTAAATTGGTACTGAACCTGGCATAGTAGATGTTGAACCGAAGCAGTACATGATATTGGATTTGCATAATCCATTTTTGTAAGTCAGTGAGACTTCCCTTTTGTAATTAAGCAGCAAGCTTTAGGCAGTTGGCCTTCTTGCATGTGCAGGCCCCTATTGTAAGTAATATTCATTTATTGGCTAGTAAGTGAATATTGTGGGTCACAAATCCCACCGAGGTTTTTCCCACACTAGGTTTCCTCGTTAAAAATATTGTGTTATGGTGTGCTTTCTATGTTGTGGTTATTGATCTTATTTACTGCATTATTTCTGGTTTACCGGTACACTTTTTTGGAATGCAATTTGTTTAATAAGATTAGAAAATATGTTAACCGGCAAGATACTGATTCACCCCCCCCCTCTCAGTATCTTTGGGAATCCTAACACTAGGCAGTGACTCGGCTACAGAGTGGCGACCGACGTGGCAGGGGCTGATGTGGTGGTGAGGCCCATGTGGCAGAGGGGCCTAACAGAAGGCCAACCAGGGTCAGAGTTGGCTACCAATGGTGTTCACAAGGCCTGACTAGTAGGATCGACGGGGAGACTGGGGAAGCCAGGGTTGGTGCTGGCAGGTAGGGAGGCAACAATGGAGCAACATGGGTCGCTGGGAGGCGGCAATGGTGTCGGTGATAGGTACAGGGCTGGAGTAGTATAGAGTGTCGGTGGTGGGGCACAAACGTTGATGGTCACTCAACGGATGTCAAGGTGAGCTACAGGGCTGGAGCAGTACAGGGTGCCGGTGACGGGGCATAAACATCAGCGATCGCTCAACGGATGGTGAGGTGAGCGGTCGATGTTGAGCGCAAGGGCCAGAGTTGTCGGAAGCGGGCCAGAAACTGAGAAGTCTACAATGGGGGTGGGTACGACACGTATGTTGTCGGCCCTACAAAAAGCTACAGACAATAGGGTACAGATAGTGGCGGGGTTGTAAAACACCCAAAATAATTTAAAAAATTTAACTTTTTAAAAAAAAATTTAAATTCTTTTTCAAAAAAAACTTTTCCAACAAATGTTTTCTGCCGAAAATGATATGAATTTTTTTTGTAGAAAAATTTTTAAAAAAAATTGAATTTTTTTTTCGAAATCCGTACTGTACCGCCCAAATTGGGCAAAATTTTCCTCCAAGCCCTAAATTTCATTTTCACGAAAATAGGATGAATTTATACTCAAAATTCATGGAAATGGCCACCCGGATGCAATGGTGAGGTTGGATATGGTCTAGGACGCCTCCAAAAGGTGTTTCTCCTCATATTTACCTCTTGATGCCACAATAATGCCTCTCAAAGATGAATCAATGATGCTCTAATAACTCTGATAGCGTGTGATATTTTGACAAGATCAAGAGCTCAATGAAATGTACAAATAGAAAGACCAAATATAGGACAAGAATAAACTATATTCTTATCAATAGATAAATGATCAAAAGATCAATACTTGTTACATACAATGAATATGAGCCTGCTTATATAGACGAGGCTGTATGGATTTGTGAGCACACAAACATGACATGTGGCTCAATAAGAAACAAGGGTAGGTAGGAAATGGGTGTGGTAGGTAGGAGAAACAATAAAATATTTCACATGAGGTGGATCACCCACCAAAGGTTGAATTATCACTCCATAATAAGTGGATATGATAGAGTAGTAACAAGATCACACCATAAAAGGTGGAAATTCTCCTACACATACTATCCCAATGTGGCACAAACACCCAAGTGTCTCATACCCAAACTAATATGAAATGCATTTCCTAAGTAAACTTAACTAAGGTGTAATAATATCCAAGATGAATAATTATTTACACCAACACTATCTTATTCTACTAGGTTATGGACCGGTTTGTGTAACGTGTTGGTTGATGCTCCTGTTGCATCACCGATTTGATTTATTGTTTGGATTATGTTGTTTTGGTCTTAGGACGACTTGGTTTATCATTGGTTTGTGGGATTATGTAATAGATCTATTGTATTATCTTTTAGGTGGCCGACCTAATTGTTTAGCTCTTGGGCTGGTATAAATATGATGTGAGATCTCTTTGTAGATCATGGGTTTTATTGGATATAGGATTATCTATGTGCGAATAATGTTGTAATCATATGTAGAGGTTTTTGTCGATCATAGGTGATCGAATTGGGTTTGTGAAAGAGGTTTAAGACCTCCGGTATTGAGCTTAACTAGAACTGTGCTCAGGCATAGGAGATGTTATTCTTGCAGTTCATTCTTATTTCTAGATTGTAGTCTGGATTTCTTTGTAGTCGGTGAGGCTCCTTTTGTGATGAGAAGCATGCTCTAGGTAGTGTGCCTTCCTGTATGTGCAGGCCCCTCTTATTGTAATCACATACTTACTATAGAAGTATTATTTGACTATGGGTAGACTTCCCACCATGGTTTTTCCCTTTACCAGGTTTTCCACGTACAAATATTAGTGTCATGTGTTATGGATGGTTGGTAAATTATTTTGCAATTTATGTTTATGTTTAACTATTATATCTATTATTCCAGTATTTGATTTATGCATTTCATTAAAAGGTTATGCGAGCTTAAAGTTTTATAATTTGTTGACAACTGATTCACCCCCCCTCTTAGTTGTCCACTGGTTATCCTAACAATGATATCATTTTACACCAAGCATAATGGAATGGGAAATTTGAAGCCCAAATTCAAGTCATTGCACGACAAGGGTTTCATCCAATTTTATCATTTTCTAGTGTTCAATGAACCTAAATGGGTAAGATACATCTTGAGTCAAATCCATGATGATTTTTTATGGTTGGATAGACCTCACAAAATCTCAAAGAAATCCATTCAAGCAATTACTTGTTTGAATGCAACCGATGAGATCCCTGATCTGATAAAAGTTTAAAACATTATAGTGATAGTGATTATTGGATCCCAATATGACAACCGATCGATGACAATTAGTGATATAAATTGAGCATGATGTGAGATTTGCCTCAATGGTGATAGATATAAAGTGTGTGGGGGAAAAAAAGTGAGACTAGGTTAATCATGCCCTAATCCTACCTTTCGACACACATTACGGAATACGAAAGAGCCTAGAGATATCGCACAATTGGCTACTTCTTTTGGTGAAAGAGAGAGCCATGGGATATCTATTAGGATTTCTATTCCCTTGTTGAAATTGTAAGATCAAGTAACGCAAGTTCAAACCCTAATCTCAAAATGCAAGTATGAACTAATAACAAGATTGCAGAATTGAGATTAAACAATGAACAGCTGTAAGTGTAAGGATAAAATAAGAATGCAGATATGTACCCGGAGTCGAAATCGGACTGAAAATGTTCGGGATGGGGGTGCGGGCGCCACTGTCCTGAAAACTGCACCGGAAACCACTGTTCTGCACCCTGAAACACTGGCGGAAAGTCGTCGGAAAGCTGTCTATCCGGAGGACCAGGGCGCCCAACGCCTCTGTCCCAAGGACTAGGGCGCCCAGCACCCCTGTCCTGGTCTTCTGAGCTACAATTTCACACAGGGTTCTGCCTCAGCCTTCTCTCTCCGGATCTGTGTCCCACAGCGTCGTCCGAATCCCGAAACCTGCAATAATATCTGAAAAGGGGGAGGGGCGGCTATATAGGGTTTTGCCTTAGTCAAACCCCCGCTTCGTTGATTTCCACCTCCACGAATAGCCAAGTTGTTTTGTAAAATGTATTGTGTGTGCAGACCTAGTGTGTGTGCAAGGTCCAAAATGCAAGAAAGCAAACTAGAGCAACCTAGAAAGTAAACCCTAATTGCTTGTAAATGATAATGTAAATGCTCTAAATCAAGATGCAATGTGATCTAAAGCATGAATAAATGATGTATCAAAGCTTATGCAAAGACATGAAAACAATACGAAATCATACCCAACCCTCGAGGGAGGAGTACGAGCCAATCTTCAGTCGGTAATCTCTTATTGTTCTCCAATGTCTTCCAAGCCCTAAGTGGATGAATGAATTTGATAGATGCTTGATAAAATGATGTTGAGTGTTGTTGAAGTCCTCAAAGATCTGTTCTTTCGCTGCATATGAAGTTCCTGAAAACAAAAATCCCCTCCCTTCAAATGAGGAAAGAGAGCTCTTATGTATGAAACCCTAGGTCGTAAATTCGTATTTTGGCCGACCTAGAGATTGAATATCCCGCCAATTATTGGGGTTAAGATTTATTTTATGATTGGATCGTGCTCCCAAAATTTCGGGAAAAATGTCCGGGACCATGTTGCCCGGGCGCCATGGTCCCGACAACTTTTCACCAAATTTTCAGGGCCGTCGGATATGATGATTTTAGAGAGAATCCCAAAGTTACAGGTGATTTCGAGATGTTTAGACCCCGAAACCAACCCCCCCAAGTTCGAAATAGGACTTAATTAGGGTTTTTGATTAAGTGGTGTATTGGAAGAATAAAATGCGAAGGGCACGCTTTAGTGAAAGGGCCTAACTTTATGATGTAGAAAATGATGAAATAGGGCCTTAGACCTAATTAATTTGATTAATTAAGTGCTTAAGGAGAAATGCAATGTAGAATGCAAAATGCACTAAGGCGGGTGCTAAACTAGGTGCGAAATTGTACCACCCTAGCGAGTGCGTATAATTTACGACGCTACATTTAGCCCCCACTTTAGCGGTCATATGAGTACTACATGCATATGCAAGCTAAAGTACAGAAAAGTAAACATTATTTGAAAAAGGATATATCCATAAGTCGTCGGACGAAGCCCCCAGCGGTATCTGTAGTACACAGTTAGGAACCGCACCCTACAAAATAAACGTTAGATCACAAAATCACCTAATGCTTACTAGGGAATGTGATGAAATCTGTGAGTAGCTATATGCCCCCCGTGTTTCGACTTGCTTATTTAGGGAGGTGAAACAGGGTAGCATGTTTACTTGCGACAAATTGTGTAAGAGAGCGTTGATGAGGAGTGTTCACTAAATAGGCTTCATCAGAGCACTTTTTGGAACATCCTGAGAGTAGGAGAAGGAAAGTACGATTCCAACGCAACAAACGGCTCGAAAATCGCATCTCCCAAACTCAAGTTATGATAAAATGAATGATAGAAGAAAAATTAGGGTTTCAAGAAGTAAGAATAAACAAACGAGAGTATATACTTCGAAAGTGACACTTGTATTCGTCACTTTGTCGATTTCAGGATACTATTCAGTGCAGCGGAGCCCACCTAGCCATCACCATGCCTTCACGATGAACGGAGCATCCCACGAGGATCGAGATCCTGTGCCAGGCCGTGATCGACGATGAGCCACTGGATGAGGTGAGTTGACTGAATGTTTGACTTTTGATTTTTCGGATGTTTGACTTTTCCGGGATCAAATGCGGACCTTGAATGCCGACCGGGGCCCACCTAGGGCGCCATGGTCCCTGAGGGGCGCCCTGGTCCCCCCAGGGCGCCATGGTCCCTGACAGGGGCACCATGGTCCCTGCAGGGCGCCATGGTCCCCTCAGGGCGCCATGGTCCCTGACAGGGCGCCATGGTCCCCATCAGGGCGCCATGGTCCCCAATCAGGGCCTGGCGAGGGGTTACAAGGCGAGCATACAATGTACGACAATTTGCATTTGCGATTTCGATGATTGAGTACTGATTATGGTCATGTTTTCGTTTTGCAGGGTCTCCCGTACATGAGAGAGCATACAGCGGGACACATTCTTCGCACTTTGCGAGATCAGATTCCATGGCTGACTTAGTCAGAGAGAGACACCCTATCGATAGTAGGATTGTGGTACGTGATTCTTATGCCGGCCATTCGATTTCATCCTGCGATGCTGATGGCACTGATGGAGAGATGGGATCCTGACACCTCTACCTTTCACCTTCCGGTAGGAGAGCTGGCGGTCACACTCGAGGATGTGTACTGTATATTGCGTCTTCCTATTAGAGGAGCGACAGTCACATACACGACTGATCGGGTAGCGGAGGATCATCAGAGGGAGCAGATGTATTGCATAGGGAGAGTCATGCCGAGCGAGACGAGAGGTCGTATCATGGTCAGCTGGCTCTTACATCCTACAAGGGAGATACCTCTTCTGAGACGCCTCATGATAGCCATCATAGCACTAGCTGTCTGCCCTAATGGGCGAGGGACACACATGCACGGGGGCCTCACATGGTGTATCAGAGCGATGGAGAGACACAGGAGAGTGTATGCCTGGGGTCGGAGTATGCTTGCGCATCTCTATCACGACCTGGAAGAGTATGTATTCGGACAGGGTTGTAGTTTGATGACATGCACACTTCTGCAGGTGTGGATCTTAGAGCACGTCACATGCACCAGGCCCGTCGGCTTTCCACTGAGTATAGCGAGCGAGCGACCTAGGGTGTTCGCTTATCCACTGACCAGCGAGTGGAGATTTGGAGATTTGTTATATTGGAGAGTGATTATTGACAGACTGACATCCAAGGTGATAGTGTGGAGACCTTACCTACTGATGCACAGATGGGATGGGATGGAGAGACAGTTAGCATGTCTACAGAGGAACCGCCTACTGCGAGGATGATATGCACACATCATAGTCCCTTTCTACTTTGATCGAGTACGGAGGCAGTTCGGACTAGAGCAGTGTGTTCCAGCCGATGTGCCCATCTATACTCGACACTCACGGGTCCTTCCCAGACCTAGAGCAGTAGCGAGACTGACGGTAGATGATATCGAGATGACAGACTTAGAGGGATCAGATCAGGATGTAGTCACTGACTATTCTGCAGAGCCTGGAGCATAGCGCAGATATGTTTCATGGTTCATGAGATCATATCCAGGTCCTATCTTTCCACCAGATCATCCGACAGGCTATCTAGGCCCATGGAGACATGGAGACCGAGACAAGGATGAGGGATCCAGGTCAGAGGAGGGAGAGGATCATGAGGAGGCGGAAGATCCTGATCCACCTATAGGCGATCAGCCCAGTGACGAGGATGCAGATAGAGAGGAGGACGAGGAGGATGCAGGTGATGACGCGGATGAGGATGAGGATGATGAGGATGATGAGGAGGAGGATAGAGATGATGAGGAGGAGTCAGATGTAGCTCCCCACCATTCAGGAGATGATACCATAGCTCTGGATCCACCTCTTATTCCCCAACAGGGGGAACAGGAGGCGATACGGAGACCTGTCACCAGTACCGTCCAGCCTACACCCATCATGGATAGAGTATATGAGCGAGGGGAGCCTAGCGGTTCTCAGTCACAGATACTACCATATCATGATCCCTACTGGCGCGAGGGAGATCCAGGTATAGTAGGTTTATATTGATTGATTAATGTTTTGATGATAAAGAATGGTACTAATAAAGATCTGTTCTACTGCCACAGCTAATGTGCAGGAATGGCGTTCCTTGATTCAGCAGGCAATGACAGACATTTCCATGATAGCACAGATCCCCAGTTCCTCACAGATTGCCTATAGGCCTCAGGGGAACGCAGGTCGGCATGAGAATTTGTTTTTCCCATTCCGAGTACAGGTAGATATATGGAGGGAGAGAGAGAGAGTCCTATCAGAGGACCTCCAGCAAGCGCGGCAGAGAGAGAGAGTCCTATCAGAGGACCTCCAGCAGGCGCGACAGAGAGAGAGAGAGTCCTATCAGAGGACCTCCAGCAGGTGCAGCGGGACCTAGTAGCGGCTCAGACCGAAGCTACCACCTATCGTGCGATCCTTATGGATAGGGATCGTAGGAGTTCCTCTTGGAGTCACTCATGATCTGTATCACGCTATACACCCATGGGTCCACCTCCACGGCCAGATCAGGAGGGAGCATCCAGTCGACACTCTCGAGCCACTAGCCCTAGAGATAGGAGATGATTGTATGATGTAGGAGAGGTCACATTTTGGATATACAGTGACCTATGTTTGTATACGATTCACACATATATATATATGTATATATACATGCTTCTCTTTTGTCTCAAATGTGTTATCTCTAATGCTTCAAACAATGTATGTTTTGTTTTGATTAAATCTAATACATTTGGTAAATGTACATGTATGTTCAGAATTTAATTTCTATGTGATTGATTTCTCAATGCTCCATGATTAAATTTATACATGTGTGACTTAATTAAAATATTTAATCAAGTACAACATTGATGATAAGGAAGAAATATGCATTAAGTCTAAGAATCATATAACTAATGTGATTTAATTTTGAACTTAAACACAACATGATACGATTCTACTTAACACACATAAAGACACTGTATAATATGCTAGCATAATGGAAATGTAAATCTTTCACAATTTACATAAATGAATTCAAGACAAACTATAAAGTAAGAAGGCACGCTTGTTAGGAACGAAGCAATATAGATTAAACAATATAACATTTAATTCTATTTTGCTTTAATTAAGAAACACTAACATATTATCCAATGTTGAAGATAGATAAGAAATGAAGAATTTAAGCATAATATCTACGCAAGTGCATAGCATTGATAGGTTCTTTAAGAGGCGTACCGTCTACATCCGCTATTTTGTAAGCACCTGATCCATAATCCTCAATAACGATATATGGTCCAAGCCAATTAGGACTAAATTTTCCCTTTTCGGCCGGCAAGGCATTCACATTGCGCTGATTCTCATAAAGGACTAAATCACCTACTGAGAAGGAACGTTGAATAACCTTATCATTATAGCTTCGCTGTAGAGTTTTGTGATACGCTTGGATATGCTCAAGAGCGTTTATACGCTGTTCATCAAGCATCTCAAGCTGTTGAAGTCGTTGTTCTCTATAAGAGTCATCATCTATTATACCTTTAAGAGAAACCCTAAGTGATGGAATTTCTAACTCTAAGGGCATAATAGCGTCAGCACCATAAACAAGATTATAAGGAGTAGTTCCCGTAGCAATTCGTACACTCGTTCGGTAGGCCCAAAGAGCGTAGATTAGCTGGTTACTCCAATCCTTACCATGCCCATTTATGGTTTTACGAAGAATTTGCTCAATTATCTTATTGGATGATTCGGCTTGACCATTTGACTGAGGGTAATACGGTGTAGAAAATCGATGTTTGTTATGATACTTCTCGAGGAATTTCTTCACGTCCTTGTTCTTAAACGAAGTTCCATTATCTGAGATAATAGTGGAAGGTATCCCAAATCGAGAAATAATGTTTTCTAGGAGAAATTGACAAATCACTTTAGCAATAGTAGAGCGGAGAGGAATAGCTTCTACCCACTTCGTAAAGTAATCCGTTGCAGTTATAATGAAGGTGTGTCCTTGAGATGAAGGAGGAGAGATTTTTCCAATAAGATCCAAACCCCATGCGGAGAAGGGCCAAGAAGCTACTTGAGAGCGGAGTTCTTGGGCAGGAGCATGAATCAGGTTATTGTGTTGTTGACATTGATGACATTTTTTAACAAATGAAAAGGAATCCTTCTGCATAGTTTGCCAATAGTATCCCATACGAAGCAGCCTATGAACCAGGGATTTACCCCCAAAGTGCCCCCCACAGGCACCCAAATGTGCCTCTTCAAGGGCAATAGGGATTTCCGACTTGTTAAGACAACGAAGGAGAAGACCATCATAACCCCTTCGATAAAGGACATTAGAAAGGATGATATATCTAGCGGACAACTTGCGGATTCTAGCCCTAGTGTTCCTATTAGCAGAATCAGGGAAGGTACCATCGGTCAAATATCTTACAATATGCGAGAACGATTCATCTGAGTCTACAAAGTCACAACATGTTACCAAGCTAGAATCATCTTCAATAGCTGGAGAAATAAGATTGTGAATAACGAAGTTAAGATCGACCATAGGGTCCTCAAAAGATACTAACGAAGCCACAAATGCCATCGCATCCGCATGTCGATTATCTTTTCGAGGAACAGGTTCCATGGTATAAGAATCAAAATTTTGTAATAAAGAGATAGCTAGGTCTTTATATTGTGATAATTTGTCCTGTTTTGCTTGATATATTCCTGTTACTTGTCTTATAATCAATTGCGAATCTCCATAGATATGTATGTGTTTTATATTAAGAGCTAAGGCTGCTTTTATTCCTGCTATAAGAGCCTCATACTCAGCAATGTTATTGGTACACAAGAAATTTAGATGACATGACAAGGGAATAGGTTTCTTTGTAGGAGAAACCAGAACAACACCTGCCCCCAATCCCGTATGACACTTAGAGCCATCAAAGTATAACTCCCAAGTTTCATCTTTCTCTATAGAAAGAATGAAGTCATCAGGAAAGGATTCAGGGTTAGGGAATGAAAAAGGTGAAGGGGCCTCAACTAAGTGATCGGTCAACGCTTGTCCTTTAATTGCTCTTTGTGAAACAAATTTAAGGTCAAATTCAGTTAACATCATAACCCACTTAGCGAGACGTCCTGATAAATCAGTTTTAGAGAAAAGATGCTTCAACGGATCAAACTTAACCATGACGTGGACTTCTGAATTTAAAAGATAATGTCTCAATTTTTGAGTCGCAAACACCACGGCCAAGCATTGTCTTTCTGTCATAGAATATCGGGTCTCATAATCGAGTAAAGTATGACTTATGTAATACACCGGACACTCCTTACCATCTTTATCATGTTGTGCTAACAATGCTGCGAGAGCATGAGAAGAAGCAGCTGTATACAGGATAAAGGGTTTAGAAGGTTCAGCAGGTTGAAGAATAGGAGGACTAGCCAAATACACTTTTAAATCTTCAAATGCTTGCTGACAATCCTCATTCCACTGAAAAGTGATATCCTTTTTAAGAAGTTGAGTAAAAGGAAAGGTACGATCCGCAAGCTAAGACACAAACCTACGAATAGCTTGAATCTTTCCTTGTAAGCTTTTAAGTTGAGATACATTTCAAGGAGGTGGCATGTTAACAATAGCATCTATTTTCTTAGTATCCACCTCAATCCCACGATGCGAAACTATAAATCCTAATAGTTTTCCACTATCCACACCAAAAACACATTTTCGGGGATTCAAGCGCATGTGATATTTATGAATTCTTTCAAAAATTTGTCGAAGAATTTTAACATGATCCATGCGAAGAAAAGATTTGGCCAGAATATCATCAACATAATCTTCTAAAATCTTATGCATATAATCATGAAAGATAAGGGTCATCGCTCGCTAATAAGTTGCACCGGCGTTTTTAAGTCCAAAAGGCATCATTATCCAACAAAACGTACCCCAAGGAGTGGTAAAAGCGGTTTTGAATTGATCTTGAGGGTTAATGAAAATTTGATTGTAGCCTGAAAAACCATCCATGAAGGATAAGAGGGCATGTCCTGCCGTAGAATCAACTATCATGTCAATGTTTGGAAGAGGGAAATCATCTTTTAAAGAAGCCTTATTTAGATCTCGAAAGTCATTACACATTCTTATTTTGTTATCTGGTTTAGCCACAACGACAATGTTTGAAATCCACGGGGAATAGTCAATAGGGCGGATAAATCCAGCCTCCAATAATTTTTCAATCTCAGCTTTAACAAGCAGAGCTATCTTAGGATTCATTTTTCGAATCTTTTGTTTCATGGGCTTAGCATCAGGAACTAAGACAATATTATGAGTAACGATCTTAGGATCTATACCAGGCATGTCAGAATATGCCCAAGCAAAGATCTCAGGGAATTCATACAATAGTTCTTCATATTGTTTCTGTTCCTCTTCATCCAAACATTTTCCAATTTTAATGACTTTCTCTTTATTGCAAGGATCCATCTTAATATCAGTGGTGTCACTTATGAGGAGATTACTTTGTTGAGGAGTATCCTTTAACTGAGGTAATTCTTTCACAATCTCGTCATTATCAATCTCTTTTCCAAAATAGGCTTTAGTGTTCAAACAATAAGGGAGTCCCCTATTGTGATGATAACGAGGAAGAGTGTCATAGGCTCCCAAGAACTCAGCTAAAGCATCGTCGGTAGGGAAGATATCTAGAGCACAATCACCCGAAGAATCCTCATCAATATACTCAGGGTGTTGTATTGATAAAGATGTAGAGATAGCATTAACACTAATGCATGGTCTTTTAGAGGCTTTAGTACGTCTGCAGGGATTATAACCAAGTCCAAAGGCATAATGTTGAAAATTAGTCTCTAGAGGAACTCTTATCCCTTGTTCATTAGCACCACAGCCTTTTCCATGATACCCATGCTTAGCGAAAATGCGAAAACCACGACCATAATGATTAGCCATTTCAGGAAGAGAAGGTGGTTTTTCATAAGACAAAGAATCAAACTCTTCATAATTATAGATGTGAGGAGAAGAAGTTTGAGAAGCGGCCACAAAATTATTACTCATAGCTTCAGGTAAGGTTGATTGACTTTTAGCTTCTTCTTTCTTTTCAACTTTATGATTTTCAGCTTCTTCCTTCTTTCCAACTTTAATTTCTCTAGAAGGAACCTTATATTCACCTACAAAGGTAGGGTTAAAATCAAGAGATCCCCAATCATCTTCTGTGAGATCCTTCTCAGGATCAAAATCCTTTTTATGTGTAGTTTCAAGTCGAGAAGGATTTTCTTCAGGAGTTCCAGATTCATCCAAAGGATTTTGATCATCGGAAAGCGAAGACTCATCGATAGGTTTCTTGTTTAAAGAGTCATCACTAGACGAGGATGGCTTAGAAGAATCTCCTTTGGAATTAGATGTTTGTAGACAAGCTTGAAAATTAGTATCTCCCATCAAAGTATATGTCTTATTGTTATAAATGAATTTAACTTGTCTATGCAATGTAGAGGGGACAACTTGCATGCTGTGAATCCAAGGCCTCCCTATAGCAAGTTATATGTTAAATTTCCTGGCATAACATGGATAGGAGTAGGCAAAGTAACAGGTCCTACTGTGAGAGGTAAGGTGATGATACCCAATGAAGTCTTAGCCACATTATCAAAGCCACGAATGGAATGAGAGTCAGGCTCCATAAGAGAAGTATCCACATTCATCTTATGCAATAGATTGATGCTACACACATTAAGGCCAGAGCCATTATCTACTAGTGTTCGTCTTATAGCAGTGTCTTTCATGACAACCACAATCATCAAGGGATCATATTGTTGTTGGACTTCACCAGTAGGCAACTCATCTTGCGTAAACACAATTTGAGGTTTAGGATTCATCACGGAGTTAACAAAAGATGCTATATTACTAGATGTATTCGGTGGAGGAACATTCAAATCTTTCAAGGCATCTTGTAACATTCCATGATAAGCGGAAGAAGTTTGAATCAAATCCCAAAGGGATATCTTAGCAGGGGTAGCTTTGAGTTGTTCTATGAGATCATATTCCTTACCCATAACTTGCGAAATACAGGGAGCTTGAGGAAGAATTGGTTGAGAATTAGGAAGAGAGACTGGAATAACAGGAGGAGGATTAGGTTGCCTATTATTTCTGGTATGATAGGTATGGGCAACCGCATGATAACTCTCTCTAGTTATTTGCTTAGCATAATTGTAAGGACTTATAGGTTTTCTTCCTTGTACGGTGATGATTGGTTTATTCGGAGTACAAAAGGAATCATGATCATACCTTCCTTGGACAGTAAGGAGAGGAGTTTTAGGAATTTGAAAGGTGGGGGAAGGATAAGCACCTTGGACTTCAAAGAGAGGCTTGTTATATTCATTCAAATTTATCATGTTAACCAATTTAGAAGTCTTGTTTTTGTTTAAAGGTTTCGACCAAGCCACAAAGTCATCAAGAGCATCATCCAACAAAGCATGATCATATCGATTAAAAGGTTTGTCTTTTGATTCAAAAGGAGACATCTCCTCATAGAGGGGATTATTGAAAACAACCATGTTACCAGATTCAGGGGAAGAGTGGATAGGAATGTATCCTTGAGAGGAATCATTCGACTTATCTTTCTCATCACACCTAAATGGCATAGTAACAAGGTTTATGAGTTTTTGGTAAAATGAAGGTTTAGCATCCTTAGGGTTTAAAAACTCATCTAAAGCTTCATCTAATTCATCTTGGCTATACTCATAATAATCATCAAATGCATGAACATTTTGCAAATAGAAATCTGACATTTTGAAAAGATTGCATAAAATTTAAACACACAATGCAAAGAAACACAAGTTTTCTCTCTTTTCTTTTTTTTTTCTTTTTTCTCTTTTAATGAAATGAAATGAAAACGCACTAAATCTAGATCTAGATCTAATAAATGTAATGCAAGAGGAAGCAATGATAGATTCACGTCGGGTTCACCAAAATGTGTGGGGGAAAAAAAGCGAAACTAGGTTAATCATGCCCTAATCCTACCTTTCGACACACATTACGGAATACGAAAGAGCCTAGAGATATCGCACAATTGGCTACTTCTTTTGGTGAAAGAGAGAGCCATGGGATATCTATTAGGATTTCTATTCCCTTGTTGAAATTGTAAGATCAAGTAACGCAAGTTCAAACCCTAATCTCAAAATGCAAGTATGAACTAATAACAAGATTGCAGAATTGAGATTAAACAATGAACAGCTGTAAGTGTAAGGATAAAATAAGAATGCAGATATGTACCCGGAGTCGAAATCGGACTGAAAATGTTCGGGACGGGGGCGCGGGCGCCACTGTCCTGAAAACTGCACCGGAAACCACTGTTCTGCACCCTGAAACACTGTCGGAAAGTCGTCGGAAAGCTGTCTGTCCGGAGGACCAGGGCGCCCAATGCCTCTGTCCCAGGGACCAGGGTGCCCAGCGCCCCTGTCCTGGCAGGACCAAGGCACCCAGCGCCCCTGTCCTGGTCTTCTGAGCTGCAATTTCACACAAGGTTCTGCCTCAGCCTTCTCTCTCCAGATCTGTGTCCCGCGGCGTCGTCCGAATCCCGAAACCTGCAATAATATCTGAAAAGGGGGAGGGGCGGCTATATAGGGTTTTGCCTTATTCAAGCCCCCGCTTCGGTGATTTCCACCTTCACGAATAGCCAAGTTGTTTTGTAAAATGTATTGTGTGTGCAGACCTAGTGTGTGTGCAAGGTCCAAAATGCAAGAAAGCAAACTAGAGCAACCTAGAAAGTAAACCCTAATTGCTTGTAAATGATAATGTAAATGCTCTAAATCAAGATGCAATGTGATCTAAAGCATGAATAAATGATGTATCAAAGCTTATGCAAAGACATGAAAACAATACGAAATCATACCCAACCCTCGAGGGAGGAGTACGAGCCAATCTTCAGTCGGTAATCTCTTATTGTTCTCCAATGTCTTCCAAGCCCTAAGTGGATGAATGAATTTGATAGATGCTTGATAAAATGATGTTGAGTGTTGTTGAAGTCCTCAAAGATCTGTTCTTTCGCTGCATATGAAGTTCCTGAAAACAAAAATCCCCTCCCTTCAAATGAGGAAAGAGAGCTCTTATGTATGAAACCCTAGGTCGTAAATTCGTATTTTGGCCGACCTAGAGATTGAATATCCCACCAATTTCTTGGGGTTAAGCTTTATTTTATGATTGGATCATGCTCCCAAAATTTTGGGAAAAATGTCCGGGACCATGTTGCACGGGCGCCATGGTCTCGACAACTTTTCACCAAATTTTCAGGGCCGTCGGATATGATGATTTTAGAGAGAATCCCGAAGTTACAGGTGATTTCGAGATGTTTAGACCCCGAAACCAACCCCCCCAAGTTCGAAATAGGACTTAATTAGGGTTTTTGATTAAGTGGTGTATTGGAAGAATAAAATGCGAAGGGCACGCTTTAGTGAAAGGGCCCAACTTTATGATGTAGAAAATGATGAAATAGGGCCTTAGACCTAATTAATTTGATTAATTAAGTGCTTAAGGAGAAATGCAATGTAGAATGCAAAATGCACTAAGGCGGGTGCTAAACTAGGTGCGAAATTGTACCACCCTAGCGAGTGCGTATAATTTACGACGCTACATAAAGTATACCAGTCAAGCAAACAAAAATTAGTATCCAATACTGTCATATTTGTCACTTATCAAATGCTTAAGGAGGAAAAGGAGTATGATCTCTGTGGAGTGCTTCTCAATGAGCTATTGAGCAATCTAAAGAAGATAAAGCAAGATAAGAAACATTTATTCAAATTTGGTTCTCTGATTGTCAGTTTAGCACTGTATTTCTTGAATGAAATCCCCAAAATTGGAAAGGTTTAATGGGCTTATGATAAATCGGTGGCAGTCCAAATCAAGGAAGGTTTGCATGGATTGGGTGATATTGTAGCATAGAAATCTTCTTTGTGGGGATATTTCAAATCATTTCAGGCAATGATGCAAAGAAGAGAAAGGATCCCTAAGGATATTATTGAGAAATATGAGAAAACAATTTTTCTTTATGGTTGACAAGGATCAATGTCATATGGAGGAAGTTGAGGCTAAAACTGTTTGGATCATGCCCATGGGGTATGAGGTGGATGCAAATACACTTGATGGATATGCTCAACACCTGTTGAGTCAGCCTGTAGATGAGAAAGAAGAAAGATTTAGTACATACAAAGAGAAGGATCTTGACTTGCACAAGAAATTTACTGAACTGGCAAGGAAGAGAAAAGTAAGAAAAAAAATTGAGGAGCTTGCAGAGAAAATGGGATTATCAAAGGAGGTTGTGCAAAGGGCTAGAGAGAAAAACATACTAAAGGGGGAAGACATGGAAAAGCCTAAGATATCAAAACCAGTCTCCACTCCTCCAAAGCAATCAAAGCCAAGGCAATCCTAGTCTACACCTACCTCCAGTTCTCAAAAGCTTGTTCCTCCACCCAAGCCACAAACAACATAAACTAGTGGAGTAGAGATGAGAAAGAAAGAGAAGCCAACAAGAAAATATGTAGTTGCAGAGGAAGAAATCAAGTCTGATGAAGAGGTTAGAGAAGTAAAGAAGACAACTACTTATGCTAGAGTAGTAAAGAAGCCACAATTCGGTGGAGCCCAACCATCAAAGAAGCCAAGAGCTGAAACTGAGCCATCCGAAAGAGCCAAAGAGAGAAAGAAGAAGAAGTCAAAATTGGATGAAGCTCTTGAATCTAGCAAAGTAGAAGGTACATATGCAGTTGTGCCCCCAATGACCTTGAAATAAATAATTGATGAAGTGCTTAAAGATGGTAATTTGAAGAATGTGCCTATATACTATGAAGATTTTGATGTTAAAGTTAGAGGGCTATAGAAGAAGCAGTTGTTCAGTAAATGGATGTCTACAGCAAAGCATTAATAGAATTATCATCCATGATACCCAAAAGCCTGTATGGAATTTTGGATGCAAGGAGGCATACAACAAGTTTAGAGGATGAAAAAATAAAGGAGTATGTATTAGTAAACTTATCCTCTATCATTTCTAAAGAGGAAGTTATTAGATTGTTAAATCTTGCAAAGGAGAGATTCTGAAGAAAGAAGAGGGTCAATAAACTTATGCTTGGGAAAATAGATGAGGTGACTAGAGAGACTAAGACAATTTTGAGATAATTCTTGATAGATCACAAAATTGATGTCAATCTGGCACATGATGACACTTAATCGCAAAAAAATCACAAGATACATCTATTCCAGAAGTGCATGCAACCATTTCTGATAAGAAGGAAGATCAATCATCTGAGAAGGCCACTCCAAAAAGGCAATCGAATGAACAGACCACAACTGTATTTGACAATCCTGACGTCAATGACTCCAGTGAAGCTGAGCAAGATCCTCCGGTAATAGAAGTTGTTTCACAAAAGGCAATTGAGGAGGAAGTTGATGGGGAAAAGGGAGAAGATGATGGTGAGGAAGGTGAGAAGGATGCAAGTGCAGAGGTAGAAGGAAAGGAGAAAGGAGAGGAGAAGCAAGATCAAGGTCTAGTGACAGTGGCAAGAGACACTGTTGTTGTCAAAGATAAACATATTGCTACTGATTTAGATGATTTTGGTCAAGGGCCTATTGATCTATGTTTCTTATCTCTGATTCAAAAATTAAAGTTGGTAACTCTCGCACAAGAAAAATCTAGTGAGGACTTGCTTAAGTCCCATATCGCAGATAAAGAGGTAATAACATTGTTAGGAGATGTATTAGAGAAAAATTTTCCATATTTCAAACCAGACACAGCTAACCCCTCTAGTAAGCATAAGAGTATGTTGAATGTTGTAGAATCTCATTTTGAATCTTTGGAGAAGGCAACAATTATTAGAGTTTTGAATCAATTTAATGCCATGCGATTGAAAACATTTTTGAAGATGATTGAGGATGATAGAGTAAGCTTAGTAACTGCACTGAAGGGTATTCAAGATGCATTAGATGAAGGTGGTCATATATACAAGTCATGTCTAATTTTGCCTAAGTTAACTCTAGACATTCACAATAAAATAAGAGAATGTGAAGGGCAGCTTTCTAGCATATCTCAGTCAAATGCACCCTAGTCAATCCTGACTAGCAGTTTTGAACCACAAGTTTTGAGTATTTTGAATAAGATTAAGAGTCTAAATCAGGACAAGGACATAATGTTGTGTAGAGTAGGTGAAGTAAGGAGTCTTATCACTCCCCACATAGATTCTCTGATGAGTAGCATGCAATATGCTAAGGATGCTCTAAATAAGAGTGTTTCGACAGATCGACAGGGAGAAGAGATGTACGCTTATCTATCTAGTGGGATGATCAACATTTTTGAGATTCAAAAGAAGGCATGGGATAATCATTTGTTGTCCCTTAGGACAATTTTTATTGTATATAAGTTTTGGCGGATTCCTATCTTTGGTATTGTTGTCAAAGGGGGAGAGAGAAAAGTGAAAAATGGTGTAAATCCTTAGGGAGAGCTTGTAGATTCTTGGTGAGTTTAAAGAGTTTTTGCAGTCTTGAGTGTACAGTTCATTTTTCATAGTGTTGCCATCAATGCCAAAGGGGGAGATTTTTGGCAAGAGACACTATTTCAGTGAAGATCGATGCTTAGGAGTTGTCATTGATGGCAACCTAGTTCAGAAACATCATCCGGTGTACATAGATTCAATTTACCGGAAATCATTTTGTTCACAAGGCATAAGTCTGGAAGGTGAAACACAGTAACCAGTAGAACATGAGATCATTGTGCACATCTTGATTTTGGTGGTGTAATTTTGGTTGTGGTGATAAATGCATATGATTCAAGGTTCAAGGCAGATTATCTTGTGATACTGATATCCAGTGTTGATTAATGAGCAAGATTAAAGGTCGGGTATTCAGTAATTTATTTAGTATAGAGACATTCTCGTGTAACGTGTGATGCAGAATTGTTGGGTTGATTTAGGTGATTGGTTTCATGTTCAAGGAGTTTGGGCTGACTTGTATGAATCTTGTTATCATTACTTTTGAGTCTGCATATGGATTTGTGGGTGGATTGAGCCGACCTAACATTACACATTTCATGTTGTGTGTTATGCGGTTTTTGTGAAGCCGACATGTTTGAGATCTTATTAGGTTGTGTGGATATAAAATGTTGATCTAGATGATCATTTTATGGATGATGTATCTGAATTTAGATGTGTCGTATGTAAATGAGCATCAAAATGTAGAATTGGTGCTCCGGTAGATGACTGTGCAGTAGAACAGGGCAGAAAGGTAGAGCAACATTTGACAATTAGATTATGCTTAACCAGAACTGAACTTTAGCATATGTAGATTCTATATTCATGTTCAGACATTGTAATTACTATTGTATCTCATTTGTAAGAAAATGAGTCCTTTGGGGTTGTTTCCCTCTTATGTAATTAAGTAGTGAGCTCGAGGCAATGTTCCTGAATGCAAGTGCATTCCCCTTATGTAATATTATCATATTTTTTACCATAGTATAATAATATCATGGGTTCAAATCCCATCGCGGTTTTTCCCTTTTTGAGTTTCCACGTAAAAATCTTGGTGTTATGGTTGTGTGGTTGAATGCTTTATATTTTTGCACTGGTCTTTCAGTATTATGTATTTGGTCGTTTAAGAATCAACTTAATGAGTTTGTAGATTGTAAAACACCGATTCACCCCCCTCTTAGTGTTCATTGATTCCAACAGAAATGTTAGGGGTCTGGTGGCCCCTGAAAAATGTCGGATGGTGAAGCAACATCTAGAAAAAGAATCTTGGGATATAGTATTGTTTCAAGAGACAAAATGTAGTATAGTGGAAAGAGATAAATTTCTCAACCATTGCAGGAATTGGATAGGAACTTTTCAAGCTATGGAAGGTCTATTAGGAGGATGGAGAATTGTATGGAACCCAAACACCATTAATGTTACTGGTGTTAATAAAAAAAAGAACTGGATCTCATGTCTCATTCAAAGTAAGATAAATGCTACCACCTTCCTGTTATGGAATATCTATGGACCCACTCAATCATCAGAAAAAAGTTAAATTATGGGAGGATCTAAGCCAAAAAATCTTGCAATGTGGTGCTAAAAATTTCATCATTGGTGGGGAATTCAATGCAATTATGGACCTATCAGAAAAGAAAGGAGGCACAAGTAGAATTAGCAGGGACATGTTAGATTTTAGATACTTTGTTCAGAAGATAGAGGCGGTTGACTATAAGCCATCAGAAGGGTGATTCACTTGGACAAATAGAAGAGTAGGCTTCACAATTATTGTTGAACGTTTGGATAGATATTTGATTGGTTCAAGTTGGATAATGGATGGTATGCCAATTACAATCAGGAATCTTTCGTATGGTCTCTCAAACCATTTTCCTATACTACTTGAAATTGGTTCTGAAATCCAATGGGGCGACGGATATTTCAAATTCCAGAACATGTGGTGGCAAGAGAAATCTCTAAAAGAAACCATTGAAGGTTGGTGGAAGGACTGCGAGCACATTAAAGGCATGCCCAACTTTTGTTTTTCAAGAAAACTTATTTACATCAAAAACAAATTAAACATTTGGAATAAAGAAGTTTTCAAAAAAATATTTGAAGAGAAGGAAAGGGTGGAAGGGGAATTAGAATCTTTGAACAGGAAAATCATTGAGGAAGGTATGAATAGAGAAGATTATATGGAGGAGAAAACTTAAAGGATAAATTAGCAGAAATTCTCACCAGAGAGGAAATTTACTGGAGAGATAAGGCTAGGGAACTTTGGATAAAAGAGGGGAACAAGAACACTAATTACTTTCACTCCTCAGTCAAAACAAGGATGAACTTCAATCAAATAAGTAAAATAGTATGTGAAGACAACAAAAGAATGAAAGATATAGGTAAAATAGGGCAGGCTACAATTAACTTCTCAGGTGTCCTTAACTCAACAGATAATGAACCTACAAGGAATTATGAGGAATTACTGAAAGCAATTCCCCAAATCATCACCACCGAGGATAATATGATCATGTTGATGGCCCCTTTCTCTGAAGAGGAAATTTAGACTGCAGTATTTGGTCTTCATCTGGACAAAGCTCCAAGGCCAGATGGATTCCCAGCTAGATTCTATCAAACTTGTTGGGATTTCATGAAAGGAGATATTCGAAAGGTGATTAAGGAAGCCCGTAAGAAAGGAAAATTTGTGAAGGAAATGAAAAATACAGTCCTGGTCATCATTTCGAAGAAAGCTGATACAAAATCTTTAGGAGAATTCTGCCTAATTGCACTCTGCAACACTATTTACAAAGTAATAACCAAGGCTTTTGCAAACAGACTTAAAATGCTATTGCCAAAGGTCATCTCAAAAGAACATAATGGCTACACCCCTGGGAGGTAAATTCCTGACAACATCATACTCACAGCCGAATCCTTACATTCGATTATTACTTAACGAAAGAAGGCAATAGTGGTTAAGCTAGATATATCAAAGGCTTACGATAAAGTGCAATGGGACTTCCTTCTCATGGTATTGGAAAAAATTGAATCTAGGAAGGATTGGATTCACCTGATCAAGCTATGCATAGTTTCACACATTTCTCTATGGTTGTAAATGGTGCTCTCTTTGGTTTTTTTGGTAGTAAAAAGGGTTTGAGATAGGGGGATCCTATTTTCCCATCCCTTTTCATTCTAATGACAGAAGCATTAAGCAGAAACATTCACAAAATGAGGGAATAAAAAATCAAGAAAGGGCCAGTGATTCATGAAGACTTAGATCCGATAACCCACTCCTAGTTTACTGACGACACAACACTGTTTGGATAAGCGACTCTGCAAGAGATTGATGTCATGAAAAATAACTTGAAGATGTATGCTAATGCTGCGGGGTAGAAGATCAATGATGGGAAAATGGAGATTTTCTTTTTTAACACAAAGAAAACAATGCAGAATAAGATTTCCCAAAAACTCGAGTGGAAGATTGGCACACTCCCCTCCAAATATCTTGGGGTTCCCATGTTCACTGGAGCCTCCAGACCAGAACTATGGGAGGAGCTCATCACAAAATGCAGGCAGAAAACAAAATTATGAAAAAAAGTGTGGCTTGCACTCTCGGGTAGAATCTAGCTAATCAAGTATGTCCTATCTGCTATGCCAATATATGCAATGTCGTGTTTCAAATTTTTAGCCAAAGCAATCTCTGCGTTGGAGAGATTCCTCAAAAAATTCTTGTGGGAAGGGACCAAAGAAATAAAACAGATCCCACTACTGAACTGGGACATAGCGTGCAAGTTGAAGGAAAGTGGGGGGGCTGGCCTGAGAAAAATGGATTTACAGAACATCGCACTCGGAGCCAAATTGGTATGGAAGATGTATAGGAATCTGGGTAAAAGTACAAAGTTGTGTCACACTTTTATAAAGGAAATGCTCAATGTTGATTCAAAATTTTAAATTAAATCAATAGAAAGTGAAATATATGTTTTGAATTTTGAAATGATGTAAACTAATAAAATTTATATTCTTATGTTTATTTTATGTTTGTAATTTTAACAAAAATTTAAAAAATTATTTAAATGTAGTTTTTTATAAAGTAAACAGTATAATTTGGTTGTTGAAAAAATGTTGAAATTGAAGTAACACAAGCCACCACACTTTATTTAGTAAATTTTACCTTTTTTTCTTGGATTTTTTTTAATATTGATAAGCTGAAACTTTAATGCATGAATATATTTTTTACTATTTTTTATAAATATATATTTTTCAATAAATTTGAAAAGTTGTGTGCGCTGAAATATAACTCTTTCCAATTCCCACCACCTTTTTTATTAATTATTTATCCAAATTAGAAAATAATTATATCATCTTGACATAGATTCTTTTCTCTAGTGCATCATATTTTTTTCAATTTTTTTAATTAAATTTAAGTATTTTTCCTTGACAAGATAATCAACCTTATATTTTAGTGTTGATGATCTAATTTCAATAAAAATAAAATATAAAATATAAATACTAATTAAAATATTAAAAGATATATTTTTTGGAAAATTCACTTACAGATCTTTAAAAGGGTATTTTACATTTCAAAAAAAATATTATTTATAAGAGTAGGAGTTGTTGAAACATCGAGTTTTAATTGTTTTTGTAATTAGACCAAAAGTAGTATAATATATACATTTAGTAGACACTTCCAATTGGAAATGTTGTGGCCCATATATAACTTAGCTATAATGAATCTATATAGACTACATGTTTGACTACAATTAATTTTTAGTTAGAATTACTTAAATTCACTTTTGCTGATAAGTTAGCCTGAAATGTGACACAGTTTTGTTCTTTTCCCATCCAAATAAATTATGGTGTCATATCATGCAAAATAAATATCTAGATAATGAGGATCTTTCAAGAATCCTGTCAATAAACACCAATAGAAATGGTTCCGCAGTTTGGAAATTCATGAAAGATTGCAAACATGTGATCACTAATCACCTAACTTGGAAAATTGGAAATGGGAGAAAAGCAAAATTTTGGCATGATTCATGGAATGGGTACGAAGGCATCAAATAAAGCTTTGAAGATCATGATTAGATTGAATATATGGAGAGAATTTATGGTGAACATGTGGCTAACTACCTAGAAGAGAAGCCATTGGGAAGCAAAATCTATGAATGGAAGGAGATCAAAGCAAGATGCATGAATGCAGATAATCAAAGAAGAATATCTGAGATTCTAAGGCAAAGGAGAATCACACTAATAGAGAGAAGGATGAAATAATTTGGTTCACAACTCGTTAAGGGGAATACAAGGTAAAGTTGGGGTACCATCTACTGACGATGGAACAATAAAGAGGTGAATGGCCCACAACATTATGCTAGGACAAAATGGTAGCACCCAGAGCTGGGGCATTTTTGTGGACTGCTATCCATGGCAGAATACTGACTGGAGAAAGATAAAAAAAACATATGGAATACATGGGCCAAGCATATGCATCTTGTGCAAGAGGTCTAAGGAAACCACTTGCCACCTACTTTATGAATTCCCCTTTGCTAGGGACTACTGGAAATGGGTACGCTAAAATCTGGACTGGAGCACTACAACTAATGAAGAACTTTTGAACTTTATAAGGAGATGGTCGTCAATAAAGCAAAAATCACTTTGGGGATCACTTTGGAAAATCAGTCCATCTACCATAGTATGGAAAATCTAGAAGGAGCGTAATAGAAGAATATTTGAAGGGAAATAACTCAATATGGGAAGAGTAATTAAAAAGATTAAATCGGGCATTTCCGAATTGGTTAGCACTAAGGCATACAACAAGAGAATCAAATACATTTCATGTTGGGACAAAGACGTACAAGCAAAATGGGGTTCATTAATTCCCCCCAACATAACTATCAATCCAAAATAGAATAAAAGCAAGGATGCTAGATGGACTTCTCCAGAATAAGGATATTTCAAGATGAATTTTGATGGCGTGGCCAAAGGGAACTCGGGAGAAGTAGGCTATGGATGCATGATTAGAGACTACAAAGGAAATATGGTTGTGTTGGTGTTGGAAATAAGCCACACCTGGACCGACGATGGACTGGTCCAAGAGGGGCCCATAGCTCAATGGTAGAGCACTCCAGCAGCATATGGAAGGTCCTAGGTTTGAGTCCTAGCTAGTCCATGTCTCAACATGGTATCAGAGCTAGGTCCAGGATAGGAGCCCCAAGCACATGAGAGGTGTGGCTTAAGGGGGGGTGTTGGTGTTGGAAATAAGCCACACCCAGACCGATGATGGACTGGTCCAAGAGGGGCCAGTAGCTCAGTGGTAGAGCACTCCAGCAACATATGGAAGGTCCTAGGTTCGAGTCCTAGCTGGTCCATGTCTCAACAGGTTGTTGGTATTTACAGATATTTAGGTATAGCAAGTAATAATGAGACTAAATTTATGACTCTTGAGAGAGGCTTGAGATTTTGTATAACACATGAAATCTTCCCAGTAGATATTGAAGGAGACTCACAAATAATAATTAACATGATAAAAAATGAGAAAATCCCAAACTAGAAACTAAAGAAGAGACTGGAATCCATAATGGAATTGTTAAAGAAAATCTCGGAACACAAAGTAGGGCATATCTATCAGGAAGCAAATAATGGTGTTGATTATTTGGCAAATAGAGGGGTTGAGTTAAAAAGAGGTGAAGAGGCTATCATATATGAAGTACATTGGGAGGATTTGGTCAAAATAATAAGGAGTGATATAGAAGTCATGAGCCAAAAAAGTAGGTCAACTTTAGGTTAAAACATGATTGAAATAACCAAACTACGAACGCTGGATTCACAAGGCACATAAGGAATAAAAGTGCAGGCCGAGTACCTCAAAATCGCAACATGCCAATTTCAAAAATAGAAAATGGGGCACGATAAAACCTATGACCACAAATAAGAGGATTGATGACAGAGCGCTGAGATTGGGGAAGATCAGGGGAATCCCAAAAGATCTCTAATAGGCAGAATAGGACTACTAATTGGGAAATATGGGAAGATATGTCACTTCCTTCCCAGAAAAATATTTCATGACATGGATTCTATTCTGTATAAGTGGAAGTGAGGGAAATGAGGGGATATGTGAACTTGAGGCTCATTATAGGATCCAAAATGGTGCATCATTTTGGATTAAGATGCTTATGCAGGGATGAAACCTTTCAAGAGCAGTGCAAGTGTCTGTTCCATAATGATGAAAGAGGATGGGATGTTGTGTGGAGAATGGTAAACACCATTTTAGGAGGCGGATGCCATTGGTGCAATGGTTTTGTATATGAGGTTGTAATCTTCCCTATGGTGGACATTCTAAATTCCAAGGAAGCTTGCATATAGGAGATTGATGGATTTGTCCGATCAGTTGATGGGTAGGCCATTGCGAATGTTGTTTTAGATTTGGAAATAAACAAGTGGGTGAGTGTTCTTGGCATCTATTCCAATCACACCCACTACATTTCCTCAGACGCAAAAGATGATTCTGACTCAAAGAATTTAGAGGTCGAGCAAGCAAAGGTGGAGAAGGAGAGGAGGAAAATCTTTATTGAAAATGTCTGGGAGGTATATCGGGATGGAGTCATCAATAGGAAACTTGCCCCCTTTCACAAAATTTTGTAGTCAAGCGACAATTGGCTCTCAGTTGCTGCTGTTGTCAAAGTAACTAAGATTGGAGAACACCTAGTTGTTATTCTCCAATACCTAACTAGTTAAATGGTCATTTGTGTTTGTCATCTGTTGGCATTTGTATATGTCTTTGTGTTTGTCATATGTGGGATTTTGTATTTGTCATTGTGTCTTCCACAGAACTGTTTCAGGTTTATGATGTATGGGAGCTATCCCCCTCTAGATAACATTTATATATATATATATATATATATATATATATATGTCTCTTAATTAAAAAATAATATAATAATTAAAATACAATAATATAAAAATCTTAATGTTTATCTATATGACCATATCTCTAATTGAACCTTAACATAACCATAAACTAAAAAATTGTCCAAACCTAACCTAACAACAACTTTAAATATAACCATTAACTTAACCATAATCATATCTCTAATTGAATTGTAAATTTAATTCTAATAATATATTAAATAAATTTAAAAGATTATATATATATATATATATATATATATATATATATAGAGAGAGAGAGAGAGAGAGAGAGAGAGAATTTTAGTTAGGTTAGGGTTATCCTCATACAATTTAATAATATAAAAATTTGATAATAATGTAATATTTAGAATAGCAATATTTTAGTCATTATAATATTAAAAATATTTATTTACTTAGGTTATGGTTATCTTCTTGTAATTTAATACTCTATTTACAAGTCAAATCAAATTAGATAATATTACAATATATTTTCCTATTTCTAATACAATCTCATTTCTCAAAATCAAAATTAAAATCAAATTACAATACATATAATTTTAACCAATAATGTATACAATTCTAAATTACAATTATAATTCAAATCACATTAACTATTTTTATTTTTAAAATATATTAGTCTTATTTGTACACACTTGATCCCTACCTTGAAATCTATTTATTTTATGTCTCACATAATTTATAGCGTATATAAGGGTGACCCTATACATAGATCTGACCTAAAATTCAAATTTATTACTTACAAATCATTTGAAGCATTTTATTTAATAATATAATTTTTATTTTTATTTTGTGTATATTATTTGAAATTTTATAATAGGTGGTGCAGTCACTGGTTAGGAGGGACCTCAAAGAGATCAATCCAGGCCGCTCAGCAAGAGAAAACATGATGGAAACACAAGGATATGATGGAGGCAATGCAGAACATAATGAATTATATCCTGAAAAACTGATTACAATCAATCGGTAACAACCGGGTTACAAAAACTGGCTCACAGGCCTACTAAAATATGCTCAATTACAGAACAAGTCACAACCGGGACCTCAAATCTTAAGATCTAGCTTCTATGTTCTATATTTTCTCTGATCTACATTCTAATGCTCAACTATAATGATTTATACGATCCAAGGGGATCTGATCAGCCCAAAAAAGGATCAAATATCGAAGAACAAGACCTAACGTGTAAAAACAACAAGGTCAGCCTCCGCCAAAGAAATTTCTTCGAAAAATCCAAAGGATGAAGTGCGGATCAAAGGGAAGGTCGACCACATGCCAAGGAACATTGGAATCAACACTCAGGGCTTTGAAAGCTACGGAAGGGATCGGGTAGATCACTAATGCAAATAGGTCCAAGCAACCGGTACCAAAAAACTATCTTGGAAACTGGTAGTGATAACTTGCTAGAAAATGATCCAAATGCTCCGCGGTTTGGGAATAAGGTAGATGATCAAGTCCTCAAGAAAAAATCCAACTCCTCAAGATCTGGTTAGCCAATGCCATAAAATGCATAATGAAATGCTGAAACTGCAAAACAGAAAGCAATCCAGAAAGGAAATATTTTTGGTTGATGCAAGATTGCTAAGAACTGGGGATGCTCTTGCATCAATAGGGAAAAGAACAATAGTTTTCCCACTTTTTAAATTTTAATTGACCACACAATGTGTATAATAATTTAAAGATAATGTAAACTTGTGATTTGTATCATTTTTCTACATATTCAACATATACTTTTATAGTTTACAACACAACAACTCTATGTATCTATGAACTCTCAATGAAAATAACCAAAAACAAAAATCACACCATCATCTCAAGGCTCCAATTTATAGGAAATTTGAAATAAGGTTACTAATAGGAGTTTCCATAATAATAAGTGCACAAAATATGGCAATGCATGACTCCCATCAGCCTATTAAAAAATTAAAATATTATAGTCCTTGGAATCCCCTTTGGAATGTGTAATGTCATTTATTTGAGCATCACAAGAGACACCTTTTTTGTCCTTTCCAAGCATGCAACTTGAGAAGATAATTAATTTTTTCACAAGTAGTTAATTATAGTTGTTGATGGATCCCTTCATCCATTGTGGGTGCATTTATAATCTATTGGTGGAATTATTGTAATTTATTTTTTCACTAGCACCACAGGCATCTAGAGACACCTTAAAAAGGATGTTGTGACAAATTCAATAAGCTAGGATTGCAAAGTTGATAGAACCTTAATCCTAGCATTCTCTCACTTGACATCATGTGTTATTTAAGTATATTCATAGGAACACAAAAATAATTAATTACAAGAAAGATGCCACATGACCTTCCTACACCAAGAGAATTTTTTAACATTCACAATTTTGGTAAGAGAAAAAAATTATCATTTTTTTTCAACATAACCTATCTATTTACAATCATTTCCTAAACAAAGTGGTACTATACATCCACATACTTTGTTTGAGAATGAAATATTATATTGCTTGCTAACAAATTACACTTTGACTATCATAACTAATTTGAATTATCTTGAGATGAAAATCAATACTTGTGCGTGATATTTGTAACTAGTTTGACTCTCAAATACATGAGTAGCAGTCATATACTCTACCTCAATGATGAATAAAGAAAATTTAGGCTAAAAGTTACTCATCCAACTCACCATACCATAAAACAAAATTAAAAATATCCACTAGTGGATCTTTGTCTTTCTAAATCATTGGCCCAACCTATGCCAATAAAGTCTTATATGTTCAATATCTTATCCATATTGTTAGTACTAGAATATATGTTAGTGTGAAAAGAGTTATTACTAAACTACTCAGTTTTTAGACTACCTGGGAGGGTCCTATTCACACTACCCTTAAGATCCCTTTGGAGACGTCTCACTTTTTATCTCACCTCATTTGGACTCACCAAGTGTCCTACACATATCTCACTTTTGGAGGGGTGGTTAGAATTTCACTCCTACCTTTTCACATCCCCATCCTTGCTTTTATATGACAGGTTATTTGTACATTTCACATGTTTCTTATGATAAATTCATTCTCATTCTACATATCGATCATTAATGGAAGTATTCTAGATCTTGCAAATGATCTTGGCTACTCCAAAACAATATCAAAGCCAACTTGCAAATCCTTTCCCGAATTGGCTTGAATTTTTTAGGGTTGTGAGTATTAGCTTTCAAATTGCACATCTGAAAGAAAAATAGACACTACCATTATGCTCAAAGAAACAAATAATTATATAAAACACTCACATTTTTTGTGATGATTTTTTTGGTCATCCATTAAGGTCATACATAGAAATATGTATAGTCCATACGGATCAATACTGTTATATGATTGTCATATTATACTTGTGTTGTCCTCTAATCCCTCTACATCAAATCTATTTTGGTTCATATGCAAACTTTGCCTTTGCATTTTTACTTTTGTGCAAGGTATAGCCTACACAAGCATGACATCAATCTACATGGGTCTAACACCTATAGTTAGCTATTGGTGACAAATGAAATATCCCATCACTTGATAGCATATTTCATTGTTTGAAAGTATATTCTATCACCCATAATATTTTGTCACTAGAAATCATTGCATAAGTTATTGGTTGATGTATAGAATATATTAGAAGACAATAATAATAAACAATTTAAAGAAAATTTTCATTAGATACGGGAATCTTTTGGCATTAGATGTTTGTTGACATCAACATGACAACATCAATCTTCCCCCAACTTAGCCCCATTTATTGCTGGCTACTTTGATTTTTTGGCTCAACTTTAGGAGCCTCATTCTCATCCATACATACACATTTTTTGGTTAATTTGTTTTTATTCTAAGGATTTTTCCATACTCTATCCAATGTGATTTATCTTTTTAAATATGATATATAAATTTTTTTAAATGATTTATTCTTAGAGGTCAACTTACATGGTTTCTAATATTCTTTTGCATATGGATTCTAAATAATTGTTTTCAAATATTTCTCTTTTGGGTTATGTGGAAATTGTCATTATGTGGCTATAAGTTTCCTTTCACACATAATTTCTAGGTCAAGTACTAAATAAAAATCAAACAAGTATGATATATCATCCTCTATCATAGCTTGTGAAGTGGATAGGAAAGAAGCATAAAAATATTACTTATTTCTACACAAATTGGATACATTTTGTGATATGTGGATATAATTGTGGTGCTAGATGTACCAAAAATATCTCCTCCACTATGATCCCTATTTACATGAGTGAATTAAGTTGTTTTCTCGTTTAAATTATAAACCTTCTTAGAGCATCAAGTGCTTCAAATTAAAGGTTGAACATGTAATGGTTGATTTGGTGCAACACAGTACTAGGTCTAGATTGTGGCATGCTACCACTAACACTTTTCAAAATAATCAAAATTTAAACCCATTTCAAACTTTGCCTATATTTTTTTAGAAACTAAAGAGGCACAAGGTTGTGCATCTAGCAATTGAAGAACACCCACTAGTAGTTACATAAATTAATTAAAATATCTTCATGCTTAAACCATTTGATTGAGATGTGTGGTTTCTTTATATCATAATCTATCCACATAAAATTGCTTCATCTCTCCCCTCTCCTTATGGAATCTATAAATTTTAGAATCAATTTTTTCACATAATCTACTCTCACCTGCATTGAATTAATAGACCTACATGAATATGGAGTATAAAGATCATTATTAAATCCATCTATTTGAGTTTTTAATGAGGTTACATTTCATAGAATCTTAGATCTTAATCTTTGGTTATTTGTTTGAGGTGGAGTTTAGTTTTCAAGATCAATGTGAGGTTCATTTTGAAATTCTTAATTTTTGAGATGGTAAAACATAAATTCATATAAATTATGATCCATTTGAACTAGACTTATTGTATAAATAAATTTACTTTTTAAAATAACCTACACATTTACCTTAAACCTTTCATTTCAAAATAGAAATAAATATAAAAAAAATGAAAACAATGGAAATTTTTGAAATTTCCTATAGTATAGATTTTGACCAAGGATGGAGGAAGTAAGGTCAAAATGTGGGTATCTAGTTGCTTTATATTCCTAAATATATGTTTTCAATCTAATGAAATATGTTGATCAATGGTTTAATTATTTATATCATGCATACCTACTCATGACTCCATGTCTATCACTCTACATGTCTAATTTTGTCATGCATATGTAAATCATTCTTATTCTATTGAACTACATGACCTCTTATCATGTTTCATCTTATGATTAAACATTTCATACTATTTTCATGAAGTACTTATGATCCTTATATTGTCTTTAGGGCCATCTTTATCTTATCATATCACCTTACACTAGTGGCAATCATCCTTGCATGTGCCTTCATGCTCATATCCTATTTATCTAAGCTTACATGTTTATTTTTCTTTTCATTACATACTTGATATGTTTATGCCCATGTCTAGATCTATGGAATGAAAAGGTTGGTTTGGAAATTAGCACCAATCCTAGCCCAAGGAATCTATATAGCTCCATAAAAATAGATGCATGAGGGTTTATCTCACCCACAATTTCCTTCCAATCATGGTTATGATAAATCCATGTTGTTGGTGAAGGAATACAATGGACCACTGAGAGGGGGGTGAATCAATGGTAATCAATAAAAACTTTAAGATTCTAAAAGATCTAAGCATTAATAACTTTAATCACGAAATTATGAGCAGAGACGTTGAACAAATCAACACACACATAAGAGGAAACTCATAACAAATGAATATACGAGGAAAACTTGTGGTGGGGAAAAAATTCGGTGAGAAATGTTGCTAGAGTCTACTGTTCCAATCTAGCCTCACAATAAAAAATGATTACAATGTTTAGGGCACCAACCCAAGAAGTACTAACCCCTAGCTTTATGGGCACCAACCCAAAGGAGCATCAACCCGTAGCTCTGAGTACCCACTCAGAGATTACAATGAAGATATATTCAATTAAAAATTAGGTACCTTGTTACAAATCAAAATTTTGTAACACATTACCGATTTCCTCTTGTATTTCTTCTCTCTACTCTTTGTTCTGCTCTGCTTTCCTTCTGCTACTCTTTCTGCCTCTTCTCAACTTCCTTTTGATCTCTGGTTCTTGCTTCTCTCTATCTATTCATCTCTACTACTCTCTAACTCTTTATCTCTATTGCTCTCTATCTCTTTGTAGTTCTTCTCCAACTACACACACCTTAGCTAGGCTTCTACACCTCCTCTATTTACCTCACTCTATTTTCAGCAACAATCACTACATCAATCCACCTCTATCGATTTACTAAGTTTTTATGTAATCTCCAATCACCTCCATAAGGTCATGTCAGATCATAACTCGTCATAGATTAAACAAACATTGTTTGCATCATGGTCATGCCACATGATCTATACAATTTCCTAAGTAGCATGTAGATCATTCATTTAGTCAATCTAGTTGACAATTCAAGTTCCCAGAAAGTCAAACTTGTGCCAACCTATGTTCTCCAAAAAATAAGATGATTGATCTACAAGATTCAACCAAAAAAAAAAGACTTGGTCACGACTGACACTGTGGCAGTTCCATGCACCACATCAAACACCTCAACCATATACACATTCACACTTTGTCTCGAGAGCACGCATACATTCCCGCTAAGAGATAAAGTTCAAATGTACATATGAGAGATCAGGTAGATTTGATCTTCTAAATTTGCTCCACGGATTTTCTGCCCATCATCATTAATTGTAGCAACTTCCTTCTTCAATTCAAGTATTGGGTTTAGATTACTATCTTTAGTAATCTTCCACTGCTTCTAGCCTAGACATCTCATCGACTAAAGATCTTTTGATGTTCTTGAGATGCTCAAATGATCTTTTGTAGGTTCACCATTAATGCATTATTCATCCTCTATTGACCTACCCAGACAAGATCGACAACAACCTTGATCATCACCAACTTCTGCATATCTGATTTGTTCTGTCTACCAAGGAGCCACATGTTTTCATATTCTTCGTTCAAGTCACTTGGTCAAGGTTGGTCATCAACCATGTAAGACTCTATAAAAATTAGGCTATAGTTGTGGCATTCTCTGCAAACACATCGGGCTTACAATAAACATTTATGTTGATCTACTCTGTCATTTGGATTTCTCTTTCCTCATGTTCATCGCCATAGTTATCCCGTTGTTGGTTTCTCAGGTATGGATTCCTGATTGGAATAACTCTCCCAATATCACATTGTTCACTTTCTATCAAAATGACTTTAACTGTCAGGTAGACATCTCGCATCTATTCCACCTTCACAACTTATCCCAATGACCATTCATCGGCCAGACACTTGTCGATAACCTTTTGATGTCTTTGGTCCCTTTTGTTGGCATGAGTTACTCTGATGAAATCCTCACCTTTGATTTCACTTATCGCCATAAGCTATCCCAAACAAAGAACCTTCAAGCCAAACGACCACATATCAGAATTATCATAACTATCGACATAGGAAAAACATTCTAGAACGACAGTATAATTCATTCTGATGACATACTCTCAACCCCCCTTTATAGGCATAGGTATTCCAAAATGCATACCCATTAAAAAAACCAACACTATCGGATTAACATCTAGACACTAACCCGTATTTCGATGACCCAACATGAACAAGCATCGACATAGTTATCTTGGAATCACATACCCACATTCCTTCAACATATCGACATATGTTATTCTGATAAACTTACCAAGGGGTCTTCTCTTCATTCTCCTCTATTGGAATAGATTACACTATTTGTGTAACCTTTTTGACTTGTCCCGATCTTGTATGTAATCCCGATGGTGTCTTTGTTGGCATAAGGTATTCCAATGAGAAAATGTCAGAATAGTTTGGTCTATCGACATAGTGGGAATTTTTCATTCTGCCTTCAATAGCTACTCTGATACACATCCTCGGTTTCCTAATCACCATAGCTATTATGATACAATGATATCAGAGTAGTTTACTCTATCGGTATTACACAATATTGTTACTCTGCCTTTGTCAGCTATCCCAATAAGTGGCTCTTACTTTGTATTCGACATTGCTATCCAGATGTGACAAAACATGACATAAATTGCACTCGAACTGACATCTACCTAACTTACACCGATCACACATACTGATGCCTAGCCTCTTCATCGATTGAGTTATACTGATATGACTTCAATCAAAATTGTGAAGAGAAACTTCTAGATCAGCCAGAGTTATACCGATCAAATCACCTAAGTAACTTCAAGACATCCACAAGGAACTT
Source organism: Cryptomeria japonica (assembly GCF_030272615.1). Taxonomy (NCBI): domain Eukaryota; kingdom Viridiplantae; phylum Streptophyta; class Pinopsida; order Cupressales; family Cupressaceae; genus Cryptomeria; species Cryptomeria japonica. The sequence goes on from NC_081409.1 coordinate 108,043,241, forward strand.
GATAGACACATCACATGGCATTGTGGGATTCTGCAGCAACACTATCTTCTTCAACAATATGATCCATCAACCTTATCACTGTGATCTCTGCAAGTCTCTCCAACTTATGACATCAATCAACCTGATCTTGGCAACTCTTCTACTTAATCTACAGCATGCAAGTTGACATGCCTGGTTGACATCAATGGCATCAATGACACTCTTATGTAACTTCACCAGCCCTGTACACACACATGTTGACATCAATGACAACTTTAATGCCAACAGTTGGGTCATGTCAGTTAAGGATCTATGTTGATATATGTTGTTAGCAACTATTATTCTATTATAATCTTATTTAGCCTTTAGGGCCAACTTTAGTTTTTTTTTTTCAATTGGAGGCAACATTTCACCTTGATGCTCATTTTTAATTTATAATCTTTCATAATGACACATCTTTAAATGATATACTTTTAAATTGCATACACCTTATTCAATTATCTTATTTCTTTATCATTATCATATATCATTTTTCTTATCCTCTAATTCTTTGCATACTTTGTATGCAACCAATTGAAGAGGTTGTTGGTACATGAATAAGGTGTTGTACCCCTTATGTTCATCAACTAGGTCCTAATCACACATGTTACATAAGTTTACTTAGGGACCACATAAGATTCTGGATAATTATCACTTTTCCACCATAAGTGGATAAGTTATGATTATATGTCTCATATCATAAGATTAAGACACTTGTCATAATATTATTCTATCATATGTCTCACCTTGGCATATGTAACCAAGAGTATATCATACATTGTACATTCATTCTATTTGCATTCTTAATAGGAATACATCTTATTCTTGTCATATTGATCTTATCATGTTCTTGTACTTTTCATAGGCACTTAGATCTTGGGTGGCTATCTCCATAGCCAAATCTTACATGGTATCAAAGCAAGTTGGGTTCCTTTGGTTAGTCTATTTGAGAGATCTTAAAGTGAAAATATTGTATTTTCTTGAATAATTAAGTATGCTCTTTTATTTTGTTTCCATGCAAAATTGAGAATTATAAAGGTGTGATAGAAATACCAAATTATGGGGGGTCCTCTTTTGGATTTGTATTTCAAGTCCATTTTAGGAGCTTATTGCATCATATCTAAGCTTGTCATTGCATTTGGAGTGCTTGAGAAAGTCAAATATGCCTTTTGTTTCGTCCTAGATGGACATTAGAGGCCAAATTTGAAAGGGTTTGAAGTTTGAAGGTGGTTACTAGATATGTGAGGTACCTGCCACTTCAAAGCATTTTCATCCAAAAAGGACCTTGCATCATGCTCGAAAGGCCCAAGAGATTAATTTTGACTATAATCTTATCAATTTTGGAGAAAGCTGATTTTGGGGCAAAAAAATATAGCAAGTCAAGCCCTACCGACTTTCCAAGATGTAATTTTGGCATGTAATCCAATTTGGAGGTTTATTTGGCAGCCTATTAAATTTAGTAGAGTCTCTAGATGTGAAAATTATCTAAATTGGCTAGTAGAATTCTAAATCTAGTGATAAATCCAAATGTGGCAACAATTTTGCCAAAATTAGTAGAGATGTAGTGCTAATGTCACCAAGTAGTTTGGAATTATTGACCCCCTCTATGTTGGTGTTTTCAAAATTGTAGTTCAACTTGGAAGACTCATAAGTTGGGCTCACAACCTCTATTTTTTAAGCAATTTTTTAATTTGTTGGGCTATTTTTTCATGATCTACAATGTGGTGAAGATGGTTGCTTATTTTGATGCATAATTTTTTCAAAAAATTCAATTTGCTATCAATGTTGTTAAGTAATACCCATTTGGAAGCTTTTGGGGCTCTATTAGGTCTCATATAGACTCCTTTTCAGGTGCAATTCTTTTTAAAGTGCATAATTTTTTCTTTACTTCACAATGGTGCTATCAGTTTGTAGCCATTATAAGAAAAAATGTACCTTCAAAATATAGCCTTATTTGGCATGTTTTGACAATTGTACTATATAGGCCACAATTTGATCTTTAGCATCTTGATCATAGTTTGATCTAGTCTTATGGTGGCAATTGTAATAATTGAAATCAAAATTCCACTTAGCCTTTGTTTTGAAAGTGGAAATTGTATTTGCACTAAGTATAAAGTGCCAAATCATTTTCTAGGGGGGGTCTTTGATTGAGAGAATTTGAGGGGTTGTGTTGTGTGATTGTGATTTGAGTTCTCTTTTGTTCTCTTCAAATTTCAGCCATGGGTCATCCTAATTTTCCTCTTCTAACTCCACATAACTATGCAACATCAAAAAAATGTATGGATGGAAAAGGGATTAATTCACTACATTGATGGATCTATACCAAAACCAATATATCCTAATTCAAAAATGGATTAGGTCATTAAAATTACTATGGCTCTTGGAATTGTAGTGCCCCTCCCTAATCCATCCTTTGTGATGGAATGTGTTAGATATTTATTATCCCCAATTTTAAAAAATTGGGGTAACCCTACAAATTTTTAACCCATTTGTACCTTATATGCTCTATGCATGCTTTTCGAGGTAATTTGTGTCATTTCCTATGCATGATTTTATGTCTTAGAACCTTCAATTGAAGTTTCTTGGTCTTTTGTGTGTCTTGTAATTTCGAAGTGTCTAGGTGCAATTTGGGTTTACAAACCTAAATTACGTCATTTAGTTTTCTTAGTGCAAATCAGGCTCGCAAACCTAAATTGCACCTCCACCTTTCCATTGCCTCTGCTCAAGGTGTATGGCAGCCTGTAGGTCTGACCTACACCTTACTCCCATGTAGTATGATGCTTTGTGTAAGGTAGACTTACGAACCTGCCTTACACCACGAAGCTTATACATAGTGTATGGGAGGTTCATAAGCCCGCCCTACACCATATTTAAGTCCTAGCATTTCTAAGTGTATGGTGGAACTACAGGCCTGCCTTACATTTTGTTCTTCCCTCTTTGGTGTATGGTGGACCTATAGGTCCGACCTATAGATCCGACCTACACCATGTATCTCCCTTGGGTGTAGTTCAGACCTATAGGTCTTCCCTACACTTGTGTCTGTGTTTCCCTATTTTGGTGTAGATCGGACCTATAGGTCAAACCTACACCAATTTTACTTTGTGCACTATTTAGGTGTAGTTCTGACCTATAGGTCCAATCTACACCATTCACATGTTTTTGCCCATGTGTAGCTGGGTCCATAGGTCTGAACTACACCTAGCCTTTATTCCAAGTGTAGTTTGAGTTACATACCTGAACTGTACCTTTGAGCCACACTTTACCTTAAGACTAAATTGGGCCTATGAGCCTAAATTACACCAATTGCACACGTAAATCGAGGTCGTAGACCCAATTTACACTTGATCTACCGTGATACAATGGGGGTCTTGGAAACCCTAATGGCACCAAATTTAGTGCATATATGACCTACTCAGTTCAAATGGTCATGATGGTTTGTGATTGTTCTTCACAAATGTGGATGATTTCCCTATGCTACAGTGGTGTCCTTGTACAAATGTCATAATTATCTCCAAGGAAAAGACAATGAAGTTCAAGAAGAAAGACTCCAATCTGCTCTTCCTCTCATTCTTAGTAGCATCAAACATTGTGAACACCAAATGAATCTAAAATACAAGGTACCTGACAACAATATGAAGGTTTTCTAAGGAAGGATGATCATAATAAAGATGTGTCTTTTGACACTTAGTCATTTTAATGCATATCTAGTGCAGTGGAATTTTGTAATTTCAACCGACACTTTAAGTGTCATTTCGTAATATCAATCAATACCTCAAGTGTCATTTGATGTATGCACTAGTACACATGTAGGACTGCACATTTCCTAAGTCAAATAGGACTCTACCTTTGACTTGGTCACAAATTAGTTGCATTTTTCCTAGTTTCATGTTGCACCTCTCCTCTATATATATGAGGATGCTTCTTGTTGTAATCATTTTTTTCAGCTTTTCTCCATCTTTTGGACAATGCAACAAAACTCTGTTGGTTTGGGAAGCATTCTAAAACTTTGTTTTTAGATGTAAATCAAATTGCAATCAATAAAAGAGACAAGTTTCTTTCAATCTTTGTGTTGAAACAAGTTGTAATGTGATGACATTATTCAGAGTTGATTGTGAGTATTGTGGTGTTATTTGAAAGATATTTAAACCCAATCTTGTTGTCTTTGAGTTGCTTATTGTGTTTATAATTAATGATATATTGTCAAACTTGATCTTGTAGTATTTAAGCTACTTATCACGTTTGAAGCTAATGTTTCATGCTCAAGCAAAGAGATAACTTGCAGTCTTTGTGTTATTTTTATCTTCTATGTTTATGTATTTAAGGTAAAGTGTATGCTGAAGTGTTTGAGTTACACAAATTTCATCTTTGTACCTGAAGCTTTATAGGAGGTCCCGAAAAGTCTTTGAGCTTTCATGAGCTTCTTGATTAATTCATCTTAGTTGTCATTTTGAAAGAAATGTTAGAAAAGGAGTCATTTGCAAAGGTTGATAGGATAATGATAAAAAGAAGACTTTGAGCTTTATTATTACTTTCCTGTCCCAAAGCTATTCTCAGAAAAAAAGGGAGCAATGGGAGGCTTTGTACTCTTATGGACACTTTGCTCCCAATTAGCATAGATTCTTAAGATTACTGCAAGTTAAAATTATTTTTTTGTTTTGTTCTAAATAGAGAATTGGGTAGATACTTACTCTGAAAAAAGATAGTAAATTAATTGTATCATCCTAGATTAGTGTAAAGTTAACATATAGGATAATACTAGATATAGTTTGCAGTACAAAGGGGAAACCTTCCCTTACAAGTAGGAGGGACCATATCTTTCCTTCTGAGAGATATTGTCTCACATACTATGGTGAAACCCACATTTTGTAAGCTCTCTCGAGTTTAAAAAAAATTCACCCAACAATATTTATGGGTTTGTTTGTTCTCTTGATATTCTAGCGTCATGTTTTATTCTTTATATTGATATCCTCTTTGATATTGGTAGATTCATTATGATTAGTTTGATGATGTTGACTCTATGTTCTGGAATAATTGTTGAAGTTAGTTTAAATCCTCTGGGGTTCCTTGGTGGGGTGTTACAAGAATTCTAAAAAAATATGTATTTGTTGATCTTATCTTTCATATTGATAGGTGTAAAACTACTAACTATACTTGGGATAAACTTATTCAATGTATGGAAAAGTGGATGAGATTAGCGGATACAAACTTGATAATGATCTCACTAACCTATATCCTAATAATTTTGATACAATCCAAGACTATCTAACTAAGGAAAATGAGCTAAGAGCACAACTCAAAGATTGTGGCATTGATAAAAAGGATGCATAGTTGGTCTTCAATTTGTTCGACAATCTCCCTTTAGAATATGCATCTTTTATTTCTAGTTTCCAAACTCATCGATTTCCTATGGGAAGTACCTATATTACACCATCATTTGATTCGCTTGAATAATTGTTGATGCTTGTGTAATGTAGGAATTAGGCAAATGCATCATAACATATAAATTAGCCAACCACAAAGCTAAATGTTATGAAATATAATCCTAACACATTCAATGAAAGCATGAAGATGAAATATTCAAAAAGAAATGAAAACCAAATGCAAATATCTCCTTCATTGCTCTTCCATTGTTCTTCTTTCTCCTTAAAATTATTATAGATCTCACCTACAAAGCAAGTGTATTGAAAGCAAGATGATGAGATAATAGAAAAATGATTTAGGCAGCATAAGGATACTCAAAGCGTAATTGTTGAAAATGAGCAATGAGAGCTCAATTTATAGAAAAGAGGATTTTGAATCAATGGGCGAGATTAATCTGGAGACAGAAAGAATCATCAAATAGGATTAAACACACAAGAGAGTTTCCATTAGGAGATGGAGAAAAAGTGGAAGAAATCTAGAAAGAAATCCATAATCAAATCGAGGAAGATAATATGGGGATTTAATAAATAAATAAATTGATTATCCTCATATTTTTCCAAATTGGTAGGTTGAAAAGATAAATATGGAGATAAAAATTAGAAAGTGGAATATAAAATTGAAAAATAAAAATTAGAAAGTGGAAGAGCAAAGTGGGGTCATAAATAAATAAATTAAATTTATGTATTTCACCCACACATGGTAATTAAATAAATTAAAAATTTATTTAATTAGAATAATTTAGAGAAAGGGATTAAATAATTAAAATAATTATTTAATTGTGGAAGAATAATTAGCTTAGAATAAATGAATTAAATAATTAAATGAATTATTTAATCTAAGAGGAATAGTTAGGATTAATTGATTAGAAAGAGACAATGATGAACATTAATTAAATAATGACAATTATTTAATTAATGGTTTAGAAGAACAATAATTAAATAATTAAGAATTATTTAATTATTGGAAATTAGAAAAGGAATATTAGGACTACTTAAATAATTAAAATTATTTAATCAATTTAGACGAAAAAGGTTAGTGAAAAGTGTCGTTGAAGACTTAGGACAATTTTCAATGTCTACATTTTGCCCCTTTTTGAGACAATGTGATTTTGATCGTTGTTTCAAAGATTTTTTTTTGAGAAATCATGCCCCAGTAGACCGAAGGATGGAGGTAGAATGTCCCCTCGAGCTATTGTTTATGTATGAAAGAAATGAATGATCTCTCAAAAGAAGAGAATATGCTAGATGAAAGAGAAAACTGGGAAAATAGAAAAATGTTAGTAAGAAGTGAAGGATGTTAAGTGATTGTAGACAAGGGTTAATTGATATCAAATGAAGAAATTGTTGATTGATCAGATCAAATATATAGCATGATAATGATTGATTTGGTGAATAGATAGAAGGATTGATGGGATAGAAGAAATGTTAGCTGGAAGAAATGCATGTGAGAAGTGAAGAATGATTAGTGTGATGAAATATTCCTTTCACAAATGCAAATAGTAGGTGAGAACCTTTATTTGATATGGCAAAATGGATGTTGTGCACCATGACAATGAAGACCAGGGCGATAATGCAATCCCTTTGCATAAAACAAAGATGTTGCAGACAAGGAATGCTCCAATCATCCTAAGACATACTTTCTCTAGAATGTTATGAAACACCCCACAAATAGAAAATGAAAAACAAGAAAGACTGTGAGCCATCCTGGCCACTCTAAATCACTCAATGACATCATCGAGCAACATAGGAACATGGTCAAAGATAAATCAGTAAAAGATAAGACTCACAATTCAAACAAGTCAAACAACCATTATGATCTTGTTGTCAAAAGTGATGTTGTTTATTTGATGATAGGATGATCATGTTGTCTGCTTTTAGGGAATGTAGTACCCCATCTAAGATAGGACACAATTTGGTTTCGAGTATACTACACCCTATATAAGACTCGTGATAATGTTGAAAAGGACTAATGGCATGGATGTTGATTGATTGATATGACAAGTTCGATCAGTTTGAAATCTTGGTTGGTTGAACAATTCATCTGTTAATGTGTGATTTATTAAACACAATGTTTTATTGTGCTATCTGTTCAATGTCTACGTAGATGTTTGTCTATGTACAAAAGGGACAATTTATTGACGGATTGAAAAAAAAAAATTGGATTTTGATGTTTTCCAATTTTTAGGGTTTTGAACTTTTTGTTTTTTTTTGTATTTTGTTCAGGACTTTTTACAATGCTTTTGGATTATTTCAGGACATTTTATGAATGTTTTTTTATGTTTATTGATTTTTAATGATTTTGCCCCTAGTGTCTAGCAAGCCAAGGAATATAACAAATGGATAAATAAGCTTGTTGAAATGTTGGTGGATAGAAGGTAAACAAAGGCCATTTATGATGGAGATAGAGTGGATGCAATTCCCAAAGACTATCGCATGATGGGATAAGGAACTAGATATGAAAATGCAAGGCAATGAAATGGCATGAGGGACATGTCAAGATGTTTTTGAAACCATGTTTTTCATTTTTTGTCCTTATGTCAGATCAAGATCAAGGGACAAAAAAGAGTGTATGGATTGTGATAACATATGGATGAGATAAGCAAGATAAAAAATATATAAGGCATATGGATTGAAGGTTGTGATAGGCTAAGGGATAGTGACAGAAGGTTGCAATAAGCCAAGGAATATGGATGAAAGGTTGTAATAAGCCAATTGATAAAGATCAAAAGTTGTGATATATTGAAAGCTGCGAATAGGAAGCATGATGCTCATGAAGATCCTCAGCCTTGTCAAGATCATATGTGGAAAAGGAGATATGGATATAGATAGGATAATGGAGCGTATGACAGGGGTATGATAGGATAAATGGAGGGTACAATAGGGTAATGAAAGACAATAGGATAAACTTGCCCCCAAGTATGGTATGCAAGAAGTTCATAGATTACACATGATGCCTGTTTGCCAGGTTTTCATCATGGTACTTGCCCAAGGTGCCTGTTTGTCAAGTTTTCACTAGAGGACGAATGATTTTTCTTCTCTTTTTTTCTTTCATTTCTTTTTTTTTTTGTATTTTTTTTGACATTTTGGAAGACATGATAGGGGATGTAAGAAGCACACAAGTATCTTGTTTGTTCAAAAAGTGTCCTTGAAAAATGATCCCTGACTTTTAAAAGTATTGCTCAAAGATGTTGGTAGGATAATGACATGGAAATGAGATGGGACTAAGGCAAGGATTTATACAAAAGATTGGGTCAAAGGGATGAAAGGATGGAAGATATGCATTGGATAATGGATATGGTATTGGAAGAATTATGCTCGAGTGGATGGAAATGTTAGCAAGATCAGCATTGGAACACACCTTGAGGGGTGGTGGACTGATGGAGGAAAAGTGGATCTCATATTTTGAGATTTAGATGGAGGAAAGGCCATGGATTTTAGGACATAAGGACCCAAAATGGATGAAGGAGGTGATGGATGAATAGATTTGAAATATTTGGATGGAGGAGTAGCAATTTTGGATTCCAAGTTGGATTTTTCTTTAGATCATTGTGCTTCAAGGAGCTGCTTAGGGATCCACATGGTTTTTTATTTTTCATTCTTGTGTGGTTCCTTGGTTTCCATTACTTGTACAAGGGATTTAGGAACCCATATAGCCTTTGAATTTTATTTTTGAGCGATGGGCCTTTGTGGCCTTTTGGATACTTCTTTTTCTTTTCAGATCAAATTTTTATTTGTTTTGACATGTTGATTATATGGGACATGTTGATCCTTGAATACATGTGGATTTTTGGACTTATGACTCTTATGCTTGGCATCCAAATTGCTTGGATTCATGGATGGATAGGAATGAAATCGATGTCTTTTGGATGGATAGAAGGGTCTCGAGGATGTGTGTCTTTGTTGAACTTGCATAAGGGATAAAGGGATGTAAGGACCTAAGATGAATGGAAGGGATGAAGGGCTAGGTATATGTTTGGATTTTGAAGGGATGTGGGATTTAGTAGGGGTACCAACATCTTGAGGAATATCATTGAGGTCATGGCTATTAATATTTCTTCAACATGGAGGATCTCTTTCTTGTGAAGGTCTACCCATTTGCCTTTATGACCCGTAGGATACTCTTTGCTTTGGGAAGAAGACACGAGTCCATTATGAGATGGATGCGATATGAAATAAATGATGGGATCATGAAGTGGATCAAAATGGACCAAAGTGGAGGAAACCATTGTGTATGTAGGGGGTTCATGAACATCTTGCGCTGACATGTTAGGATCATGAGGGGAATCAAGATCAATGACAGTCTCTTTGAATGAGGTGGAATGGGAGAAATAATGGTATCATCAAAAGAAATGAGACCTTGGGGTGTATATGGAGGATTAAGACATGGAGATGGAGGAATAAAGGGATCTTGTGGGGGATTTAAAGGGATAATTTGATCTTGATAAGGAGGAATATCATTGGATTCCTCTTTAAAGGTGCTCTGCTCTTGGATTTCAATGGGATCATTAGAAATAATGGAAGGGATATCTTGAACTTTCTTAAGGAGTGGGATGCTAATAGGACTTGAAAAGGTGTTGTGTTCTTGGATAGAATGGACATGAATAGGGGGACAATCAAAGAAAATGAGATCTTGATCAAATGTAGTATGTAATGGAAAACTTTAAGGGTCTTGATCTTGATCTATTTCAAGACTTATTTCTTCATGTTTTGAATCATCCACTTGACATGGGTTGGACTTTGGATATACACGGGGGATCCTCGCAAGGAATAAATGCTTTGACATGAGAGAGATGGAATTTGTATGGGACCCTCTGCAATAGATTTGATGGGAAATGAAGCACATGGTGGTATTGGATCTAGCATTCTTGAATAGTACAAGGGATTGGCATAAAGACATAGATTATCATCTATTTTTGTTGCAGACAACCCTTAGGAGGATGCATTATTTGATGTATCATTTGATGAGGCGATGGTGGAAATTTCTCTTGTGAAACTTTAGGAGATGATATGGGAGGTTCTTGCAAAGCTTCAAAAGGTGTAGGAATAGATGCCACTAGAAAGTCAATTTGTTTATGCGGGAGTGAGCCATTGCTAGACATAGGTGCATGATTTTGATCTTTCTCAAAAAATCACTTAGGACTCTCTTTAAGAGCTTTGTAATAGAGATACCCTTCTTTGGAGACACATTTGAATCCTTGTGAGGTTTTGACATGGTTGGGTTTTTATTTTGGATTTGTTTGAAAAGTATTTGGTTTTGATTTGGTGTTACACTTTGATCTTGAATTCATTTTTGGTTGAATGAGACTGGATTTTTCACTTGGTTGAATTGGTTTGATATGTTTGAAATTTGACCTGGTGTTAGTTGCAACTTTTATTTTTGAATGTTTGGTTGTAGTTGTTGATATTTATTTGTGTTGACAACAACAATGAAGGAAACTTGAGAGGGGGAGGGGGTTAATTAGTTTTCACCGGATCTACAAACTTAACCACAAATACAGATCTGATAAAATGTAGAAATAACAAAGATAAGAAAATTGATAGCACAACACACAACACCAAGATTTTGATGTGGAAAACACAGTTAAGGGAAAATCAAAGTGGGAACCTACCACAATAAGATGATACTCTATAGTAGTATGTGAAAATATTTCAATGGGGAATGTACATGCATTCAAACACACTGCCTAGAGCTCACTGCTCAAAAGATAATGACTTGAAAGGCTACAACCCTCGGGGAAGTCTCACTGACTTACAATAAGATTCAGACTACAATCCAGAAGGAATGAACTATAATAATAGCATCTCAAAATGCTCGATGACAATTCTGATTAAGCACAATTGTCTATTCTGCAACACCAATCTCTGCTCAATCATAATGTAGAAGGATGAATCCATTCTTCAATAATACACCACTCCCTGATAATGCAGACATAGCCACGACACCTAATTTACATGACAATATCACCTATTTATACAATTCATCAACCTTGACAACAAGGTCGGATAAACCCTCAACTCACAATTACAAAATTACAACACACGATACAAAGATCAACCACTGGACCAATACAATGATATACATGACATAACATGGACCTAATTCAAATCTCCAAACATGCAACACCACTAGAAATCATGCCAATATCAACTGCAACATGCTACACCACCAGGAAAACTGCATAACATGAAGAACATCATTGGTTCAGCAAAATCACCATCAAGTCACACAATGATCAATGATGATCATCAGGACAAATATGACACAATTAGGAAACATGAGAAAGAACATTAGAATCATCAGAAACAACTATAGCAAAACCACTTATCAAATCTTCATTGATCAACATCTGAAACTAAAGAACACTCAAACAACAAAAACTGTCATGAAGAAAGATAACTTGCGTAGCATCAAATCATGAACCATCTAAAATGAAGATACACAAGAGAATCCCAAACAGTCTCCCAAAGAATTAGCTCAAGATCTAATCACATCGAAATATATCAGAGGAAATACTGAACTCTATAAAGCACTAATCAAAAAAACAAACTGCAAAACCAGATCATAGATATGATCAATTAAGCTTCCCGGATCACCAAAACCAATATAAAAGAATATAGTGATACTACAAATACTCCATGCACCAAACCATGATCCCAATAAACCAATCAACAATCACCGGAGCAGGAATATGTTGACATCAATGACAACAACATATCCTAGCAGTAGCAATGTCCAACAATCTCCCCCTTTGGCATTGATGGCAACATATGAGTGTGAAAAACAATCAATGCAAAGACAGAAAATAATTCCAAAAAACTCCCCCTAAGATCAAGCAGATAAAATAGTTTTTCACATGCTTCTCTCCCCCTCTGAGAGCAATGCCAAAGATCTCAAAATAGAAAACCGAATCCACTCCCTTAGAATATAAAACATGAATCTCTCCCCAAGACTAGTCCACCAGAGGAGCAGTACCAACTCATCAATCCAGATAAAAGGAATAAGACTGTGAAGTCTACCAGATTGATGCAACTCAATGCATCTAGTTCACATCAAGAGGGGTGGATACCCATAACTTGTCTCTCAAATAGACAAATGTATATGTAGGTAAAGGCTTAGTGAAAATATTAGCAATCTGTTCCTTTGTAGACACATATTCTAGCTTCACTTCCTCTTCACTAACTTTTTATCTCAAGTAATTATATTTGATTGACACATGTTTAGTTTTTTAATATTGCATTGGATTATTTGAAATATTAATAATAGTGGAATTATCACAATATATGACAGTAATCTCATCATAGGTAACTTAGATATCCTTCAATGTTTGCTTCATCCAAACCACTTGAGTGCGACTACTAGTAACAACAATGTACTCAACTTCAGAAGTAGATAAGGACACTGAATCTTATTTCTTACTATCCCATGAAACCATTACCCAAAAGGAAAGCACCACCAGAGGTACTCTTTCGGTCATCAACATCACCAACCCAATCAGCATCATTGTAAGCACATAACATGAAATCATCAACAAACTTCATGCTCAAGTTATCATCTCCTCCAAAGATAATACCATCAACAAAGACTTCAACAATCAAAATGTTATCATTCTCAATCTTAAAATATAGATTACTGTCAGCGGTCCCTTTATTAAATCTTAATTTCAACAAGTACTTATCCAGTCTAGCATACCAGGCTCTAGGGGCTTATTTCAATGCATAAAGAGATTTCTTAAGTTTACATACCATGTCTCCATCATTTGATAATGAAAATCCATCAGGTTGCTCAATGTAGACTTCTTCCTCAAGATCACCATTCAGAAAAGATGACTTGACATCCATCTAATACACTTTGAAATCTTTATAGGCAGCATATGCAAGCAACGGTCTAACAACTTCAAGCCTGGCTACCAAAGAAAAAGTCTCCTCATAATCAATCCCTTCTTTTTGTGAACATCCTTTGCATACCAAACTTGCTTTATTTATGACAACTTCACCATCTTCATTCAATTTATTCTTGAATACCCATTTAGTACCAATCACATTCTTATCTTTAGGTCTAGGCACAAGCTCCCATGTGTTATTCTTTTCAATCTGATCTAATTATTCTTCCATAACTCTCATCAAATTTTCATCTTTGCAATCCTCAACAACATCTTTAGGTTCAATTTTAGATATCAAACATACCTCTTCAGTAGCTATCCTTTTTCTAGTCATCACACCTTTATTTTTATCACCAATAATCTGATTTTCTGAATGATTCAATGTTACATACCTTAGAGTCTTATGATTATTCTGATTTTCAGGTTCTTGCACCTCTCCACCAACAGCAACAACATCTGGATTAACTATCTCTACCAGATCATTTTGCTTTTATTCTTCAGTCTGAATAGGATTCAAAACAATGTGTTGACCACCATCATATCCGCAAGCTCTGATTTCTTTTCCAAGGTTCTCATCCACCTTCATATTTTCACTTTCCACTATCTTTCTTAGTCTCTTATTGTAGTACTGGTAGGCTTTTCTCTTTCTAGAATAACCCAAGAAAATTCCTTCATGACTTCTTGCATCAAACTTTTCTATGTCATCATCTCTGTTGATATAACATTTGCTACCAAATATTCTGAAATATCTCACAATAGGAACATGACCAAACCATAGCTCATAAGGAGTCTTACTAGTATCACCTTTGATATGAACTCGATTGAATGTGTAAACAACAGTGCTAATAGCTTCTCTCCAATAGATCTTCAAAATATTTCCTTCAATCAACATAGTCCTTGCAACATCCAAGACAATCCTGTTCTTCCTTTCAACAACTCCATTCTACTAAGGGGTTCTAGGAGTAGATAATTGTCTTCTAATCCAATGCTTCTCATAGTTTGAATTAAACTCACTAGAACAAAATTCACCTCCTCTGTTAGATCTCAAACATTTCACCTTCAATCCTGACTCAGTCTCAACCTTAGCTTTAAATATCTTTAATTTGTCTAATACTTCAAATTTCTCCTTCAAAAAGACAACCCACATCATCTTGGAATAATCATCAATTAGCAACATAAAATATCTATATCCCTGAACACTTCAAATATTTTTAGGTCCACATAGGTCAGTATGCACAAGATATAGCAATCCATCAGATGTATACTATTTTCTCTTGAAAGAAATTCTTGTTTGCTTACCCAATTGACATTCCTTACATACTGAATTAGCAGGCTTAACAATCTTAGGTGGATCTCTAACAGCTTGTGTAGAAATGATCTTAATCATTGAATCAAAGTTAACATGACACACTCTCCTATGCCACAACCAAATTTCATCAATCTGAGCAATTAAGCAACTTTTCTCACCAATATTCAAATGAAAATGTTACCTTCAGTCTTAGTTCTAGATACAATCTCTATACTAGAGGCATTTAGGATCTTGCATTTACCATTCTTGAATTGTAAATCATAACCTTTGTCAACCATCTATCCAACACTCAAAAGATTATGCTTTAAACCTTCAACATACATAACACCATTAGTATCATTCTTACCATCAAAAGAAATAGAACCTCTACCACAGATCACATAGGCTTTGTCATCTCCAAATCTCACTATTCCACCAACATATCTTTTCATACTCACAATTTTTTTTATCACCAGTCATATGACGTGAGCAACCGCTGTCAATCACCCATTCATTTTTTTCGTCAACTTTAGCAGCTAACTCGTTTTACTCAATAGTGCAACTAGTGGAATCAACATATATCGGTCAATCTTCTTTAATGACAAGAAACACAAATTCATCTCCTTCTGATTCTTCATCTATAACACCTTCATTAGCAACACAATTGCAGTTCTTCTAATTCTTATACTTTTGGTTAGACTTGTAAGGCTTATCATACTTCTCATGCTTGTCATATCTATCATTTATGTCATGCTTATCAAATTTATCATGCCTATCATACTAAGGCATTCTCTTCGGGCACCTAGAAGCAAAATGTCCTACCTTATTGCAAGAGAAACATTTCAAGGGTAGTTTTCCATCATACTTACCGGCTCCTTTAGGCAATCTCCAAGCAATCAATGCTTCAAGCTCATCCAATTCTCTTTCTTGCTCTTCCATCTCTCTTCTTTCTCTTTCATATCTAGATATTTTGTATTCCTTAGTTTCATACTTCTTCTTTCTGGATATAGATGCTCTAAATGTTGTCTCAGACTTTCCATGTGATTCACCAAATTAGCTCAGCTCAAATGCAGCAATCTTTCCAACCAACATATCTCTTGTTACTGTAGTCACACTACGAATCTCATCTATAGCAGCTACCAAGTTATGTTTATAATCAAGAGGCAAAGATTTCAACACCTTAGCAATAATTTAATCTTCTTCAAGGGTTCCATCGGCACATTTGATGCCTAGAACAAGATCATTCACCTTATCCATAAAGGTATTTATATTCTCACCTTCTGCCATCTTCAACATCTCATATTTTCCTTTCAAACTCTGCAACATAGCAACTTTCACTTGTTTATCTCCTTCATACAAGGTTTCAAGCTTCTCCCAGATCTCATGTGTGGTCTAAAGTCCCATTACATTTATTATTTCTGAATTAGTCAGGGCACTCAGCAATGCTTCCTTCTCTCTAATTTTATGTTCAGCTTCCTTGATCTCATCAGCAATAACTAGTTCATTCGAAGGAGTGGAATATGCATTCTTTGTAATCTTCTAGTAATCTTCTTCAAGACATCTCAAGTGCACTTTCATCTTATTCTTCCATATAGCATAGTTACTTCCATCAAATCTAGGACTTTCCTTCTTGAAGATAACACCTCCAGTTCTAGTTGCCATCCTAGATCTCCTCAAGTGGTTAAGCTTCTTCCGAAGCATCTATCTCTGATACCAATTGTTGGAAACAACAATGAAAAAAACATTAGGAGGGGGGTGAATCAATTTTCATCAAATCTACAAACTTAACCACAAATACAAATTTGATAAACTGCAGCGATAAAAAAGATAAGAAAATTGATAGCACAACATACAACACCAATATTTTGACATGGAAAACCCGGTTAAGGGTAAAACCACGATGGGAACCTACCCATAATAAGATGATACTTTGCATTCGTATGAGAAAATATTACAACGAGGATTGCACATGCATTCAGGCACACTGCCTAGAGCTCACTTCTCAAAAGATAATGATCTGAAAGGCTACAACCCTCAGGGAAGTCTCACTGACTTACAATAAGATTCGGACTACAATTTGGAAGGAATAAATTGTAATAATAGCATCTCCAAATGCCTGATGACAGTTCTGTTTAAGCATAATTGTCTTCTCTGCAACACCAATCTCTTCTCAATCACAATTTTGAAGGATGAATCACTTGTTCGCTCATATAGTACTCTCTAATAATGTAGACACAACCATGATACCTAATTTACCTGACAATATCACCTATTTATACAATTCATCAACCTTGACAACAAGGTTGGCTAAACCCTCAACTCACAATTACAAAATTACAACACACGATATAAAGATATGTTAGATACTTGATCAGTCCCAAAGACACTGAGAGGGGGGGTGAATCAGTGTCTAATCGGTACTAAATATTTAAACTTGTTTACAACTTTATAATCCAAATTAATATATTGGTAAGAAAATAATAATATAATGAAGAGAAACAGAAGTATAACCATCAATGCACACCATAACACAGATATTTTTGGTAAGGAAGCCTGGTAGGGGAAAAACCTTGATGGGATTTGTGACCCATAATATTTACTCACTGGCCAATATGAATAAATATTACTTATACAATAGGGGCCTGCACATGCATGAAGGCCAACAGCCTAGAGCTTACTACTCAACAACAAAAATTGAGTCCCACTGACTACAAAATTGGATGATTAAATCCAATGACAATGAACTGCTCAAAATAGCATCTGCAATGCTAGATTTAGTACCAGTTTAAGCTCTGTCAGATACCTCTACCATAAACCTTTCTTCGCTCTGCTTTTCTCTCATTTGCTCATAAAATAGTTACATCATAATGCATATACAGTTATTCGCTCTCATATACCGCTTGCATTCATTACCTAATTGTATTTCTTTTTTTTACAAAATGACTTACAAGATCTCATACATATATGAGTCTTTACAATAAATCATATCAGCTATACAATATAATTACAATACAAAACAATATAATTTCCATGTTGGCTAGGAGTGTCAGTAAGATCTTCTGTCGGTGTAGACTGGATGTCGGTGTGAATAACCTTGTTGTGTCTGCCGGTGCGGGTAGATGATGTCTATTACCAGTGTAACCTGTGAACCATATTACCAGTTGGTTGCTATCAATGAAAACATCAACTATTCTCATCTGAGTGTATAATACCAACAATCTCCCCCTTTGGCATTGATGGCAACATTCATGAGAAAAATCCAAAAGCTGATATCCAAAAATTTGAAGTCCAAAAAACTGATCCAAGAATAAGAGTGCTCCCCCTAAGCAAAATGATCCCTTTTGTACATTTTTCTCCCACACCACTACTCCCCCTTTGACATCAATGACAAAGGATGTCAAAAATAATCAAAGAATTCAAAATTTACCTCAAAGTCTGTAACCAGTTATGTACAATCTGAAAGATATCCGCTAAAATCAGATTAAGACTTTGCATATGTTACTCTGGTGATCTTTCTACTTGAATGGTTGATTTAGACAACTCAATCCATTGTGTTAGAAGGTTGTCCAATCTAGGACCAAGTTTATTTTTTATCTTTTGGGCCTTCATTCTTATCCTTGCTTTTTCTTTTTCTAATTTTTTAATTTTTTCTTCAAAAAATGTCATTTCTTGATCCAAAACTGAAGTAAGTTCCAAAGAACCTATCATGTTATCTTCTATATCATCAATCTCCTTTTGTGTTTTCCTTATCTCCTCATCAATATCCTATGTTAGGTTGTGAGGCTTGCATGCTTCCTTATACAATTCTTTATATTCCAAAATAGTGGAATTCAGTGTCAGTAATAAAGAATCAATATGCTCTATACAATCCTTAATAGTCTTATCAAAGAATTCACCTTTCTCCTTATTCACCCTTTCCTTAAGAGTCTCTTCATTAATTTTATCTACAGTTAGAATATTTGAAGCAATGGATTTGGACAATGTGTCCAATTTACCTAAAGATCCAGAAATATGATCTATCTTACAATCCGGTGCAATCAATTTCAAAATAGGTAAAGTATCATCAATGGCCTTAAATACTAAGGCATTGCATTCAGTGATCTTCTTTATGGAATCTAAAAGTACATCTATCATATTAGTACGTCTGTAATCCATGGTGGAAGTGCTAGGTGGAGTTTGAGGTTCTGCAGTTGGTTTCTTCTCATCTTCGGATTCCTTAATCACTTCTGCTATCTTGCTTCCATCATTGACCTTTTCTTTATTCACTGTTTCTTCCTTATGCTCACTCTATTTTTCAACTTTTTTTTCATCCTTACTATCTACCTTGCTAATTGCCAGTTCAACTACACTATGTTCTTGTCCCTTTTTCTGCTCCTGCTTCTGCTTGTTCTTCTGTCGGTATTTCAGTATTAAGTTGAGTATCATCAGGGATGGTTTCAGATTTCTTAACTTCAGTTGTTTCCTCAATATTCTGCTGAGAGTCAACAGTGTTGACCAGTGACTCAGAGATCTCAATATTTGTAGCTTCAGCTCTCTTTACCTCTACAGTTTCCTTATCCATGACAATGTTAAAGTCCTGAGTGTTCACATTCATGGTAAAAAGAATGTCTAACTCTAGATTAGTGTCATCTTTTGTCATTTCCTTTACCTTCTCTTTTTCAGGCTGACTATCCGTTTGTGTCGGTGCCTCTACAATTATTGGAGGGGTGTCATGTGTCGGTGAAGGAAGGTTATCCTTGACTGTGATATCAGGTACACTACCAATTTTTCCTTTACCTTTATCTTTCTGATATACTTTAGCAAAAGATTTATCTATTTTTTGTCTATCCTTCTCTTCTTTCTTCTCTCTTTCCACAAAAAATATATCCCACTTATCTGTTGTCTCATCTACAATTTCCTTAACTCTGCCTACCATAAGGCTAACTTGCTAGTGACCACTTACAAAAACTGTTATGTTTGCTTCTGATATTAAATCATCAATTTCCTACTTGGAATTAACAGGATGCACAACAAGTAGAGCTTCTACCTTTAATTTCTTGTCTAACTCCATTACAGACATTCTCTTAGCCTCTAATCTTAAGTACCAATCATTTGGTAGATCATCTACAACCTCAATAAGAACTTTCTTATAGATATCAAGATAAAAAATAATACTTTCTTCTATAGTATCCTTATCTGAATCCTTGAAAGAATGATAAAGTATTCACATTACTAAGGTTACCTTCTTGGGTAATTTCATTGATCAACTCTTCCGATGTAAGAGTATATGGTGCCTTACGTTCTGATTTCTTCTCTGGAGTCACTTTCTTCTTCAAACCACTAGGCTCTCTTACAACCTGTTGTTTCTTTCTCTGTTTCAACTTCTTGGGAGATGGAGCAAGTGTCGGTGAGGGTTTTCTTTTCTTCATGTCCACTCTCTTGATTTCAGCTGTCTTGTCACTATCAGAATCAGATGAAGTAGCCACAGGGGAAATGTGAGCTATCGGTTTCTGCTCTGATTGACTTACATTCACACTAGGAGAAATACCACCAAGATTCATCAGTCCTTCTTTAACATCATTTACCATCTTAGAAGCATCTTTCATAAATTTATCTCTTTTCTTCTTCTGCTTCATCATAGCAACACCACTTTCAATGGTTTTAGTATTACCAAATATTTCCTCTGATGATTCTGGTGGAGCATCTAGGAGTATTTTAGCATATGAATCCAAGATGTGAGAATCTACCTCATATCCCATTTCATTAATCCAGATAGTTCTGGGTCTAACTACCTCCATCCAAATTTCATCTCTTTTCACTACAAAGCATATATGTTTATCATATTTATCCACAATGCTTTGGGGAATCCTTTCCCTTTGTCTCATTTTAGCTTGGAAATTCTTAAATTAGTCTTTTACCAACTTATCACCATCAAATCCCATACTGGTAATTGCCTCCTTTATCTGTCTTCCAACTGAAGTATCATAGGCAAAATCCTTATGTCCTATACCAGGGATCTCTTTTGAAAAATAAAGCATTAAACACACTATCAGACTTCCAAATTTGAAGGTTCCTTTCTTATCACCTTTTATCTTATGCAAATTCTCTAATAGTTCATCCTTTAACCATTCACAAATATCAATCTTTGCATTGTTTAATATCATCTCATGTGCACTATGAATGAATGAACTAGATACAAAATTCAACCTGTTAGTATGACCAACTTTATAGCCAATGACCATGCTAGCAAATTTAACATTGTTATCCTTTATATCATTGACCCTAAGTGACCGGTTGTCAAATGTAGCTCCAGTTAAACTCATAACCTCTTTGTTAGGGATTTTCTTCTTCTTGTCGGGTCTAGAACCAGTGGAGGGTAAACCAGTAACAACCCTTATATCTTCCTTGGTAATCTTAAATACTAAGTCCAACCACATAAATTCACCATGAACTCTGCTAAGGACATAGAAGACGGCTTCTACTAAGAATTCTGGCATATGGAGGATATCAATGAAACCTAAATTCTCAACTACCTTGTGTTCTGGTTTCACTACCCCATTCTTGTTAGTGATTACATTCATGTACATCTTCATCAAATCTTCGGACCCTAAACTTTCTATGTAAAAATGTATGTATGGCCTAGGGTCTTCAACAAATGTGACTCCCTTCAAGATTCTAGAAAATGCACCAATAGAGTCATCCAGTTTTGCTATCTTAGGAATGATCTTGAAAACGGGTCTAGGTCATTTTATGTTTTCCACAATGGTAGGGTTTGCTACGAATTCGGGAACAGAAGATGAAGATGCCATTGCGAAAGATAAATACCTTTTAATTGTGAAATCCTTGAATACCTTGAAAATACCTTTGTTGCTTTTCCTTTAGAATGCCTTTGCTCAATTTCTCTCTCTTTGAATGCTTGGATGGTTGGTGAATTGAAATGAGAAGTTACCGAACCTTTATAACCAAAAATTAACTTACAACTGCAATAAAAGCTCGCCAGTGATGTGAAAACTCCACATATCCGCCGATAAAGAAGAAATATAACTTCTTACCACCAACCGAGGGTAAATGCATGATCTTGAATTTCTTGCCTTACCCCTAAGGATTATTCCTTAGTTAGATGAAGAATCTCCTCTCGATGCAGGATTACCCTATTCTATCGATGTAGGGATAGATTCATCACTTCTCTAATCTCTCTTCCTAATCCATTGTTTATAAAATTCTTGCTTGATTTCAGTCACCTTTTCTTTGCCTTTGTTATTGGATCCTTTATTGTTCGCCAGTACAGTCTTACTTCTACAAAATTTTGCAATATGCCCAATCTTGTTACATGCATAACAAGTTACATTGTTTCTCTGAATAGCCTTTCCAGAACCTTGACCAGTTTGAGTTCTGCATTGATTAGATAAATGTCCAAATCTACTAGTAACATAGCATTTCATATTCTATCTGCAATTGTCTGAGTTATGACCATTTTTATTGCATTTGAAACATTGACCGGTGGGTAAGTTTGTATTCTGATTATTCCTAAATCTGCACTAATTTTTTCTATGACCAAATTTGTTGCAATTAAAACATTTCCTATTAAATTTATAAGCATTAGGTTGCCTTACTGGTTTGTTGTGGTCATGATTGTTTGCAGTCCCAGAATTTTCTCCATGTTCAAATCCAAGTCCAGTTGTTTCTCCATCAGGTTTCTGACTTTTCAGCATATCATCAAGATTATCTGAACTTTTCTTGAATTTGTGTTTGTATTCATTTGCAGTGACCAACTCACTTTCTAAAGTGATAACTTGTCTCAAAAGTTCCTTTTTGTCATGTTGCATGTGAATCAAATCAGTTTTAAGCATATCATTTTCATAACGAAGCCTTTGAGATTCATCTAATTTTTCATTAAGTCTTCTGGCCAAATCTTCTTCATTCTTCTTTCTATCTTCAATAACCTTGCATAGTCTCATAGTTAAATATTGCATCTCATTCTTCATGTTACTGTTCTCTTGCCTCAATTTCTTTGCAATATCTCTGAGAGTTTCTTTTTCTTCATCATCTTGATTTTGCAATTGCACATGTAATTCTTTTCTCTTATTCTTTTCTATAACCAGGTTATTTTGGAGTGCTTTGATGAATTCTCAAGCAGTTCTAAGTTCATCTTCCAATTTGATATTCTTCAATTTTTCTGCATCAAAATCTTCAAGAGCTCCTTCCAACTATTATCTCAAACTTTCCATCGGTACTGGTTTTATAATCTTCCTCAAGCTGTTAGGCTTCTGCAAATAGATGACTAGGCTCTGATACCAATTGTTAGATACTTGATCAGTCCCAAAGACACTAAGAGGGGGGGGGGGGGGGTGAATCAGTGTCTAACTGGTAAACTAAAGATTTAAACTTGTTTGCAACTTTATAACCCAAATTAATATAACGGTAAGCAAATAATAATGTAATGAAGAGAAACAAAAGTATAACCATCAATGCACACCATAACACAGATATTTTTGGCGAGGAAACCCGGTAGGGGAAAAACCTTGATGGGATTTGTGACCCACAATATTTAATCACTGGTCAATATGAATAAATATTACTTATACAATAGGGGCCTACACATGTAGGAAGGCCAACAGCCTAGAGTTCACTGCTCAACAACAAAAATGGAGTCCCACTAACTACAAAATTGGATGATTAAATCCAATGACAATGTACTGCTCAAAATAGCATCTGCAATGCTAGATTCAGTACCAGTTTAAGCTCTGTCAAATACCTCTACCATAAACCTTTCTCCGCTCTGCTCTGCTCTTATTTGCTCATAAAATAATTACATCATAATGCATATATAGTTATTCACTCTCATATATCGCTTGCATTCATTACCTAATTGCATTTCTTTGTTTTAAAAAATGACTTACAAGATCTCATACATATATGAGTCTTTACAATACATCATGTCGACTATACAATTTAATTACAATACAAAACAATATAATTTCCATGTTGGCTAGGAGTGTCAGTAAGATCTTTTGTCTGTGTAGACTGGATGCCGGTGTGAATAACCTTGTTATGTCTATTGGTGCCGGTAGATGATGTATGTTGCTGGTGTAACCTATGAACCATGTTACCAGTTGGTTGCCATCAATGACAACATCAATGATTCTCATCTGAGTGTATAATACCAACAAGATTGACCACCAAACCAATACAATGATATACATTACATAACATGGATCTAATTCAAATCTCCAAACACGCAACACCACCAGAAATCACGCCAAGATCAACCACAACATGCTACACCACTAGAAAACCCATATAACACGAAGAACATCACCGTTTCATCAAAATTGCCATCAACTCGCACAAAAATCAATGTAGATTTTTAGGACAAATAGGACACAATTAGGGACCACCAAAAAGCACGTTAGAATCATCAAAAACAACTGCACCAACACCACTTATCAAATCTTCATCGATCAACATTTGAAACTTAAGAACACTCAAACAATAGCAATTGTCACGAAGAAAGATAACTTGCAGAGCACCAAATCATGAACCATTTGAAAGGAAGATGCACAATACCATCCCAAATAGTCTCCCAAAGACTTGGCTCAAGATTTGATCACATTGGAATATACCAGAGGAAATATTGAATTCTGCAAAGCAATGATTAGAAAAACAAACTGCGAAACCAGATCATATGATATGATCAATTAAGCTTCTTGGATCACCAAAACTAATATAGAAGAATATAGTGATACTATAAATAATCCATGCACCAAACCATGATCCCAATAAACCAATCAACAATCACCAGAGTAGGAATATGTTGACATCAATGACAACAACATATCCTAGTAGCAACAATGTCCAATAATTTGTTAACTGATTTTGTTGTTGGTACTCCACAGTTGGTTGGACAAATTGTTGACATTGTGTATTTGATTGAACACATTGTTTAATTTGCACCATTGATTGTTTTGGTTGGATATGTTGGACCATTGGCTGTGTTGGTTGCAAATGTTGGACCATTGGTTGTGAATGTTGGATCATTGGTTGTGTTGGTTTGAAATGTTGGACCATTGGTTGTTGATTCATCATTTGATTAAACGGAGTTTGATCGAATAAAGTTTGACTTGGGATTTGGTTGAACAAGGTTTGATTTGGGGCTTGGTTCAAGTTTGTGTTGGTTGCTTGAAATTGTTTCATCATCTCTATTTGTGTGAGGAGAGCTTGTATATATGATCATTCAATGAGAGATTTTACATGAATGGGCTCAATATTTAGATTTGTACCTTGAAATTTTCAAAATAGTTTGGACATTTGGGACCTAATCTTTCATGGCTTTTCATTTTTTGTTCCAAGATCTCTTTTTCTTGAGCTAGTTTTTCCTCCAGTTGTTGTATTTGGACACTTGTTTCATCGTAAAAAGCTTGATCAATGTTGCCTTGTTGTTGGGTTGGATAGAATTGTGATTTTCTTGGATCGAAACTTGATTGCATTGTGTTATTCATTGGACCAATCATCAGTTGATATGTCAAAATTTGTTGCATCATAGGAGCTTGGAATCTTGTCTCAATAGACATGTCACCATGCAATTCAATATTTTGGGGATTTTGAATTTTAAGAATGATGTATGCAACTAACGCAACCTAGGTGATTGACAATACAACTAAATGTTTTTGGTCTTTTTGAATTTTTGGAATGAAAATGATATGCAACTAAATGCAATATTAGCAAATGATAATGCAATCTAAGGTAAGAATGCAACCTATTTTTATTTTTTTTGACTTTTCAAGGTTTGGACAAACTCTTGGAATGCAAACCTAAAGACTCAACCTTGGAAAATTGAAATGAAGTCAAGACCTTAATTGACAAAAGGACAAAGTACAAAATCACGATAGCACGATGACAATGTCTCACCTATACACTTGGATACTAAGCTACATTTGACAAAATGATGTTGATAGAAGGACATGATTTGGACAAAAAAAATGTTGGACAAGGTCAAGACTTCCTAACAACAACTAAGGGTTTAATCTAAAGTTTTGATTTTGCAAGTTTGACAAATCTAATTTTGAGACTAATATGCAAGAGGACAATGATAATGATAATGACCTAAGGATATGATATGAATATGATCTCAAGATATGATATGATATGATATAGGAATATGATATGCTATGAAAATGATCTAAGGATATGATATGACCTAAGGAGTAAGGGTATAAGGGAAAATGTATAAAAATGTCAACTTAAGACAAGACCTAATTTTGGGATAATGATACTGCAATGAGGACCTAGGAAAATGATACTAGCCCCAAGTGCAAGAGGGGTTAAATGACCAAGCAATGAACCTTATATGAAAGGAGATGAATTTATGCCTTAAGACCTAAGTTTGAACTATACAAGAGATAAGCCTAAGTGACATGAATTTTGAAACAAAGATTTCCAATGTTTTGACAAGCCATGTTTGTAAAATCTTTGTAAATTGTTGTATGGATACTTTGAAATTTTTTAGACCAAGTTTGACTTTTGTTTGAATCTTGTTTGTACAATTGTTTGATTTTAGAACCCAAGTTGATTATGACTACTTTTGAAAAATTATTTATGTCAATCTTTGCGAGGTTGATTATGTCCTTTGTTTATGATTCACTTTTAATAAGCACGAAAGACAAGATGTTTGTTTGACTTTGAAAGAAGACATTCATGCACATTTGAAAACAAATCTTAAGGATGGCAAGGACAATATTTGTTGAATCCTCTAGCAATAAAATACCACATTCAACCATATAGTTAGAATCTTGGTAGCACTAGCTCCCCTCCGCGATACTCACTTCTTCAAGCATACCAAACTTCAAATTTTTGGGTCATCACTTCCCAATAAGTTTACTATCTCGAATTGAATGGTACATGAGGGGTATCTTTGGTATGCGCATATCACAAATAGAAGGTTTTGGGTCTCTAAACACAAGGGGTTGATGATATGATGAAAAAATAAGGATCCAGTCAACTACTGAGAGGGGGGTGAATCAGTAGATAGAAAAACTGATAATAACTTCACCAATCTCAAAATCAACCTCTCAAAGTAAACTATAAACTGACAAGTTAAACCACTAAACTATAAATGCAATATCAATGTCAGAATAAACCGGTTGACTGTTATAACAGATTAACAGTAAACAACTTGAAACTCGCAACCATCCAAATACTTTTACTGACATAAGTAAAACCTTATTTCATATTGCTGCCATTTAACATGAATTATCAAAGTGGATTAAGTAGTTAAGAAAATCAACCATAGTAAACATAACCACAAAAACATTTACCACTTGACACAATATTTTTGACATGGAAACCCAAATGGGAAAAACCACGGTGAGATGAGACTCACAAGAATTATGAACTCTTCGGAAGTTCGCCCTGTTAGGAGCCAAGCCTATTAAAGCTTTTACAAAAAGTCTTGTTAAGAACAGATCTTGTTAGGGACCACCCGGTTAAGGGATTGACTATAATGCCCTATTAGAAGCAATACCCTATGAGGAGTAACCTCGGTAGAAGATTTGAAATCCAAACTAATGGACCACCTGTTTAGAGGATTTGAATAACACTAAGCTTGTTAGAGCTTACCCAGTTAGGGTATTTCAACTACTGTAATTGTTAGAAAACAACAAGAGTTTGTTGGTCTGTTTGAATAACACTACACTTGCTTGTTCAGATCCTTTTCATGCTCCTATCAACCTTTACACAAACTACAGATACATCATCCGGTTCGACAACCACACACTCAACTAAAACTTTGCCAACTCTGAAACAAAACAACTCATCGACCTTATAAACAATTCAATAGGTCACTAACACAACAAAAACCTAATTCTCTCATAGAGATTACAAACAAATCGGTTCAAGTATGATTGTTGGCTTACATAACAATCTTTGCACATCATTCAAGAAAGCCTCAACCGCTCCTTGATCATCGCTTCATCGAACTTAGTAACTCATTACACGCTTTTCACTACATGCAATATACTTTCTCATTCCCAAGACAAAAACCATTATCTCAATGCACCAAAAACACTTTGAAACTCTTCTCATACAATATGCATACGTGTCATAATCATTACCGCTCATCATCAGATCATAAATCAATACAACCAACTTAATTGGTTAGGTTTTATCAAATCAACCAAAGGGGGTTTACCGGTTTAACTCTCCAATACTTAGCAATACTGGTTCACTCCACAAACTCACCTACCAGTTATAGTTCCCTTCACTAGCTCTTCCTACCGGTTATAAAACAACAATATCATTACCGGTTAATTGACATCAATGACAACATAACATATCATTCATGCAATCTTCATGCAAATGCCAATAGGGGTTGTAGTCAAGGCATCCATTCAAGTGGCCATAATCAACAACATTCTCCACTCCATTAAAGGAGGACTCCCGGTTTGCAGAGGTTACGCTCTACAAGTTTTCACATGCTACACAGACACTAACGGAGACTTACATTGGTATGACACATCGACACCCATCGCTTGCAAATTTCATTATAAACACATTTATTTATAGTGGTTCAGAAGATCTTGGCCTTAGCCCATTACCACTTGGTTTGTTCTCTCTCACCAATACCTCTGCGAAGTGTCAGGCAAATCGGGATGCAGGCCCTCTAAAGGTAAAAACACACAATTGAAATAAAAGAGGACATGACAAACATTGATTATTTAACCTTTAAAAAATGAAATGAGTTCATTGATCCATTTGCATCCTAATTAAGACTAGATGAGGTTAATTCCACTTTAATTTGAAAAATATTTGATCAATTTAAACCATGATTAAATGCAATTTGTTGTTCATTTTAAACCCTTTGCATGCATGAAATGTGATCTTTGTTATTGTTCTTTGATCCAAATCCTAAATAAGACAATATGAGAATTCTAGGATTCATTCAAACTTCCTAATTAAACTATGTGAAGAGTTGTTGGTCATTAAAACCTCCTAACTAGGCTATGTGAAAAATTGTTGTTCATTTTAAGCTCCTAATTAGGCTATGTTAAAAATTGTTTTTCATTGCATATTAAGAAATCTTGCATGAATCATTGTTTACACTCCATAAAATCCACATGCAATAATACATCCTCATGTAAAACCTGCATGCACCAACAAATTAGTTCCAAAAACCTACATGCAACAACATATTAATACCAAAAACCTGCATGCAACACCATATTAGCACCAAAAACCTACATGCAAGAACAAATTAGTTCAAAAAAACCTGCATGCAACAATGGATTAGCACATAAAACCTGCATGCAACAACGAATTAGCTCAAAAAACCCACATGCAAACATATATCGACATCTAAAACCTGCACGCAAATTGATTCATAGAATTGTTAGATTTTGCATGTTCACTTCGGGTTCACCAAGAAATGTAATGTAGGAATTAGGTAAATGCATCATAACATAGAAATTAGCCAACCACAAAGATAAATGCTATGAAATGTAATCCTAACACATTCGATGAAAGCATGAAGATGAAATATTCAAAAAGAAATGCAAACCGAATGCAGACATCTCCTTCATTATTCTTCCATTGTTCTTCTTTCTCCTTAAAATTGTTGTGGATATCAACTACAAAGCAAGTGTATTGAAACCAAGATGGTGAGATGATAGAAAAATGATTTAGGCAACATAAGGATACTCGAAGCCTGGTTGTTGAAAATGAGCAATGAGAGCTCAATTTATAGAAAAGAGGATTTTGAATCAACGGATGAGATTAATATGGATACAAAAAGAATCAGTGGCTAGGATCAAACACATAGCAGAGCTTCCATTAGGAGACGGAGAAAAAGTGGAAGAAATCTGGAAAGAAATCTAGAATCAAATCGAGGAAGATAATATGGGGATTTAATAAATAAATAAATTGATTATCCTCGTATTTTTCCAAATTAGCAGGTTGAAAAGATAAATATGGAGATACAAATTAGAAAGTGGAATATAAAATTGAAAATAAAATTAGAAAGTGGAAGAGAAAAGTGAGATCATAAATAAATAAATAAAATTTATTTATTTCACCCACACATGGTAATTAAATAAATTTAAAATTTATTTGATTAGAATAATTTAGAGAAAGGGATTAAATAATTATTTAATCATAGAAGAATAATTAGCTTAGAATAAATGAATTAAATAGTTAAATGAATTATTTAATCAAAGATGAACAGTTAGGATTAATTGATTGAAATCAAGATTAGTTGATTAGAAATAGACAATGATGAACATTAATTAAATAATGAAAATTATTTAATTAATGGTTTAGAAGAACAATACTTACATAATACCATGGGTGCGGAGCGGCAAGGAGAACGACGAGCAGGAATCCCAAATTCAAATCTGGGAATGGTGGATTCCCTGGGGAAGGCAGTCTTTTTGAGGGTGGAACTGGCAATCAAGCAGGATTCCAAGCGTCCCAAGGTACAGAAGAGGACAAGGAGACAGTCAAATTGGTGGAAGACAAAGATTCCAAAACCGGGGACCCACACGATAGAGGTAAGGGAAAAAAATTGTCTTCGCTTTTTGGAGTGAAGCCGCTGGTTAAAACAGGGCTTCCGGAAGTTAAAAATATTTCTGATCCAGTTACAGGGGTGGTTGCTATTTATGTTCCAGATAAGCTGGTAGATCTTACTGTCTCTGGTTTAGCCATGACATTAGTCAGACGATTCGCTGGTTTTAGGCCTAACATTGACATTGTTAGGAATTTTATAAGGAGGAAATGGGTTCTCAAGGGTCAAGTGGATGTGGCGGCATTGCCTAGGGGTTTTTTTTCCTTTGCTTTTAACTCTGAAGAAGATATGAATAAGGCTCTATGTGAAGGTCCATGGATGTTCAGCAAGTCAACTTTAGCTCTACAGAAATGGGCTCCAAACCTTTCTCTCGACGAGTCTTTTTTTGTGTCGACACCTGTGTGGACTCACCTCCCAGGCCTTCCACTAGAATTTTGGAATGAGGAAGTCTTTAAGGGGATAGCGAGTTCTTTTGGAGGACTTCTCTCAATCGATCCAATGACTACAGCTAAATCAAGGTTAGTTTTTGCTCGCATCTATGTAAATGTGAATCAAATGACGGACATGCCCCAATCTATTGAGATTATATCTAAATTGGGGAAAAGGACCCAAGCGATTGAATATGAATTGCTCTCGTTTGCTTTCTTTCATTGAAAAAAATCAGGCCATTGGGCAGAATCTTGTCCGCTTAAGAAGGGTAAGAACAACAAGAATGATAGTAGTGTGAAGCAAAAATGGCAAATGAAAGAGAAAAAAGGAGACCCATAAGTAGAGTG
Organism: Cryptomeria japonica; assembly: GCF_030272615.1. Lineage (NCBI taxonomy): Eukaryota > Viridiplantae > Streptophyta > Pinopsida > Cupressales > Cupressaceae > Cryptomeria > Cryptomeria japonica. Next base: position 108,074,155 of record NC_081409.1, read on the forward strand.
CGATCCAGATAAGGAAGTGATTGAGCTAGAAAAGGAGGTGAAGAAGGATGTGAATAGTAATAATGAAAAACCTGCTCGTGTCTATTCTAATAATCAAATAGAAATTACTAAAGAAGATGAGCAAATAATAGAGGTAAATAATAAAAATGATCCAGAGGACCAGGAGGTAGGGCCAGTCAGTCAAGAGAAAGTAGAGGAAAGTCTCAATGATGATGTGTCTACATCATCTCATACAAAAGCAAGTGAGGAAGACTTCAATGAAGCGCAGGATTTTAACCTTTCTGATCTTGAGCCTCTATTGCTATTAACCAATGGAAGCCCAAAGTCGTTTCAATGCAAAACCCCATCACATAGTGTGGAAACGGAAGTGCTGGAAGGAAATCTTAGGATTCTTGGTATCAAAGAGGGAATATCGAATAAGGAGGGACCCAATGGAGATATAGCAACTAGAAGCAAGAATAAGAAAAAGGCAGATGTTGGAAGCCAAAACAAAAAGCAGGGGGGACCTTCTCTAAAACATCAGAGGGAACAGGAAAGTTGGAAGAACCGTGTTGATGGAACATAGAGTTCCATCAAGTCAGCCCTATCCTTGGTTAAAGTATGAAGATAATCTCCTGGAATATAAGAGGGTTGAATGCCCCTCATAAGTAGGATGTGTTACATAATATTATAAGAGATCATAAACCGGATGTGGTCCTTGTTCAGGAAACTAAGATGTGTAAGGATAAAGTGGAAAGGATTAGAATATTTAAAAATAATGGAGTTATAGAATCTAGTTCGGAGGGAGCCTCTGGAGGAACAACGATCTTTTGGAACCAAAAAACTATTAAAGGTAAGGAAATTATTTCTGAATTTAATAGGAACTCTGTGCAGCTTGAGCATATCAAGGATAACTTTGTCTGGGTTTTAACCAATGTCTATGCACCTAATACCAAATCTAGGAGAGCTAAATATTGGATAAGCCTTGCTAAAGACAGACTTAACTTTGCTCATAAAAGTTGGATAATAATGGGAGATTTCAATACTCCGCTAAAAGAGGAAGAGAAGATGGGAGGTCTTCCCTTCCAGCTTGATGGTAAACAAGATCTTATGGATTTCATTAATGATCAAGCTCCTATGGATGTGGATCTCCAAGGGATTAACTATACCTGGACTAATAGAAGAACTGGAGTTGATCTTATTCAAGTTAAGTTAGACATGACCTTAGTTACTCCTGAGTGGTTATCAAAGTATAGTTGTTCTTTGGCATTTGTTATCAAGATTGGTTCTAATCATTACCCTATTTCTTTCACTGCCAATTATTTTTCTGCTAAGAGAAATTTCCCTTTTAGATTTGAAAAAGTGTGGTTATCCCATCCTTCTCTGGAAGCTTGTGTTGCAGATTGGTGGAGTTCTGAGGTTGAGGGACCGGCTCTATTTAGAATAGCTAAAAAGCTCAATATTATAAAGGCTAAAATCAAAATTTGGAACAAAGAGATCTTTGGGGATATCTTCAAGTGTAAAATTTAAATTAAAACTAAAATAAAAGAAGTTCAAGATAAAATCCAAGCGGATGGGCTTTCTGAAGAGTTGAGGTTTGTGGAAAATGGTCTGTTGTCTAAATACCACACCATTATTTCTAATGAAGAGACTATTTGGAGACAAAGATCAAGAGCCTTGTACTTGAAGGAAGGTGATAAAAATACCCGGTTTTTTTCACTTAACTACTCTTAAGCACAGGGTAGTTAACATGATATCTAGGTTATCCTGTAATAGAGGGATATTAACGGAGGATAATGATATAAGAAAGGAAGCTCTGGACTATTTTAGCACCCTTCTAGGAGAAGTGGATAACCTAGATGCTAGTAACCAAAACCTCTTGTTGCAAGCTATTCATTCAACCTTGACTAAGAAAGACAATAAACATTTGTCCTGAATTCCTTCTAGTCAGGAAATCAAAAAGGCGATGTTCTCTTTTCAGGGAAATAAGTCTCCTGGACCGGATGGTTTCCCTATGTTCTTTTTCCAATCCTTTTGGCATATTGTGGAGACTGATATCTGTAAAGGAGTTAAAGAATTCTTTGGTTCTAGAAGGCTTCTAAAAGAATAGAATGCGACCTTCATTGTCCTAATTTCGAAGATCTCTGGAGCTGATTCTCTTAATAAGTTTAGACCTATTAGTCTTTGCAACTCTGTTTACAAGATTTTATCTAAGGTTCTTACCTCTAGACTGTTGGATATTCTTCCTAGAATTATCTCTACCCAGCAAAATGGTTTTGTCCCCGGTAGAAATATTCTAGATTCCATTATTTCAGTTCATGAAAATATTCATTCTCTAACAGCAGCTAATAATCAGGGTTTTTTTCTTAAGTTAGATATGGCTAAAGCTTATGATAGAGTGAATTGGCAGTTTCTCTTAAGGATTATGAAAGCCTTTGGATTTGGAGAAAAATTATCCAACTTTGCTCTCAATTGATGGAAACTTCCTCTTCTATTGTTATTGTCAATGGATCCCCTTCAAGTTTCTTCAAAAGCTCTAGAGGTCTTAGACAGGGGGATCCCATCTCCCCAATCTTGTTTACTATTTTAGTTGAAAGTTTGGGTAGATTTATTATTAAAAATGTGGAAGAAGGAAATCTCAAAGGTCTGAAACCTTCTTCCTCCAATTTTACTTGTACTCATGAACAGTTTGTTGATGACTCAATCACTATGGGGTAAGCTACCATTAGGGAAGCTAAAAATATGAAGAATGTTATGAATATTTATGAATCTGCTTCTGACCAAAAAATTAATTGGGATAAGAGCTCTTTGTTCTTTATCAATACTCCTGTTCAAAGACAATTAAGGATTGAAAGAACTCTTGGTTGTAAAATAGCTAAGCTTCCCTCTACTTATTTGGGGCTTCCCCTTTGTATTAAGCCTACACATAATTTTTGGATTAAGTTGGTTGATAGATTCAACTCTAAATTGGCAGGCTGGAAAGGGGCAGTCCTTAGTCAAGCGGGCAAGGTTACCTTGCTCAAAGCCACTCTCCAAAACTTGCCTGTTTATGCCCTCAGTTTGTGTAAAATTCCTAGAAAGTTTGCGGAAGTAGTTGAAAGAGTCTAAAAAAAGTTTCTTTGGTCAGAAGTGGAAGTCAAGAATAGAATTCCCCTTATTGCCTAGAATAAAATCTACTCTCCTAAGGCCTCTGGGGGATTGGGTTTAAGGAATATAAGCTCTATGAATAATGCCTTATTAGCTAAACAAATTTGGAGAATGAAATGGGAGGAAAGAGAGTGGAATTTGATCTAGAGAAATAAATATCTTCACATGCAACCTTCTGAGGAAGAATTTTTAGATAAATCTTTCATTGTTGAAGGTTCTGCAATATAGAATGCAGTTCAATCAGCCAAAAGTTGGGCTACAGCTGGAAGAATGTGAAATCTGGGGAATGGTAGAAGTATAAGATTTTGGGAAGACAAATGGATTATGGATAAACCCCTGGAGGAAATTCCAATCCTTTATGATTGGAAAGATTGGTTCAAAAGCAGGTTTGGGGGTTTGGTCAGAGAAAACTGGAGAAATGGGAAATGGATTGATTTTAGCCAGCAGTGTCCAGGGTTAAAGTTTCTTGAGATTGTGCTTTCTTCTAAAATTCTGAGAGACAATAAATTGGATGGGAAGTATTCTGTGTCCTCGGCTACGGCTATCCAAAATAAAGTTGTGGAAGAAATTCCTATTTGGGCTAGAGTTTGGAATAAGAAATTAGTTCCTAAACTTAATATCTTTTTTTGGATCTTTATCCAAAACAAGGTATTAACTTTGGACAACCTTCAAAAGCGAGGATTTGTTTTTCCTAACAGGTGTTCTCTTTGTTGCAGGGAAGAAGAGTTTGCTTTCCATATTCTCCATCAGTGTACTTTCAGCCAGGAAATTTGGAAAATTATTTTAAGTAGGTGGAAGCTGAGTTGGGTTTTTCCGAACTCTCTTGGGGAATCCTAGCAGCAATGGCGCTGCCCTGATTCCAACCCAAAGATTGTGGAGCTTTGGAAACTTACCTTCCCTAATGTTATCTAGAATATCTAGAAAGAGCGCAACAACATGATTTTTAGGGATAAAAGTGCCAACCCTGAAGTAGTGGTGGATAAAATTTACAGGAGTATCTTTGAATGCATCAATGGTATTGATGATGGACCAGTTGCTAAAGAAGACTTCAATGACAGGTGGAACCTTTCCACTACCAAATCTAGTAAGGAGAAGGGTAGAGAAGGTCTTTCTTGGTGTTTTCCTCCTCAGGGATGGATAAAGGCCAACTTTGATGGGGCTTCTAAGGGGAATCTGGGTATAGCTGGTTATGGGGGCATTGTCAGGAATTTTGTTGGAAGTTGCCTAGTGGTGGTTGATGGTCCTTTGGGGAGTCAAACCAGTCATTTTGCTGAAGCCTCAGCTATGCTAAATACTCTAATTATTGCTAAGAACCTAAATCATGATAAATTATGGCCTAAGGGAGACTCACTTAATATTATTAAGTGTTTGAAGGGGGAAACCAAGCCATCATGGTCCATTGAAAACATTATTTTGAAGCTAGGGAAATCATTGCTAGTTTTAAAGAAATAATAATAGATCATGCCTTTAGAGAGAAAAATATGGTGGCAGATTGTCTGGCGAACCTAGGCATTAACTCTGAATCTCAAACAATTTGGCACGAGGAAGACATTAATATGAGTATTAAAGAGCTCCTCAAAAAGGATAGATTTACGGGGAAAGAAGGACCGCATAATCATGATAGTTGATATGAGTAACTTATGCATTGATAGAAAGGTAATGATTACTTGGCAAAGGGGCAGAATCCCAATCAAATATAATATCACTTCGCACACTTTGTGGGTCATCTTTTTCAAAATCTTCAGAGACAACGGGAAGAAAGTTTTGAGTTTGCAGACGAATAGAGGTGAAAGTCTGAAATTGAATATGGGAGGTGATTTAAGGAGGGGGAAACCAGACAACATGTCCAGATGGAAGGATATACCTAAAGTTTGGGTGAAGCTGGAAAAAGGATCCCTAACGAGCTTCATGGAGAAACTGGTTGATTATGACAAAGGTAGGGTTAATATCACAGTCTCCAAAATTTCTGAAAATTGGAGTAATGGGTCCTTTAAAATCTATGGTGTGAGGTTCAAATTGGAAGCGGGCCTCATCGCAACTATGACAGGTATGCCCTGATAGTTCTGATACTTAATATACATATAGATCCAATAGCCAACAAGATGAGAGGGGGGGGTGAATCATACAAACTTAATCATCCATAAAAACATCAGATTCAACCTCGGTAACATATATCAGTCATATAATCAAAAAATGTCAAACATGCAAACTTAAAAGCATATGAACAATATAAACCTCATAACACCAGATTTAATGTGGAAACTCAAATAGGGAAAAACCACTGTGGGATTTTGGACCCACTAAGAAATATACTCTTCTAGAGTATGCTCGGTTAAAAGCAAATCTTGTTAAAGATTACAAAAACATTGCTAGATGTGACCCGATTAAGGGATTTCCCTCAGATCTGTTAGGATCTTCACTTTGTTAGAAATGACCTTGTCAAAGGATTTCAAAAACTCAATCAGAATGTCACCTTGTTAGAGGATTTACATATAAGACTGTTAAGTCCACTCGGTTAAGAGATTTCCTGTCACTTTCACAAAATAACAGTAATACAATCTATCTGCAACTTCACATCTAAAATGCTAAAGCAGATTCCTATTTGTTCAATACAATCTAGACATAGAACTAATCTTGTCTATCTGTTGGGCATCAATACTCTATTATTCTAATAGGTCTTCAAGCTTCTGTGCTCGGTAATCACTATGCAGCATCCTTGTGCATACACTTGCCCGCATGCATTGTTTATCAACAGTTTCCTATTTATAAACAATCTTCTAACCACTTAATCTCCTTGATCACATTTCCCATGATCAATCATAGCCAACAGATCTTTAATCTTGTCCAGGTTCATTGTATCTTTCAATCTGAAAATGTTTTACCCCGCCTTGGAACTTGCACATTCACCTTGGAACTTGTGTTAGGGTAATCCGATTCAATATGAGCTATAGATATTCTTGCCAACTTTCCATTGCCTTAGATTCATTAACAAACTTCTTTCACATCTTACCAATCATTGATCCACTCCAGCTCATCAGCATCTTTCATTAAATATCACATGTAAACATTTAATGCATTCTGTTATAGCTCAGTTACAACTCGGTGAATACTAAACTTCACTCTGTAAACATTCTATCTTCATTAACCGACTACGATAACCTTAGGGTTTACCAACTAGGTTCCTTAGGGTTTACTGACTAGGTTCTTGATAACATAGTATAGTATTAACCTTTACATTTTACAACATATGTATGATGTTAAAACAATCTAAAACATCAAGATCTCATCATTGTCTAACTTGGTAGAGTTGCCCATTGAATAACTTATACCCTTATTCATCATATTCTTTCCTGTGTCTTTACCGACTTCTTTATAATCTTCATATCATATTTCTCAAGATATGGCAACATCATACTGAATTAGAAAATCAATTTCTTGACATCAATGACAAAATAATAATATCAAGATAATAAAACATCTTTAATCAGTTATGTCCATAATCATCAACAACCTTCTCACTATCCTTGTAATATTGCTAACATGCCCCACTCAGGGCTCAATTTTTTTAAAGATCTTAAAGTTTCCAATAATGCGGTAAATTTGTTCCCGCATAAGGAAAAGGAGAGGGCTAAAATGGGAAAAGCCACAAGGGGTTATTATGAAGCCTCCAATATCAAGAAAATCTAGGGCTGGGTTTTGAATGCCATAATGGAATACATAATTGTTGAGGGCCACTTTTCCAGGGCCCACACTTATCACTTTGTGTTATTAAACCACTTCAGGCATGAGAAAAGGGTCTCCCTACCCTACTATCTCTTCAGGTCCCTTTCTAGGTCACTCAATAAACACAACAAGAATCCCTCGAATTCGGTGCTCCATTGTGGGCTCCTATTGCTCATTTATGAGCACTGTAAAATCCTTTCCATGCAGGAAAACAAGAGGTTATCCGCTTCTCCAGGGAAAGGAAAGAGAAAGCTGGAGGAAGGAGAACCCAGGAAGGAGGAGGCTACTTCTAGAAAAAAAGCAAGAGTGCCACTGGGATGAAAGCCCATGATGAAAAGAATGAAATAGAGGAAACTAGAAAAGAGGGTAGTGAAATGGAAATGGATGAATGAGAAGGTGAGGACAGTTGGAAAGATGAGGATGTGGGTGCAGAGGATGAAGAAGGTGATAATGAGTCTGACAATGATAGCCCAATTCACAGTGCTACCTTAGGCATCGACAGCCAACCTATGGTGGATTTGGAGGATAAGGATAATGAGGAAAAAGATTTGAATTCTGAGAGGGAGAAGAACAAGGAACCCGAGAAGGATATGGCTAAGGATAATTTGAATGAGGATAAGGAAAGCGTTGGTGAAGGGTTATTCCTCAATAACCTTAAAAAACTCACTGAGGCTAGATTGGGTTATGACAGATGGACATATGAACTTTTGAAGAATTTGGAAAAAAATGGGAAATAGATGGCTAAGAAAAGGAAGGAAGATGATAGGAATCAGAAGCAATGGAAGTAGGAAATGGAGGAAAAAAGTTAAAAAAATGGCAACTCAGATTGACCATCTGGAAGAAGGAAAAGTGGCAATGAAAAACCTGCTGGGTATTATCCCGAATATCCTCTCTGTAGTTACAAAGAACCTAGAGGATATTTCAAAGGTCCTAGATAACTCCAACTCTCCCAAACCAGTGGTGGACCTCGACATGGATGAAGATGCAATCTAGATTGGAAGTGGGGAAGCTACCTCTGGTGGAGCAGCAAAGAGAACTAGAACAAGTGTTAAGAAAGTTGTTGCTGCTTCTGCTAAGGATATCCCTAATCTTAGGGATAATATCAAAGACTTGTATGGGATTAGCAGTTACTTGGCTAATGCCCTGAAAAAATATAAATTAGTTCCTTTTGTCGGGTTTGGCTGGTTTTTTGCTGGTTTTCTGGGGCTTTTAGCTGGTTTTTTCTAGTTATTTTGCTGGTTTTCCTAATGTTTGTTCCTCTTGGTTTCTTAATGCTTTTATCTTGTAAGGTCCTTTTGTAAAGGGTTTCGGGGCCCCTTCAAAACATGCTTTTACTTTAATCAAAAACAATACTTACATAATTAAGAATTAATTAATTATTGGAAATTAGAAGAAGAATATGAGCAATAATTAAATAATTAAAATTATTTAATCAGTTTAGATGAAAAAGGTTAGTGAAAAGTGTTGAAGAAGACTTAGGACAATTTTCAGTGTCTACAGCTTGAACAATCAAAATTAGTGTCCACGTGTATTTTTAATGATGAGCATTTAACTAAGATACTTTTAATCATACTTTCTACTTAAAACTTTTAATATTGTGTGAACTAATATGCCTAGAAACATACATAATGCATACATATTTACTCTTTTTTGCTATTATATTCTGCTAAATTAGAAAGTATATTAGAAGTAATTTTTGTAACTAAATGTTTCACTTTTTGCTTATTCATGTAGATGAATGTTCAAATTTTCAGAATAATTATCATTATGTTCTATTTTATTTTCTTAAATGTGTTTGAAGTTAACAAACAGACAAATAGTTGTGAAGTTCAGTTCAGCCAGTGCACCAACGATGATCACTCCTTATCGCTCCAGCAGGAGATATGCCTCAATCTCCCCTGGGTCTAGTTTATCAGTTGTTTCTATGACCTTCAGTACCTAGTTGGAGTTATTAATGTAATAATAAGTCTTCTTCAATTTAGTTCATAGTTGTTACTCTATTTTAAGTGCGTAACCTTGTTTTTGAATTTGAATAAAGGATATGTATAAATATCCCCTCGCTTTCTTCAGAAAGCTAGTTGGTCAAGTAATCAGTAAGTAAGCCAGTAGTAGAGTCTTGTACCTTGTAATTCATAAACTTTTTTTACTTCCTTCTAGAAGTATATTTTAATGAAAATTCAAACTTGATCCAAGAGTAACAATGTTTCGGATCTAACCAGAGGAAGAGAAGGACCCGATCGACCTAAGGGAGGTGATCCTTGTGTGATTTCATTCTTATTCCAATTCTGCATATTGATTTCATTACATTCTATTTAGTTTAAATTGTGATGAATTCTTAGGAAAATGGAAAATTGATTACACGAGTCGTAGCTATTTAATTTCGTTCAAAAGTATCGTAATAAATGGATGCATGTTAAGAAATCTTAGTTCTATAGTTTCATTTAATTTCACCCAAAAATACATTTTGTTTTCTTTAAAGTAGATGTTAAGATGATGGATTTGAAATCAAAGTAAGAATGGAAGCATTATTGAACTAACCCATGAAATTTAGTTTATTTCAATGTTTTCTAGAATAGATTTTATTTCCTACAAACATAGAATAGGATTTATTTCCTGCAAACATAAGATAGATTTTACTTCTCGCAAGTGTAAAATAGATTTACTTCTTAGCTCATAATTTAGAATTTAAATGCATAGGAAATTTAAAGTTGTTTTAGTTTTGGATAGATAATACCATGGATAACTGATCATGCTCTATTAAAACTCTTGGCTTCAAATCTAAAATCTTCTTTGGGATAGTTTAGTTCCTTTAACTTAGATTAGTAGAGTGTCTTTCATCTCAAAACTCAACTGTAGAAGAGAGATACAAATAGCTCCTGATGAAGCATGACCAAACCTAAGTCATTGTTTTGCAGTGAAAAAACCCCCAACCTTAATCATTTCTTTATTGCAGATAGCTTTCAGACACACCCAGTTCGATATTGAATAGAAAGTAAATGGTTCAAGTTGTGACATCAATGGCCTTTCCCACCACTTAAGTCATCCAAGTCGCATGTTGTAGTAGCAAGTCATGAGATAGGATTCAATAAGAAATATAAACAATCTAAGAACAAGTCTAAGAAGAACACAATCTGCATCTAATACTATAGAAGAATCTCAAAATTCCTCTTCTAAGGGGTAATCATCTAAAAAGGAGAAGCCTACTTGTGCATATTGCAAGAAGATAGGACATGAAGAACATTATTATTATAAGAAGGATATTGATTAATTGAAGCATCTTATTGAGAAGAATAGAATCACTTTACCTTCTAGAATGTCTACTTCAACGTCTTCTTCTTCTAAACAAACAAAATTTGACAAGGAAAAGAGTCACACTTTTGGGATAGGTAAGAAAAAATGACAAGCTCTTTGTGCTAAGGCCATGGCTTCTAGAATTAGGAGCTTCTCTTCATATGAAATCTTCATAGTCTATGTTCTCTTCTTTTGAGCCTTGCAACATGCCACTAATTTTGATGGGAAATCATACGTATATGAATGTAACTGGAGGAGATCTATTCATATTGAGGATGGAACCTTCAATGATGTTCTGTGTGTACCTCACTAGAAAAATAATATCCTTTCTTTCTATCAAATTGCAAGGAATATTGTGGAGTTGACTCTTAATTTAGTTATCATCAAATACTTGGAGAGTTGAATGGTCATTATTACTAGGGTGGCGGATCATACATCTTAGTTGTACTCCTTTTTAGACTTTGTTCCTATTGATTATTTTGATCATTCATATGATGATCACACCTCTAGTATCAATTGTGATCTTCAGAACTTTGGTTATTTGAACTTGGTTATTATCACTTGTGATCTAGCTCTTGAGCCTTGCAATCGATCTCCTCCTTTTGATATCACATCCACTATTGCACCTAATGATACTTGTGTTGCTATAAACATCGCTCTTCATGTAGTTATGAGAATCCAAAATTGATTTAAGAAGATGCATCTCCTTCTTTGGATGATCATCCAAGACATACCATTGTCAAAGTCATCAAACAAAAGAGAAAGAAGAGAGGACTCCCCTTTTTATGCAACCACCTCAATCACCTCTCTTGCAAAGAGGAAGAAATTATAATTTAAGATGTTTGGAGATACACTAAATTTGTATGTAGAAAATAATCAAAGGCCTTCTCACATTCCATCAAGAGGGAAGAGGGATACCAAAGAAGTTGACTTTACTCAATCAAAAGAAGGCTATCAAATCAATGATAAAATAGTCACACTAGTCCTAAGGGTTCCACAACCAAAGAAGCCACCTAGGCCATAATAGGAACCTCCACAACAAGACTAGAAGGTTTAACATACTAAAAAATAACTACTAATATCAAGGGAGAGTGTTCAACCACCATGTTCTTAAGCCCACATCCTTATGGTGAGTACAAGAACAACTAGAGGTAAGATGTCCAACTGTGAATCATCATCTACAATGAAAGGTGATACCTTTGTAATGAATCAACTAAGTCCACACACTATCCTCTATCATAAGGATAATACCCACATGAAGAGCCTTGTAGGTGTTGATGTTCACAACAAGGTTTGAAAAGGTAGAGAAACTGATGTTTGTAGTTTTAACAAAATTCACCTTTAGAAATCGACCAATAGCATTCCTAATACCCTCAAAGCATGAGTCTTCTTAGAATTAGAGATGGGTTAGGCAATCTAACCCAAACAAGCATAGTATTAACAATTTTTTACAAGGTTTGAAAGAGAGAAACCAAACCATAAGATGGTGAATTCTCACTACACATCTAAAGCTCACCCTCCAACACAAACTCCTTGTCTTTAGAAGATAAAAAGATTGTAATAAAATTCCCTAGCATAAGGAAATGGCTCAATAGATCCCTTAACAAGAGGCTTCCATGATGTAGTTACCCACCTATCTATATTTGAAAGGGAGGGCTATAGCTTGTTAAACCTTCCAATCAAGCCTCAATAAGCATAAATTTTTTTATTATCCCATCACTTCTTATCCACAAACCACCATTGGTGGATTTGAGCACATGGCAAGGGTTGAACTTTTCCAATGGAGGAGGCTTAGGGGATGGATCCATATCCTTGAAGAACAAAAATGGACTCTGAGAGGGGGGTGAATCGGTGTATTTTAAAAAATTTGACTGTGTGCAAGGACTGAAACTACAAATTAATTAAGAACATACGCATACACAAATTAAACCACAACATAGAATATACGAGGAAAACCCAATGTGGGAAAAACCTTGGTGAGAATAGTTGTTGGAGTCTACTACTCCAATCTAGCCTCACAGTAAATAACAATTTACAATGTTTAGGGCACCAACCCAAGGAGCACCAACCCCTGAAACTTTATGGCACCAACACAGGGAGCACCAACACTTCATTTTATGAGCGCCTACCCCTGCTCTAAGTACCCACTCAGATATCTACCATGACATTTCAAGTTTACAATGCAATGACAAAGCCTTGTTACAAATAATTCTTGTAACACTTACAAATTTCTCATATCTTGTGAATGAATTTCTCTATCTACTGAAGTTTTTCCTCTATTTCTCCTCCTTCCTTTGTCTAGTTTCATAATATGATGAAATAATAAGGATCTCGTCAACTACTAAGAGGGGGGGTAAATTAGTAGATAGAAAACAAACTAAACTTTCACCAAACTTAATCCCAACTCAAAAACAACTTGCAAAACTAACTGGTTTAGTCACTATATCAAAAACTGCAACTGCATTGTCAAACTTTACCGATTGACCAAAACATCAAAGATACAATGCAACAGATGTGAAAATAACATACCATTTAACCAAAATATTAAACCACTTTACTAACATCAGTAATAGCTCATTTCAAATCATTTACGGTCATCTAAACATATCTAAGTGGGTTTACCAGTTAATCATTTCAACCATATCAAAACATATCCACAAAATCATTCACCACTTGCCACAATGATTTTTCATGTGGAAACCCAAATGGGAAAAACCACGGTGGGGATGAATACCCACAAGTATTTTGAACTCTTCTGAAGTTTGCCTTGTTAGGATCCAAGCCTTGTTAGAAGCTTATACAATAATGTTCTATTAAGAACAGATCCGATTAGGGACCACCCAGTTAATGGATTGACTATAATACCCTGTTAAGAGTAAACTCGATAGAGGATTTCAAATCCAAGCTAATGGATCACGTGGTTAGAGGATTTAAACAACACCAAGCCTATTAAAGCTTACCTAGTTAAGGGATTTAACTATTGTAATGGTTAGAGAACAACAGGTTCTTTGTTGATCTGGTAATAGCACTATCTTTCTTAGTCAAATCCTTTTTGGCTCCTATCTGCCTTCACAACATTTTGCAGACACTCCTTTTGGTTCAGAAACAATCACACTACCACACTTAACCAAATTGCCAACAACAATTATAAACAACTCATCGACCTTATAAGCAAATACAATAGGTCAATAACACAACATAGAACCTACAAATCTCATAGAGATTACAAACATATTGGTTCAATCATGACAATTAGATTACATAGAAATCAACTACACATTGTTCTAGACAACTTCAACTGCTCATGGATCACCGCACATAAGATCCTATAGCTCATCATGCATTTTCCACTTCATGTTGTGCATTTGCTCATTCCCAAGATAAACGGTTATCTTCACACATGAAAACCACTTTGAACCTTATCACGTGCATCATGCTTACATGGCATCTTCATCTCCAATCATCATTTAGTAATAGATCATCACAATCGATTCACCAAGCTCCATCGATTAGGGTTCTGCTTATCAACTGGTTAGGGCTACCGGTTGATCACTCTGCTTGAAATACCAATACCGATACCGGTTGCCTTCACTGCTTCACTACTGGTTGCATTACTGCATCACTACCAGTTTCAATATAACTTCATTACCTATTACTATTGACATCAATGACAACACTATACTTCATCAATGCAATCTTCATACAATGCCAACAATCTCCCCCTTTGGCATTGATGGAAATACAAATATCAATACCCTTTGATTGTGATGAGTGAGAGTAAACACATACACAAGTATATGAATCCGGATTTGCATTTTTCCATATACTCTCCTTCAACTGTATCTCCATGTCTTTAGCTGGTAACTGGCTATTCAATCATATACAATTCTTCTCCCCCTTTGACAACAATTCCAAAGTGAAGGTTAACCATTCCATGCTTCACTGGTCTGCAACAATCTGCTCTCCCTATGAAGTAGCTCTACTCTACACCAATCCTGCTTCAAGATTTTCAATAATCTCTGGGACTAATGTCTTCCACATCAGCTTAGTTGAATTCATGTAGGGGTACAACCCCTAACTTACCTCTAAGATACTCAAAAGTATCCTTAGGCAGAGGTTTAGTAAAGATATCTGCTAGTTGTTCCTTAGTAGATACATGCTCCAGTGACACATCTTTACTTTGCACTTTCTCTCTCAGGAAATGATACTTCATCTCAATATGATTTGTCCTAGCATGCAACACTTGGTTCTGAGAAATGTTTATCGCACTGGTGTTATCATAGAAAATCCTTATTGGTTTTGATCGCTTCAACTTGAAACCTTCCAAAATGTGTTTCATCCAGATTGATTGGGTATAATTCATATATGCTGCAACATATTCAACTTCTGTAGTTGATTGAGAGATACAACTTTGTTTCTTGCTGCTCCAAGACACTAGTCTTCCTCCAAGAAAGAATGCTCCTCTGGTTGTACTCTTCCCATCATCAACATTACCTGCCCAGTCTGCATCTGTATAGACTTTTAAATCAAATTCTCCTACATATGGATACCATAATCCATAATCAATTGTGCCTTTCAGATACCTAAAAATTCTTTTGGTCGCTACCATGTGTGTCTCCTTCAGGATTTTCTAAAATCTAGCAACCAATCCTACTGCATGAGCAATGTTTGGTTTGTTATGGACAACATAATGTAGTTTACCTATCATTAACTTGTACTCCTTTTCATCAACTGATGTAGAATCATCCTCCTTAGACAATTTACAGCCTGTAACCATTGGTGTTCCAACTGGTTACAGTCTCCCATTCCAAAAGTTTTCAAAACTTATTTCACATACTTGGACTGTGTGATGAAAATACCATCCTTCATCTATTGGATTTGCAGACCTATGAAGAATTTTATCTCACCTACCAGTGACATCTCAACTCATTCTTCATCTCATTAGAAAAATCATGACACATATCATCATTTCCTCCAAAAATGATATCATCCACAAATACCTCACTTACCAGTATCTTACCTCCTTCTAACTTGAGATATATGTTACTATCTTCACTGGTTCTCTGAAAACCTATCTTTACCAAGTGAGAGTGCAACCTTTGATACCATGCTCTAGGTGCTTGCTTCAGTCCATATAATGCCTTATGTAATTTGCACACCATGTCCTTTTCTACAGTTAAAGCATAACCATCTGGTTGTTCAATATAGACTTCTTCTTCCAATATTCCAGTTAGGAATGTTGACTTCACATCCATCTGATATAATTTGAATCCTATGTATGTTGCAAATGCAAGTAGAGTCCTTACTCCTTCCAATCTTGCAACTAGTGCAAATGTCTCACCATAGCCTTCACCTTCTTCTTGTGCATATCCTTTGCATACTAGTCTGGCTTTATTTTAGACCACTACTCCATCTTCATTTATTTTATTACATTCTTGTTCTTCAGTCTAGGTACCAATGACCAAGTATTGTTCTTCTCTATCTGGTCAAGTTCTTATTCCATTTCCTTGATCCAGTCTTCATCTACAAATGCTTCTTTTGCAGTTCTAGGCTCAATGGTGGAAATCATACAAGAGTTCTCTCGAAGCCTTTTTCTAGTTAGCACACTTGCATTCATGTCTCGAATAATCTGATCGGGGCTATGATTGAGTCTAACATACCTTGGAATGACATGATCTTGATTTCCAAGTTCTTCTTCTTCTTCACTTTCTTCTTCTTCTATTGGACCTCCCTGTTTTGGTTGAACTAGGACTTCTTTGTTCTGTTCGCCAACTTCTAGCTTCACTGGTTTCAGTTCCAAAAATAGTGTGTAAGGTTCTTCTTCCTCCTTCCCCTTATTGGGTTCTCCTGATTTCTCAGGAAACTCGTCAACTTAGACATTAACACTTTCAATGATCTTCTTGGTCTGGTTGTTGTAACACTTGTAAGCTTTGCTCTTGGTGGAGTAACCAAGAAATATGCCTTCATCACTCTTGGCATCAAACTTACCAACATAATCACCTCTCTTGATAAAACATCTGCTACCAAAAATCTTAGATTAACTGACATTAGATGATCTACCATACCAGTACTCATAGGGATTTTTATCCTTACCTCTTTTAACTAGTATCTGGTTCATTGTGTAAATAGTTGTGCTGACAGCTTCTCTCTAGAATGTCTTAGCTACACCTCCTTGAATTAGCATAGTCTTAGCAAGTTCAACAATTGACCGGTTGTTCCTTTCTGCAATACCATTCTATTGTGGTGTCCTAGGTGAAGAAAGTTGCCTCTTAAATCCATTGTCTTCATAGTAACTAGTGAATTCCTCTTAAGTAAATTCACCACCTTGATCAATTCTTAGGCACTTTATCTTCTTTCCACTTTCATTTTCAACTAAGGCTCTGATGCCTTCAACTTGCTAAAATCTTATGTCTTGTCTTTCAAGAATGTGACCCACATCATCCTTGAGCATTCATCAGTAAATATCATCAAATACCAATCACCTTGAATACTCCTAGTCCTCATTGGTCCACAAAGGATGGTATGAACCAAATCTAGCAAATATTATGCTGAGAAAGATTTTCTCTTGAAGGTTGAGGATGTCATATTCCCTAACTGACATTCCTTGCACAAAGCATTCTCCGGTTTGTCCAACTGTGGCAAACCTCTTACAGATTTGGACTTAGTGACTTTTACAATGTTATCAAAATTTACATGACAAAATCTTTGATGCCAAAGCCAATTAACTTATACTTTAGAAATTAAACAACTATTGACTTTAGAAATTAAATGAAACAAGTTACCTCTAGTCTGTTTGTTGGTTGCAATCAGTACACCTTTGCTTCCATAAATATTGCAGACTCCATTCTTGAATTCCAGTGGGTAACCTTTGTCATTGAGTTGAGAAACACTCAAAAGATTGTGTTTCAGTCCTTCAACCTAGTAGACATCATCTACACTACTTTTTCAATTCAAGACATGGATCCTTTTCCTATCACCATGCAAGGTGAGTCATTCCCAAATCTCACAAAACCTCCATTAATCTCTCTCAAAGTTAGAAACTTACTCCGATCATCGGTCATGTGGTGTGAACAACCATTATCTATAATCTAGTCATCATAACTATCTATGCGAGAGACTAATGCCTTCTGATCTGATGTCTATTCTTTAATAGCAATAAAGACAATTTCCTCATTTGCATCTTCCTCATATTCCTCATCTGTAATTCCTCCATCCACTGCAATGAGATAATCTCTTTTACCTTTGCCTTTATACTTCTTATACTTCTCTCATTTTTTCTCATTATCTCCATTAGAATAGTTAGCAGCAATATGTCCAATACAGTTACATGCAAAACACTTCAAAGGTAATTTACCTCTGTACTTACTAGTACCTTTGGGTAATCGCTTGGCCAACAATGATTCAAGATCAATCAAACTATCTTAATCATCTACCTCTCTGTTGGATCTGGACTCATGACTGTAGCTGACTTCTCTTCTTTTCCTTACCGGTGGGGTTGAAACTGAGGCTCTAAATGCAGATTTTGATCTCTGAACACTTCCATCAAAACCATTTAATTCAAATGTAGTTAGTTTACCAATGGTGGAGTCAAGAGTTACCTTTGTTTTATCAATAGACTTGAGTTCCTTAATGGCTACAACTCGGATAGCGTAGAATGGTAGAAGGGTTCTCAACACCTTCCTAACCACTGTGGTATCCTCCATTGTACCTCCAGCACTTTTGATCTCTCTAACTATCTCCTTGATCCTTTGACCATACTGTTGAATGTTTTCTCCTTCAACCATCCACATATCATCAAATTTACCTCTCAGACTCTCTTCATTGGCAATCTTAACATTATCATCACTGCTATAGATATCTTCCAGTTTCTTCCATACTTCATAGGAAATCCCTACTTCATGGACATAAACATACTTTGAATCGGACAAGGAACTGATTATGGCCTCCAATGCTTGATTATTCTCCTGTTGCTCCTTCTTTTGATCATCTGACAAAATCCCAGTAGGCAAGCTATATTTAGTAACATGTTCCCAATATTGACTTCCTAAGCTCTTGATATAGATCTTCATCCTATCACTCCAGATTCTATAGTTTTCCCTATTGAACTTCAGACCTTCTTTCTTCATCATGTTCTCCTAGATCTTTTCCTCAAGCTATTAGGCTTAAACACAAGAGGACATAAAATTCTCTAATACCAATTGATAATATGATGAAATAATAAGGATCTAGTCAACTACTGAGAGAGGGGTGAATCATTAGATAAAAACTAAACTAAACTTTCACCAAACTTAATCCCAACTCAGAAACAACTTGCTAAACTAATTGGTTTAGTCATTGTATCAAAAATTGCAACTGCACTGTCAAACTTTACCGGTTGACCAAAACATCAAAGGTACAATGCAACAGATCTGAAACTCACATACCATTTAACCAAAACATTAAACCAGTTTACTAACATCAGTAATAGCTCATTTCAGATTACTTTCGGTCATCTAAACATATCTAAGTGGTTTTACCAATTAATCATATCAACCATATCTAAACATATCCATAAAATTATTCACCACTTCACGTAATGATTTTTCACGTGGAAACCCAAATGGGAAAAACCACGGTGGGGATGAATACCCACAAGTATTTTGAACTCTTCTAAAGTTCACCCTATTAGGAGCCAAGCCTTGTTAGAAGCATATACAATAATGTCATGTTAAGAACAGATCTGGTTAGGGACCACCCGATTAAGGGATTGACTACAATACCCTGTTAAAGGCAATACACTGTTAAGAGTAACCTTAGTAGAGGATTTCAAATCCAAGCTAATGGATCACCTGGTTAGAGTATTTAAACAACACCAAGCCTATTAAAGCTTACCCGATTAAGGGATTTAACTATTGTAATGGTTAGAGAACAACGGGTTCTTTATTGATATGGTTATAGCACTATCTTGCTTAGTCAGATTCTTTTCTTCTCTTATCTACCTTCACAACATTCTACAGACACTCCTTCTAGTTCAACAACAATCGCATTACCATACTTAACCAAATTGCCAACAACAATTACAAACAACTCATCGACCTTATAAGAAAACACAATAGGTTGGTAACACAGCACAAAACCTACAAATCTGATAGAGATTACAAACATATCAGTTCAATCATGACCATTAGATTATATAGCAATCAACTACACATTGTTCTAGACAACTTCAACCGCTCTTGCATCACCGCACATAGGATCATGTAGCTCATCACGCGTTTTCCACTTCATGCTATGCATTTGCTCATTTCCAAGATAAACAGTTGTCTTCACACACCAAAACCACTTTGAACCCCATCACGTACATCATTCTTATGTGGCATCTTCATCTCTGATCATCATTCGGTCATAGATCATCACAACCGATTCACCAAGCTCCATTGGTTAGGGTTCTGCTTATCAACTGGTTAGGGTTACCGGTTGATCACTCTGCTTGAAATACCAATACCGATACCAATTGCCTTTACTTCTTTACTACCGGTTGCATTACTACATCACTAACGGTTGCAATACAACTTCATTACCAATTACTATTGACATCAATGACAACATACTTCATCAATACAATCTTCATACAATGCCAACATAGTTATCTTCTTCTCTCTACTACAACATTACTCTCCAAAATGCATTGTTCTTTCTCTTTGCTTACTCTTTCTACTTCTATAAATTTGCTCTATTTTCTCTTGGCAACAACACACTCTATATATCTCTCTCTCAACACCCACCTTCAGTCCACTTGTTGAGATATCTATATTTTCACCTCAATCTTTATCTTGACAGCCACACCAACCACTGTCAAATCTCATCACATCTATTGTTTTATTCGGCTCTGTACACATCAGAGATTACTTCAATTGCAAACTTGAATATTTTATTCAAGTCGGTTGTCTTGGAGATCTCTATTGCAGGTGATTGTATTATGTCTTCAATCTGTTCTCAGATTGGCTACCTGAAGTAAATGCATCCCATCTATCTTCAGATCTTTCTTTGTACTTAGATTACTAAGTTTAGTAATCTTCCTCTGCCCAAAATGATCTAGAATCCTTCCTTGAGCCACACAACCTGCCTGCAAATTAGTCACCATTAATGCATCTTTCATCCTTTGTCAACCTACCCTAAAAAGATCGACAACTACCATACTGGAATCCATTATCACTGACTCTTGCATATCCGATTCGTTCTTTGTCCACCAAGAAACCACGTCTTCATATTCTTAGTCCAGATCACTCGGTCAAGGCCAATTGGCCTCCACATAAAATCTTTGTACCAATCGACATGCATAGGTGTCGTCAAAAGTATTCATAATTGGCATCCAAGTCACTTGGTCAACCATAGTCAACCACCACATGGACTATCGTACTTTCGGGCTACCAAATGTCGAATGAAACACCTCTAATGGTCATGATTACCTTAACCTTTGTCATTGTGGGGATGCGAAGTGCATCATCTTTCTGCCTTAACTTATCTCGTAAGTTCTTCTTTACACCCATATGCAGGTGCGGGATAGCGGGATCCCTCTATCGATTCACTGTCTTATCCCGCACGACCATCAAACACCCATCTTGAATGATGCAGGATACAGGGATCCATCTACCGCTATCATCATGTTATCCTACAAGACCTTTAGTCTCATCGCAAACAATCCATGGGATAGCGAGGGGTCACTATGGTCTACTTGAAATTATCTCGCATGAACACTATGCACACACTTTGCGTGGTGTGGGATAGCAAGGAACACATTCCCCTTTTCTCTTCATTTTTCCTTATCCTGTGGGATTCTCCACCTCCCTTCTTTCTCATGCAGGATAATGGGATGCCTTTGTTTCTATTTCCCCCATGTGATATTTTGTGTGCCTCTTAACTTGTATGGGATAAGGAGATCTTTAATCTTCCCTTCAGTTTCTTATCTCGTGCGACTTTTGTTGGTCACTTTTGACACTGCGGGATAAGAGGGATCTCCTTATTCATCAAACTTAAGTTATCCTATGTGAATAGCACGTGATCTTTTCCACAATGTGGGATAGCGAGTAGTGCCACTTTTGTGTTATCCCATGAGGCATTCAACACTCGACCAACATGTTGCGTGATAAGGAGAACATTATTTTCTTTTCTTCAGTGTTATCCCACACAGTCTCTTCCCTGCATTCGAACACACCATGAAACTCATGGATACATGTGAACCAGACAACTGCTGCCAAGAGGAATTCATAGCTCTCAACCCCAACTCAGGACTCATTTTCTGCTGCCGAAATGTGGAAACGATGAATCTAGTTGAAATCCATGCATCATAACACAACATGTTATGCACAATTGCACAACATAACTTGTGTGTTATGCATGATTGTTATCTTCTTCTATGCAACCTCTTGACACCCCTTGACATCACGACTACTACTTTCTATTCTACAACCATTTGGCATCCCTTGACATCAATGACAATAATGCCAACAATCTCCCCCTTTGGTCTTGATGTCAATACACTTTCAAACCACACTCTAACCAATTTCTCCCCATTTGACAATAATGGCAAAGGATGATGTTACTACTTATCAAATTGCCATTAGTTTCATATCCAAAGTCATACTATATTCTAGTCGGTTAGTATTACCGAATCATGCAATCGGGACACACAGAGAAGTCAGTATGAACAGTCTAGTCGGTTATTGAAGAAAGTAGTCACAAAACACAGTATTCACTGAGTTGTTTATTGAGTAAAGGTTCATGGCTACTGGGTGGTAAAGTTAACTCATCGAGCTGATATTCACCAAGTGAAACGTTTTACTAGATACATTGAACCTGGACATGCACATGAAAACGTGTTACAAGATCGAGGCACATCTAACCGTTTTTGCATTGGAAATTGCACTATGAGATTGTGTATGATTACAAGGCAAATCTAACCTATGAGATATTTTGTTTAGTTATTCATTCGAAGAATCTTTTTGTAAGATCAAAGCAATGAATCAAATCACCGTTGTAAGAGATCTATATATACAGCATGATTCTAGGGTTAGATATATGACATGATATGATGTGATAAGAGATGCAATGAGATAGCAGTGTGTATGCATGAAGGAAGACTATTACAGAGACACAGAGAGATCATCGAGAAGGTTATCAGTTAACAGTCGAAGACCAGAGTAAACAGAAGGGTTTACTGAGTTTCATTATGGGTTACCGAGGTAAGCTACAAGCTAGGTAATCTTATTCAGAGCACATAGAATTTTCTTTAACATGTCAGATGTAAAGTTGCAGATATTTGTAATGATTATATTGTAATATTTTGAAGTTGTAAGAGAAACCTTTAATAGGGTAAAAGACTCTAACCAAGTCTATAAATTGTAAATCCTTTAACCAGGTGCTACACTTATATAGTGTTGTAAAAATCCTTTAGTAAGGTAGATCTAACTGATCTTAATACTCCTAACAGGGTAAGCTATCAGAAATAGCTAAATGTAGCTCTAACCGAGCATTCTTTATTATTGCAGTAGTGAAGTTGTGGGTGCCATCCCCACCACAGTTTTTCTCTCTAACAAAGAGTTTCTGCATGACCAAAATATATGTGTTATGGAGTGAATCATGTATGATTGTTATCTGTTGATTATAGTTTTATTTTATGTTACTGCACTATTCTGTTTATGCATAATAGTAAGGTTATTACAAAAGAAAAGTTTTGGAGTATTGATTCACCCCTCCTCTCTCAGTACATTAGCTTTCTATATTGGGCCTAACAATTGGTATCAGAGCTTGAATCTTGGAAAAGGGTTTAACCACCTAAAGAGAAAGATCTTAGCAATGGAAGGCTACAAACAATCTCGGAAGATTGCAAACAATCTCGGAAGATTGTGCATCTTCAAGAAGAGCTGGATAATGCAAATCAAGTGATTGCAGACATGCAGAGGCAAATGCAAAAATCTCTGAAAGTAAGGAGAAGATTATCTGATGACTTGCAGGATTCTCAAGAGCTAGTGGAACAAATCGAGACATCATCTGAGAACTGTATATCTGAAGAAACTGAAGAAATGATTGGAATGTTGAAAGAAAAGAACAAAGCATTGGCTGATCAACTAAAAGCAATGAAAAGAGAACGTGAACATTTCAGTACACAAATGACTGAAAATCTAGATGCATTAAGGAGAGTTGAGGATAAAGCAAGAGATCTACAAAGAGAGAAACAACAACTTGAAGCTCTAGTATCTAATAAGGATGATGAAATCATAAGGTTAATTGGTATTCAACAAAATATGATAGATCAACTAGATTATGCTCATCATGAAGCAATTCTGAAGAATGATGAAAATCAATCATTGAAACTTGAACTATCAAGGTTGACTGGTGAACTTGAAACAGAAAAGAAATCCAAAGAATCATTGGAGAAAAGTTATGAAGCATCAAAGATGTTGGATGAGCAACTGAATACAAGAAGAATCTACAAAGATGGAGGACTCGGTTACAAAGGAAAAGACTCTACTGAGAAAGGAATTAATACTACCGAGAGAGGAGAATCATCAAAACAAGCTGAAAAAAGAAATAACATCAAAAGGAAGAAGCCTATTTGCTACTACTGTGGAAATCAAGGTCATACTGCCAACATATGCCAGATCAGACAAGGTAAGCAACCGAATATCTCTAAGTCCAATGGATATTGTTATAATTGCAAAAAATATGGTCACATACCTAATCAATGTAGGACAAAATCTGTTAACAACCATCAGAAGGCAAAATTCAAAGGGTTTTGTAAAAACTGCAATAAATATGGACATAGTACCAAGAAGTGCTAGTTTAAGCAAAAGAACTACATGAAGTATCCACACCGAGCAAACACTGGAGGTTACCAAACTCACACAGATTCTTACTGACAATATGCAGAAGTACCATGGGATTACAATACAAGGATATGGTGCGAATATTGTGAAATATATGGACATATAAGTGCCAATTATTTTATAAGGTTTGGAATGAACAACCGGAGATCATGGAGAAATCCCGGTATGGCATGTTTTCATTGTCACAAAGCTGGACATTTAGCTAGAGATTGCAGAGATCAACCAAGAAGAGACACTAAGGAGATAAAAGAAAAATTCAAGATGATTTGGAAAAAGAAAGAAATTATATTTGATGAAGAAAGCACCTTACCTACCGAGTTAGGTGCACCTATTTCAAATTAGTCAAGAAAAGGTATGAAGGGACTGCATTCTTTAAAAGTTAAATCATAACAGTTCCTATTTTATTATGAACATAATTCAAAATCTGCATAGTTAAGATGCAACTAGAAAAGTTTGCATACTATACAGGAAACCTGTCAAGTCGGTGTATACAGGAAACCTATCAAGTCAGTTAACAAAGCAAAGTTGGATACTCGGTGAAAACAGAAAATGAAGTAAATCGGTAAAAGGTGAACCGAGTGCATTTAATATCTTGACCTAACTTGCACGGAGCCTAATAAGGTATTTTTGAGTACTTAAAAGTGTTTTCGCGGTCATTATCATTCACCCAAGTTTTCAAGAAGCAGACCAGAGCGAATCAAAGCAACCAAACTTCATTCAGAGTGAATTTCAAGGTATTTACATCAATCTATTCACACTGTTTAGCTGGTTTCTGATCTAGTCAAATTGCTAGTGTCTACCGAGTGTGAAGAGTAAGTCACTTGTAAACCCTAAGGATAACCTGTCAAATTTTACTAGAGATCTACCATGGCACCCAAGATCCAAGACCCTGTAGTTGTCCAAAATGTAGAGAAGCCATCTCTGAAGTATTCCCTAACTCCTAAAGTCACCTCAGAACCGGAAGATAAAACTGCATTTTCACTCATCTCGGATCGAGTCTTATTGGTAGAAGATGTCACATTCTTTACCAAGTGCCGTGTCAAGGAACTCGATCATGTAGAGATTAGTGACACATATGATGAACTATGCACTGACAGCAAACTGGATAGTAAATTTGAACATATCAAAATCAAGGGATTAACTGAAGCCCTAGTCTATCCTCGTGTGTTCAAACCCCAATGGGTTAAGTTTGTATTGAGCAGAGTACATGATGATTTCATGTGGCTACAAGAGCAACCATTCAAGATCATGAAGGAAGTCATTCACCTGATCACAGGATATCCCATCTATGATCATGCTCGTGCACAGAAAATGATATCACAAAAGGAGCTAATCAGTCTAACCGGAGTAGAATCCGATTATCGAGGACTGAAATTGAATAATGTCACTGATGCTGAACTAAAATTTGCAATCAGAGTCATTGGTTACTGTTTCTTCCAATCTGCAAGGGAAAATAGTGTACCATGTGCTGCAGTGGACCTGGCCTACAAAATAGTAAAGAAGGGAATGAAAGTAGACTTATGTGAAGTGCTACTAAAGAACTTATTTGAGAACATGAACACAATAAGGAAGCCGAAGAAGAACAACTCGGCAAACACACTCAAGTTCGGTTTAATACTTGTCTGTATGTTTTTCTATTTTGAAAAATTCTTTCCCTCAGTCGGTAAAGTAGTATGGGAGCTACACCAACCTATCACCCATCAGAGCAATGATTACATCAAGAAGTTAGGAGATGACATTAATGATGTCATGGATGATTACTTTAGCAAATTCCAAGAGAAAATGCACAACAGGTACAGGATCCCACCACAGCTAGTCGAAAAATACAAGGACAATATATGTTTTGAATTCGACACTGATTATTGCTATGTAAATGTTATTGAACTGAGGATTCAGTCGTTGCAACCAATGGGTTGTGAAATTGATTATGATATCACACAGCAACAAATTGATGCCTACCTATCATTGCCAAGACATGCAACTGAACTAAGGTATGGAACCTATGAAGAGGTGAAGGAGAAAGTAAAAATGAGCATTGTAGTTCCTAAGGCTACAAGGAAAGCTACAAAGATGATAAAAGCTTTATCTAAGAAATTCAGAGAAGAATCCTCATCTACACCTGTCAAAGGCAATCTTGCCATTAGTGAGGAAGAATCAGAAGCACAGGAGGCTGCAATAACATTGAGCATAGAGTTGCCAAAGCGAAAAGTTCTAAAAAGAAAGAAACAGGACATAACAAAGGCCCTGCCGACTCCACCAACAAAGAGACCCAACACCAGAGCATCAGCTGCATCATCGAGCAAGAAAAAAAAGACTGTTGCCATTCCTAAGGTAACAAAGACTTACAAGAAATCTACTCAGAGACTCATTTTGGCAAAAGAGTCGAGTGATACAGAGTCTGATGATGCTAACAAATTCCAGATTGTGAAGAGCAAAAAGGCAAACAATCACAGTGTTGAAAACTTTTGTGCCAATCTTAAGGAATACGATGGATTTGCAGGATTCAGATATGTTAAGTATGATTCTAGGAACAATGATGAGAAATGACAGATTGAAGAAGCTGTCACATGTACACTTCTGAAGTTTCGGTTAGCACCATTAGAACTAGCAAAGTCACTTCTGAGTGAACTCTACTCGCATATTGATAACAGATGGAAATATGCAATGGATTCAGAGAGACAAATAAGAGAAAGAAGTCTTGTCCATTTATTTCCTGACATGTCCATAGCTGAAATCAAGGAGCATTTGTCCACATACAATTCAAAATTTCTTGTGAAACAGAGAGCCTTAAAATTGATGAATGGGCTATATATTGATGTGGAGAATGAGACTAAGGCCAAGTGGCAGGAGATCTTCAAACAAAAGGATCTCGGTGAACAATCTCAAATTGAAATTGTTGATGTCATCGAGAAAGGTCCAGACTCGGTTGACACAATACAAATTGATGAAGATGTAATGGATGAAGCCGCACCGGAGCAAGAAATGATTGAAGGCACCACTTATGCAAAACTTGTGTCTAGTGAATCGGTCTTAGAACAAGTTTAGCCTTATCCGCCGGTGAAGCCAACAGTCCCAACTGAAGCTCCCAAGGACACTGAACAAGTTACCGAAGGTAACAAATCTGAAGCTACAGAAGATACAAGTAATAAGTCTGAAGTTGTAGCAGACACAACAAAAGATCAATCGTCTCAAGCACAGACAAGCACAACAAATATTACAGTAGAGACCCCTATCACCGAGCCATTCAAAGACACTGCAACTGCTATAGGAACAGTGCAAAGTGTTGCATCTACCGAGCAACCTACCGAGGGACAGCAAGCCTCACAAGCACTTGTCTTAGTGCCCCAGACAAAAGGAAAAGAGAAGAAGGTGAGAAAGCATGGTTTTAAATTTGACTTATCTAAACCGATCGTGTTGCCCAATGTCGACATCTCCAAATTAAAAGGGCAAGCACTCACTGAATTCGATGAACTATGCAAAGCAAAGGCCGAACAGGAGAAACAACTGGCAATACAGAAAAGAACAAGGTACTTCAAAAGGTTAGGACACTGCTCACAGAAATGCTACCATCAGCAACAGTGTCAGCCGATGCAGCCATCCATATTCAGTTGGATGAACTCCTTAATCAGATTGAAACATTTGGAGTTGATGCATCCGAATACCTAAGCAAGCTCAAGGATAAAGAGCTCACAACAAAAATGATAGAGGAAGTCCAAAAATCAATTACTGTTGACAAGGTAAAACTTGTCAAATTCATTGCTGAGTTGTCCCCTTAACTCAAGCACATTCTTTATTTATTCCAAAAATTGTGTACATTTTCTTTATTTATTAAAGACATCAAAAATAAAATTGATGCAATTGAGAAAGAGATCACCGATCTCTCATCCAAGTTGACCACTGAGCCTAATTCAGTTCAGAATTTTTACAAAAAGCTACAATAGCTCATGGCTCAATAGTTAGAACTGAGGAATGAAGAGCATAAAATTAGGATGGATATAATGACCCTTCAAGCATTATTCCTTCCTCATCTCTCATCAGTCCAAGAGCAGCTCAACCAAGCTACAAGCTTATCAACTACCCAAGAGGGAAGCACTCTTGATGGCTTGATATCACTCTTATTTGATATTCAAGCACATAACTCATTAATGGAAAGTCTCAAGGACTCACTCTTAGTCACCCTCACTGACGCCCGGACCAAGTATAAGACTATTTTTTATCAGTTACTGCCTTCGGATGCAAATTAAGTTTTTAATGTTTGTCAAAAAGGGGGAGTAATATTATGTTACTACACAGAGGAAAGCCCAGCAAAGGGGGAGTAATTCTACACTTGGAGAGTAGTACAGTTTTGATAACACAATTTTGAGTATTGTATACAAGAGGAGTATACCTAGCAGAATATATAGAGCACACAAGTACAGAACAGAACCGAACATGCAAAATTCAAAGTTATGTACAGGATAATGATAAGGGGAGCATATCTGCATATACTATTGACTATTGTACATATTGTCAAGTATAGTCATTTTTTCAAGTATATAGTTTTTTGAGTTATGACTTTGTAAGTAGTTTTTGTCAAACATCTCAACTAATGTCAAAAGGGGAGATTGTTACTACTTATCAAATTGCCATTAGTTTCATATCCAAAGTCATACTATATTCTAGTTGGTTAGTATTACCGAATCATGCAGTCAGTACACACAAAGAAGTCTATATGAACAGTTTAGTCGGTTATTGAAGAAAGTAGTCACAGAACACAGTATTCACTGAGCTATTTACTGAGTAAAGGTTCATGGCTACTGGGTGGTAAAGTTAACTCACCGAGCTGATATTCACCAAGTGAAACATTTTACTAAATACATTGAACCTAGACATGCACATGAAAACGTGTTACAAGATCGAGGCACATCTAACCATTTTTGCATTGGAAATTGCACTATGAGATTGTGTATGATTACAAGGCCAATCTAACCTATGAGATATTTTGTTTAGTTATTTATTCGAAGAATCTTTTTGTAAGATCCAAGCAATGAATCAGATCACCGCTGTAAGAGATCTATATATACAGCATGATTCTAGGGTTAGATATATGACATGATATGATGTGATAAGAGATGCAATGAGATAGCAATGTGTATGCATGAAGGAAGATATTATAGAGACACAGAGAGGTCACCGAGAAGGTTATCAGTGAACAATCGAAGAACAGAGTAAATAGAAGGGTTTACTAAGTTTCATTATGGGTTACCAAGGTAAGCTACAAGCTAGGCAATCTTATTCGGAGCACATAGAATCTGCTTTAACATTTCAGATGTAAAGTTGCAGATATTTGTAATGATTATATTGTAATATTTTGAAGTTGTAAGAGAAACCTTTAACAAGGTAAAAGACTCTAACCAAGTCTATAAATTGTAAATCCTTTAACCAGGTGCTACACTTATATAGTGTTGTAAAAATCCTTTAGTAAGGTAGATCTAACTGATCTTAATACTCCTAATAGGGTAAGCTATCAGAAATAGCTAAATGTAGCTCTAACCGAGCATTCTTTATTATTGCAGTAGTGAAGTTGTAGGTGCCATCCCCACCGCAGTTTTTCTCTCTAACCAAGAGTTTCTGCGTGACCAAAATATATGTGTTATGGAGTGAATCATGTATGATTGTTATCTGTTGATTATAGTTTTATTTTATGTTACTGCACTATTATGTTTATGCATAACAGTAAGGTTATTACAAAAGAAAAGTTTTGGAGTACTGATTCACCCCTCCCCTCTTAGTACATTAGCTTTCTATATTGGGCCTAATAGATGAAACAACCAACTACTCCGACACCAACTTCTCCCGCTATGATTTTCTATAGTAATGAATGGAACTTCCAATTTCGATCATGACACATCTATAATACATTAAAATTTACTTTACAACTTATTGACCTTTGTTGCTTGTAGCTAGATGAACCATTATTACAATATAAAGAGCAGTGCCACAACTGTTTATAAAAATTCAAAACTCCCCCTGAGACTGTACATGAGGTTCCAAGGGTAAAACAGTATGCTCCCCCTAAACCATAGACTACACAAAAACTCTTAAGTGTTGAAGGCGAGTGGAAGAACACCCAATTTTTGTCTCAGATATTTAAAAATATCCCTACATAGGGGCTTAGTGAAAATATCAGCAATTTTCTCACCAGTACAAACATATTCAACTTTCACTTCTTTCTCTGAAACCTTTTCCCTAAGAAAATGATATTTGATTGCAATGTGCTTTGTCCTAGGATGCATGAAAGAATTCTTTGATATATTGATTGCACTTGAGTTGTCACACATGATGGGAATATGATTTGAAAACTCTACCTGAGTATCTTTGAGAGTCTACTTCATCCACAAAACTTGAGAACAACATGTAACAGCTGCAATATACTTTGCTTCAACAGTTGATAGTGAAATGGACTCTTGCTTCTTGCTACACCAAGACACCAACCTATCTCCAAGGAAGAAGGCTCCACCACTGGTGCTATTCCTGTCATCTATGCATACTTCCCAGTCTGCATCAGTATAGGCTTGCAGTGTGAAGTCTCTTTTATTTGGATACCATAAACCATAAATGAGTGTTCCTTGCAGATACTTAAATATTCTCCTAACTACATTGACATGTGATTTCTTAGGAGCTACTTGAAATCTTGCAACCATGTATACAACTTGAACTATATTAGGCCTTGAAGTTGTAGGATACAATAGGCTTCCAATCATTTATCTATACAAGTTCTAATCCACACTAGGTGACTTGTAGTCTTTGCTTAACTTGCATCTTGTCACCATGGGAGTACTAACCGGTTTGTTGGCTTCCATCTGAAATTTCTTCAACATGTCTTTAGCATACCTGGTTTGAGAGATGAATATGCCTTTGTTCTGCTGTGATATTTGCAAACCAAGAAAATGTGACAACTCTCCAAACATAGACATTTCAAATTTTGACTGCATCTGATCAGCAAATTCTTTGCATAAAACATCTTTGTTACCTCCAAAGATGATGTCATTTACATATACCACTACTATGATCATGCGGTCTCCATCTACCTTGATATATAAATTTTTGTCAGCATTTCCTTTTTTAAAACCTTGTTGATGGAGGTACTTATCCAACCTATAATACCATGCTCTAGGTGCCTTATTTAGATGATATGATGTTTTCTTCAATGTGCAAAACAATGTCTCATATTCATGAAGCTAAAAACCTTCAAGTTGCTCTATGTACACCTCTTCTTCTAGATTTTCATTCAAAAATGCAGATTTGACATCCATTTGATATACTTTGTATCCTTTATGGGCTGAGAATTCCAAGAACATTTTGATTGCTTCAAGTCTTGCAACTAGTGCAAATGTCTCCTCAAAGTCTATCCCATCAACCTGAGCATATCCCTTGCATACAATCCTTGCTTTGTTCCTTATCACTTTGTCTTCTTCATTCATCTTGTTCCTATAGAACCATTTAGTTACTATGACATTCTTATCAGTCGGTCTAGGCACCAATTCCAATGTTTTGTTCTTTTCAATATGTTGCAACTCTTCTTCCATAGAATTCATCCACTTCTTACTCTTGCTAGCCTCATCATATGTTTTGGGTTCCATCTCAGTCATAAGGCAGAAATTTACTTGCTTAGTGTTCCTAGTTCTCCTTTTAGTTTGCACACCATCATTTTTGTTTCCAATAATTTGATCCTCAGGGTTATTCTTTTGTACATATCTGTTTGGGGCATTGCTAGGTGCTTCTTCTTCATGTTCACTCTCAAATTCATCTTCATCTTCAACATATGGTTCTTCAGTCCGAGTAATTGAGTTTTGCCTTCCTTTGTGTATATCTTCATCTACTTTCACATGTACACTCTCAATTACCTTCTTTAGTCTTTTGTTGAAACACTTGTAGGCCTTGCCATGAGTAGAGTACCCTAAAAAGACACCTTCATCACTTATTGATTCAAATCTACCTAGTCCATCTTCATTTCTTTTGATGAAGCATTTGTTGCCAAACACTATGAAATACTTGACTAAGGGCCTCCTATCATACCATAATTCATAAGGTGTCATATTGTTGTTCACCCTTAGTTATACTATGTTTAAGGTGTATACAATTGTGTGAACTGCCTCTTTCCAATAGACATCAAGCAGATTTGCTTCATTTAACATTGTCCTTGCCATCGCTTTGACTATTATATTCTTCCTTTCCACAACACCATTTTGTTGTGGTGTCCTTGGGGTTGAATATTGTCTTTTGATTCCATGCCTCTCACAGTAATCTTCAAACTCATTTGATGTAAATTTACCTCCACGGTCTGACCTTAGGCATTTCAACTTGTATCCACTTTCTTTTTCAACCATTTTCTTGAATATTTTGAACCTCTCAAATGCTTGTGACTTGTCTTACAAGAAGGTGACCCATGTCATTTTTGAAAAATCATCTATAAGCAGCATAAAGTATTTTTCTCCATTTAATTCTCTTGTCCTTGTAGGCCCACATAAGTCAGTATGAACACGTTCTAACGGCTTTGTGGTTGAGTATTCTTTAGTCTTGAGGCTTACTTTAGTTTGCTTCCCTCTTTGACACTCATCACAAAAGGTGCTTGTAGGTTTGATAATCTATGGTATGTGCCTTACATATCCTTTCTTGTTTACTTTGACCAAATTGTCAAAATTAATGTGTCCTAACCTTCTATTCCATAGCCAACTCTCATCAACTTGTCCCATCATACATTGAGACTCAAAACATTCCTTCAAGTTGTATACATTTCCATCTATTCTTTTACCTTCTACAACCATTTTACCATTGCTTTCTTTTCTGATTTCACAACCCATGGAATCAAATGTAAACTTATATCTTTTGTCACACATTTTACTCACACTCAGCAAATTGTATTTCAAACCTTCAACATAATAAACATCATGAGCTTTCAGCTTGCCATCAATGTTTAGTGTACCTTTACCCTTGATTTTGATTGATGAATTGTGTCCAAACCTTACTGAACCACCATTCATATCTTCAAGCTTGATCAATTTTTTCTTATCACTAGTCATGTGGTTGGAACAACCACTATCAACCACCCACAAGTTTTTCCTTTTAGTATGTAGGGAAATTTGAACAATCAAACTTGACTCAGCCTTGTCATTATCTTTTTCTGCCCAAACTTGCTTGGTTTCTTTCTTATTTTCTATTGTCCCATTTGGTTATGATTTTGTATTAGGCTCAGATGTTGGCACTATCTTGTTTTGCTTAGCAGTCCTAAGCTTATAGTGTTTTGCAATGTGGCCCAAGTTTTGACAATGATAGCATTTAACATTTACATTGAATGATGCATTTGAAAAACTATTGTAGGACTAAGATATATTTCTTCTACACTCAATAACTCCTATGACTGTATCCATTACCATGATAACAAGTAACATTCATATCTCTAAGAGAAATAAATTGATTTCTACTTTCAAAACTAGGTGGAGATCTATGTATAAGCTCACTCAACAATTCTATGACCATAAGTGTTACATTTATAGCCGTAGCCATGGAATTGAAGTTGTTTCTCATTTGTCTCCTTGGAGCAGCATAGTTTGGTCTTTTTGAGTTCACCCTTCATGTATCCTTAACCTTTGTGAAGCCTCCATTATCAACATTGGCTTTTATTTTAGGATCACCATGTTGGTTCATTGATTGATTCTTTGTAGTAGCAATGTATGTCTTCTTCTCATTGGACTTGCTGAACGTGAAGGTTTGTTTGACTTCACTTTCACTTGAAGAGGTGAAGAGTATCTCCTTGTCTGAGAATATTTACTGTTAGAACATTGTCCATTTTCAAATCCAACACCATTGATGTCCTTGTTGTGCTTCTACTTACTTAACATTTTGTCAAGTGCTTCAGTGTTGCCACCATACTTAATCCTTATGTTTATTTCATCTTTGTACTTTTCAAGTTCCTTTCTTAAGTTTACAAGATCTTCTTCCAACTTTTGACACTCCTTATCCTTTCTTTCTAAATCTGATTTTGTTACTTCATACATCCTCTTTGCTTCTTCCAACTAGATCTTGTTACTACTTATTAAGTTGCCATTAGTTTTATATCCAAAGTCATTCTATATACTCTAGTCGGTTACCTCTACCGAAACATTCAGTCGGTATGCACAGAGCAGTCGGTTAAAGAAGAAAGTATTTACAGAGCCCAGTATACACTAAGTTGTCTACCGAGTAACATTCCATGTCTACCGAGAAGAAGTAATGATACACCAAGTTGATATACACCGAGTGAAACATGTTACCAGATTCATTGAACCTAGACACACATGTGGAAACATGTTACAAGATCGAGGAACATAGAACTGTTATCACATTGGAAATTGCACTTGAGGATTGTGTATGATTTTGACATCATTTAACCAATGAAATATTTTGTATAGTTATTCATTCGATAAATCATGTTTGTAAGATCGAAGCAATGAACCAAAACACTGACATAAGAGATCTATTTATACAGCATGGATTGAGATCAAACAAAGAAAAAAAAGAGATATAGAGGTGTATGAATAAAGCACTGAGTGTTATGACTATTACAGAGACACAGACGTCATGGAGAAGGATTTCAAAGAACAGTCAAAGAACAGAGTAAACATAAGGGTTTACCGAGTTACTTTATGGGTTACTGAGGTATGCTATAAGCAAGATAATCTCACTTTGAGCACATAGAATCTGCTATAACATTTCAGATGTAAAGTTGTAGATATTTGTAATGATTTATTGTAATATTTTGAAGTTGTAAGAGAAACCTTTAACAGGGTAAAAGACTCTAACAAAGTCTATAAATTGTAAAGCCTTTAACTAGGTGCAACATTTATAATAAGTGTTGTAAAATCCTTTAGCAAGGTAGATCTAAAGATCTTGATACTCCTAACAAGGTAAGCTATCAGAAATAGCTAAACATGTAGCTCTAACCGAGCACTTTTTATTATTGCAGTAGTGAAGTTGTGGGTGCCATCCCCACCGCAGTTTTTCTCTCTAACCAAGAGTTTCTGCGTAGCCAAAATATATGTGTTATGGAGTGAATCATGTATGATTGTTATCTATTTGTTTTAGCTTTATGTTATGTTGCAGCAGTTTTTGGTTTATGCATAACAGTGAAGTTATTGTTGATAAAAGGTTTTGAAGTACTAATTCACCCCTCCCCTCTCAGTACATTAGCTTTCCATATTGGGCCTAACAATTGGTATCAGAGCTTGAGTCTTGGAAAAGGGTTTAACAGCCTAAAGAGAAAGATCTTATCAATGGAAGGCTATAAACAATCTCGAAGAATTGTGTATTTGCAAGAAGAGTTGGATCATGCTAATCAAGTGATTGTAGACATGCAAAGACAAATGCAAAAATCATTGAAAGTGAGAAGAAGATTATCTGATGATTTGCAGGACTCTCAAGAGTTAGTGTTACAAATTGAAACATCATCTAAGAACAGTATATCTGAAGAAACTAAAGAGATTATTGGAGAACTGAAAGAAAAGAACAAAGCACTCACTGATCAACTAAAAGCAATGAAAAGAGGACATGAACATTTCAGCACACAGATGACTGAGAATCTTGATGCATTAAGGACAGCTGAAGATAAAGTAAAAGATCTAGAAAAAGAAAAACAATAGCTTGAAGCATTAGTATCTGAAAAGAATGATGAAATCACTAGGATGACTGGAATACAAAGTAATCTGTCAGATCAATTAGGTTATGCACATCATGAAGCAAATTTGAAGGATGATGAGAATCAAGCATTGAAACTTGAAGTATCAAAGTTGACCAATGAACTTGAAACAGAAAAGAAATCCAAGGAAACACTAAAAAGGAGTTATGAAGCATCAAAGATGTTGGATGAGCAACTAAATACAAGAAGACCCAACAAAGATGCAGGACTCGGTTACAAAGAAAAAGACTCTACCGAGAAGGGAATTCATACAACCGGAAGAGGAGAATTGTCAAAGCAAGCTAGAAATAAGAAGAATATCAAAGGAAAGAAGCCTATTTGCAACTACTGTGGAAATCAAGGTCATACTGCTAACTTGTGCTGAATCAGAAAAGGTAAGAAACCGAATGTCACTAAGTCTAATGGTTATTGTTACTGTGTATGGTGAAAATGGATACAATAATAACAATATTGAAAGGCTAAAATGAATCCAACCACTAAACCCTAGCCTAACAATGAACAAAGATCCACCATAACATATGAAGATTACCTAAGACAATGCAAAATAACTCAAAATCACAAAGATTATACCATCACATGTCCAATAGGGTTTTGATCTCCATTCTTCCTATCTCCATTGATCTTGCTTGATATATTTGCTCTCAGATTTTTATATGCACAAGAGCTCAACAAAGAACGGAATGTGGTTGCAAGTAGGATCGTAGTGTAGCCAAGTACTCCAAAATCAATCATTAGTCATTAGCCATTAGTCATTAGTCATTAGTCATTAGGGTTAGACAATGAAGAAAGCATCTTCTTAAATAGAAAACACAATAAGAAATGGAGGGATAAGATTGAGAGGTGTAAAAAGGAGGTCGGCTAGGATTAAAGGGTAGGTAAAAGAAATAATAAAATAATGAAAGGGGTAGGTAGTGTATGAATTAAGAGATGAGTGACATGTGTCATGGGTAGAAAAAGCTAGTGAATTAATTAAATAAATAAAGATTTATTTAATTAATAGAAGAAGTGGGATCAATTAAATAAATAAGATATTTATTTAATTTAGGAAAAGGATAATTTAAATAAATAAATGTATTTATTTAAATGAGAAATAAGGCTAGAAGAGGATAAATGAATTAATTAAATAAATAAAAATTTATTTAATTAATAGAAGAATTAGGCTTAGATAATTAAATAAATAAAATATTTATTTAATTAGACATGACAATTTTGAGTGTCTACATTTTGCCCCTCTTTGAGACAATGCGGCTTGTCGCGTTGTTTCAAAGAAGATAAGATGAACTGATACAGAGTTGCCCCAGAATGGGAATGATATGCCCCCTCGAGAGATTGGATGAAAATGTCTGAAAAGATTGTAGACAATCTCTCGATAAGAAAGAAAGGCTAGAATGGATTGACCGAATAAAGTGACAAAGTCACAGGATGAAGAATACTGACTCAGGAAATGAAGGTGAGGGCTAGGGTAGGCTATAAGAGAGACCACGGGCAAAAGACATCCTCATTGTCATCCACACCCTTACGAGATCACAGTGCAGAGCGAGAAAAGAGCAGCAGCAGTCAGCAGCGATGGCCCTCGTTCATAGATTCGACCGCGTTCGTCGAATTCAGAGGCCAGTAGAGGCAGGAGAGCCGGTAAGTACCACAAAACCTCCTCGTACTTTCACGCATTTCAAGTTTTGTCATTAATGCATGCTAAGTAGCAATAAATGCGCTAGAAATAGGGTAGTTAAAAAGTGCAAAAACGCGCAACCGCGTCTGTGTCAGTGCCAAGCGCGTCTGTGTCGGACAGGCGCGTCTGCGTCGGGTCTAGGCGCGTCTGTGCCTGGAACCGCGTTTGTGCTGAATACGGACGCGTTTGTGAAATGTAGAGGCGTCTGTGCCCTGTAGGGGCGTTTATGTCATGTAGGGACGTCTGTGTTCCCTGGCCGCGTTTGTGCATGGTATAGGCACGTTTGTGTTCAGAAAACGCGTCTGTGTTGCAGAAGCGCGTTTGTGCAGTCTATAAGCGCATTTAGGAGTTTAAAGCGCGTTTGTGTGTCAAAATGCATAGGTTGAGTCTTCTAGGTCAAATCGGCAGTTCTGTGATGAACATACGCTGTCGATTGAATAAGCTGTTGAGAGGATACACTCAAGCAGGTCCTCTAGGAAGATTAGGATAGATCAAGGCACTTTGTGATGAACAGGGAGCACCAAGATAGGCAGCACTTTGTGATGAACAGGGAGTGCGAATGTGAGTAACACTTTGTGATGAACAGG
This sequence comes from Cryptomeria japonica, assembly GCF_030272615.1. Classification (NCBI taxonomy): domain Eukaryota; kingdom Viridiplantae; phylum Streptophyta; class Pinopsida; order Cupressales; family Cupressaceae; genus Cryptomeria; species Cryptomeria japonica. The sequence goes on from NC_081409.1 coordinate 108,112,129, forward strand.
GAATGTCACACACGTAGTACTTTGTGATAAACAGGGAGCACTACTAGGATAGATAGCAACACTTTGTGATGAACAGTGAGTGTCACTAGGATAGGTAAGCGTATGCATTTAGGTAGCAAGTAGCATTTTGTGATAAACAGTGAATGCCACGATAACTGACATGATTGATTGGTTGACTGCAGGAGTATCTGCCTATGTTGGAGTCATGGGAGAGATTCCCATCGACTCAGAGGTTGCGACCAGAGTTGTCGATTCAGGACATGATTTCTATTGAGGAGATGGGTCTCACACATGTGCTATATGTGCCTAAGTTTCGGGCAAACATGGGTTTGCTGACTGCACTGGCGGAGAGATGGCACTCCGAGACTTGCACGTTTCATTTGCCTATGGGGGAGATGACAGTGACGCTTGAGGATGTCCACAGGATTTTGCATATTCCAATCGATGGAGAGTTGATTCCATACGATCGAGACGGAGATAGAGAGGCACTGAGATGGGTATTTCAGGATCCCGGGTTGGAGATGCAAGTAGGTCACGTGGCATGGGATACCATGACCGCTATAGGTTTAGCTTTACCAGCTGTTATCGGAGGAGTCATCAGTGGTTATTTGTGTCCGGACAGAGCTACACGAGGATTGGCAATTGGCTGGGGAGGGGCATTGGAGACACTGGTGACTGAGCACACCAGATATGCATGGGGGCCATGTGTCCTGGCACATTTGTACTATGAGCTGCATCAGTTTGTGTACTACGAATCAGTGGGCTTGGGCTGCGGAGTGACTCTCCTACAGGTGTGGGCATATGAGCACCTTCCGATCACATGGCCTATCCACTTCAGAGGCAGAGGTCAGGGACGGAGTTTCGTGCATTTGTATGATATGATTACGTCACAGCCTCGGATTGGTCAACTGGAGCACTGGAGACGCGACATAGATGATATTGATATGGTTATCTAGAGGCCGTACCTGGGGTGCGAGGAGTGGGATGACGACGCAGTGGAGCTACCCTATGCATTCAGGAGCAGGTATCTGATTGGGCGGATGCCCTATATTCTGGAGAGGCAGCTTGTTGACAGGGTATGCAGACAGTTTGGCAGGATTCAGCAGATGCCACGAGGCTCGGGCATGTATGCCCGAACAGTCAGAGATCAGGTACAGTTCGGGCTGCTGTTATCATATGATCAGGCCGTGACACAGCTGGCAGAGATGATGCCATTACCATGGGACATGTGGCCAGAGGTAGAGGATGCAGGGATGGACGCAGAGTACTCTGCGTATTGGGCAGAGCATCCATTTCCGAGATTGACAGATTCGGGAGAGCTGCTGGAGGGAGAGGTGGGAGGGGATGATGATGATGATGATGGAGGAGATGGAGGCAGGGGTCGACGGAGGCGGAGGGGAGTGGTGGGGGAGAGGCGAGTAGCACCTCGGAGGGAGGGAGGATAGGAGAGAGCAGCCCAGGTGGTGAGGGGTCGAGGTGGATTGCCCCTACATGTACCAGCAGCACAGGGTCCTAGAGCATAGGGACCGAGACAGGTGTAGGGACAGGGATAGGCACAGAGACAGGTACCTATTCAGGCACCTAGACAGGTAGAGGGGGAGGCACAGGTGCAGGCACCTGTAGAGGAGGAGCCACAGGCAGAGGCTGAGGGTGGTGATCCTGAGGAGGATGAGCTGCTAGGGCTGAGAGAGATCTGCCAGGGCCAGGCAGACGAGATTGCGGATTTGGAGCGGGAGAGGGATCGCCTCAGGATCAGGCTCAAGGACACAGAGCGGGAGAGAGACCAGGCCATCCAGAGATATACTGAGGCCGAGACAGTTCTGAGGGCAGGGAGGTGGGCAGCAGAGGATGCAGGGGCAGGCTACGCATATGTGCTGCGAGCCGGAGGGGAGATCGCCTACCGGAGGGATCTGTACTATGGTGTCGTGCCAGCGGATCAGCGGGCGAGGAGCTTCCATAGATCGTCGTGCACAGTGACGGCTACAGGAGGGAGTCTTATGAGGCAGGCATCCAGCGGTGGGGTCATGGGTCCTCCACCACCACCAGACAGGTAGGGGGATCCTGGAGCGGGACCATCTAGAACTCAGACTCCGTCGAGGCCAGGCGGCTCCGAGGGAGGGAGTTCATCATAGCCATAGAGGGCTCCCCTTTGTATCAGTATATGTACCATTTTTGTATTGTAGACACCTGCGGGTGATTTTGTAGCCATATGATTCTTTTGACATCATTGTATCGTGACACATTTTGATTATATATGAGAGATGATCCATTTTTTTGCGGCAACTATATGCATGTGTACCTTATGTGATGAGATGTTCTTATGTGATACATGTTTTATGATATGGATGCTTATATGATGCAATGCAATATATTTTTGTTCTTTTATGTTGTATATGTGATGCATGATGCAAATGTGAATGTATGTAATGCAAATGAATATGATAATGCAAATGATTATTTACATAATGAAAATGTGAGATGTGTTAACATGTGTTGTATGCAGGATGTGATGCAATTGTGATATCTATATGTACGTATGAAATGTTTATATGTGGTGATGTAGGTGTAACTATATGAAATGCAAGTGTTTTTGGTGTGTCATTATACTCAGTCATGTGATAGCAGGCTACGCGGACTCGAGAAGGACAATGGAAGTCAATCAAGAAAGGGGGATGGAAGATAGAAGATATGAAAGTGAAAGAGCTTCTTGCGCGTTATCATCATTGAGCTTATTATGGCAAGTAGGTTATGACAATTGAGGCATATGTTTGACCCAGAAAGTCATTGTACCTGTTTGCATGGAGATAAGATAGTCACAAATAAGGAATGCCCCAGTTCATACTAGACTCACAGTGTCCTCATATCCTTGGACAAGTCATAGCATTACTAAAAGACAATCCACAGACAGCAAATGCAAATAGGTGACGATACCCCATCCTCACCTTTCTAGTCAAAGACATCCTGGAGATAGAATCTCTAGTCAAAGACATCCTGGAAAAGCTAAAAGACATGTCACCAAAAAGATAAAATCAAAAGAAAACCAAGACTCGACACCAACATCCACTGTAGTCCTCAAGTTTAGTGTCTCTTGTCACTTGTTTAAGTCTTATTCGATTGTGGTCACAATGTTCACTTTCACAAAAAGTATAGATAGCACTGAACCATATGTTGTCTGAGTCTGTTGAAAGATTTGATTTTGTTGAAGCTCATTGTTGCTGCTATGTCTCATTTGAAACTGACTGAATCCATGAAACTGATACTTTATTGCGGAGAAGATGAAACTTTATTGTGGACTGGCGATGCAAATGTTGCTTTATTGCGGATTGTGCGCGGATAGACTGAAGGAAGCTGGAAGAAACTGTACTCCTCGAAACATGTGATATTCTCAGTTCCACACCCATCACTAGACGTAGGATTTTGCCTTAGCCACAGAGAGGATCCGATTTATTATGGATGGAAAGGGATGTGAAAAGGGAGGTTTATTATGAATGGCTAACCAATCTTAGGTAGATCAATAACAAGCCATGATGGGAATGGGTAAGTTTATTATGGATGAATAGGTTGTGAGTGTGTGCAAAGTGAAAGGATGAAAGAGAATCATGAAGGAGAGAGGAGTAAAGTCTCTACGCATGGCGCTGGTGACCCAGTTTTCACCATGGTACTTGCCCAGGGCGCCACCGAAGTGGTTTTCACCGTTGGACGAAATTATTTGTCTTTACTTTTTTTGATTTTTCAATTTTTTTGTGTCACAAGGCGCCTGTTTGCCAGGTTTTCACCAAGTAACGATTTTTTTGTTTTTATAATTTTTTTGTATTTTTGAATTTTTTTGATTTTTTTGTATTTTTGAATTAGGATTTTCCGAAGAGCTTATGTGTAAAACCTGCGAAGGTGCATGCTGTTGATAGGATCCTCCAAAGATTCACCTTCTGTAGTTGAGAGCTGATATGCCCCAGATCCATATACCGTTGTAATGATGTAAGGACCAAGCCAGTTTGGTTCAAACTTGCCCTTCTTATCTCTGTCTTGCTGATTCTTGGGGTTCTCTCTGAGGACTAAGTCACCTACCTCGAATGTGCGAGGTTTGACCTTGTGATTGTAGCTGCGACTCATTCGTTGTTGGTAAGCCTTGAGATGATTAAAAGCAGTATGTCTTCGTTCCTCCAGCAGTTCTAGTTCTTGTAAGCGAGAGACCCTGTAGTCTTCATCATTGATTATGTTTCTCAAGGAGACCCGTAGAGAAGGTAGCTCGACCTCAATAGGCAAGATGGCTTCAGTGCCATAGACAAGCGAGTAGGGTGTAGCTCTTGTAGGTGTGCGGACACTTGTGCGATAGGCCCAAAGTGCAGGATTGAGTTGGATATGCCAGTTACGGCCAGCGTCGTCGACTATCTTTTTAAGGATTTTGAGAATTGTTTTATTAGACGCCTCAGTTTGGCCATTACCTTGGGGGTAATATGGTGTGGAGAAACGGTGAGAGATATGGAAGCGGTCACAAAGTTCATGAACATCCTGATTTTTGAAAGGATGCCCGTTATCAGTAATAATGGAAGTAGGAATCCCATATCGGCAAATGATGTAGTTCAAGATGAAGGTAGCGATTTGTTTCCCAGTAACTTGTGTGAGAGGCACGGCTTCAATCCACTTTGTAAAATATTCTGTGGCTGTAATAATGAATTTATGTCCATTGGAAGAAGGAGGGTGAATCTTACCTATGAGATCGAGTCCCCACTGACAAAAGGGCCAAGGAGACGCAAGTGGTTGTAGTTCCTGCGCTGGTGCATGTATGAGGTCTCCATGAATTTGACACTGCTTACACTTCTTGACAAATTGATATGCATCTTTTTCCATAGTAGGCCAGTAATATCCAGTCCTGATGAGTTTCTTGGCCAAGGTAGGACTACTAGTATGCGGACCACATATCCCTTCATGCACTTCTCATAACGCAATCTGAGCTTCGTCACTCTCTAAACATCTAAGAAGGGTGCCATCTAGACCTCGTCGGTATAGGATATCAGCTAAAATGACGTATCGAGAGGATTGGCGAATGAAAGTATGGCGTTGATTGTTCGATAGATCGGGAGGTAAGATATTGTCGCGAAGGTATGTGAATATGGAACCATATAACTGGGATTCAGGACCAACAACACATATCATTTCCGTAGGAGTGATCTCATATGAGGGAACTAACAAGTTATCTACCAGGAACTCATAGCAGGTCTCATTTTGCGGTAGATCAATGAGCGAAGCAATTGTAGCCATGGCATCAGCAGCGCGATTCTGTTCTCTTGGTATCTGCTCAAACTCTATCTTTGCAAAGTGTTGTTTCAGATCATCTACCAGTTGTTTGTAAGGCATTAGTTTTTCATCTTTTGTTTGATAATCATCAGTTGCTTGATGGATGACAAGTTGAGAATCCCCAAAAACACGAAGTTCTTGGATCTTCCATTGAACTGCAATTCTTAACCCAGTTGTTAATGCCTCGTATTCCACTATATTGTTAGTGCAAGGAAATGATAAGCAGTATGACTTTGGTATAGAATCACCTTGGGGAGTTATAAAGAGTATACTCGCTCCTGCCCCATGCTGTGTATATGAGCCGTCAAAATATAATTGCCATGGCTTTGCAGGTGATATTGTTAGAATGGACTCATCTGGAAATTCTGACTGTAGAGGAGCATCATCTATCATGGGAGCATCTGCTAGTTGATCTGCAATTGCTTGTCCTTTTATAGCTTTTCTGTCCACGTATTCAATGTCGAATTCACTCAAAATCATTACCCACTTGGCCAGCCGCCCAGTAAGTGTAGCTTTGCTGAGAAGATATTTTAGTGGATCAATTCTGGCAATCAACTTAGTCTTGTGAGTGAGCATATAATGTCGTAATTTTTGTGAAGCAAAGACCACAGCGAGACATGCACGCTCGATTGGTGTGTAGTTTAGCTCATATCCCACCAATGTGCGATTGATATAATAGACTGCTTTTTCCTTGCCGTCAGGTATGTGCTGTGCTAGGAGTGCCCCCAGTGCTGTCGGAGTAGCCGATATATAAAGTAGCAATGGTTGATCTGGAATTGGTGACATCAAAACCGGCGGGTTCAAAAGATAGTCTTTGAGCGCCTGAAAAGCCTGTTGACAGTTCTCATCCCATTTGAACTTGATGTTTTTGTGTAGCAGGTGCTGGAAAGGGTTACACTTATCTGCAAGTTGTGCTATGAATCTTCGTATGGACTGGAGTCTCCCTTGTAAAGATCGAAGTTGACTAATATTCTTGGGTGGCGGCATGTCCAAGATAGCCTTGACTTTTGCTGGATCAGCTTCTATTCCTCTTTTAGACACAATGAATCCTAGGAGCTTCCCGGAGGTTACTCCAAAGACACATTTCTTAGGATTTAATCTTTCCTTGTATTTTTCTAGCCGATCAAAGACAACTGAAGGTATGTCCAAGTGTGTATTTCTGTCTATTGATTTGACCAAGAGATCGTCAACATAATCTTCCACGGTTATGTGCATGAGATCATGAAAAATAGTGGTCATCGCTCTTTGATAAGTGGCGCCTGCATTTTTCAGCCCAAAGGGCATGACATTCCAACAGAAGGTTCCCCATGGACAAGTGAATGGTGTTTTATGTTGATCTTCAGGTGCAATCCTGATCTGATTATATCCAGAAAATCCGTCCATTAAAGATAACATTTCATGACCTGCTGTGAGATCAACGATCAAGTCAATGTTTGGTAATGGGAAATCATCCTTTGGACAAGCCTTGTTGATATCTCTGAAGTCTGTACATATCCTTATGCTGCGATCCGGTTTACTGATGGGTACTAAATTGGAAATCCATTCGGGATAATCAATTGGGCGTATGAATCCGACATCCAGTAATTTCTCCAGCTCTGCCTTGACTAGCAATGCCACTTGTGGATGCATTTTCCTTAATTTCTGCTTTACTGGTTTTACCCCCGGTTTGACTGTCAAATGATGCATAACCAAATCCGGATCCAGTCCAGGCATATCAGCGTACGACCATGCAAAGTTGACTTGTCGTCCCTTAAAGAAGCTTATGAATTTTGCTCTCTCGGCCTCTATCAATGATTGAGCCAAAAATATGTTGTGTGGAACCTCTGCTGTACCAATGTTTGTCTTTATAGTCTCCTCTACCAACATGGATGATTTTTCCTCGTATGATGCTGGGAGAATATCGAGCCTTCCATCTTCGGGTGCCTTAGAGAGGTTTTCACCCTTAGATACATCCTTTCTTTTTACTTTTTTGGAGTCAGATAGCGCCACAGTGTGGTTTTCGCCATAAGACCCTTGTTTTGTTTTTATTTTCACATTTTTGCGACTAGAAGGCCCGACACCCTCACCAAAGTATGCTATGTTTTTGAGCTCTATGGCGTATCCTGCTTTGTGGTCTCCAGGGGGAAGATCATCTCGAATGCCAAGGTAGTCGATAATAGCTTCGTCATTTTGAAATGTATCAAATTGTGCTGGTCCTTCATGATCCCAGTCAATGAGTTGGGGATGAACAAGGGGAAGGTCTTTAGTGTTTTCCGAATTTGCTGTACGAAGAGTGAAGATGTGGTTATATTCAAGTATGTCAAGGCAATCATCGAGGTCATCGATGGCACTCTCCTCATCAGTTTCGATCGTGAGCGAATCCAAATTGTCATCACTAGTAGAGCCTTCTGGGACAGGTGTCCTCATCCTATGTGATTTTGACCTAGGACCTTGAAACGAAGCTTGTGCGGGATCCTTATGGGTTGGTTCTTGACCAACTCTGAACTTTTTGTAAAATTCCTCCTCCTCTGTGGGTTCATCTGGCTCTCTGAATGTTTCAGTGAGCTCATAGTCACTGGAGGATTTGTCTGAACCCCATTCCCACTCATTGGAGTCTGTGGAATAGTAATCCTCTTGTTGAACTTCGGCAACTTTAATTCGCCATACCTCTTTTGTTCTTTTATTATGTAGTCTGGGATTCAGAAAACCAAGCCCCTTGGAGCGTTCCCTTCTTGTAGTTAGCTCAGGTTGTAAGGGCTCCATGACACCTTCTTTGCGTAGTCCGAGAGGGCTTTTTCCATCATACCCAAATCTTTGCAAAATTTTGAAGCCTTTGCCATAGTTCTCACAGGGTATAATAATCTGATCATGTGTGTCCTCTTCAACGTCCTTATAGAGCATTTTATATAAATTTTCTTCTTCTAGTTCACCCCATTTTTGAAAGGTAGTAGGATCCCATTTGAGCATCATGATGGAGATTTGCTTGTTAGAATGTGGCCTCCCATATTCCTTGGGAGAGGTCATAACTTGTCGTAAAAACATTGTTTGATTTAAAGTGTATTCTCCCATGCCTTTGTCTTGAAACTTGGCTCTAAGTTCACCTTGTTTGGATGTCGAGGGCTTTAATGACTCAGGATCAATATATGCTGAAGAAGGAGTAGCCTCACGATTGCTGGGAATGATAGTCTCAGTATGTGGTCTCAAGTTATTACAATATATGAATGGATTTGGATCACCATTGACGGTCACTTCAACTCCATTGTGAGGAAACTTAATGCACTGATGGTATGTTGATGGGACTGCCCTCATTTCATGAATCCACGGATGTCCTAGCAATATGTTGTATGTGAGATCAAGATCTAGGACTTGACAAACCACATCCTTTGTGACTGGCCCTATTCTTAGTGGTAAGGTGACCGTGCCCTTGGATGAGTGCTCTTCATCATCATAAGCCTTGATGGTGATTTGGTTTGTAGAATTCACAGCCTTGTCAGAATATCCCAATTGTCTTATGGTACTCAAGGTACAAATATTAAGACCTGCTCCTCCATCTATCAGGACTCGCTTTATTCGATGTTTATGTATGAAGGCTTCAACATGTAGAGGTGCATTATGTGGCTGACTTATGGAGGCGTCATCGGCTTCTGTGAATGTAAGGGAGTGTGGAATGGAAAGGTATCCCACCATGGCTTGAAATTGGTCCACGTTCAGATCAGTAGGGACGGCAGTATCTCTCAAGATTTTGTCAAGGATAGCTTTATGTGCAGGAGATATACGTAAGAGCTCAAGAATAGAGATGAGTGCAGGTGTCTTCCCTAGTTGTTCTACAAGGTCGTACTCAGGCTTGATTGATGAAAGATTGGTATTCTTAGTGGAGGCACCTGGCAATGTAATCTTACCTTGACGGGTTGTAACATGACATTCAGAGGTAGATTCGGACGAAGATCCCACACCCTTTAGGACAATTTTGGGTCTCTGAGAAGGATTCTCAGGATTTTTTTTTTTGATAGTAATGGTAGAGATATGATTGTCCATTGAGATGTGATTGATAGTAGAATCATAATTGTAAGGTGCTCTAGTATAATTGGCTTGATCATCTGTGACTTTGCCTTTTCCTTTGTCATGTTTTGGGAATGGTTCCTTAAACATCTCATGCTCTTGATTAGATGAATGTCCCTCAATATCTATATCTCCTCTGTCAATGAGATCTTGCACAATGTTTTTCAATCGATGGCAATTACCTGTCTTGTGACCCTTGCTCTTATGAAACTCACAATACTCATCATCATTCCACCAATTTGGTTTTACCTTTGGTTCATAAGGAGGAAAATCTAGAACTGTAATTACTTTGTTTGCTACAAGCTTTTTGAATACTGATTCAAGTGGTTCCCCCAATGGAGTGTACTTCCTTCGTGGTCTAGAAGTTGTTTGAGTGTTCACCTGATTGTTGGTAGAACTTGATCCAGAAAAGATGAACTTGGGTCTCACTGTGTTGGCATCAACAACACCATCATTAACTGTGTTCTTGTTCTTGTTCCAAAATTTTGGTTTGTCCTTTCCTTTGAAGTCCTCTTTGTTTTCTTTGAATAGTTTGATAACTCCTTGTTCAATTAAGACCTTTTCTGTTGCTAGGCCCTTTTCAATGACATCCTTGAATGTAGACAAACAAGCTTTTCTGAGATCATAGCCAATAGCCTTATTAACGTTTTGTGTGAACATCTCCACCATTTGTTTCTGCGGGATTTCACAAGAGCATCTGCTGGCTAGATTTCTCCATCTTTGTAAAAATGTTGCGAAAGATTCTCCTTCCTTTTGTTTAGTATTGCACAAGGTAGTAACTGAGACATCTGTTTCAATGTTGTAAGAGAAATGCTGAATGAATGCCTCCGCTAAGTCGCCCCATGACTTAATACCAGGAGGTAATTGAGAAAACCATTCCATAGCTTGATCTCCTAAGCTCTGTGGGAATAACCTCATCAAGTATGTTTCTTCTGTCGCTACCTCAATGCAAGCTGTGAAGAATTGTCTTATGTGTGCCTTGGGGTCTCCTCTCCCTCTATATTTGTCAAATTTTGGCGTTACAAAGTGTGGAGGAAATGGAGGCATTGGAATGCTCTTATCAAAGGGATAAGGACATATATCTCTCATAGTGTATGTAGGTTTTGGTGTACTCATGTCCTCCATTTTCTTTTGTAGATCTCTAATTTGTTGCTCCAAATTATTCTTGGGAGGAGATGGATTTCTTGTAGCATACCCCATGTTTGAAATGCCCATTTGAGGAGGAGCTTGTTGCATGTATGGATGATACTGATTGTAGACATGTCCATATGGAGGTCTATATTGTTGCGACATGTATGGAGCACTTGGCATAACTTCATGTTGAGGGACTCCATATCTGTTTTGTGTATATAAACCATATTCAATAGGCCTTTCATTTTCCATTGTGTTGCCCCCAATTTTGACATGAGGTCTCCTTGTGTCAAAATTTTGAGGATGTCCTTGAGTATCCACTTGTTTTGATTGATTCATACCTTGAGCATGTGATTGAGCATAAGGCCTCCATGATGGTCCTTGAGTGTAAGTATCATATGTTTGAGCTTGTGTATGTGGGATTGCTGGCTTTTGAAGCAAAGTTGATGGTGACTCCGGCATCATATTATTCGGTCCTCTATTTCCTCCACTATTTGGTCTCCTTTGATCCATGTTGGGTTGAATTTGTTGTGAGGGTCAAAATGTAGACACCTAAAATTGTCATGTCTAATTAAATAAATATTTTATTTATTTAATTATCTAAGCCTAATTCTTCTATTAATTAAATAAATTTTTATTTATTTAATTAATTCATTTATCCTCTTCTAGCCTTATTTCTCATTTAAATAAATACATTTATTTATTTAAATTATCCTTTTCCTAAATTAAATAAATATCTTATTTATTTAATTGATCCCACTTCTTCTATTAATTAAATAAATCTTTATTTATTTAATTAATTCATTAGCTTTTTCTACCCATGACACATGTCATTCATCTCTTAATTCATACACTACCTACCTCTTTCATTATTTTACTATTTCTTTTACCTACCCTCTAATCCTAGCCGACCTCTCTTTTTACACCTCTCAATCTTATCCCTCCATTTCATATTGTGTCTTCTATTTAAGGAGATGCTTTCTTCATTGTCTAACCCTAATGACTAATGACAAATGACTAATAACTGGTTTTGGAGTACTTGGCTACACTACGATCCTACTTGCAACCACATTCCGTTCTTTGTTGAGCTCTTGTGCATATAAAAATCTGAGAGCAAATATATCAAGCAAGATCAATGAAGATAGGAAGAATGGAGATCAAAACCCTATTGGACATGTGATGGTATAATCTTTGTGATTTTGAGTTATTTTGCATTGTCTTAGGTAATCTTCATATGTTATGGTGGATCTTTGTTCATTGTTAGGCTAGGGTTTAGTGGTTGGATTCATTTTAGCCTTTCAATATTGTTATTATTGTTATCCATTTTCACCATACACATTTTGGCACGCCCAGTGGGACTCTTGTCCCTTTGCATTTAACATTTTTGTTGCAGATTTCGCATTTTTGAAGTTGCAGATCGGACAATTTCGATGATATTTTAGGTTTTTCCGCGTCTGCAAGTGTTCGGATCGTGTTTTTGTGTTTCAGAAGCGTCTGTAATAGCGGGAATCGTGTCTATGTTTTTGTCAGTTTTTATTTTGCAGGTTTCCGAAAGGTGCGTCTGTGGTTCTGAACCGCGTCTGAGCTGCATAAAATCGCGTCTGCATCATTTAACAACGTCTGTGATCTATGAGCACGTCTGTGAATCACAGAACCGCGTCTGTGTCATACAGACGCGTCTGTGTCTGGTATAGCAGCGTCTGTGATTTCTGTTTTGCAATTTCAATTTTTCTGAGATTCGGGTTTTTGGATTTTGTACTTAGGATTTCAGATCTGGTTTATTTTCGGCTAACCCTTGCAGATCTAGCTAACCTGGTTTGTGCAGCTTGCTTTGGAGGCAAAAAAAAAAAACGTTTTGTTGAAGGCCCCTTTTTCACAAAGTCTTTTGGGTTTTCTAAAATTTACCTAACTTGTGTTCTTGCAGGAAGGGGTTATCATTTGAAACAACCCAAACTACTAACAATTTTGTTGCAGGCCCTTTGCTAGGGTTTTGTAATTTTGTTGTGTGCCTTGTTTTCATAGAATAGCAAACACTTCCATTGGTGCACTAAAATTGAATCATTGTCTTTTGTGTCTTGAGCAATAGGCTCTTTTTGTTTATTCTTTAGAGGGCCTGTCTTCCCGTGTGGTCATTAGGACTACTAGTGAGAAGAGAACGACCCAAGTGGTAGCGAGGAAAACCCACCTCATCCAAACCACTATAATCAAATGTATTCATGGTGAAAACTATGAATAACATGTGCTGATTAGTTCATACCGACACTATGTCTCCCCATAAACCCGTTTGATCAAATTTATTTGATCATTTGTAGGGCGTAACCCCTACCGGCTGGGAACCTTCTGTATTTACAGAGCTGAAAGTGCCGCATGTATGGCCACACGAGCAGATGCCCTTACTAGCACCTCTTTGTTTTAGATGCCCAAATCCTTCTAGTTGTTGAGGCAGGAGGTCAGACCTCTGGTAGCGGCCCACACACATACGGTTCTTAGTAGAGATACAAAGTTCGCCATGGGGAGTTTTCATGGGGACTGATGCTTGGCTGACCCGAGAAGTGAGTGCCAAGGGTGGAGCCAGTGAGGTCAAGCATCTAAGTATCCGCTTTGAATAGCGTAGCCTCGGGGGTAAAACCCTATGTGGGATCAACAACTATTGTCTTGGCCAGCCCTAAGATTTGTGCTTGTCTTATGCTTAACACTCAAACATTCAAGACAAAACAGCAAAACATTGTGTCTTTTGTGTCTTCAAGTGTATGCAAAAACTTTTTACATCAAACAACACACTTTTGGAGTCTAAACACTTGCAAACATTGAGTCCTCATCAACATTGTGTCCTCTTGTCACGAAAAAACAGTCAAACAGTCGGATTTGGTCACAACAAAATAACTTCACAGATAGGAAAAATTGCACTAAGGTTACAGAAACGCGTCTGTGTCCGTTCAAACCGCGTCTGCGTCGGATAAGCGCGTCTGTGAAGTATAGAATAACGTCTGTGTTTTTATCAGCGTCTGTGTCAAACAGAGAGGCGTCTGTGTCTGGGAATCGCGTCTGTGAAGTATACAGAGGCGTCTGTGTCAGGATTTGAAAACTTTAACAGTCAAGCAAACAAAGAAAATCAGTTTCGGCATACTTGAGCTTCTTAGGTTGTCTCTTCAGGTTTCATCTAGCATTCAGCCTGTTCTAAGGTTTCACACAGTCCATCATTGCTTCATACCTCATTTTACATTCACAATTGTCTAAACTTGAGTCAAAAGGTCACTTGCTTGTCCTCATCATACTTTGTCAACACACTACATACTACTACACTTTGCTAAGTGGTCCCTCATCAAGGTTTCTTACCTTTGGGTCTCATTTGGTCTTACTTAGAGTCAAGGTCAGCTTACCTCATCAAGAGAAACTATCCTCTCTTTGGAAGTCACACCTACTCTACTACTTACATACTTGGTCTTACACTTTGGATATTGCAAGTACACCTCAAGATTCACTTACACTTCATACAACTCTTGGTCTTCCATACTCTTTTCATTTTTCATCTAGTCTCTCGCATCTTGGTCTAACACCTAGTTCATGGTTGAAACCCGCCTTCAAAAATCTAGGAGAATAGCTAAAGAAGCTCAAGAATCCGTAAACATGAGTTCTTATGAGTATGACAATGATCTATTCTACAATCCTGAGCACACTACATTACCAGACATGAATGTTTATAGACACAATTCAAATGTGGAAAGTGCAAATACTATAAACAACAATGCTACACACAATGACACAGTGGACAACTCTTCAATACTATCAGCAGACATAGAAGAGTCCATAATGAATCCTCAATTCAATAGATTGGTTGAAGAGATAATGAGGAGAGATCGACAATACTTTCTAAACATGATGGCACATAGTGGAGCTAAAATACCACATGATTTTGACTTATCTCAACTTATGGAAAGCCGACCTCTCTTTTTACACCTCTCAATCTTATCCCTCCATTTCATATTGTGTCTTCTATTTAAGGAGATGGTTTTTTCATTGTCTAACCCTAATGACTAATGACTAATGACTAATGACTAATGACTGATTTTGGAGTACTTGGCTACACTACGATCCTACTTGCAACCACATTCCGTTCTTTGTTGAGCTCTTGTGCATATAAAAATCTGAGAGCAAATATATCAAGCAAGATCAATGGAGATAGGAAGAATGGAGATCAAAACCCTATTGGACATGTGATGGTATAATCTTTGTGATTTTGAGTTATTTTGCATTGTCTTAGGTAATCTTCATATGTTATGGTGGATCTTTGTTCATTGTTAGGCTTGCATTGAGGTAGCGGCAGAAGAAACATACTTGATGAGGTTATTCCCACAGAGCTTAGGAGATCAAGCTATGGAATGGTTTTCTCAATTACCTCCTGGTATTAAGTCATGGTAGGACAAAGTTTGTTAACAATTATCAGAAGGCAAAATTCAAAGGGTTTTGTAAAAACTGCAATAGATATGGACATAGTGCCGAGAAGTGTTGGCTTAAGCAAAAGAAATATATGTGGTCTGCACACCAAGCAAATGCTAGAGGTTACCGAACTCACACAGATCCTTATCGATGGTATTTTGCAGTACCATGGGATTACAATACAAGGATATGGTGTGAATGTTGTGGAAGATATGGACATATAAGTGCCAACTACTTTATAAGGTTTGGAATGAACAACCGAAGATCATGGAGAAATCTTGGTATGGCATGTTTTCATTGTCACAAAATTAGACACTTGGCTAGAGATTGCAAAGATCAACCTAGAGGAGATATTGAAGAAATAAAAGGCAAATTACAGATGATTTGGAAAAAGAAGGAAATTGTGTTAAATGAAGAAAGCACCTTACCTATCGAGTTAGGTGCACCTATTCCAAATTAATCGGTAAAGGTATGAAGGGACTGCATTCTCTCAAAGGTTAAATCTTAACAGTTCCTATTTTATCATGCACTTAATTCAAAATCTGCATAACTAAAGATGCATTAGGAAATTTGAAATTTTATCAAGTCTTTTTGAGCAATAGTCAAGTCGGTAAAAACAGGAAGTCTATCTAGTCGGTAAATACAGGAAGACTAGCTACTCGGTAAAAGCAAAATTTGGTTTAAGGGAACCAAGTGCATTTAATGTCTTTTGACCTAACTGCACGAAGCCCGATAAGGTATATTGTGTACTTAAAGCTTTTACGCAGTCATTTTACACTTACCAAGTTTTCAAGAAAGCAGAGAAAAGCGAATCAAAGGCGATCAAACCACCTCCCGAGCAAATTCAAAGGTATTTACATCAATCACAATGCATTATCAAGATAGTTTATCGATCATATCAAGTTGTTATTATTTGCTAAGTAGAAAGAGTCTGTCGTTTGAAAGTCTTCAAACCCTAAGGATCTTCTATTAGTATTTATCTGAAATCTGCAATGGCACCTAAGATCCAAAATCCCATTGTTGTTGAGAACATCGAAAGCCCTCACTGAAATACTCTCTAACTCCCAAAATTGCTTCTGAACCAGATGACAAAACTGCATTTCACTCATTCCGGATAGAGTTTTATTAGTAGAGGATATGAGATTATTCACTAAGTGTCATGTTGAGGAACTAGGTCATGTTGAAATCAAGGAAACATATGATGAATTGTGTACCAATGGGAAATTGGATAGCAAATTTGAACACATCAAAATCAAGGGATTGATCGAAGCCCTAACCTATCGCCGTGTATTCAAACCCCAATGGGTTAAGTTTGTTCTAAGCAGAGTTCATGATGACTTCATGTGGCTAGAAGAGAAACCGTTTAAGATCACCAAGGAAATCATTCATTTGATCACCGGTTACCCTATTTATGATCATGCCCGACCTCAGAAAATGATATCACAGAAGGAATTGATTAGTTTAACCAGAGTAGAATCTGATTGCAGGGGACTGAAATTGAACAATGTAACAGATGCAGAGCTAAAGTTTGCCATTAGAGTAATAGGTTATTGTTTCTTCCAATTAGCAAGGGAAAACAGTGTACCCTGTGCTGCAGTAGACTTAGCTTATAAAATTGTGAAGAAAGGCATGAAAATTGATTTATGTGAGGTATTGTTGAAAAACCTGTTTGAGAATCTCAATACCATAAGGAAGCCAAAGAAGAACAATTTGGCTAATACACTGGAGTTTGGATCACTGTTAATATGTATGTTTTTCTATTTTGAGAAATTCTTTCCATCAGTCGGTAAAGTAGTTTGGGAGCTACACCAACCAATCACCCATCAAATCAATGACTTCATCAAGAAGCTAGGTGATAATTTTAATGATATTATGGATGATTACTTTAGCAAGTTTCAAGAGAAGATGCATAACAGGTATCGGATCCCACCCCAGTTAGTAGAGAAATACAAGGATGACATATGTTTTGAAGTGGACACTGATTACTGCTATGTTAATACTGTGGAACCAAGAACTCAATCTTTACCACCTATGGGTTATAAGATTGATTTTGACATCACACAATAGTAGATAGATGCTTTTCTTACATTACCAAGGCATGCTACCGAGCTGAGGTATGGAACATATGAAGAAGTGAAGGAAAAAGTAAAAATGAGCATTGTAGTACCCAAGGCTACAAGGAAGGCAACAAAAATGATCAAGGTATTAACAGAGAAATTTGGAGAAGGTTCTTTCTCCACACCTATCAAGGGCACTATAGCCATCACCGAAGAGGAATCTGAAGCCCAAGAGGCAGCTATAACATTCAGCATCGAATTGCCTAAAGGGAAAGTTTTGAAAAGAAAGAAACAAGATACATCAAATGTATCACCGACTCCTCCAGCAAAGCGACCTAACACAAGATCATCTGCAGCATCATCGAGTAAGAAACCAAAGAATGTTGCCACACCAAATGTAACAAAAACTTACAAGAAATCTACTCGGAGACTCATTTTGTCTAAAGAGTCTAGTGACACTGAATCTGAAGATGCAAGTAAATTTCAGATTGTCAAGAGTAAAAAGGTAAATGTACATAGTGTTGAAAATTTTTGTGCTAATCTGAAGCAATATGGTGGATTTGGAACATTCAAATATGTTAAATATGAATCCAGATCTGATGATGAAAAGAGACAAATAGAAGAAGTTGTCATCTACACACTACTGAAATTCTGATTGGCCCCATTGGAATTATCTAAATCTCTTCCAAATGAATTATATTTGCATATTGAGAATAGGTGGAAGTATGCCATGGACTTAGAGAAACAGATGAGAGAAAGAAGTCTGGTACATCTTTTCCCAAACATGTCAGTAGATGAGATCACTGAACATCTGAAAAACTGCCACACAAAATTCCTAGTCAAGCAAAGAGCCTTGAAATTGATGAATGGCCTTTACTTGGATGTAGAGAATGAGACCAATGAAAAATGGTAGGAAATCTTTCGAAACAAGAATGATGGTGAGCAAGTTGAAGTTGAAATAGTTGATGTCATCGTGCAAGATCCTAATATCACCAAGCAAGACCCTAATAACACTATACAAGTAGATGAGGATATCATGGACACCGAGGCACCTGAACAGGAAATGATCAAAGGGAATGCATATGCCAAACTAGTATCCAGTGAGTCAATTTTGGAGCAAGTTTAGCCCTATCCTCCGGTCACTCAGTCTATTTCAACCGAGGCCCCTTTGGATACGGAACAAGGCACAGACAGTCACAAGTCTATAGAAGGAAAAACTGCTTCTCAAGGCACCGAAGAACAGAAATCTCAAGCCCCTTCTAGCACTGAAAATATTACATTTGAGACCCCAAGCACAGAAGCACCGGCAGACACAACAAAGGCTACATTAGAGGCTAAAGGAACCGACCAAAGTGTTGCCTCTACCGAGCAACCTACCGAGGGTCATCAAGCCTCACAAGCCATTGTTTTAGTTCAACTGATAAAAGGTAAAGAAAAGAAGATGAAAAAGCATAGTTTCAAATTAGATTTGTCTAAACCAATAGTGTTGCCCAGTGTTGATATATCCAAATTAAAAGGGCAAGCACTCATTGAATTTGGTGACCTATGCAAAGCCAAAGTTGAACAGGAGAAGCAAATGGCTATTCAAAAGAAAAATAAAGTACTTCAGAAGGTGAAAGCACTCTTAACTGATATGCTACCTGAAGCAACAGTGACAAAAGATGTCGCCATCCACATTCAACTGGATGAACTCCTAACCAAGATAGAGACATCTGGAGTAGATGCATCCGAATATTTGAGCAAGTTAAAAGACAAGGAGCTCACTGTTAAAATCATTGAAGAGGTACAAAAAGCTATTGTTATTGGCAAAGTTAAACATGTCAAATTTATTGTTGAGTTGTCCCCTCAACTCAAGCACATTCTTTATTTATTTCAGAAACTCTGTACATTCTCTCTATTCATTAAGGACATCAAAAAAAAAACTGAAGTGATTGAGAAAGAGATCACCGATCTCTCTAATAAGTTGACCATTGAGCCAAACTCTATTCAGAATTTTTATACCAAGCTACAATAGCTCATGGCTCAACAATTGGAACTAAGGAATGAAGAACACAAGATAAGGATGGACATAATGACACTTCAAACTTTATTCATTCCTCATCTTTCATCTGTCCAAGAACAGATCAACAAAGCTACCTCCCTATCCACTCAGCAAGAGGGAAGCACCTTAGATGGACTAATTTCACTGTTAGCTGACATTATAGCTCAGAATTCACTTATGAACAGTGTCAAGGATGCCCTCTCTGCCACTCTCACTGATGCCAAGACAAAGTACAAATCCATTTTTGACCAGTTGCCACCACCGAATGGTAACTAAGTTTAGATTTTTGTCAAAAAGGGGGAGTGAGTATAGCATCCAAGTATATAGGGAAAGTAGTATACAGGGGGAGTATACCGAGCAGAATAGAGTATTCATATGCACAGTTAGTTTTGACAGAAAAGTAGTGAACCGAGTAGTTATCACAGAACATTGATCACCGAGCATGCAAAATTAGAATTTTGTACAGTATACTGATAAGGGGAGTATATCTAAATATACTGTTTCATTGAGTAATGTATATGTTGTCTGTTTAGTCAAATTTTGTAAGTATATAGATTTTTGAACTATGACTTTGAAATTAGTTTTGTCAAACATCTCAACTAATGTCAAAAGGGGAGATTGTTACTACTTATTAAGTTGCCATTAGTTTTATATCCAAAGTCATTCTATATACTCTAGTCCGTTACCTCTACTGAAACATTCAGTCAGTATGCACAGAGCAGTCGGTTAAAGAAGAAAGTATTCACAGAGCCCAGTATACACCAAGCTGTCTACCGAGTAACATTCCATGTCTACCAAGCAGCAATAATGATACACCGAGTTGATATACACCGAGTGAAACATGTTACTAGATTCATTGAACCTAGACACACATGTGGAAACGTGTTACAAGATCGAGGAACATAGAACTGTTATCACATTGGAAATTGCACTTAAGGATTGTGTATGATTTTGAGGTCATTTAACCAATGAAATATTTTGTATAGTTATTCATTCGATAAATCATGTTTGTAAGATCGAAGCAATGAACCAGAACACTAACATAAGAGATCTATTTATACAGCATGGATTGAGATCAAATAAAGAAAAAAGAGAGATATAGAGGTTTATGAAGAAAGCACTGAGTGTTATGACTGTTATAGAGACACAGAGGTCACCGAGAAGGATTTCAGAGAATAGTCAAAGAACAGAGTAAACAGAAGGGTTTACCGAGTTACTTTATGGGTTACTAAGGTATGCTATAAGCAAGGTAATCTCACTTTGAGCACATAGAATCTGCTATAAAATTTTAGATGTAAAGTTGCAAATATTTGTAATGATTTATTGTAATATTTTGAAGTTGTAAGAGAAACCTTTAACAGGGTAAAAGACTCTAACAAAGTCTATAAATTGTAAAGCCTTTAACCAGGTGCAGCATTTAGAATAAGTGTTGTAAAATCCTTTAGCAAGGTAGATCTAAAGATCTTGATACTCCTAACAGGGTAAGCTATCAGAAATAGCTAAACATGTAGCTCTAACCAAGAACTCTTTATTATTGCAGTAGTGAAGTTGTGGGTGCCATCCCCACCGCAGTTTTTCTCTCTAACCAAGAGTTTCTGCATAACCAAAATATATGTGTTATGGAGTGAATCATGCATGATTGTTATCTATTTGTTTTAGCTTTATGTTATGTTGCAGCAGTTTTTGGTTTATGCATAACAGTGAAGTTATTGTTGATAAAAGGTTTTGAAGTAATGATTCACCTCTCCCCTCTCAATACATTAGCTTTCCATATTGGGCCTAACAGATCTTCAAATCAGAAATTGTTGTCATTGATTCTTCAAGTGATTTGTTTAGTAGATTTTGTTCGTCAGCAACAATATTCATGTACTTTTATGTTCCTTTCTTACTTTTCCAAGTTCTTCTAGTGCGCTTACAAGTTCACCTTCAAGTTCTACTTCAGCTTCAATTTCTTCTTCATCATTATCAACAAAATGTTCATCAGACAAATCCCCTTGCGCCATGAATAGATTGACTTCGCTTTCACCTTCACTGCAACAATCTTCAAAGACACTTTCCTCATCAGAGGCATCATCCTCAAATGTGTAAAGACTGCTTTTTCTCCTAAAATTTCTTCTTCTTGGCTTATAAGTATTTGTCATCCTTTCCTTGCGAAAGACCTTCATGTTTTTCTTTTCATCTTCATCTTTCTCTCCATAAGGACACTTAGACGCAAAGTGGAATCTTTCCATAGTTGAAACATTTGAAAGGCATCTTACCTTCGTACTTTCCTAAACCCCTTTTAATATTCCTTACAAAGTTTTCTATAGTAGCATTAGAGTCATTTTCATCCTCATTTGTAGCTTGTTCTTTTCCTTTATGTGTGGTATTGAAGGCAGCTTCTCTCTTTGAAGGTTCAACACTTATTATTCTCATCTCATAGGCAAACAGAGAGACAAACAATTCATCCATAGAGAAGGTGGTCAGATCCTTAGCTTCTTCAATGGATGAGAATTTGGTGTCATACTTTGGATTAAGAGATCTGAGTACCTTTTTGATAGTAACTTCATCTTTGACATTCTCTACATGTCTTCTTATAGCACTCACGGTCCCATCCACTATTTGTAGATAATCAACTATTTTCTCCTCATCCTTAATTTTCACGTTTTCAAATTGAGCTCTTAGATTTTGTAGTTTGGCTTCTTTCACTTAAGTATCACCATCATATATGATTTGTAGTTTGTCCCATGTTGCTTTTGGTGAAGTGTAGTGCATTACTGATAAAATTTGTATCAGACAGACCACCTAAGATTGGGTTCTTAGCCTTTGCATTGTTTTCATACTCCCTTTTAGCATCAGGGTCAATAGGGGAACTTGAGGAACAATATATCCATTTTTTACTAGCATCCAGACATCAAACCCAAGGGAAGACAAATATGTCTCCATTCTTCTACTTCAGAAGGCATAGTTGGTGCCATCAAACATGAGAGCTTTAGAGGAGGACTCATTTCTAGCCATTGTGTTCACAAGACAGGATCTACCCAAGCTAGAGAAAGCTTTGCAGAAAGGGAAACTAGGGCTCTGATACCAATTGAAGAACACAAGTGGACACTGAGAGGGGGGTGAATCAGTGTATTTTAAAAATTTTAACTATGTGTGCAAGGACTGAAATTGAAAATTAATTAAGAACATACACACACACACAAATCAAACCACAACACAAAATATGAGGAAAACCCAACGTGGGAAAAACCTCAGTGAGCACAGCTATTGGAGTCTACTTCTCCAATCCAGCCTCACAGTTAATAACAATTTACAATGTTTAGGGAACCAACCCAAGGAGCACCGACCCCTGAAACTTTAGGGAACCAACCCCTGCTTTTATGAGCACCTACTCAAAGGATCACCTACCCCTGCTCTGAGTACCCACTCAGAGATTTACCGTGATTGTTCAAGTTTACAATGCAATGACAAAGCCTTGTTACAAATGAGTTTTTTAACACTTACAAATTTCTTATATCTTGAGAATGACTTTCTCTATCTACTGAAGTTTTTCCTCTATTTCTCCTCCTTCCTCTAGCTAGTTATCTTCTTCTCTGTGCCACAACATTACTCTCCAGAATGCTTTGTTCTTTCTCTTTGCTGACTCTTTCTACTTTTGTAAATTTGCTCTATTTTCTCTTGGCAACAACACACTCTATCTCTTTATCTCTATCTCTCTCTCAACACCCACCTTCAGTCGACTTGTTGAGATATCTATATTTTCACCTCAATCTCTATCTTGACAACCACACCAACCAATGCCAAATCTCATCACACCTGATGTTCTATTCGGCTCTGTACACATTAGAGATTACTTCAATTGCAAACTTGAATATTTTATTCAATTTGGTTGTCTTGGAGATCTCTACTGCAGATGATTTTATTCTATGTCTTCAATCTCTTCTCAGATTGGTTGCCTGAAGTAAATGCATCATGTCTATCTTCAGATCATTCTCTGTACTTAGATTACTAAGTTTAGTAATCCTCCTCTGCCCAAAATGATCTAGAATCCTTCCTCGAGCCACACAACCTTCCTGCAACTCAGTCGCCATTAGTGTGTCTTTCATCCTTTGTCACCTGCCCTAAAAAGATTGACAACTACCATACTTGAATCCATTATCACTAACTTCTGCATATCTGATTCGTTCTTTGTCCACAAGGAAGCCACACGTCTTCATATTCTTAGTCCAAATCACTTGGTCAAGGTCGGTTGGCCTCCACATAAAATATTTGTGTCAATCGACATGCGCAGGTGTCGTCAAAAGTCTTCATAATCAACATCCAAGTCACTTGGTCAACCATAGTCAACCACCACGTGGACTATCGTACTTATCGGGCTGCCAACGTGTCGATTGAAAAACCTCTATTGTTGTGGGAATGTGGAGTGCATCATCTTTCTGCCTTAGCTTATCTTGCGAGTTCCTCTTTACATCCATCTGCAGGCACAGGATAGTGGGATCCCTCTATCGTGTCACTGTCTTATCCCGCACGACCATCAAACACCCATCTTGAATGATGCGGGATAGTAGGATCTATCTACCACTATCATCATGTTATCTCGCAAGACCTTTAGTCTCATCGCAAGCAAGTCGCAGGATAACAGGGTGTCACTATGCCCTGCTTGAAATTATCCTGCACGAATACTATGCACACACTTTGCATGGTGCAGGATAGTGGGGAACACATTTCCCTTTTCTCTTTGTTTTTCCTTATCCCACATGCTTCTCCACCTCCCAGCTTGGTCACGCGGGATAACAGGATGTCTTTGCTTTTGTTTCCCCCATGTGATATTTTGTGTGCCTCTTAACTTGTGTGAGATAAGGAGATCTTCAATCTTCCCTTCAGTTTCTTATCCCACATGACTTTTGTTGGTCACTTTTGACACTGCGGGATAAGAGGGATTGCCTTATTCATCAAACTTAAGTTATCCTATGCGACTAGCACATGACCTTTTCCACAACATGGGATAGCGAGTAGTGCCACTTTTGTGTTATCCCGCGAGGCATTCAACACTTGACCAACATGCTACGGGATAAGGAGAACATCATTTTCTTTTCTTAAGTCTTATCCTGCACAGTCTCTTCCTTGCATTTGAACACACCACGAAACCCACGGATACACGTGAACCAAACAACTGTTGTCACGCAGAATTCACACCTCTAAACCCCAACTCGGGACTCATTCACTACTGTCGACATGTGGAGACGATGAATTTGGTTGAAACCCCTGCAACAAAACATGGCGTTTGATGTGCAATTGCACAACATAACTTGTGTGTTATGCACAACTGCTATATGCTTCTCTACAACCTCTTGACACCCCTTGACATCACAACTGCTACCTACTATTCTGCAACCATTTGACATCCCTTGACATCAATGACAATAATTCCAACAATCCTATCCATGATGATGAAGAAAATCACACCAACCCCACAAACAACTAGTCTAGAACCCTCACTATAACCCCCCACGATGTGAACAATGACATCATAAGACTCATAATATCATTAACATTTTCAATTATTATATCATCATAGGGAGAGTCGTCGGCAAACAAAGGGGTTCCCAAGACCTTAATAGAGGCACTAGAATGAGAAACAATGTCCACCAAAGGAGTAACCATAGCCACAATATGAATAGGAGTATACAAAAACCTTATAGTAGTGCATAGGATAGTAGAAACAAGTGGGAGTTCCTTTTTAATATTTCATAATTACACAAGTGATAAGAATGATTTTTGTTACTTTATACAAATAAGTATCCTTTTTATGAGTCTAAATATTTATTTTTCATGTTGGCTAAGAATGTCCATATACTTTGAAACGTATTATCATGTTATGTTTATATACAGATCAAATTGCGAGTAAAATGCAAGTGAGAAATTAGCATAAATATGTCATTCCTCATTCAGTTTTGTGTGCACCTCAATGGAATGTATTAATAATTTAATACAATAACATATCAAAGAGTGACATACTCTTGTATTAAGCTTGTCTATGGCTTGATTCTTATCCAAATTTATTTCAATCATATTTGCACCATTTTTCATACTTTCACCATTTATATATCATTATTGCATATTCATCCACACTTTTATATATTTCCTCTCCATCTCAAAATTGGCATTTTACCATAATATTCATTTCAAAGTGATATGAAATTGACTTGATTCAATAGTGAGGTGTACAAGAATGACCTTGAAATTCAAATCATCAAATCCAATTTTTGTGTCCCTTCTATTAGCTGTTGTGTGTCATTGAACATATTTTTGTGAAACTTGATTCTATGTTATTATATCTAAATACATTCATTGTGCACTTAATTTCATATCGGAAAACAATTAGAGCACACTTAAATTTCTAAAGAAAACTAATGAATCATATTTAGGTCATCATATATGTCATTTGCATGTATGTATATATAAATCTGAGTTGCATCATCATAAATGCATTCAACATTCAACCCTAGCCATTTCTTCATTCCGGCAATGGTGTAAAAGAGATATGACGTCGTATAGAAATTATAATTCTCTCTCAATTTGAGTAGCTGATCGCAAAGATTATTACTAATAATCTCAGCCCAATTAATAAACTGTATGCCTAAACAGATGATGTCGATGAACAAAAACATCACATATTGCCATTAATCCCATCAACAAAAGAGGTTTCACCTAAGATAGCCCTCTCACCTATCAAGCTGGAAAACTCCTAAACGATGTTTTTATTAGATTAGCAGGGAAAGGGCATTGATCCCATTACAAGAGGAATAACACAAACACTCCTAAACAATATTCATGTACACTATCTTGACAAGTTTAGCTCCATAGATCAAGTTTGTGTTGTATCCACTCCACTAGACTATAGATCAAATTCATAATAGTAAAAAATGAACTACAAAGTTTCTAAAGATAACCCAGAACTTTCCACCGTTGATATTATTTATATGAATCATTTATTTATTGAATTATATTTAATTAACCTAGACCTATATACAAGAGATTGCATGCCCTACCATATACATAGAATATATTTTGTTTTGTTGCATGATATTTGTGATTGAAGAATTAATTATATGTTTTGATAAATTCTAGTATAATGTTTTATTCTATAAGCATTCAATAAACTTTTTACTCTCAATCCTACTAAATTAACTTACAATAAAGGAAGTTATATTTTGCTATATTATGAATCAAAAAATTGTACACGAGGTATCCAAGGTTTTACTCGGAAGGTTTTTCTCGATACATCTTTATGAAATTCTATGAACAATAGAAGTCTTAGGCACTTGACCCACTTCTCCCCATTAGAGTTTCCTTGTATGTGTTTGGTATTGGGGAAGCAAGCAGCTACTCGGCCTTTTCATCGAACCCTGATCATCTAAAAAATATTGTTTTCTTATTCCTAATTACATGTCATAATTTATAATGTTAATAATTTTTTTTATTAGAAAAGCAAGGATTAACAGGGCCCTAACCCTATACAAAGAGGGGTGCTCACCGCAAAGTACAAAGGAGGCCACCAGGGGCACTTAGGTCACACATGCACAACCAGCCGTAAGCAATAATAGCCAAAAGGCTGCAGGAGGAATAAGAGGCCACAAAAAGATAGACAACCCCTAGGCCAACGAGGCCAAGACTAACATAGAGTGAAAAGGCTCCTTGTAGGCAAGAATAGTAAGAAAACAACCCACAAGAGTGGTCCAATCAAACAGGGGGGAGAGAGGCTTCCCAAGCCAACCAGAAGATCCCAGTGACCTCTCCCCAGTAGAATGTCAACCCTCTCCCAGCAAAACCCCTTTCCACATCACTAAAAAAGGAGCCCACCTCAATAGGAGAAGAAAAGGAGAAGACCATCAAACCAAGAAAACAATCGTAAATCCAAATAGAAACCGAGCAACCATAGAGGAGAGAAGACCACCAAGAAACATCAACCTCTTTCACGTAGCAAGTCACCACCTCAATAGGAGACACATCCACCTCCATAGAATTTGTGAAAGAAGGGAACCAACAAAGAAAACCTTGCACCATGGCCAATAGAGAACACCCCACCTCAATAGGGGCCAAACCGCACTCCAAAGTAGTCTCAAAGGTGAGCAGGACCCCGAAACTAGAATCAATCCATAACCAAAAGCACACATTGGCTAGGGCGAGCCCTTGAAAACTAGCAACACACACCTGGCCATTAGAGATAATAAGACTACTGTCTATACAGACCAAATTAGACAGTTTCATCGAAAAGACGAAATGCAACCCAAAAGTGATGGCAGTAACCACCACAAACCAGCTCCAAAAGGCAAAATTCCTACCACTTGAATTTGAAATAGTCACCATCATCAGAATCACAACAAAGATAACACTTGGGGAACAAGACCCCATCATCAACGAGCACCAGAAGCCACTTGAAGGTCATTCCACGGGTCCCCAAAATAAGGGGGAGGCTTGATCTACAAACCCCAAGCACTAACAAAGGCCAAACTAGAAGACAAACACAACGAGGCAACACCCATGAAGGCCACTGAAAGTAGTGCCCCAAACACTTCACCCCATCCACTTCAATAGGGGTCCAAAGGAACACAACTAACACCCTGCATATCCACATGCAGTTCCAACAAAAAAACTCAACCTCCATAATAGGCCCAAGACACCTAGGCTGCAAGTACCCACTCACCGAGACACATTTAGCAGCAAACAAACCATAGTCACCAATCCAAATGCCAAATTTATCCAAACACAAATCCATCATGAAGACATTCAGGGCTAAACTTAGAAGAAAGGCTCATTCCACAAATAGGAGCAAAGAAGAGGATCGTCAGTCGACACCAAAGTTCACAAGATCGAAACCAAGAGGAGCCAAGGCATCCACAACAACAACTTCCACGAATAGGGCCAACATCAAGATGCGCATGGAGCAACAATCACAGTCCCAAAGGAAAGGCAAGGCCCCAAAGGACAAAATCTCTGAGACATGGTGGCACCCACAAGAGTCCAGCTAGAACACACTAGCACGAACATGGAACCACAAGTATTTCATACCCCAACGTGAGCACCAAGCAGGATCAGCACCACAAAACCACCAAAAAAGCTCCACACCACAAGGGGAAATGGGGTCGAGCCAACACCGGGGCAAAACAAATCCACCGAGTCACACATAAAAACCCATGGGCACACACACCTCAGGCGCACCCACAACAAGTCAAGGGAAAATAGATGGCAGAAGGAGACCACCCACCCACACCACGCAGAGGAAAAGAGGGGACAACACCTTCTACAAACAAGAGGCACAACCACCAGCAACTCCCCTGCAGCCACAACCACCAATAAAAGAGGGGAAGGTCATTGAAACCAGCAACACCTTGGGAGAAGATAGGGCCAACATCCAAGACACACGAAACACGAGACCTCCCACAGCAACCGTGGCCAGGGGAAACCAAGTAGGAATGAGTGAATCGTCATCATCTTTAGCCTCAACTTCACCGCCATCACCCACAATTTGAATGTAAGAAATTCCTAGTCCTCTGCTCATCGCTCCTTGGAAATGCTTTATAATGTTAATAATGTTAATGATATCAACTTTTCACAATTTATAATGTTGTTCGGTGACATTTTTTAATTTGACGTCTTAGAGTTTTTAAATCCATGTTTTAAAATGGTTTATTATCAAAACAAGTGCCACGTAGTAGCGAGTACTTGCCATCATAGTATTGTAATAAAAATATTTGTTCTAATTTTTATATATTATAATTTTGAATTGTAATAAAACTATATATTAATTTTTAATTATTATAATTTTGAATCATTATTATTTTAAAATTATATTAGTATAATTATATTTATGTAGTATTAATTATAACACTCTCTAATAAAATAATATAAACAATTATAATATAATACAAATTTCATAGTGAAAATATATATTTTTCTTAAGAGCATAATGATGTCGGGGACTGCCTGGGGATCGCTAACACTATTGGGCATTGTTCCCCCCCTGACTTTGCCACCGACCATAAGAAGAGGGGTAGGAAAACTATGACTGAATTACTCTCTCGGGCTAGGTGTGCAGTTGGCCAGACTAAAATCACTAATATTTTTGAGGCAGGGAAGGGGAAGATCCTTCCCAATGAACCATGAAACTCCTTACATGGAATGTTAGGGGCATGAATGCTCCTAACAAATAGTGTATCATAAAATGATGCATTGCCAAATACAATCTGGAATTATTCTTAATACAAGAAACCAAACTTAATAACAGTGAATTAACAAACTTAAAGAAAAAAATAGGTATCAGAGAACTTGAAGGGCAATTTGCCTCTGGAGCATCTGGTGGACTAGCCATCATTTGGGATCCGAGGCTAGTTTCCTTCAGTCTGATAAGGAAGACCCCGAACTAGATGTGTGGTAGAGTTGTGAGCCTCAAAAGCAACTTAAATTTCACATTAATTAATGTTTATGGTCCTACACAAACACATGCAAAAAAGGGAGTCTGGGAGGAAATTGAGAATTTCCTTCTTAACGAATGCAATCAAACCTGCCTTATTGGTGGAGATTTCAATGCAATTCTGGACCCCAAGGAAAAGTGGGGGGACATCAACAAGATGACTCAAACATGCTTAGACTTCAGGAACTGGATGCATAAATGCAACTTGCTAGATTTAACTGCCAAAAGTGAGGCCTTTACCTGGAATAATAGAAGACAAGGATTCTGTAATATTGCAGAAAAACTAGATAGATTTTTTCTATTTGGTAATCTGTCACAATCCTTTGATACCATTGTCCTTCCCATCTCCGGATCAGACCATTTCCCAGTCCAATTAACTATAATAGAAGCTCTTAAACCGACTAAAACCCCCTTCCGCTTTGAAAAAATGTGGTTCAGAGATGAAAATCTATTACAACTCATTGAAAAATGGTGGAATGACACCAACGTCATTGGCTCCAAAACCTTCAAAATAGTAACTAAACTTAAGAAGATTAAGCAACAATTAACAATGTGGAATAGAGAGCACTTTGGAAATATCTTTTCACAAAAAATAGAGACTGAAAAGGAGGTGGAGATTATTAATGAGGAAGTGATAAAGTATGGGATGAATGACCTCTTATATCAGCAGGAAAAAAGCAATTTGGCTCGTTATGAGGAAATTTTAGCTCGTAAAGAGATTTTCTGGAAACAGAAATCTAGGGATAACTAGCTTGATGTCGGTGACAAAAACACGAGTTTCTTTCACAATAGCACTAGACATCGTAGAGCATTAAACAGAATCAACAAAATCAAATTGGCATCAGGGGACTTTACTGACAACCCGGAAATCATCGCTAAAACTGTTGTGGGGTATTTTGAGACTATCCTTAATAATTGGGAGGGCTCTAAATGGACCAAGGAGAGTGATTTCTTAAAAAACATTCCGAAATTAATATCAGAAGAAAACAACTTAATGCTCAACAAAAAATTAACAAAAGAAGAAGTAGAATCAGCCTTATTTCAAATGGGTCCAGACAAGGCTCCTGGCCCCGATGGGTTCCCGGCTCACTTCTATCAAAAATGTTGGAGCTTCATGGGTGGGGAAATTACTGAGGCCTTAGAGGGGATGAGAAACTCTGGGAAAATCCTCAGAGAACTTAATAATACCTTCATCGCCCTAATCCCCAAGAAGGAGGTCATGGAAAGTTTCGAGGACTTCCGCCCAATAGCTTTATGTAATACCCTATATAAATTACTCACTAAAACAATGGCAAATAGATTACTAACCCTCCTCCCCATAATTATCAGTGAGGAACAGATGGGATTTATGCCAGATAGATCCATTTATGATGGTATAATCATCGCCCAGGAGGCTATTCACTCAATACAAAATAGCAAATCTCCGAGCATGCTGATAAAACTTGACATCAAGAAAGCTTATGACAAAGTGGATTGGCACTTTCTATGTAAATATCTGGATGCTTTCGGGTTTAATAAGCAATGGATCAATTTAGTATTCGAATGTATCGCAACTCCAAGGATATCAATCCTTGTCAATGGGGCCTTAGAGGGCTTCTTCAAAATTTCCAGAGGCCTTAGACAAGGGGACCCCCTTTCCCCCTTCCTCTTCATTATAATGGCCGAATCTCTTGGGAGGATGATCAACTGGGCCAAGGAAAAGGCTCTGCTTGTTGGTATCAAAATCACCTCTAACATGGAGCCTATCACCCACCAACAATTTGTGGATGACACCATGTTGTTTAGATCAAGTAGCCATATGGAGGCTAATAGAATTAAAAAAATTCTGAATAACTACACTAATATCTCTGATCAAGAAATCAACACTATTAAGTCTAATATAACTTTCTTTAACACAAAAAAAGAACTTCGAACAAGTATTCTAAAAATCCTTAAATTTAAAGAAGGAGAATTGCCTTGTAAATATTTGGGTCTCCCTTTAGACAAAGGTACTAGATCCTCCAGTCTCTGGAACCAGGTTGTGACCAAGATTACAAACAGAATATCCTCTTGGAAAGGTAAATGGCTTTCCTCTGCTGGAAAGGCCACTTTGATCAAGGCGGTCCTCTCGGCCATGCCTATTTATAAACTTTCATGTATGGACCTACCCGCTTCCAAGAGGAAGGAAATAACTAGTCATATAAGGACCTTTTTCTGGCAAGGTTCGGAAGATAAAGCTAGACTTCCGCTAATTGCCTGGGACAAGATTTGCTTACCCAAGGTAATGGGTGGTTTAGGCATCAAAGACCTTCTTATTCAGAGCAAAGCGCTGGGGGCCAAGTTAGTCTGGCGGATGTTTTCTAACCCCAATGCTAAATGGGCTTGTACCCTTTTTAACAAATATTTGCACAACCCAGATCCTATAAGCATCTTCAGAACTGCCCACCCTCCTAAGGGCTCTAGAATTTGGAACTTCATGCTAGATTGCAGAAGCATCATTTCTGATAAGTTAACTTGGTCCATTGGCAATGGGCAGGATGCCCTATTTTGGAGAGACTCCTAGGGGGCTTTCCCTCCCCTCATCACTCTTCCTAACCTTAAGTCAATTATTCCCACCCTGGAAGGACTGTGGGGATCTCATGTAAAAGACTACATTGAAGAATTTAGCATTGGGCATTTGAAAAAATGGCGATGGAAATCGGTAATGCTTCCTGATATTCCAGCCATGGAGAGATCCTTCTTATCTCATATTCTGGCCTCAAGAAACATTGCCCTGACTCCTGATTCTGACAAATTGATTTGGGCTAGCTCTAAAAAGGGAAGATATGAATCAAAGGAGGGATACAAACATATTCTTAATAAAAAACACACCCCTCGCTCCAACCTACCTTTATCGTTATGTTGGGATAAAAGGTGCCTTCTGAAAGCAGGTCTGTTTGCTTGGCTTGCTATTCAAAACCGAATCCTCACTTTTGAAACTTTTAAGAAATTTGGATATGAAGGGCCAAGTAGATGCCCTTTATGTGAAAAGGCAGAAGAATCTTCTAATCATCTTCTGGTGACTTGTGATTATGCTCATAATTGCTAGGGTTGGTTAAGAAAGCAGTTGATCTAGTATTCCCCCATTCCTAATAACATTTTGGATCTTTTTCATGCCTGGCCAATAAGGAACATTGGCAGAATGTTTGAACATTTATGGATCATAACCCCATCTATCATGATTTGGGAAATATGGAAAGAGAGAAATAGGAGGATTTTCAAAAATAGCAAAATGCAATGGTATCAACTGGTCAATAAAATTGAAGCTTCAGTAGTTGAATTAGTAAATAACCAAACCCTAAATCTCCAAAGAAACATCAATATGTCTTACTGGGATGAAAAAATGAGACTCAAATGGAAAGGTCTAAAAATTCCTCCCTTCATGGGCAGGGGTTCCCCAGCAAATGAGCTATCTCGTAAAAATTGTAAATGGATCCCTCCTATCAAGGGATGGTTTGAATTGGACTTTGATGGTGCCTCGCGGGGTAACCCTGGACGGGCAGGTCTAGGTTGTAGCATCCACAATTCAAATGGGGACGAGGTGGCCTTCATGGCTCTACCCTGTGGTTCTAGTACTAATAATATGGCCGAAATGCAAGCATTGGATACAGGGATTAACTTAGGCATTTTACTCAATATTAAGAAGATTGTCATTGAAGGTGATTCGGCTATTATCATCAATGCCCTTAGAAAAGGGTCTATGCCTGACTGGAAACTTAATGCTTCTTTGGAAAAATCCTGACAAACATGAAAACATTTGATAGGACCATCTTTAACCACATTTACAGGGAGGGCAATAGGAGAGCTGACTTCCTTGCCAATTTGGGAGCTGATGGTAAGACATTGACTCATGTTGTTCCCAAAATCAACCCTTAACCAATGAGCAGTTATAACAGATTCAAAACTCTCCTATACAGCCTCATTTCATATAGAATCACTAATATTTCAGACACATAATTAAAACCCTATATTCTTGTATCCATACACAATCATCACCTTAAACATGCTTATACATATATATATATATATATATATATATATATATATATATATATATATATATAGGTATATACATATACATAAGAATACATGTATATATACATATTGATATATAATACATATATTTCAGTATATATATATATATATATATATATATATATATATATATATATATATATATATATATATATATATATATATATATATATATATATATATAATTTGTATATAGGTATAAAATCTCTTCACTACACAGTGAATCAAGTAATCCATCTAAAAATCATTCATTGGGTATATAAAGATACCTATGTGTAAATGTAAGAGGAAGGTTATGTATATACACAGGTATTTATATATTCCATCCATTTAAAAATAAATATATTTACCACTTTTATAAACTTGAATATCCAAAATTAGGAATAAAACTAACCCTGGCCAATTATAAGGATTTCCTCAAATATCTTTAGACAATCATATAACTATGAAGAGACTTTAGATTTTTTTATTTTTTATTTTAAAAAAAAAAAAGAAAAAAAGAAGAAGGAAAAAAAACTCTTATCAGATAATAATTGAGATCATTTACCCGAAGCAAATAGCAATAATTAAACTGATCTCTATCTTAACCATAATAACTAACAAAGATAGTATCAGTTACCACTGATGATTATGGCCTTGCATTTAAAATCTCGAGGATTTCTGTCAAGGGAATAATTGGTCCATAACTTAAAAATGAGGCCGAACATTATTGGGGCGAGCGGGACCCCTAGATTAAGGATTAAACATCCCACAGTTATGAATTAAACAATATTAAAATGTGACAAGATCCCCCTGTTGTCTTAATAATTATGAGTTGTCAGTGCTCTTGACTGTAGAGTATGTGATTGCTTTTCTGTTCAAAATTATTTCGGGCTCCTCCTCATGATTTTACCTCAGCGGACGCATCATTTTAGGTTATGTGTTTTTTCGGAAACCAATGAACTCCTTCCAAAGTGGAGTTTTTGTAATTCATGTTTTCAGAATGAGATTTTCCGGAGAGTTTAAATCATTTAGCCTCGAGCCTTAGCTTAAGGTCTTTCAAGCTGATACTCCACTGTTTTCCTGAGAACCCGTGTTGTGAATCTTCAGACAATGGACACCCCAATTAAACTGTGTAGTTCAAAGAGACAAATGGCCTTTGAAGGGGCCATCACTCGTGATCGCCTTAAGCGCATCATGCGTCTCCCCCATACCTTGGTAATTGATGCTATTGAGAACATCTTAGGCCCCGATTTCCTCACTAATTCGGATAGAACCAGGGCCAATACGGACGTGGCCGCCATGTTTCTTGCTATCACTATGAGTTATACCAAAAACCGTGAAGATACCAGTGCTCTGTGCAGAGAGGTCTTCGATGCCTCTATTCTGGGCGACCTTGAGAGGGTTTTAGTTAATATTGACAATCAAGGGACTATCCCGCAGCCAAGGAATTATGACATTCTCATTCGGAATAACAAGCCAGTGCCTCGTTTCCCCATTATCTCCATGGATGGAGAGCCAGTATCCACGGAAAGGACTGAGGTAATTAGCCGAAATGTTAACTTTTTGCTTTTCTTATTCCATGTGAGACTCCCTCCTAAGCCAACATGGTTTGAAGACTACCTCAGAGCTAAGGGTCTGGTTCTGGAGGAGGATAGGGCTTCTTCTCCGTCCTCTAGGGAGGATTGAAGTGGCTATGCTTTCAGGGGGAGCATGCTTCCTTTTTTGATACGAATATAGCACTACAGAGGCTGGTTTATACGTTGACTTAAAGTGAAAATACAATTATAGTTATCTGTATTATGTTTGAGATAGCAAATAGTATAGTAGTTTTAACAAACAAACTTAAGCATCATATAAAAACTAAATTAGTATGATATTTTACAAATTACTGTTATCGAAGGAACATGAAGGAATAGCCACTATATAGATATACATCACCATTTTGCTATTAAAACAGTTAAATATATATTCTAGATAGCATCTGAACGCATATTACTTCGAGTATCCACTTTGATTTATTTCGAGGGACATCTGCTGAAGTTTTAATGCCATTTGTTGATGTTTTCTATATTTTGATGTCTCCATGTCAATTTTAAGTTGGCTAACTTTACGTGGCTACCATGCAAACTGTGAACTTCTTATGCTATAAAACTTCAGGGCAAGGGAGGATGGATTATATAAATCTCCCCTTTCCCACTCTTGTTGTTGTAGCCTGGATTTTACCCTTACTAAGGATAATGTCCAGGAGCATAAACAAGAGTCGGAGATCTGAGGTTTTATGGCAGGCAGGATCTCCAGGCAATTTTGTTCTATCCTAAGCATATTTGGTACTTAAAATTCTGTCTCTTAAATTTATTATTTTCTAAAGCTCAGGAGATATGTATACTTTGGAAAGAATTTAAGGTTCTATCAGGCAATAAATTGTCGAATGATATAAATGGCAGGATAATACTAACATAATTGTCAAGTTGTGGAGTAACTGACATTGCAGGTCGAACAGGTTGTTACTAAAAAATTTGCCGAGTGTTTGAATAACGACTATTGCAGGCTACCAGATGATCATGGGCAATTTTGGAGCAACTTTGAATTACTATAGGACAACTTCAGAATAAAAAAGGATAGTGAGCATTTGGCTACTGAAAACATTTCTTTTGGGCTTGTAAGGGAAGGAAATATTAAAAACCTTCCCACCTGATGACCCTAGCCTGAGGTTTTTTCATGTATCAAAACTAGAATTTATCAAGAAATATGCTGGACTTTGGTCCCGGGCAAGGCCAGAGGTTTTCTCGACTCCACTCTTTCCTATCGGCGCCCGCATGAGTGGAGTTATGTATAATTTCATAAATGAATAATAAAATATCTGGCTTCGGCCTTTTACCGATCAAAAAAAAAAAAAAATTCATCTCAAATTTAATTATTAATTTGTAGTGTAATATTATATTATTTTAATTATATTTATGTAATATTAATTATAATTGGTCTTAATAAAACAACTGTTAATAATTATTAAAGTTAGTCATTTTTTGAATGACAATGAAAAATATTAAAATTATGATTAAAAGTTATTAAATTATTTTGTATATAGTAAAATGATTAAAAATTGGTCTATTAATGGGCTTGCTCGGGCTAATCTGAAATTCAAGAAGGTGAAGGTGGTGGAGTAGTCCAAGACGAGGAAATGATGGTATAAAATTAACTTTGATGGGGCCTTAAAGGGTAACCCAAGACCCTCGACAACTAGATTTGTGGCACGAGATTGGGAGGGAAAAATTGTAGCAATTGGAGCTTCAAAACTTGCAGAGGGAACGAACAATGAAATTGAGGTGCAGGTGACTATTGAAGTGTTGAAAGTGGGGAGAAATTGGGCTTCTAAAAAATACAGCTTGAAGGAGATTCCTTGATTATTATTAATACAATACAAAAGGGTGAAATACATGCTTGGAATTTGAATAAATATATAACCATTGACAAGCATTTATTGGAAACTTTTGAGGAATTTGAAGTTGGGCATGTGGTGAGATCAAGGAACGACATGACAGACTGACTATCCAAATGGACAATGACTTTTGATGATGGGCTGAAAAGCACAATGGAAGATTTTCATAATCTTGAGCTTGATCTCTAAGTTGGAATAGTATGCCACTGTTTTCAGAAGCTATTAATGAAAGGGTGGTGGTGGGGTGATGTGACATGGATAACACTTGGTGCTCACAATCAAAGATAGGTGGCGACTGCATTTTAATATGGAGGTCGCCTTTTCCTTGATTACGCCAAGACAACAATTAGCATTTGTGGGTAAAGTCACTAAGAAAATAATGAAATATCTTTTCGAATTTGATGAAAATATTTTCATTCAGATCATGGAAATCCTTCTGGGTGAAGAGTTTTTGACAACTAAACATAGGTACAAGTTGAATATAGACATTATGTTAATGGTGGTGGCATGGGGGTTGCAAGTTGGATGGAAAGAAGATGTTGAATGGGTGTTGAAGGGTTGTGTGGAAAATGATTGGTTGCATGGTATACATTAAATGTTCGAAAGGACAATTTTGGGGGTAGGGTTTATGCCTACAAAGGTGGCCAAGGGTACAAATGAAGAGACTCCTCAACAAATGATGTCATTTATTCACTAGGCATAGGGGACAAACGAGGATGAGTGCAAGACAG
The DNA here is from genome assembly GCF_030272615.1 of Cryptomeria japonica. NCBI lineage: Eukaryota > Viridiplantae > Streptophyta > Pinopsida > Cupressales > Cupressaceae > Cryptomeria > Cryptomeria japonica. The sequence continues at coordinate 108,149,786 of NC_081409.1, forward strand.
AAGTGCATATCGATTGGGATTTGTTGACTCATTACCTATGGGCGAAGGAATGAGAGTGAGCCAAATGAAAGAGGAAGGTACCTGGCTAAAGGAAGAACAAGAAGCAAGATACTAGATGAAAGACCAGTGGGTTAATGGGCCTTTGAAAGCAATGAGGAAGAAATGAAAAAAAACACTAATTTTTGTTTAGAGCTTGTTTATGTAGTTACTTTATCAACTGTTATATGTTTTTAAACAACTAAATTGTATAAATGTGTGTATAGGACATAATGCTGGTACGCTGGGGTAAGGTTTTGGTTGATGTTTTGTCAAACTATGGACATTGTTTTGGAGCAAATTTTGCCAATGTTTCTTTGTGATGTGGGATAAATAATACAACAACTTATGTACTTTGTTTTGAATATCAATTAAATACATATAATTATTGATAAAAAAGAATGATTAAAAAATTTATGATTTTCAAAAAGTATTAAAAAATAGAATGATTTCAAAACGATATATAAAATACAATTATAAATAATACATATAATAATTAAGTTTTTTTTAATAGAAATATTTGTATTTAATTTAATTTAATTTAAATTGAATCTAATCCCAATAATTGGTTTTATCATCTATATTTTGACATAAAAAATAATTATTAAAATTTATATATTTATTTATAAAAAAATATTTTCTTTACAATATTATAAATAATAAAAAATGAAAAGCACTATTAAAAATAGACATTTCTTTTTTAAAAATATAAAAAAATTAAAAAAATCTATAATTCTTAAAAGTTTGCTCTTATAACACCAATTTTTTTAAATCAATCATTAAATAAATAATTTTTACAATATCCTAGATATAAAAATATAAATCTTAACTTTATAATAATCACTTTTGATTGGTACAAACTAGTACAAACTAATTGATGAATACTAATAATAAAGAGCTATGTTTTGGATGCACTTGCTATAATTTATGCGATGGGAGATAATATTCAGTAACTTTTATTACATTTAGAAGCCCATAAACACATTAACCAACAATCATTTACATGGATAACGGTAATAAGATTTCGGATAATAACTTTACTGCCTCATTGGCATAGGAAACACATTATCCTGCACCCAAATTCAGTAGAATGGTCAATATTTCCAATTATATTCTAGGATTATTTTTTTACGTTTTTGACAAATGTTATGTCGCCCATATTAGCATGACTCAAGTTATTCAATCGGCATTTAAATAAACATAAATAAGAACCCATCTTTAAAGCAATGGGTTTACCCATAAATAAATACTAATCTAACAGCTATAATGGTGTACCTATTTTCTAGACCCCGCCATACTCCACACGCTCTTAAACCTTTTTCTAAGATTAAGCATTAGAGCCGAACCAAGTAAAGGCCATGCAGTAACAAGGGCCATGTAGGCAAGAATCCATATTGACCACCTTTGTGATCGAGATATATGCATCATTCGTTTTGCGATAGAGATTGTTGTTTTTGCTTCATCATCTCCACCTTTCTGCTTCTGAACAGATTCTTTGATTGGTGAACCACTTTCCACATTTGAGCATCCTCCAGTATCAGAGTTACACAATGGCAAGTGATTACTAGGACTTGTATGAACAGGCTCTTCAGGTACTCCAGATTGAGAAAGAACATTGCTCTGTGGAGATCTTGTTACAGCATTTGACATAGCTTCACCTTTTGAAGAAGCCTGCATCTGAAGATAGAAAGAGAGAAGAAATAAATATAATAGATTGATGTCTGCAAGTGACGAAAGTAGGTTAACGAGACTACATTAATTTTACAAAGTGAAGTGGAAATATCCTCATTGTATGTCTTTATCTGTTTCAAAATGCAAACTAAGTTTCATTTATCTCAAGTTCAAATAGTTTTAATAATTTAAGGACAGGAAAATATATAAAAACTTAAAAAGGATTGGTCTCCCAGCCTAAAATGTCTATTAAACAGAAGAACTAGGATTTATAATGACCAAAATGAGACCTGTTCCAAAAGCTGCTGCAGAGCTGATTGAAGAGCAATATACTCCTTTCCATCTTTCATACATATCTTGAATATAGGCCCTCTCTCCTCATCCGAATGTTTCTGATCAGACTTTTCTTCATTGCTTCCGTTTGCAAGTTTTGATTCTTCTTTGTTGCTGCCCTTTCCAAGCTTTGATTCTTCTTCACTGCTGGAATTTGCAAGCTTGGATTCTTTAACAGATTGATAGGTATCCAATTCAATACGTGTTTTTTTGTCATTATCCAATAATTTGGCAGGTGATTCTGAAAATATATAGACTTCTTCCTCTCTAATGTCTTCGCCATCTTTTTGGATCTGCATAAAACTACTATCATGTGTACTAACCATCCCATCATGTGTGACATTCAAATAAGGGCCCTTGTCAAAAGGAGATGAAAGTGTTGAGCCTGGATCAGGAGTCTGTAAAACAAAACAGTTACAATTATCAATAGTAAGAATGTGTGCAATAAGCGCACATTTTGGAGGTCTAACTGTTAAATAAGAAAATGAAATCAATAAAATCTTTAGATTTTCATGGTGTAAAAATAATTGAGTTACTGAATTGGAGGCAGCTTTTTTCTATCCGAATGAAATCAAGTTCTGAGAAATCCAAGTTGCTTCAATTAGTCCACAAAATGTCAGCTTTCATCTCAAAACTTGGACAAATCAAGAACTCCAGAGGACTACAAATTGCGAGAACTCAAAAAAAAAAGGAAAAAGAAGGTTATCAATTTATATCGTACAATGACAAACTAGGGGTTCAACACACAAGATTATTAAATGAGTGCTCTTATCTTTGCTGGGAATCTAAAATATCTCACTCCAAAGTAGATGGGATACAAGAAAGGAGAAACTCAAACCATCAAGATTCTGTTTTAGATTTAGATAGAACTATGGTACAGACCCAATCCAGGATCCTGTTGATTTAGTTATTTCAAAATGTATTGTTATTAATGATGCAAAGATCAAGTTGACTCCGGTGAGTATTCCCATTAGACCAGACTTGAACCAGTAATTCCATTTGCACAAAAAAAGGCTGATAAATTCAAACTACAATCTTATCATTTCTATTGGAATCGCTACGTCACATTTATTCATGACTTGATTGTTTTGTTTTGGGAGCAAATGATAGAGGTTCGAGATAAAGGCTAAAATATAATATCATCTTAAAAAGATAATATATACAAAACCAGGAGGCATTTTCATTAACAATATCAAGGCTGATGTTGATCCGACAAAATTGGTGTAATAATTTTACTCCTAACTCCCTACAGAAAATGAAAAACCAGCTTATCTACACAATTATAAAACATTTTAAGCAGATTCACTCTAGATGTTATCCTCTAGCACATGAACTCAGCCAGCCATCACAAGTTGAATGCATATAAAATAATGTTAATCTAAATAATTATAGCAGAAAATGTCATGTTCCCTTTCTAAGCCTCAGTCATCAAAAGACTTTTAGCCTCGTAATTCATTTTCTAAAGGCTACTAAGGTGATGCCAAGGAAGTAATTTAATAATTTAATCAAGATGTTCTAAAAGTAACTTTATATTTTATTATTAAAAATTATTTTCAAAAGAGAGTTATTGAAGTGTCACTAGGACTGGGGTCCAAAAGTAATGTTTATTTAAAAGAATTTTGTAGATAATGTGACATTATGATAGAGAGATAGAGAGATAAAGATACAAATAATTATTTAATTGTTGAAAATGATTGTTACTAGATTATAAATAAATATTGTTGTAAATGAACAAAACATGTAGTCAATTATTTGTTCTATTGTTTAGAGAACTTGAAATTATGAGGCATAAAGACATGATTTGTGTATACTCCCAGAATTGTCACTGCTGTTAAGATTCCTTGACATTGCACAGATAACATCTTCTGAATATCATATTGTTATGCTTTAAGGACATGCAAATTGGGTGAACTCTTCTATTTGGGTTTATCTGCAATGTTATTGTGAAATTGTTGTATTGTTATATTGCTTGAATCTCAGTTGTAAGGGTTTCTTTCTGTTCTGTGAATACAATTTCAGTTTTATATTTTTATCAATATTTGTAAATCTATAAAAAAGTATATTCCACATTCTTAAATGAATTTCAGCATGATTGAGATTTATTGTGATTTGTAATAAGCAACAGAGCAGAGGGTGTGAGCCATTGTAGGGTATCTAAGAGTTAAGCCGCAGTGTTTCTATGCTACTTTAGTGAGCCATCCTTTGTATTTTTTATATTGTTTGGTAAGTAAAAGAAACAAAAGCAGGTTCTTGTTTCTTCCTGGATGTTTTCCCATATTGAGTTTCCCACGGATAAACCTGGTGGCATTCTTAGTGTATTTAATGTTCTGTGTACTTTGTTTTCAGTTTTTTAATTTCTTGTTTGGTGTAGCTTGAGCATTAATTTATTCCTCCATTGCACATCAAGCATAATTCTCCGTGTACATCAGAAAGGTTTATCACTCATTCTAACAAACGTATTTGTTGCTGAATTGTGTCATGAATACCTTGAGCAGCTGAAGATTGGAATAATACCTCCAACAATATTAAGTTGCTGAAAATGAATGTAATGCATATCTGGCTTTTGATTATGGGAAACTTCTACATATGCTAATTAAATAAGATATCAAAATACCTTCTTTCCACTATGCATTAGGGAGCTTGAATAAAGAACAGAGAGAAATTCCTTTGCAGCCCGCACCCACCTGCATTGAAACAATCCCTCACTTTGTTTAGTTTCTCCTTCAACATAAATTCTATTTTATGCTTAACATACTAGATTGTCACTGAGAACACTGGACAGATTATGTATAAACAGCTGAATGCAAAGTAATGTGTTAACAGAATTTTCCTTCCATTCTTACCAAGACTTGAGGCAGTCACAGATTTCTAGAGCACAAAGTTTATTTCAAGAATTTCCTTTAACTGCAAAAGCTCGGTTTTAGGAGTTAGTGCTTTTAATCAAAAGCTTTCTTGTGTGATTATCCCACAAAAGGATTTTAAGCTTGGTATAGTGAGTCATTTGGATAATCATCCAGTGCTTCTCTCCTAAATACTTTAAGACTCTTATCAATCACTAAAGGCCCATGATTCAACTTGTTCACTTTGGATCTTGGTTCCTAGTCTGTCTTGCGTTGCTAAATCTAATGTTGCTGCAGATGAAGATGTTAATAAAGATCCAAAGTCCCCAAGATAAGGTCAGAGGCTTTATGCAGTTGAAATCTGAGCAACAATTTCTCGTTCCCATCATTGTGAGTTTTGAATTTGATGAATCAACCTGTCTTGACCTTGAGCTTAAATTGATAAAATTAATTGCAACATCAATTTTAGTTCCCCTGACAATTTTAGACTTAGCTATCAATTGGGTGAAGAGCTTCAAAAAAGCTTGCATGAGGGAATATTCAATTGTTGATTCAAATAAGAGAGGGTTGAATCCAAAATCTGTAAGAAGATACAATATTGTTTTGATGATTTAGAATGTTCTGATGGCTATTTTTTACTTTTCTCTTCTTGTCAACCCTATTTACTCTTCTCTTTTATAAAACTAATACTTGAAACAATTAACAAATAGAGTATAAAAATATATTTTTATTGATACATGAAGTTCATACGAAAGTAGACCAAAGACAATCAGCCAAGATCAGACTACTTTCCCTAACTATTCAAAGGCTATTTAAAGAACCGGACGGTTGCCAAGCAAAACATAATTGTCTACCAATCGACTCCTAGAACTACCCAAAAGCTAACAAACAATTAATAAATAGTCAAACACAACCATATTAGTAAAACATGATAAAGGCATTATGATTGACTACATCATCCACTCCAAAAGAAAAGTCATCTTCCAAATGAAAAAGAAAACAAGTAATCAAATAACATTTGGTAAGATTTTCCAAACTTCGATAGTGTTGTAAAGGAAGGGGAACATTTGTTATGAAAGATCATAACATTTGATACTCTATTTGTAAGGCTTTCCTGATGGCAGCCAGAACAACCAAATCATAACACGATCTTTCCACAACTAGTGAATGTTCCACAATGAAAGATGAACGAAGACCCTGAGTGATTGGTTTAATTGGAAATAGAAAGGAAATTTGACCAAGGAAACCTATATGTACATGCAGAGTAGTAGTAGAACCTGCATATCCAAAATACAAACCAATGTATGGAGAATTCATTTGCTAATAGTCTTAGAATTTAATGAACTATAGCTAAGGGCCAAACAAACACGGAACCCCAATTTGAATGGACATTGGAGTTTGAAAATACTTCGTCCAATGGATCATTGGACCCAAACTATACTACAAGCACTATAGAGATATTCTTATCAGAAAATTTTTGATAAGTATACACATATTCGTTGAAAGTGCTTTCTCCCAGTTCACCAACCTATAGGAATGATTCTCTACTTATAGAAAGGACTAGACAATGGCCATCGCATTAGACTGCAACAAAAGGTGAAGAAGCAAATCCTAGGATTTCAACAAGACATGAGAAAAGTCATACAACATCAAGGAGAGAAGGATCAACTCATTCAACAAGAGAAGAAATAGTTGGAGGCCATATAACAAAATCATTTGCATTATGAATACCCTAGATGGCAAAAAACTAAATGATTGAAAATATGCTAGGCATATCATACAGTCAATAAAAAATAAAAATAACCAACAAGTCACACAACCCTATCTTGGAGATGTATAGCTTTGAATAGAGAACATACGAAGTCAAAAGAAGCTAACATGAGCAAAGTGTTGTATAACATTCATTAGGACTGTAAATGTTATTGCAATTTCCAATTTAATAAACAAGTTATATGCTAGATAGTGTATTTCTGATTTTGGTATTCTTATTATGACAATAATATTATCGTCTTTCTTTTCTGCAGGTCTGAAGGATGAACATGTATCGATTTCAATGTCATTCCTTTTCTTTTGAATGTTGTATATATAGTAAAGCAATCACGATCAAGTGGCACCTTGATCGGACATGTCTTTTAGACATGTCCGACCAAGATGTCACTTGGTCGTGACTGTCTACTAATTCATTTGGTGTTTATGATAACTTAATCGGTGCCATTACTAAATGATAACAGATCGATAAACACACCCGATAATGAATCGATGTCAAGGCAAATGTTAATTGATCGATATAACCACACCCGAATGAATCGCTGTCAAGGCAAATGTTAACCGATCGATATAACCACACCCGAATGAATCGGTGTTCAAGCAGATTATGATATAAGCACACCCGATAATAAATCAGTGTTAAAGTAAACAATAACAATAACTAATAGCTTTATATGCTGTTGGGTTAATACCCCGATAGTATATTAATGCCGATTCATAAATCAGGTTACTAGCCCGATAGCATTTAGATCGACGCTTAACTATGTTAAGCAGGTTGTCGATCTAATCCATCTTCATCCAATATCAATATCATTATCAAGATCAAAGTTACAGTCTGATAAACATATTCAGTTTAGATAATCTAATAGCATAGATGAGTAAACCAAAACAGAATAGAGGAGATTAATGAGTTAGGAAAATCTTATCTTGCAGAAGCTACTAATGCATTAACACTCCCTCTTAGCTTTGGAAGATAGATAAAGTAACTTGCATCACATTTCTTTTTCCATAATGTCAGTCTCCAAGAATATATATCATCAATACATATGATATGAAGTATCATCAGGACATAATATACAAATATAAAACATCACTCTAAGCATGTGATATAAAAGATTCATCATTTTATTATGACAAGATATCACCTAAACATGTGATATCAGTATTGCCTAAACACGCAATACTAAGGATAAACATATGAGAATGTTTAGATTCTCATCATATCCGGGTTGTGATATGTGCACAAACATTTTATACAAATATTTTATCACAACGCCATCATGGCACATCCATGACATACCAAAGATCCAACATGATAATTGGTTTAGAGAATCATAAGATCGTCACCTTATGATGTCTACATACAAGTGTTCATAATCTGAGAGATCGTCACCTCTTAGATATGAACACAGGGGGTAAAACCCAGAATGTCCCTGTGTGGGAGAAAAAGTGACACTTAAGCAAACATGCCCTAATCTCACTTTCAACCACACACTTGTGGAATACGAAAGAGCCTAGAGGTATCACACAATTGGCTACTTCTTCTTGTGGAAGAGAGAGCCACGGGCTACCTATTAGGATTTCTATTCCTTTGTTGTAATTGAAAGATGAAATGATACAAGTTCAATCCCTAACCCCAAAGTGCAAGTATGAACTAATAACAAGATTACAGAATTGAACTTAAATGATGGAAAGCTGTAAACACAAGGATAAGACAAAAATGCAAATGCGTACCCGGAGTTAAAATCTGACTGAAAATGTTCGGGACGGGGGCGCGGGCGCCACTATCCTGATTCTGCCCCTGAAACTGCTCCGAAAACTGCTGTTTTGCACTCTGGAAAAGCTATCAAAAATGCTGAAAATGCTGTCTGTCAGGAGGACCAGGGCGCCCAGGGCCCCTGTCCTGGCAGGACCAGGGCGCCCCACGCCCCTGTCCTGGTCTTTTGCTTTGAGATTTGGTGTGTTGTTTGGTCTCCGTCTGCTTCTTCCGGATCTGTAACTTGCGGCGTCGTCCGAATTCCGAAACCTGCACTTATATCTGAAAAGGTGTGGTGGGCGGCTATATAGGGTTTTGCCTTAGTCAAACCCCCGCTTCGGTGATTTCCACCTCCACGAATAGCCAAGTTGTATTGTAAAATGTATTGTGTGTGCAGACCTAGTGTGTGTGCAAGGTCCTTAAATGCAAGAAAGCAAACTAGAGCAACCTAGAAAGTAAACCCTAATTGCTTATAAATGATAATGTAAATGCTCTAAACCAAGATGCAAAGTGATCTAAAGCATAAATAAGTGATGTAATTGAAGCTTATGCAAAGACATGAAAACAACATGAAATCATACCCAACCCTCAAGGGAGGAGTACAAGCCAATCTTCAGTCGGTAATCTCCTATTGTTCTTCAATGTCTTCCAAGCCCTAAATGGATGCATGAAATTGATAAATGCTTGATAGAAGGATGTTGAATGTTGTTGAAGTCTTCAAAGATCTGCTCTTTCGCTGCATATGAGGTTCCTCCAAAGCAAAAATCTGGATCCCTTCAAATGAGGAAAGAGAGCTTTTATGTATGAAACCCTAGGTCGTAAATTCGTATTTTGGCCGACCTAGAGATTGAATATCCCGCCAATTTCTTGGGGTTAAGCTTTATTTTATGATTGGATCGTGCTCCCAAAATTTCGGGAAAAATGTTCGGGACCATGTGCACCGGGCGCCATGGTCCCGACAACTTTTCACCAAATTTTCAGGGCCGTCAGATATGATGATTTTAGAGAGAATCCCGAAGTTACAAGTGATTTCGAGATGTTTTGACCCCGAAATCAAGCCCCCAAGCTCGAAATAGGACCTAATTAGGGTTTTTGATTAAATGATGTATAGGAGGAATAAAATGAAAAGGGCACACTTTAATGAAAGGGCCCAACTTTATGATGTAGGAAATGATAAAATAGGACCTTAGACCTAATTAATTTAATTAATTAAGTGCTAAAGGGGAAATGTAATGCAAAATGCAAAATGCGCCAAGGCGGGTGCCAAACTAGGTGTGAAATTGTACCACCCTAGCAAGTGTGTACAATTTACGATGCTACAGTCCCAACATGACAAAAGAAGTTTACACATTAAACATCTTATTTACAAAGCAGATTACCTTTCTATCATACCTAAATCTTTTCTGAAGTGATCAACCTTCACTCTGGAAAGTGGTTTGGTCAGAATATTTGCAGTCTGATCTCTTGTGCTAACATATTCCAATTTGATCACATTTTTGTCTACCATTTCTCGCACATAATGGTATGGAATCTCAATATGCTTAGATCTGTCATGAAATACTGGATTCATAGAAAGCTTTATGCAGCTCTGGTTGTCACAATGGATGACAGTGGGCTTCATAGGTTCACCAAATAGTCCCACAAGCAACTTCCTAAGCCACACTGCTTCTCGGGCAGCCATGGAGGTTGCAATGTATTCGGCCTCGGTGGAACTTTGTGCTACAGAAGATTGCTTTCTGCTGATCCAGGATATCATGGCTGATCCCAAACTGAAGCAGCACCCAGAGGTACTTTTCCGGTCAATCACACTTCCAGCCCAATCTGAATCTGTGAATCCGTGTAGATTAAGATCAATTTTCTCATACTTGAGACCAAGACTTAAGGTGCCTTGTAAATATCTCAGAATGGGTTTCACTGCAACCAGGTGTATCTCCTTTGGCTCACACATAAACTGACTCAAAGCATTTACCGCATAGCAGATATCTGGCCTTGTATTTACCAGGTACATAAGAGACCCAATCATCTGCCTGTATAGAGTGGGGTCAGTAGAAGGTGATTCTGTTGCTGCTTCTTTAAGTTTATGAAGATTGATTTCCATGGGAGCGGTCATGGGTCTGCAGTTTAGCATTCCAAATCTCTTCAAGATGTCCAAGGTATACTTGCCTTGGTTTAGAACAATGTTATCAGAATTCTGTCATACTTCCAACCCTAAGAAATAATGAAGGAATCCCAAATCCTTCATGTCAAATTCTTTGGATAGCTCTTTCTTGCATTAATCTATAAGGTGATCTTCTCCTGTGATTAATAAGTCATCAACATATAAAATCAATATAAGCATATCACCTTTATTCTGTTTGTAGTAGAGATTAGGATCTGCATCATTTTTAGAGAAACCCAGTTCTGATAGATATGTGTCAATTCTTTTATACCAGGCCCTGGGGGCCTGTTTAAGCCCATATAGAGCTTTCTTGAGTCTACACACATGAGACTCTGCATGATGAATCTCAAACCCTTCAGGTTGCTCTAGGTATACTTCTTCAGATATCTCTCCATTAAGAAATGTTGTCTTTACATCCATTTGATGTACCTTCCATCCCTTTGCTGCTGCAATGGCTAGCACAGTCCTTACTGAGGTATATCTGGCTACTGGAGCAAATGTTTCTTCATAGTCTATTCCTTCCTTTTGAGAGAACCCTTTGGCTACAAATCTCACCTTATGTTTTTCAATACTGCCATCTGCAGCATGTTTGATCTTAAAAAGCCATTTAGAAGAAACAACAGATTTCTTAGTTGGCCCAAGAACAATCTCTCATACATCATTTTTCATTATGGATTGATACTCTTCAGACATAGCATCCTTCCATACTTGATGTTTAAGGGCATCTATTACATTGTTAGGTTCGTTTTTAGATAGATCATTCATAAGAGCAACATAGCTAGTGAATTTATTAGGCTTTTTGCTTTCTCTGAAGGTTCCTGAAGGAGCAGCAAAACTCTGAGCTTCTTCTACTATTTTGGTGGCCCATAGTGGTCTTTTCTTGAGATTTCTAGGTGAGTGTTCATTTTCATTTTCAGTTTCATCTAGATTCTCCCTCTGAAACTCAGGAGCAGGATCTTCATCTAAGTTAGAAGTAGGGACATAGATTTCAGGTTCTATGAAGCTTTGAGCCCTTTTGAAGGCTAAGTCCTCCTCAAAGATTACATCCCTACTTAGTTCAATATTTCTTTGACCAGGTACATAGATTCTGTAGGCTTTGGAGGTTTCAATATATCCTACAAGCAATCCTGTTTTTCCAGAAGGCTCTAGTTTTAGTCTTTTTTCTTTAGGTATATGGATATAGACTAGACACCCAAATATCCTAAGTTGGCTGATATCTGGCTTAATTTTAGTGAATACTTCTTCAGGAGTTTTGTCTTCAAGATGGGAGTGAGGGCATCTGTTCTGTATATATACAGCAGTGCTGGATGCTTTTGCCCAGAGATTTGAGTTAAGGTTTTGATCTAGAATCATGGCCTTGGCAACTTCAACTATAGTCCTATTTTTCCTTTCGGCTACCCCATTTTGTTGGGGGTTATAAGGTATAGTAAGCTCCCTCTTAATCCCATTATCTCTACAAAATTCTTTAAACGAATCTGATGTGTATTCTCCCCCATTGTCAGCTCTTAGGGTTTTAACTTTGTTTCCTGAGTGGTTTTCAGTTAGTGATTTAAATTCTTTAAACCTAGAGAGGATCTCTTCTGATTCTTTACTTTTCAGAAAGTAGATCCAAGTCTTCCTAGAGTAGTCATCAACAAATATTACATAATACAAGAATCCCCCTAGAGAGGATACGGACATAGGTCCGCATACATCAGAATGAACTAACTCTAGAATTTTACTAGTTTTCCTAGTACTATTTTGGAATGTACCCTTGGTATTTTTACCTATGGCACATCCTTTGCATGCCCCTGAATGATCTTGCTTTAACTTGGGTAGACCTGTGACAAGGTTTCCCATTGAAGATAAAGCCCTAAAATTCAGATGGCCTAATCTTCTATGCCAAACTTCATTTGTATTAGTGGCTTCATGGATTAGGGCTAGGTTGGGTTCTGTGCACAGCTCATACAAATAACCCTGTCTCTATCCAATGGTCTTTGCCTTCTTGATGGAAGAGTTCTTTGGCCAAGCCAATACTCTGTTGTCCATGAATGTCACTCTGTATCCGTTATCTTCCAGTGCCGATATAGAGACTAGATTCCTTTTGATGCCGGAGACATATAGTACTCCTTCGAGCCGCAAGGATATGCGTGTCATCAATTTGATGGTGCAGGTTCCCATTCCTTTGACTGGATGTGTGGAGTCATCTCCGATGGTTACTTCCTCATTACTCTCCTCTGTCATGGAGTCAAGTACTTCTCTAAACCCTGTGATGTGCCTGGATGAGCCATTGTCAATCACCCATGAGTTGATCTTGTTAGAAGCTTGGCTTGTGAGTGCTGAGTAGAATACATATTTTCCGGAGTCATCTTCCCCTTTAGTCTTTCCTGCTTTGGCAAATGTAGCATGTTTCTTGGTTCTTTCCGAGCACTTTGCAACATAGTGTCCGAACTGATCACATCTGTAACATTGGATGTGGGATAAGTCCTTCTTTGAAGTATTCTTGCCTTGACGACCTTTTCTCTTTCTAAATTGCCTTTTCTTGTTTTGCTTGGTGGAGTTAGTGTTTAGGACTTGTAGGTCTTCGTCTATATTCTTATGTTTCATTCCTATTTTGTTCAATCTTGATTCTTCTTGGAGACAATCGTCCCTTAATCTTTCAAACTTAGGATATTTGGACCTTGCACTGATGCCTTGGACGAATGTACTCCATCCACTAGACAACCCATCTAGAGCAATGAGTGTTAACTCTTTGCTTTTGATCTCGTAATCCAGAGTAGCTAGTTCATCTCTTAGAGTTGATATCTGTTGTTTGTAACTAGGTAAGATGGGTTCGGATTGCCTTAAGGCAACATCCGAACCCATATAGGACTGGGTCCTAAAAGGGGTAACGTGCCCCCAAGTTAAGGTCAGGCCCTTTAACCTTCACGCCACCCTAAAATACACCACGCCTCAATAAATAAATTGGCGCCAAAAGGAGGAAGGCCGACTTGGATTTAATAAAGGTTAAGACACATAAAAATAAAGTCAACTTGCAAATACAATCATTCACTTCATCTCTCATGCAATCAGCGAAATAGCTCTGCAATTGAAGGTGCGAAATAAAGGAGAGGATTGTACGAACTTGTTCAAAGAGATAGAAGTCATTTGGTATTCCTTGATGAAGACTTGGTGTATTTAGAAGGGCAAATCTGATATGATAAAAGGAATCAGATCTGAAGAGTCAAGCTGAGTATTGTATTGATGCAATTAAGATTGAATACATAATCTGACCTGTGGGTCTTTAGTGCTGGGTTTTTCCTCCTTGGAGGTTTTCCCAGGGTATTTGTGTTGTTCTCTTGCTCTCTTGTTTTCATTCTTGCATCTACATGATTATGGTTTACTTAATGCTAGCAAATAATTAAATGTTAGAAATCTGATTACTGATCTAGGTCACAAAATTAACAATATCCGCATAAAGTAGGCGTTGATTGTCTCCCCCTTGTTCATGGTGATATGATTTATTTCTCGTTTTAATGCCAGAGTTCAACTTCCATTTGAAATCTCAAATGTGCTTTCAAGTGCTTTGAACATTTTATAGGTTGTCTAATGTTTTCTTATGATGGGCATTATGTTGTTTCTCACCCCATCAACTATTATTTTGATGGCTTTTTCATTTCTTTCAATCCATGCCGTTTTGTCAGGTTCATTTTCAGGTTGGTCATTTTTAGTTTGAACAAATGAATCCACTTTGTTCTCCTTTAAGATCATGTGGATTCTGAACTTCCAGGCTGAAAAATCATCGCCACCTCCGAGTTTGTCTTCGAATCTGATAGCGTTGGCCATTGGAGAAATGTGATGTAGTCTATAACCTTGTTTCTTAAATTGTTCACGAAATTGAATAGCCTCAAGTTTGATCAACGTGGCTCTGATACCATGTAAATGTTATTGCAATTTCCAATTTAATAAACAAGTTATATGCTAGATAGTGTATTTTTTATTTTGGTATTATTATTATGACAATAATATTATCGTCTTTTTTTTCTGCAGGTCTAAAGGATGAACATGTATCGATTTCAATGTCATTCCTCTTCTTTTGAATGTTGTATATATAGTAAAGCAATCATGATCAAGTGGCACCTTGATCGGACATGTCTTTTAGACATGTCCGACCAAGATGTCACTTGGTCGTGACTGTCTACTAATTCATTCGGTGTTTATGATAACTTAATCGGTGCCATTACTAAATGATAACAGATCAATAAACACACCCGATAATGAATCGGTGTCAAGGCAAATGTTAACTGATCGATATAACCACACCCGAATGAATCGGTGTCAAGGTAAATGTTAACCGATCGATATAACCACACCTGAATGAATCGGTGTTAAAGCAAATTATGATATAAGCACACCCGATAATGAATCGGTGTTAAAGTAAACAATAACAATAACTAATAGCTTTATATGCTATCGGGTTAATACCCCAATAGTATATTAATGCCGATTCATAAATGAATCAACATTAATATGCTATCGGGTTACTCACCCGATAGCATTTAGATCGATGCTTAACTATGTTAAGCAGGTCATCGATCTAATCCATCTTTATCCAATATCAATATCATAATCAAGATCAAAGTTACAGTCTGATAAACATATTTAGTTTAGATAATCTAATAGCATAGATGAGTAAACCAAAACAGAATAGAGGAGATTAATGAGTTAGGAAAATCTTATCTTGCAGAAGCTACTAATGCATTAACAAGGGCAACAAATATTTGTAGGCTCCAATTCAAATAATTTTTTAATATTATTTAGGTGTGCCTTTGTAGTCAACAAGGAATAAAATAAATATGTTATAGTCGGCTATGTAGTAAATAATTATGTTTTGTATTTACCAAGGAAACCTAGGGACACATTCCCAGTTTGAAAAACCCCATCCCCATATCGGGGATGTTTCAGGGACTTGGGGATGGCCAAGGGATGTCCCCCTTTCTGCCCTAAATCAGAAACGGCGTCCCCTTTTTTGGAAACATTGTCCCTTGACGTTGAGGTCATCTAGCCATCTCGGGGACGGCTAGGGATGTCTAGGACATCCCCTAATTGTCTTGGGGACAGCCAGATGTCCCTGATGTAAGGGAAACTTTTAAAAACTACTTTCAAGTTGCAAAAAAATGCATTTTTTAATTGTTTTGTGGGCCCCTACCTCTTGGTTGCCCTAAAAGTCATTAGGCAAAAGATTGTCTCATTTGATCATTACTATGAGAGGAAAAGAAGTGGAGCAACAAGAGGGTTTTAAGCAAGCAGCCATTGAAAGAGAAGGAGCAAGATAGAAGGAAAAGAGGTTGAATCTATACTGGGATGTTGATCTCGAAGACGTGACCCAGGTTGATGAGGAGACACCAGAGGGATTGGTTGGGATTTAGTTGGATGAGGTGGACGTGGATCATGAGAGTGGTAGAGACTCAAAGGACTCTAATTTTGATGCAATGTTAGAAGCTGCAGATTCAGGGCAGCAGTGTACTTTGTTTTTTTTTATACTCATATTATAGTTGAAAATGTAGCTATATGGCAGTAGTGTAGCCTTTGAGCATTTTGTATTTTACTTTTTTAATATCACATGAATATTGACAATGAATTTTGAATTTTGAATGCATATTGAGTATTGACAATGAATTTTGAAAACAAATGTTGTATGTTAAAACTTAAGGTTCTATAATGTTTTCATATGAATATAATGTATATATGCATGCTTTATCCATGTTTTTATATTAACATTTAAAATTTCCCTATATATTTTAAATTTTCCCTATATTTTATATAGTCGTCCCCTTTGCCGTGCCTAATCGCCCCAAAATTGGGAAAAACATTTGCTGTCTCAGAAACCCATCCCCTGTCATTCTCATCTCGGAAACTCAGGGTAACATTGGTATTTACGTGTGTTAGTCCCAAACCGGTTGTTAGTTGTCGGTTAGTAGTTACCAACAGTTGGTAGCCTTAAGCAACATCATTCTACTATATTTGTGTAATTGTTATTCATAGTTGGGGACTGCTCTCATGATATTCTATACTTATTGCATATCTAACAATTGATAACAAAGCTATATCTTTTTGAATATGTTGCAAGTTATTTATTTTACTATGTTTTGTAACTCTACATTTATGTTTACTATGTAAACCTGTTAAAGTAGAACATGTGAGTACACATTTGGTGTCGTTGCTGCAAACTCTAGCATAACATAACTCACAGATGAGAATCATGGCGATCTAATGGGATAGCCCATTGATGAACCGATACAAGACAACGAAGACAGAGAAGATCAACTGACATGGGACTTGACAAATCTCTAGGACATCTCATTAAGAGAGTATGTTCAAAGGGAAGCTCTCACTAGGGAGGTCCCTCAGGACGCTATCTTGGAGAACCTCATCGTCAACGAAGAGGTTACAGATTGTCAAGGTTGATCATAAATCATCATCCTTTGTCATGTCCCCTCCTTGATTGTTATATATATATCCTAATAAAGTAATTATTATTATTAGTTAAAAGAATAATTACAATTGAATTATTTTTTATTTATTTATTTATTAAATTAATAATATTATAAACATATTATTACTAATATTATTATTTATTTATTAATTTATTATTTTATTATTATTATTTAATATTTACATGAAACATAATTTATTATTTATTTATTAGTAATATTAAATTAATAATATTATCAATCACAATTAAAAGCAACACTGTGTAAATGATAGAGATTAAGACATTAAATATATTAAGACAGCGATCAACTTCAAGAGAGGTGGAGGAGAATACACAGGGGAATGGGTAACTTATCCTTTCATATATTCAAATCGGGTAAACTCTACTGAGCGCTTTTGCCTTAAGCCTGTTCGGGTTGCTCTGTAGAAGATATTAAGGAACAACATAGCTCTCTGTTTTGCAGCCAATAGCATCACATAGAAACCGAGTAACCTTAGGACCAACAATCGATAAGGAACATCGTTTAGCCAACAATGATTAAGAATTATAAACCTATGGATGTCGATTGAAGATTAACTAATCAACTGATTCAGTCGATGTCCTAATTAAATACAAAGTGATTAGAAGATAAAGACTAGGCAAATATAAGTTCAACCCAAAAAGTAGATTAATCAATGTTTAACCTCAACTATTAATAATCGAATGACAATACTTGTCTCTCTGATTCACCATCCCTATCGATAAATGGATCAATCATCATTATACGATATCCAGTCCATAATGGTTAATAAGTATAAAACATGAAGAGACACGATTTTGACTAGGAGATAGTGATTGTAATAATTAAAATACTGATTGTAAGAGGTATAAGGGTAGCGATTAAGTGTGGCCATAGTTGTTATGAAAGATGTCGATCCGGAAGAGATATGACTCATCAATCCCAAAGGTTGCCATCTATCCAATTTGGGAGGTATAAGAGTTATATCAAAAAATCATTCAACGGACACCTTTTGGGGGATATATGGATGGGAGAGCCATCGATTAGATCAGAACTATTAAGTTATAGGCAGTAACATCCTTGTTCTTGGTGGTATGTGTTGTCATTTTATGACACCCGTGGTCCATCAGTGAGAACCGATCAGAGATATGTTCCATGGACCAGCACTGCACAAGTTGATCAAGGAGAAAAGCAATGGAATTATTTAGTGTGAAGTGTTGTCTTGTCAGAAGGTTCCCAAGTTCCTAGTTCCTCAACCCCAGAACTCTGGAACCCCTAGGTTCCCAAGTTCTTTATTCCTCAACCCCGGAACTCTAGAACCCCCAGGTTCTTAAGATCCTAGTTTTTCTACCCCGGAACTCTGAAACCTCCAGGTTCCCGAGTTCCTTATTCCTCAACCCCGGAACTCCGGAACCCCTACGTTCCCAAGTTCCTTATTCCTCAACCCCGGAACTCCAGAACCCCCAGGTTCCCAAGTTCCTAAGTCTTCCCAACTTCGGTGACCCAGGTCTCCGAAGTCTTCCAAACGCCTTCTGGCTTGCAACACTTCCGGATGGCGTGATCGACACTCAAGGCTTTAAATGCTCCGACAATTTTGGTGACTTATACACTTTCTTTTGTGGAGCCACAGGGGTGCATTTAATGTTTTTGGCAAAATTTCCATCAAGGGAGGTACGGGGCCATGCTTGTTGTGGTGACTTATGTCATGTCTGCATACTCTGACTTTGGAAGGTCAGTCAATCCACCTTCACGGGGTTGCCTTTTGTGGGTATGGCTAGGTTGCTTGCATGTACAAAGTCAAGTGCATGCACTTCCCTGCACTCCCAGACTGACGTGCAGGGGTCATGATCACTCTTGTAACCTTTTTTCTATATAAGGTTGTTAAGCCTCATTGTAAAGGGGTCTCTCCCTACTAGCTTGAGCTATTCCATGCTCTCCCACTTCTCTTGTATTTATCTTGCATTTGTGCAACTGTAAGTTTGGCCATTGGCCTTATAATTAATCGAAATCACCATTCTTGCCTACTTTCAACTTATGTATGTTGTGTATGTTTCCTTACCTTCATCATAGGTGTATGTTTTGTAGTTCTTCTCTCATATATGTTGTGTTAAATTTATTTCTGAGTGTGACTTGTGGGAAACCTTCTCCCCTCTTGGCATTCAGTGAATTCTAACCTTCATACATGCATTGGGGTCACTCATACAACTGAAGTTTGTGCATCTCCTGAGTGTTTCAGTTGATTTTTTGTGTCATTTTGGGTAAGGAGAGGAACAATCTCTTCTTGGTGCATCACCTCCTTTTATTTCAAGCATTTCTCTCTTCCCTTTACCTCTGCAATTTGTTAGGATAGGCCTAGGAGTTAGTTTTGAAGTGTTGAGTTGGTTCAACACTTGCACCTGGATTGAGAAGGAAGTCGGCCTTCTCCGGAGACTCAACCCCATTGCGCAAGGTTCCACACTTAGGGGTTGTTTCCATGTTTCACAAGGTTGTTGAGTTGATAGCTCAGCAAGGGTGCGAGCTTTTGTGATAACAATATGCATGGGAACATGCTTAATAGGTAAGCCTAATATATAGAGTCTGATAATATTTTATGCAGAATTTAATGGTAACAATCATATAAACTACACTACGTGTTGCAGACACTCTTAATTCCATCTATAGTGGCAGACCAGATCTGACACATGTCAGATATGTGTGTCCTTACAGTTATTAAATATAATTAATATTTTTTAGGCAGTGATGGTACTTGTAATTGATAAATAGGTAACTAATAAATAATTAAATGATTTATAATATAATATAATTCTTTATTTGTTTATTTATGTTCAAATCAGAATAAGTATTATATATATATATATATATATATAATAACGATGTAATATCAATAAGATGATATATGTATATACATACATATATACTAATACATTTATACATATACATATATAAATGTATACATAATGTCTTAATCAAACAAATAATAATATTAGATTGTAATTTAGAATCCTCATAGGATAAAAAAACAGTAAGAAGAATATGTTCATACGTATAATCCCTTTACTACTGTCTAAACCTAGTAGGGGACATTACAAATGGTATAAGAGCTATGATCTTGTCATCCTACAGGGAGTTAGTTAATGCTTAGAAAAGGAAACAAAATGAGTGAACAATTGGGCAATGAAGTAAGGGCATTCATAGAACAAACAGCCCAAACCACTCAAGCTCTCATGGACTGGAATGAGAAAACCAATCATTTATATTTGATATAAACAATTAAGTATTCAGTAACATCACTGGAAACAACATATTATATTCTCAGCCATACAAGGCTATCTGAGGTACGCTTCAGCATCAAGTCCAACTGCAATAAATAGTAATCTATGAATAATTAACGAGATAAATAAATAATTGATAAACAAAATATCTTTGAACTGTCCAAAAAACTATAATCAGTTCCGTATTTCTCCACATCCCCAAGGGAGATGGGGGCTTCTAGGGAGGGGCGGAGTAAATCTGTCTGATAGGATGCCCCAAGGGTGAATGGACTGAGTTCAATAATCTGGGCTAACTTGAGAGTTGGTTTCAAGCACCCTCGACAACCAAGCCCTCTTCTGGGAAAAGGGACGGATTGGTTTAAGTTTAGGCATGGTTTTAATGGCATCATAAGTTATATTACAATTTACATTCATGCTTGTATGAATGCTTATGAGATTTCTTAATGCTGTCATGTTTTCAGCATGATTACATCATGCACCTTTCTAATGTATGTTTCTTGTATTCTTACTACGTGTATTCATAGATTGCTTCATGTCTAATATGTTTTTCAGCATGTATGCCTTGTGTCTTTATGTATGCTTGTGTACTACTTCATTGTTTACATGTATGATATGTGGATGACTCATTCCTTACGCATATTCATGTCTATACTTCATGTGTATTTGTTATCCATGCTTCATAAACGACATGTTGGTTTTCTGCCTAATATGTTTTCCACGTGTGTTTTTCTCATGTATGACTTGGTCTTAAATGTACTTATGTGCATGATTCATGCCTTACATGCATTCCTCTATAAACTTCACGATTCATGACTTTTCGTGTATTCATATGTATTATTCATGCTTTATGTAGCTGCTTCCTGCCTTATGTGCCTTGCTTCATGTTTTACGTATATCCATGTATATTGCTTCAAGTCGTACATGTCTTATGTACATACTTCATGCCTCAATGTATATTACTTGGTTTTTTTCGTGAATGCTCCGTGACTTGTGTATATTACTTCATGTTTGCATGTGTGATATTTCATACTTTCTGTATATACTTATGGATTTGTGCTTAAGTGAATTGCTTCATGCTTTAAGTGTATTTGTGTGCCTTATGTATGTTTCTCTTAAATATATATACACTTCATAATTTGTGGATAATTAGTGTTTATTGTGTCTTCCATATGATTGCTCTATTGTATGTTTTATACGTGCACATGTATACTTGTATTGTATAATTATACGATTGCTTCATGATTGTCTCATTTTCAGCATGACTGTGTCATACACACCTTCCTTATTGTTGTGACGTATTCACACATCACCCCATTGCAAATGGGGACCCCTGCTTTTTGCTTTCTAGGGTTTGTTTTCTGGGTCTTTTAGGGTTTTGTCTATTAGCCTTTGCATGATGAGTGCTGTTAGGGGGATCACTGGATAGCAGGCTCTGCTTGAGCTAGGTTGAGTCAGTAGATGCTCCAGGTTAGGGTTTCTTTGAAAGTCTTCCTTAGGGCCTGGTTTTGCTCTTGTTGCTAATTGTGTCTTGCTTGGTGAGTGAGTACCATCCTTGAAGGTCCGAGCTAGGTCAAGTTGGTGAGTGATGAAGTCTGGAATGTCATCCTGATCTTCAAATGCCCTAAAGTTTGGCTGAGTCTGGAATGTCCTGATCCTGAAATTTGACTGTCTGGAAAACTGAAGAATCCTCCAAAAACTAGAATTTGCATTATAACTCCTAGAGGTCCGAAACCACTCTCAAATATCCTGACAGTATATATGGAATATAACTTAAAGTATAAGAAAGAAGAAAGATATAAGGAAATGTCACTTATAATTAAATGTTATATTCCATAAAATGATCCTGACGGAGAGGCTAAAATGTCAAATTTCGCTCTTGACCCTTCCAAAGGGTCCAAAGCGAAAATTCACCAAGGACTCAGGATCTCACCTAAGTCAAAGAGTGGTCGAGTGAACGGGCAAGGATATAGAAGGAAATGGATCTAGGATCAAGTCTAAGACAAAGTCAAGTCAGTTTGAAGGTGAATTGAGCCTAGAATAGGAATTTCGCTCCTGACCCTTCCAAAGGGTCCAGAGCGAATTCCTCTACAAGACACTCCACCTTGACCCAAACTATAAGCTAACCCATTCCTAGGTTTGAATGAAGGAAAAGGCACTTGTTTGAATGAAGAAATGTGAAAATGAAGCCAGCGTTTGAGCTCAAAGAGGAATTTCGCTCTTGACCCTTCCAAAGGGTCCAGAGCGAAATTCTTCATAAGCCTCATTTGCGTCGTTGCTTAGACTACCAACCTAGTTCCTTGGGCCTAGTTGGAAGGAGAATGATATGTCTTTACCTTTTGAGGTGATAGAATGTGGAAGAATGGAGGATTTTGACCAAAACATGAATTTCGCTCCTGACCCTTCCAAAGGGTCCAGAGCGAAATTCACCTTTTCCTCTATTTTGCTCTTTCATATGGCCAAGTTTCGGATTTTTGAGAAGGTTTGGATGCATGTTTGCCTTGGAGAGGAGGTTTAAGACTACAAAATGATGGAAATTAGCCTGAAGTAGGAATTTCGCTCCTGACCCTTCCAAAGGGTCCAGAGCGAAAATCCTCATAAACCTCATTTTCTCCCTTGTTTTGACCAACGTTCTGGTTTTGACGTGATGGAATGTAAAAATGTGAAGGATTTTGGCCAAGATTAGGAATTTCGCTCCTGACCCTTCCAAAGGGTCCAAAGCGAAAATCCTTATACACCTCAATTTATCACTTGTCAAGACCAAATTCCTAGTTTTTAAGGCATGTTTGGAGGTGTTTTGAATGTTCTAGTCTTAGGAGGTGAGTAAAGGTGGTTGAGATGAAGGATTTTAGACTAAAAGATGAATTTCGCTCCTGACCCTTCCAAAGGGTCCAGAGCGAAATTCTTGAAAACACTCCTTTTCCCCTTTGCCAAAGTCAGGACCAAGATGGAGATGCAAGAAGAGCAACCTATGTTTGCCTCCCAAAGAAGATTAAAGTTGGAAAAATCAAGAATCAAGGTCAAAAACATGATTTTCGCTCCTGACCCTTCCAAAGGGTCCAGAGCGAAAATCCTTATAGCTCTTGTTTTCTTCCTTGTTTTGGCTAAGTGTTGACATGATGGAGGATGAATGGGTATGTTCTTGCCTTGAGAGGGAGTTGGATGCTTTGGATGATCAAGATTTTGCCAAGAGATGAATTTCGCTCCTGACCCTTCCAAAGGGTCCAGAGCGAAATTCACTATAAACCTCATTTGCTACCTTGAATGGGCTTAAAACCTTGTTCCTTAAGTGGAAAATGATCTATGTTTGCTCCCAAAACAAGATTGAAGTTTGAAAACCGAACAATCTAACCCAAATCATGATTTTCGCTCCTAACCCTTCCAAAGGGTCCAGAGCGAAAATCCTCCTAGACCTCATCCCTTCCTTGTTTGACCAAATTTTGATGTCCAAGGCATGATGAAAGGAAGATTGGGCATTTTTTTGCCTTTGAGAATGTTTGAAGCGTTGAAGAGTGAGGATTTTGTCCAGGAAGGTGAATTTCGCTCCTGACCCTTCCAGAGAGTCCAGAGCGAAATTCCTTGCAAACCTATATTTTTAACCTTGCTTGGGCCTAAAACCTTGTTCATTGGGCGAAAAGAGATGAAATTTTACCTTGCAATGAATATTGGGATTGAAAGGATGAAGAATTGAGTCTAGAAATGGAAATTCGCTCCTGACCCTTCCAAAGGGTCCAGGGCAAAATTGTGAAAAACCTATCTTTTCCCTCAATTTTATGC
Organism: Cryptomeria japonica; assembly: GCF_030272615.1. Classification (NCBI taxonomy): domain Eukaryota; kingdom Viridiplantae; phylum Streptophyta; class Pinopsida; order Cupressales; family Cupressaceae; genus Cryptomeria; species Cryptomeria japonica. The sequence goes on from NC_081409.1 coordinate 108,173,845, forward strand.
CAAGTCTAGGGTGGTCCAAGGTGAATTAGGATTGGGAGTGTCCTTAGGTGTGACTTTGACTTGCCAAAGATTATCAAATTTAAAGGAATTGAGCCAACTCATGAATTTCGCTCCTGACCCTTCTAAAAGGTCCAGAGTGAAATTCCTAAAATCACTCATTCTCCTTACAAAGTCAAGTCAAACTTGGGTTTTTATAGCTTGCATGAGTGTGAGGATTGATGTTCTTGCCCTTTTGAAGTTGGTTGAGATTGAAAGATGGAGGAATAAGCCTAAAACAAGAATTTTGCTCCTGACCCTTCCAAAGGGTCCAAAGGGAAATTCTAAAATCCATCTATTCCTTTCATATTTGTGCCAAGCCAGGCCTAGACAAAGATGGTAGAAGCCCTTGAGATTGCCCTTGAATGGATTGTTGTCTCCAATAATGATGATTTTGGGCTAGAGGAAGAAATTCGCTCCTGATCCTTCCAAAGGGTCCAGGGCGAAATTCATTATAGGTCCTGTCCCTAGCCATGATTCCTAGCGAAATTCTCTTTTCTAGTCATTTTGAGGTCAAACAAAATGTTACAAGCATGGGAAAGGGATCTAAGGATGAGATTCCAAGCATAGAAAGTGAAAGAAATGGAGTTGAGTGAGGGAAAACAAGCATAGAGAGAAATTCGCTCCTGACCCTTCCAAAGGGTCCAGAGCGAAAAACACTAAAACCATCCTTTTCTCCAAATTTTGAGTGAAGTCAGGCCTAGACTAGGGTGAGAGAAGCTATTTGGAATGCCTTGGAAAGATTTTTTACCCTTAAAAATACAAATTTTGAGCTAAAAGGTAATTTCGCTCTTGACACTTCCAAAGGGTCCAGAGCGAAATTCTTCAATCTACCTATTTCCTCCTTGTGTCAAGTCGAGACTTTGAGTCCTAAGGCATGATTGAGGTTGAAATGATGTTGCTTTGCCCTGCAAGATAAATTGAAGTGAAGGAAATGAAGAGTTGACCCCTAAAACTTGAATTTCGCTCCTGGCACTTCCAAAAGGTCCAGGGCGAAATTCTTATGGAGCCTGTCCCTGGAAAGAATCTTGAGCAAACTTCATTTTGATGTCTTCTTGTTGATGATTTAAGGTATAAAATGCTATATTAGAATAAATATATTGTGTCCTTAATCATCTTATGGTTTGTCTTGCAGATGAAAGAAGACCAGGCCAAATCAAGGACGACCTCCTCCAGTCCAGCATCATCAGGGACGACCTCTTCCAGTCCAGCATTTCAAGGGATGGTACACCATCCATCCTGCACATCAAAAACAAAGGAGGTTAAAGCAAGGGTCCGTTGAAGAAGCCAATAGTTTCAGAAGAGTTAATTAAAGTTATCTTCTCAGCATCATCAAATTGAAACATCAATCAAGTTACAAGGGTCAAACAGGGTGGCATCCCAGTCATCATTCCTCCAATTGGATTGGTCCACCTCAGCATGTCCAGATTCAATGTAGCTGACTCATCAAAGATGACACAAACTTCGATGTACCTACCCTGATTATCCATTGGTCGAATATTCCAGAGAAGACATGTGTCCAAATAATGCAATTATTTCATTGGCTAGAATCGAGTTTGTTGTAACAAACCCTAATTAGGGTTTTCATTGTAAAATCTCGGCCATTGATCTCAAATTGATTTGAGCCATTGAATTGTATTGAGAACACTATATAAGCCCTGGCTCCTCATTTGTAAAGGCTAATAGTTAGTTCATAGAGGTTAGAATAGCTAATAGTGAATAGTCAAAGAGTAGGAAATAGTTAGAGTAGAATAGAAAGAGAAGGCAAAGATTGTTGCCAAGATGTTGTTGTAAAGGACTTGTAAACTTCGTTGAAGAAATGGTGAATTCTATGGATCGATTCAACAATTTGCATGGTCTCTATACTTCTCAAATTTGATTTCATGCTATTAGATGAGTGGAAGAAATGTGTATGATCGATGGTGAAATTTGTATATCCATACTACTAGCACTTTGTTGATTGCAGACTTGCCTTGTGTAGTCAACTGGAATCATTCAGCTTAAGCTTAACTTCAATTGTCGCTTCTTCATTGATATGCATCAGCCCGATGGTGTCCCTGCCTGTAGCGGTGATCTGAACATCATAAAGCTTTCCCCAGAAGATCGCACTAACTTTGTGGAGATGGTCCTGGGATGTCAAAGCAAGACTTAGTTAGAATTTCATCAAAGCTCATTCATTGCTCTTACATTCTTAGTATTAGAAATAGATCCTGTTTCAACCCTTCTCCTTTTTCCTTTTTTTCAAAATCTACGACTAGTAAAATCTCACATTCCAGCAATATCCAAAGCAAATCAGACGTTCAGGTCGTCAAATGTAAGTCCCCTTGTGATTCCAACAAAATCACATCATACCGCAAAGAGCTTATCCACACGTACAGACCCTACATACAAGAACCTTGGAGTTACTACGATTGATCCTTCGGCGAGATCTTCAGCAATTGGGAAACTTTGCTCAAGAGAGGATAAGATAACTTGGCATTTTATTTTGTGTTCGCATGTGCATGAAAAACACATCAACACTTATGTATGCTCATGTCTTGAATATGCTTTGCATCATGATTGATATGTTCTCAATGTATTATTCCATGTGCATTTTATATGCCTTTCGCAAATGCTTCATATCTTAAACATAGTTACTTAAGGATTGATGTGTTTCAGAATGCTTACCCCATGTGCATTCTCTAAGTGTACCTATCATGTATGCTTTACATGTGATTGCTTCCTATCTAGTGTATGCTTGTTCTACATAAGTACCTCTCTCATAACCACATACACTCACATATATGCTTCATGACTTAAGAAAATTCATGTGCATGCTTCATACTTTATGTGCTTCATAAACTTATGCACTACATGATTCATGTGTTACATGTATTTCACTTGTATATTACATGCCCTAATCGTATTCACTTTGCTTCACACCTTGTGTATATCCATGTGTCTACTCCATGTTTTATGTAGATGCTTCTTGCCTTATATGCTTTGGATTTACACCTTATGTATTCGTATGTATGACTCATGTCCTAAGTGTTCATGTGTATGCTTGATGTATTGGGTTTGTACTTTAGAGTGTTTACTCTGTGTGCATTTCATATACATGCTTTGCACCTCCATGTGATGTATACACTTCATGTCTTAAGTGTATTTGTGAATATAGCTACATGTATTACTTTTGTCTATGCTTCAAGACTTCCAAATATACTTCAAACCTTGCATGTGTTTAAATCACTTTGTGTGTATTACTTCATGCCATCCATGTCTTACACACTCTTAATGCCTCATGCTTCATGTGTACTAAATGTATTCAGCCTTCATGCCTCATTACCTTACATGTGTTGTGTGTATAATTCCTGTATGCTTTGTATCTTTATGTATAATTTGTGTTTTATTAGAAAATGACTCAGTGTGAGAATTGTCAATTGCTTGAGGACAAGCAATTTCGAGAAGGGCAAACTGTCATGTCCCCTCCTCGATCGTTATATATATATATCCTAATAAAGTAATTATTATTATTAGTTAAAAGAATAATTACCAACGAATTATTTATTATTTATTTATTTATTAAATTAATTATATTATAAACATATTATTATTTATTTATTTATTAATTTATTATTTTATTATTATTATTTACTATTTACATGAAACATAATTTATTATTTATTTATTAGTAATATTAAATTAATAATATTATCGATCACAATTAAAAGCAACGCTGTGTAAATGACAAAGATTAAGACATTACATATATTAAGACAACGATCAACTTCAAGAGAGGTGGAGGAGAATACACGGGGGAATGGGTAACTTATCCTTTCATATATTCAGGTCGGGTAAGCTCTGCTGAGCGCATTTGCCTTAAGCCTGTTCAGGTTGCTTTGTAGAAGATATAAGGAACGGCATAGCTCTCCGTTTTGCAGGCAATAGCATCACATAGAAACCGAGTAACCTCAGGACCAATAGTCGATAAGGAACATCATTTAGCTAGCAATGATTAAGAATTATAAACCTATGGATGCTGATTGAAGATTAACTAATCAATTGATTCAGTAGATGTCCTGATTAAATATGAAGTGATTAGAAGATAAAGACTAGGCAAAAATTAGTTCAACCCAATAAGTAGATTAATCAATGTTTAGCCTCAACTATTAATAATCGAATGACAATACTTGTCCCTACGATTCACCATCCCTATTGATAAATAGATCAATCATCATTATACAATATCCAGTCCATAATGGTTAATAAGTATAAAACATGAAGAGACACGATTTTGACTAGGGGATAGTGATTGTAATAATTAAGATACCGATTGTAAGAGGTATAAGGGTAGTGATTAAGTGTGGCCACAGTTGTTATGAAAGATGTTGATCCAGAAGAGATATGACTCATCAATCCCAAAGGTTGCCATCCGTCCAATTTGGGAGGTATAAGAGTTAGATCAAAAAATCATTCAAGGGACACCTTTTGGGGGATATATGGATGGGAGAGCCATCGATCAGATCAGAACTATTAAGTTACAGGCAGTAACATCCTTGTTCTTGGTGGTATGCATGGGAACATGCTTAATAGGTAAGCCTAATATATAGAGTCTGATAATGTTTTATGCAGAATTTAATGGTAACATTCATATAAACTACACTACGTACGACAGCCACTCTTAATTCCATCTACAGTGGCAGACCAGATCTGACACATGTCAGATATGTCCGTCCTTACAGTTATTAAATATAATTAATATTTTTTAGGCAGTGATGGTACTCGCAATTTATATAATAGGTCATTGATAAATGGGTAACTAATAAATAATTAAATGATTTATAATATAATATAATTATTTATTTGTTTATTTATGTTCAAATCAGAATAAGTAGTATATATATATATAATAATGATGTAATATCAATAAGATGATATATGTATATACATACATATATACATATACATATATAAATGTATACATAATGTCTTAATCAGACAAATAACAATATTAGATTGTAATTCAGAATCCTCGTAGGATAAAAAAACGGTAAGAAGAATATGTTCATAAGTATAATCCCTTTACTACTGTCTAAACCTAGTAGGGGACATTACATCCTTCGAGACCTTTGAGAAGAAAGGGGTCAAGAACAATGAAGGCAACAAATATTTCAATGATATGAGGAAAGGAACCAGTGGGAAGAGGAAGAAAGCGACACTAGTAGGAGATGTACCTCCATGAATTGATGCCCATGCAACCAAACAAAAGACAAAACACAAGTCCCAAGCGGTCATGAAGCAACAGAGGGATTGAAGAGAAGATCTCTTCAATTGAGAGAACAAAGTGAACGACAAAGGCAATTGAGAAGAATTGTCAAAGAATTTGAAAGCCCAAGCTTGTCGAGAAGAGTCGAAGCGTGAGCCATAATTGCCCTTCCATCGAGTCCCCAAGCATTATAGTCAGCAACTCCTTACTAGCACAAGATTTGCCCCACATAGAGATCCCAAAGTTGCTCAAGAGTACAAGGCAGCACTTCACAAACTCTTTCACCGTGACATACAACCTGCAATGAGGGCCGAATTCATGAGTTTTGCAAGCACAAATGATTGTGGTCTTGATGCTCTTTGGGACAAGTATAGGGTTGATGCTCATAGTTGGCGGTACTTCCAAGGAGAATCATACCAGCACCTACAACCTCTTGCCATCAAAATTTTATCGTAAGTTCTTAGTTTTATATAAAAAAATCTTCTATCTTGCTTTTAAGTTTATTGCTTTATTTATATTTTAATTTTATTTATAACTCTTAACTCTTTAATTTCAAAATCTTGATAGGTTGCTAGTTCATCTTCATCTAAGAGGAATTGGAGCACATACTCCTTCATCGGCTCAATAAAGCACAATCGGCTACACTCCAAAAAGGCAGAGGACTTGGTGTTTACGCATTCAAACTTGCGGCTCCTCACACACAAAGAAAATTACTACAATCAAGGGGATAAAAAGAGATCGGATATTGATCTAGAGCATGCTAAGTTGGATGATTCAATTTCCCACCTTGCTACATTTGGAGTTGATGATGACTATGAGTCATCTAGTGATCATGAGATTAAGAATGCTAGTACCGTTGCCAATGGTTCTATTTGTGATTCTTCTAATTTACCACAGCATGTGGAGGATGGTCATATTTTTGATGACCCATATGATATTTGATCAATGATGGCTGATTGTTGACACTTGACATTATTTTTTCCATTCCTGAACTAAAACATTAATATGGTGGTGTATTTTGCTTTGTTATTTGAACTAAAACTTTAATATATAACATGACGGTCAAGTTTTGACTATTAACATGGTGGTCTATTTTGCTATTGTATTTGACTATTAGCATAGTGGTGTATTTTGAACTTAATTACTATTGCATATATGCTAAGTCACAAGGTTCGAATTCGACAGCCATGAAATTCGGATGAAATTCGACAAGGGAAAAATTCGAAAAAAAATTCGGATAAAATTCGCCTTCTATAATTTTGTTTATTTTTAAATATATGTATACTTCTAATAAATTATCAAAATAGCGACCCTTGTTGGAGAATATCCGAGGGAGACCCAGCAGTTGCAGACACCCATGACCCAATAGATACAAAGCATATACAAAGAATACCCACGACCACCTGAGTTGTGTTTAGAGGCGGATAGCAGTGCTTTATAGAGGAAATTTGATTAAATTCGATTTTTTTATGTAAGTTTGAAATTTGATTAAATTCGAACCTCATCCATGAAAATCGCCGTATCCTGTGACTTAGCATATATGTACATATTTTTTATTTTTATATGCTTTTGTCGGACAAACCCAACCCCCCAAAACAATTTTGACTAAACCTGTGAATCAAACCCTCAAACCCGAACCCAAGCCTAAACCAAAACCAGGAACTTAGCTTGAATTCATAAACTCTCTGAAAACCCAACAAGCTTTCTTGACAACATTTTTGTCAATTATAAAACTTTATTGTTTTCCCAATAAGTGGTCTTTTCCTTTCAAGTTGATAATTTCCAAAGTTCTGTAACTTTTCAAATTGCCAACAAAGTCAACCATTAGAGATTTTCAAGTTCACGAATCTTTAAAAATGCCAACAAGTTTCACTTTTGGCTCAATGATCTGATGGAAGATGTTCAAGTTTTAAGCATCATCTACTTTGTGAGTCCATAAAATTGCCAAAAAGCCAACAAATTTTCAGCTTGTGAAAAGCTGCACACATGAAGTTTCAAGGAGCAAAGGTCAATTAGTTCATAAATTCTCAAAATTGCCAAATCACTGACAAGGTTTCAAAGTTTCCAAAAGTTTCGACAAAAGGTGATATGGTCAAAGTGTCAAATGTTTCAGAGCGTTGCAAAACTTTCTAACTCATTGAAAAGTTAGGTTTAGCTCCAGAATGCTCATTTAAAGTATTAAAAGGGTTTTTGTGGGCTCAATTGTCACTCTCATTCAAACAACAAAGTCCTATTGTGAGACCAATTGCTACCAACCTTCTCTATGATTGTCACCATCATTTATGCTCTATGTTGTGAGGTAAGCTGACTGCATTTTCTGTTTGAGGTGTTTTGTGTGCTAAATTGTTGGTCTTGAGCACTTTGTTGTTGCCTATTGTTGAATTGTTGAGTTTTTCCCAATTTCAAACATGCATTTAATGAACTTCTTTCATCACAACCATTGCCCATTCCCAAATAAAATTCTCTTCTTTGTTGCATTTTAGAATCTCCTTGAGATCCTATCCTGCCTTGTTTGGTTACTTTCTAAACCCCAATTGCCTTGTATGTATAGATTATCCAATACCCCAACTACTTCAAAACCAAAGAGATAGTACATTCACGGGCTTTTGAAACATATATACAAGCAGGTTCAGAAAATAGCTCACCAAGGAGTCAACTGTAATTAAGTCCAAGTTCTCAACAATTTTAATCAACATGCTCCCTTCAATATTCCTTTGGATGTTTAAATAAAATGACAATTCAAATCGAATACTAAAAGTCAATGGGTCTTGTTAAAACCAAATAACAAACATACCAGATGCTACCCGCTCTTAGTCCCTCAAAGTATGCAAGATGACCTCCATGTGATGTAGTGGCAAGAACTACATTTTTATTTAGCCTTCAACAAACAAAGATTAAACATTTAGCATACAATGTAAAGATGAAATATAAAAAAAACAATTAACTCCAAAAACACACTCATTGGAGCTATAGCACCTGCATTCATCCCATGGAATAGCCTCTCGGGTACAAACAGGATCATCCAAAGCATTTATACATAATAAGGGCACTGATACATTGCTCACAAAGTAAGCACTGCTACAGCTGCGGTAATATGTATCCACCGTCTACATGATAAAGAAGCAATTATTCTCATCAGCTGTTCTATTTGTACACAATTAAATAGGATAAAAAAGCAGGCAAGGCTTGTACAAAGGAATTACCGCATATTTACCAATATGACACGTAAAATATTTGTCAAAATCTCTGATAGAACGTGCCTGTGAATCATGAGAGAAGTATCGAGCTCGTGAGAGAATAATCAGCTCGATACTGGACTGAACAATAGGAATTACAAGAAAGATAACATAAATGATGCTTTTCCTTTCTTTGATAATGTTAGGAACAATAATTATTTAGAAGTCTTGCTTAACATATTCTGATTTCGCATTGAATGTGTCATCATTTAATGTTACATCAATAAGTTAAAATGTCATAGTTCAGCCATAATAGGATTCATTTATTGGCGAATAAAGCAAGTAATTGAGACAGTAGTTTCTGTCCAAAAAGGTTGCATAAGGAAATTCTCCTGCTTCTTTGACTCACACGACATTTATCTCACTATTTCTATCCTGCTTTATTTTGTTTGTCACGCATGTATATCTCAATATTTCTATTTTATTAGAGCCCATTTCTGACTTTTATCCTCCACTCTTGCCATTGTCTAATGGAAAACTGAAGATAGTACTAAAACAGAAGAAATTGAATAAGGTAAAGAAACTTCAAGCAGATTCTTAACCTACAAGCATCCATTCTCTACTTAGCAATGTTAGGATCTCAAAAACTCCTTGAGACTAGAGAATTTTCTTTACCTCAAACTCTCTATCTCTATGTTAGTTTTTGCCCTTTCATTTTTTATGGAAGACTAGCTAGTTTTATGGTTCAAGAATAGATACACTAAAACATGCCAAGTCCATCAACTGCATTTAAAAGAGAAAAGAAAACAGCACAGAATACAGGGAATAAATGTCCAGCTAGTTAATACAGCAAAATAGAAACTTCCAGTTTTCCTAAGTTTCTAACCTTTTCTATGCAATCCCAATCTGCAATCTGTGCATGAGCACCCTGATGCCTGAAAAGTAAGACAAAAAACCCAGTGAAAGTTACTCCCAAGTGGCTTGCAACAAAGATACAGCTAGAGGTGAGTTTCATGAAAGATAAAAAATTTCAAGCTTTACATCCTATTGAAAAAAATGAAGATCCACAAATCCCTAATTATGTTGGCTATCAAACAAATTAAATAACTGCTTGAAAAAGTAAACAAAGTACAGTGCATGAAGCAAGATCTACACTGAGCCTTTTTTAAATGTTTCATTGAAAGAAGAGATGTGATGCATCAAACTGTCTAAATACCTACATCTGAGCATAACCCCGAAGACCAGTAGCCAGAACCTTGTTGTAAATCCTTTGGATAAGCCTTCTGTTTATAAACCGATCACCTATCTGGCAACAAAAAAAGACAAAAAAAAAAAGAATGAAATCAATTTAGATTTGTCACAGCTGGAAAATTCAGGAAACAGGTGAGAGCATTCATAAACACAAAATCAATGACTAGGAATATATTTCCTTTCATCTTTGTTTTCATGTATATTTTATATTGTTACATACTCAGGTTCCAAATGCCAACTAAATCATTTTCTTGAGTTCCTATCCAGACCTCTGTTATATATTCAAATCTTCATTTAGGCACTATCTGTTGGTGTGCGTTTTATCACCCACCAAACACAAAATAAAATGTCCAAGGACACTCCATCCTCTCTTGATCAAAATTACTACGTATGCTAAGATTGCATGAAGATCATACGGCGACTCCAAGGTTTATATGTGTGAACAAGCAGCTTTATGTTGGATATAGCTTCCTTGGTGATGTTTGCTGAAACTGCAAGGGGACTTACACTTAACTTATGTGATTCACAAATGAGGACTTAGACAGATTTGACAATAAATTTCATTTTTTGGGGATTTTCAATCTTGGATTTCCAAAAAAAAAAAAAAATTTGAAAAAAAGAGGGGCAAGGGTTGAGAAGTTCTATTCTAACCTAGGAAATTCAAGAGATAGTATCAACTAAGGTGAAATGAACCACACTTTGGCTCGCCAACTTAAACAACTCAACAAAGTGGGTGCAATCTTCAGGGGTTTGTGCTTATGATTTTCATATCCAAAATAGTTACCATCAATTCAAACAATATTTATCTAGATTGAACTTTAGCATCCACAAAAAATGGGCTTAGACTAACTTCGCACAATAAATAGAAATCATCTATTTATCAAAAGTATGAGTAACCAGATTTCACCATAATCAACACATATCAAATCTTGCATTCATCTAATAACTTTAAGCAAATTCTATTCTATTTGTTGAAACTGGAAACCATTCAAACTACTTAGACAATAAAAATTTCAAATCCAATAAGCGCATGAGAAGCTTTATTATCAAAGCACTCTATCGCAACAATTTCACAAAACCCTCACTCTCAAATGAGAGGAGGAAGTCTTATATAAGCACTTTGGAATGAATGAACAATTGAGATCAAACAAAGATCAATGGTCCAGATCAAAACAACAAATCCCTAATTAGGGTTTCCAAAACTTATCAAATTAAACAAATGAAAGCAAAACATGTGTCATTCGATGCTATCTTCTAGGAGAATGCACCCACTTTCCTTCTCTATGGCAGCATATTCAATGAATCTGGACACGAGGATTAACCTCTCCCATGGTGACATGTGGCAAGTTGCCTATCTTGTATTCGATCATGTCCAATTCATCTGTAAAATGTGGCAAAAGTGTTTTCCCAATCAGCAACCTATGTGTGAAAGTTGCCATCAATGAGCAAGAGGGCTGATGCCTTAGTGAAATTTTGCTTGAGAATTGGCCCTATGGAACTGAAGAAATTCCTTTGAATTTTAATGTTCAAGTTTTTTGCCTTCATATCATTTTCTCACACCATGTCTTGTTCAAGCACCTCTGCTGCTACAAGGAAAGTCTTATCTTGAATCTCTCTGACCACTTTCTCCACTTCAACACAATTAGCCTCTATTTTCTTCAGGATTTCAACTCTTGTTTTCTGTGCAAAGAACAAGGTACTGAAGTCATAGACATCTCCTGACTCAATCACACCTCCATCGACCAAATCCTACTTGGGGAGTCCTCTCATTGCCTTCAAGCATGGAATTATTTTACTTTGAATGTTCTAAAGGTCCTCCCACATTTTGGAAATATCTTGGATTCATGTACAATAAGGAAGATGTAGACTCATATGCTGACACCAGGTTCTCCACCAATATGGTGGCTTGATCTATTATATCTAAAATCCACCCTTTAGCTTCTCCAACTGTGATTTTCATCTCTTTGAAATCTTTGAGAGATTCCTGCGGAAGGGGTAAAGGTGGAGCAACTGTTGTTTCCTCTCAAGCAATGGGATTAATCAGGTGCTAGAGATATCTCTTCAATTTCTCATTCTCTATCTTTAGTTTTTCTTTCTTTTCAATTTCTTTTCTCAATTTTTCCTTGACTGTTTTGACAGAATCGTCCAATTCCTGGACCTCCTACACCTTAGTGGTTGGGCCTAAGTCGATGGTTGTTATCTCATATTCTTCAGGAGTAATATCCTCCTGTGCTTTGTTGACCTTTGGCACCGCCACCTGAACAGATCTGAATCTTGCATCATCTTTTTGAATCAAGGAACACTTTTTGGCTCCTTTTATTTATATTGCTTTGTTCAATCCAACCATGAGATTTGTTGTGTCATTCTCCTATTGTATTTCCACAGGTGCCTTAGCTTTCATCCTTTCCCTCAACCAATCAGGGATTGTTGATTGTTACATGCCTTCATTCTCTGGATCATCTTCAATTCCTTTAAGTGATAAAATCATACCATCCAAAAAATCCTTTTCAGGCTAGGTATTATCTAGCTCCACAATCTCTGCTGAATGAGTTCCAAATTTTTGTTCCTCAAAAATAGGAGAAGGAATTCCTATTTCATCTTCAGGTTCATTTTCATCCATTTAAGGCTTGTTTGGGGCCATGGATGAGGCACTAATGGTAGAATGGGCCTGATTTGGCTTTTGCCACTTGTTGGTAATCTCCTCATTTGCAATTTTCTTTCCCCTTGCCTTGGATGAACTTTCAGTCGTTTCTTTTCTCTTTCTGGAACCTACCCTCTCAAGACCCTTGGGATTGTGAGACATTTCATCATGGTTGGAGGAAAATGACTCGTCAGCTCCCATCAAATCATATGTGAGAAGTGTATTTCTTGCTTTTAACTCATTAGTCTTCTGAGTAGCCCACCATTTGGAGTATTCAACCACCGATCTCATTAAATCACCCAAGTTCGCCCTCTCAGCAGTTGACCAATCCACTGGAGGAAGAGGCTCATTTTTCATGCCTTCATAACGTGGTTGAACATGTTCATCATCATCCTCTATTTGATCAGCTACCTAGAAAATTTCAGATGCTCGGATCAAACAATGTTATTCTTGACCACACCCTCTTTCTTATTTCAAAATTGTCAGCACATTGGCCTGGTAATCCTCAAGGTCAAGCCTATGTTCATTTCTTCTTCCAATTACAAACCCCATACGGTGAAAAAGATCAAAGTAGGCCCTTGACTGGAATAGAGAGAATGGGTACCATTGTATTTCCTTGTCTGCATTTGCTGCAGCTTGCGCCGATGGACAAGACACTTAACATTTTTCCAATGGAGAAAGGAAAAGGAATTCCAACCTTTTACCTGGCTCTCTAGATGCTAGTAAATGTCTCAAACTGCCTCAAGACTTACAAAACACCATCCTATTGGTAGGATACATTGGAAGTGTAATATCCCTTGTTGATTATGATGAGAAATTCGGATCCCTAAACTTGGGATATTATATAAAACACTTTGACACATGACTGTTATAAAGTTTTCAGACTGGTTTTGGAAGCTTTCACCACAAGGTATGATCAAAATGTGACTTGCAAATATCTACTAAACAACAATATAACTCCTAGGATGATTATGCAACTTACTTTGAGTTTTTCCAATGCAATTATATGAATTTGTATGCAAAGATTACACACCTACAGCTGACTGGAATTTAAGCAAACAGTTGGCATAAAACCACAAGACAATGTATAAATGAAATCCAACCTTATCACTCATTTATTCTTGAGACAATTTGGTTCATTACAATGACAAAACAAGTGCCAACATTCCTAGCAACTTTACAATAAATTCTCAGAAAGTTTGAAGACACATGCCAGCCATGGAGGTCTGCATACAACTGAAAATTACATGAGAATAATGATGCCAAATGAACCTGAATAGAATCACCAAAGCTTGTAATTGAAGAAGCAAGCAAAATCCTTTGCTTTGGAGTCCTCACAATGCCAAATTGATTTGTCTTCAAAATCGCCCCTACTGCAAATATGAAGGTCTGATAATAATTAATTATCAGCTCTTAAGTCTTCCATCAACCCCTGAAAATGTTCGTTGTGTAATGTCACCTTCTCCTTAGTTCGCAGAAATTCATGAGGTTGGCCTATCATTTTGTTGGTTGAAAATTGTGTACACTTGGGGAAATATACAAAATTGTGGCTTCAACCACAGTGTGTGAGTAAAACTCTCCTAATTAACGGAAGGCTCCCCATATCTATCTAATACTAAAACTAAAATAGGATGGAACAACAGTCTTTCTTCTTTTTTCAAGAAAGGCAATATCATTTTCTCTCCACAGAAAAGTGATAGCAATTTAACGTAAAACAGCAGTAACAACTTTTGAAATAAAATGAGAAAAAGGAAATGAAGTTTCCTAAAAGCTCAAAGACTTTCGTCACTTCCTTCGGGACAGGACAGCAATATCAAGTTCAAAGACTTGAATATAGGAAATCCTATCTACCCTTTTCTATTCTAATGACATCAAGAACAAATTATAGCAGCACAAAGTCTGAAATATCTTATTCTCTTTTACACTAAACAGTAAGAACTAGTACGAGCTCAAAGACTTACAACTATTTCTTACCACAAAATCTATTTCTAATCTATCTCAAGAACAAGTGTAAGCACAGAGTCTTACAGCTCTTCCTAAAAGAATATTTACTCTAATTGATATTAACCTCCAATACTTGCAGCACAAAGACTGCAAATCAAATTCGATTAAGCTCTCTAAGAAACACTTGCAAGAAAGATAATATGGAACACAAACTCAAGAATGTAGCACAAAGACGTAAAACTTGAGCAATCTTCTTCTATTCCTTTCAATTCTTCAATTTACACATAAAAGCTCAAAGACTTCTTAAGCTCAAAGACTTCTTTGTTGCAAATTTGATAGAGTTTTTGCTTGCTTTCTAAAAAGATAAAAATTACAATAGACCCCCTCAAGCATTTATAGGAGAGGAGTCATGATAAAAAGGTGGGAGGATCCCAACTAACTTGAGAAATTCTCTCAACCACCAAGACTTATTCAATAACTAACTATGAGTTATTCAAAGTCACAAATCCTATTCTAAATTGACTTGTAACTTGTCCACTTGTAATTACAAAAGTACAAGTAATGACTTGACTTGCAATCTACAAAATGTTTTTACAAGTAAACATGTCAAAAAAGAAACTAAAACTAAGAGATTACAATTCTGAAAAATGCAACTAAGTGTTGAAAAACACTTAAGTTGCAGCATGTGAAGACATGAATCATTCGAACTTCTAGATGATCATTTGCAACTCATCAGGATTCGGTTCATGGGTATTCTTTGCCACGGTCATGGTTTTCACAATAATATCACTGCAACGAAGGATTGTGGCATTATTCTTCTCAAAGGAAGACTGAATTTCCTGCAAGAAGACTTGATAGGCAACCAAGGCTTGAATAGATGTAACTGAAAATGGTTCACTCTTCCACTCATGATGAATCTTCAACTGTAGATCTGAGAGAACCCTTTCTTCTGCCAATAACTCCCCATTATGATCCATGATGTTGCAAGAAGCTTTCTCACAACGAGAAACCATATCCTGAACTACTTCCAATCGAAGTCTTATGGTATCATCAATGTCTTCAACAAGTGACTTGAGAACAAGGGCTTTGTTCTCCAAGAGCTCCTGATATTCGAGATACACAACTCTTGAAGGAATAACTTGATGTTCTAGAAGAACACTCAACTTTTGTTGAGGAATTTTGAGCCAAGTAGTCAAACTATCTTCCACCTTTTCCAAGTTTTGTTTGAAAGTATTAGAAACTTAGTTCAATTGTTCTTCAATGGTCTTCAATTTGACCATCATTTGGAAAACCTCCCTCAAAACTTGTGCACATAAATCATGAAGCTGATTTACCCAAGATTCCAATGCTTGTACCTTTTGAGAAGCTCTCTCAACTCCCTGAATTGATTCTTGTGAACCAGAAGAACTTGAAGGATTACTCTCTTCACCAGTAGGTTTTGTGATTTTATGAACAGCTGCAACACGTTGCCTATTCTCCTTTCTAGCTTGTCTTTCTTCGCTAGAATCTCATCATACCATTGTACTAGTGAAGCTACGGATTGTTGGGCATCATGCTTGACCACTTCATGCATTTGCTTACCCAGTTCTACCCTTGTGACCCTGTAATCAGTAGCTTGCATTTCCTCGTGTGGCTTATCTACAAGGGGCTCAACAATTTCTGCCACTTTCATCTTGTTGTTGTCAACTTGTTACCATTGAGATCGTCTTGGCTCTTTTAGCAACCTTGGGCCTGGATTGCTTAAGCTGCTGATAATCAAAGACATCAAGAGAAATTTCTTGCTTCTTCCTCTTGGGAGTGAAAGAACTAAGCCATGGAGGTAAAGCCATTAGTTCTCCTTCAGTAGCAGCTGAAAGCAAAGGAGAAGCAGTTTCTGTTTGAATAGTCGTGGTCATCCTGGGGGAAGTATCTGTCTAGATGGCAACCATGGCTTGTTCGGTAACCAAAGGGCATGAAGATTGTTTCATAAACTTCTCAAAGCTGGAAGTAGAGGTATCAATCTCTAACAATGAATACATGCAGGAGTATCCTCAAAGATTTCCAGCAAACTCTCTTGTTGATGATCAGGAGGTGGCTCAACTGCTGAAATGGGAACGACATTCTGAGGAGGCTCATCCACTACTATATCAAGAGGAGATAAAGGTAGCTCCATGGAAACTGGGGAGGGAATCTCATGAGGCGACTTAGGAGCATCATCTGATTGTTGTCCTTCCTCTGGATCATCAGGATCAATCACATGAATGTGAAGCTAAGACTTTTCTTTCCCAAGAACTGTCGCCTCCTCAGGAGGAAGCACCATTGCCCGACTAACCCGCAATTTGATCCTTGTGCCTGAAGATGATGCACCTTCCTTGTTGTCAATTTGAATCTCAGACTTACGTCCAAGAGACCCCGTAGAATCATCTTATTTTCCAACCTTGATCTTAATGAGCCTAACACCATTACCTTTGAGCCAAGTGTTGGTGTTAGCTAAGATGGGCTAAAATCTCTCAAGAATCGAAGTGCATTCTTTGTGTGACCATGGGATTGAGGGAAGTGGGACTTCATCAACTCTTCGTGAGACGTACTCTAGATCAAGCACATTCCCATCACCAATCATCCCTTGCGGAATGTCCACCAGGTTCAAATCAATAACCTTCTCAAGGGTGAGCCTACAGTAATCCATCTTAAGAACCTCCTTTTCTGTATGAAGATCCACCCAGATATCTTCTATGCGATGCACATGTATGAAGGACTTTTTGATTCTCTCCTTCATACATCAGTAGTCAAAATCTGCCCTTGACTTAAACCTTTTGAGTTTTATCCCCTGTATCTCGGTCTCCATAGCTTTGGCTTTGGTGGATGTGATGAGGGAGTACCGGCCAATCTTCAATGGGTTAGTTGTAGAAATCCCCATTCCAACCTTATGCTTGACAGATTGATGTGCATGAACCACCATGATCTGTCTTCCCAACTCCATAAGAATAATCTTATCAGTTGAGTATCTAGGGAGCATGTATGGCTGCCCGCTATAACATCCAACTCTCATGTAAGTGAAAGTTGGGAATTGAAGGAACAAGCAACCATATTCATTCAAACTTTCCCATGTCTCGTCTGACACTCTTCTAATCTTTAGAGTCTTGTCAAATTGACACATGAAATAACCAAAGAATGCATCCTGAACCCTCTTGAAATGTAACCTGTTGGGTCTCAAGGGTAGTTGATCATAGTACTCCCACACTAGTATAAGCAAGCGATCACCCTTGGTAGAAAGACCAGGGAAATGTCTAAGTGATGCTGCCTAATACACTAAGTACGAGTTCATGTAAAATGTCATAGTGATAGGGACTGCTGCAAGTTGTTCACACAAAGCATCACTAATAATCTCTCCCCATGAAATGTGATGGGAGTGCCTTATGAACATGATAAACTGATACATCCAAGGCTCAAAAACATTAGAATGCTCAAGACCTAACATCCTACTGAGGAGAGTAATGATGTCTCCAATTTCCCACTTGAAGTCACAACGGTATAGCTTAACCCACCTTGTGAAAGCGGCTCATGGCTCATGGATCCACCTGTTAATGTGGTGTTTGCAGTCCTTTTCCCTCTTGACATAGTACTTAGCTGCACTATACTTGGAAATCTCCATATACACAGGTGCTGACAGTATTCTAAAGACTTTCTCAATAGTATCCGCATCAAGGCGAATTATTGCCTCCCCATCATCGTTTCTAATGGTTTTTGTCTCCTTGTCAAAATGATGAGCACAAGCAAGGACAAATTCAGGCTCTAGGGAAGCCACTGGGAAAGAAGAGGCGTGATGTATATGGCTATCCAACAAACGTTGCATATTACTATCCTAAGGATCCTCCACCCTTTTGATGAATTTTGACATGTCAACATGCCCAATTTTTGTATCCTTGATATGATCCATAGGAGAGGAAACCTGTGTAGGAGAAACCTCATTCTGGTATTTGTCATATTTATATTTCATCTTCTTTGGAACGGAAGATGATGGCAAATTTGACATTGAAGAACAACCTGGTATGATGTCATGAAGACTTAAAAGTGTCAAAGCAACATCAAGATCAGCTGCAACTATCATCTTTCCTTCTTCAAATGGGAAAAACTCTAACCCTTGCACTTCACAATTTTGTGAGAGGAAGATGGGAAATAAATGGGGATGCTTGAAACTTGGCTTTTGACCAATTTCGGATCTTGGGGAATGTTTTACAAGTATACAAGTGGGGAAAGACAAACGTGCAATTAGACTTTTGAAACCCGGATGCAAGTATACTTGCAAAAAAGGAAAATGAAGAAGTGGGTGAAAAATGAGATTTTGACATGTGGGAAATGGTAGGAATGGTATGTACGGATAAAGGCAATGAGTATGAACGAAAATGAAAGGATTTTGGGAAGTTCACTTTCAAGAAAATGGGAAGAACTTTCAACTTGTAATCCGGTTTTAAAAACCCGAATTTGAAAGAATGAGTATTTTCCAACTTAAAAACTTGGAATTTCACCAAAAGATGGTTAAAATTTTCCAACCAAAGGGGTAGGGTAGATCAATTATTTTCATCTTACTTGCAATCGGGATTTAATACCCGAATGCAAGTAAAGAGAGAAAATGCGGAAGGACAATGCAATTCATAAATTGCTTTGCTAAGGGGAAAATCTCTCTCACAAAACCATTTTTCGGCAAGAACCATAAAAAATAACACATATACAACTAGAAAGACCAAACAAGAAGAGAATATAAACAATGCAAGAAAGAAAAAGAAAGCAAAATCAAAAGACATTCTTACCTTGCTTAACCAAGATGCCTCTTCAAGAGATCAAACAATCTTTGAAAGGAAGAATCAATCTCTTAAATAGAAAATGACACCAAAACCCTTGCCACATTTTTTCCAAACTCGGATTTGAAGAATAAACAGCAAAAACGTGTTTCAAAATGGAAGTAGAAAGGGTCAAATCTTTATGGAGATACCACGTAGGAGAGACCCAAAGCCAAACGCCCAAAGATGAAGTGAAAACGTGGCACGTGGAAAACGGCTTTGAAGAGGTAAAACGTAGTCAATGAAGCATGAAACGACTACCGAATCAATTGCAACGTGTTCCCAAACTCACAAAATCCGCCATGAAACCATATCACCTCCTTGATCCATGAATTTTTCCACAAAAAATTGGGAAGAATTTGTGGCAAAATCGGTTTAGGAGAGGAAAAATGCTTGGTCGGGTTCTTAGCAAGGAATAACAAGTTCAAAAAAAAAAATGCCTTCAATCACATGTAATCGGGTTTTAAAAACCCTTTAACAAGTTTAAAATGCCTTCACTTTCATTCCTAAGGCAAATCGGGTTTATGAGAGAGAACAACAAGTCACAATAACTTGTAAGGGGAAAATAAAATCCCCTTTACAAGTTTTAATAACTTAACTTCAAAAAGAACTTGTAATGGGGAAATAAAATTCCCTTTACAAGTGACTTAGAAAAAACAATAAAACATGTAATAGGGAAATAAAATCCCTATTACAACTAAAATCACTTAAATAGGAACTTTATAAAAGAATTACAAGTTCATTTAAATTTATAATTTTAAAATTAACTTGCAATATGTCCAAAAAGTTCCTATTATGACTTAAAAAGCCAAAAAGTTCGTTTTATATAAAGTGAACGTGTAACTAACTAAAAAATTCCCTACAAAGACTAAAACAAAGGAAAACATAAAACTTGCAACTTAAGGAAAATTTCCCACCTACAGTCAAGGAGAAAAAACCCGAAATTGAAGGAAAAACATAGCAAATGAACCCAAAATGCGATGAAATTTGAAAAGTGATTTAAGGATGGACTGAGGATTAGTCCATTCCAAGGGTAAGGCGAAATTCTGCCTCGAGAAGCATGCCATAGAGTAAAATTTTCATTTTTTGACAAATTTTTTATGTAATGATGTTAAAACAAAAATGAGGACAACACATTTGACCTTTGTAGGCCAAAGGAATAGATAAGGGGGTCATTTTGGCAGCAGCTTATGGCTTCACATTTTGTGTCTACTTGATTCTATGGAGAGATAGGGAGATTACACGTATGAAGTCACGTGTGCACTTTAATTATAATGTAATAATATTTTAAGAGTGCAATTAAATTAATTAATGTGTAATAGAATAATAAAGTGTAATAAGAGAATATGAGTTTGTTAGAGAAGAATCTTCTAGAAGCAACCAATCGATTGGAGGAGAAAAGAATAAATAGAGGGGGTTGGTTCATTGTTCGTCATTGATTATTTGATATCTTCTCTTGTGTAGACTTCTGGAGTCAAGGGTTACTGCAGACTTAATCATTTGGGAATGAAAACTCCCTATGATTTCCATAACTGAGGGTGTCTTCAGACTTGATACTCAGAAAATCAAATCTGAGACAACTTTCCAGCCAAGATCATCCATTTACAGGGGTGTCCTTAGACTTTATACTCGGAAATCATATTTGAAATAACATTTTAGCATTCAAAATCAGTCATTTTCTGAGCATTAACCAGTGTGTTCAGACCTCGAAAAGTGTTTCAAGTATCGAATCCTCCATTTTTTGAGTATTTGCAAGGGTGTCTTCAAACTTATTTATCGCAATCAGACTTATCCTAAGTCTGAAAATCAAGTTTTCTAAGGACAAATTTTCCAGATTTTGATCAAATCCTTTGTATTTTCCAGAATTATGTTACATAGTTCCAATTTTCTGATTGAAATCAGAACCAAAGTTAATTTTGGAAAATTAATAATCAACTTATGCATCAAGAATGAGGACAAAGTAAGGAACATTGAAGTGTCCTAATGAGGTTAGAATTTCCACTCCATCAAATGGTGTTCGAATCAAACAAAATTTTCAAGGACAATGAGTCCCAATGGGGGTTAGATTTCCACTTGAGGGCAAAATTACAAAGGAAGGGACAAATCAATTCGAATGAAGATCAATAACAAAGCAGTCCCTATAGGCATCAAATTTACACCGAGTGAAGAAACAGACAACGATAATGTGGATGTTTTGAGGACTGATCTATCCCTATGCAAATGGATTTCCCACCAAGGTTGAAATAAATTTTATCCCATAGAGATTTGATTCAATGTTTGTTTGTTTTGTAGGAAGGGAGGCACGATGATCAAGGCTTGAAGAGGATGCAACTTGCAAGGATAACAAGGGGTCAACACTTCGGGGCAACAAAATGCGAATGCGGAAGATCAACATTCTGGGCATTGGAAGAGGATTTCAAGACAAGGATTTCCAAAGGATGAGATGTGGACTAGATCAAACATGAAGAAGACTTCACCTTGATGGTGAACAAATGAAGAAAAAAGTTCAAGACATGAGCGCCAAGGATTTCAATTTCAAAGAGCACCAAGGAGGAAACAGTTCATGGAGAATTCCCTAACATATGGATGGAATGCAAAGTATCAAAGGGAATTCCAAATATCATGAGGAATGTTCAACGATAAGTTAATTTACAATGCAAGCTGAGGTGACATCCCAGTCACCACTCGTCCAATCAAAGGGTACCTAGTCAACATTCATTCAAGGAGGGAATAGGTGACACATGGTGCTACATCAAATATATTTATCTTACCTACCCTCATCTCTCATTGGTCAATGTAATGGTGGTTGTAAAAACCCTAATTAGGGTTTCTACTTTTGATCTTGGCCATTGATCTTGAATCGATTTGAGCCATTCATTGTAATGAGCTATCTATATAAGGCTCAATGCTCTCATTTGTAAGGGTTAACAATAGAAGAATAGAATAGTGAGGAGTAGGAGAGTAGTTGCTAAGGCAATTAGGAATTAGAAGTTAGAGTAGGAGAAGAAGAAATTGTTGCTAAGGCTTGTAAATGAATATACTCTTTTCATTAAAGATATGGTGAAATGTGTTGTTCAATAAGTTGCACGGTTTCCAATTCTCATTTGCTTTCATGTTGATTAGATAAATGGAAGATTTTGTGGATGATTCACGGTGAAATTCGTTTAGTCCATACCACTAGCTTCTTGTTGATTGTAAGTTTGCCTTGCATGGTCAACTAGAATTTTATGTGAACTACAATTATTGCCCATCCATTGGTATGCATTGCCTTAATGGTATTGATTTTGATGGTAAAAATTTGAACACCATACATTTACCTTAGAAGATTGCACTAGCTTTGTGGAGTTGTTCAATGATGTCAAAGCAAAGCCTATTAGAGTCTCACCAAGTCATTCACTACATCCTACATTCTTAGGATTAGATTAGACTCTCTAAACCCCTTCCTTTTGATCTTTCTTTGTTAGATGAGTTAGTCCTGAGTTCCAGCAACGTCCAAGTGTTCAAGCATTCATGTACAACGCAAGTCCCCTTGTGATTCCAGCATTATCACATCAAACCATTGAGCTTATCCACAAATCAAGACCTGACATTTCATAACCTTGGAGTTGTCTCATTTGATCACGAAGCATAGCATTTGAAAGACTTTGTTCAAGAAAGGATAAGATACCTTGGTATTTTATTCTATGTTTGTATGTGCATAAAAACACATCAATAGGTAGTCCATCTGAAAATCAATAGCCAAGCAATTAGCAATTAATGATCATGAATATCGATCATAACATGAAACCAATAAACCCAATGACGGTCAAAGACTAATAGATATTGTTGTTAAGGGTGAAAGGAGTCATATGCACCCAACTGTAATATAGCACGATGAAGAACAAATTAGATCATGAAAACACAGCGAATATTGACAACCTTGAATCTGTTGGTACCAAGTTTACCAAACTCCATACATGCTGTCAAAGTGACCATAACCATATCATAATGCTGAAATCTGAATTATAATGATATCGGTTAAGGCAAGGGTACATGTTGATTAATGATTATGATTAAAGTGACACGATGTCAACTAATGATCATCACTCACCAGTTAGAGACTAATCTCAATATAGAGACCTGATGACAACCCAATTACCATCGATCATTAGTTTGGAGATTAATAATAATGAAAGGATGATTAGTAAGTGTTATGAAGGAAGGCAATCACAAAGAGACATGAGACATGTCTTATTCACATGACTTCTCATCCTAAGCACATGGTATAAGAGGGCATTCACAATCTCTCAATTCAGCATCGAATATTGTTTTTGTTTATTACTTGTATCCTATGTGGATCTTCTCTCTTGAGCATTTATTGCCTTTGGCAGCACAGTTGCATACTTCAATATATATATCAGACATGGCAACATTATTGCACGAGTTTCAAGTAACAATTAGAGACAGCAATGCATCTTTCATCAACATAGGTGAAAGGGAAAGTTTGTCAACATAATTCCATTGCCAGATCAGACACAGCTCGAATAGCATTATTGCTATAATCAAAGGAAGGAAATTTGAAGCATACATTACACAGTAATGCATCAGAAAGAGCAGCACACTGTTGACGTGTATTTTGTATACTATCAAACACAGAATAAAATACCTAAAGGTACCTTATCCTCTCTTGAGTAAAGCCTCCGAATGCTGAAGATGTCGCGAAAAGGATCAATCGGGATGACTTCAAGGTTCTTGTATGTAGGGTCTCTACATGTGGATAAGCTCTCTATGGTATGATGTGATTTGCTGGAATCACAAGGGGACTTACACTTGATGATTGAACTTCTTATTTGCTTTGAATATTGCTGGAACACAGGATTTCACTAGCTTTGATTTAAAAAAAAAGGAAAAAAGACGAGGGCAAGGAGAGAATCTAATCCTAATACTAAGGAATGTAGGAGCAATGATTGATCTTTGATGAAATTCTAACTAGGTCTTGTTTTGACATCGCAGGACCATCTCCACAAGGCTAGTGCGATCTTCGAAGGAAAGCTTTATGATGTTCAAATCATCACTGCGGGCATAGACACCATCACGCTGATGCATATCAATGAAGAAGCGATAATTGAAGTTAGGCTTAAGCTGAACGATTCCAATTGACTACGCAAGGCAAGTCTGCAATCAACAAACTGCTAGTAGTATGGATATACGAATTTCACCATCAATCAAGCACATTTCTTCCACTCATCTAATAACATGAAATCAAATATGAGAAGTATAAAGACCATGCAAATTGTCGAATCGACCCATAAATTTCACCATTTCTTCAATGAAGTTACAAGTCTTTTACAACAACATCTTGGCAACAATCTTTGCCTTCTCTCTCTACTCTACTCTAATTGCTATTCTATCAACTAGCTAATCACCTTCTAACTACTCTCTATCTGTCTTCTAACTGCTTTCAACTATATTCTAACTCTCTTTACAAAATAAAATGCCAAGGCTTATATAGTGCCCTCAATACAATTCGATGGCTTAGATCAATTCGAGATCAATGGCCAAGATTCAACAATGAAAACCCTAATTAGGGTTTGTTACAACCATTACATAACATTTAATGCTTGACCAATGATAAAATTGTATTGCTTGGACACATGTCCTCTCTAGAAAATTCCACCAATGGATAGCTGGGGTAGGTACATCGGAGTTTGTGCCACCTTCCATGAGTTAGGTACATTGAATCTGGAAATGCTGAGGTGGACCACACTGACTGGAGAAGTGATGACTGGGATGCCACCTCGTCTGACACTTGTAACTTGGTAGATATTCAACTTGATGTTGTTGAGAAGCTAGCTTTAATTAATTCATCTGGAACTATCTGCTTCTTCAACGAACCCTTGTTCTAACTTCTTGTGTCCTTGATGTGCAGGATGATTGTTGTACCTCGCCTTGGAATACTGGATTGGAGAAGTCGCCCTTGATGACGTTAGTCCAAAAAGGCCGTCCTTGTCGATGCTAGGCTGGAGGAGGTCGCCCTTGTCCTTACTTGATCGTCCTTGATGAGAACCTGCGGACTTGTAGATCCTCCGGGCTTTGGAGTCGCCATCTTGATACCTACACAACATTTCAAAATTAGTAATATATCTTGAAATCTAAAAATTAAACTTTAAAAGGAAGATTCAAGATTTTAATTAGGAAAGTTCATGATAAATCTTGAGTTATCATTTCCTAATTAACCATGTAATACTTAGATTTTTCCAAAAAATGTCTAAAAAATCAAACCTTGAATAAGGGTGTCAAGATGATTTCGCCATACCTCCTCTTGAGTTTTAAACTCTAAGAAATGATGTAAAAATAGATGAATTTTGCTAGGCAAAGTGTAGATCAAAGCTCTCCCTTGGATAAAATGCACCTCCTTTAGCTTGGAAAAGAACTCCACCTTCCTCTTCAAAAATCTGGAAATTCGCCTTCAAATACCTTCAAAACATCTGGATTTTATCCTCCAATCTAGCAAGAAATACGCCTCTCCAATAGCCTTCAAGATGAATTTCGCCCTCCTTAGTCTCCACACTTGGTAGAAATTCGCTCCACACAAGCTAGATTTCGCACCTCCTTCCTTGCTTCTCCAAATCGCACTTGAAACAATGAGTGAATGATTTGAATAATGAAAACATGCCCCAAATATATAGAGCGTTCACCATTTCACCTCCCCATAGGCCGACTTGATGAAAATGGGCCAAAAAAAATAAAATAAAATAAAATTAACAAGGAAAAGGCCGACTTAATAAAATAATAAAAATGATACCTCAAGCGCTCCCTTTTTAATTTCAATTTCACAAAAATTAATTTGATTTTTTGAGGCTCAAAATCAATTTATTAAATGCCAAAATGTCTTTTATTTAATGCCAATTTAATTTTAATTTTTTCAAATATTTCGAAGTTGATGATTTTGGCATTTCATGCGATTTGGAGGATATCAACGCTCAAATGTGGTGAAAAAATAATGAATGCCACTAACTTCGCCCTGGTCCCTTGGAGAGGGACAGGAGCGTTTTGCCTTGGTCCCTTGGAGAGGGACAGGAGCGATTTTGCAAATCCAAGCTTATCTGTCCTTTGTTAGGCTTCCAAACTATCTTCAACGGGCTAAAAATGCCTTCTTTCATTCGTTTCAATCACAAAACTTGCTTCGTCCTTGCAAGAAAATTGCACTTTTTAGAAAATCGCTTTGGACCTTCAGCAAGGGACAGGAGCGCCTTTTGTCATCTTGGTATATTTCCTTGCTTGTGGACCACTCAAATTATATTCAATGGACAAAACATGCCCTCCTTGATCTCTTCCAATCATAAAATTGTCTTGATCCTGCAAGAACAGTGCAAATTTGAAATTCAAGCTCTGGTCCTTCAGTGAGGGACAGGAGCGAATTTTGCCCTCTAGGCCAAATCTTTTCACTTTTCATCTCGAAATTCCTTTGCTAGGGAAGATTTCACCTTACTTCATGCTATGAATAAAAGTTAATGTCTAAGAAAGGTCTAAAAATGTGTATATAAAGAAAATCGCTCTGGTCCCTTGGTGAGGGACAGGAGCGTTTTTACCTTTGTAGACAAAAACTCCATCATTTCATTGTCAAGTCTGGATGCTCTATCATGCTCATTTCGTCCTTCACCATGCCTTTGATGTTCCAATTTGACCAAACAAGGTCAGGAATGACTCAAATAAGCCTTTTCGCCCTGGACCCTTGGTGAGGGACAGGAGCGCTTTGCCTTGGTCCCTTGGAGAGGGACAGGAGCGAAATTTGACTTTTTGAACTCTCTATCAGGATAATTTTTATCGAATATAACATTAAAGTATAACTGACATTTCCTTCTATCTTTCTTCTTTCTTATACTTCAAGTTATATTCCATATATACTTTCAGGATGTTTGAGAGTGGTTTCAGACCTCCAGGAGTTATATTGCAAAATCTAGTTTTTTGAGGTTTTTCAGTTTCCAAACTTAGTCAAATTTCAGGATCAGGACATTCCAGACTTAGCCAAATTTCAGGATCAGGACTTTCTAGACTTAGCCAAATTTCAGGATCAGGACTTTCAAAATTAGCCAAATTTCAGGATCAGGACATTCAGACTTAGCCAAATTTCAGGATCAGGACTTCACTCCAGCAGGACCTTCTATCCTATTGATCTCCCCGACAGCACTCAAAAATGCAAAAGCCAACTGACAAAACCCTAAAAGACCTAAAAAAAAAAAAACCCTAAAATGCAAAAAGCAAGGGTCCCCATTTGCAATGGGGCGATGTGTGAAAACATCACAATACACACTCTCTTCAGTTCTGCAGATTGGATATCTCATTGCATATTCTTTCAAGTTAGATCAGGGATAGAAGCATCAAAGCATATTATAAGTTGCAGAACAGATTTATATATATTAATCAAGATCACTTTGCATATATTTAAGTACCCTATCAGCGATAGCAGTGATAATTGTAATGTGTATATCAAATAATATCTGAATACAAGTGGTATCAATCATATGTTATAAGGACAATCAATTAAAAAATTGATATTATAAACTAACTTTGCAATCAAGCAAACCTTTATTATCATTGTTTAAGCATTGTTTGAGACTTTGAGGAAAGAAGTGTCTTGCAATTGATCTTTGCAAGATAAATGTCTCTATTTCATAAGATATAAAATAAGGGGACATTACAGTGTCATCAAAAACAACACTTACAATCTTCTTTGCTTCATCTTTTTTGGATAATGCAAACTCCAACCAAGCATCAAACACAAACATTTGCTTGAGATGAGTAATGGCACCAAGAATGCTTTGCAATGTGAAGAAGTGGCTAGCAAATCATGTCACTCCTAATCATACAAGGTCCTTGCCATTTGTGTCTTTTCTCATCAAAGACCCAAGTATTGTTGTAGATAAATTTGGTCACATTTTTTGCATCTTCAACCAAACTTTTCACCCATCCAATCTTCCCAATGTCCTCTAGCAACAAGTCTAAGTAATTTGCAGCACAAGGACTTCATGAAATTGTAGGATGCCTCTCCATAAGTATTCTACTTGCAGCTACATATGCAATTGTGTTTTCCGTGATAATTTGGACAATATTCTCAACATCGACCTCCTAGATCACCCCATATAATAAATTGCACAAATTCTCAGCATTTTTTTTTTCATTGGAGGCATCTATAGACTTCAGGAACACCAATGCACCATTAGAATCCATTAAGAAGTTCAAGAGAGTCCTATTTTGTCCATCTATCTATCCATTTGATAAAATGTTGCAGTCTTTTCTCCAAAAAAAATTTTGCTCATCAACCACAAGCTGTGTATTTTTTATGGCTTTATCTAGCAATGGCCCACTCAAATATTTAGTTGTTGGGGTCTTAAAACCCTTCCCTCCAGCTATCAATGCATTCACCAAACCTTCCCAATATGGGTTGTTCGCCACATTGAAAGGTAAATTATTGTAGTACCAAAATTTTGTTGCTACCATCCATTTTTCTTTATTCCATTTGGTACCTTCAAATGAAGGTTGTGCTCCTAGAACATTGCGTGGAATAAAGTAATTTGGTCTTGATGAAAGAGGAAGCTAACTAGCTGTAGAAAAAGAACCCTCAAGTCTCTCATCAAAAGATGAATGTTGTTGACAAATGCTTGGACTTAGGCCACCAAGGGGATTTAATGGCGTAGGAGTGGATACAATCCGAGTCATTATTGCTGCTATGGCTTCCTTTGTTTTTTGCCTTTCTTCTTTTTTCAACTCAAAACTAGCAAGAAGGGTCTTCATCTCTCTAACCATCTCCGGAGTTGATGCAGGTCATACATCCACATTTTGTCCAAGTATTTTTGCAATCTGTTATTTTAATCTACTGATTCCCCCTATCATCCATTTACCGCATTCAATACAAGTGACCTCACCCTTTTTATTTCTCGGCATCCCATACTTCCTTGTTGAGTCTTTTCTACATGGCCTTGTTGTATTAACATGAAAAAATTTTAAAAAATTAGTAGGATTTTGTGAAAAATCAACAAAAAAATGATAATCAATCATTTGAAAAAAATAGAGTTCAAAAACAAGCTAAAAATACTAAGAAAAAGGGTTATGAAGGAAAATGAAAAAAAATTGCCAGCATTTCCCATTTATTTTCAAGATTTTTTTTTAATTTCAAACGAAGAAAACAAAAAAAAAAGAGAATAAAAATCACTTACCTGGCTCTATTTTAATCTTGTATGCTTGTCTCCTCGTCTTCTTCAAACCCTGCTTCGCAATGCAGATCTATTTTGGGCACCAAAGAGCACAATGAAATGAAAAAAGATT
Source organism: Cryptomeria japonica (assembly GCF_030272615.1). NCBI lineage: Eukaryota > Viridiplantae > Streptophyta > Pinopsida > Cupressales > Cupressaceae > Cryptomeria > Cryptomeria japonica. Next base: position 108,203,260 of record NC_081409.1, read on the forward strand.
CAAAAACCTTGTGTTTTTTTAGTTGTTGGGCGGTTTTTGTCTGGCGTGAGAGTCCTAGGTCCGGACTCATGTAATGTCCCTACTATTTAGAGATCATTAACCTGCAAAACAGATTGTTAGAACACAACATATAGATATATATATAAATAAACCATTTTAATTCACAATCTATTTTTAACATTGAATTAGCATGTTCATAATTTTTATCTAAAAAAGGATACGAATGCCATATGGAAGTATGTCCTTAGGCGGCTATGAAGCTCGCCTACTTGGAACCCCTTGGTTCCAAGCCCTTCAGGAAATCGAAGTTGCATTCGAATCCTATCTTCTTACACCCAAGCCCTTCAAGGAAGACCCTTGTCTATTCCTTGCCTTGGGTGATGCCTTCATCATCCAAGTCCTCAGAGGGGACCGGCCAGATCCATCTCTTCTTAGTTGATGTTTAGTCAACTAAGCCCTATATATGCATATCAACCTTCAGTATATACTGCCCTTGGGATTATTATAATCCCTCCTTAGACTATGAGAGTTTCCTCCCTATAGCCTCCCTTGTGTGATTTCATTCATAATACATTCCTTTGCATTTTCATTTATTATTTCCTATTTCATAATTCACATGTACATAGTTTGTATTCATTACCTATATTCATCAAATGTCATTAACCATTATTCACATGTAATCCTTACATACATTCCTATTACCCTGATATGTATTTTTCCTATCATTCTTTACTATTTAAGATTCATTCATCATATATGCTTACAACAAGTTCTTCCTATTTATTAATATATATATATATATACATATATATATATATAAACTATTCCTCTATGTATTGACGTATATATATATATATATAATGTCCCTATCTATCTTTATGCATTTGTACTTATTAATGTATATATATTAATTATAATAATTCATTACCTATCTTATATCTCTACATTTATTATTACATCCTATCCCTATTATCCTATATAATACATATAGGATAGCATTTATATATCTTAATGCAAAAACCATTATTATATTCAACTCCTTACCTGGTCTGCACGTAACCTCCTCTGCAGTCCCTCGTCACCTCTGCGCTCCCTCCTTTTTTCTTTTCCCCCTTCGGCAGCCTGCATTGGGTGGGTTAAATACCCTCCCATGGGGGAACGGGGTAACGGTCCGCAGCCTAAGCTGCGGCTACCGTCACACCATTTCACTTCCAAAGGAAGGGGTGTGGCGGTAGACGCAGCTTGGCTACATTTCCCGTCCCACCATTTCCCTGCGGGGGGGGTGGGCCTTACCAAGCACTTTATTTAAAGTGCGTTACATAATGCATAATTATTAATAATAAACTTTTAAATATAATAAATGAAATACTAATTTCTTAATCCTTAATCATTTTAAAATATTAAATGGAATATATTTAATACACCTTAAACTTTTAATTAAATTACATTAATTAAATATTAATGTTAACATAATTAATTTTGTCTTTTATTTATATATATATATTTTTTATAAAAAGCAACCTTATATTATGCGATGCGATGGGGATATCACAACTCATGAATCGAACCCTAGGACTCGCACGAGTCTCTTTTCAAAACTCGCGATTCTTTCTTTGTGACTTGGTTGGACTCGGCTCATGAGCCCATGGCAAATCGACTCGGCAAGCCACCAAACTCGCAAGTCCTAGCAAGTTTTGGATGAGTTTTCAATCTATGACAAACTATCAGCAACTACTAAAAACTATTTCTTGTAACTACCACAAGCCAACGATGTATTAGCATACCCATCATCGATAACCAAAAAATAAATAATACAAATTATACCATCTACAGATTCAAAAAATATTACTTTTTTAATTTCTTTCATCTACATATATAGTTTGTTATATGCTTTGCCATACCCCAGCCAACTCCAAAATTTGGGAAACAAATCATTGTCCCATCACACCTGTCCCTGATATTTAAACAACCAGTGGGTTAACCTGAACCATAAAATTAATTGACTTAATTTTTCTCTCTATTAATTTTAAGATAAAAGCAACAAAGAGATGCAAGCATGCTTGTACCCATGGCACCAATTTCTGAACTTGAAACCCAAATGATGTTTCACGGAAAAGGCAGTTATAGATTGTGCACTAAAATCTCAGGATACATACCCAGAGAATTTTGGGGGTAACAAAAGCTAGCATAAGCTTCCAACATCTATTCATATAGACTAATAGCATTTTTTTATGCTATCAAGAGGGACAAAGGAGCAGACGTTTAGAAGTTGTACATAACAAGTGTGCCCATAATGATCTTTGATATATCAGATGGCAGTATCTATCCTACCAGTTGTATTAATTGTAAGATTCAGTTAGGGTGGAAAAGAATTTCTGGCATCCTGTTTGATATTTATTCTCAAAATTACTACTTTTGCATCATTCAATTGAATTCTTGTTTCATAAGTTTCTGTTTGTTATACCAAACCTAGAAATTAAATATTAATAAACTCCTAACTAGCTTTAGAGAAGGAACTTACCACAAGATCCCAAGGGCAACAGATAGCTGTAGCTCCAACTAATGGAGTATTTGCCCCTTCCTCTCCAAGATATTTGACCTGAGAATCAGAGAAAATCATCAACTAAATGGATATGTATATTGAATTTTAGCATCGTTCTTGCAAAACACTAGAGTACGGAGCAATCTGCAATATGTTCCCAGTAGAAGTTATTATAAAATCAGAAAAGCAAGCCATATGTTCAGATTCTTTGAAGAACTTATTTAAAGCCATCCCAAAACAATCTGAAACTGCAAAAAAAAAATGACTTGCATGTGTTATTCCCAAGCCTTGTGATGCTTTTAGATCACATCATAAATCGGAAATCTTAATTGGTTTTTCTATTCTCAATATAAGAACTTGTGAAGTTTAAAGGGTAAATATTAAATATGCTATAAAAGTGTATTTGACAATTGCCCACCGTTAGCTATAAGTACATTCTATTTCATACAGAAAAATAACAAGATTGCTAACAAAGAGTACCAGTATATTTGCACCAATGCTTGTCCCAACTGCTAGTAAAGGGGCCTTGGGATTCTCATCACGCAAATAACCAATAACTCTGCGCAGATCTTCTGTCCACCCAGCATTGTAAAAACGACCTGTCTGTCACATTGGAAACAAAAGACAATTTTGTATCACAATATTTACAAGAGCATTACTACAAGAATAAAGTATGTGCATCAAGGTCCTCTTTGTAAATTGACTCAGTTTTCATTTAAACATTACAAAATCTGAATTAAAAAATTAAATAGAACCTCATTTTGAATAATGATCTGACTATATAATTCACTCATATTTCTTTATCAATCTTGATTAAAAAAAATTGTGTGCTAGCTTTCACCGGTTGGCTAATTTTATAGCATAGTTAGAATGTAACTCGTACCCTGACCCATGATACTAATCTCTTGTATGGGAAACACTTATCCATTCTAGGAACATGTGGAGACATCTCCAAACATCAGAAGTCTTTAGATAAAGTTTCTTAGCATATCCACATACTTCTTGAAAATTTCCCTTGAAAATGTGAACTTCCTACAGTGGTTTCTAAAATATATTATACAAATTACAGTCTTTCTTTTTTTTTCCCCATAAGCGTTGATATTTGGTTGACACGAGCTTAAAAAAAATTAAATAGAGGCATTAAAACTTGCAGTTTTCTGTATTTGCATTAAAACTTTACCTTTTTTCAAAGCAGAGAATTTTCTTATCAAGGTCTGTAGAAATGGAAACCCAGATTGTTCTATGATATGTGTATGTTTGTGTGTATGTATACCTACATGTATATTTATGCACATGTGTCTACATACATATATACATGTATGGATATGTATGTATACAATGTATACATAGATACACGTATGTATAAATACACACGTGTGTAGACATACACGTGTGTGTATGCACATACACAGATATAATGTATAAATATCATATATATGCATACACATAGATATATAAGTATGAATATATATTATGTATACCTATACATCTGTATATATGTATGTATGCATAATATATACATAAATAAATGCATACATGCATTATATATTGTTATATATTGTTAGTTCAAATGCTGTCACGAAGAACCTCTCTTTTCTTTCTCAACTAATTGATAAAACTTAAATGCATGTATGCATATCTACACATATATCTGTGTATTATACATAAGCATACCTGTATGGCTATGCATACATGGATTTTTATCAATTGATTAAGACAGAAAAGAGGGGTTCTATGATAATATATAAATTCAACTAGATAATATAGACTTCTTTTTTTCCATAAGTCTAATCGCAAGTAAAGCAGGCTTTTGATTTATTTCCATTTTCCCTATTTTTTTTCTGTTTTTTGTGCCAAGAATTCCATATGCATACTATATTTACACCGATAGGCATTCTACAATGGTGGAGGGGTCTATAGGAGGTTAGCACAATTCATGTGAAAAACACAAAAAGCAAACTCATCATATAAAGAAGAAATTGGATTTGATTTGTTTTTAAAAAGTAAATTAGATTTTATTTGTTTACAAAAAGAAGAGACACCATATAAGGCAAAAGTTGGATTTAATTTGTATTTTAAAAACAAAAATTGGATTTCATGATTTGTTTTTAAAAAGTAGAAATTGGATTTCATTTGTTTTTAATTGCCTTAATAATGATATCTCTCAACGCTTTTTAGATAATTTTTTCTAAATATAAGTATACTAGTTATATTGCAATAAAGCACTAGAATACGGCTAAGTCACAAGGTTCGAATTCGAATTCGAATTCGACAGCCATGAAATTCGGATGAAATTCGACAAGGGAAAAATTCGAAAAAAAAAATCACATAAAATTCACCTTATATAATTTTGTTTATTTTTAAATATAGCTTAACATTGCTAAATCTGACGGCGACCCAGCAGTTGTAGACACCCACAACCCAACAATTGCAAACATCCGCAACCCAATAGATACAAAGAATACCCGCAACCAGCTCAGTTGTGTGTTTAGAGGCAAATAGCAGCGCTTTGCAGAGAAAATCTGCCGAAAGTCTTCAAAAAAACCCTAAACGCTTTTCAGAAACCCTAGAAAAATTATTTTTAAATTTTAACTTTAATAAAAAAAATGACATCTTAGTCGTACGAATTTATGGCCGAATTTGAACGATTTTTTTATAAAAGTTTGAAATTCGATTAAATTCGAATCTCATCCATGAAAATCGCCGTATTCTGTGACATAGGAATACGGTATGTATCAAACAATAACACCGTGTGTAAAATCATTAAGCTTGTATAAATTTAGATAATATTAATTTGCATTATAAAATAGTATAAATATCTTAAATACATTTAGTTTATTAATTTTTTATTTTTTTTTAATTATTTTAAGAATTATATTTTATCCATATTATTTACTTTTTTTTTTTTGCTCGATATATTTTATTTACTTTTTTTTTATTTACTTACAAATTATTTTATTTTGTTTACTTAAAGAGTAATGTTAGAATTTTAGTTTTTTAAATATATGATAGTTATATTTTAATTTTTGTACATTACATTCCATCAAGTTAGTTGTCATCAAGGCCTGTTAATGGGCCGAATTGGGTTCATCCATCTTGCAATGAGAAAAGGGTGGTTGAGTGGATTAAACCTGAAGAGGGATGGATTAAGATAAACTTTGACGGGGTGTCCAAAGGTAATTTGGGACCGTCAGGGGCCGGATATGTAGTTCAAGATTAGTCGGAGAACATTTTGGCATTGAGTGCTCAAAAGCTCGAAGATGGGACCAATAACGAAGCCAAAGTGAAAGCTGCTTTGCTTCCCGTAAACATGGCAAACAAATTATCAGTCTCAAAGATCCACTTGGAGGGCAATTCACAAATTATTACTAATGCAATAATCAAAGGTGAAATATAGGTGTGGAAATTAAATAAATTCATTAAAATAATTAGAGACAAACTAAACTCCTTTCAAATTTTCAAAATCACACATACATTGCAAGAGGGAAATGAAGTGGCAGGTACTTTGTCTAAATGGGCATCCACATTTATGACTGGCAAGGATGAGAAGATATGGGAAGATTTGAGAGAGGTGAATCTATTGAATGCGATGGTACTCCTGAGACAGTTGATTTGTGTGGGAGAGGTTTTATGGAGGCAGAAAGGTGGCATTTTCACCACAATTTGGAAATAGCAGTTGCAAAGGATAGAGAGCAAAGTGTGTAGAATGGAAGCCAATTTCTCTCTGTAAACAAGGAAGAAAATGCTTGTATTTTGGGGGAGAATTATGGACGATAGATTGAAGAATATTTTCAAGATTGAGGGCCCGATGTTTCTTCAGCATGTGAACATGATGCCAGGTGAGGAGTATTTGGCAGCGGAATACAAATACATGACGAATATTGGTGTGCCTTCAATGTTCTTAGCATGGTGCTTAGAATTGGGCAATAAGGACAAAGCCCATTGGCTCATGAAGGAGTGTGTCAAAGATGAATGGTGTTGGGGAGTCAATGCATTCATTGAAATTACCAAACTTGTGTTGGAATATTTGTCATTGGTGTCAAAGGCTTTTTGAGTATGCTATGTTGTTGTTTGTGAATTTTGGTTGAGCTCCATACCTTGAGCTCCCTGTGTGCCTGGTTACTTGAGCTGCTTGTTGGGTTATCAGTTTGAGCTGTGAGTGTGTCTGCATCAGCTCCTCGTATGCCTTCTTGTTGTGGTCAGCAGCTTAGTCATACCATCCTGCCACATCATCAGCTGAATGCTCTTATTTAACAGGAGCCTTATTATAGGTCTATCCAATTACTTTATGCCTTTTTGTGATTGAATTGTCATACCATTCTTTTATTTGGTGTGTTCGGGTTACAAATTCTTTAAAAACAGCTGTGGTTTTCTTTAAAAAAGGGAGACATGCACATTTAAAACAAAATCTCTTTCAAACAAGTCGGGGGCTTTCATTAAGAAAAACACGAACTTGAAATATGTTGCAATACGTATTTAAGACTGTCGTTGTTGGCGGCAATATTGTACACAGAAATAAAACTAGTTAATTAAGTTGTAATTGTGTTGGTTAGTTGGCAATCGAGGGGTGGCAGTTGCGGTGCGACGGTTGGCGCTCGCACCCCCTCAGTATCTTTATATACTTCCGAATGTAACTTGTGAGGGGACAACGACAATTATAAATAGAATAAGATCTCTTATATTGCATCTGATATCTATGGCATTATTATTCTGCATTACGTGTTTTATCTGTGTACTTTAAGTTATTCACCCAGAGGGTAAACAGTCGTTACATTCTTTTTAGAGTTAGTACTTGATAAAAATATTATTCCTGACAAGGAAGTCGTGTGGGGTACAATAAAATTGTGCAGGCATAGCTGGAGGCATGTAATATCCCTTGGCTAATCTGACCCTGTTTTGCTTATATGAACACCAAGGAATATTGTCAAACATTTGGCATACAATGTTTGAAGCCGCTGTAGTGAATTATTTCTTTGTCTTCTTTGGGTTTGTAGGCTGGTATTTCAATGGCTGCCTTGATATATTGGTTTGATTCTCCTCATATGCAAATCCCTTGTCAAATATATATAGCTGTTCAACCTTTCTAAATCCCCTTCTATAGAACTCCAACTACTGTAGCGCACTGTTCACGGCACTGTTCATGCGCACTGTTCACGGCACTGTAGCGCACTATTCACAGCACTGTTCATGTGCACTGTTCACGGCACTGTAGCGCACTGTTCACGGCACTGTTCATGCGCACTGTTCACGGGGGTACTGTAGACGCGGGTACTGTAGCAGCTCACAAAATAAATAATGACAATGCATTGGCAATGTTTCCTCCAATATGGTCTTTCAACTTCCAGATGAAATTCATTAACCAGCTCAACATTCCATGGATTCTTCTTCAATTTGTGCATAAATAGTGACCCTGAATGAAGTCACTCCCAATGGCAAATATCAGTGATTATTTCAGCACCTCAGATGCCCTAAACTTCGAAGAATTTACGCTCTCCAAAGTGCAAAGGTTGAAACCTTGGTTTCTTCCTCTCTCAAACTACTCCCATTTCAAAAATTACGATTCATCAATTGGATGCCGAGAATGAACTCTTGCCTTTCCTTTTATTCTTTCCTTAAGAGAGCTCAAACACCTTCCTGGCCAATGTGGGATAAAAGATTTATTCCCACATTAAATTATTCACTTAACGCACTTTATTATATTAAAGTGACTTTATTATTATAAAGTTACTTTAGAACTTTATAATAATATTAAAATATTAAATAAATCACTTAAGTCACTTAAACTTTAATATCTCTTGATGTACTTGTCTGATTGCTAAGCCGTCTGAGCCAGGAGTTGACTCTCCCTGTTCTCCATGCGATTGGATGCCTGTCTAAAAATAGAAACCCTGAATAGTAACTTACTATAAATAGTAAGTGTGCCAATCTGAGTCAAAAAACTTGTGCAAAGGCCAAAACCTGAATCCAGCTGAAGAGTAATGTCTCTAATCACCAAGTAACTGCCACACGAGGCCCTCTATCAATAATTATTAGCCTACGAGGGTCAAATGATAGGCTAATTCTTACAAACTCTGATGCTCGCAAAATGGGGACATTACAAGGCAAGACTCTCTATATGGGAAGTTCGTGGAGAATTTATGAATAAAAATTCATGTCACAGAATTTTTATTTGCTGTTGTTAATGGTTTTTGGCAGTTACAAAATTGTTTTGGAAATAATTCTATGACTTGTGTGATTCGAATTTTTTTTGAGAAGGCATGCTGGAAGTGGATGCAAGGGAGACATATTGTGTTGAAGAAATACGTTATTATTTTTCTGGGTATGCTTGCTGCCGTAAATGTTTTTGGTAAGTCAAATTAAAAAATCTCTTGTGGTTTTAAAAAACGTGAGCTGGACGTGCTTTTTAGTTGAACCATTTTCCATCAGAAATCTGGAAGTGCTGGATGATTTGTTTCTTTCGTATGTGTGAGTAAAAAAGAAAAAAGAAAATTCGATTCTTTGTCAGAGATATATTGAAAAATTATGGGATGATGTGTATTTGAAAAAGCACCAAGGAGAAGTGCGTTCTTTTTTTAGACGATTTGAAATATTGTGCTCGGTTTTTGGTTCTTAGAAGAAATCGTGGAAGATAGGAACTGAGTTTTGAATTCCCTTTTAAATTCCCAGTTAGTAAAAGTGACGTGGTTGTGTGTTTCTGAAATGGAAGGGAGTTTTCGTGTTGAAGATAGCCTTCTCTTTTTGAAGATGTTGTTGGTTCGACTCTTCTTTGGAGGATATACATATGAAAAGTATGTTATCGCTGAAGTTTGATATGAAGAAGAAATAATATTTTAAAAAAACATCTTTTGAATGGTTCAGATATACAAAGAAAAAGAGAGTGTGATACAGAGCTATCTACAGGATGGTGAAACAAATTGAGTTTTGATACCTAATTACAAACTTGGAGTGAATATAGATGAAACTATAGCATTTTTTTAAAAAGGGGGAGTAAGCTGAGCCAAATTATTCTTTGTGATATCATGGTTGAAAGGAGTGAAAGCAAGATCATTTTGCAAATATACTTTCGAGTTTAGATTTGTGAAGGAACTATGAGATCCACATTTTCTGAGTTTTGGTATCTTCACTTCAGTCTTTTGTTTAAAGTGGAGCTGCTAGGTATAAAAAGAAAATATTAGTGTGGAGTGGTGACTTACAGTTTCAGTTTGATTTTGGTATTATGCTTTAGAGGTTGGTGCCTTATCAAATTAGAGTTGGTGCTCTTACAGAGGTTGGTGCCTTGCTGTGAAGAGTTGGTGCTCTTGGAAAGTGTAGGCTTGCAGTGAGTTGTAGCTCACTTATGCAATCTGGGTTGTAGCCCTTTTATTTTGAAGTTTATGAAAGTCTTTTAATGTCATGGTTTTTCACCCGAAAGGGTTTTCAACGAGATCTAGTGTACTTGTCATTGTAGCTATTCTTGTTTTGATTCTGTGTGATTTCATTTAAAAAGGTTAAATTTCAGTAATACTGATTCACCCCTCCCCTTCTCGGTATTTCTTGTGTGCTTCTCAACCTGGAGACATTTTTGTGGTGTTCAGAGGAGACTAGCTCCATGTAGCCGAATTCACTCCTCTGTTGTGCCCCTTCTTGATTTGGAGTGCATCGTGTGATAAGGAAGATCGTCGGGCAAAGGCACAAATTAGGTGGAATTTCTTAAGGGAATACCTGCGAGATATGGAAGCAGAGGAGAGGGTTGTTGGCGACGGGCATTGAGGGGAAGTTGACAAGGAGGAAGCAGATAAAGTTCCACAAGTAAAGACTACTAGGGCACACAGCCATATATGAAGAAAAAGAAAAAAGAAAACTAGTATGTATTTGTTTATAAGTAGTGGTAGAATCTGTAAATTTTGTTTAAACAAATGAGAACTTGGGTCAAATGTAAATGATGTAAATCTCAAGTGGGTGGTAGTGTTTTTGTCCATGTTAGCAGTAGAAATTTTGTTTCTGGTTGAAATTCTAATGATACTGTGGATGGTAGAATTTTATGTATAGATGGACTATTGGTGGCTAGACAAAATCGAAAACATTATACAGTATATTTTTTGAAAAGTAATACAAAACAAACTTTTTACCGATCAAAAAAAAATTAGTTAGTCATTGAAATTGCATCTTAATGAGATGTGTTTTTTTTCAATTGTATTATTAATATTAGTATAAATGTTTGAAAAACATGATATTAATATAAATATTTTAGATATATTAATATTAATATAGAAATATTCCCCGTTAATGGGGTTTTTGGAGTTGATTCCTCATATATGCAAGCTAAGGCAATATGGACACCACCCAATCTAGGATGTGTAAAACTAAACTTTGACAACACCTCTAGGGGAAGGGTACCAGTAGTGAACATAGCTAACTTTGCGCACATAGAACTCTCAAACAGTATGTCGGATTTCAATTTTTCTTTTTGGTTGTCTCCGTATGTGACTTAACTGCTTATAACTAAGGATCTAGCTTTTGGATAGTGACGATGCACGTTGTGGAAATCATTGTGTCGAAAGGTCAAAAAGTGGTCATTTCAAAGTGACTACCCATACATGAACTCCTTTGCACCAAAAGTAGATAACTCAAAATTTGCAGTAGTAGTGGACAAATGCTCTAGTAGTAGATCACATTTTTTGACATTTTTTTACTATAATTAGCCCATTTGTGCACCACTACTGGAACATTTGTGCAAAATTATCCACTATTGGTACATGTGATATTCATTAATGAACTTTCCATTATCAATTTGTTGGGCTCCTTTGCAATCTACTACTGGGGGGTTGGGTTGACAAAAAGGTGTCCACTATTGGAGCTATGTCCACTACTGGTACCCTTCCCCTAGGGGCAACCCCCAACCATCTCGACCTAGCTACATCCTTCGTAACCATCACGGGATGGTGCTCTTATCATCCTCTCTCCCTTTGGTTCTAGGAACCAATAATGAAGGGGAATTTCAAGCCCTCCTCCATGGTGTGAAACTCTACATGGCACAACAGGTCACTCACCTTGAAATAGAAGGGGATTCATTGGTAGTAATAAATGCATTGAGGAGGCGGTCAACAAGTTGGTGGAAACTCCAAGCTATCCTAAAGGAGACCTTAGCATATCTTCATTGCATAGCTAATTTCCTCACTAGTCACATATTCCATGAGGCTAATTTAGAAGTTGACTGCCTATCCAATGTAGCAATTGATGAGTTGTTGCCTAAGGACTTACAGGAGTGACGATGGATCCATACCTTTAGGCTTTAATCTCATTCATCAACTCGAGGACAGCATTAGCCTTGTGTTTTCCTTCATGATGGCAAAGGTCATTTCGACTGACAACCAACCTGTACATGAATCGAGTATCTATTGTCACATTAGGACATGTGGCTATTAGCACAGACTTCTAAATTAACTCACATCAATTTCAACAAATTGATATCCAAAGGCCTTTAGTGTGGGCTTTCATTTCTGTTGGTTTCATCTATGGCAGCCATTACTCTCTTTCACCATGGCGCACGAAGCATTAGTCGGCTCATGTGAAACCCAACCAAAATGGATTATAAAGTGCCAACATAACCAATTTTTGGGTATTCGTCTTCTTTCTTCTGAAAAAGTTAGTCTAGGCTCTAAGATGGATAACCCAATTTGCTTGCTTATCCCTTGAAGACAAATGGCTTTTTATAGTTTTATCACTAACCATCAACTGAAGGTGGTCTTCTTGGCCGCTAGCGAGATGATGATGGAGACTGTTAAGATGGTTTTGGAAGTAGAATTTCTGGTTGCAAATGATCGTCACCACGTAAACACAAACATTTTGTCTAGATTTGTACCTTCCCTCCTTGACCTAGGTGAGCCGAAGGGGAGAGTGCAAATGTTGGTTCAGAAGGTGGTTCATCCTGAATTCCTAGTCAATCTTGATGCAATGCTTGCGGCAGCTCAACTAGGAGTTGGAATCCCTAGCCCAGCAAGCATTCCACGCTACCTTAGTCAGGGAACCCCAGTGATCTTGCACCCATTTCTAGGCAATTTCAAGGGAACTTTGATTATGGAGCATCGTGGTTGTGCAATAGAGGGTTGTCAATTTCTCAAGCGTTTTCTAGATATGGAATATGTCCCCAAGGAGGACTGGATGAATGATTTCATGAAAATGGAGTTGAAGGATTGTCAACTCGATCTTATTGCAGAAGAAACTAAAGCTACGGAGGAGCCCTCACTACTTTTGTTAGTATGGTTATACTATTAGGTTTACTTTATAGACTTTTGGCTATTCTACTACATTTTGCTATAGGCAGCAATCTACTCAACATACTATAATTACACACTCTTCTCTTTAAGGAGCATTTAGACTATTTTTTCTGGATTTTGGGTGTAGGGCACATGGTGCAATTTCTAAACAATATCCTACTATTGTCATATTTTTGTTTGTTATTGATATTAAAAAACTACTCACCAAAAAAAAATATTAATGTAGAAATATTATATATATATAGTTCTTTCATATTTTTTGTATTAAGTATCATAGAATCACAAAGCTTATTTTTGCTCATTCGAGCATCCATGTTACAAACTTATTACAAATACCAGCCCCTTTCGAGCAAACTTATTACAAATACTAGCTCCTTTCGAGCACCAAACTAGAAACAACAATTGGAAGACCAAGGGTCACAACTTAGAAATTTTAAACAATGTGACAAATACAACCAATGGAAGACCAAGAGTCACAGCTTAGAATTCTACACAAAGGTGTCCCTCATGGGAGTTGAACTTGGGTCTCCACATTGAGAACTCAATGCTTTAACCAACTAAGCTCAACCCCTTGGACAATATAGTTCTTTCATATTATAAAACTTGAGCTATATATATATATAATATTAGCTCAAACTACTATCACAAACGACCCCTCTTTTCAATTTCAATCAATTGATCAAACACCAACCCGGAACTATAGTTTTCCGCCCACCCACATGTGTGGGGATGGGTGGGGGTTTATATTGTCGCAAGCTAATTAATGTTATTCACTTATTCTAGCTTATTCTAGCAGGCTTTTGCGATTAACTAATTAATTTGGTGGATTAATTTACTAGTATCCCCATAACATGTTTATAGAATAAAATAACATTCCCATTATTGTCTCCTTCTCCCATCTCTAGGCCACTATTATTTGAAGTTCCATAGCAACAAATATCTTTTGGGGAAAAAATCATTAAACCATAAGTAAAATATTTTTCTTTTAAATTGGGAAAAATTCAAATTTAAAAAATGAGGAAAAATATTAAAAAAGGGGCAAAAAAATTATTTTTTTTGGAATTTAAAGGCATTTCAAAAACATAGAGATATAGAAGGCAAATAAAATTGAGCTATAAATAATACCTAGATGCTTACAATTTTCCATTTTTCAATTACAATTTAGATGTGAGTAGGTGAAGGCCATCTATCCAAACTTGTGTTTGGCAATGGATAAAAGACCAGATCAGAAAAGGGCGCCAACCATTTGGTTAAGTAGAAGGTAGGTGATGAAAAAGCACGGAATTAAGTCTGTAAATGTATTTCAATTTCAATTCAAAGAGCAAGTTATATTCAATGTAATTTTTCTTTTCAAGTATATGTTATTTCACAATATAATAAATCTGATTTCTTTTCTTTGTTGCTGGTGGAGAGAAAGCATTAATATTTTCTATGTACTCTCCACAACATTTTATCGGTGTATATATATCATGGAGGGGACCGATCAAGTGGTACCTTGATCGATCATGTCCTTTGGACATGACCAACCAAGATACCCCTTGGTCGTGTCCCTCCATGACCGATTGCTAATCGGTGCCATAACATATGCAAATGAACCGATATCATTTCGGTTGTCAATATACAACATAACAAGGCCGATGGTAATCGGTGGCAATGTTTGATAAAACCCGATCAATATTAATCGGTGGCAATGTTTGGTTTAAGCCCGATTAATATATACGGTGGCAATTAAAATGGTTTAAGCCTGATAACTTAAGTTAGTCGGTTAGCAATTCATTTAACCCAATAACATTAGTTAGTCGGTGGTAATGCATTAAGCCCGATAACCATTTAATTCATCAAGCCCGATCATTATGTAAATTCGGTGGCTATTAAAATGGTAACCCGATAATGAATCGGGGGGGTTAGAATAAAACCCGATCATTATCGGTTTATCAGTTTAATAGTTTGCACTTAATTTAATCATCAGTTTGCATGAGTAACATAATTGATAGATGCTGTAACAGAATAAGGAGAGCAATTATAACATAAATATCAGATAAAGGAATAATCAGTGAGATCCAAAATTATCTATCGATGGGATAGATGATTGAATGGGAGACTTCATTTATCTCCCATTCAATCATTTATCTTACCGAAGCTATTATGTATCAACAAAATCTAATTATTGAATTTTTTATTTGTCATTCTTTTAATATGAGAAGTCAAGTGGGTTATTAGATAAAATATAAAGTGTTCCAAAATAATAGAAAAAAATTAATTGGAACCCTAAGCATTATCAATATGTTAAAGAATTATGATAGTTTATCTATTCCAGTAGACAAATTACAAATTTAAATAAATTACCACGAACAAGATGTGGAGCTATAAGAACAAAACTAATGATTTTCATAATTTATGTTCTATTTTACTCACCATATGATAGATGTAATAACATTTGTAGAACCACAACACTACCATCGCCATTATTTTCTAAATCATCAACACCAACATCATCATTGATATTAGACAAGGTTACCAGGAGATGGGGGTACTTGGAGACACCAAAGACTGGATACTGGTGCAACTAATTTTCAAAAATAGGAGATGGGGGTACTTGGAGACACTAATTTTTTTTATGTAATTTAATAATTTCCAAAAAAATATCATGATAGAGAACTTTGAAAACAAGAACAATGGTAAAGTTTAACATTAACTTTAAAATTGAACAAAAATTGAAATTAAAATTGCTTATACAGCTGATACCATAGCCAATCTAAATTGTTTAGTGCAAATAAGGTAATATAGGTGTTGAGCACACTCAATATTGTTGGCTAAATAGTAAAGACAATTTCTTTTTAGACTATTACAATGACAAGAAATCACTCCTCTCAAAAAGTTTACACGGTTAGTAGACCTCATCACTATTAACTTCACACATGGATTTTTGTCTTCCTACAAAATGGTTTGTTTATTAGTTATTTCCCTATGACTTTGCTTTGCTGCAAGCTTATCTTATTTATTTGCTTTACCTTTTTCCCCTTTTTTACTGCATTTTGCCCCAAGTTTTCTAGTGGGAGAAATCAATTTTTGGTCGGGAGACTTCGGAGGCAGCAGCCAAAAGCACCCTATGCATCAAGAAATTTTCGGAGATGCGTCTTTGTCTCCAAGATAGGTCTCTTGGGGTAGGAGAGGGGTCTCCTGGTAACTATGACATTAATTGATGCGAGAACATTTGAAGAACCACAAGCAATGCCATTGCCACACACACTAAAAGTGTGCTCACTTTCGGACTCAAGTGTAACATGTTGGAAAGTAGAAACATCCAAGTCAATTTTCTCTAGCTCCATATCCCACAACTTTGTGAGGATCTGGGGGTAGTACCACCAAAAGGGTCAAGGGGCACCATTTGGAGCATAAAGCCCAAATGAAGACCTTAAAAACTACATGGACTTTCATGTTGTACACCATTTTCATAATTTTTTAAAAGGCAATGTAAAAGGCAGAAAAATGGATGGATTCACCCTAGGTTTTATTGGGTTTCCCTAGATCCTTCTTGAGTTCATTCGAGACAAACCCAACCTCACTCTCCCACATCCTACACATATCCACAAGTGCATCAAACTAGATGACTCATCTAATTTGAACTAAACCTGGATCCAGTTGGTCTTCAAGTGGATCTGATAACGTAGCTTAAAATTGGAGTTTTAAGTTATATAATAGTTATAATTACCAAGACCATAGCACATAATGACAAACCAAATGGGCATTAATTGCATATCTAAATGAATATTTTATTGGTTAACCCAATACACGGGACTACACATTATGTCTAGCTTGTTTCCTTGATGTATCCATACAAATTCTATATGCAAGCAATAGTTAAGATATGAAACTCCTACTACTACCATAATCAATTACAAACTCTACTGCAACTCATTTGTATAGCTTTTTTCATATCAACTTGACCAAAAGTGGCTAAAATGAATTGATTGCTTTTTGGGCTAGAAAAATGTAGTAGAGATTCTAAACGTCAATGCCATCAAAAGCTTGGAAACCACATCAAAATAGAAAATGGCAGAAAACATCTAATTCTTTTAGCTGGAAATATTAATGTGTTTCTTAACCTACATCTAATGCATTAACTCAAAAAAACAATGATTACACTCCAAAAAACCACAATTAAACATGAAAAAATTAGGGGAAATGGGTTGAAAATAGCAATTGTTTTGGGATGAAAATCAAGAATTTGACCATTTCATGGTTACTTGCGACTTTAGCAATTTGTTCCTAATTTATGCTTCTCTTAAACTTTAGTTGTAATTAGTCTTTTCTCGTGTTGACATCTATTTATGAGCTTTAAGATGTAATTTTTAGCATTTTTAAGCATGTTATACTTTACAATTGTGTGCTCATTGTATGTGTCGATACACCCCTTTGTCTTGCCAGTCCCCATCCCCTAATTACTATATTAATACCGTTTTCTAAGAAATAATAACCAATGATGGTTGAAATTCAAAATTCAAATAACCCTATAAGTTGCCAAAAGACATGCACAACTACTTGGCTCCCACTATGTGCTCCACTAAAACTAGCTAATGGCCAAATGCTTTGGATAAATATTTTATGAGAGAAAGTGGGTACACATATAAGCCCAAAAAACTCTATTTAAAATTCAAATTCTTATTGCCTCTCGACACTCTCAATTTGCACATTTTCTTTCTATTTTAAAGATAATATGGCAAAGTGCATTCCGACATTTATTTTTTCCTAGCAAAACTATTGATACAACAATAAATCTATAAACCAACTCAGATTTACATTTCAAAGAGTGCTACATACCTTTAGCAATAGTTTTAGTGTGCAAGAATCATTGGATAGTTTCAAGAAATAAACCTACTTCTTGATGTATGCCAAAATATTTATCCATGGAGAATGACTTCAACCTTAGCAAATTGACTTATTAAATAAACCTACAAAGTTGACATGAATGCCCTTCCTAATAATTCAAAATAGGCACCACAAACATCTTTTATCAAGCAGATTTATGATGGAGAAAAAATAGGCAAGGTTTCGAAAAATCAAAAATTGGGAAAATCGAGGCAAGAGGAAAATTTATAAAATGAATTAAAACAAAGATTCAAGTTTATTGGATATTTGGATGCATCCTTGCTAATTTACCCAATATCCCAATTGTAATGTCCCCTATTTATAAATGCTCCAGTTTTTGCCCTAAAATCACAATCCCAAGTAAAACAAGAAATGGAATAGAGGAACATTAACTTAATCATAAGATATCTCTAATTTATTGGAGAAATTCAACCATAGGGAAGCTAGAATAAGGTGACTTAATAAGGTACCCTAGAGAACCCCTACCATAGGCCCAAAAGTGGATATACCATCTCTAAGTGGCCCATGCCATCCATATGAGGTAGTGTACCTAGAGAGGTGTCCTATAACCGTTGGCCTTCATCTTGTCATCATCCTAGTTCCCTTACGATTGGCCTTCTTGCATTTGTGAGCCATGCTAAAGAAGAGGGGAGAGATTGCAGAGAGGGCCCCAGAAGCCATCTCTTTTCTTTATGTCTTCCATTATTTTATTTTTTCCCTTGTTCCCTCCTCTTCCAAACTTGCATCCATTTTTACCTTTACTTATACCACTGAATCCAAGAGTTGCATTGTTTTACAAAGGGAGAAAACTTACCCCTCCAAACTTACCCTTTCATAAGAGACATCATATTGAATTAAAAACTGTTTTAATTCTTACTAATTTAAATCGCACCATTTTTTTTATTATCTTTACTTACATCTTTTGAAAACTATTATCATCTTTACATATAATAAATCACACATCTTGAAAAACTGTGCCAACCATAATCAAATAGCACCCTTTTAGAAATTTGTTAATTTCTCCTTAAGATCGCACCTTCTCCTTGAATGGGGCTTGCTTAAGACAATCTATTCTTTTGTCTGACTGTTTCTAATGAACAGATCGCTTCTTGTATGAGTCTTTGGCAATTGTTGAAAATGATTCTTTTCCATTACTGCCGATCTGATATTCTTTTCCCTTTCTTATTCCTGACGTGAATGCAAAATGATTCGCTTATTTCCTTTCTTCTTCCGTGATTTCTTTTTATTTTCTTCTGTTCCCCCCACTCCCTTTCCTATCCTCCCTTTCGATGCTTTATAGGAGTAAGGGAGGGTGGTGACTCAAGGAAGAGTCGCCACTATTCAAAGGAGGCTGACTTTTCTTTGGGATTACGTGGGGCCTCTTTGGAGATAAGTGAGCCATGAATTTATTTTATCAAAACATTTCATAAATATCATCATTTAATAAATATTAAATTAATTAATAATAATATCAAACAAATATTAATTAATTAATAGTAATTGTTACATTCATTTCATTTGTACATAATGAATAAATTAAATATTAAATTAATAAATAAACAATTTTAATTGCTATATTTATGTTGGAAAAAAATATGATAATAAAGGATGGGGCATGACACCAATCTTTACAACTTTAAAATCACTGGAGTTTCAAAGCCTTTTCTGGCCATTCAAACAATCAGACTTTTTCTCTAGCAATGCAATAAATCAACAATTTTGGCAATAATGGAAAAGCTAAGATCGTGAACCAAAATAACATCTGCGCATAATTGCATGTTTGATAAAATCTAGCAAGCAAGCAAATGATGATGTAACCAAAAACTACTGGGTTCTCAGTATGTGTTCCACAAAAAGTGGCTAATGGCCTAGTTAGAGCTTAGGACGAATGTTTTATGAGCAAAAGGGCTCATACATATAAGCCCAGAAAACTCTATTTAAAATTCAAATTCTCATTCCCTCTTGACACTCTCGATGTGCACATTTTCTTACTGTTTCAAAGATATTAAATGAATACTACATTCAGGCATTTACTTTTTACACACAAAAACTGATGAT
Organism: Cryptomeria japonica; assembly: GCF_030272615.1. Taxonomy (NCBI): domain Eukaryota; kingdom Viridiplantae; phylum Streptophyta; class Pinopsida; order Cupressales; family Cupressaceae; genus Cryptomeria; species Cryptomeria japonica. The sequence continues at coordinate 108,222,985 of NC_081409.1, forward strand.
AAACTGATAAATCTATAAGACAACTAAGATTTACATTATAAAGGACACTCTATGCCTTTAACAACAGTTTTAGTATATGAAAATTTAAAATAGTCATATGGTTTCAAGTAATAAACCTACTTCTTGATTAATGCCAAAATTTTATCTGAGAATGACTTGAACCTCAGGATTTTGATGAAACCCTATAGAGTTGAGATAAATTTCCTTCCTAATAACTCAAACTACGCACCCCAAAGATCTTTTATCAAGAAAAAATTTTACCAGATTTTATGATGGAGAAAAAATAAGCAAGGGTCCCATAAAGCAAAAATTGGGAAAATCAAGGCAAAGGGAAATTTACAAAATGAGTAAAAATAAAGATTTCCCAATAACGGATATTGCACCCTTGCTAATTTCCCAATATCACAATCTTTCCAAAATATATGAACTTTAAAATCACTGGTTTTTAAAGCCTTTATTGGCCCATTCTGTATATATCTATTCTTTATATATCTATGTATTTAATCTCAATTATAATTCTGACTATCTTCCTTGTTATGGCAGGTAAGAGGAGTATTTATTGATTTCGATATCCTCTTTCTCAAATGCCATATGATATATATATATATATGAGAGGGGAGGATCAAGCAGTACCTTGACCGGTCATGTCTTATGGACATGACCGATCAAGACACTACTTGATCGCACCCTTTGGTATATAATATCAACCGGTGTTAAACATATTTGTCAGCCCAATATTAATCGGTGATCACATAACACATAACATATTTGCCAACCCGATATTAATCGATGATCACATAACATATGACATATTTGCCAACCCGATATTAATCGGGACATACGTAACATATTAACATGTTAACCGATATGCCAATCGTTATTAGTGATGGCGTTTGGTATAGCAAAGTAACCGAAGTGAATCGGTGTCTATGTTAACCAACACCAATCACTTAACTAATGGTTATAGTCATTAATCATTGATCGGTGCATTACTATGCCACCCGATAGTAATATAATAATCACTTGTTGAGAACAAATCTGATATAGATCGGGATAGACGATTAATTAGATAACTATCGTTGATTACCAATATGCCATGGTTATCGATGAGGAATAATCATCAAATAGAATAGCTTGAAGTTTTTCTTAATGGTTTAATCGATAGGATAAATGATTGAATGAGAGACTTCATTTATCTCTCATTCAATCATTTATCTTACCGTAGCTACCATGCATTAACACATTCAAGCAATCATATTTTTTCTCTAAGAAAGCAATAAATCATCAATTTTGGTGATAATGGAAAAGCTACGACTGTAAGCAAAAATAACATATCCACATGATTGCATGTTTGATCAAATCTAGCAACTAATTGAATGACAGTGTAACCAAAAACTTACATTAACGGAAGTGCCCCCTAGTCCTCGATGATTGACAACAACCATCTTCCATCCATTCTTAGCAAGAGCATAAGCAATGTGCTTTATATACTGGATTCCACATACAAAAGATGTTAAGTTCATATCAAGGAGAAAAAGAGTTACCTAACATTCCATTCAAAAATTCAGCAATGTTGAGAATAAGAAAATTGCCCTTGTCCATTTATTCATGAATGCCTTGATAGCCAAATTGCAAAATCAATAAATTGTGAATTATGCTTAATTCAGTGGCCATAATATTAGCAAAACTAATTCCCATCAGGCCATGATCGAAGAATAAAGATTATTTCGTTCCATTTTCTTTTAATCCTAACAAGTTTCATAGAATATAATGATGCAGCTTTTAAGATATTCATCATTCACAAAAAACACATTGAACACAGCAGATAGAAAGATGCGTGGAATTGGAAAAGACAAATTTGATCAGTAACAAAGTATGGCAAGGTAATAAAATGTGAGTTATCAGTTCGAACTTCAAAGAGACTCAAATTTTCAATTAACTTTGTGTCACCTTCAACTTTATCAAATTTTGCTTGAAATTTTCAATTACAATTTAAAATAAATAAACTCTATGTTATATGTGTCCTGCAGTATAGATCCCCGTACCCAGTTGGTTCAGTCCTGGTTTCCAGTTCTAGGCCATGACAGCCTAGGGTTCATCCAGGGTTTCCCCAAGTACCCTATGGGTCCTGAACCTAGGCAAGATCCACAGCAAAACATGTTTTTTTTAAACAGGAGAACATTTAAAAGACAGGAATTTACAAAATTTTAATGTAAAGCCAAGATTTTACAAGGAGGACCCACAGGGTACCCAGGCTGCCCAAGGCAAACCATAGATGAAATCAAGCATGACCCATGGGAAAACGCTTTGTTTTTTAAAAAACAAAATAACATTTACAAGACAGGAATTTACAAAAATTCAATGTACAGTCAAGAATTTACAAGAGTGATGGCTTAAATGATGGATTAATTGACACTTAATTTTGTAATTACAATTTACAACAGCTATTTACTGAAGGAATGTTCTCAAATGCTTGCTCAAAATCAATAATATACCAGTAAGATAATTATTATAGATATAGCATGTCAATCATTATTATAGACATAGCATGCCAAAATGCTATATTATCCGATCTGCCTGCAGACCAGAGGGATTTGTGTCATCCAGTCCAGTCTAACTATGAATACAGATAGAATGGGGTTGCGTTTGTCCCAGATGAACCCGGGCCAACCCAAGAAGGATCTGAGGGAACCCAAATGAATCCATCCATTTTGATTTTTTTGGTTTTTTTTATTTTTCCACCTTTGACTTTGCCTTTTTTATAAATTGTGAAAATTGCGTGCACCATGAAGGTTTTTGTGGTTTAGGTCTTCATTTGGGCAAGGAGTATAGTCAGCAGATTATGCCAAGTTGTTTATAAATAAATGTTGGTTAGCCGACAGTCTTAAGTATGTAGTAGTTAGTTGGCTAAGTTATGTATTATGAATTTATGATTTTCTAGCGATCACCAACGACAGTTGCCAGATGCCGCACTGATTCCAGGGGCTGATGTAGTCAGCAGATTATACTAAGTTGTTTATAAATAGATGTTGATTAGCCGACAGTCAAATTATGTAGTACTTAGTTTGCTAAGTTATGTAATTGTGGTTTTTGTCCCCAATGAGTACTTGTCACTTGACAGATACTGACAGTAGGTAATCTTAACCAACTGCGGGATAGTATTTATGTACTCATTTTGTTGTGTTATGGTACACATTACATACTGAAATGAATGATCTATCTTTCTGGAACTCTATTGTACTTGCATTGTCATGTTCTATAAGTGATATTTCCATTTATTCTGTATATTAATAATATTACCCTACAAGAGTAAACAAGGAGCACTACTCAACCCCACTAGGGGCATTGCCCCAAAACCCCAACGAAATTGTGGGATATGTAGCTAGGGCAAATTGACTTAAATTATTGCACTTGAGGAGTCAAAAAGTGAGCACACTTTTAGTGGGAGTGGCAGTGGCACTACTCGTGGTTCTTCACATATTCCTATATCATCTTATGTCGACGATGATGATAATGTAGATGATTTAGAAAATTCATACAATGCTGAAAATTAATTTTTGAACTTTATATTATTATTTTAATATTGAATTTGAAGTTTGAACAATGTCGACGATGATGATAATGTAGATGTGTAATGTCCCCACTCTAGCAGATTGACCAAGTATATGTGCGTTAGCCTAGCTCTACATGGTCCCGAGGGCTAACGAAGGGTTTAAAGGGATCCTGGAGTGTTTTGGCCTAGTCATTTCCAGTTTGGGCCAAAACGAAGTTGATTTACTTAGTTTCAGGCATACTTACTATTTTTAGTAAGTCAGCAGGACACAACGGGGGCTAGTTTTGGTGATTGGATTTGATACTCCTTGGCGAGAGCTTTCCGACGAGCTATCACTCACGCTATTCGGAGTCCGATTGCTAATATATTTTAATGCCTGAAGTTTTATTAAAGTAACATTTAATTTAATTGTAAAATATTAAAGTGTTACTTTAATATTTATTTTATGGAGATATGTGTAAATCAAAGGGGCAACCAAGGCAGACATAAGTGAATATTTTAATATGTTTTATATTGAACATGTTTTATCCCACATTGCTTGAGTGAGTTGGGTCGACCCTTGGAGAAAGAATAAAAGGGAGCTTTTGTGGCTTCATTGGGCAGGTGGAATATGAGAAGAATTTGGTGTGTGAGTTGCAGATCCGTTCTTGGCATTAGAGGACGTCTATCCTCTCTTGTGACATTCTAGACGTCATTCCCTTGGGGTTTGGCCTTTGGAATCCTTTGCTATCAGCTTCATTTACAGGCAGATTGGGTGCTTTTCCAGCTACAAGCAGCAGCATTATTTGGTTGCATTTCCAGCTACAGGCCGCGACACTATTCACGCGGGTACTATTCATGCGACACTATTCACGTGGGTACTATTCACGCAACACTATTCAAGCGGGTACTATTCACCTGGCACTATTCACGCGGCACTATTCATGCAGCACTATTCATGTTATTGTAGCAGCAGAATTAGAAACTTTGGTTGGAACATTATGTCAAAATGCTAGAGTATTTAGTGAGTTGAAAATAACCTGCTATGTATTTGATTTTTGTTAATTCTGGAAATAATATTATAACAGCAGTAGTTCAATTTCCAGCTTGCCTATTATTGTAAATTCTTTTTAGTTCATGTTATGTGGTTTCATACCTGTGCAAAGACTTAAAAACAAAAAAAACATTGAAACATTAAACGGAGGAATAAGGAGTTGGCTACAAACTGTTTGACTAAATTCCTATCAGCAGTGGGGTTAGTTTTTGGGCATTCTAGGGTGTCCACTACAGTGGTATCAGAACAGAAGATTTTGCCATCTTGTGGGAAACTTTCACCAAAACATATTGCAGAAATAAAACAGGTCCAGAATGTATGATTGAGCATGCGACAGGGGCATTATAATTTTCGCAATACCAGGGCCAGACAAAATAGAAATCCGGATAGTCAGAGTGAGCAGTCTAGTTCATCCGTGCAGGTGGACATAGAATCCAGTCATACAGACATAGAGGAAATATTCTTCGATCAGGACAGCAGTATGGGTGACCGAGATGAGAGGAATATCGTTCCAGATCAGGGGGAGGTAATGTTCAGACAGTTGCTGGGTACGTTAGAGCAAGGGCAGCGTATGCAGCAGGAGCAGAATAAGCGAATGGACATGATGTTGCAGCTTATGGCTAGACAGATGGGCGTTAATATTAATCCAGGTGAGGCCAACAATGGAAACAATAACAATGGGGGAAACGATAACAATAGGGGCAATGATAATAATGGAGGCCGAGGCAACAACAATGGCCCTGAGAATAACATTAATGGTAATAATGGACATGGCAACAATGGAATTGAGGCGGATAACTTTAGACACATTGCACACCCAGCTCGAACAGCAAGCTCGAGACCTCTTCTACCCACCTTTCCACCTAGGGATCCGGTTCAACCAGTGAACGAACCGTAGATTACTGAGTTACAGGGTCAGTTCAGGAGGGACTGGGAGGCCAGTGGACTCGAGTTTCAGGCAGATATTTCCCTCAGAGATTATATGGACTTGAGGATGAGACATATGCCTAGAGCAGGAGGGAGGAATCAGAATTTTGAGCTGAGGAAGAAAGTTGGAAAACTTTCCTTGCCTTATTATGATGCTTCAGGGAAGATGACTGCACGAGCTTGGGTGCAAAAGGTAGATACATACTTGCAGCTAAATCCTATGCCTGAGGATGAGGCTATCAAGTATGCGGCTATGCATTTGGACGGCGTTGCGCATGAATGGTGGCATCATGGCATGGTGACTCTGGGGCATAATCAGATTACATCCTATGAGGAATTCACAGAAAGATTGATTGAGAGATTTGACACTAGGGATCCCGAGTTACATTTCAAGGAGCTAGCACAGTTAAAACAGTCAGGGTCAGTGGATGCTTACATCGTCGAGTTTCAGCGTTTGTCTGTACTTGTTACTGATATCTCTCCTAGGAGATTGGTGGTGTTATTTTGTGATGGGCTTGCTGATCCATTACGTGGTTGGGTGAAGGGACATGATCCACTCATCTTAGCAGAAGCAACTAAAAAGGCACGAGATTTAGCCCCTTCGGTATACAAAGGAAAATACCATTCAACAGATTCTTCCTACCACAAGGATAAAGACAAAAAACCATTTCAGAAAGAGTATAACAAACCCAAAGAAGGATCAAAAGGACTAGACAGTGAAACCTTGAATGAACTTCGAAAGAAGAAATTGTGCTTCCAGTGTAGAGAGCCTTGGGACTTATCTCATAAATGCCCTCTCAAGGCTAAGGCAAATCAAATGGAGTATTTTTCAGCAGAGGAGTCAGAGTCAGAGGGGGAGGATCAACACTCCGATTCAGATGAGGGTAACATGATAGAGGAGAGCAGCATTCCTAAGGATGATAGATCGTTGGCACGCTTGACAGGGGCCCAAAAGGCAATCACATTTAAGGTCAGGGGTACTATCCAGGGGCAGAAAGTGATATCTCTCATTGACACTGGGGCTACACATAACTTTATAGATACACAGTTGGTAGCCAGGAGAGGTTTACAGACAGAGGAGCATGATGGTTTTAGGGTCATGGTGGCTAATGGCCAAAAGCTATTATGTACTCAGAAGGTTTCAAATCTTCACATTAGATTTGGAGATGGCTATGAGTTGGAGGATGATTTCTACGTTGTGGACATGGGAGATTACGACGTCATCCTCGGTATGACATGGATGGCATCGCTGGTTGAGTTCACTTTCAACCTAGCGAAGTTGGAAATGAGGTTTCAGCATGAGGGTAGGACTGTTGTTCTCAGGGGACTTTCAGATGGGAGTTGCAGGGTAGTCTCTTTGAAGAGAATGGAGAGACTTTTTCGACATAATGACATAGAGTGGGCAACAGAGTGCTTAGTTATGCCAACTTCACCGGAGCCTCGGGTGAAGAGTCATCCATCAGATATACAGGAGATTCTTGACAGGCATGCCAAGGTATTCAGTGATATTCCTCACGGGGTTCCTCCTGACAGGGGTGCAGAGCATGTTATTAAGCTCGAGGAGGGAGCCAAACCAGTGATGATCACTCCCTATCGTCATCCTAAGAAACATAAAGATGAGATAGAGAAGGCAATTAAGGAGTTGTTGGAAATGGGGCACATCAGCCCTAGCAAAAGCCCCTTTGCTTCAGCTGTAGTTTTGGTAAAGAAGAAGGATGGGACAATGCGCATGTGCATCGATTACAGGGCACTGAATAAGAAAACAATTAAAAACAGGTATCCCATTCCTAGGATTGATGAGTTGATTGATGAGTTGCATGGGGCATGCTTCTTCACCAAAATTGATTTGCGATCCGGATACCATCAGATCAGGATGAGAGCAGAGGACATTGAGAAAACAGCCTTCCGATGTCACTATGGCCACTTTGAGTTTATGGTTATGCCATTTGGACTAACCAATGCACCCGCTACATTTCAGAGTTGTATGAACCAGGTATTCAGGGAGCAGTTGAGGAGATTTGTCTTGATCTTCTTTGATGACATCTTGGTCTTCAGTAAGACCTGGGAGGAACATTCACAGCATTTGGAGGAGGTATTATCTATCCTAGAGAGAGAGTCTTTATATGCCAAGGAGTCTAAGTGTGAGTTTGGTATGACAGAATTACTATACCTTGGGCATATTATTAGTGCAGATGGAGTTCGAGTAGACCCTGAAAAGATTAGAGCTATAGTAGATTGGCCTACTCCCACGAACCTCACACAACTTAAGGGGTTCTTTGGTTTATGCGGGTTTTACAGGAGGTTTGTTAAGGGGTTTTCACAGACTGCAGCACCTTTGACAGACCTCACTAAAAAGGGAGCCTTCGTATGGACAGAAGCAGCGCAGCGATGTTTTGACCACTTCAAACAAGTGATGTCATCTTGTCCGGTTTTAGCTCTACCAGATTTCACGAAGCCATTTGAACTTCAGTGTGATGCCTCAGGTGATGGGATAGGGGCAGTATTGATGCAGGAGAAACATCCCATTGCATTCGAGAGTAGGAAGCTCCGAGGTGTTGAGAGGAGCTATTCTATCTATGACAGGGAGATGTTGGCCATAATGCATGCATTGGCCAAATTCCGATCATACTTAGTAGGCGGACGGTTTGTGATCAAAACTGATCACAATAGCATAAAATATTTCATGAGCCAGCGTGATCTTAATGACCGGCAACAAAAATGGGTTACTAAATTGCAGGCTTATGACTTTGACATAGAGTTTGTCAAAGGTAAGAAAAACGTGGTGGCTGATGCCTTATCTCGGAGACCTCACTTATGTGCTCTGGCAGAGATTTCAGGAGATTGGAGAGATCAGATTATAGCAGAGTATGTCGGAGATGCTTGGGCTTCTGGATTGATTTCAGGTACTATACAGGATGATCGCTATGAGGTGATAGATGGATTGATCAGAGTTCAAGACAGGGTTTATTTGATTCCGTCATCACATTTGAGAGAGGTGATACTAAAGGCATTTCATGATGCACCCACAGCTGGGCATCCAGGGATCTTCAAGACCTACAGGCAGATCCGAGAGCGGTTCTCATGGAGAGGGCTCAAGGATGATGTTCAGAGGTATGTCAGGGAGTGTGCGGTTTGTCAACAGAATAAGGGAGAGCACACATTTCCTGCAGGTTTATTACAGCCCTTGCCCATTCCTGATAGGAAATGGGAAAGTATTTCGATGGACTTCATCACTGGGTTACCACGAGTGCAGGGAAGGGATTGCATCTATGTGGTGGTGGACCGCTTGACGAAGTTCGCTCACTTCTTTGCTATTCCGTCCATTTACACAGCAGCACAGGTGGCAGATCTTTTCTTTAGAGAGATATTCAGGTTACATGGGTTGCCCAGATTCATTGTCAGTAATCGGGATAGTAAGTTTATGAGTGTTTTTTGGCAGGAGTTGTTTAGGTTGTGTGGTACAGATCTTACACCTAGCACTAGTTATCATCCGCAGACAGATGGGCAAACAGAGATTGTGAATAAATGGGTGGAGGGATATTTGACGAACTATGTAACTGCACAACAAAAAGCTTGGGTCAGATGGTTGCATATGGGAGAGTATTGTTATAACACCACTTATCATATGTCCATCAAGATGACTCCTTTCATGGCACTCTATGGTTATGATGCACCTAGCTTCATGGATTTAGTTTTGGGGGACAGCAGAGTGCCCAAAGCCAAAAACTTATTGCAGGATAGTCAAGACATCCTGAAAGTGCTCAAGGAGAATATACAGTAGGCCCAGAATCAACAGAAATTGTACGCTGATCAGCACTGAATAGAGCGCAGTTTCGAGGTAGGGGATATGGTTTACTTGAGGCTACAACCATATAGACAGTCATCACTCAAGAAGAGCGGAGCTGAAAAGTTGAAGCCTAGATTTTATGGTCCCTACAGGGTGATTCGCAAAGTGGGCGAAGTCGCCTATGAGCTTGAGCTTCCAGAGGGCAGTCGGGTGCACAATGTATTTCATGTGTCTAGGCTTAAGAAAGCTATTGGTCAGAGTGTAGTACCTTCTGCAGATTTACCTCCTTTGGATGAGGAGGGGAAGCTCGTGTTAGTACCTGAGGCTATTCTGGACACCAGAGAGAGGAAACTCAAAAACAGGATAGTGAAGGAGTATTTGGTCAGATGGAGAGACCTGCCGGAGGAAGATGCTACATGGGAGAATGAGCAGGTGATACAGCAGGCTGGACTGAGATTGCTTGAGGACAAGCAATTTCAAGGGGGGCGGACTGTAATGTCCCCACTCTAGCAGATTGACCAAGTATATGTGCGTTAGCCTAGCTCTACATGGTCCCGAGGGCTAACGAAGGGTTTAAAGGGATCCTGGAGTGTTTTGGCCTAGTCATTTCCAGTTTGGGCCAAAACGAAGTTGATTTACTTAGTTTCAGGCATACTTACTATTTTTAGTAAGTCAGCAGGACACAACGGGGGCTAGTTTTGGTGATTGGATTTGATACTCCTTGGCGAGAGCTTTCCGACGAGCTATCACTCACGCTATTCGGAGTCCGATTGCTAATATATTTTAATGCCTGAAGTTTTATTAAAGTAACATTTAATTTAATTGTAAAATATTAAAGTGTTACTTTAATATTTATTTTATGGAGATATGTGTAAATCAAAGGGGCAACCAAGGGAGACATAAGTGAATATTTTAATATGTTTTATATTGAACATGTTTTATCCCACATTGCTTGAGTGAGTTGGGTCGACCCTTGGAGAAAGAATAAAAGGGAGCTTTTGTGGCTTCATTGGGCAGGTGGAATATGAAAAGAATTTGGTGTGTGAGTTGCAGATCCGTTCTTGGCATTAGAGGACGTCTATCCTCTCTTGTGACATTCTAGATGTCATTCCCTTGGGGTTTGGCCTTTGGAATCCTTTGCTATTAGCTTCATTTACAGGCAGATTGGGTGCTTTTCCAGCTACAAGCAGCAGCATTATTTGGTTGCATTTCCAGCTACAGGCCGCGACACTATTCACGCGAGTACTATTCACGCGACACTATTCACGCAGGTACTATTCACGCGACACTATTCAAGCGGGTACTATTCACCTGGCACTATTCACGCGGGTACTATTCACCTGGCACTATTCACGTGGCACTATTCATGCAGCACTATTCATGTTACTGTAGCAGCAGAATTAGAAACTTTGGTTGGAACATTATGTCAAAATGCTGGAGTATTTAGTGAGTTGAAAATAACCTGCTATGTATTTGATTTTTGTTAATTCTGGAAATAATATTATAACAGCAGTAGTTCAATTTCCAGCTTGCCTATTATTGTAAATTCTTTTTAGTTCATGTTATGTGGTTTCATACCTGTGCAAAGACTTAAAAACAAAAAAAACATTGAAACATTAAACGGAGGAATAAGGAGTTGGCTGCAAACTGTTTGACTAAATTCCTATCAACAGTGGGGTTAGTTTTTGGGCATTCTAGGGTGTCCACTACAAGATGATTTAGAAAATTCATACAATGCTGAAAATTAATTTTTGAACTTTATTTTATTATTTTAATATTGAATTTGAAGTTTGAACAATGAAAATTTTATAATATTTATCATTTATGTTTTAAATGACATTAGAGTTTACTATGATTTAGTTGATTATATAATGTTCAGTGGTATTGTAAACTTAATTCCTACTTTTAGGCTACAAATATATATATATATATAAAAGTTTTACATTTTTTTTGTATGGACAAACCCAACCCAAAAAGAAAAATTGCCAAATCCATGAACCTGATCCAAGATCCGTACCAAAACTAGTAAATCAGCCAAAATGAAAACATTGGCAATAAAAAGGAAATAATAGTAATTTTCATTTGGTATTGACATTTGACAAATCAATGAATCATGAATTTATGTATTTTCATTTTTGCAAATTATGAAGTGGTTTGTTTATTGGCAATTATGAGCATTATTTTTCTAATTTATACAATTATATAAATTATAGTTATATTAAGCATTATTGTATATGTGTGTGTATACACATATATATACATATGTACACACACAAACGCGTGTGTGTGTGTATATATACACACATATATATACACGCATATATATATTTAATATACATATGTACATATATACACATACATATATATGTGTGTGTGGGGGGGGCGTGTATGTATATACATATGTGTGTGTGTGTATATGCACATACATATGTGAGTGTGTATATGCACATACATATGTGTGTGTGTGTGCGTGTGTGTGTGTGTCTACACATATGTATACACACACACACATATATAAAAGAACATGTATCTATACCTGGGGAAAAAATGCCATACCGTCTATCATATATATATATACACACACATAGAATAACCTTCATATATAAATGAAGTTGATTGACGAGAAAAATGAAGTCCAAGTTTGGGATTTCCCTGAATCATCCAAAATTACTAGGAAAGGTTCAATATTTACAGGATAAGAGTTACTATGATAATATTCTGTTCAGAACTGGTTATGAAAATCAAGTTTGCATTATTTTTCATGCAGTTATAAGAAACAGAAGGATCAGTGAAACTAAACACTCCTCCATCTATCAACCAGAATCAGTCAGCAACAGAGCTCTAAGAGAAGTATATCTTGTATGGTTTGGTAACTGCTAGTTCTCACCAGAGTGGTTCTGTAACTACCAGTATTTGTAGTATCAGTTTCAGAATTGCCAGTTCCTATAGAAATGATTGCATAGCTAGCCACCAATAACTGCAGAAGCACTTCTACAACTTCCAATTCCATAAATGCCAAGGTAGTTGCAGTTGTGTGATTGCCGGTTTACTTAAAGTGACAGCCTTGCTCAATGTTGTACAGGCAGTGTAAAGACAGAATGGTGATGTCTCTTTAGAATTGCAACATTTGGGAATCCTTTAGTACACAGAAAAACGCTTCCTGCGCATTAAAAATGAACCAAAATTCAATTGCAAGGCATGAGAGTTAGGAGTGACTAAGTGTCATAGTTAGTTGCAGGTGAAAGCAAGCCGCAGAGAGTTGAATTGTGAGAGCAAACAAAAGAGTGTAATTGTTGTAATTCTTCTGATACACTTTTTGAAATCTATCATTTGGCTAAAGATAAATCAAGGAATTTGTACTATTGACATTTCCAAATGATTTTCCCCAAATTGAAAAGGGTAAAATTGTTCGTGTCCATTACCCTATACTTACAGTCAAAAGAATGCTCCAAGTACTGCTGATGTTTCCTACAACATGTTGCACTAATTCTAAGTTTCTAAGCATTCTAAAAATGTTATTTTTAGTGAATCCAAGTAAAAAAACAAGTTTGTGATTTTGCAAATTCTACAAGTGTACTTGAAAGTTGTAAGTCATGTTGGCATTAGAGCTTATTCAAGATAACCTTGTGGATATTGTGGATAGTTGTGAATGATTTGTACGATAATGACAAAATCAAACAAGTAAAACAAGTTGCTGTTTTGCAAGCCAGTGATTTCTACAAAGAAGTAGAATCGATTGGTAAGTAAAATGGTAGAACACAATAAAGACAATATTGCCAAGAGAGTAGCTCCCGAGGTTTAACTTTAGTAGTGCAGCTGCCCACTCTAGGTGTGTGGCAGTTTTCCCACCCAAATCCCATTAACCCTGTAGGGCAGGATTGGGGGCATCCTAGTGTTATCCTTAGGGTTATAGAGGCTCACCCTATTGATCGTTGTGTTCGTGCAATAAGTGTTCAGGCCTTGCTGATCCAGGTTGCTTGGCTGCCAATTCCCCCAGTTATCAAAAAATATTGTCAAGAGAGTGGCTGCAAGTACTTGTTTTTCATTGCTGTTCATAACTTCTTATGCAACTGAAACATAGCTGTAAGTACTTGCTTTTCATTGCTGATCATAAATTTTTATGCACAAATTATAAGTCTCTTAAGCATTCTTAAATAATTCAAAACTGTCATTTGAAATGGACTCAGGGTACAAGTTTGTGATTTTGCAAATTCTCCCAAGTGCCTTCAAGAATTCACAAAATATATTGGTATTACAGCTTATTCAAAATTATCTCCCGAATACGGTAGATAGTCATGGATTGATTTGTATGACAGGGAAAAGATCAAATAAGGAAAAAGAGTTGCTACCTTGCAATCCAGCAATGTTACAGATGCGTGAAATCAAACAATAAGAGAAACAGCAGAAGATAGTGAAGAAAAGAGTGATGAAGTCCCAAGATATGGTTACCGGAGAACTAGATCTCATAGCTGTAAACCAAGCATCCATGGATATGGTGATTTGTGCTTTAGCCAAGAAATTTGGGATAGGTGGAGAAAACCCATGAAATTGAAAATAAGAATTCATAAGTGAAGAGGAGCAACCTCCAAAACCTAACATAAAAGCTATAAATTTCCTTGCAAATTTGAAACAAAAGGGGATAGTAAACCTTTTGAAGGATAATAAAATGTTGAATTGCAACGTAACTAGATAAAACAAATGAAGATTTATTTTAGTGTGCATAATGTTAGTGGCAGGCAAAAGATTTCTTTTGAATGTCTCAAAATGGAAGGACATGCTCTAATCTGATAGCATCTTCTAAAAACATGAAGTCAGTTGTAATTAAGAGGGATAAATTCAAAGAATTGTTATGTAAGAATTTTATCCCATAACATATTTTTTATTTAACTGATTAGAAAATTAAGTGGCAATATTAAATACTGTAGGAAAGCCAGGTTGACAGGCTTGGCCTTGGAGGATAAAGAAAATTAATATACGAGTGATCTCCATGTAATGCCCTAGATTTTTGTGTATTTATTATGTATTTATTTATACATATTTGGGACATTAGATAAATATGATTTAATAATTAAGTACAATAAATGGTGCTAATAATAATATTGTTACCCTTGTTATATCAATTCTTTTATAAATGATGTTATTGTATGGGAGGAACACTTTGATCAGGTTGATTTGATAATAATTAATCAACACTAATAGTTATTATTCCTATGTCATTTAACAATACAACATGAGATTATGTTGATGTTATCACTATATTAATCTTAATGTATTTATTCATGATCATAAAATTAATTGCCCTTATAATTTCTTAATTGATATTTACTAATAGTATCATTGAAATTATTAAGACTACTGTAATTCAAATCAATCATTATAATTATTGATCCTATTATCCTTCATAATTAACATTAATTGAGTCTGTAATAGAATGTTAATTTAAAATTAATACAACTAGAAATAGTATAATGTTAATAGTCAATTTACATTAGGAATATTTGGTGTTATTTATTAATTGCACTAATAGTGTTAATATTACCAATTAATAACAAGTGTTGTTAATTTAATTCAGCAATAACAATTGTTATTATAAACAATATTATTTACATGCTAAAGGAAGATTTAAATTGCAAACAAATGTTTAACTCTGCGTGTTGTAGACTGCAATTATGCAGCAGTCAAGAAGAGTTGATTGTATTTATGATTGTATTGACTACAACCTATACGTCAATACAGAAAAGGGAGAAAGAATGTGCAATTTGGAAGTGCAAGAGTAAGCTTTATGGACAAGAAAGTAATTTCATCATTTATGATTTTCATCTATATTGCTCATAATTTTATTCATTCAATTATGAGAGTGAGGGAAATAAGAATGAAAGTTTACAGGTTCTTTATTCTGAGAGACCCAGTTTACCATTTAGTAAACATCGAATACAATTAAATAAATTAAAAATTAAAAACCTGATAGAAATTAAAATACTAATTTCCCCCTGCTGTCTCCTGTCCAAATGAAATGGTTGACTTTAATTGTGCATCTGTGCTTATATGTTGGGTAATCATTATAAGAAATTGGTTGAAATATAGATAGTTGACTTGTTTTTTAATTAACAAGGAGACCGCATATGTTGCACACTATGCTCAGGTTGCTGTCTTGTGTGACGAATAGCACAGCTGTTAAAACCCTGTCTCCTACTGACATGGCTTGTGCTTGACAAATGCCACACTGCCTATTCATTAAAATTGCTGTTGTCTTGGGAATTCATTGCTGCATTGTTTAATTGGAAAATGATAGGTGGAGAGGTGACAGAAATGGGGGAAGCGCACAACTTCATTTAAATTTGTTTTAATAAAATACTTAATAGACTATGTTGGATGCCTGATTCAATGGTACTCAATTGTCTATTCTTGCATCTTGTCTCATTTGTTTAAATTTGTCTGCAGATCTTAATAATAGGAATGTCAGGGCTTGTAACGATGTGCTCCAAGATAGGTGCCCCTGCAATCTGATTTCTACCCAGCATTATTAGTTGCTCCAAGATAGGTACCTCCAGTGGATATATTCGGCAGATATGAGTTTTCTGCTGTCTTTTTTTTTAGGTTAAATGAGACAATGAGTGCACCCAAAGAAGATTAAAAAACTGTTCACGCAACAAATTTAGGCCCTGCCTTTGCTGTTGCAGACCGTTTTATTTTTTGTTAAACAACCCTGCACCTTGTTGACCTTGCTCAAAACTGGTCAAGGCCACACAACCCTCTTTGTTTACCTTTCAGTTTCTCCCATTTGTTTGGGTATAAATCCCACATTCATATAGATTAAAAATTTGTACCATCTAAATAGTGTATTGGCTATAGTTACAAAACCAAGACTCGGCAAGCTGATTTTTGTTGCAGACTTGGACTTGGTAAATTGAAAATCTATGAAATATTCAGATTTTTTTATGGATTTTAATGCTTTAATATGCAAGGAAACAGGCAAATGGAGGGACAAAGCACTGCTGGCAAATCCATGAGGCCTGTGTGAGACCACAGCTGGACTTTCTCAAGAACCTTTGGCCCTGCAATCTGTTGGGCCCATGTTAATTTTAGCTTTTGGTGTGGACGTTATGGGAGCATGGGGTTTATCCCCCGTCTTTCTTTTTTTCTTTATTTTTATCAGGATTTTCTGAATTACAACTGCATGCTGATGCTTTAGGGTGCAAGGGACCCCCCTCTTTTGTCTTTCGAAGTTGTCATTAATGCTGATGCTCTTCTTCTGGGCACATTAATGCTGTTCAATTCTTGATGCATACAACCTATGATGCCAAATCAGACTAGAAGTTGGAAAATCATCCCAGAACAAATGGGTGTCTAAAGAAAAGTGCTGAGTGGCCAATCTTGGTCATAAATCTGGAACTGATCACAGATGATGTGCTCTATCTTTTTGAGTGTGTTTTGATTTGCAAATTCATGGGCATAAAGATTTCTCTACCTTTCTTGGAAACTTGGGCCCACACAACTCGGCAACCTAAAGGAGATATGGAAGTTATCATAGCTGCAAAATGGATATTGCTTTGTAGTCTTCAGAAGAATGGCAAATTATAACAAGATTTTTGAGGGGGTTTTGTATCTCCACAATCAAGCGAGTTTATTCATCACACTCTGTGGGATTTGATCTTGTGGAGGAGCTCCCTACTAATATCCCAGTCTAGGTTTGCCTCCTTTAACTTCCTATGGAGTTTTGGAGATGGATATCCTGCAATCTATAGCAGCTATTCTAGTGAAACCCTTGGGCCCTTCTCACCATAAGCTATAAAGAAGGTGACAACTTTTGCTCAACTTTGTGTTGAAATTCATTTGAATAATTTGTTACTTGATTCCTTAGAAGATTACATTAGGTAACATGCAATGGATCCAACAAATAGATTGTGAAGCCCTTACTTCAGATGTTGTGCTTGTGCTTTGTGCATTTATAGAGGAACTGTCCTAAAAAGACTCCAAAGGTTCCTCAACCCCTTCGTGAGGTTTGGGCAATTAAAACCAAAGAAAGAGGAAAAGGCCTAGCTCAAGCAGAAGAGCTAGACTCAAAATTCTTGTGAAATATCGAAAAAAGGGGAAGAATGAACTACCAAAGGAAGGGTATCCCACAAGGAAATTCAGTAATAGGTATAATCAGTGAACCACGGGGACGCGTCCCCCCCCTTTTTGGGCGCGTCCCCCCGTCAGAAACGTCTCGGGGACGGGGGGACGGGGACGCGACGTCCCCCGCCGTCCCGCCACCGCCACCCAAACGCCGCCGGGACGCGGAGACGTCCCCGCGTCCCCGCGTCTCCCAGGGAGACGTGGAGACGTGGAGACGTCTCCTTGGGAGACGTTTGGGCGTCTCCCAAAGAGACATGGAGACGCCTCCACGTCTCCTTGGGAGACGTTTGGGCGTCTCCCTGTCCTTCAAGAGACGTGCAGACGTCTCTCCAAGGACGGGGAGACGCCCAGACGTCTCCTGTCGCCCCCACTTATATGCTGCCCCTTCACCCCGCAAGGGGCGATGCCCCTTGACCCCAACTTGGGGGCGCTGCCCCCAAACCCCCGTTGAAAAATATAGGGGGAAACCGCGCCGATAGAAGTAGGGAAAATCTAACCTCCGAGTTTGATTAGGCTCCATATAACAACACAACTTTAAAATCTTGGTATTTAGATTTAGTATTTCAAATTTCCTATAGTCTCATTTCAAATGTAATTCTTACACTGTAATACTGTCATACATCTTTTCAAAACTAGTTTTTCAAGTACTATATGTATATGTACAAGTATATGAGCACCACCACCCCGCCACCCCCGCCGCCGCCGTCCCCCCGCCGTCCCCAAATTTAGGCCCTTGGTCCCCCCGTCCCGGAAACGCGTCCCCCCCGTCCCCCCGTCCCCAACGCCCGTGGAACACTGGGTATAATAACCTTGAGAATTTTGAAGAACCTGAATCTAACTTGCATGAAAAGATTTACGTTGGTCAAGTCGTGGATCTTCCCAACTCTAGTTTCTTATCCAACCCTTTAGAGGTCAATGCAGCAACAAGCATGTAGATGTTCTCTAAAGAAGGTGTTCATCCGTTCCAATCATATGAAGGAACATGTTCTGTAGAGAGCCTAACCAAATCTGACTCAAAACCATTCACTTGCTGCCCTTGTAATTTTGTCAAACACTTTGTATGCAAAGTTGTAGCTTGCTGATGTGAATTTCAGTTTGATGTGTATGCTCTTAAAATCAAGTAGAAATGATGCAAATGCTTTGAAATGAATGTCAAAAGATCCAACAATAAGCTGAGAATGAAATGCACTTGTTTTACTCTTTTCAAATGCAAATACTTGAGTTCCTAAGGTAAAATGCATACCTACAGCCAAGTAGCATTTTTACAAACATTTGGCATGTAAACTAATGTGCATCTACAGCAAATAGTCATTAACACAAACACTTGGCATACAAACTAGGAAGCTGATATGAGAGTAAACAATGCTGTCATTTAAACACCTGAGATATATGAATACATACTTCTGATTACAATTGAAAGTAAGTACTATGACTCCTAATGCAGAACATATGCAATATAAGGAACCTGGAAATTGATAGCAGCAGTACCAAATAATTCAATTCTCCACAAGGGCTGATTGTCTTCACTCCAAAATGCTATGAAAATCTTCTAAAATGCAAAAGAACCCTCCAGAATATGTGTTGGAGTTTTTCCCAGCTCCTAAGGTCAAAATCACCCTATACAAGGAGCGTCCAGCCAGGAGGAATGAAGCCTTCACAAGAGTCTGATAAGGCTGGAAAGAGTGCCCGTAGTTACAAAATTTAAGCTCCAATATTAACCTCAAATCTGCAAATTAAAAACCCTGCAATGATCTGTTCAAACACTTAACTAAATTCCTCTTCAATGCACAGATTGAACCTCTGGATGAAGTCCACGATCAAGCAATGATTCAGCTGATATCTCACAGCCTCAAGATTGCTAAACATTGAAGAGGCTACGTTCTCCAATGGTGGATATGGCAGACAACCCTTGTCTTCTTCCACTGTTCATGAATGAAGAATTAACAATGCTCAATAATAATCGATTTTCCTCTTGGCAGCCTTATAAATCTTTCATGAAGTCGAATTTCTCCAAAAAACTCATTAAATTGCATTTATTAAATTATGAGCTTGCACTTTAATATTTTAATGTAATCTCCTTGGCCTAGGCATTCACACAATTAATTAAATGGCCCCCTTTTAATAATAAATGGACCCTTGAGTTATAATGTGCAAATATAACATTAAGATATAACTTATGTATTAATATTTGACTTTATTTCATTAAATGTCCCTTATATCATAAAGTCCAAATATTAATCATTATTATGCACATATAATTAATTATTATTAAAGTATAACTTTAATAATAATTAAAATATCATAACTCCAATAATAACCATTATTTCTCAATTATGCAAACACCATAGGGTAGCCCATTGTGTTCACTGTTCATCTGGATGCCTTACTAAAAAATAGTAAGGGTCCCTCTCAAACATCCACTGACTTACTATAAATAGTAAGTGTGTGAAACCGAGTCAAATGAAGGCCAAACTGAACCAAACGAAGAGCAATCCTGAACATTTCCGACCTCCAAAATGGGAATAAACCTCTTGCATTGCCAACTGGAACCCTCTAACTGTCTTGTTGTGACCATTTTCACACATCGCCCCATCAAAATGGGGACCCCCTCTCTTTTTTGGGTCTTATTTTCTCTTTGCTTAGCTTTTCTCTGCTTGTTAGGTGTTTTGAGTGAGCTAGTGGTGGCCTAGGTTTGGTAAGTTAGGGTTTCCTTCGTAGAGCTTGCCTAGGGTTCCTTTTAGGACCAAGTCTGGCCTAAGCTTGGGGAAGTCATTCTTCTATGCCTAGAATCCTGATGTGAATTTTAACAAGACCTTTCCTTAGAAAGTCAGAGAATGTATATTTTGTAGAGGAAGTCTTGAGAGTTTGAGTCCAGATGAGTCAAGGGTATGGATCAAGTTGTGAAGTGGCTAGGCCAGAGTTTTTGTCAAGGGTCTCCTATGGAGTCTGAGTTGATGTGATGAAGCGAGTAATCGAAGTGTGGGCGCGAACGACAAAGACTAGCAAGGGCAAGTTTGGAGGAATGTAATTGTGAGAGATAGATTTGAATATTTGGGAGAGAATTTGAGCTTAAAGAAAAAATCGCTCTTGACCCTTCCAAAGGGTCCAGAGCGAATTCTCTTAAGAACCTGTCTTGGTCCTAACTTGTGCTATAACTCTTGCTTCAAGGCTTCAATTGAAAGAAGAATGATCGATCCATGCCATAGGAATGAGTTGCAACAATATTGAATGAGGAATTTGAGCCAAAAAGCACATTTCGCTCCTGACCCTTCCAAAGGGTCCAAAGCGAAATTCCTTTTGAAGTCATGTACCTTCCAAAGGTACCTAAGCGAAATTGTTAAGATGTCCTTTTGATCCATCATTTTGAGCTGGGCACCTCCTTGAGATAATTTGTTAGCATGTCCTAAGGTGAGGACAATGTGAGTGAGGATGAAGTTTGAATGTTTGGTTGATGACCAAGACTTATCCCTAAATTTCGCTCCTAACCCTTCCAAAGGGTCCAAAGGGAAATCCTCCAAAAGACCTAATTCTTCACTAGAGATATTAAATGGTGGTCCTGCATGGCAAGGAAAAGATTCAAAAGTCAAGTCTAAAACAAACCTAAGTGAAAAGGGATGTGAATTAAGCCTAAAAGAGCAATTTCGCTCTTGACCTTTCCAAAGGGTCCAGAGCGAATTTCTTCATAAAGCATTATACTTTGCTGAAACCTTTGAAGTAATTCATTCCCAAGAATTTTTGAAGGCGAATCGACTTGATCTTGATAAGGTAAGGGTGAAAAGACAAGACCAAGGCAAGTTGAGTGTAAATTGAGTCTAGAAAAGCAAAATTCGCTCTTGACCCTCTCAAGGGGTCCAGGGCGAAATTTCATTTCACTCCTGACCCTTCCAAAGGGTCCAAGGCGAAATTTCATTTCACTCCTAACCCTTCCAAAGGGTCCAGGGCGAAATCCTTAGATGGACTCTCAATTTCGCCTAGTGCACTAAAAGAACCTTGTTTTGATAGCGAATTGACTTGATGGTGATAGAAGGAGGTTTGATAAAGTTAAATTCAAGGCAAAGAAAGGATGAATGGGAGATGAATTGAACCTTGGAAGAATTTCGCTCCTAACCCTTCCAAAGGGTCCAGAGCGAATTCTCCTAAAAACACATATTTCTTCCTTGTTCAAACCAATTTTTTTGTTCCTAGGACATGGTTGAGGGAGGATTGATGTATACTTGCCTTAAGAAGTGAATTGAAGTGAAGGCAATGATGAATTTGAGGCTAAAAGACAAAAATCGCTCTTGACCCTTCCAAAGGGTCCAGAGCGAATTTTCATAGGATCCTCCCTTTTGCTTCAAATTTGGACTAATTTTATGCCTTGGAGCCTTAGATTATCATGCCTTAGAAGCAATTGAAGGATGAGAAAGTGGAGTATTTGAGTCCAAAGGAGCAGATTCGCTCCTGACCCTTCCAAAGGGTCCACAGCGAAATCCTTAGATAGCCTAATTTCCCACCAAATGCAATGAGTGGACATCACTTTGAAGGCATATGGGCTTGATTGAGATGGGGGGAGGGCCCAAAAGCCAAGCCTACAAGAAAAGTTGAAGGAAATGGTGAAGGTTTGAGTGCAAATAGATATTTCGCTCCTGACCCTTCCAAAGGGTCCAGAGCGAAATTTCCTCAATAGGTCCTGTCCTTCCAAGGATACACAAACAAGTTTGCTTATAGTTGCCTTTGAACATCAAAATTTGTGCAAGGAGACCTCCAAGACGTCTTCCTAGCAAGCCTCAAGGGTAGAACAACATGGATGAAGGTCATGTTAAAGTGTTTTAATGCTTGTCCAAGCCTCATACCCCTAGTTTGCTCTTGTCCCTTTCAAAGGTACAAGAGCGAATTTCCTCAAAGCACTTTATTCCTCACTCAAATGGATAATCAAACCTTATTTTGAGCAACTAAGGAAGCAAATTCGCCTAATTTAAACACTTGCTCGATTCAAAATTTTAAATATGCACCTTTGGCGCCAAAGCAATTTTCAAATTTTAGAACAAAATCGGCCAGCTTGGAGAAGGTATAATAATATTTTTTTATGAATAACAAGGTCGGCTTTTTAAGGGAGAGGTAAAGACGCCTAAAAAGGAGAGTTGATCCTTGATCACTCATCAGTCATTCAAGCGAATTCTTCCTTAGCGCCAATTTAAAAAAGCAGACTTGGGAGGCGAAACATCATCAGCAGATTTCATTGCAGACCCTAAGAAGGAAGCTTATAATCTTCATGAGCAGAATTTTAGCAGCTGATTTGTAGGCGAATTTCAGAGCTTCATAAGGCCGGTCAATGCAAATTTAATAATCTTCAAACCTACACCTAATTCTCCAAATGTACGAATTCAAAGAACAATGGGTATAAAATTCAGATTTAAGAGGATGAATTAAGAGAATGCCAATTCTTCTAAGAAGGCTCTAACATGTTTGAGATGCAGGTCTAAGACAGCTATCTTGTGAAAGCATCGCTGGGAAGGGAGGTGAATTCAGCAGCCACTCACTATTTATCCATCTTTTCAGGTTGCTATCTTTAAAATCAAGGTTAAGGTATGTGCAATCTGATTTATTTAAGGAATTTGAATGAAGATCTGACTTAGTTCAATAAAGATTATTTTTGTAAAGTTAGGTCTTCATGATTTAGCTTGATTCATATGTGATATCAATTTGAAAATTCATAATTTTAAAGGTTTGTCATTTTCATTTTCAAATTGAAGTTCAATTGTTCTTTTTAAGGTCTTGAATCACCTATCTTTGTGACCTATCCCTTTAAAACCCTAACTTAAGGTATCTATGTAGGTAACAAATGGTGGCCCCCAAGACGAGTGGATCCTCTACCCGGCAAGCCCTCATTAAGGAAGATCAAAGGAGTGACAACTTGGAGACGAGGATTGCATCCAAGTGGAGCAGTATTGGAGACACCAACTTAGGAAACTTCAATGTGAAGAAGTTTCGAGAAGCACCCTACATCAGCAAGCCATCACCCATAGCCAAGAAGATAATTGAGAGTGGAATCATCAAGGCAGCAGGTTTCCCTCCCACAGTCAGGTGTCATGAGCTAATGATCGAATGTGCCAGGCATTATGATTTGCATTCAAGGACAATTGTGGCCAAAGATGGGACTATCCTCGCCTATCTCTCAGAGGGAGCTATAAGTGAAGCTTTTCATCTTCCAGAGCAAAGGGATATGATCTACAAGAGCCTAAGAGGAGCCAAGTTTATCTACGAAGATGATCCTGATACCAGTCTAAATTTCATCAATAAAAATTGGTTGCTCAAGAGTAGGCCTCGCCTGAATAAGATAACTAATACCCCTCACAGAATTGATTTCCAAGAAGAATTCAGAGACTTGATAACCATGCTTAATCAAATTGTAGGTGCCTCTCAAGCCTTCTTTTTCGATAGGTGGATGTTCTTCTTTATACAAGTGATCGTTAGAGGGAAAGGGATGTTCAATTGGACCAGGATTATCAGTAACAACCTAGATGTGCAATTGAGGAGGTTAGTCCCTACTAAATCATTCCACATGAGCTCATATGTTATATATTCTCTAGCCAGATGTTTTGAGTATGTGGGACTACCACAGAGAGGAGTTGTTGTGAGAGGGCCCGGAGAGATAAGAATATCTTATTCTTATGCCCAATTGCATCATCCACCTAAGAATTACTACAAGCTAGTCAACGATACTTTCACAATGCATATCACGAGGACACTACAAGGAGGGATTCACCATCGACTGTCTCCACAAGCACAAGAGCTCGTGAAGAAACATGGTGTGTGGTTCATTCAATTTCCTAAATTCACCTACATCAGAATTCATGGATGTCCTTCACCTCCTTATATGTTGCCAAGGTATCCAACAGATAGGATAGTACTACTTGAGGTGACTAGACAGTTGGCAGCTTGTGCTAAGGCATCAAGACATAAGCATGGGAATGGTATTCCTATACCTATTTCACTTGGAAATTCAATTGAAGTTTGTCCTAATTCTCAAGCAGCTGAAGATGCAGAAAAGGAGCTATCTCTATACTCATTCAAATCTTTCGCTTCCAGAGATAATTTTGACCCCAGTGGTCACTTGGAAGAAACAGTAGGGAAGAAGTACAAGCATGTGTCCCAAGTAGAGGATTTTTGGATAAATGCTCAAGATGATTTAGAAATAAAGAAGAGGATGCACTCTCGATTGCCCTTGGATCTTATCAGGAGATGCAAAGTTTATAGAGTAGCGGATAAAGCACAAGACAGTGGCAGATATCTTCAATCTTCCTATGAGAAAGAAGACAAAGAAGTGAAGATCGATTAGGATGAGCAAAAGGTTGGTTGCGGACTTGAGAGCATTGATTGATCCAGTCTTGAGTTGTACTCGCAGATGGGTAGATGTCCAACATCAAAGGTTGAAGGAACAAAACATAGCTATGACATTCAGCTTAGAAACAAGATTGGAAGAAGGAGAGGCGAGTGCAAGTGAGAATACTTCTCATTCTAAGGGGTTAAAGAGAAAGGAGGGACCTGAAAAGAGAGAATTGTCCAAGAAGAAACAAAAGGTGAATCCTGATCATCCCTCTAGTGCTTCTTCTAGACATGAAAAGGAGATAAGTCAAGGACAGGATCAAAGAGAGAAGGTGTATGAGATAGATGAGTCCATGGAGTCCACAGTACAGAATGATAAATAAGACAAAGGAAGGACACCTCAGCACTCATCAAGTCAGTCTCTTCCTCTCCAAGTTTGTGATAATGATCAACAAGGAGAAAGAAATGATGATGAAGCGACATCTCCTTTTAGAGGTGAGCGGCCATTGCCTAAGGAAGTGCAAGTAAGAGAGAGAAAGTCTTCCATTCCAGATTGGCTTAGAGAAAGACTTACAAGGGTAGTTGTCGTTGAAGAAGAGGAGCAAGTATTTGATTTGGAAAGTCTTCTAGGTAAGTCTCAAGAGGAGATTGAAAAGAAGAAAGCTACAAAGATATCTAAGGTGATCAGAGATGATACAGGCTTTAGAAAGATACAGATAGCTACACCAGCGGTGGACAAGTATGATGATGAGATCATGGCAGAAGAATACGATTTGGAGACATTTGATCTTAGTCCACTTACCTTCGAGCAGGCCATGGAAGATGTGACTGATTCAATGAGGGCAGTCAATGATAAGCTAAAAGAAGAGATAGAAAAGAATAAAAGGTTGGAAAAGGAGAATAATGCTTGGAAGAATTATTTTAGCCAACTTAATGAGCCATTAGGGCGACAGGATCCAATAGTCTCACCCTTGCAGGCACTTCCTCTTGAGTCAATAAATCAGGCAAAAAGGATGAAGAACTCAGCCCGACTGAAAGATCCCTGATGGATTCCCTTGATGATCTGCTGTAGTTTTTAAATTAATAAACTATATCTTCCTGTGATTCCTTTGATGGTTTCAGAGAATAGACAAAAGTTGCGGAAGGTTTGTTTCTTTTTGTGTTTTTTGATAGTTTTCAAACAAGTAATGAATAATGAACAGTAAACATGAAAGGAGACTGAAAATAAATAAGAACATACAGCCAAATTCAGAATTGCTACAAGCTGTACCAGACAACTTTCTGATTTGTAAAACCAAATAATAATTCCAATGTAGATCCAACGAACTTACATCCAACAATGATGCCAAACTGAAAGGTGAATAGTGATCATGAATCAAGAATACCTCTAAGGCTGAATACATGCATTCCTTACATTCCACGTGGGATGTACCTGTTGCAAATGGCGGCCTTAAGGCTGCAAGGATCACGCCCAAGCTGAAGAATCAATCGCCATGCTGAAACCCTTACTCTGCAACCTGAATCCACAATGAAGAATGGCGTACGCAATCTCTGTCAACAATGCACTCTGCCTGAAGAATCCAATGCCAATAACTGTTGAGGGCTACGTCCCAACCAGTCCAGATCTTGGGGTTTGCGTCCCAAATGAAGAATCGCCCACTCAGAGCTAATTCGCAAAATAAGTTTGATTGTGTAAAAAGATAATGAACAATTTGGTCTTCATCTCCTTATATCTCCTTTCCTTTCCAAGCCAAACCCTAAAAGGGAGTAAAGTTGGTGCATTATGAAAAGAGTGTTATTTTCTAATTATGGCGTCAACTATAGAAAAATAACACTAAATTGCAAATAAATAGCTTCAAGCATCCAAAAAGACTCCGAAAGGTGAGAATCATGTAGCAAAGTTCAAGACCTTTCCAACGAGCTGTAACACATAGGCATAACAACCCAAATGAAGCCAGAAACCCCTTATTACTCTGAAATGACTAAATACATAGCCTTATTTTAATTTATTTAATCGCTAACTTAGGAAATATTTAAATATATTAAAATATCTCCAGATATCCAATAATAGCCCAAAATGACCAAACAATCATGAATATAACTTTGTCACCTATCTGTGACCGATGCCGGAAAAGTTGAGCTAACTGGCAGTCCCATCCCTAAAATCTAGGGATGCTCCTAGAAACTAGGAAACACACCCAAACTCCCTGAAACTGAAACCATGACATGGTCCCGTGGAACCTCCAATATGGGAACTGCCACAACCTCCTAAAAAATAGGGAATCTCCCTAAAATCAAGGAACTGCTCCCAATGGCCCTCAAACTGTCTAGAATGCCAACTCCGGATACTGAATACCCTGCATGAGTCTCTATCCACTACTGCCAGCTTACGAGATCCAAATAATAGACCATCGCACTACTCTTCTCCTGTCACCTAGAAAGGGGACATTACACCGACTCATAGATACATGGATTGATAGATCCTACATGGTAGCCAACGAATTTGTTGGAAGAATGATGAAAACAATCCACAGGGCCATCCAAGTCCTTGAGATCATTCATAATCTAGTGGTAACTGTCGATGCATTCACTCACACTAGAGATATTACCATCCTAGTATTGCAAGTGGTAAGGAAGACATCAAGACAGGTTTTGGCACAAGAAAAGATAGTTGATGGTGGAACCCATAATCTCCTACAATGGTCAACCTTGCTCCAAATGAAGGAGGTTCTATTCAAGGACATCAATAATAGGTGCAGCCGAGTTGAGGACACTATCCATCCTATTCAGGATAAGGTGTTTGATGTACTATGTGCAATCCTTGATAGAAGGATAGAGATTGAAACAGATGTGGATATCCAAGAATTGGAGGACAGGATCAAGGTCATCTTTTGTAGAGAAGACAGCATCATCACAAAAGAGTAGTGAGATCAGATGTATACTACTATGTTCCTGATTGAAAAAACAAAAGAGTTGGAGCACGGATGGGAGATGACTCTTCTTGCGGCCTTTGATGAGGTCCTTCACTTGGAGGAACGAATGAAGAACCAGCCTGAGATTCCCATTGCAGAGATTGAAGGGATTACGTCCAGATTCATTGAATATGCCAGAAAGGAACAAGGAAAAGGGAACCAAATTCTAGATGAAAAGTTGTTGTGAAATGATGTGGCAATTCAATCCCTATTGGAGGATGCTTCCTCGTTATTCATGCCAAATTCTATTGGCTATGTTATGATAATGCTTATCTAAATAGGGTTATTTTTGTAACAAACCCTAATTAGGGCTTAGGTGTCAAAATATCAGCCCTTGATCTTCTTTAAATCTAGGCCATTCATTGTATTTGAGAATGCTATATAAGCTCTCACTCAATTCATTTGTAGGGGTTAAGAAGAATAAGTTTATTAACAGCAAAGAAGAAGAGTAGTTATTCATAGAGAATACAAATTTGGTGAAGAGAGAAAGTTGAACAATTGTTGTTATATTTTGCTATGAGATCAATGAAATATTGAAGTTATGGTGTTTTATTGCAATCTTTGTGGCTTCTTGCATGGTTGTTTATCTTCTTGAATCACTCTTATTGAAGATAGTATTTAGATGTTAGAGTTAGATTGAATGATAAATGTTGTGCTTGATCTTTTAGTGAAGCTCATAGTCCAAACCACTAGCCTCTTACTGATTGTAAGTGTGCCCTGTGTGGTCAACTGGAGATATTGAAATTGTTTAGGGTTCAATCATTACTTGAATATTGATATGTATCCTATTGATAGTATCTATGTTCATTAATGATTCGAAAATCTTTGAATTCCCTGAGAAGATCGCACCGATTCCAATAGAGTTGTTGTTCTATGGCAATACTGAGATTGGTAGAGTTTCACTAAGATTGCCCTCCATTTAGTCATTCATAGGCTTAGTTTAGCATAGCCCTCTCTAGTCCCTTATCTTTTGTCCTTTTTGAAACATCGGTTAGTAGTAGGAAAACCCAATTCCTCATTGGTTAAGTAATTGCAAGAACCAGCTTTCATAGAAAGTACGTAAGGCCCCTTGATGAAACAGCAAACACAACGAACACTGGTGCTTATCCACACGTAGAGAACCTACATACCAGAACCTTGGAGTTGCCTCGATTGATCCTTAGGCGAAATCTTCAGCATTCGGGGAAGCTTTGTTCAAGAGAGGATAGTTTGGGTATTTTATTATGTGTTTGATCGTGTATAAAAGACACATCAACACGTCTATCTTAGCCTACGAGGGCCAACAATAGGCTAATCCAATCATACACCATCTCATCCCAAAAAGGGGGCATTACATATTCAAAATCAAGATGATGTTATTGTGGATTCTAGATTAGTTGCACCTTCTCCCTCCTTGATAGAGGTTCCTTTAGAAGAACATGCAGATAGTGTCATGCCAAATGTTTCTCAACCCTTGGGAGCTAAGGAAGATGGAAAGAAAAAAAGTTCCTCCATCACTGGGACTTGTTGACGTGTATTTTGTACACTATCAAACACAGAATAAAATACCCAAGGGTACCTTATCCTCTCTTGAATAAAACCTCTGATTGCTGAAGATATCGCAAAAAAGGATCAATCAGGATGACTCCAAGGTTCTTGTATGTAGGGTCTCTACGTGTGGATAAGCTCTCTGTGGTATGATGTGATTTGCTAGAATCACAAGGGGACTTACACTTGATGCCTGAACTTCTGATTTGCTTTGAATATTGTTGGAACACGGGATCTTACTAGCTTAGATTTGAAAAAAGGAAAAAAGACGAGGGCGAGGAAAGGATCTAATCCTAACAC
Organism: Cryptomeria japonica; assembly: GCF_030272615.1. Taxonomy (NCBI): domain Eukaryota; kingdom Viridiplantae; phylum Streptophyta; class Pinopsida; order Cupressales; family Cupressaceae; genus Cryptomeria; species Cryptomeria japonica. The sequence continues at coordinate 108,252,507 of NC_081409.1, forward strand.
TAAGAATGTAGGAGCAATGATTGATCTTTGATGGAATTCTAACTAAGTCTTGTTTTGACATCGTAGGAACATCTCCACAAGGTTAGTGCGATCTTCGAAGGAAAGCTTTATGATGTTCAAATCATCACTGCAGGCATAGACACCATCAGGTTGATGCATATCAATGAAGAAGCGACAATTGAAGTTAAGCTTAAGCTGAATGATTCCAGTTGACTATGCAAGGCAAGTCTGCAATCAACAAACTGCTAGTAGTATGGATATACGAATTTCACCATCAATCAAGCACATTTCTTCCACTCATCTAATCATAAAATCAAACATGAGAAGTATAAAGACCATGCAAATTGTCGAATCGACCCATAAATTTCACCATTTCTTCAATGAAGTTACAAGTCTTTTACAACAACATCTTGGCAACAATCTTTGCCTTCTCTCTCTACTCTACTCTAATTGCTATTCTAATCACCTTCTAACTACTCTCTATTCACTAACTCTAACTCTCTCTAATTAGCCTTTACAAAATGAAATGCCAGGGCTTATATAGTGCCCTCAATACAATTCAATGGCTTAGATCCATTCGAGATCAATGGCCAAGATTTTACAATGAAAACCCTAATTAGGGTTTGTTACAACCATTACATAACATTTAATGCTCAACCAATGATAAAATTGCATTGCTTGGACACATGTCCTCTCTGGAAAAATCGACCAATGGATAGCTGGGGTAGGTACATCGGAGTTTGTGCCACCTTCCATGAGTTAGGTACATTGAATCTTGAAATGCTGAGGTGGACCACACTGACTGGATGAGTGATGACTGGGATGCCACCTTGTTTGACACTTGTAATTTGGTAGATATTCAACTTAATGTTGTTGAGAAGCTAGCTTTAATTAATTCATCTGGAACTATTTGCTTCCTCAACGAACCCTTGTTCTAACTTCTTGTGTCCTTGATTTGCAGGATGATGATGTACCTCGCCTTGGAATGCTGGATTGGAAGAGGTCGCCCTTGATGACGTTAGTCCAAAGAAGGCCGTCCTTGTCGATGCTAGGCTGGATCGAAGAAGGTCGTCCTTGTCCTCGCTTGATCATCCTTGTCCTTGCTTGATCGTCCTTGATGAGAGCCTTCCGACTTGTAGATCCTTCGAGTTTGGGAGTCGCCATCTTGATACCTACACAACATTTCAAAATTAGTAACATATCTTGAAATCTAAAAATTAAACTTTAAAAGGAAGATTCAAGATTTTAATTAGGAAACTTCATGATAAATCTGGAGTTATCATTTCCTAATTTAGGATTTTCAAAGCAAAATTTAAATCTTCAAAAATGGTGCCAAGGTGATTACGCCATACCTCCACTTGGGAATTAATTCTAAAAAAAGATGCAAAAATAGGAGAATTCGCTAGGTAAAATGTAGATCAAGACCTCCCTTGGATAAAATGCACCTCCTTTAGCTTGGAAAAGAACTCCACCTTCCTCTTCAAAAATCTGGAAATTCGCCTTCAAATGTCTTCAAAAAATCTGGAAATTATCCTCCAAACTAGCAAGAAATTCTCCTCTCCAATAGCCTTCAAGATGAATTTCGCCCTCCTCAAATTGCTCTTCAAGTTCGCATGAGAGATAATGCAAGAATGATTTGAATTATAAAAAACACACCCCAAATATATAGAGCGCTCACCATTTCACCTCCCATGAGGCCGACCTTGCAAGATAAGCCAAAAAAAATAAAATTTAATAAAAGGAGAGGCCGACCTTTATAAAATATTAAAATAATATCCCAAGCGCTCTCTTTTTAAATTTAATTTAATAATAATTAATTTAAAATGCCTTTACAATTAAAAAATTTTGATTTTTAAAAGGCTAAATTAATTAATTAAATGCCTTGTGCGCACCCCTTAAATGCCAATTTTAATTAAAAATATCAAGGCTCATCGAAATTTAGCATTTAATGCAATTTGAAAATGATGTTGGCGCCTAGACATGGGAAGAATAATGAATATTAACCTCATCGCTCTGGTCACTGGCAGAGGGACAGGAGCGCCTAGGACAAAATAGGCTTCACTGGCGTCTTGCACTCTTCAAAATTATATTCAATAGACTCGTTATGCCTCCTTTTACTTGCCTCAAACTTAAAAAACTCATTTCACTTCGCCAAAACTTGTCTTATAAGAAAATCGCTCTGGTCCTTGAGAGAGGGACGGGAGCTATCATTGAAATTCGCCTTGGTCCCTAGCAGAGGGACAGGAGCGATTTTGCTTCTAGGGCCAATTTTCTCCTTCGAGGTGCAACCAAATTATATTCAATGAGTAAAATGTACCTCCCTCGTTCTTCTCAAATCACGAAATCGTTCAAATCTTTCAAGGACAAGGCAATTTTGGATTTCAAGCTCCGGTCCTTCAGTGAGGGACAGGAGCGATTTTTGCTCTCAGGGCCAAATCTTTTTACTCTTCACTTCAAATTTCCTTCGCTGAGGAAAATATCACCTCTTTACATGCCATGAATAAAAGTTCGAGTCCAAACAAGGTCTAAAAATGTGCATATGAATAAAATCGCTCTGGTCCCTTGGTGAGGGAAAGGAGCGATTCGCCTTGGACCCTTGGAGAGGGACATGAGCGCTTTTCGCTCTGGACCCTTAGTGAAGGTCAGGAGCGAAATTTGACTTTTCGAACTCTCTATCAGGACAATTTTAATGGAATATAACATTTAAGTATAAGAAAGAAGAAACTTATACTTTAAGTTATATTCCATATATACTTTCAGGATGTTTGAGAGTGGTTTCAGACCTCCAGGAGTTATATTGCAAAATCTAGTTTTTTGAGGTTTTTCAGTTTCCAGACTTAGTCAAATTTCAGGATCAGGACATTCCAGACTTAGCCAAATTTCAGGATCAGGACTTTCAGACTTAGCCAAATTTCAGGATCAGGACTTTCAGACTTAGCCAAATTTTCAGGACCTGCTATCCTATTGATCTCCCCGACAGCACTCAAAATGCAAAGGCTAACTAACAAAACCCTAAAAGACCTAGAAAACAAACCCTAAAAAGCAAAAAACATGGGTCCCCATTTGCAATGGGGCGATGTGTGAAAACGTCACAACAGGACTCCAACAAAAAAATCTCAGAAAAGGGTAATTACCAAAAAAAAATTACACTAGGGAAGAAAAAGGATCAATAGAAGGTGAAGATAATAAGGGAACCTCTTGTGTAATATGGCGTCATTCAAACATTAGATACTCAATTCTATACTCCCAAAAAGGATTGTGATTTCTTAGAATGTAGAGGGTTTGGGCAGCACCCCTCGAAAAAAAGCCATTCAAGACCTTTTATGGGATCATAGTCTTAATATTATCTTTCTTCAAGAAAAAAAACTCTCCGTGGAGGAAATAGTTTCTTTTTCTTCTAAGATTTGGTGAGGTAGTCAATGTCAATGTATTGGGGTTCAAGGCTCAACTAGAGGGTTGGTATGTTTATGGGACCCTTGTAGGCTCACTCCTTATTAGACTACAAGAAGGCACTCCTTATCAATGGTAGCATTTTGCTTTAATTCTAGTAGGCTCCATTTTCCCCACTAATATCTATGCTCCTAATAATTTATTTTCAAGTTAAAAATCTTACTTTGGTCCCACACTAGATTTGTTTGTTCTATAGCTTATTTTCTTCCCTATGTCTTAGCAATCCACTTTATGATGCAAGAGCATCCATGGTGAACATGAAATCCAAATTTGAATGTGGAATATTCCTTTTTGGGGGTGGGAAGCGGGAGTCACAACATGCATTAACTCAAAATACTTTCCTTTATTTTGAAAATTTAAAAATGGGCGCCCAAGAATGAGTTATTGAGCAGTTTCTTTTTCAAGACCCTGTTGAGTGGAGACTTTTGAGAAAATTTTGAATTTGGAGTTTTGATAACTATGATGGTTAAAAAACAAGTTTCAACATTAATTTGAGGATTCCCATTTTCAGATTTTTAGGGAAGTTTGAAGATGAAGAAGAATAAGAAGAAAGAGAAGGTGAAAAAGATAGGAGATGAAGAGAAATCAGATTCGAAGGCTACTTCTTGTTGTAATTCCTTCTTGCGAATTATGAAACTTTGTACTCAGATTTGTTTATGTTGAATGTGAAGCCAATAGGCTCAAATTTCTTTGTATTTTTCAGATTTTAAGTCAAAATAAATAATGATTTGCATGTGTGGTTGTAAGTTGGGATTTTTATTTTGCATCAGCAGTATCAAAGCAAGAATTCTTGAATGTGCAAGCAGAGTCCTGAACATGAGGCAGTTTGCACCATGACCTAAGGGTGGAGTGTGTGAGTTTTGTAAACAGATTATAGGAGATGAAGAGAAATCAGATTTGAAGGCTACTTCTTGTTGTAATTCCTTCTTGCGAATTATGAAACTTTGTACTCAGATTTGTTTATGTTGAATGTGAATCCAATAGGCTCAAATTTCTTTGTATTTTTCAGATTTTAAGTCAAAATAAATAATGATTTGTATGTGTGGTTGTAAGTTGGGAATTTTATTTTGCATCAGCAGTATCAAAGCGAGAATTCTTGAGTGTGCAAGCAGAGTGCTGAACATGAGGCAGTTTGCACCATGACCTAAGGGTGGAGTGTGTGAGTTTTGTAAACAGATTGCCAAATGTGAGGCAGTTTACATGCATTGTAAGAGGGTTTTGTAAATAGATCACCAAATGTGAGGCAGTTTACATGTGTGATAAGAGGATTTTGTAAACAAATCACCGAATGTGAGGCCAATTTACATGTGTAAAACCTAAGGTTTTTTTTTTCAAATTACCCTGAGTGTCTGATGCAAGAGCATCCATGGTGAAAATGAAATTCAAATTTGAAGTTGGAATATTCTTTCTCAAATTTAGAATATTCTTTTTTGGGAGTGAGAAATGGGAGTCACAACTTGACTTTCCTTTATTTTGAAAATTCAAATATGGGCACCCAAGAATCAGTTATTGGGTAGTTTCTATTTCAGGGTCCTATTGAGTGGAGACTCTTGGGAAAGTTTTCAATTTGGAGTTTTGGTAACTATTTGGATTCCCATTTTCAGATTTTTAGGGAAGTTTGAAGATGACGAAGAAGAAAGGAGATGAAGAGAAATCAAATTTGAAGGCTGCTTGTTGTAGTTCCTTCTTGCAGATTATGAGACTTTGTCATCAAACTTGTTAATGTTGAATGTGAAGTCAAAAGGCTTAAATTTCTTTGTATCTTTCAAATTTTAAGTCAAATCAATAATGATTTGTGTGTGTGGTTGTAAGTTGGGATTTTTATTTTGCATCACTTTTACGTTATTCTTTATCTTGATGAGAAGCTTGGTGATTCTAGTCATTTGTACCCATCATCTACTTTGCTGAGACAGTTTGTTTTTTCTCAACCTAGTGGATGACAAACCAAGAAATGGAATCTTTACTTAGAACAATATAAGATACGAGTTTGCTTCCATTTTCAAAAGGCTTGATAGGTTTCTCATTTCTACTAGTTGAATTGGTGATAATGGGGCTTCTTCAACAAATATTTTGGCGTGGAAGGATCAAACCATTGGCCTATTAAATTTTCCTCCTCTTTGTTTTCTCTTCTTCAAAGGCGTACCTTCAAGTTTCAACTTATGTGGCATAAGGATCCTAATATTCACAAGCATATGAAGACATGGTGGTTGGAGGGAAAACCTTCTTTCAGTACTACCATGTATTGTATCTTCAAAAGACTTCAATTTATTAAGTTCAAGCTGAAGTAGTGGAACAAAAGTTTTTTTGATAATATTTTCAACACAAAGGCTTAGGTTCGAGAAAAATTGGATAGTATCACTTTTTAAATTAAGGAACTTGGAATAACCACTAACCTCCTATTCATGGAATCCACTTATTCCAAATAACTTAGTGAATGGGAGCTCAAGGAGGAGATATTTTGTAAACAAAAATCACAAATAAACTAGCTCTATGAAGGAGATAAGATCAGCTCTTTTTTCCATAATTCTATCAAAGAAAGGAGCAGCAATGTTATATTGTCCAAGTTGTCTTGCATTTTTCTTCCTTGTTCATTGAAAATGGTCCAAGGGCTTTGGAGGAAGAACAACTCAATTTGAATCACACCACCACTTTGGTCTCTTATGATATGAATAATCTTCTTATGAGACCAATATCTATTGAAGAGCTTCAGAGAGTAGCTTTTTCAGATGAAGAAAGGTAAAACCTCTAGTCCAAATGGTTTTCCTATAAAAAAATTCAAGAATTATAGGACATTCTAAATCTTGATCTTTTAGAGGTGGTCAAGGTCTCAGGTCAATAAGAAAATTCTTAAAGCTATCAACTTTATCTTTCTAGCCTTGATTCCTGAAAAGGGGGGCTAATTCCTTTGATTTGTTTCACCCCATAGCCCTTTCCAGTTTTACTTACAAGATAATCAACAAACTTATAGTTGAATAGTCCCGCATGGTAGGTGAATTGGCTTGGGCCGTGGGTTTGCTCCCCATTGGTCTCGAGTTCGATTCCCTGCCAGGTTATCCCGGCGGCTGGGGACTGCGGGCGGACTCTTTCGCCTCCAGAGGACTAGTCTCGCCTCGTCTCGCCTCTCCTCTAACCCCAACTTGGCTCCCATAAGTCCAAGGTAAGGTGGGGTTGGTCACTGGGATGAGACGCGGGAATACCTCTAGGTTACCAAAAAAAAAAAAAAAAAACTTATAGTTGAATGCTTGAAGTAGTAACTATCTTCTATTATTTTGCCTCAACAAGGATGATTTGTTAAAGGGCGTCAAATTATAGATAGTCTTAATGTGGCAATTGAAGCTTTCCACTCCATGTCCAATTCTCAAGGAAAATCTACTTTCATCAAGTTTGACATGTTTAAGGCATATAATAGGGTCAAGTAGTCTTTCCTCAAGAAGGTGTTATCTAGTTGTGATTTTGCTTGTGGTGGATTACAATATCCCCCTTTGGGATTACCCTAAATTTTTCCCTAGAATCACAAATTCCATTAAAATAATAAATGTAAGATACCTAGGGATCATACCTTTACCAATCAAACATCTTTATCAAGATAAGTCTAGTTGAGATCTTGCATCCATGTTAGATAATATTTGAAATATAATTCATAAGACAAATTATTTCTATTAGGGTTAGCAATCACATATATGAGTATAATTATGTTTAATCATCATAATTCATTAGATAAGTCATGCCACTTCTATATTCATCACAATAGGATTTAAATGAGGGAGCATGATAGGTTGGCCCAAAGCCATCCTCACATTAAGCCCAAGAGTAAACACTCACCCTCTTGGCCCCAAGTGGCAAGCACATTGAACATCTAGCATGGGGTGGTCTACCTATTGGGGTGCTTGTATCTACCCCCCTTATTCATGTCTCTTATTCATCCTCTTATGACAACAATCAACCATAGTAAAGGTGGGAAAAGAAATCGCGCTAGGGTGCTCAGAAATCTTCATGTCTAATCCTAAGGGTGAACACTCACCCTCTTGGCCGCAAGTGGCAAGCACACTGTGTTAGGATCTCAAAATATGCTCCTTGAATTTTTAGAATTTTCCCACTACTATCCATATCAATTGTTGAACTAGAATGAACAATGTTCATCTGTGTATATATTCATTTGTAGTAAAATTATTCTTGGCTAAAATCCCTCGTGTCATAGTTCAATGTGTTTTCTAGCCTAAGTTCCAGAAGTTGACACCAAATTGCTTGCTTATACTAAGTCAAAAGAAACAATTAGACAAGGGGACAATTTTGAACATATCGAGCAGACCTCAAATGGCCTACTAGATCCAATAGCAAGAAACTCCATCAATAAGATACTAGCGCTGAAAGGAGACATTTCTAAAGTCTTCTTGATTAAGAAAAAAGGAATAAACTTACCTATATCGAACAGACAATGTAATGTCTATTAGACCATGCTAAGAGAACTTCCATTGATAAGACATGAGGCATTTATAAGACATTTGTAATATTAGTGATGAGATACATGGACTATATCGAGAAGATGATAATGGGTCTCACCGATGAGACAGGAAGGTAAATAGCAAAAGTCCATAGAGGAGACAACTAGCATCGAACAGAGATTTCAAAAGTCTCCTCAAAATAATATTGGCAATGAAAAAGGTACCTGACAATATGATCGAGGAGAGTGACTTCAAGTCTCCTCGAAGAAGCAATGACACAACATACAAGAGAACTCATCGAAGAGACATGTGGTCTCGATGAGAAAATTTAGAAGTCTTTGACCTCATGAAAGATGGGTAATCTATTGGAAGAACATTGAAGAGACACCCAGGAGTCTTCTCGACAAGTCACAAGATCAAGTAAAAAGGCTTTTATCGAGGAGACATTCATCCTCGATAAAAGAATTTTTTGTCTCCTCAACATGATATAAAGATGAAAAGGGTTTATAAACAGGATGGCGCCAAATAAGAAATAGTATGATCAAGCAGAGGTTATTTCTCTACTCGATAAAAAATTGTCACATCATGGTGACAATTCAAAACATTGAATGCATTAATGGTCGTTCTGACACAAGTGTTTGCATGAGTGGCAATGAATTAAGGCAATTGAGATGATTTGGAAACACAAAAGGATAGGTGGCTTGCTGAATATTGAGCGGAAGAGATCAGATGGAGAATTGAAGAAATTTCCTAGCATTGACATTTCAAGTCTATGTTACAGGATTCCAGTAATTGAAGATAATTCTGCTTTGAGGGTTTACATTTTTTAGTAGAAGGGAAATAGTAGGAGAGTATGGAAGAAACATCAGAGAAACCTAGGGCTAAGAGGCAGAAAAAGGAAGGGAGGCCAGCAAACCAGGATTTAATAGACCAATTACCTGGTGCTGGACCTAAAACTAAGAGGATTGTGCAATTGAATCCTGGTGCAGAAAAATTAGAGGATAAACAAATACATTTGGGAGATATGTGGACACTGGAAAGGGGATATACAAGAGGATGTTTAGATATGAGCCAGTATGTAATCTATGGCGGCTAAATTTGAGTAAATTGGTTGTGCCTAATGTGTATATAAATGTAGATTTGATGAAAGTAATTGCAAAGAATTATAATTCAAAGACTAAGAGAATTTGTGATGCCCAAGGAATACTCTTTGTACCAATTACCAGAGAATACATTTCCTTGGTCTTTGATTTGGACAATGGTTGTGATAAACAAATTATTCTTGAAAATCTTGAGAATGAATATCATAAAGTGGACACTGCTTATAAAAGATGGAGGTTGCCCTTATATAGACCTAGGGTAGAAGGAAACCAGCTTAATAAGTTTGAATTTGATGACAAACCTCCATTCTCTATGGAGTTGTTTGAGGAATATTTCCAATATACCTATTACTCAGTTTGTCAGGTTTGGGCTTAGATGCTCCTACCCTCATGTCGCTTGCACCAATGGTCTTAGCTGTAGACATAAAAGGTCATGGCAGTTGCCCTTTTGATTATGTAGTATTTTAGCGAATTCAATGGACAGAAGCCTATGTATGATTCAAAGCAAAGATGTAAAAATCTTAATCGGCAATAAATCTTTTGGTCGAAAATTTTAAAAAAATCGGGAATCGGCAAAAAATCGGGAATCAGGAAAAAATCGGCAATAAATTGGCAAAATTATCGAACATTTGAAAATATATAATTTCTTAAAATATTATAAAAAACATAGTAACTTATATTTAATTTAATTCCACATACATAAAATATACCATATATTTAATAAAATTGAGTACACGATTGATAAATTAAATTATATTAAAATTTAAATATATATGATATTACATTTATTTATTAAAAATATTAAAATTTACATTAATATTTTAGACAAATAATATTAGACTAATAAATTAGATGTATTTAACTTTAAATATAATTTTATTAAATATTAAAATAACAAAATTTAATTCTAATAAATTCATAAATTAATAATAATAAAACTATCGTTTTATGTATTGATTCAAAGTAATGTTTATTTCGAAACAATCTAAATCATAAATTAATAATAAAAAAACTATTCCTTAAGAAAACCTTGCCGTAATAGTTCAAAACTTCGAATGGTTAGGAATGTTGTCTGCTGCCGTATTTCAAATGCTTCTGAATGCCCATCTTGAAACCCTCGATAAAGTCGGAGACTCAGAGCCATAAAAAAGCGAAAAAAATCCTCAAGAACATGATTTTTTCTAGGGCGCGATTTTTTATTTCGAACTCGCGATTTCAACTGAAAAAATCCCGATTTTTATAGCTAAAAAACTGCGATTTTATCGCCGATTAAATCGGCCGCCTATTTGACTCCCAATATATCGCAATTTCGGCGATGTTTTGCCAATATTTTCATCCTTGATTCAAAGGAATAGTAGTTGTATAAACTTCAGGCACTATTCTTTACTAATGCATATGATCCTATATGTTGGCCAACAAATGGGAGTATGGACAAAGCATCTGAAGATTGCAAATTATGACAAGGCTAATAAGTTGAAGCCTGTGCAATTGTGGACTGTTGTATGGGATAGTAGGTATACTCGATCTCATTATTTATATTTTGAAGAGTATTTCATTAAGCCATTATACAAATTCTTTGGTCAGCCCTGTGATTACTCATTGACTCTTGAGATCCAAAAGTTTCTCCGACCAAAGGATATGGATGAAAAAGGCAAGGTAAACCACAATTGGGGGTATTGGTATGCCCTTGAAGATTGTACTTAAATCAGAGTATATGGGTTTGAGGATCTCCTTTCCTCCTACCCAAGACAGTGCCTGACAGAGTAGCATACCTGGAGATTGTAAGGCAATTGGCTTGCTCCAATTTTATGAATTTGAAATCATTTGGTAAACAAACTCTTATACCAAGAACCCTCCCCTTTGGAGATTTTCTTGTGACTGCAACTGAGGGATATAATTTGATTGACACAAAAATAGCACACTACAACATGCTAAATGGAGAAAAGAGAGAAAATTTTGCTCCTGAAGGTTTCATCAACGAGGTTAAAATGAGACGGGACTTGAAGGGGTATGAACATAAGCCCTATATCCATGATGAACATATTAGGAATTTGGAGGAATCTTAGGCTATTAACAAGATTGACATGTATAACAAGGTTATACAAGTAGAAGCATGGAGGGAGAGTCATGATTCGTCCTACCATGGTTCCTTCTTAGAAATTGATGATCCTATTGCCAAAGCTGAAGCGCTCATTTCACATGTAGAAGATTTGGTTAAGGAAGTTCCCTCTTTTGCGTTCAGAGCCAAGTGAATGAACCTAAAGGGAACCACATACAAAGAGAAGAGGCAGGGAGTGAGACCCCCATTCAACATATCTCTCCACAATCTACCTCTGAAATCAGTTTCTCTATGGAAGAAGTTGCCTCACATGAGGAAGATGTAGCTACTAATGCTCAATATGAGCAGATTTCTAGACCAAACATTGGTGGATACTGTGCCCCACAAGATTTGATGATCATCATGGATCAATCATCAGAAGATTTAACTAATGATGTGAGACACTTAGTTTGCCAATAGTTTGTTTCTAATGATGATTTCATAGACACCTGAATTCAAAGCTTTTCTATATGAACATAAAGGGAGACAAGTCCGAAGAGGAGTTGCTAACATAACGCTTTCCAATGAGTCCCAATTGTTACATGAGTTACAAAAGAGTATTGATTCGGAGGTGAGCAAGATGACACCTAAAAGAGGAAGGGAACTCTTGAAAGAAGCAGGTGTAATAATTTTCCCAGGGTGGTACATAAGCTCTGCTCTTGTTTTTTGACAGTTTCTTGAACAACCAAGATACAAAGATGATTTTGAATTCAGAAGCTATAGACAGACTTTATAGTGGATTTGTTTTTAACCCAGATGAAAAAAGTTTACTCACATGGGCCTTATATCCCCGAGACAAAAGGCCAAAGATTATTGATACTGGCAAAGTTTTTGGGCATATGATGGTGCAGTGAGTTGGAGAGGTTGATCCAATGGAGACTACTAACGTCAATATCAATGTGGCAAGATTCAACAAGGCTCGGGATGAACAATGAGTTAAAGAAAGGAATATGTACAAATCAAAGAACGAACTACTTGGACGAGAAAATGCAGGGCTTAAGGATAAAATAAAGGATATGACCAAGGAGCTGACATATGAGCCTGATAAAGACCTTCTAGCCACACAAGAGGAATCATGCCATTGGAAGAAGAAGGCTAATGAGCTTCAAAGAGAACGGGACCGACTTGATGCTCAAGTTAAAACCTCAAAGTATGAAATAGCTTCAGAACTTGTGAAGAGGAGGTTTAATAAGTTGATGGTACACAGATAGATTCTAGTTGGCACACATGAGAAATTATAATACCCTCAAGGAACATAGAAGATTACAAAACAGGATCAAGGAGAAGCTTCAAGAAGTGCACGAAAAAAGGATTGTTAATGAACAAGCACTGAAGGAGGGAAATGCCTTGATGCAGAAACATTTAAGTCTATATCACATTTTTGAGGCCGAGATGAATGAATTTGGTGAAGTTGCAGGAGCACGTCTACCTTCATTTTTCAATGATACAGGAGATGTAAAGGATCAAGATGAATGGAGGGAAGAACGCAAACCAATGCTTACAAAACTTCTTGAGGATATCAATGATGAAGACTATGTGATAGACAACACATTCACATGGATAGAGAAGATGTATGATATCAAGTTCTCAGTAAACAAAATCATTGATGATGCAAATGAATACACTACCACAGGTTATACTAAACACATTTCGCAAGTGCACCTTTTCCTTGTCAGAACAGCATAAGAGCGGCCAATTGTTAACATGTAGAGATAGATTTGTCTCATATTTTCTTAATATTACCAAAGACCTTGATTAGCACTATTAGTTTCTTCTAGTTTAAGTTGAAAAGACAATCTGAAAGGGCATGACCCTTTTCAATATTTTGCTATTAATCAACATTTGATGTAAATGGATGATAAAACCCCCTTAATGTTTACAATTTTTTAGCACAACACTCAGCACCCATTAGCATTAGCAAATAAACATCTCAACCACTTATGCAACGGGAGGAAAGCATGAACAATGAAAGCATTACATGATGGCGATTTGACCAGCCACTTCCACTGATTTAGTGGAGGATTACAAATTTATTGCAAGCTTAAACAACAAAATCTTGGCGGTATAACCAGCCACTTCCACTTGTCCAGTGGGGACTACAAGATTACTGAAACTTAACAACAAACTTGGCAGTATAACTAGCCACTTCCACTTGCTCAGTGGGAGAAGTTAGCTTCCAAAAATGAGAACAAAATATTGTTTAGTACTACTAAACAAGCTATTACATAAGCTAACTTTGTAAGGAGAAGAAAACTGAAAATCAGAAAATCAAAGACAATGTTACCAGCCCTAAAGTAGAATGAATTCTGATTTTTAGAAAAAACAGCTACTCCAGAAACACCAAAATGCTCACAACTCCCTCGTGACACCTCCAAATGGGCTCAAGTAAGATGCAAACGAAGCATAGGAGTTGGGCGGATAAGGTAGAATAAGAAACTCACCACCAAACAAGGTCTTAGCAAGGGCACGCACTCCAACACTGACAATGGAACTAGGGCAACCAGCAGCAAGTTCGATTTGAGACAAGAAATCTATCACTCCACCAAAATTCACCAAAATCAAAGCAAATAGGCGCCAAGAGCATACAAAAATTTTGAGCCCATACCCACAAAAATCAGTTGAAAACTCCAACCAGGGTGAGTAGAAACCATAGTTTAAAAACTCGTGGACTCACCACGGACTCGCGAGTCCAGTGGCGCCATGAGTCGACTTGCCATGGACTCGCGAGGCAAGTCCTAGCGAGTCTTTCTAATTGACTTGTGCGAGTCTTTCGCTTGGACTCGCGAGTCTTTTGACTAGACTCGTGCAACCTAGAAAATACGTCAAAAAATTATCTAAATCTTTTTTTTTCAAGTCAATCTCATTCTTTTCATCATAATATATACATGAAATAAAACATTTAAATATAAGAAAGGAATATTGGTAGGATGTTTGAGAGTTGTTTCAAATCTCTAGGAATTATAATGCAAATTCTAGGTTTTAGAAGATCTTTTAAATTTTCAGACAATCAAATTTCAGTAATCAGTAGGGCTCTTATTAGCATTCTCTCACCCTCTCTATCTCACTCACTTTATCTGCCCCAAATTTTAGACCTATCTATCTCCCTATCACTCTTCCTCTATCCCCTCTCTCTACCACTCTCTATCTTAGTCTCTCCTCTCTCCCCCAAGATCTAGACCTATCATTATATGTAATTTTGTAAATATTTATAAACTTATGCTACTATTATACATTTTAAAGTTTGAAACTATGAGTATGAATGATGAAATTTCAAATATTGAGTGTTTGGAGATCATATGACATGTGTAATGTTTCAATTATGGCTCTTATGTTCTCTAAATGCATTAATTTCTTTATGTTTTTTTGTAAAACTACAAGTATTTTTTTGCCGAGTCTTTCGCAAGTCTTTCACGAGTCTGAGTCCAATTTTTTGGTTTGTCGAGTTCGTGGCGAGTCCAAGTTTTAAACTTTGGTAGAAACACAAATCAGCTGTAGGGTTTTTTCACCAAAAAGAACACACCAATCTTCTTTGAAATACATCGGTAATCTCTAAATGAAATTACTTTGACATCTAGGAGTTATCTTTCAAACTTGAAACTATGATCAAGCTAGGAGGGCACACAACCCTTTTTTCACCAAAACGAACACACCAATCTTCTTTGAAATCCATCGGTAATCTCTGAATGAAATTACTTTGACATCTAGGAGTTATCTTTAAAACTCGAAACTATGATCAAGCTAGGAGGGCACACAACCCCCAAGCCAAGATTTTGGAAACGATTCGGCAACACTTCGTTATCAAATTCAAGCATATCCAAATGAAGGAGAGAAGGGTCTTATTAATAGACTTGAGACCCCAGAAATTTAAACTCATTTTCCCTCCAACTTGGGCACCACACTTAGGTAAATAAAAATAACTTCATTGAATTACCACATAACCCTGTTGGCGTCAAATTAGAGTTACCATTTCAAGCCAA
The DNA here is from genome assembly GCF_030272615.1 of Cryptomeria japonica. Classification (NCBI taxonomy): domain Eukaryota; kingdom Viridiplantae; phylum Streptophyta; class Pinopsida; order Cupressales; family Cupressaceae; genus Cryptomeria; species Cryptomeria japonica. The sequence continues at coordinate 108,267,574 of NC_081409.1, forward strand.
GCTTGGATGCCAAAAACATGAAATATTTTATTTTTGCAATAAGTTTAATAAAATATTCGCCTAAAATGCCTTATGAAAAAATAATAAGTAACCTTAGTCATCTTAAAATTCCCAGAGAAATAATACTAAACTAAATTGCCGGAAAAGAGCCACCAGATTGCCAAAAATAGGATTCCTAAAAATAGCACTGACTAAATTAGCATACTACTAAAAATAGTAAGTGATCCCAAACTTCATTAGAACACATTCTGAGCAGTCCCCTTGACTTACTAAAAAAAGGTAAGTCTAGAAATCATCTCCAAAGAATTTGCATGTCAAACTATGTTGGAGCTCTCAAAAAACCCAGAAAAACCCTATAAGGCAAGCAATCGTCACAATTTACTAAAAAATGTAAATTCAAAAATCTTCTCTGATTGGAATGCATGTTATACCATCCCGCAGCTCATGAAAAACCTAGAAAGAATCTAGAGAGCAAACTACAAAACTCTTGCAAACAGCCCTCTAAAATCCACCTGAAAAGAAATCTCCTCTGATGGAAATGCATGTCATACCATTCTGAAGCTCTCGAGAAACCCAGAAAAAACCCATGAGGTAAACTTCCAAACTCTTGCAAACAACCCTCTGAAAACCATCTTGAAGACAAAAACCCTAATTTAGTCTCTGATTAGCCTACGGGTTTCTAAAATAGGCTAAGACTCCATCCATCAGTCTAGAACTAAGAAGGGGACATTACAATGGATAAGAGATTAGGGGACATTATAATAGAATACAGAATACTGGTTAAACTTTTCTTGCAAGTGGTGGATGAATGCGATAGATTGTTCTTTTTATCTGGTTGTACTTGTTATATTGGTTAAAGTAACCAAAGGTTGTTTGATTTCCTTATATGTGGAGTTTTTATTACGTTGATTTGAATACTAAGGCTATCTCAAATTAATCAAAGAAATCTTTTCAATGCGATTTATTTGCTTGGTTCTCTCAAGGAGGGATTTAATTCATTTGAATAAATCATACAGAATAAAAGATAACATAATTCACTAAGGGAACAAACAATTGGCAGATTCATACAAGGTGTGGATATATAATTGTCTAACAAGGTGATCCTAACCATTAAAAAGGCAAGAAATTGACTTCGATGCCTAGTAAAGTAAAGGCACCAGTCATAAGATTTTAAAGCTACACAGATACATTTACTTTCTTTAATTTTTATCAATAGAAGTAGAGATCAATTTGTATATTAATTAAACATATGCCTTAAGGATTCCCATATAAAGCATAATTTGCTACAATTGTCCTCAAGGTATACCCACCTAGGCCAAGCAAAGCCTGAAGAGTGGGGAATTGTAATCATCAGTGATTCATTCCATTCGTTAGCCAAGATTAATTGTCAGACTTAATCATAGAGCTTGGCATACTCTTAGAGTTTGACAAACCTACGATTTTGGGAACCAACACACTAGACATCCATCATGGGGTGGCTTACTTCGCTAGTGATCTTGTATCTGCTACCCTTCCTTATATCTCCTTCCCTTCTCTACCACAAAGCTAATTAACAATGCTATTATCAGCTCAAATTATGTGCCTAATTTCTGTTCATATTTATTATCAATATGATCTTTCTGATTTGGATCGATGTTCCTGCCAATTGATCGTGGGATATGTTTTCTCATCTCTCCCCTTGCTTGGACTACCAATCAGCATTAGATACCTCTCACTCGGCTATCAAGGGTCATGTCTTTTCCCATGGCCCCATCTCCTCTAATCGGTGGTGTCCCTTGCAGTTTGACCATTGCTTCTTGCTTAACTAAATCGCTGTTTTAAGAAATAATAATAATAATCTTCTATAATCGCAGGCTGCCTTCTATTCCCCCCTTAATATTTGCAATTAGCTTTATTTTTATGCATTTGACTTGGAAATGACAGTGGAGTCGGCTAGCATAGGGTTTACATTTTATTTTATTGTATAATGCAAAAGGAAGTCAGTGAATAACTAGTTAACTATCATATCATCCAACAAGGAAATGAAGTCTAGTTCAATGATCTTTACAAGTTTGCCAATTAAAGGGGAAAAAGTTCCATTATGTGGGGATTGACTTAATAGAAAATGGCAAAGTTTTATGAATAAAGCCATTTTCTACATAGATAACTTTTATTATTTCTTTTTAGAGATGTAGTAGATGTATCATGGCGAGGGCATGAGATGGATTGATTGGATCATGAGTTGTGTGGACTCATCATCCTCTATTCTTATCATTGATATTTTGTCTCCTCTTTTTTCTGCTTCCAGGGGTCTTCAAAAAGGGGAACGCCTCTCTCCTTACCTTTTTATCTTAATGGAAGAAGGTTTAGACAATGGGGACCAAAGAGCTAAAGGTTTCATAAAGGGATGGTCCTAGGATGGGGACCTTGACCCTTAATCCGACCTTCAATTTATGGATGATACATATTTGATCAAGTTTGCAAAATTAGTGAGGTGTTCAACTTTAAGAAAGTCTGGCATATATATTTGTCTACTTTGGGTCAGCAAATTAATGAGGATAAATCAAAAAATTTCTCCTTTAGTGCCCCTATGCTTATCCAACAAAGAATTGTTCATATTCTTCATTTTAGAATTGTGAATCTCCCTCTATATTATTTGGGGATTCCATTATTTGTTGGTAACCTTCATATTGATCAATGGAAGAAAATTCTGGACAAATTTCGCTTGAGGGTGAATTATTAGACCTTCAAGTGGTTATCCTCTTCTAGCCTATTAGTGCTTCTAAAATCTATTTTGCAAGCTCTCCCTATTTGAAAATTTCTTGTTGCTTCTAACCCTAAGAACTATAAAGAATTTGACAATCCCTCCAAGAAATTGTAGTAGTAGAGGAATTTGGAGTCCCAATAATAAAATTTAGTCAACTGGGGACAAATCTATAGTCCTAAAACTCACAGAAACCTTGCTCTTAGGCACTATGAGCTCATTTGCCATGTTTTAGCTGCCAAACTATATTGGAGATGTGGCAAGTAGCCCGAGCAACCTTGGGAAAAAATCCTCTGCTTTTGAGTACTTGGGAAGAATTGCTAATGAAGATATATCTCAAATGGTTCTAGAAGGGGCAAATTATATGGTTTGGATTACTATTAAGAAGGGAGATTCCATTATTAAGGATGGTCTTTTCTAGATTATTAAAAAAGGTGATAGAGATATCTTAGAATGATTCATGGGATTTGCATCCCCCAATCCTTTCATCCTTCCCCCACCTCCAACCCTTGAGAGAAAATTTTCAAGCTGCAGGCTGGTCTAAAGCTGCAGATTAAGTACCCAATCTATCTAGGGAATTCCCAATTATATCATTGGAAGGTACCTAATAGTAGGCCTGGTGGAGGATCATCTAATGCTTGATATAGTCTCACTTTCATTTTGGTTCATGGGCCTTGTTGTTTTGTAAAGGGAAGAGATGTTCTTGCATGGGGCTAGGATCCTATTCAGTTAGTTTTGGGTATCAATTTTTAGTATATAAGAAAGGTGCGAATAGAGATTTTCCTTGGTGGAAAGAAAATTGGAACAAATTCAGCTGGCCTAAGTGTAATATTTTTATTTGCTTATTGTGTCAAAACAAGTGCTTAACTCAAGACGATATAGAAAACAAGATTTCATGGTCCTTCTAGTATGTGTTGTGTAGCATTAGCAAATAATATATTACTCACCTTTGCTTTGAATGCCCTTTTTCCTTAGACATCTTGAACCAAATGGTGGAAGAGCTAGAATAGTCCTATCATTCACAGCACTTTTTATTCTACTTTTTTTGGGCAAGCATGTGTCATCCTCATCCATTAGCTTCTTATCTGGTTGTTGCTTGGTATCTAGGCCCTATTTTTGTTCTTTGGCAAATCTAGTTGGAGAGGAATCGTTGGATATTCCAAGAACAGTCTTGTCATGCAAGTATGGAAAAAGGTAAGGAACTCAATCAAGGAAACTATCAAAGCTAAATGCTCCTTTGAAGAAGATCTTTCCCCTTATGATTCTTAGCTATCAAATACCTTGGAGCTATCCCCCTCTTCTACTTATCATAATCAGTTGGGCTCTAGATTGAAGGTTTCCAAGAAAGTGAACAAGATTGGTAAGTGGTCTCCTCCCCCTTTTGAATTTTTCAAAATTAATATTGAAGGACCTTCAAGGGGTAAGCTAGGTGATGCTAAGATTTGTGGGGTGGGTCATGATAGAGATGGTCTAGCTCATTTCTTTTTCTCTAAGTCTATGGGGTGTGGCACTAATAATCAAATGGAGCTCCATGCCATTCTTGTGGCACTGTAATTTCATCAGTGTGAAATTTCAAATCTGGAAATATAATTTATATTCTATCCACAAATTTCATAAATTTACTCAAAACATTGAAATTGATACGCAAAATTCACCAAAAACTTCCAAAAATAATATCTATCATTAATTTTGGTTTTGCTAGAGAATATGGATCTGATACACCATATTTTCACATACAACTTATGCAACAAACCTGAACTCCTGCAATCCACACCGAAAATTAGAAGACTATCGAATGCAGAAACCCAAAAAGCCCAAAAGACACACAACAAACCCTCCAAACTTGCACCAACAGATCTTGAAATGATAATTGATTGAATAATTACAAAGGAGACGAAAGCTCCTTAAATAAGCAATTATAAAGGATCTTTTCATAACGGAAACAACCAAGAACTAAAGACATCAACAGAAACTAATAAAACTAACTAACCAACATACAAAATAGAAAGTTACTAAATAGACTAATTAAATGACCATTATAAGCTAAATATTGCAATATTACTTTAATATAAATGACCATTATAAGCTAAATATTACAATATTACTTTAATAGATCTTGGCCCCTGGGAAGATGCCCACAAGGCAAAAAGACAACAGGCCACAACAAATCATACAGCAAACACCTCTGCAACACAAAAATCACCCTTCGGAACATTGAAACTGCAATCTGGTCGATCTACAAACAATCAACACAAAATTGTTGAAACCTCTTGCAAATTTAAGCTCCAATACAACTGCTAGATGGAATCACCCTTCGCGATCAAAGAGTTTTCATCTTCTAGCCACTTGAACTTATGGGTTTTCATCAACAACTCTGATCTCGAAGTGGTTTTCATCCACTCAAGAAAACACAAGCACACGGCTCTGCAAGTGAGAATACAAAATCAGCAATAAATGCAAAATAATAATTTTTCTTTTTAATATGAATTAGGCCCAAAATGGGCACCCAAAATCCCATACCAAACTTGGAAGATTCTTTCAAAATGAATGCCAGAAACAGGTTTTGACAGTTGTCCTAACTTCATCATACTCCTAAATGCACTCCTATCATAACTACCATTTGGGGACAAAAAGAAATTAATTAAATATCACCAAATAAGCTTCCAAAATTCTCAACGCCCCTCCTGGGCTAGATAATAAATTATTTAATATTTGATTTGTTGGAAAATGTAAGTTAGATCCAAACAAAATTAAATATATATTTTCCCTAGCCAATTATTCTTCTTGACTAGGCTTAATCCTTGTTTTCAGCCCTTGGGGTATGGGAATTATCTTGGGCTCAATTTTTGCTTGTTTCTTAGGGATGGTGACAAAATGGAAAACCTCCTTGGGTTTTCCTTCTTCTGACTTTACTAATAGCTATTTCCATTTAAAAATCTCTTTGTTGTAATTTGTAATAGTTATTAATATATTTTCTTTTTGCCCAAAACAAAAGCTTTTATACGCACCCTTTGATAAATCAAATTTAAAGACATAATAAGCTTATCAATTAGAAGTAATTTGATCAGATATAGAAGTATACATTGATCAAATGAGGAAAAAAATAGATTTGAGTTCACGAAACATCATTTTATGCACATAAATATTCTTAAGTGCTTTAAGCATATAACACTCATGGAATATGATATCAATGGTATCAACAATAAAAATTACAACATGGATTCATGAACTATGAAGGAGAGGAGCTTGTATCACTCAACCTAGCATCACTAGTTCTATGTGGGATCTTAGGCTTGTATCTTAGACAAATCTGCATGCGTTGCTACAGCTAGAGGAGCATTACTTAGGATAGGTATTGACTTGGCAAACAAAATGTACAAATGTAATTAAATTTTTTGGGATTTAATAGGGAAAATTTTGAATGATTAAAAAAGTTTTTTTCCATTGAGCATGGCCCCAAATGATATTTATTTTTGTTTCTTAAAACTAGAGTAGGGATTTCGGGATGTCTACCCCTAAAAGGATTGAAGGACAGCACCTCTAATGGGGTGTAGTGGCAACGCCCACAATAGAGTCAAGTGGAAAGCCTTTGAGACCACACAAACCTTCGTAGTGAATGTCATTTTTGAAATTTTCACAATTTTTTCACTTTTAACCAAGCTCCAAATTCCTCCAAACCATTCAAAAAACACGTGTTGAAGCCATCGAGCAATTTTTTGGCCCTAACTATGTTTGCAGGTTCTTGTTTCAATAGATTGTATTTTTAGCTTCAATTCTCTTTTCTTCTCCTTGTTTGTGCTTGCAAATGAAATGAATACCATAAAGTATTAAAGATCATTTTATGTGTTTTATGCATAAACATTTTAAATGTTTGGCTTTTATTCTAATTTTCTACCAGATTGTCATGACCGAGTTTTTCAAACAAGATTTGTCAAGTACCAGTTCCCAAGTCTTTGGGCCTCGTTTTGACTAGTTCACACTTGCCAAATTTTGGAGATTCTTGTGACTATGGCCATTGCCTTACAAGTTAAGATTTACACATATTCCTACAAAATATTTACAAAAAGAATTGATAATGGTCTAAATATTTATATAACTCACGGTCCAAGTAAGAAGTTGCTTTGACCTTTGTCTTTGATTACTTAATTCTCATAAACTTGAGTTATGTCTTCCTTGTAGGAAGATTGTATTTTTGCTAACGGAGGCTAGTAATGGGACTTCTTAATTTAAGGGTTACACAAGTAAGCGCCCCATCTCCTACACATTTCAAGTACATGGAAGCAACCATGTAATGTCCTCTTAGTTGTCCATTATTCTCATCAAGTGCAGAATACATCTTTGGATTGTTCAAGAGGAACATCTCAAGGACAGCCAAACACCCCCACCATTACAAATAAAATAAAAATTAATTAATAGATAAAAATTAATAGATAAAAAGGGCAAGGAGGCCCACAAGGCCTCCCACACCTCTTTTGAAACCCTAACCTTCCAAATGAGCCATAGTTGTAGGAGGTGCACTTGTCATGTTTTATATATCTTACTTCTGTGTCTCTTATTTGATATTTTCTAGCCTTTGACCTTTTTTCCCATTACATACTAAAATTACGATTTGATTTAAGCAGTTATATAATTTCCTATATTTTGGATTTATTATTTTCCCTTCTATTTTCAATTTTATTATTTTCCTTATGTAATAACCTTATATTCCCTACCATCCTACAAGAAAGACCTACCTTCACTACTGTCTCCACAACATATTCTTGTCCCAGAAACACCATGGAATATAGGTTGGTATCTCTATATTCTATGGTCAAGTAACCTTCTTGGCTGATCTTTCATATCTTATCCTTTCTGAGAGTTGATAATGTGATTAAAATTTGCACACAAGTTCACAACCGGTGGGCCTACAGCCTCAAATTGGAAATCATATAATCATACCACAAGATTAAACAAGCATTCAATAATCGCACTCAAAATTGACATTAAACAAAAGAAAAAAAAGTGTGTATGAAAGAGATATTTAACATCCAGAACAAGAGAACTGAGGTCAATCTAAAGAAGAGTGATAGAGATTTTACAGGATCTTTAGAATCGCTTGTCAGACCAGGAATCACAATCACTATAGGCGTTGAGTTATTCTCTGAAATGGGCATGTTTAGGCTTGCAGGTCTTTTAACAACTGCAAATTTGAGAATCCAACTGATCAGAAATTAGAATATTCGTTGACAAAGATGGACTGAAACATAGCATTACTAAGATATGAGGATTAATACCAATCACTCTACTAATTTATTACATTAATTAGACCCACCTTAAGAGTGAAAGAGTTTCAGGAAAATGTTTTTACATTGAGCTTTGCATAAGACCAATGTAAGAAATATTTTATCCCAGATTTATTAGATGTGGCTTCAAGAACATCCACTATGATAGTGAAATGATCTTATCACCATACAAGTGGTATGACAATTGAGTGGAAAAGTGATAAAGATATGGCAAAATGAAACAACACATCAAAAACAACTGTAGCCTGCCTTTAAGATAAACTCAATTGTAGCTTTATTTGCATCCCACATCTCACAGCATGGAAGAGACTATGACTGTCAATAGCAATACAGGTATCATACAAAGAGCTAAAAGATCTTACTGTCATTATCTATAAGCCAATCCAGAGCAATAGTTTCCCCATCCAAAGAGAGGAATATCTGCCTGCATTATCATGTTTAAAAACACATGAGAAATCATAATAAGCTTTGTTTTTAATTTGCAGGATACAAGTCATAAAGTGATTCTACTGTATTATTTTATAGAGAAGAAATCCATGTAAAGTGCATCGGTAAAACTTCTCCACAGTTCAGGAGTAAAAATAATAAGCATAAATAGTGAAATATTCAAGCTTCATTTTGACTGTAAGAAAACAAAGTCCTAAAAAAGGACCAATTCCTTGATTGAGAATTCATTTATAAAGGTTTCCTTTCATATTATCAATACTTTTCTTTCATATTGTACACAAATAGTAAAATTACTTGTACAGAATTTAATGGCTAGTCAAAAGAAAAACTAATAAAAGAATATTTTATAGTTTGTTTAAAATAGTAAAACAATAAGCAGCCAACTCCAATAAGCACAAGGCAAGTGATTATAACCTGTTGAGCATATTTTGATGTTACAAGTATTGCCATATGCGGTGAATCCTGTAATATTTGAGTATGAAGCAAAAAAGAAGCACCCAATTACCTATTTCTTGCAATATGGATAGTGTTAGGACTCAATGGACCCTATTTGGAAACCTCGGGATGAATATTCATGCAGAACACCATTGGCATTTAATAATGGAAATTAAGAATTTCCATCATAAACTTAAGCCAAGCATTTCCCAAGACATTCAAGCTCAGGACTAGGACAGCAAAGGCATATGGACAAAATCAAAGATCCTTTTGACTCTTTGAGTATTTATTTTGAATCTTGACTTTGGTCTAAGATCCACACTCTACAATTGTCAATAGCTTGATTTCGACATTATTTATCCAAGATAAACATATTGAAAATTTAGAAAAATAGCTAGTCTTTAATATTTATAGATCGTACCTTTTCACAGCATTAAGGGCTTGGCTTGCTAATCAAGCTTGATAAACTTATTTGTATTCCATGCACGATGTGCATTCAACATTCTACTCTAGATTGTCTTTCCATAGAAATTAGTATTTTTGTAAACTATATAGAAGCAGCTTTATTCCAATGTTCAACCAAGTTTTGGTAATGTGCCATATTTTCACAAATGGGAAGATTAATTATGACACATCATTGATGCACAACATGAAAAACAGTAGCATAGTCCTCTGTTCAAATTATAAATATCAGAAAATTGTCTTTTTTTCTGCAAATGTGGAAGCACAGTCAGGTGTGCCAAATCAAGTTGTAGGCATCCATGTGCCCACGACACCTCTGATCTGTACTTGGCGTTATTGACGGTGTTGGAGGGTAATTCTTGTGCATCCTGTTGTGACATTTTCATACATTGCCCCATTGCAAATGGGGACCCCCACTTTTTTTTTCTTAGATTAGGTGTCTTAGTTAGGTGTTTTAGTTTGCTTAGCTTGGCAATAGTTCCTAGTCGTTAACCTTTGCTAGTGAGGAGGAGGCGTGTAGGTTGAGGTAAAGTTGTCAACTTGTAAAATTGTCCAAATTGTCAAAATTTTGCCATGTTGCAAGGTTGTTAGGATGAAGTCATAGTGAACAAAATTTTGGAAATTTCCTTCTAGGGTTTGATTTTTTTTTTACCCTTGGAGAATAATGATAGGTGAGAAACAAATTTGAGATTTCCTTATGGAGATCGATTCTCCACTCTTGAGCAAAATTTTAAGGGTCAATTTTGAAAGAAATAAAATCTCTCTTGTGCATTTCAATTTTCATCTTTAGAAGAGAGCAATATTCTACCGAAATAGACTTGGACAATTTACCTCCACAAATGTGGAAAGGGGGTGTGGATTTACCTCCATAAACAAGGAAAATTTGGTATACCTTGAACAATTTTTGGAATGAAAATTAGGCCTTCATCATTTTGAGCACTTTAAATCTTAGCAATTTTAAGGGACAATTTTGAGAAGCTAAGTTTGGATGGAAATATTGAAATTCTTAATTGAGCAACTAAACAAAGAAGAGGAGGAAAATTAACCTCCAAAAAACTTGGAAGGGGGTGTGGATCAAGCTACACAAACATGGAAAAGAGGGTGTGCATTTACCTCCCCAAACAAGGAAGTCAATCAACTTCAAAAGAGCAAAAAATATCAGGTCTAAGTGATCAATCAACCCTCAAGATCAAGGAAGAGGAAAGTTTAAGCTCCAAAAGTGTGGAAGAAGATGTGAATCAAGCTTCACAATCAAGGAAAGAAGGTGCGAATTTACCCTTCCTAGCATGGAGAATTTTTCAAGGAATAAACAACATTAAGCAATTTGCCAACCTCAACAATATAGAACCCCTACTTAGAGTGCACCATTTTGCACAACCACTTAAAGTCTAATTGCTCAAGGAGGAAGTCAACTTAACAAAGCAAAATGAGGGTGTGGATCAAGCTCCCTAAACAAGGAAGCAAATTTTAAATGCAAAAAAAAACATGGGAATCACATTGTGCACGTATAAGCCTCTAAAACATGGAAGGGGGTGAGCAACAACCTAGATAAATGAGGAAGTGAAACCAACCTCCCAAGAGAAAATGGCCTTGTCCAAAAAATCAACCTTCTAAAATATAGAAGAGGGGTGCAAATTAACCTCCACAAACATGGAAGGCAAACAAATTAACCCACTTGAATAAAGAAGCAAATTACAAAGTGGAAGAGGCCGGCTTTACAAGGGTGTGAATTACAAGCTCAAAACAAAAAGATGAAGTTGCATAGATGAAAAGATGCAAATTAACCTCCGCAAACATGGAAGGGAAGCAAATTGACCCTCACAAATAGGCAAGGTGATTTTATTGCAAAACAAAGAAAAACGATTTTAGGAAGTAATGCTGACTTGGAAAAGGTTAAGGGATGCAAATTTAACTGCAAAGAAAAATGCTTAATTAAAGCCAAGTCAGACTTGTTGGGAATGAAGGGGTGTGACTATTGAAGATAATGCCTATAAGATGGAGGAAGGGGAACGCATTACTTCAAAACAAATTCAAAACTGGTCTTCCAAATTCACATCAAATAGGAACTAATACAATAAATTCGCATCCAAGGAAATAATTCCAGATTCGCAAGGTAGGAAAATCAGACCTAAAAATTGGGGAAATCAGGCCGTAATTTGCAGTCCTTCAACTCAAGGCAAAGCAGAATTAATTAAGACATGTTTGAATTGGATGAGATGAGGAAGGGAGGCCTTCAATCTTTCATTTATACCTCTCAGATTCATGAACAAAGCCAGCTGAACCAAGAAAAAGATATTAAAATCCTTTCAAACTTACTTAAGATAAAGGATCCAGCTGACCTGAGATGAGATTTAATTAATTTGATTGTAGGTGCACAACACTAGGTCGGCTCTTGGAAGCGCTATAAAGATGAAATTGATGTTTTCATTTATAACTTCTAATTCAATTCATTTTTCCAGAGGATTAAGAGCAGACCTGCAAATTTAAGGGGCAAACTTCCACCAGATTTTTGAAATAAATTTACAGATCAGACATTAATGCAGATTTTCAAAGTCTGATTTGATGAGAAGTGTCAAACATTTCCACTAATTTGGAGGCAGATATCAACAATTTAAGCAGACCTGATTCTGATTTCAAGATCAGACCTGACTTTGGCGAATTTTTCCAGCTATATCCTGTCTATAATTCGATCAGCATCATCATGTCCAGCCTTGGAGGTTCATGTCCAGATTTGAAAAGGTTTGATTTAAGGATGGAAAGCTAGGAAGGGAGGAGTACGATCCAAGCTCTACAGGCATGACCAGAATACAAGAGGATTAAGGCGACATTTGCTCTACATTCAAGAACTCCACCATCAAAGAGAAAACAAGAGGAATTCCCAAGCATGAAGGAAATTTCACAACATGTGCAAGGATGTAATGTCCCCTTTTTAGCTCGTTCCTGTCCTGATGGTTTAGCCTATTATTTTGGCCCTCGTAGGCTAAAGGGGATGGTTAGAGGGTCCTGGTGGGCAGTTGGTAGAGTGTTCTCTTCTTCGGAACTCAGTTTGGTACAAGGCTGGCCTTCGTTTGACTCAGTTTCTCACACTTACTATTAATAGTAAGTCAGTGGACGATTGAGAGGGACCCTTACTATTTTTAGTAAGGCAGATGGATGTGTAGTGGATGCAGTGGTTGACCCCCTGGTTCAGACGGCTCATCAAAATAGGGTATTTAATGAGACATTAATATTTTAATGACCTTAATGATGTTTAATTATTTAAGTTATATTATAAAGTTATAAATTGACTTTATAATAAAGTGGGGCCATTTTGAGGGTCACGAGTAATTATTACTCATTGGAAAAGTACGCCCAAGATAAATATTATTTTCCTAAGTCCATGAAGTAAGTATTAAAATAACATTTAAATGTTATTTAATTGCTTTTGGGGTCGAGCCATTCAGAGAAGTATTAAAAGGGCTTCAAGGCAAATCGAACTCATTATGTTATGACTATTCGACTTTGTCTTTTATCAAGTGCTTAGGAATTTGTGAAAGACCAAGGGTTCCTGCAGATTATCAAGCATCTTCAGCCATTGGAGAACGAAAACTCTTCAGTGTTTGAGCAATTTTGAGGCTATGAGATACCATCTGAGATTATTGCCGGAGTGTGGGCTTCATTCAGAAGTCCAATTTATGCCTCAAGTGAAGGATTCTATCAAGGGTTTGATGAGCAATAAAGGTTAATCAACTGCAGTCCTGAAGAATTATTATTGCAGCCATTATAGATCAGACTGAAGCTTCATATCAGATTTTATTGTTGCTGCAGCCTGTAGAATTCATCTCCAGGTTTAGACGTGTCCTTCAACAGACCTAAATGCCTATAAAAATGTGCCTCTCTGTTCATCTTGGTGGATGCCACAGCTAGTGCAGCCTTGATGAATGTTGTATGTTGAAGAACTCTTTACCAACAGGCGCACCATCAAGTATTTTCAACAGCAAACTGCCATTACGTTCCAGGTTTCTTGTTATATATTAACATCATTTAGTTTGCCACATTGTACTTGGTTTGGCATTCGAAAATAAGGAGTTACAAGGTTGCAAAATAATTGTTTGATGAAATGCCTTTGCTGTAGTTATTCATTTAAGTTTATATAGAATCACTAGTATGCGTGCCAAGTGTTTGAAGAAATGCTTATCGGCTGTAGGAATCAGTTACAATCATTTTCAATCTTCATAAGCCATTGGAAATCCAAAAGAGAAGTCTTGCATTGCATCTATGTTATTTGTTAAGCTTATTTACATTCATTTTTAAGCATTTGGTCATCATTGGCAATCATCAAAACAAAACCAAACAAACTGAAACAAAGAAGAGCAAGTACAGACTTTGTGAGGCAAGTGTTTGACAATATTCCTTGGAGCTCAAATCATCACAACAAGGTCAGATTTACCAGGGGATATTACAAAGGACATCGACATCAAGACTCAACCACATGAAGACTTCAAGTTGGCAACGCAAGGAAAGACAAAATTCGCATTCCAAGAGTGGCAAGGGAGTTGATCGCGTTCAAAGTGTTCATGTTCAAGACATTACTCTACAACGAAGGAAGATATTTTACAATCTTGAATTTCCTCCGGAAATTCAAGAATCAATGCTAGTAAAATAAGGAAGTAATCCGGGAAAAGGAATTTCAAAGATCAAAGGGTATCAAACAAATGTTTCAAGATTCCAAAATTCAAGATGGAAATGTATCACAAAGAAAAAAGAAAGTTCCCATACATGGAAAAGGAAAAGTGAAGCATGATAGTTAATCAAAGCTAGTGACTTGATCACTTTGAGATGATACAATTTGGGAATATCTCCCACTATCTTCATCATATCAAGCAATTGGAAATGTTGAGTATCAAGAGATATTGCTCAACCATATACTTTGTGATGATCTACATAAAAAATGTTGAGGTGGTGTCCTAGTCATCATCAAACTAATTAGGAGATTCCAAGTCAGCACATCCAAATGCATTGAACCTAACTCGTTCAAGGTGAAGCAAGTGATAAATGGCACTTCATCAAATATTATTTTATGTACTTTGTTTTCCCCCGAGGTGTGTGTGTGTTCAACAGTGCATAACAGTACAGAAAAGTAGGAAATGTGACAGTATACAGTAATGCAAGTAAACAGAAGAACTCAGATGTATGTATTCATTAATGCCAAATGCTAGTACATTCAAACATAACTTTCTTCGACAATATCTACACACTGAAATAGGAAACCAAGTACATATATATAGGTGTCGGTGTAGGTTGTCTAGTGCCAACTGCCGACAACCATCATGTAACCACTAACCCTTAACACACGTAACGTTCTAATTACAATATGACATAATTACCTGACAACATCATCCCCCCCAAAAAAGAAGGTCATCTCCTGACAACATACAACAAAATGGGAAATGACACTAAGACCAAACATGAAAATCAAAGTTGACGGGGTACAAAGGGCATCCCTAATGAAGAAGGGGTTGGTGGTGCTGCTACTGCCAACTACTCCCTCAGCTGGTGAACCTGTTGTGTCCTATGCTGGAGATCTCGCTCAGCTACCAACTGCCTCTCCCTGGATCGTTTCACCATAAAAACTACTTCCATCAGCTCCTTCTATTACTCATCCAATGCCTCTAAAGTAGATGTGAAACGGGTCTCAAGGGCTGCCCATTCTGCTACCTTGTGTGCACGCCCCGCTGTCTCCTGGGCCAAGTCTGCCTTGGCACAAGCCAACTCCTCCTCTAGGCTGGTCGCTCGGGTTCTTTGTTGTGTCAACTCCATCTCCATCGTATGCAAGCGAGTGGATAGCTCCTCCCGAGCTATGATGGCCGCCACCCGCTCTGTCTCTGCTGCCGAGGCACCATGCTGGATACGTCTGAGTTGGTAGTACCCGTCCCGGAAAGCTTTCTCTACCCGCTGTAGCAGCAAGTGTAATCCACCAACCTCAATCGTCTCCTCATGCCTCCAATCTCCCAACATCTTGAAAGTTTCCATAGCAGGCCAACCCCTGGCCTCAAAACATCTCCCAAACTCCTCAGCACACCCGTCGATGGCAAAGGCAAGGAGTCCCTCAACGGCAGACTACCCAACAGCCCGCTCCTGAATAGAGACTTCCAATCTCCGTGCGTTGGCCTCAACCTCTGCTGCCATCCTCCGCACACTAGCTCCCATCTCTGCCAAAAATATCTTCATACCCTCCGGCTGGCTCTCCGTAGTGGCGTGCTCCTGTTGCTGCATCTCCGCCATCTCTTCCTCAAACCCAACGGTGTCCTGCAGAAAATCCATTGCCAACTCCTAATGTCCAACCTCCTGATGAGAACTACCCTCATCGAGGTCCACAATCTCCGGAAAAGGACGTGGTTGGGGTGAGGCAGGCAAGGGTCCCAGTGGTGTCATGGGAGGCATCTCATAGCGACCTAGCCACACATCCATGGTGGCATCATCATCTCCAGTCACCGTGCCCTCTGCTGCCGAGAACTCCATATGTACTGGTTCCTTCCGTACAGTAGACCCAATGCAAGGAGGTTCGCTGGGAACCAATGACACTGATGGAACGTCATCGGCTGAAAGTTGGAACTGCTGTGGCGACCCTAGAGGGTGTAGGCAATGAAGGTCGGGGTCTCAATTGCCCAAATCCTAGGATGGGTACGGCTGGTATGGCTCCTACCGTCACCCCCAAAGTCTAGAGAGGTGTCAGTCCTCCATCCTGAGTCAATACTACTGGTGCATACACCAGTCGGCCTACTCCCACAGGTCGCACTCCACCCGCCGGTAATCCACGGATTCCTCTCATCACGTGCTCAAAAGACACTACGTGGCCACTACTCTCCTCCGTACTCGAGGCTTTCTCTACTTCCTTCCTGCTGGCAAGGCAAAATGTGTCATGACTCTAGCTGCTCTGAGAAGTGTCCTCAGAGTCGTCCCTTTCCTCTGCAGTACTATCCACCTCTTTTGCAGCCTCTTCGTCTACATCCTCATCAACTGTCTCCTCCTGTTTCGTGTCTACCTGTGGTGGTCTTTGTCGCTTCCTGCTAGAATGGGCTTCCTCGCTACCTGCCATGGTATCCAAGTGGATCCAATAAAAAATGAATGATTGTGAAGGGTCCCTCGTCTCCCAAGGTTTCCAGACATGCTTCTCCGGCAACACCTGTGTGCGTACAGCATCGAGGAACAACCCTATGGCGTGAAACGGCATGTAAAAAGCCTTGTGTCGCAGGATCAAGAATTTGTGGATTCTGTCAGACAAAACTGTTGCCCAATTGTATACCGTCCCTTTCCTCAGACCATTCATAAGTGCAATCATGGGTACCGCCGTGTCAGATGCATTGCTTGCTCCTGTAAGTTTGCTTTTCATAACATCCAGCAAACACTGCCAATCTCCTGGAACGATGTAGGACTTCTTCAACCCTCTGCCCTTGGGTGCCTTGATCGCAGCCCATTCCTGGTCTGAGAGATCACTTCGGCAAATCAACCGCAGCAGTTGTTCTTTCCTTTCTGGCAACATCTTCGTAGCATTCTTGTCTATTTTCTTTCCCTCGTTTGGGATGCCAAATACCCTAGCAAAATCGTCGGGTGCAAAGGAGACGGTCACGGTGCTCTGCTGGTAAGAGAAAGTTGATGCCCTGGTCACACTGTCATATGTAGCCACCATCATTCGCAGACATGATTCTAAATCCCTAATGGCGAAGATGGGCATTTGAATTGCCCAATGCACCCGTGCTTTCCTAAGAAATTCTTTTATTACATAATCATCTGGGGTTTCCAGCCACCAGGTCCTGCATACATTTCCACTCAATCCTTCGAATATAATAGTGTCAGGTGTGATTTTCTCTGGCATTGCCTTCTTGGCTTTTCCTGTATCTGCTGACCCTACAATTTTCACTCTAGACTGCAACACTCGCTTCCCCTTGTCCTTGGCTGCTATGCTTCCCTCTGCCATTTTCCTTGACTTCGACGGTTGGTCTAACTGCTGCAACCGTTTTCTCCAGTCCATCTTTCCTAATCTCGGTTTTCCTAATTCCATTTGAATGATTTAGCTACTGGCGCCAACACTTAATAAACTTTTGAAATTCCGTTATGCTCTACCTTGTACGGCAGCTTCTCCTCCTTATGCTATCCCTTGTACGGCCTCCCACTTATTGTGTACGAACTCTCCTGGCAATGTACGGATAAAATCCCTTGGCGAATGCTTGTACTACCTTTTCCAACTACCGTACGGATTTCATGTTGCACACGTGTGGATTTCATGTTACAGCCATACGATCTTCCTCGCCTCCTACTGGTCATACGTTGTCCTTTCTTAGCGTCCGTA
Organism: Cryptomeria japonica; assembly: GCF_030272615.1. Taxonomy (NCBI): domain Eukaryota; kingdom Viridiplantae; phylum Streptophyta; class Pinopsida; order Cupressales; family Cupressaceae; genus Cryptomeria; species Cryptomeria japonica. The sequence continues at coordinate 108,285,272 of NC_081409.1, forward strand.
TGGATCAATTCACTGGCATCCTCGTCTGTACGGCGTAACCTTCAATCATTACTGGTCATACGGAATACATGCCTGTTGTGACGTTTTCACACATCGCCCCATTGCAAATGGGGACCCCTGCTTTTTTTGCTTTTTAGGGTTTGTCTTTTTAGGGTTTTTTAGGGTTTTGTTAGTTAGCCTTTGCATTTTGAGTGTTGTCGGGGAGATCATAGGATAGCAAATTTGGCTAAGTCTGAAGTCCTGATCCTGAAATTTGGCTATGTCTGGAATGACTTGATCTTGAATTTGACTAAGTCTGGAAACTGAAAAACCTCCAAAAACTAGATTTTGCAATATAACTCCTGGAGGCCTGAAACCACTCTCAAACATCCTGAAAGTATATATGGAATATAACTTAAAGTATAAGAAAGAAGAAAGATAGAAGGAAATGTTATATTCCATTAAAATTGTCCTGATAGAGAGTTCAAAAAGTCAAATTTCGCTCCTGACCTTCACTGAGGATCCAGAGCGAAAAGCGCTCCTGTCCCTCTCCAAGGGTCCAAGGCGAATCGCTCATGTCCCTCACCAAGGGTCCAGAGCGAAAAAGCTTAGTGGAGTCATTCCTGACCTCGTTTGGACAAATTGAGACATCAAAGGCATGATGGAGGACAAAATGAACGTGATAGAGCATCCAGACTTGATTAAGGACGATGAAATGATGGAGTATTTGTCTAGATAGGTAAATTCGCTCCTGTCCCTCACCAAGGGACCAGAGCGATTTTATTCATATACACATTTTTAGACCTTGTTTGGACTCAAACTTTTATTCATGGCGTGTAAAGAGATGATATTTTCCTCAGCGAAGGAAATTTGAAGTGAAAAGTAAAAAGATTTGGCCCTGAGAGCAAAAATCACTCCTGTCCCTCACTGAAGGACCGGAGCTTGAATTTCAAATTTGCACTGTTCTTGCAGGATCAAGACAATTTTATGATTTGAAGAGACCAAGGAAAACATGATTTATCCATTGAATATAATTTGGAAGGCTAACAAAGGACGGATAAGCTTGGATTTGCAAAATAGCTCCTGTCCCTCACCAAGGGACCAGGGCGAAAATGCTTTAAAGTGCACTCATTTCAAAGATCGAATAAATTGAACTCGAAATTCTAAGTAAAAATGCCATCTTGGACGTCAAAAATGAGGTCTTGGACGTAAAAAACAAGAAGTGTGAGGTCTAGAATGAGATCGCTCCTGTCCCTCACCAAGGGACCAGAGCGATCTTGTTAATAGCCATTATTTTTCATGATTGGGCGCCAAATATCCTTCAAATCACATTAAATGCCAATTTCGATGAAACCTTGAGATATTTTAAAAATTAAATTGACATTTAATAAGTGCGCCTAACATTTAATAATTAATTTTGAGCCTAAAAATCGAATTTTTTAATTATAAAGGCATTTAAAATTAATTATTATTATTTTAAAAATAAAATGGGAGCGCTTGGGGTATATTATTTAATGTTATTTTTCAAGTCGGCCTCTCCTTTTATTTAATTTTTATTTATCTTTTGCCCTATTTTTCAAGTCGGCCTATGGGAAATGAAAGGATGAGCGCCCATATAAGAAAGGTGTGTTGAGCGATTTTAATCCATCATTCACTCATCATTTCAAATGCGATTTGGAAGGGCAAAGAAGAAGTGCGAATTTCTACCAGGAGTGGAGACTAAGAAGGGCGAAATTCATATTGAAGGCTATGGGAGAGGCGAATTTCTTGCTACATTTGAAGGCGAATTTCCAGATCTTGAAGAAGCTAGCTAATGGAGGCGCAATTTTATCCAAGGGCGAGCTTTGATCTACATTTTGCCTAGCAAAATTCATCTATTTTTACATCATTTTTAGAATTAATTCCCAAGTGGAGGTATCAAGATGGCGACTCCCAAACTCGAAGGATCTACAAGTCGGAAGGCTCTCATCAAAGAAAATCAAGCTAGATCAGGGACGGTTTCCTCCAGGACGATCAAGCAAGGACAAGGGCGACCTCCTCCAACCTAGCATCATCAAGGATGGCTTTCTTCGATCAAACATCAACAAGGGCGACCTCTTCCAATCCAGCGTTCCAGGGCGAGGTACATCATCATCCTGCAAATCAAGGACACAAGAAGTCAAAGCAAAGGGTTCGTTGAAGAAGCAAATAGTTCCAGAAGAGTTAATTAAAGATAGCTTCTCAACGTTACCAAATTGAGTATCAACCAAGTGTCAAACGAGGTGGCATCCCAGTCATCGCTCATCCAGTCAGTGTGGTCCACCTCAACATTTCCAGATTCAATGTACCTAACTCATGGAAGGTGGCACAAACTTCTATGTACCTACCCCGGCTGTTCATTGGTCGAATTTTCTAGAGAGGACATGTGTCCAAGCAATACAATTTTATCATTGGTCAAGCATTAAATGTTATGTAATGGTTGTAACTTGTAACAAACCCTAATTAGGGTTTTCATTGTAAAATCTTGGCCATTGATCTCGAATTGATCTAAGCCATCGAATTGTATTGAGGGCACTATATAAGCCCTGGCATTTCATTTTGTAAAGGCAATTAAGAGTTAGAAGATAGATAGAGAGTAGTTAGAAGGTGATTAGCTAGTTGATAGAATAGCAATTAGAGTAGAGTAGAGAGAGAAGGCAAAGATTGTTGCCAAGATGTTGTTGTAAAAGACTTGTAACTTCATTGAAGAAATGGTGAAATTTATGGGTCGATTCGACAATTTGCATGGTCTTTATACTTCTCATGTTTGATTTTATGATTAGATGAGTGGAAGAAATGTGCTTGATTGATGGTGAAATTCGCATATCCATACTACTAGCAGTTTGTTGATTGCAGACTTGCCTTGTGTAGTCAACTGGAATCGTTCAGCTTAAGCTTAACTTCAATTGTCGCTTCTTCATTGATATGCATCAACCTGATGGTGTCTATGCCTGCAGTGATGATTTGAACATCATAAAGCTTCCCTTCGAAGATCGCACTAGCCTTGTGGAGATGGTCCTGCGATGTCAAAACAAGACCTAGTTAGAGTTTCATCAAAGATCAATCATTGCTCCTACATTCTTAGTATTAGGATTAGATCCTCTCTTCGCCCTCATCTTTTTTCCTTTTTTCAAGTCAAAGCCAGTAAGAGCCTATGTTCCAGCAATATTCAAAGCAGATCAGATGTTCAGGCATCAAATGTAAGTCCCCTTGTGATTCCAGCAAATCACATCATACCACAAAGAGCTTATCCACACGTAGAGACCCTACATACAAGAACCTTGGAGTCATCCTGATTGATCCTTTTTCGCGATATCTTCAGCAATCAGAGGCTTTATTCAAGAGAGGTTAAGGTACCCTTAGGTATTTTATTCTGTGTTTGATTGTGTACAAAATACACGTCAACAATGCCCCAACGTGTCATCACCATACGATTTGCATAGATTTATGCTTTTGTACGGATTTCATCCTAGTTGTTGCTCACCCTTTGCTAATGTTCTAATTTAATTGTACGGACTCTTCCTCCAATTACCGTATGGATTTCTTAGCTCAACTCCATCCACCGTACAGATTTCTCTGTCTTCTCTTTGTCCGTACGAAGTTTGTTCTCCTTCCAACTAGTGACCGTACAGTTTTGTTCTGTCTTTATTTTGTTTGTTTCCACCATACACCCTCCTTGTGCTCTTTTTACCCTCCGTCGTACGGTGTACGGCATTTTCACCGTACAGTATGTTTAAATTTTTTTCTTTTTTTTTTTCTTTTCTTTTTCTTTTTTTTTTCAATTTTTTTCAACTAAAAAAATCAATAATTACCTTTTCAATTTGTCCGGTTGGGCCCCGCCTCTAGGCGAACTGGATCATTTCATTGTTGCCTGTGGTGGTAAATCTTCAACTTCAACCTGTTTACCGTCTCCTTTATCGGCTAGTCGCCCAATGTTGACAACTTAATTGCTCCATTCGCAACTACTTCGCGAATTTTAAATGGCCCCAGCCATCGAACTTTAAATTTCCCAGGCTTAATCTCATTCCTCCCATTATACTTCAACACCCACTTCCCTGGACGAAATTCCATGCGCCGAATGTGCTTGTCATGCCAAAATTTTCGTCTTTGTTGGGCAGCTTTAGTGGCCCATTGAGCCATCATTCTACGTTCATCCAACCTGCCTAACGCGTACAATCGTTCCCGCAAGCTCTCCATATCTCCTAGGCGATTCTCGATCGCGATCCTTAAACTCGGAACCATGAATTCTGCCAGCACAATGGCCTCCTGGCCATACATTAGCTGAAAGGGTGTCTGGCCTATGGTGACTTTGTAGATGGTCCTGTATGCCCATAGTACGGATGGCAACTTCTCTTCCCAATCTTCCTGTTCAACTCCACAGGACTTATAGATCACCGACACTAGTATTTTATTGGTAGCCTCAGCCTGCCCATTGGCCCTCGGGTAGTACGGGCTTGACAAGGAATGAAAAATCTTGAATTCCGTCGTGAGCAGCTTGACCACATGATTCACAAAGTGCCCACCGCGATCACTTGTCAGTTGGATTGGGATGTCGAACCTTGTAATAATCTATTCATAAATGAGCTTGGTTGTACTCAAAGTTGAGTTATCCAGCAGTGCACGCAGCTCAGCCCACTTCGTAAGGTATTCTGTCACCACCACAATGTAACGACATCTCCATGTCCTGCTGACCTTCAAAGGTCCAATGAAATCCAGACCCCAGCGTTCAAACAACCCCTGGGCATGGGATGGATTGAGGGGCATAAAGTCCCACTTTAATGGTTTTCCTGCCCTCTGGCACGTATCACAGCCCACCACCCATTCCCGTGCATCATTATACAAGGTGGGCCACCATAGTCCGGCCAGCAATACCTTGCACGCAGTGGTGTCTGGACCCATGTGGCCTCCTGCGGGCCTTTCGTGTGCTTCCCAGAGCACTCCCGGAATCTCTTCTTCCATCACACACCTTCTGAGGTCTTGGTCAGGTCCCATTTTATACAACAGCCCATTAATTAGCTGAAATGTCATGCTTCTCAAGACCAGCTTCCTTCTCTCACTCAGTAACATCCCGACTGGGAACCAAGAGGTAGACAAGTATTCCCCAATGTTCGAATACCACGGCGATAGTGCCGCAATTTGGAACAGATGTGCGTCAGGAAAATCATCATTGACTCCCTCTGGCGGCTCTCCTGACCTAATCCAAGACAACTGATCAGCGATCACATGGCTCTTGCCTGGCCGTACAATTATTGTGAAAGTGAACTCCTGAAGGAGCAATAGCCACCTGCTTATCCTGCCTTGGATAATGGGTTTATTTACCAAGTACATCAATGCCTGGTGATCCACATAGAAAGTGAAAGGCGTCGCCAACAAGTAGTGCCGAAATTTTTGTACGGCATAGACCATTCTGAGGGCTCCCTCTCAATGGTACTGTAATTCTTCTCGACTTTCGACATCAACCAACTGGCAAAATAGATGGGATGATCCAACCCATGTCCCCCTTCTTGTGCTAGCGTAGCCCCAATTGCATAGTTCGAGGCATCCACATGTACATGGAATTCTCAGTCCCAGTTTGGATAGGCCAGAATGGGTGCGGCCACCAGTCTCCTCTTGAGCACCTCGAATGCTTCCCCCTGTTCGCCCTTTCTTGTCAGTTTGTCCAATGGGAATGAAAGTTGGGCAAATTTCTTAATAAACTTCCAGTAGTATCCTATATGTCCCAAGGACTTGACTCCCGTCACATCAATGGGCGACTCCATCTCCACAATTACCCATACCTTATCCGAGTCAGTTTTCAATCCAACTTTACAAACAATATGGCCCAGCAACTTTCCTTGCGGTGCCATAAATCTGCATTTCTTCGGATTCAAGGCCAACCTGGCCCTTCGGCATCTCTCCATGCACTCTCTCAGTGCCACCAAGTGAGTGTCTTCACTACTAAAAATCGACCAGTCATCCAAAAAGGCCTTAAAATTTCCCACAGACATCTTATCGAAGATGTGAAGGACTATCCTCTGGAATGTTGTTGGAGCATTGTACAACCCGAATGGCATCCGGTCGTACGCATAGACTCCGTCCTCCACCACAAAGGTGGTCTTCAACTTGTCCTCCTCAGCTATCGAAATCTAATTGTAATCCAAAAAAGTCGTCCATAAATGAGTACATTTCATGGCCAGCCACCTCCTCCAGGATGTTGTCTGTGAAAGGTATAGGGAACGGAACCTTGATGGTGACTACGTTGAGGCACCAAAAATCCACGTAGATGCGGATCTAGTTGGCCTCCTTTAATGAGATCACAATCAACGAGACCCACTCACTTCTCTCCACTCGAAATATGATGTCGGCCTCGAGCATCCGTTCAATCTCTTCATTCACCTTGGCCGCATAGTTCTTATTCATTCGGTATGGCCTCTTCCATACCGGCTGGGCTCCCGAGACCAATGGTATCCGATGGATGCACAGTTTTGGCGGGACCCCTTTCAGATCCTTGTAGGACCAAGCGAACACGTCCTTGTATTCCATGTAGATTTTGAATGCTACGGCCTTCAGCACCGAGCTCCAATCGTCTCCTACCTCTTGATGCGTATTTTGTACACGACCAAACACAGAATAAAACACCTAAAGGTACCTTATCCTCTCTTGAACAAAGTTCCCGACTGCTGAAGATCTCGCCGAAGGATCAGTCGAAGTAACTCCAAGGTTCTGTTATGTAGGATCTCTACTCGTGGATAAGCTCTTCGCAGTATGATGTGATTTTGCTGGAATCACAAGGGACTTACACTTGATGACCTGAACGTCTAATTTGCTGGAATCACAAGTCCTATTCACTAACTGGAAGACAAACAAATGGAAAAAGATGTAGGGTTCAGGAAGTCTACTCTACTAACTAGAATGCGAGAAGATGGATGAATGACTAGGTGGAGTCCTACTGGGCTGGGTCTCACCATCAAGTTGAACAATTCAACACCAACTCAGTGCGATCTTCTAAGGGATGCTTCCAATGCGTTCAAATCGTACACCATCTGACAATGATCACCATTCAAGATAATGCATGAACAATAGACGTGTAACGACTTAAGATTAAGCTCATTTTATGCTAGTTGACCATGCAGGGCGCACTCACCATCAGTAAGAGGCTAGTGGTATGGACTAGACAATTCCACACAGGTGCATTCAACAATTTTCTTCACTCAATCTAATCATCTATCATCAAAAATGAAGATTCAACAAGAGACCATGCACATTGCAAAGAAACAACATATTCCACCATATCTTCAATGAAAAGAAGTCTTTACAATTAAGGCAACAATGTCTTGCCTTCTCTTCTTAATCTACTCTAATTGCTATTCTACTATTTTGTCCTATATTACTAACTATTAACTATTAGCTATTATTGACTAACTATTACCTATTAGCTAACCATTGACTAACTATTACCCTTTACAAATGAGGAGCCAGGGCTTATATAGTGCCCTCAATACAATTCGATGGCTCATATCAATTTGAGATCAATGGCCAAGATTTACCAATGAAACCCTAATTAGGGTTTGTTACAACAAACTTAATTCTGACCAATGAAATAATTGCATTATTTGGACACATGTCTTTTTGGAATATTCGACCAATGGATAACCAGGGTAGGTACACCGAAGTTTGTGCCATTTTGATGAGCCAGGTACATTGAATCTGGACATGCTGGGGTGGACCAATCCGACATGGAGGAGTGATGACTGGGACGCCACCTTGTCCGACACTTGATTGATGTTCAATTTGGTGATGCTAAGAAGCTAACTTTAGTTAACTCTTCTGAAACTGTATGCTTCTCCAACGGACCCTCGCTCTAACCTCCTTTGTCTTTGATGTGCAGGATGGATGATGTACCTCCCTTGGAATGTTGGACTGGAAGAGGTCGTCCTTGATGAGGCTGGGTTGGAGAAGGTCGTCCTTGTCTTGGCCTGGTCTTCTTTCATCTGCCAAAACAAACCAAAAGATGATTAAGGACACAATATAAATTCATTTCAACATAGCATTTTCAACTTAAATCATCAACAAAAAGATATTAACATGAAACTTGCCCAAGATTTTCTCCAGGAACAAACCCTATAAGAATTTCGCCCTGGACCCTTTGGAAGGATCAGGAGCGAAATTCCAACTTTAGCTCAAAATTCACATTTTTGAAGGTCAAACATCTTTCCAAGGCATTCCAAATAGCTTTTCTCACCCTAGTCCAGGCCTGACTTAGTACAAAATTTGGAGAAAAGGATGGTTTTAGTGTTTTTCGCTCTGGACCCTTTGGAAGGGTCAAGAGCGAATTTCTTATTTGTAGCTCATTTTTTTTCATCATTTCAACTTCAATCCACCTCACAAGGCAAGGAAACACTTTTCTTCTATCATCCAACCCAAGTTTATCTTGATTTTGCAAGGCAAAATAGGTGATTGAAGGATTTTCGCCCTGGACCCTTTGGAAGGGTCAAGAGCGAATTTCCTCTTCTAGCCTAAAATCATCACTTCTGGAGACAACCATCGACTTAAGGGCAATCACAAGGGCATCTTTTACCTTGCTCTAGGCATAGCTTAGCATAAATTTGAAAGGAATAGGTAGATTTTAGGATTTTCGATCTGGACCCTTTGGAAGGGTCAGGAGCGAAAATCTTGTTTTAGGGCTATTTCACCATCCTTTCAACTTCAAATCACCTCCAAGACTTAGAACACCTTGCCTCACTCCTCTCTAGGTCATAAAAACCAAAATCTTGACTTGATTTGCAAGGAAAAAAGGGTGATCTTAAAAATTTCGCTCTGGACCCTTTGGAAGGGTCAGAAGCGAAAATCTCATTCTTGACCCAAAATCATCATTCTTTCAACTTGAAACTTCTTTGCAAGGTAGAATCTCATCCTTCATTGCCCTAGGAACAAGGTTTCATGTCCAAGAAAGGTCAAAAAGTAGGCTTATAAGGAATTTCGCTCTGGACCCTTTGGAAGGGTCAAGAGCGAAATTTCCTTTCCTGGCTAAAATCCTTCATTTTCATAACTTCCAAACACTCTCAAAGGCAAGATCATGTCCATTTCCCCTTTCAACATGCTTTGGACATCACAATTTGGTCAAATTGGGAAAGAAGTGAGGTCTAGGAGGATTTTTGAGGATTTTTGCTCTGGACCCTTTGGAAGGGTCAAGAGCGAAAATCATGATTTGGGCTTGATTCTTCCTTTTTCCAACTCAAAATCACCTCAAGAGGTAACTAAACATCATCCTTCACCCAAGGGATAAGGTCTTAAGCCAAAACAAGGTCAAAAGAATAGGTTTGCAAGGAATTTCGCTCTGGACCCTTTGGAAGGGTCAGGAGCGAAATTCACCTTCTTGGCTAGAATCCTTCATTTTTTCAAAGCTTTCAAACATTTCCAACATCCAAACATGTCTACTCTTCCCTTCAAAATGCCTTGCAAATCAAAATTTGGTCAAATAAGGCCAGAAATGAGTCTTAGGTTGATTTTCGCTCTGGACCCTTTGGAAGGGTCAGGAGCGAAAATCTTGATTTAGGCTTTAATTGCTCATTTTTCAAACTTCAATCTTCTCCTGGAGGCACATATAGATTGCTTTCCACTTGAGGAACAAGGTTTTAAGCCCATCCAAGGTAGCAAATGAGGATTATAGTGAATTTCGCTCTGGACCCTTTGGAAGGGTCAAGAGCGAAATTCCTAATCTTGGCCAAAATCCTTCACATTTCTACGTTCCATCACCTCAAAAGGCAGAGACATGTTATTTCCTTCCCAAATTCGCCCATGGAACAAGGTTGGTATCCAAAACAAGGAAGCAAATGAGGATTATAGTGAATTTCATTCTGGACCCTTTGGAAGGGTCAGGAGCGAAATTCCTAATTTTTGGACAAGATCCTCACTTTTCAAAACACTTCTCAAGGCAAGAACACATCAAGACTCACACAAAATGCCTAATAAACCAACGCCCATCCAAAACAAGGAAGGAAAATGAGGGTTATAAGGATTTTCGCTCTGGACCCTTTGGAAGGGTTAGGAGCGAAATTCCTCTCCCAGGCTAGAATCCATCATCCCAAGGTCTAAAATCTCTTCTCCAAGGCAAAGTTGCATCAAACCTTCTCAATTATGCCTCAAAAGTCTACAAACTTGGTCAAGCTAAGGAGAAAAATAGAGGAAATATGAATTTCGCTCTGGACCCTTTGGAAGGGTCAGGAGTGAAATTCACCTTAGGCCATGATCCTGACTTCATTTTTTCGCATTTCTCCATTCAAACAAGTGCTTTTGCCTTCATTCAAGCCTAGGAATACATTAGTTCTAGGTTTTGGTCAAAGTAGAATGTCTTATGGAGAATTTCGCTGTGGACCCTTTGGAAGGGTCAGGAGCGAAATTCGCTTTGGACCCTTTGGAAGGGTCAGAAGCGAAATTTGACATTTTGGTCTATCCATCAGGATCATTTTATGGAATATAACATTTAAGTATTTCTTCTTTCTTATACTTTAAGTTATATTCCATATATACTTCCAGGATGTTTGAGGGTGGTTTCGAACCTCCAGGAGTTATATTGCAAAATCTAGTTTTTGGAGGATTCTTCAGTTTTCCAGACTTAGTCAAATTTCAGGATCAGGACATTCCAGACTTAGCCAAATTTCAGGATCAGGACATTCCAGACTTAGCCAAATTTCAGGATCAGGACATTCCAGACTTAGCCAAATTTCAGGGCATTTGAAGATCAGGATGACATTCCAGACTTCATCACTCACCAACTTGACCTAGCTCGGACCGTCAAGAATGATACTCACTCACAAAGCAAGACACAATTAGCAACGAGAGCAAAATCAAGCCCTAAGGAAGACTCTCAAAGAAACCCTAATTCTGGGGCCCTGTGGACTCACCCTGGCTCAAGCAAAGCCTGTAATCCAACGATCCCCTCGACAGCACTCATCCTGCAAAGGCTAACAGGCAAAACCCTAAAAGACCTAGAAAACAAACCCCAAAAAGCAAAAAAAGTAGGGGTCCCCATTTGCAATGGGGCGATGTGTGAATATGTCACAACACTACCCAGATATTTCGAGGGGTGGCAGTGTCTCCTAAGTTCGTCTCTTTCACGGTGGGGTCTTCGTACCTCATTGGTCTATCCTTTGAAAACTCGTACGCCGGAACATCATTTACTTTGGCGTCTCCCTCCTTATAAACCCTGTATTCTGGCAGGAACTCATCTTTCTCACCTGGCTCTTCTTCAATTTGCAGCATGTGACACGCAGGGTGGAATACTTCATAATCTTCCATTTGCCAGTGGAAGAGTCCATTCAATGAGCAGATGTCATCTTCTGAGCAGCCATCGAGTTCAAGCACTCCTTCATTGTTTGGTTCCATCTCGTCTTTGCCTTCATAGGAATCCCACTCCCATCTGTTTGAGTCCTCTGAATCAAAGTCGAATGATGCAAACTCCTCGCCGACAACCTAGGTCCTCAGATCCATGATGTATTTCCGCCCCCTGTTCTCCATGGAAAGGGTGTTCTTTTTCCAATTGTGGTTCACTTTTGTTGTGACCAGCCACCCTCTCCCTAAGATGGCGTCATAGCCCTTCTTTTTAAGTGGGATTACCACAAAATCCAGTAGGAAGGGTTGTGTGCCAATGGTCACGGGCTAGGCCATCAGGGTGCCGAGTGGCTTGATACCGTGTTGGTCTGCTCTCACCAAATTGAATGTGGGTGGCCATAGTGTTGACTTCTCGAGCTTCTTCCATGTATCCTCCGGCAACACATTCACCCCAGAACCTTCATCCACGATGGTGTCCTTGAGGATAGCCCCGAGGATTCCCATTTCCACTACTGCGGGATGTCGACCACTATTTAAGGCCAACAACATTGGATCAACCGAGGGGCTGACCGGGACTTCCGTCTAGGTCGCACCCGAACCCACCCGAAGGTGCGTGTGCGATGCTTTGTATGGTACTAAAAATGGCGGTGACTGCGGCATTGTGTCTAGAAGGTCCTTCACCCTTATCGGCACCTCCATCTACAAGACTTCCCCAATTATGTTCTTTTCCGCTTCAATACGGGATGTACTCACCACCTCTACATTTTCCATCGTTTTGTCGTCATTTCCCGCTCAATGTTGGCCTTTGCCTCCCGTAATCTCTCCTTCGTACAGGGATCGGGATAAGTGGCCTTCTTGGTCTGAGCACGGGTGATTGCCAGTACTTCTTTATCACCAGTCTTCTCAATATTGAGAAGATTAACCCCTAGCTTGGGGCAATTTGTGTCATCATGGTCTCCCCAAGACCACAACATCTGCACAAGTTTTGTGGTGTCTCCCCTTTCTGGCAATCCCGGCAAAGTGTCCCCACTGGTTGCAGGCCCGACACTGAATCATCGGTCGTCCTTTGGCATCATACTGCATTCGACTCCGGTTATTGCTATTATTATTGTTGCCTCTTCCTCCCCTTCGATTACCTCTGTAACCGCCAGATGATGTCGTGGTGTTGGCTTGAGGCTGCGATGTGCCTGTTGTAGCGGAGGGTGACCGCTGCTCCTAGGTGAAGAGCACCTAATTTCCTCGTGTCTTCATGTTGTAGGGACATTCTTTGGTGGAGTGTCTCAACACTTGGCAAATGTCGCAAAAGGCCTTTTTAGGACAAGAGCCTTTTGTATGACCTTCCTCCTTACATTTCGCGCACCACACTTCCTCGTTTTTGTTGGTGCTTCTCTTCATACTTTTGAATTCCTTCATCATGTGATGCATATCCTTCTGAAGGGCTTGCACTTTCTTGCTCAACCCCTCGTCGCTACCACTTCCGTCGAAGGAGTCCTCCTCCCCAGAGGATTTGTCTTTCTTCTTCCTAGATGTCTTTCCTTCACTTTCCAGGTCCATTGCCCAATTATAGGCATCTTTGTAGGAAGGTGCTACAATTTTCATTTTGCTTCTAAGTGACGACTTCAAACCCTCCACAAACCACCTTTTCTTCAATCCATCACCGGGTTGGTTGTCCATTTTTCCCAGCAATTCCTTCAAGTGTCGGCTATATGCTCGGATGGTCTCACTTTTCCCTTGCTTGGTACTCAGGATTTCTGCCACGATTTCATTGTCGTCTCTGAGGAGTCGAAACTCTGTTTCAAAGGCTTTGTGTAATTCATCCCAAGTTGCCATCCCAAGTTGCCAGCTTAGTTTTATCATCATCCGAGTACCAATCGATGGCTACTCCTCGTAGGGTTGCGGGGAATTGCACCACCCATTCCGCCCTGTCGGCCACGCCATTGGCAGACCAGATTGTTTCACATGTACGGCAATGTCATACCGGGTCTTATTTCCCGTCTCCGTTGAACTTGGGCAATTTTTGCTGATTCGCCATCACATTCCTTAGCGGCGGCCCAGTCTGCCTTTCAAAACTTGAACTTGACCCTCCAGGAACTCCTCTAGACACTGGTCCTCCCGAAGATACTCCGTCTAGATTTGGTCTATTGGGTCCCACCAAGTTGCTCTGACTACCGGGGTGTGATGAGCCTGCACCAAATAGATTGCTTCTACTACCATGACCTTGTGTCCTCCTGACACCTTCGCTCGCATCAGTATCCTCCGCCTCTCTGTTCTCGGTCTCTATCTCCTCTTCCTTCTTGGTCTCGGCACCTCTATATGGCATGTACGGCTCTACCGTACTCCCGTCACCAATCTCTTCCAATGTCAGGGAAAGGTCCCCCAACCGCTTCCTGGTGGTTTCTATTAGTACGAAAAACTTGGCCCTCAGCACTCGAGCCATCATTGCCGATTGTGCTTTCTTCCGCAAGTTTCTTCAGTCGTTGTCGACGTTCTGCTTGTTGTTCTAACCTCAGCGTCCTCGCGGCTGCCTCATGCGTGTCTTCTTCCTCCTTCAGCACACAGGTTCTATCCTTATTTAGCGTCATGAGCATCAATTCCTTCTTTCTGTGGGGTTGAAGGTTCGTCGACGGCTTTCATCACGTTCCTCCTCCTCTCGTCGACTCCTTTCTTCAAATTGCTACAAAATTTGTTGTCAACGGGTCTCGCGGTAGGTTTCTTCCTAGCGAGTTTGGAGAGCAAGGAACGCCTGTGCCAACAAGCTAGGCAAGTTGTTCATCAACCAATTTACGGCCGAACTTACGCCAAGGGCACTCCACGCTGCACTCTCAGGGACATCCTCGTTCGTGGCCTCCCTTCGTACGTAAGTTTTGATGGATGCCTGTAGAATGTAGGCGAAATCCCTTGTTAGTGGTCCCTTTCCTTCAAACAACTCCGTCAGCTCTTCCTCGGGATGGCTACTGGTCCACTCGCTCACTGGTTGTCCCATTATCATCGTGCCATGTAGTATGTTCCCGTCATTCCGAGTTCAATTTGGCAATGGCGCCAGATGTTTTCCCCCGAGGGGTGTGTGTGTTCAACAGTGTATAATAGTACAGAAATGTAGGAAATATGATAGTATACAGCAATGCAAGTAAACAAAAGAACTCGGATGTATGTATTCATTAATGCCAAATGCCAGTACATTCAAACATTACTTTCTTCGGCAATATCTACACACTGAAATAGGAAACCAAGTACATATATATAGGTGTCGATGTAGGTTGTCCGGTGCCAACTGCCGACAACTGTCACGTAACCACTGACCCTTAACACACGTAACGTTCTAATTACAATATGACATAATTACCCGACAACATACTTAACCTCATTCTTTATTGAAGCACAATCAAAGATGGACACGTGTCCAATTCATTGTAATTGTTTCATTGGTCAAGAAGGAAGGAAGTTGTAACAAACCCTAATTAAGGTTTTATTGTAAAATCTCTGCCATTAATTTGAGAATCAATTTGAGCCATTGAAATGTAATGAGCTCTCTATATAAGGCTCAGTGCTCTCATTTGTAAAGGTTAACAATTAGGAATTAGAAATTAGAGTAGAAGTTAGAATAGGAGGAGAAGGCAAAGATTGTTGCCAAGATCTTGTTGTAAGGGACATATTGTTTTCATTGAAGTTATGGTGAATTCTCTATGCTAATTCAACATATTGCATGGTCTTTACTTCTCATTTGCTTTAAAGTTGGTTAGATGAATGGAAGATTCATTGTTGATGAATGGTGTACCTAATGTTCATACTACTTGTAATTTGTTGATTACAAATTGCAGTGCGTAGTCGACTGAACTTGTGTGAAAGCTTAACTTCTATTACTTCATGCTCATTGTTTGTGTGGTTGATGTGCATTGGTGATATGAAAAATCATTCATTTATCCTTAGGAGATTGCACTAGTTTTGTGTAGTTGTTCCTTGATGGTGAAACAAAGCTTGGTTTGGTCACACCTAATTAACAATTAGTTCCTACATTCTTAGGATTAGATTAGCTTTCTTTTGCTATTTGTTTTTCAAGTTAACTAAGTCTTCATGTTCCAGCAACGTTCATGTTCAACGTAAATCTCCCTTGTGATTCCAGCAATATCACATCAAACCATTGAGTTATCCACACATCAAGACTTGATAGTATAAACCTCGAAGTTACCTCATATGATCACGTAGCTTAGAATTTAAGAGGATTTTGTTCAAGAGAGGATAAAATACTTGGCATTTTATTCTATGTATTAAGTGCATAAAAAACACATCAACACATCCCTCTATTCTCAAAATGTAAAGGATAACGAAAACTCATTTCCACCTATGGAGATGGCTTGCTGTTTTCTTCTCCACCAAAGGAATCAAGTTATTGTCCAATTAAAGTTTCATTTTTCTAAATATCCCTCTTAGAAGTATTTATAATTCTTTATCACTAGAAATGTGAATCAGTGGATTGCTTCAGTTGACATTCCATGCCAACCACAATGAGAAATAGCATGAAGTATATGAATCAAGATCTTTGTTTTTTACAAAAAGTAAGATTTGTCCCACAACACTGGTATAATGACCCACTACATAGTTATATTAAACCTAAACAAGCCAATAACTCCTGCTCAAGAAGACAATAAGAAAAAGAGAACCAAAATTTTCCTTACCTTTGGTATTCAAAAACTGGTGGGTTGCCAAAAAAGTGCAGAAAAGCAGTTTGCAAATGAGGGCTGCAAAGCCACGGGGTTGGCCAATACCTGTTTCAACACCAAAAATCAATCAATACAATATGAATACGGTGGCACAACCCATGGCTATCACAGTTGAGAAATGTCTTAATTGCTGACAATATTAACAAAATATTTGTTATGATATTTTCTTTCATTTTTCTAATATATTTCACATATTTTCTGCACCAGCATGGCATAATGTCTATGCTATCCATACGGTAATAAGACAGTCCGTTGCTTCATGATTTTTCCAGCAGTCAAAGCATGCCAGTTCCTTTTCTAGTGGCAAAAATGCTGTAGAAAGATATTTGAAGTTGAGCACACTGGCAAACCTTCAAATCATATTCTTATCTTTTTGTTGGAAGGTTATCAACTTATCAAACTATTGTGCATTGTCCACTTATAGACCCCATTTCATTTGTACAACATTGCCAGCTACATTTCCCCCAGGACTCTTGATATGAGAAGGAGTTGAACAAGAACAAAGTATTAGTTTTATTCTAAGAAAGCAGAATAAGAATAAAGCATAGACCTATTTGAGGATAAATAGAATAAAATACAACACAGAATGATCTTTGAAGACTAAAGATTGTTTTAGGATGATCGAGACAAAGATTATTTTAGGATGATAAAGCACGGATGGTTCTTTCTTGAAGGAAGCCTGTCTTGAGGAGTGCCTAAACATAGAAGGCATCCTGGTCTAAAAGTATTGTGAATCTTATTGTAATTAGCATTTATTTTCTGGTATGCAGATTGTGCAAATTGTTTGAAGAAGCATTTAATATGCTGAAGAACAATGTGTCTTTGTATACAGAAGTGGCTTAACAAGAGCTTTGGCTGCTCTGTGTACTAGCCATACAAGGAGCAGAAAAAAATTGTTTTGGTCTTTCCAGAATGTGTTTTGCAGAGTTTTCAAACAGTGTTGTTTCCAGAGTTGTTCTGCAGCATTCCCAGGGAATCTTGTTTCCAGAAATTCCATACTTTGGTTTAATTTATTTCATTGTTATCAGAGCTGGAATTCTGCCAGCCTGTGAAGCTATAGATAGTACCCAAGAGAATTCAGAGCAAAGAAGCAATGAAAAAGTCCTAAAACAGGTTAAGAAAGACGGTTTCCAGCCTTTGTTTCTGAATAAGGATAATATGAGCAGGGAATTGTGAAAGATGACACAGACCATGCAACAACTACATCACTGTAGATGCAATAAATTATTTTCATCTCATAACTTTTCACATAGATAAGAAACATTGCATGGTCATTAGGAAAGATCACTTCTTTTGAACTTCAACAATTTCCTCCTCCTCTTATAGAAAGGAATGCAAAACAGATGCAAGGGATTGTCACAAAGATGCAATTAGAAGGTGAGGAGAGCTATATGGTCATTAATGATGACTTCAGATAGAACTATAATTTCCAAGTATATTATGCAATAAGAAAAGGTACCGGACATGCACGCCAGGGAATTCATAACTGTCCTAGTGTTGAAAACAACTCCCTAGATTTGATGGGTAAAGAAAAGTTGCATTAATCCAGAGACTCAATGTCCATTTTCAGATTGACGCAATGACTGATTTCAATAAAATTTAGCTTGCATTGCTACACTTCAGAAGAAACTAAGCATGATTGGCATCATCATGTTTAGATGTTCAGGAAACTAATAAGTAAATTCAGTTATTACTTGGCATCAAGTTATCATTCGGTACCAACTTCCAGCCTCTAGCTAATAAGCAAACGGAGGTTGTGCATAAGACCTTGATGGTTGTCTACAGAATCATGTAACCAATTTACACATTGCATGGCTTCAATAATCGCACTTGGTAGAAATTTGATATAACAACACACATCAAATGTCCATTGCCATAGCACTATTTGATGCTTTTTATATGATTAGTCAATCTTCATTGTTGAGATACCTGGGACACCAAAGTACCAGCAATTGAAGTTTTCATTCTACAGCAACAGCAGATCTTATAGGTTCTAGAGGATAATCTGCAAACAACACGAGATAGTATGGAGTAATAGAAAGACCAACATTACTCATTAACGGAAATTGCAATTGGAGATCAGGTTTTACCATTTTCCTTTAATTATATTCTAATAGACAGGCCAAACTAAGGAAGGAGGCATCATAGAAACTTTCTTCTGTGTATTATGGTCTGGTCATAATTTATCAACAAGTTGTACAAGTAGCTCTGGCCCTATACTCTCTAGTTACCCACTACCATTAGTGTACATAACATATTCCATGTGTCTAATTAAAAGAATATTGATCAAAATTGGATGGATTCCCAGACTTGCCTCCCCTTGATGAGGAAGGAATGTTGAATTTTATAACTGAACGCATCTTGAATCCAAGAGATAAAAGAACAGGAAAAAAGATTCATGCATACTAATGGTTCAATGGAAGGATCTACTTGTAGAGCTTGCCTCTGAGAGGGACCTGACATACTCCAGCATCCTTCATTGTTTACATTGACAGGGAACCAACCGATTAAGAAGGAGAAGACTTGCAACAATGACACTACATTTCATTCAAGGGCGCTCTTGACAAGTTTGTTTGTGGAAAGAATCAAGATAGAATAAGTATAGGCCTAGTCCATTCTAGGAAAATAGAAACGAGAAAGCAGACATTTATCCAGTCAAATTCAGCCTTATATATGTAATCAGAATTAGCTCACAAATATACAAAATCAATTGATATTATTAAATTTAACTAGCAAAAGAAAGCAGGCCTTAATCATTTAAACCTAGCCATTATCAGATTAATTTATATCATCAGCATTGCTCAACAGTAAAAAGCAAGCACTCAATCAAGTTTGATTTTAATTTCACTGGTAGAAAAAAGGTCTTAGAGACAAATATTCAATCAAATTCAACATCGTTTATGTCATCAGAATTGGCTGACAGCAAGAGGTAATCAATAAGACAAGTTTGACCTTAACTTATATCTGGTTGAATTCAGCTTCATTTATATCATCAAAATTGTTTGACAAAAACATAAAATCACTAAAACAAGCTAGTGCTTTTTTTACCTAGCAGAAAAAAACAAGTTTGATCTTAAATTTTAATAGCAGAGAAAAGCAAGCGTTGGCCACAATTATCTAGTCAAATTCAGCCTCATTCATGCTATCAGATTGCTTGACAGAAAGAGGCAATAAACCAAACAAGGTATAACCTAATCACATATATCCAGTTGCAATTAGCCCGATTTATGTCAGAGATGTTTGACAAAAATAATATATGATAGGTGTTTGACGTGAATGAATACACAATATAAATAAAATCAAAAATCTTCAGCCGTCAATTTAAATAGCAGAGAAAAATTACCTTCAAAAGGGTATGATCAAACAAAATTTAGATGACTTAATATTAAAAAAGTCTTTGCATCATGAGCAAATATATAAAATCAACAATCCTATTCATCAAATAAGTTTGGTCTTAAATTAGCTAGCAGAAAAGGACGAGTTTTTCTCACTTGTGTTTGTGTATTTCCAATCGGGTATCATTAAAAATTAAAATGCTGCTTGTATAAAATGAAGAAACAATTGAAAACAAAACTCTGGGTCCTGGAATCCCTACCTTCCCCTGAGGATTTGACACTTGGACAGCACCTGAGTTGCAATTTCGGAAGCTGGATCACAGATTACTCTTACAGAGTTTCTCCCAATGCCAAACAACAGATCCCCAATCAAATGAATTTCAACAAAATTATACACCACATAACCCATAATTAACACCAGCCCAAGAACATAGTACCAGAAGGACATATTCAGAGCTGCTCTAATTATCACAATAGGCTCCAAGGCGTTCAATTCATTAACACAGTCCATTATAATCAAATTGTTCTTGGTTGTTACAGATTGCGCAGATGTTTTTGGCTCAAGCTAGAAGTCAAATAAAGAGTATCCCCGTGTTTCCCAGGACTGCTGCCAACATGTGATGAAAACAATTGTTGGGTGTTTTTGGGATTATCTGGGCCAAGGATTGTTGAATAAAATATATGGTGTTTTTTCCTGCATGTTTTGGCTCACGCGCAGTCCTGGCCTTGGTTGCAAAGGTTAAGAAGGCTGTGGAAATGTGTTATATAGTCCAAAAAGTCCAAATGGTTCGATGACGTGTGATTGGAAAAGTGCAGTGGTATTGGTTTTACGTGAATGTTAGCCCCATAGCATTAATTCCAACAATTGAGTGTACAAAAAGAAACAAATTCAGGCTAACTACTGAGGATCTCCTTCGAATCCCTCATTATAATATAGAAGAAAATAAATTGATATTGCCGAGGAGGAGCGATCTAGCTTGCAGGATCGACGACTGTTAGTTTTCTGTACCGATGCAAGACTCTGAAAGTGATCAGAGCCCGTCAGATTTGGTATTTTTGATTGGCTCACATTATTCCTACCCTCCCCGTTTTTAAAAACACCATGTGAATCTTGTTAGGCCAAAAGCTTTTCCCCTATGAGAAACTGCAGTTTATGGGGTAAGCAGGTAGGTAGACCCCTTTTTATTACCTTTCAATTTTGTTAAATGAATATCATGGGTTTTTCTATTTTCTCGATCTTATGTTTTTCAAAATATTATAGATTTTTCTATTTTCTAAATCTTATATCTTCAAATAAATCTTGGAGTGAAATAGTTTGTATACTTGATCTAAATATCATAGTAAATTTCACGCTCTAAAATAAAATGCTTCTCAAATTCATTTGCCTATGCCATGTAAAAGATACAAATCATTTCCTTCTATTATTCTTTAAGATTGTTGTCAAGATGAATTGCAGCCTGGAGAGTGGTGTGTTGACTCTCTTTCCAACTAACAAAATGGAAACACTTTTAGGTTGTGGGTGACCTAAAACTTGGGAGTGAATCTTCAAAGACGTCTAGTTCTGCTAATGTAACACCTGAAACTAACTTATTCTTCTACAGCTACAAATAAAATGGATAGAAACTAAACATAAAATTGAATCTAAAACTTGAAAATAAGGTGAAATTATGAATATTTGATGACTTGCATCTACCTAAGCATACACGATAAGGTTACGAACCCAACACAGCATACATAACTCAAGATTTGACATGCTTTTGCATAAGTATTTCAATAGACAGGATTAAAATTTATAACAGCATTCAAAAGGAATGTCAAATGACTCCTAAGAACTCAAATGATGATTTTTCACAATTGAAACTTACATAAACTTGACAAATCACAAACTATGGCTTATAAAATGGATGTACTACTACATAAAAGAAAAGAAATGAGACTGCAAATCAAGGATAGTTAGTTTTATCACAAGACAAGATCAATAATTTCATGATAATACACTATACAAAAATTTTGAGAAGGTAAAAAGGGCTCCTCCTTATTAATCAAATAGGTACATCAACTAAATGCAAAGTTTGTTTACAAATTTTCTCTTGAATCCAAGATCCTTTTATTACATGAGAACTTATAACTATGAATGGCACATGTCTTCCTTTACAAGTTAACCCCCTTGCATATCTAGCCACTTTCAAAGAATCTAGGAAATGCCATTTTAAGAAATAAATGAAATTTTTTGCTTTTACAACATAGTCAAACCTCAAACTTGGGCGTTGGGAACATGGACTTCATTATTCTCCTTTAAAGACTTTGTTGTGGCTTGCAAATATGAAGAAATTGTACTGTGTATCCTAAAGGCATGAAATTATTCCAAGGAAAACTTCAACAACTATTTTTGTTATCCTAGATTCTTGCATTATAAGAAAATGTTGTCATAACTCTCTTAGTGATCACTACAACTCCCAAACTACTTCATAGATGAATAGTATAGATGTATTCGTCATCTTAACTGCCACTTGCATGATTATAGGATTTGTCTTTGATGAGATTGGAATGAATCAAGTCCCTTTGAGGGCACGAGATAAAGCTTGGCTATTCTAGGACTTTAAATTGCACTTGAAATCATCAATTCATGTCTTCATAATTTACTCTCTACATTTTCATCATATATAGGGTCTTGACATGGCCTTTTAGGCCTGAAATTGCCCTCATATGCATTTTTCCTTATACATGTGTCTTCTAACTTAAAGAAAATCAAGTATGGATTGGTTTTTAAGTTGTGATCTCTATTATTTCATGGATAATCCATACCTACCAACAATACTATTCAACCCCTAACTCATTTGAATTTGAATTTTCCTCCAGGCCTTAAACACTTGTAAATTCACTAATTGACACAAAATCCTTTGTAGTTCACTACCCTAGTGTAATGATTGGAATATGGGTGTTCACTAGTTTAGTTATGTAAACAAGGAACCAACCTACTTTCAATTACCATTACATAAAAGGGGGAATGAAATTTATATATCCAACCCCAAATTATTTGAAAAGGACTAAATGCTAATTGAATTACACTCTCTATTTGATTGAGTTAAAAATAAACTATGGAAAGATGTAAATTGAATACAAGATCTAGGGCTAGAGATGTGAAATTGACAAAAATCAACATGCACACAAACAGTCTCATATCAGATATGCAAACATAAGTACATATCTAGAAATAGGAAGTAGAGAGGGACATATGTCTCAAATTTGGACTTGAAAATGCCAAACAATTATGCTTGGGGCAACTTGTCCTTGAAATGTCGAATGTGGACAATAGATATACTTTTGAGATCACAATGTTGTACTGATTGTTTCCTCGAAGTTTCGAAAAAGTATCAAACAATGATGCTTGGGGAAACCTTGCCCTCCAATTTTTGCCTATGCAAAAGTTGGTTTTGTGTGTGTCTGTCTACTCTTCCCAAATCTATATATCTTATCTCTAGATCCAGCTACCTACACATAAAAAGGAGGAAGATGGTGTTGTTGATAGGGATTTGCCTAGGCCAAACTCCGGGTTTGGAATTAATCCTTTAATTGAATTGAAACTGGAAGGAATAATTTGAAGTAAAATTTTGAATATTATACCTCAATCTTGTTGTAGTTGATGGTGGTTTATGATGCAATGCTCTCTGAATGTGATCACAAGTGTTGATGTAATAACATGACATGATATGATAATACATAAATGAAATAATCATAAACACATGCTTGCATGAAGATTGTTACAACTTATTTCTCTAAAATGCTTAGATCTAAAGAATGCTTGAAGGATATGGTGGGATAAATGTTGCCTTGATGCTTGAGATCGTGGATGGAACATAAATGCTTGTGATGGTGGATGATAAAATGAATTAAGATAATTCTCTTGTATAGGGTTATCAAGCTATTTTGTAAATTAAGCTAACCTCCAATAGTCATATTGACACACCGGGATTAAGAACCAACTGGTGGGGACTGGGCACCGATACATTTAAAATTTGGCCCAATTTTGAGGGAAAAGGATACCCCAAATTCCTTTTTTAGGACAAGGGCACCCCAAACATGCTTATTCACCCAAAATAAAGTGAATAAGATGTGGATAAGGTGCACTTAGCTTGAGGACAAAGGTTCATATCACCATGTAGACATAAGACATCAATTTGCAGTACAAAGACCAGAAATAGGCTTGGATAAGAGCTAAGAGAAAACACACTAAGATAAGGGCACAAAAGGTAGTGTAAAATTGTATAGGGTTAAAATTTACAGTGCTAAATTTAGCCCCCACATTAGCGAGAGTATTAGTCTACACTCATACTCATGGCAAAGAAGAAGAAAGAGAGGGGGACATGAATAACTAGGTGTAAAATTACAATGAGATAAGACATCACTAAATTTGAGCAAACAAACCCCCAAGCTAGGGATCTTATTCCACACAATCACATGCAAGGACACACAAAACAAAAGACAAAAGAGAAACAGAGACAAAAGTCACACAAAAAGAGGTTAGTACTAAAAACAAAGACTTAAAGTCAACTAGTTGAAGAGACCTCAATAATCAAAATATCTCAACTACTAATATAATTCTTGGAATGTTATTGCAAGAGAGCAAGTTGTCACATTGAAAGAGCAAGATCATACATCAAGTGATGAGACAAGAAACTATGATCCAATGACTAGCAAAGTATGTTATGATATGGGTTGATGGGGGGGAGAGAAAGGAAGCATGGATTCTATCGGTAGCAAGCTATGTTATGCTAGGTGATACATGGAAGAGAGAGGGGAGGAACATAGATTCCGTGGGCTAGCAAGTTGTGTTGTGCTAGGTGATCCATGAATGCATGAATTCTATGGGACAACAAGTTGTGTTATGTTGTGTGATCTATGTGAAAGATAAATGAAGAGACAAAAGGTCTAGCAACCTATGCTATTCTAGTCAACTCATCATGAAAAGGGGAAACTACCAAGAAAAGCTTAGTTATTACAAAGCAATTTATTGGTGCAAATTAAATAAGGAGAGTCAAAAGGTCTAGAAAGTTGTGTTATGCTAGTCAACTCATCCTAAAGTACAGTGCAAGGAGAGTCAAATGGTCTAGAAAGTATGTTATGATAATCAACTCATCCTAAAATATGAATGTTTTTGCCAAGAAAAATTTGCCTATTACAAGGCAAAAAATTGAAAAAGGTGTTACTAGGACACCACAACAAGGATAACCACACAAAATATTATCTATAAGAAAATCTACAACAAATGAAATTACAAATGAGCAACAAGGAGGTCACATATAGGCCCCCCTTAAGATGTCAACATAGTCCTATGTTGATATCTTAAAGTAGAAAGAAACACAACAAGGATATGTTGGCATTGTTGACAATTGTTGTCATTAATATCAATTTGTAGCTTGTTGTCATTGATGATATATTTGGAATGATGATTGTTAGTATATGAGGATATTGTTGCCAGATGGATGTTGGTTGCATATGCTCTATGTTGTGGATGTCCACCTTCTTGGTGTTTGATGTTTACACTCAGTATGATGAGTTGATACTAATGATGTGTTGATGTTGATAATGTGCTTCATGGCAAAGATGGTATAATGATGATCATATCATACTAAGTTGAGGATTAGATGCCTTGAGACAAGGAATGTTAAGATGAGTATTAGATGCATTAAGATGAGCATTAGAAGCATGGCAATATATTGGATGTAATTGTGATGATCTTGTGTATGCTAGAAGATGATGGTTTATCTCTATTGGGTGAGAAAATGATGTTTCTAGGACATTTTGGTCGTTAGAAGATAAATGGACTAAGTAGTTGCAAGAATGTATGTTGAAGATAGTTTGGAAGAATGCTCTGCATTCCTCTGCATTTGATGATATGGTCTTGTATATTTAAAAATAATGTGTATGTTTCGTGGACATTACACTCTTATCTTTTTAGGCCCCTAGTATTGTAGTTGATGTGGTTGGTAATTGCAGCTTGTTGGCAGTATGGATGTTTGTCAAGATTGGTCCAAAAAATGCTTTGTATTTGTATGCATTGATGTTCTTGTTGTTGCAACTTTGAGGACATGCTTGTAATATTTTTTATTAAGAAACAAGCAGGTTATGAAGGGACCTGAAACCCTTTTAACAAAGATCTATTACAAAATGTTGCTTAAAGAAATAACCATTATAAAAAAGCATCCAAAAGTCAGCAAAAGACCAACAAAAGGCCAAAAACCATAAAGATGACAACAAAAAGGAACACCTAGTTCTAGCCTCCATTTGTGTCATGTTGAGGGCTATCTTCTTCAATTCCTGTAATTCTTGATTAGGCGATTTCTTCTTCAGATTGGCTTTAGTTCTATCGGAAGGCCTAGAAGTATTCTCTTGTTTCTTCTATAAGGAATCCACATCAAGTATAGTCCCTTCCTGATGGATATTTTCAATTTTTCCAACCATTGTGTTTATGCTTTCAGCTAAATTCTTCACAACCTTATGACTATATGTAACCAAAGGGATGAGTTGATCATAACTTTCTAGAATTTTCTTTCTAGTTGTTTTAGTCTACCATCATATTCTTTCTTTAATTTATCTTCCAAATTTGAGATTCTGCTATCACAATCTTTCTTAAGGTCATTCGTTGTACTCATTGTCTTTTACATATATTCAACAATTGATTTCCTTTTCTCAACAATCCACTATTTTGCACCTTTGTTGTCCTGTTTGCTACTCACATCTCGGAGTTTAACATCAATTTCCTTGATTTCATGGAAAACCCACTTAAACATAATGAAATTATCCACAACAAAGTCACAAGTGATGGCCAAGACATCAAGAGGGTTTTCTCTATCCAAGCTAAGATAAGGTGAATTAGCATTGAGATCATTAGGAAAGGGGGTTCTATCATTCCTATTTGGGAAAGGTTCCGACTTGTCTAGAATGGTATTATGGGAAGGCGGAGACTCAAAATTTGATATGGAAATAGGAGACGCTCTACTCCTCTTAGCCCTTTGGCCTTACTTAAAGGTAGTGTCTGACTCGGAGTTGGTGTCCTCCATCTCAGTATTCTACTCATCCTCATCAAAAGAGAGGCTAACAGATTCTTCTTCCTCAAACTCATATGAAGTGTCAAGAACTCTGGATGACAGAGAGGGAAGAGTTTTTATATGTTCATAAATAAAAAATAACATACCCCTGTGAAGGATAGTGTTCTTCTTATTCTTCCTATGATCTTTGATGCTAGCATTGATAGAGGCAAGCAAAAACAAAATAAAAGAGATTTGCACCTTATGCCTAAAGTAATTCAGCAAAATGAAATGGTGCCCAAAAGCTCTAGTATATCTGCCATCTAGAGTTATATACTTCATAAGAACAAAAAACACAAAATGCCAAATAGTTTTAATTTTACATGTAGCATAGCTGCTCTTATCCGCTTTTGCCAGTTTCTTCCTTTCCTTGTCATTTATGGGTAATATTTTGACCGCTACATCCGACATTTCCCTGTCTCTATAAAATTATGCTCCATCTATAGATAGACCGATGACCTCTGTAATCAATTTTTCATCAATCTCAATATTTCTTGGTGATACTAGCATCAACTCCATGCAACCTCTCAATGAAAGGGGTAAGCCCACCACAATCCAAAATATGCCATATGGTTTTGTCCTTTTTGAACTCTTCATAGTTCAAAGGTTCAACCCTTCTCTCGCCTCCCATGGTAGCAGTTATGGTGGAATTATGCAGAGAAAGGAAACCCCAAAGGAAACTAGAAACCACCTAGAAAGTGTGTGAGGCTCTGCGGAAAATTAATAAACCAACACTCAGCTTAATAATGGTCTGAACCATCATATCAAAAAATGACATAATAAATCATTAAAAAGGGTTGACCTGTCTAGCTTGGAGCAAGTCATGTGACAACAAGACCTTGACATGAGCCAAAATACGATCACCAAGGCTCCAAACCTTTTCGTCATTACTCCTAACACCCACGTTGGCAAAATGATCAACAAGCCCATTCGCTTCACGGTAGGCGTGGGAAATTTTAACTTTTTGAAATGACCCTATTATATCCAAAAATTTCTCAATCCAAGTTTTAATAGTCCATGAGAGTTTTTGTTGACCTTTTAAGTATTGAATAATGTTACTAGAATCTCCCTCAAGCCAAACTAAATTGGCTTTGATGATCTTAGCCAACTTCAACAAGGTGGTTTGTCTGACATCTCAAGGGGAGTGCCATTGTTGAAATAAGCCTACCATTTTTGTCTCTAACCACTCCCCCACACCCAACTAGCTCTGGATTTCTTTTAGCCACCACATAAAAGTTAACTTTCACCCACCCAGCTGGAGGAAGGATCCAATGAGCATTATCCCTAGGTGATTTAGTTGGTCTAAGATCATCAAGCATATCCACATTAATTTTCCAAGTAGAGGCAACCCAAGAATCATAAGAGTAAACACTATAACTCTCCTTAACCTTATAATTAGCTCTGGCATAGTAAAAAAATTAAGTAATGGCCCTTTGGATTTTGTTAAAAACAACTTCTAGAGGAGAAGTAGTATTCCTAAAGATTATTTTATTTCGATCTTTCCATAATCCCCATGTAGATGAGAAAATCTGATCTTAAATCTTATGAGAGAAGATTCAAATAGATCAATCACCCAACAATGAAGTACCAACAAAGAATACACATGCAAATCAAAATTCAAAACTGAAACACACACATGCATGCTACGAAATCCTACTCCATTACACTTCTATCAACCAAGATTTTGTGTTCAAGAATGATGCTCTCAAAAGAGCACTCACATGAGGCTATGGTGAATGAAGATTTGAGATGATTACAAAGAAATGTGAAAATAAGAAATGCAAGAAAGCAAGAATTGACTATCAAAATGTAAGATATGAATGCAAGAGTTTGATCGCAAAGTTGTGGATAGCAAAATGGGAGAGGGGCTTTGATTTTATAACCATTCTTTGGGTGAATCCAGGTTGTGGTGCAAATATGGGATAAAGGATAGGGTTCGATAATTTGATCCCATATGTGTGAGGTGGATGCAAATGGGTAGAGGAGAAAGCATAAATGAATAATGTAAATGCTTATGCATGTATTTGTGAAAATAGATAAATTATATTATTATTAAATATATAGGTGATAGAATAATATTATGATTAATGATAAATGGAATAATAATATTAATAATTTATAAATGATAATATAGATATTATTGATGATAAATAATAATATTAATGGATAAATGATAAATAATAATAATATTAATGATAATATTAATAATGGATAAATGATGATAAATGATAATAAATGGAATAATGCATGGAAAATGAAGTGGATTCACCCGAGATTAAGATGACAAATTTTATGTGTCTACAGCCCAAACCAAATGGGGAAAAGTCAAGGACCACAGCAACTGCAAGGCATGATTAGAAGTCGACACTCTCCATTGAGCAAGAAAGTCTACTAAAGAAGAGGGAGTGGACCACATCAAATTCCAGGTCCAAAGTAAAGATCCCCAAACCTTATAAGCATACGCACGATGCAGAAACAAATGAGAATTAGACTTAGCTTCCATCATGCACAAAAAATAGCTATTAGCTAAGTAGAAACCCCTTTTGCACAGGTTGTCAATGGTCAAAATTTTATTTTACATCATGATCCATAAAAATATATTGATCTTCGGAATGAGGTGCTTGTACCATACACTAGCCCAAGAGGGAGGGGGGGAAGGGCCTCAAACCAAAGAGCCAAGATTGAAGAAATTAAGAATTCCTCCAAAGAAGAATATTTTCATACAAATTGATCCTCCTAGGACAAGTTCAACAGATAGGAATTCAAAGAAATTTGAAGAGGCTGTAACTCAAAGCTAATTTCTAACAAAGTAACCCATTTGTCTTCAACAAAGTAGTCAACAACCCAAATTCCAAATCTAGCTTTGCAATCCACCATATACTTATTGAATGTTAAATGATTACAGAGCGGTCCATGGCCAATCCAGCTATCCTCCCAAAATTTAAATCATCTTCCAGACCCCAATTTCCAACCAATTCCTAAGCCTACAATAATCTTAGCTTGAACAACATAATTCCACAGAGTTGATCCAAAAGGAATTTCATGATATTCAAGTAATCTCTATATTTAATCAATATGATGAAGATACTTGCTTTTATAGATGCCATTCCTTTCACCCTTCGAGTTGAAGATTCTCCAAATCTGTTTTGCAAGGAGAGCATTATTGAAATCCATAAATTTCTTAGACCAAGACCACCCCATATTTTGGGTTTGCAAATAGAATCCCAAGCAACAAGAGGTAGACTCTTTTTTTTCTTCCACTCCAAACCAGAAAAACTTCTTCTAGATTCTTTCAATGTCATCAACAAACTTAGCCAGGATTTTGAACAGGCTAAGAGCATAAACTGAGAGATTTTGGAGGGTAGCCTTTGAACTTTTCTAGCCAGACTTAAAAGAGCGTCCTTCCAACCAACCAATTTTTTATTAAAATTATCAATCAAAGACATCCAAAAGGAATCGAGCACTTTGGAGAAAAGTAGCAGACCCAGGTAAATAGAAAATAAATTACTAATGGAGCACCCCAAAATATTAGATATCTTCTTTTCCCTTGATTCAGGGGTATTAATAAAGTATAGTGAACTTTTAGAATAATTTATACATTGGTCAGAAGCACTTATATAGTCCGCCAATTTTATTTTTTAGAGAATGAGCTTCCCCAACTGAAGCATCCCCCATACCAATGGTATCATCCACAAATTACTTATGAGAGAAAATTAGCACATTAGACTTTCAACCCTCCAGAGTGAATCATTTTGGGCATGTATCTCCCCAAGGTTTCTTCCAAAAGGGTGAAAAGGATAGGAGATAAGGGATCTCCTTGACGAAGGCCTCTGGAAACCTCAAAAAAAATTGAGGGAGAGACATTAATAATCACAACCGATCTAGAAGTAGAAATGATTTTCCAAACCAAATCAAGAAATTTGCTGCTAAAACCAAAAGCAACTAGGACCTTAATAAGAAAGTTCCAATTGACCCAATCATAGGCTATGGATAAATCAAGTTTAAGCATAAATTTTTGACGATTGGAGCTCTCAAGAGAAGAATATTCTCATGAATTGTAATGATGGAATCTAGAATTTGACATCCCAAAATGAAATAATTATGTCGATTAATTATGAAATGAGGAAG
The DNA here is from genome assembly GCF_030272615.1 of Cryptomeria japonica. Classification (NCBI taxonomy): domain Eukaryota; kingdom Viridiplantae; phylum Streptophyta; class Pinopsida; order Cupressales; family Cupressaceae; genus Cryptomeria; species Cryptomeria japonica. The sequence continues at coordinate 108,315,848 of NC_081409.1, forward strand.
CACATTTAGCAATCTAGTAGTTAACACCTCCAAGAAATTTTTATAAAGGGAGTTGCACAAGCTTATAGGGCGGAAAGCCTCAAAAGAATCTACTTTGGGGAATTTAGGAATCAACACAATGAAGGTTGAGTGGAGCTCCTTAATAATCCTTCTAGAACCAAATTTTTTTTTGACCACATTATCCACATCCTCCACCACAATCTCCCGAAATGTCTAGAAAAAAATATTGGAAAACCATTAGGTCTTGGAGCTTTATTTCTTTCAAATGAGAAGATAGCCTTCATTATTTCTTGAAGAGATGGGATAGCCACAAGACAATTGTTGCAATCTTCATCTGCAAATCTTGGAATAGCCTCAATATATTCCTCCTACTTGTATTATCCAGAGAACCTTCTATCGATAACAGATTAGAGAAAAAGAAAAAAACTTCCTCCCAGATTTCCTCTTCCTTGTCAAAAACTATCCCATTTCTCTAAATTTGTGAAATGCGGTTAGAAAACCTGTGTCTGAGAGTTGGCATATGGAAGAATCTAGTATTCTTATCCCAAGAAGCCAACCATATGGATCTAGACCTCTATTTCAAAAAATATTCTTCCTTGGAGATAATATCATGGTATTGAGTTAGAATCTCATTTTCCTTGGCTAAGTAATCCCCAACATATCCTTCCCTTTGGATTTTATCTTGAATGTCTTTTAGTTCTAACTAAATACTAACCTTGGATTGAAAAATATTGTCAAAGATTTCTTTGTTCCATTTTCGGATCTTAGTTTTGACCATTCCAAGTTTTTTAGCTAGACGAAACATGGTTCTGCCATTAACTTTAATGCTCCACTATTCCAAATTTTTGGCATAAATCTATGGGTGCTATATCCACATTTTATCAAAACAAAAAGGAGGATTCTTCTTACCCGAAATAGGCTTCACTTGAAAGCATAGGGGGAAATGATCAGATCCAACTCTTGATAGAGCATTCAAGGAGAAAACATACGAAAAAAACTATCCATTGGAAATAAGGGCGTAATCAAGTCTCACCTGAATAAGATCATCGCTAGCACATATGTTAGTCCAAGTGAAAGAGGCCCCCCTTAGGTTCAGATCATGGAGGCATTGATTATTTATAAAGTCCAAAAGATCCTGCTTACTATTAGCTTCAATATGAGACCTACCAAATTTCTCCATATCTTGAAGAGGAGTATTGAAATAATTTATAAGGATCCAATTACCAGATCCTAAAATTGAGACCTAAAGTTAGCTAGATTCATCCAAAATTTCCTCCTGCCAGTTTTATTATTGGGTGCATAGATACTCGATAGGATCCATGAAAATTCATCCCTAATATATTTGAATCTTACAACAATGTGGTTGGCATCTTCCCATATGCTAATACGAGAGAAAAAATTATCATTCCAAAAAATAGCGAAACCCCATGAGGCTCCATCCAAAATATTAAAGAATTTTATTTTCTCAACTCTATCCTAGTGTATCTTAGTTTCCTGAATAACATAATATCAGGCCTATGATCCCTTATAAAATTAGACAAAATATCTTACTTATGTGGGCTATTAAGCCCCCTTATGTTCCAAGACATAACATTCATTGTTGAAGAGGGGTGTTATTTAAACAGATCTTAGGGATAGTTCTTTGAATCCCATCAACTATACTCTAAAGAATGTCATACTCCCTATGTCGTTTTGAAGATTTATGCTCAAAGCTTTTTGTATTCCCATAGTCTGCCCTTGTTTTGTTTCTAGTCGAGACTCTATAGGTTGGTGCCTTTTTGTTCCCCTTTTTCCTTTTCACCAGGGTGAATATTGGATCATCCTCCACCTTTGACTCCTCCTGGCATCTATTTTATTTACCATCCTTTAGCCTTCCTATTCCCATTTTCTTAGATGAACTGAATCGATCTCTTTGAGTTGGGGATTTCTCATTATAATCAACTAAAATTATTTATTCAACATTCAACACGTTCATCCTTTGGTCACCAAAAGTATACATTACCACCTGAGGGGAGAAAGATTTAGAATCATCATTTGGACCTACTTCCACATCCTTGGAATTTGTGAGATCCTCTTTTTCCTCCACATATGAGTCATTCTCAATATCATCACTTTTATCATTCTTATGTCGGGAATCTGTTCCTATGTTTTTCTCCGATAAAGAGTTACCATTCAAGTTCCCCTCAAGGAAGGGAAAATCATCCGTATTCAGCTCCCTTGGAGCTTGGTGCCCCTCTTTGCAATCATGAGAGAAAATCCCCATAGGATTATTTCCTCCATTATAAGGTAGAGGTATTTCCCCCACAACAGTAGAGTCATCTGATAAGCTCCTTGAAGTTGAGTTGGGCGTCTTATATATGATCTCCCCTTCCCTAGATTTTCCTTTCTAGACATTCTTATTACCTTCACCATTTCTCTCAACTTTGTGCTGGATTCTGGAGGGACATTTTTTAGCCCAATGGCTAGATTTTTTGCAGTGGAAGCAACCAAATGATATAGTCTCAAACTGCATTGTCTGCTCCCATATACCAAGCTTTGAAACTATATCAATAAATGTGGGCAGATCCTTAGATTGAAGGATTCCAACGCAAATTATGGTATAAAATAGCCTTTTCCTCACTGCAGTCATAGGATCAATGGACATGAGCTTCCCAAAGGAACTAACAATACCTTTAAATACATCCTCATTCCAGTACTCCATAGGTAATCTAGGCAGGAAAACCCATACTAGAACAACTTCAAAAGAAGAATTAGAGAGATCCAACTTCGGAGACCATTTCTTTAAAGCTAAGGACGCTTTATCAATAACCCATGGTCCCCCACACAAGATGGATAAGAAATCCTCTTCACAGGAGAACCCAAAGGAGAAGAATCCTTTTGGTAAAGAAGAGACCTCCACCTAGCCTTTAGAAAACCATTTTCTTCTAACAAAAGCTCCAACATTCTCAATATTGGGTCTAGGTCCCATAACTTTGCCAACCAAAGAAGAACCCATCGAATAGATATTATGATCAATCATTGAATCTGGAACCGCGATAATGAACTTACCAGACTTAGGAACTAAAATCTTGCTCACTCGAGAAAGAGATGATTTTCCAATAGGCTTGACCCCCAAAAGCGAAGCCCATGGTATGTGATTCAACCTAGGTCTAGTTTTGGAACTAGGCATTCCATTTTCTGACTCATCATGCGCACACAGGCCCCTAAGAATCTAGGTTGGATTATTTGCTTCCCCCTGATGTGAAACAAAAGAACTTGAAAATCCACCAAGATCCACATGAACCCCCACTGTGCCATTGGATTTACCTCCTGCCTCAGCTCTTGAACTTCCTTCGATCCCAATCCATTCTCTACAGCCTCAAGATTCAATCCAGAAATTCCCTCCCTATTGGAAGCATATTTGAAATCTCCCTTCCCGCCACTCTTTGAGCCCTTCCTACACATGTTAATACTATGCTTGTTCCTCACAAGTTGTAGCAAATTGTTGCAGATGTTCACATGCTTGCAATGTTTGTCTTGTGTCTCAGATCAATTTTATGTTGTTGAAGTGTTCTGCAAGAGTTGATAATGATTTTCTAGTCATTATTGAGGTTTTTGGTTTTTTGTAATGAAGTGTTTTGTATCAGGATATTTTTCATCAGCAAGTTTTGATGTGATAGCGAGAAATAAGTATTTGGGAATATTGTTTGTTGTTCAAGGAGGATCTTTTTGTGCTCTGTGTGATGTTAGATGATATATTTGGTGTTGCATTGTGTTTGATGTAATTGTAGCAAGGTAATTGTTGTAGTTTGGCTGACAAAGTTTGTTCTCTTTCTTGTGGTGTATCCTTGGGTGTCTTTGTTTGCATTGGAGGTTGTATTATGTTGTATTTAGGTCCTACTTTGTCATCTAGGGACCCACATTGGATTAATTTGTTTGAAAGATATATTTTTTGATTGACCGATTATGTGCTACATGGTTTTTCTACATGATACCTTATTTTTAACTTTGGAAGATATATACTAGAGTGTGTTATGTTTGGGGCTACTTAAAAAGATGTGATATGATGTTTTAGGCCCCTCTTTATTTCTTGGATTGGACTACTTTCACCACAACTGTGTTTGGTGGTTCACTACAACTAAACCTACATGGTAAACAACATGAACCTGAGGTAAGTTATGTGCATGTAATATTTTTATTCAAGGTATAATATAATGTAAGGTAATGTACATGTACATATATATTAATTTAAATGTTCACATGTGGGAAACAACATTCCATCACTTGTTTTAGGTTTTGTTAGCTTCTTCCTCTCTTTTGTGTAGCACAACAAATAATAACTAACACCTTCTATGTTTCTAGGCTTTGCTATGACTACAAAAACATCTCTTGCACATCAAATTTACATGAAAAAAATCTTTAAAAAATAGATTTTTCTACACTTTCATTAAATTTAACTCATCTAGTACTAAACTTTAAATAACTACGTTGTATTTACATTAAATTTATATGTACACATGTACCTTTTCTAATCAATCCTGAAATATGGTCATAATCACTTGAAATTAAAGGAATGTCTTCAAAGGTTTCATCCTCATCATTGTTGCATGTGTCAGTAATGACTAGTGACACCAAATTTCATTCATTCAAATATCTAGGTTGTTGGTTTCTACATGCATCAAATTTTCCGAAATGCACTCATAACAAAAACAAGAGTAATCCCTCGTGAACAATTTTCATCTAGGGAGAGTATCTATACTCATGACACAATGCAGAGATCTTGTTTTCTCCATGCATTGATCTTCTATCTACACCTAGATGTAAACATTATATTATATATTTAATAGAAATTCATTTTTTAAAAAAATTAAAAAAATCAAACTTATGTACAAACGTGTATATATATACATACCTAATACCTCCCAAAACACTCTATGTAGAATTCATCAATTCATTCCTAAAGATGTGCTAGCCTCATTTGATGCAAAGTGTTTCTTACACCATTCAGTAACATCATGTACATCTTCTATATGATCTCCTAAGTAACTCATTTCATTCTTTCTTTGAGCACATTTTATGGAGGCTCATGCGCCATCATGTTCACCCTTTCCATGACCACTCTCAAAGAAACTCCAAACATGTGGTATTTTGTTTTTGATGATTTCTACATAATGCATAAAATGGTCATGATGATTTGAATTGTGTTGCACATCCATTTGACCATAAAAATCATAAAGCAATGTTGTACAAAAAGTGTTTCATGCTCTTTATCATCACTAATATAAAAGTGATATTATTTCTTAATGGCTTGTTTATCATATGTACTATCAACACCATCCAAATTTGATTATGCATGCTGATAACACACATGCACCATAACATATGGTATTTTTTTAATTTGATGATATCTACATAATGCATAAAATGGTTGTGATGATTTGAATTGTGTCACACATCCATTTGGCCATATAAAATGCATTTCCATTTCTATACCACTGCTTGCCAAATTCTCAAAAAAGTCGTAAAGCAATGTTGTACAAAAAGTGTGTCATTCTCTTTATCATCATTAATTTAAAACTAATATTCTTTCTCAATGACTTGTTCATCATATGTACTATCAACACCATCCAAATTCGATTATGCATGTTGATAACACACAGACACCATAACAATGATCTACTTTGAAAAGATAATATGATTGAATCTCATTTTTGATGTACAAAAGAGTAATTTTCTATAAATTAAACTACTGATAGAACTGTTCCAGGTGGGAAAGTATCTCTTGATATTTGAAAATATTGTGCTTGTCACTTAGCAAAAAGGCATGATGTATGTGGGTAAGTGCAAGAAGTTGAGTTCACTTAGAGTGGAAGTTTTACGTGCTTAGTCATTTTCAACAAATCAGACCACATGTAATAGCATCCAAACCAAAACGAAATGGAATCTTGTTTAGCTTCAGGATCCTAAGCTGAAAAATGAAATGAGATCTCGATTCGTGATGGGATAATGAGTCAAAAACTTTGAAACAAGATCCCGATTAAAACTAATCGGGATCACATTTCAAAAAAGTTTTTTTTTTTTGAAAAAAATAGGATCCGGTTCATTTTTACCTCAAAGCGACTTAGGATCCCAATCCAGAGAGCACATTAGCCGCCCAACAACCCCTTTGGGTAAGTTTTTTTTTTCTGATTTTAGTATTTATTTATTTTTTGGATTTTAAATAAAAAATATATTTTCCTTAGTTTTTTATTAAAAAATTGATTTTAGGTTTTAATATTTAAGTAATTTATAATTTTATGTTTTTGCATATTTTAATATTTATGTAGTTTATATATTTTTAAAAATAATTTGTTTTGCAAAATCATGCAAGCACTAAATAGGAAAACAAAAATGAAAGTCAAAACCAAAACCAAAATCAAAATCAAAACCAAAACCAAAACATGTACTTAACAATTAGATCACCAATTAGGACCTCTTAAGCTTCCATACTTGACATATATACTCAAGAAAAGTTTAATCACATGATCCCTTAATCTCTTTCATACTTCACATGTACTTGAACAATGTATACAAGTTATATTTTCAATTAGGACCTCTAGATGAACAATTTAAGCCAACCGGTTATACTTGACATCCTATGAACTAGTGCCCCTTAAGACATTCTCAATCACATGACCCCTTAAGCTTTCATTTATATAATGATGTTAAACTCCCCCTAAGCAATCCTATAATGACCCCCTTAACACATATGAACTAGATCTTGACCCCTTGGGCCTTCCTATATATGACCTATAGCTTAATAAATTAATCTGACCTCATACTTGAGTGATATCCTACTAAATAGGACCCCTTGAAATTCTCGATCATGACCCAAGATTAAGCTTCTCATACTTGGCATGTACTTAACAATTAGACATATAAGTTCGATCATAACCTCTTAAGCTCTTTCAATGTATACTTTCAACATTCAAGATTAGGACCTCTAGCCAAACTAGGACCCCTTAAGATGTAAATTATCAAGATCACATGACCCCTCAAGATTTCATTTATCTAATTACATTTAACTCCACTTAAGCCATCCTATAATGACACCCTTAAGACACACAAACTAGATCTTTACCCCTTAATCCTTATTATTTAGGATGGGCCTTAACATGTTCTCAATCATTCAATCTAGGCTTAAGATTTCATGATTAAGACCTCTAGTTGAACTATAATCCCTTGATGCATATTCTTAGTCACATGATCCCTTATTTAAGATTTCATTTAGATCTAATCATGTTGAACTCCCCTTACTTGCCATCCTATCATGTACTTGACATACTTTTAGCAATTAGATCACCAATTAGGAGGTCTCTTAAGCTTCCATACTTGACATGTACTCGTGTATAAGTTCAATCATGACCCTTAATTTCTTTCATATTTTTAACATTTACTTGACATTCAGGATCGTACGACCTCTATAAGTCGAAATAGGACCCCTTAAGACATTCTTGATCACATGACCCCTTAAGCTTTCATTTATGTCTAATCATGTTGAACTCCCCTTAATCCATCTTATCAAAAATTTGACATGTGTGCTTAACAATTAGATCACCAATGAGGAGGTCTCTTAAACATCCATTTACTTAACTGTTGTCACAGATGATTGCGCCTGTGATGCTGAGTGTGAAACCTAGCAATCCTATAAAACATGGGAATACTTTGAGGCTTGTGGGTATGCCTATCGTGAAAGTAGTCCTTAGGAGATCACACTGCCTTCTCATCTGATGAATCTCCTGCAAACTTTCTTGAGAAAAGGGATAGAAAGAATACTGAAATTAAACCTACCCTACGAGGTGATGCACCAAATATTGCTTCTAAAATCTTCAACAAATAACTTTTGAAAGTTTTACAACTCAACTGAACATGTGAATACATAAATATTTCATAGAAAAGGCCTGAGTGGAAAGCTTGCTTGAAGGAAAATAAACTATCTTCACAACTACAAACCCATCAAAATCAGATTACACAAACTATAACCTGCATTGACCATGTATCCTCTTGAAATAATACTGCTTGAAAGAGATAATATTAAATGATTCGAAGAATAAATCATAGAAAAATCATCAGTATCTTTCATTCAACACTAGACAAGAAGTATCGAGAAGGAATTTGTTGCTATCTTATTGAAAATAAAGGAATTGTTGTTGTTACAAACTAAAAAATGTGAGCTATAATCTTGTCCTTGAGCATGAAAGGGCCTAAAATAGTCCACAATCATGCTGAGGAAATAAAAAGAACTCCCTAATAATGATTAGGAGAGAGAGTATATAGAAGAGAAGCTGCAAAAATGTACATCCTCAAATGCTAATATGAAAAACTGCATGAGAAAAAGCCTTGGATGGATTTGCCCAAAATGGCATAAAAACTCATGCAAAACTCTGCCAAAAATAGCTCCTGATATTGAAAATAGGCCTCCAACTCTAACACTCTCCTGCCAAATATAGAACTGTCAATTCTGTTAAAAATAGCCAATCTAAAAAAGCATCCTTTTTTTTCTGAAAAATCTTGCATGAAACCCTAAGCCAAAAATAGCGCTAAAAAGGAAACACCCCCTTTGCTGAAACTCTACATGTCATGATGCAAAAAATAACACTCTCCCTTTATCTCTTGAAATAAATTATTTTAACACTTAAAATATAAAACAATTCATTTTATATTTAAGTGCTAAAATAAATTATTTATTTCCTTTTATCTTCTTTTTTTAAAAATAATTTTATTTTAACATTTAAAATATAAAACAATTCATTTTATTTTTAGGTGCTAAAATAAATGATTTATTTTCCTTATAATAATTTTTTTTTAATATTTATGGAAATAATCTACTTATTAATTTCAATAAATAATTAAATAAAATATTAAATCTAATAACTAATTTTTATTTATTTTTAAACATAACTTAATTAAGAACAACCAATAGTTCCAACTTGATCTTCCACTTTGAAATTTCTATCAATTCCATGAATGATTCTCCTTGGGTTGAATTTGATCAAAATGCATGCAAAACTGACCCAAACTGATGTTGAACTGCTAAAACGGACAGTCAGGTTCTGTTATTTTGTGGTGAAGGTTTCTTGAAAACTACAAACTAGGTTTACATAAAATTTAATGGGTATTTTTTGCCTTGAAGTCTTTTAATTTCTGTGTAAAAATAACAAAAACCCAAATCAAAATTTTTTAGATATGATTGAAACACGACTACTGCTTTTAAAACTCTTTTTACACTTTGTTGTCTTAATTAAGCCAATTAACATTTGATAAATGAAAAGAGGTTACCAAATTTAGGTGTAGCAAAATTTGGTAACAGTTTTAGCGACGTCTCAAGGGTGTTTGGCCACTAAACAAATAGACCAATGCCTTAAAGCATATCCATTGGGCATGGAGTCAAAACTGCCCTCTTCTAATCGGAAAACTCTCTTGAATATCTATAACTTCTCCTGTAGCTCAGTAAAACAACAATGAAGCAAAACTAAAAGCAACTACTATGGCTCTACCTATAGTTGGGCCTGAAAACTGTGCATCTGCACTTCTTTGAAAACTAAAACTAAAACTAAAAACGTGCTTGGAGCACTTATTGAAAACAACAAACTGTAAGGGAAACTATTCTACCCTATTCTAACCAAGAGAGAAACTTGGTTATACAAAACCATCAAGACTGGTTTTGAGAAATAAAACCATTTTCTTCCCAGCTTAGGATGTTTCAAAACCTTCTAAACAACTAAGAACAAATGATGAATGAAGATATACCTTACCAGTTGTTGCGAAACATCATCAAAAATGAAAACAAAACCCCATACCTCAATGAACTAATTATAAATACAATGTTTTTGAAATGGGTAGGTGAGTGAAGGTTGTTTTACTTCAGCTGAAACTGGTTTGACTTCCATTCGGGATAGATGCTTGTTTGGGCAGCCTCTTGAGATGTTAAAGTTTGAAACTTGACTATTGTTTTCTTGTATGTCAACCATCTTCTTAGTCATAACCTCTGCTTCTTGCTCCTAAATGTGCAACACTTTGTCTACTGAAACCAATAGATTTATAACTCAGAGTCGCCAGATGTGGGTAGATCTTGCCTCCAAAGGCTGAAATTTTTTATTTTCACACCAAAAATCAAAATTGCGTGGAAAAGCTTTGGATTGAAACAATCCAAAGATGTCCCATTGGACTTTCCAAAAACTCTTGTCACGAATGATTGCCCCTGTGATGCTAAGTGTGAAGCCTAGCAATCCTGTGAAACATGGGGATACTTTCAGGCCTGTGGGTATGCCTATCATGAAAGTAGACCTCCGATGATCAGACCGACTTCCTGTCTGATGAATGCCTCCAAACTTTTCTTAAGAAAGGGGTAAAAAGATTACTAAAATTAAACCTACCCTATGAGATGATGCACCAAATATTGCTTCTGAAATCTGCAACCACTTAACCCACAAAATCTTCAACAAATAACTTTTGAAAGTTTCACAACTCAACTGAACACGTGAATACATAAATATTACATAGAAAAGGCCTAATTAGAAAGCTTGCTTGAAGGAAAATAAACTATCTTCACAACTACAAACCCATCAAAATCAGATTACACAAACTATAACCTGCATTGACCATGTATCCTCTTGAAATAATACTGCTTGAAAGAGACAATATTAAATGATTCAAAAAATAAATCACAAAAAAATCATCAGTATCTTTCATTCAACACTAGATAAGAAGTATCAACAAGGAATTTGTTGCTATCTTATTGAAAATAAAGGAATTGTTGCTGTTACAAACTCAAAAATGTGAGCTATAATCATGTCCTTGAGCATGAAAGGGCCTAAAATAGTCCACAATCATGATGAGTAAATAAAAAGAACTCCCTAATAATGATTAGGAGAGAGAATATATAGAAGAGACGCTGAATAAATCTGCATCCTGAAACCCTGATATGAAAAACTACATGAGAAAAAGCCTTGGACGGATTTGCCCAAAATGGCATAAAAAACTCATGCAAAACTTTGCCAAAAGTAGCTCCTGATGTTGAAAATAGGCCTTCAACTCAATTTGCATGAAAAAGACACCCTCCTGTCAAATATAGAACTCTCAATTCTGTTAAAAATAGTCAATCGGAAAAAGCATATTTTTTTCTGAAAAATCTTGCATGAAACCCTGAGCCAAAACTAGTGCTGAAAAGGAAACACCCCCTTTACCGAAACTCTACACGTCATGATGCAAAAAATAACATTCTCCCTTTATCTCTTGAAATAATGTATTTTAACACTTAAAATATAAAACAATTACTTTTATATTTACATGCTAAAATAAATTGTTTATTTCCTTTTATCTTTTTTCTTTAAAATAATTTTATTTTAACACTTAAAATATAAAACAATTCGTTTTATTTTTAAGTGCTAAAATAAATGATTTATTTTTCTTATAATATATTTTTTTTAATATTTATTAGTATATATTTATTGAATGAGATGGCTCACGTGCAGGTTGTGCAAACGACTGAGCTAGGGTTTTGAAGCCCTAGTGCACGGGCACAGTTGTAGCTGGAGCAGAGGGGGAGGGAAGTGCAGGGAGTCGGGGGAGAGTGGTGGGGGGGTGCGGCTGGGGGTGGTAGTGCTTCCTCGCTGGTAGCCAGGGGGTGGTTTGGGCTACGGGGGTGTTGGGGTTCGGGCTGCTGTGGGTAGTGGGATCCCTATGGGTCTCCCGTGGGGTTGGGGGGGTTCGGGTGGCTTCTTTGGAGGAGAAGCTTGGGAGGGGTTGATTCTTGGGGGCTATGCTTTCTCAAGGGCCTCTTCGGGTTTGGTCTTTGGCTGTCTTTTGTCACCTTTTAACTCTGTTTGTGACTTGATGTCGAGCTTTGGTGGTGAGGCCTCTCAGGTGGCCCCAACCATGGACTTCCGGGCTGCAGTGGGGTCAAAACCCCCACTCCAGAATATGAAGACATTTTCCAATAATCTTTTCTCCTCAGAACTGAGGTCTGGAAGTGCTAGTAGCTCTTGCCTCATGAAGATTAATGGGTGTCTCGAGAGATGTAGTGAAAGGCCGAAGCTGGTTATTCCCCCCGAGATGATAGTTGAAGATGTTGAGTATTTTTCAAAACACTCGCTCTACTGCAAATTTTTGGGAATGAGGGTCTCCCTGCAGTTCTTGGAAAACTGGGCGCAAAGGACTTGGGCACCGAATGGGGAAATGGAGATTATGCTGCTGGCGAACAACTATTTCATGGTTACTTTCAACTGTATGGAGGATCGCAATAGGGTCTTTGAAGGAGGACCGTATTTTTACAACTAGGTGGGGTTGTTTATCAAACCTTGGCATGCAGGGTTTAACCCTTCGGAGGAGCTCCCAAACAGGGTTCCTGTGTGGGTTCGCTTACCATGGTTTCCAGGGGAGTGTTGTCGGAGGAGGTGTTACGGATGCTGGCCGCACTGCTTGGGAAACCAGTGGGATCCTCATCGCAAACCCTAGAGAGAAAGGTAATGACTTTTGCGCACATCTATGTTGAAATTGATCTTAGTAAACCTTTACCAGATGCTATAGATATGTGTGTCGGGTCTTACTCTTGGGTTCAACAATTAGATTATGAGACATTACCTTTCCGTTGTCATATGTGCCATGAGTATGGTCATTTACAACGTAAGTGCCCTAGATATAAACCAGTGGTGTGCCAACCTCAACAACCAGCCCAGAGCCAAGATAGGACTGATAAAGGAAAAGCTACTATATCGGCCGAGGTTATGGGTGCTGATGGTTTTGCTTCAGTTAAGACAAGGAACAAAAATCATGGCCAGAAGAGGTCCCTTCAGGAGAGACAGGAGGAGGATGCCTTTAACAGATTTGAGGCATTGGACGACCTCAACCAACATGAAGTGAATCCGAGGCTAACCCCATTAGACCAAGGTGCTTCAGGGGGGGTCCGAAAAGAGTTATGGAGGATTGTACCCAGGCCTTGCTAGTGACTGGAAGCCAATTAATGGAGTTGGAGCGGATTGCAGGGGATGAGGTGGGACTCTCTCCTGTTTCAGAGGTGAATTTGGTGGGGGGGAGGGCTCCCCGATAGCTCTGAAAGTGGAACTAACTGGAGGTAAAACTATTAAGTCTTCTGCTCACTTGGGTCTTCATCAAAAAGATATTAAGAAGAGTGTTTCAGAGAAAATCTCAAAGGCCGACAGAAAGAAGGATTTGGATAAAATCAAATTGATGGGAGAGAATTTGGTTGAGTCGGGGTCAGTAAAGACTTTGGATTCTCACTTTTCCAATCCTCCTAAATGATTGTGCTTTCATGGAATGTGAGGGGCTTGAACAATGGCCCTAGACAAAAAGTTGTTCAGGATTTGATTAGGAATCATTCACCTGATGTCTTGTTTCTGCAAGAAACTAAACTTTCGATGGAGAGTATGATGGGGTTAGTGCCAAAGCTATGGGGGCGAGGCGTGTGTCAGTGTATTGGGGCTGCTGGCTCTTCTGGGGGAGTGGCATGTCTGTGGAATCCTTCAAAGATTCGCCCTGTCTGGTGGATGGCTTCCAGATCATCGTTATCTAGGGTTGCCTCGAGTCTTGAGACCGGAGACCATATCTTGTTTACTAATATCTATGCTCCCACTGATTTTCTGGGCAAGCAAAACCTTTGGTCTCATATTTCTTGTATGTGAAGGTTGGTCCCTTCTCATCCTTGGATTATGGTGGGAGACTTTAATGCTATCATTGAGTTGAGTGAGAAGAAGGGGGGAGTCATTCGACTGGATCCCTCTTCTTATCTCTTTCGGGATAGTATATCTTCCCTGCATCTAGTTGACATTAAGCCTAGCAACGGTTTGTTCACTTGGAACAATAGGAGAGTGGGGAAGTTCTGGATTGCTGAAAGGCTGGACAGGTTCCTGGTTTCCAATTCTTAGGTTGGTGGGGGGTGGTCTACAAGTTCTGAGATTCTTGACTAGAGAGGGTCTGACCATTGGCCTATCAAGTTGGTCTCTTCTTCAGCCCGGGTTGCTTGCTCTCCTTCCTTCAAATTCAAACTTATGTGACTTCGGGATCCCGCTCTGCATGCTCTAGTTGAGCAGTGGTGGAGGAAGGGGAGGCCAGCCTTTGACACTGCCATGTTTACTTTTGCCAAGCAGTTGTAGTTTGTTAAGTTTCAGCTCAAACAGTAGAATAGGCAAGGTTTTGGGAACATTTTTCACACTAAGAAAGCCACCCAAACAGTGTTAAATGGCATCACCAACGAAATCAGAGAGAAGGGCTTGTCTAAAGCCTTGCTTAGGGAGGAGGACAAGGCTCTCAAGGATTTAGAGGAATGGGAACTTAGGGAAGAAATTTACTAGAAACAAAGAGCTCGCATTGATTGGCTTCAAGCGGGCGATAAGAACACGATTTTCTTTTTCAACTCGATGAAGGAGAGATGCCATGGGAACTCCATTTCTGCTCTGGTCAATGATAGAGGTGATATGTTATTATCCTTGTAAGAGATTTCTAGGGAGGCTCTTCAGTATTTCCAATCCCTCTTTAGTGAAGATTCTCAGGGGGATTTGGTGGAGGAGAACCAAGTCCTCGCTTGCATTCCTCCTCTTGTGTCTAGGGAGAGGAATGGGCAGCTTATGTGTCTTATTTTGTTGGAAGAACTTGAGCAGATTGTTTTTCACATGAGGAAAGGAAACGCTCCAAGACCGGATGGGTTTTCGGTTGAATTCTTTCAAGAGTTCTGGGAGATCATCAAATTGAACTTACTCGAAGTAGTCCAAGAGTCCGAGAGGAACAAACAGATGCTTCGAGCCTTGAATGCGACCTTCATTGCGGTAATCCCTAAGTGTGATGGAGCTGACAGGTTAGGCCAGTTCCGCCCTATATCTCTCTGCAATGTGATATACAAGATCATATCTAAGCTGATAGCAGAGAGGCTGAAGAAGTGTCTGGGGGCTGTTATCTTAGAGGAACAGAGCTGGTTTGTGGAAGGGCGTCAAATTTTGGATGGTGTGGTCATTGCTATGGAGACCATTCACTCTATGGCATCCTCCAAGGAAAAAGCTATGTTTATCAAGCTGGATATGGCTAAGGCTTATGATAGAGTTTGCTGACCTTTCCTTCTGGAGATCCTCAGGTCTTTTGGCTTTGCTGAGGAATGGAGCCAATGGGTTATGAGTTGTGTCACGTCCACCTCTTTCTCAGTTCTTATTAATGGTGATCACACGGAGCTGTTTGGTGCGACTAGGGGCCTTCGCCAGGGGGACCCCCTCTCCCCTTGCTTATTCATTCTTCTGGCTGAGGGTCTGGGGAGGCTAATCAAGCATAATGTGGGTCTGGGTAGTATTTAGGGCTGGAGTTGGGGTAATGACTTGTAGCCTCAGTCTCATTTGCAGTTTGTTGATGACATGGCCTTGATGGGTCTTGATCGCATCATGGAAGCTACTAATCTACGGAAGGTTTTGGATGTCTATCTGGCAGCCTCGGGTCAGTTGATCAATAGAGATAAGTCTTTTATTCTCTTCTTCAACACTCCTGTAGCTATTCAAAGGAGGATTGATCTTATCTTGATCTTCCAAGTGGGTACTCTGTCCATGACTTATCTGGGTATTCCTATCTCTCCGGGTAATCCTCCTCGGGAGTCATGGCAGGGTATCTTCGATAAATTTCGCTTGAAGGTGGAACATTGGATGCACAAATGGTTATCTTTCGCTGGGAGGGTGCAACTGATTCAGTCGGTGGTTCAGGCTCTTCCGATTTATCGTTGTATGCTTCAAGTGGCTCCTATGTGGTTCTTGAAGGGATTGGACTCTTTGGCAAGGAAGTTTTTATGGGCAGGCAATCTATCCTCCTCCAAATGGAGTTTGGTTAATTGGGACTTGGTGTGTAGCCCGAAACAGTCGGGGGGGCTTGGTTTACGACAGGCTATTTTATTCGGGGAGGCTCTGGCGGCTAAACTATATTCGAGGTAGTGCGTCGAGCAGGATCGTGGGTGGGCTAAGCTATTGGCTTACAAGTATATGCAGAGGATCCCAATTCAGGAGGTTCCAAGATATCCGCTTGAGGGAAAAGGCTCAACAATTTGGTATACTCTCAAGAAGGGGGCTTCTCTCATTAAGGAGGGACTCTTTTGGATCTGCAGGAGGGGTGAGGAGGTCCTTTTCTGGAATGACTCTTGGGATGGGCACCCCTCCATCCTTGAGCAGTCTCCCAATCTTGGGAACCTTAGACAAAGATTCCTGGAGGCAGGGTGGTCTAGGGTGAGTGACTTCAAGGCGGTTTACCGGTGTGGGCGGTTGGAGATGGAGAGGTGGAAGGCTCCTAGTGAGTGGCCGGTTGTGGGGATGGAGGAAGAGTGTGCGGAGTTGCAAGGCATTTTGGCAAGTAGACACTGTAGTGCTCTCAAGGGTAGGGATGGACTTGCCTGGTGTCTGAATCCTAAAGGCATCTTTACTGTTGCTAGTGGTTACCGTGTTCTTTTGAACATAAGGTTCGAGGGTAGAGAGGTGCACTGGTGGAAACAGGCTTGGAACAGTTTCTCTTGGCCAAAGTGCAATTGCTTCGCCTGGACTCTGGCTTTGAATAGATGCCTAACTTGGGATAATATTCATAAGAGGGGATTCTTGGGGCCTTCTATTTGTGCTTTGTGTGGTAATGGGGAAGAAGACTCCTCACATCTGTTCTTCAGATGTCCCTTCTCTATGCTTATTTGGCACTATTGGTGGGGGGTGTGGAAGAGTTCGTGTGTCCATGCGGATTCTTTGGTGGAATTTTGGAGCAGGTTGGGCAGACCACCTATTTTGTCCTCCTTCCTTAAGACAGTCTGGTACATTGGGCCCATCTTCATACTCTGGCAGATTTGGTTTGAGAGGAACAAAAGGATCTTTCGCGAAGCCAAACTGTTAGTGCAACAAGTATGGAATAGAACCATGGTTATGATTTGAGAGACGGTGGAAGCAAAGTGTGAGGTTAATCTTCCTTTGATCAGAGACAAGGCAGACATTATGAGAAGGTTGGGTTGGCATGAGCTGTCTCCTGCTTCCGCTTGTGTAAAAAAAGGGAGCTGTGCTAGGAAGAAGGTCCAAAGGGTTGGAAAGTGGAGCCCTCCTTAGGATGAGATTATTAATATTAACACCGATGGCTCCTCCAGGGGTAACCTAGGCCCAGCTGGGGTGGGGGGGATAGGTCAGAACTGTATGGGAGAGGTGGTCTTCCTCTTTTCGGTGCATAAAGGGAGGCAATCCAATAATTATATGGAGGGTCTTGCTATTCTCTATGCCCTAGAGCGGGCCTGGGAGTTGGGTTGTAGGAAGGTTATCTGTGAATCAGATTCACAAATTATTGTTAATTTGTTGACTGAGCAGAAGATGAGTGGGACTCATTGGCAGCTGGTAGGGATTGTGCATCAGATCCTTCAGATTAGTTCTTTAATGGAGCAGGTGTCTTTCATCCACATTCCCCATGAATGGAATAGAGCGACAGATTGTTTGGCTAAGTGGGCCTCAAAACATGAGAGTGATTGGAAGCTGGTAGGATGGGAGCATCTCTCCCTAGATTATTGTTAAGTCTTGCAGAAGATTCTTGCTGAGGACATGGAGAGTTATGATGCTGACTGAGCTTGGTCTGGACCTAGGGTTCTTTTTTTGAAGGGCCTCGAGGCTCTGGTCCTCCTTGTAAAGTTTGGGTTTGATCTTCAATAAAGTTTTTACCCCTTTTATTCAATTTTTTTTAAAAAAAAATACTTATTGAAATAATCTACTTATTAATTTCAATAAATAATAAAATAAAATATTAAATCTAATAACTATTTTTATTTTTTAAAACATAACTTAATTAAGAACAACCAATAGTTCCAACTTGATTTTCCACCTTAAAATCTCTATCAATTGCATGAATGATTCTCCTTGGGTCGAATTTGATAAAAAAACATACAAAACTGAGGTGAAAAATGACCCAAACTAATGTTGAACTGTTAAAACGGACAGTTAGGTTCAGTTATTTTGTAGTGAAGGTTTTTTCTTGAAAACTACAAACTGGGTTTATACAAAATTTAATGGTTTTTTTTGCTTTCAAGTCTTCTAATTTCTATGTAGAAATCGCGAAAACCCAGATCATAAAATTTTAGATATGATTGAAACACGACCGTTGTTTTTAAAACCCTTTTTACACTTTGTTGTGTTAATTAAGCCAATCAACATTTGATCAATGAAAAGAGGTCACCAAATTTAGGTGTACCAAAAATTGGTAACAATTTTGGCGACCTCTAAGGGATGTTTGCCTGTTAAACAAATAGACTAGTGTATTAAAGCATATCCATTGGACATGGAGTCAAAACTGCCCTCTCTTAATCTGAAAACTCTCTTGAATATGTGTAACTTCTCCTGTAGCTCAGTAAAATAACAACAAAGCAAAACTGAAAGCATTTACTATGGCTCTACCTATAGCTGAGCTTGAAAACTGTGCATTTGCACTTCTTTGAAAACTGAAACTGAAACTAAAAACATGCTTGGAGCACTTATTGAAAACAACAAACTGTAAGGGAAACTATTCTACCCTATTCTAACCAAGAGAGAAACTTGGTTATACAAAACCATTGTCTGGTTTTGAGAAATAACATCATTTTCTTCCCAGCTTAGGATGTTTCAAAAGCTTCAGAACATTTGAGAGCAAATGATGAATGAAGATATACCTTACCAGTTGCTGCAACAACATCATAAAAAATGAAAACAAAACCCCATAGCTCATTGAACTGATTATAAATATAATTTTCTTGAAATGTGTAGGTGAGTGAAGGTTGTTTTACTTTAGCTGAAACTAGTCTGGCTTCCATTTGGGATAGATGCTTGTTTGGCAACCTCTTGAGATATTAAACTTTGGAACTTGACTATTGTTTTCTTGTATGTCAATTGTCTTCTTAGCCATAACCTCTGCTTCTTGCTCCTAAATGTGCAACACTTTGTCTACCGAAACTAGTAGATTTATAACTCGGAGTCGTTAGGTGTGGGTAGATCTTGCCTCCAAAGGCTAAAATTTATGATTTTCACACCAAAAATCAGAATTGCATGGAAAAGCTTTGGATTGAAACAATCCAAAGATGTCCCACCGGATGTGCCAAAAACTATTTTCATGAATGATTGCGCCTGTGATGCTAAGTGTGAAACCTAGAAATCTTGTGAAACATGAGAATACTTTGAGGCTTGTGGGTATGCTTATCGTGAAAGTAGACCTTCGGAGATCAGGCCAACTTCATGTTTGATGAATCCCCTGCAAAATTTTCTTGAGAAAGGGGATAGAAAGAATATTGAAATTAAACCTGCCCTACGAGGTGATGCACCAAATATTGCTTCTAAAATCTCCAGCCACTTAACCCATAAAA
Source organism: Cryptomeria japonica (assembly GCF_030272615.1). NCBI lineage: Eukaryota > Viridiplantae > Streptophyta > Pinopsida > Cupressales > Cupressaceae > Cryptomeria > Cryptomeria japonica. Next base: position 108,335,187 of record NC_081409.1, read on the forward strand.
TCTTCAACAAATAACTTTTGAAAGTTTCACAACTCAACTGAACATGTGAATACATAAATATTTCATAGAAAAAGCCTGATTAGAAAGTTTTCTTGAAGGAAAATAAACTATCTTCACAACTACAAACCCATCAAAATCAGATTACACAAACTATAACCTGCATTGACCATGTATCCTCTTGAAATAATACTGGTTGAAAGAGACAATATTAAATGATTTGAAAAATAAATCATAGAAAAATCATTAGTATCTTTCATTCAACACTAGACAAGAAGTATCGAGAAGGAATCTGCTACTATCTTATTGAAAATAAAGGAATTGTTGTTGTTGCAAACTAAAAAATATGAACTATAATCCCATCTTTGAGCATGAAAGGGCCTAAAACAATCCACATTCATGCTGAGGAAATAAAAAGAACTCCCTAATAATGATTAGGAGAGAGAATAAATAGAAGAGAAGCTAAAGAAATCTGTATCCTAAAACCCTAATATGAAAAACTGCATGAGAAAAATCCTTTGACGGATTTGCCCAAAATGACATAAAAAAGATGCAAAACTATGCCAAAAATAGATCCTGATGCTGAAAATAGGCCTCCAACTCAAACTACATGAAAAAGACACCCTCTTGCCAAATATAGAACTGTCAATTCTGTTAAAAAATTTTTGTGTCTAGACCATGGCTATGGGCACATCAACTTCTTCTTTTGATCAATTTTGTTTTCTGCCGAAACCTATGCAACTTGACACACCTTTTGGGGTATATTTTGATTGATTTTAAGTCCTAACATTGTTCATCATTTATTATTTATAAATATTAATATCGATACATCTATGTTAGAGTAATCTTTTTTTTTTTGGTAGGTAATAGGCTGAAGCCGCAGTATTTTGAATTATTATTATTATTATTATGTTTGATTAGATTGACCCTAGACCTTCCCCATTTTTATGGAAGGCCAAGAGTCACAACTTAGAATTCATTTTAGATGTCTCTATTGGGAATTGAACTTGGGTCTCCACAGTGAGAACCCAGTGTTTTAACCAATTAAGCTCAACCCCTTAGACTTTTTTTAAATCGATAATAGGTCAAAGCCGCAGTATTTTTAAATTATTATTATTATTATTATGTTTGATTAGATTGACCATAGACCTTCCCCATTTTTATGGAATGCCAAGAGTCACAACTTAGAATTCATTTTAGATGTCCCTTTTGGGAGTTGAACTTGGGTCTCCACAGTGAGAACCCAATGTTTTAACCAGTTAAGCTCAACCCCTTGGACATGTTAGAGTAATATTTTATTAACTAATAATTATTTATTTAATTATTTGTCTATTATACTCTATGCTTAAGCTAAACTTAGGAATCTTATAATTCTTTAGGGTTTTCACCTTTAGGGTTTCAAGTATCCTTTTATAAGGATTCTCTCTTTGTAATTTCATAACAAGTGTAATTATTGAATTTTATTCTTGTTGCACAATTAATATGACTCCTCTTTTCGGGATCTCTGAATTCTAGCCTCCATGGTGTTTTTTCTTCTCTTTCTATGACAAGTTTGCATGCAAGTGATCTTTGGGAGCTATAGAGTTGATTGCTAATACTTTACAGATTCCTAACTTAAGATTGTTTTTTTTATGGCATTTTTTGTTGTCAAAGCCAAGGTTCTTTTTTGCAGTCCGGGAGACATAATTTGAGCATCCAAACTCCGTTAGGAAAAAATACAACTTCAGAGATCCCAAGAACACCTGTTAGGAAAATACTTGTCACAAGAAAAGATTGGAGACATAAACACAATAAAGGCTATGAAAGAGAGATTATCATTCAGAGAGGGAATAAATAATAAAGTTACAATACAATCCTTATGACAGGAGAATAGAAACCCTAAAGAAACCCTAAAGGGATAAAGAGTATTTAATAATTAGAATAATTATTAACTGCCTACAATATTATTAAATACCTAAGTTTAGCTTAAGTGTAGAGTATAATAGACTAATAATTAAATAAATAATTATTAGCTAATACAAGATAACTCTAACATCCCCCCTTAAGATGAACTTAGGATGTAGCTAAAAAACTAAATGTAGGAAAGCAAAAAAGTAACTACAAGAAGAAAGACAAAATTTGGGTCCCGACAACAAGGCCTAATGAGGTACCTGTATGCGGGAAAAGTGGGCTGATAAAACTCAATATGTGAAAATATCATTAAATACTAGTCCACACACACACACAGGACTTCTTGGTGCAAGCTATGGAGTAATAACGTATTACTCAGCTTCCCAAGGTGGGTCCCATGGTTCTCTATCTCACAATGTCCCTCAAACCAACGTTTTTGCTCTCAGATCACTGAGCAAAATGGTTTAGGGATGGCAAATGCAAGAAGGAGGGATGCACTGATAGTTTTTAGAATGAGATGTGTTAAGCTATGTATGATCTTAGAAATGTAATAAACTAAATGATAAGATGACAAGATTAGTATGAATACTATCCTAGCATACTATATTTAGTCTATGATTGAGCTAAAATGATAAAGAAATTATTCTAAACATGCATATTAGTCTAATTCCTGATCTAAAAGAGGCTAAATGATGAGAATATATGAAATGAGAAAGCTTGAATGTATTTGAGCATAAGTGTGATGCTACAAATTTGAAGGATGATTTCAAATGGAGGAATGAGAGCTCTATTTATAGCAAGAATAGGGCAATGGATGGTCAAGATTGAATGGTTTAATCAAGGGTTGAGTTTGAAAGTTGGGGATCCATGTTTGTAATTGGCACCAATGAAATGGTGACAAGTGTCAACATAGGGTTGGATTGAGAGAAGGGGTTGGAGACATTGAATGCTTGAGAAGACCTCATGGTTATCTAGAGGCTAAGGGTCAAGTCTAAATTAGGATTACCCACTGGATTAAGAGTTAATCCAAGGATAAACCTTTGTGCAAATGATTAAGAGATAATCATGGTCAAAGCATTAAAGGCCTGATGAGACCCTTGGGTTGGGTAGAGGTTGAGTCAAAACAAATGTTTTAACCATGTAGGAGGGTTTGAGTTAACCATTAATGGTTATTGGAGACTTTGGGGATTAAGTGGTTGAAGGTTGAAAACCTTCAATGGTTATCAAAGACTTTGAGCCATTTAGTGGTTGAAGGTTGAAAGCCTTTAATGGTTATCAAAGACTTTGAGGGTTTTGAGAAGTGACTTCCCTTTGCTTAGGGATGTGACAAAGTTTAGAGGAGGGGTTAGGTTAATTAGAAGTGATTAGAAGATTCTAGAAGGGATTAGAAAGGGTTTGGGATTTTGCAAGTGGATGGAGGGATAATAGGATTTAATTGAAATAATTTAATTCAATTTGGTTGCAATTTGGGGAAATTAAATAAATTAGATTTATTCAATTTAGGATAACTATTTAATTAAATTTGAATTTAATTAAAAGTGGATAGGGGGGATTTAATTGAATAAAATGATTTATTCATTAAATGGGTATAGTGAATTTAATTTAAATAAATTGAATAATTTACTTAATTAAATAGAGGAATGTGGATAATTTAATTAAATTGGATTTAATTAAATAGAGAAATGAACATAAAATATTCATTTAGGAATATGGTCATTTTTATATGTCTATAGTACCCAATCACAATCAAATCTCTATGAAATGGAGAAATAGAGAAAACCACAAGGGAAAAAAATCTACTCCAAAAAGAGATGGGAAAAAGCATGTAAAGAAAAAACATGAAGGAAGGAAGGCCTTAATGAGAGCCCCCTAGGACAACTTCCTTCACCCCAAGCATAGAGCGTAACTAAAGATAGCGCGAAGATGCAAAAGGTTTAGTGAAAATGCCAGCAGCCTGCTCCTCTGTAGGAAAATACTCCAAGATGAGAAAGCCATCCTGAATTAATTGTCTGATGAAGTGCATGTGAAGCTCAATGTGTTTAGACCTCTGGTGCTCCACTGGGTTGCAGGAAAGGTGAATGACACTTTGATTGTCACACCAAAGAATAGTGGGACTATCAGGAGGGAACCCAAACTTAGTCATCAACTACCGAAGCCATAAAACCTCATGACTAGCTAACACTGCTACTTGGTACTCAGCCTCTGTAGATAATAATGCAATAACAAACTACTTCTTGCAAGACCATGTGATAGGACCAAAACCAAGGCAAAAAATAAAGCCAGAAGTAGACTTCTGATCTTGAGCATTACCAACACAATCTGAGTCAGTGAAGCCAACAATGTGAGGGGATCCTGAAGTATAGTGAATGCTAAATTGTATAGTGCCCTGAATGTACCACAAAATACGTTTGGCTGCTTGCCAATGGCTCTCATGAGGATCATGGGAGAACTGAGAGACAAGACCAACTGCAAAAGAAAGATCCGGGCACATATGTGTTAGGTACAACAAACTGCCAACCAACTGTCAATATAAAGTAGAATCCACATAAGGTGTAGAACAAGTGGGAGACAAAACAACACCTGAATGAAATGGTGTGAGTGTAGGCTTGCAAGTAAGCATGTCAAATCTATGAAGCATATCAAGAGCATACTTCTATTGAAGTATGGAAATCCCATCAAAAGACTGAATAACCTGTAGGCCCAAAAAATAGTGCAGAAGGCCAAGATCTGTCATCTCAAACTGCTCCATCAAGACTCTCTGAATATCTTGAATCAAGGAGGACGAGCTACTGGTAATGATAAGATCATCAACATAGAGCATAAGAATAACTATATCATCCCCCTGACGTTGAATATATATTGTTGGATCTTAATGATAATGGGTAAAGAGTGTGGAGAGCAAGAAAGAGTCCATCTTCTCATACTAGGCCCGAGGAGCCTGTTTGAGACCATATAATGAATGTCGAAGTCTGCAAACCAAAGAGGAATCCTACACAGAACCCTAAGGTTGCTTCATATAGATCTCCTCATGAAGGTCTCCATGCAAGAAAGCACTCTTCACATCCATCTGAAAAACTATCCATCCTCGTGAAGCTTCCAGAGAAAGCACAAAGTGAATAGAATTCATCTTGGCATCAGGAGAAAAGTTCTTAGAGTAATCAATACCCTCCACCTGAGAAAACCCCTTTGCAACAAGACAAGCCTTATACTTATTAATAGAACCATCTGCAACATACTTGGTATGGTACACCCACTTGCATCGAACCAACTTTCTTCCTTTCAGAAGAGTAAAAAGATCCCAAATATGATTCTTCATCAAAGAAGAATACTCCTCATCCATGGTCCTTCCCACTCTGGGTGACCTGTTGCCTCTGAAAATTTATGAGGATCATCCGAAATGACATGACTTAGAAGACTAGAACTAGATGTCTGTGCACGAGTATGATGAGTGTCAGAAGGATTGCCTGCCATAGAACCAACAACATCAACTGTAAACCAGGCCCACTTGGGCAAAGGTTGAGCAGCGGGTGGTGGTGGTGGTGGGGAAGGTGGACCATCATCTGCATCATCCTCAAGGAAGAAAGAATCCTCAAAATATGAAGAGGAGGAGGAGGCAGTGAGGGAGAAGCTGTTGATGGAGAATCCATTTGAGGAAGACGCTCATCAAACTAGACATCTCGCCTAAACAGGACCTCTCGAGAATCAAGATCAAACAACCTGTATGCCTTAACATCCTTAGAGTAGCCAACAAAAATGAGTGGTCAGCTCTTCCTCTCCATAGATTTCCTCTAAGCATTTGGAATAAATGCCCAAGCCTCACTACTTAAAACTCAGAATGAAGAAACATCAGGCTTGACATGGGACCAAGCCTCCTTAGGAGTCAACTGGCTCAATGCCTTATGAGGCATCCGATTATGAATTTAAGTGGAATAATTAACTGCCTCAGTCCAAAAAGCAGGTTGCATAGAACGTGACTGAAGCATGCAATTGGCCATCTCTCGTAGTGTTTTGTTCTTTCTCTTAGCAATACCATTCTGCTGAGGGGTGCGAGGAACTGATAACTGATGTTGCAAACCATGCTTGGTGTAGAAATTCATAAAAGCATGATTCACATATTCTCTCCCATTATCTGTGCATATCTCCTTTATAGAAAGACCAGACTGCTTCTCTACAAATGTCTGAAAGACTCGAAATGAATCAAAGACATCATACTTGTACTTAAGAAAGTACACCCATGTGCGTCTGGAGAAGTCATCAATGAAAGTGAGCACATACTTGGACCTTGAAAAAGATGGAGTTGGAAATGACATAAGATCACTGTGGATCAAATCCAAGGGTGCCTTAGCACGAGTGGCTCTACCTATAGGAAAAGGATCATGATGATGCTTGCCAAGTGCACAACCTCGACATACACCATCAGTACAAGATATCTAAGGGAGCCTAATAACAAGTGCATGTGTGCTCATCTGTTGTAAGTATCTGTAGTTGACATGGCCAAAACGCTCATGCCAAAGTCTGTTCATTGAATCTTTTCATCACATTGAGTACTTTCTGAACAAGTTCAAAACCACGAGATATATCCTTCACAGTTGTGGTAAAAATAAGATAGACCCAGAGTGTATCTACGTGATTCTCTCTAAGCTTCAAGGTCCCTATTAGATGTTTGCTTCCACCTTTTATTCTACTATGGATGCTTTGGGTACATGCTTCACCATGCCTACTTTTGATGTGTTCTATGATCATTTGACTCATGAGAAGGCTCACCTATCTCAGTTGGACACTCTCATAGGATCAAAGCCGAAAGCATTGGTTGCTCAGACATCTAAAGAGAAAAACAAGTAGAAACCGAAGCCTAAGAAGGATTCAACTGGCAGTGAGCATTCCTCCAAGCCACCACCTAAGTCTAATTACAAACCGAAGTCCTATCCCAAACAGGAGCACTCTTCTAATTCTGGTGAGTCTTCCTCCAAGACTAAGAAGAAGTCAGATGAAATTTGTAGTTTCTATGGCAAAGAAGGTCATCCAGTTTCTGGTTGTTGGAAATGATTAGAGGCCTTGGAGGCATCCATGCAACAATGTCATCTTTCTCCTCCTCAGCCTCCATCTTCCTCTTCTACAGGGAAAAGACATGCTCTTTCTGCACAAGCTATTCCTTCTGCATCCACTTGGATTATTGATTCCAGGGATTCTCACCACATGACACACTCACTGCAACTTGTTACCTCACTTGCTCAGAGTAATGCTTTACATATTCCTAAGTTACAAGATGACAGTAATACTTAAGATTGCTAAGTTTAGCTTAAGCATAGAGTATAATAGACTAATAATTAAAAAGAAAAAAAATTTAATATACATTATAACTCCTTAGGCCTTATGAGCTCATAGCAGTACTTTCGCAGTAATACTTGGCAAACAAAGGCAAACAACTGAACTCGAAGATACAGATGGCATGAAACACCAAAGCTTGAAGAGCTAATCAATCAAACCAAAGAAGCATTAGAACCAACAAGACAAACCTCCCCATAATGCTGAAAAGGGAGAGGGACAGGCACACTGAAAAGAACGGCCAACAAGAACTGTAAGATGAAGAACCGGGAACATTGAAGGTGCAGAGAAAGTACATAGTGTCATGGAAGGAACACTCACTTGACACACATCATGAGGCCTGTCATGCTCCAGTGACATGTGATACCTGCAGTTGCAACACAAAACACTCAATAGATCATTACAAGCATGGTTAGAAAATAATAAGAAAACAAAGGTAAAACCATGACAAAGTGACCTATCACCTCCTAAGAGATGCGAGTATGGATTTGCTCTCAGATCTGTATAAGCAATCCTAGTGACTTGACTACACCTAGATGGAGGATTTGAAATGATAATGATATGCAAAGATGAGATTGATTATGATAGATTGATCCAAGAGACCAATTAAGCTAATGATATGCATGATTAAGCTATGAAAGAGATTTATTAAGCTACATGATTCAATAATTATGCTAGAAAATGATCAAATTAAACTAAATCTAAGATGCAATTGCCTATAATAACAATGCTCAAATGATATGCTAAAATGGATATGCCTATAGTAACAATGCATAAGATGAAAATGAGATGGGATCCCTATTGCTCCAAAATGGGGGATAATTATAGGATTTCCAAGGCCAGGGGTGAGGTGGCAGGAATCAATGGTCAAGATTGAGTTTGAAGATATCAAGGGTGAAATTGAAGGAGGTTGGAGGAAAAGACACTTGTCATCTCTGTGGTGACAAGTGTCAAGGACATTTTCTCATAAAAGGGCAAGTATCCAAGAGAGGAGACATGTGGCCAAAGTGCCATGTGTCTCAAGGAGAAAATATCCACAACATAGGAGGTTAGGATAAGGAGGTTAGAATGTGCAAGATAGGATAGGGTTATGCAAACCCAAGGTTAGGTGGAATGGGTTAGGGTAGAGGGATGGTTAGGTTAGGTGGTTAGAAGGCATGTGGGTAATTTGAATTTAAAAATTCAAATAATAGGAAAAGACTAATTAATTCTCAACAACTCATAAATTGATTTGTTTTAATTGATTAGTAGATTAGAATAATTGATTGAAGTGGGGGAGGATTAATTAATCAAAGGGGATTATTGAAATGAACCTATTAAATAAATCCTTATATTTATTAATAAGTAGATGAAAGGGGGCATTTAATCAAATTTCTTAATGCATTCAATTAAATTAGGAAGGGGGGTTAATTAAATAATTGCTTATTTAATTAATTATCTTCAAACCATTTTTAGGTGTATACATTTTGCCCCTCTTTGAAGAGAGGTGTGATGACATGTTGATTCAAAGGATAATCTCATTTTGATAATGATATTGGTTTGATAGGATACCCCAGCTATTGATTGATAAATTCCAATATGATGATGCCCCTCGGGAGATTAATTGAGATAATTGACCTTTGGAGTTTTTGGATTTTTGCGAAATTGATATCCCGATTACAAATGATTTAATGTCTGCAATTATGGTTGATGAAAATGCAAGTTCTAAGATCACGGTGATGTGGTTTTTGATTATTGATAAACCTTGATTGATTATATTGATAAGATCGAGATTCAATCTGGTTTTAGGAATGACACTTTCTGTATAAGACAAAGATGATCAAAGCGTCTAGTTTTAGGAACGATATATCCTGTATAAGACATGATCAGAATGTCTGGTTTCAGGAAAGATACATCCTGTATAAGACATGATAAAATAGATGAGATGTGATCGATTAACAAAATTGATAAGGTTGATTGGATAAATAACTGACAGTTTGTTGATATCAAGTTGCAGGAAGATTTAGATAAGCTGATGTTGGTTCTGTTGAGGGGGGAAATATAAGATTTTTGTTGAGTTGATAATATCTGGATGGAGATGAGTCATCAGTTTGATTGTGTATACACTTATGATGATACCTTGATGATTCCTGTGATAGATTTAACCTTGGATAAAAGGAGCATGCAGGATCCCATGCAAGAATGAAATGCAAGCTAAATGTAAAGCTAATGCAAATGAAATGCAACGCGACGACCAGACCAGTCACTGGGTTATTGCGTTTTGTCATCATTGAGATATTTAAAATGTGGGAAGTAAGTGCAAACATCGATGGTATAATTAAACCATGATGACTTGAGCATGACTTTCTTGGATTTTGATATGGCAAGCTAGCACAAGCATCAAGGTATAATTGAACCGAGATGACCTGAGTGTTGCTTGCGTAAAACAGGCAGTATTAATCATTTCAATATGTAAATCGAAAATGTCTTCGATGATACTCCGATGATCATGTCCTGAGAAAAATTTGCACATATTAATGATTAATTTATAGACAACAGATAAGAAAAATATCATGTTCCTTCCTTGTTTCTCTAGTGAAATACATCCCGGAGTCACTCAAAAATCATGATAGCAAAACTCAAGATAAAAAAGTTGAACAAGCATTGCTAAAATCATTATCCAAAAGATTCATCCGTGTGCTTAGACTGACTTTGTGATAGTTTGATGTTTGATAATTTGATCTCATGTTCAATGTTGGATATGTCTTAGTTTTCGCTTGATAAGAGTTATCTAATTGTTGTTCTACCAGTTTGATTAAGCTCAAAATGATAAAAAAATTTGCCCCCAGCTAGGTGCAGGATTTTGCCCCAAGCCTAGAAACAAATTCATTATGATATACCCAATGATCCAAACCATGGCAAGAAGCCACCCGGGATGCTTGCGTATGTACAAAGGCTTTATTATGCATATGAACAATGCTGATGGAAAATAATGCAAGCAGAAGGATGCATGAACTAATAGATGGAAGAGATAGCTGACAGATAGCGCCTGTTTGCCAGGTTTTCACCATCTGTTTTTATCACACTTTTTTCTCATATTTTATTTTTTTTGGATTTTCTGCCTTTTCACTATTTTTTCACGGTTTTTTATTTTTCTGTTTTTTCACTTTTTTGGGATTTTTTTGCTTTTTCAGACATAAAACTTCTTCAAATGCATGCTATTGATGGTTTCTTCAAGCCAATCTTCGTCTTGTGTTGATAGTTGATATGCTCCTGACCCAAATATTGTTGTGACCACAAACAGACCTAACCAGTTTGGTTCAAACTTTCCTTTCTTTTCTCGATCTGCCTGGTTGCATGGATTTTCCTTTAGTTCTAGTTTCCCAACTTGAAAGATTCGTGGTTTGACCTTGCGATTATAACTCCGACACATTCCTTGCTGATATACCTTTAAATAATCAAAGGCATTTTGTCTTCATTCATGGATCAATTCTAACTCCTTCAATCTAGATACTCATTGTTTTTCATCTAGAATAAAACCTTTTAATGATACCTGTAGAGAAGGTATCTCTACTTCTATTGGCAGTATTGCTTTTGATCCATAAACAAGGGAAAAAGGTGTGGCACCTATTGACGTGCAGATACTGGTACGGTAGGCTCATAGAGCAGGGTTTAATTGAATATGCCAATCTCTTCCAGCATCATTCACTGTCTTTTTGAGGATTTTCAAAATAGTTTTGTTTGATGCTTCTGCTTGCCCATTCCCTTGTGGATAGTAGGGTGTAGAAAATATATGTTGGATCTTGAATTTCTCACATAGTTCTTGTACATTTTGGTTCTTGAATGGTCGTCCATTATTAGTGATAATGGTCATGGGTATTCCATAACGACAAATGATGTAGTTCAAGATAAATGCAACAATTTGTTTTCCTGTGCTATTTGTGAGAGGTACTGCTTCAATCCATTTTGTGAAATATTATGTAGCTACTAGGATGAATTTGTGACCATTAGACAAAGAAGCATTTATTTTTCCTACTAGATCAAGACCCCATTGACAAAAAGGCCAAGATGTTGCCAAAGCATGAAGTTCTTGTGCTGGTGCATGAATCAAATTCCCATGGATCTATGATTGTTTGCATGTTCTAGCTATCTGAAAAGAATCTCATTCCATAGTTGGCCAATAATAGCCCAAGCGTATAAGTTTTTTTGAAAGGGTAAAACCACTTGAATGAGTGCCACAAATGTCATTATGGACTTCATGTAAGGCCTTCTCAGATTCTTCTTGTTCAAGACATCTTAAAAGAGTACCATCTAGACCTCATTTAAATAGGGTATCTCTGACAAGAGTAAAATGAGAGGATTGGCGAATAAAGTTTCTCTTTTGATTTTTTGATAAGTCAGGAGGGAGGATATTATCTTTCAGGTATGTGTAAATTTGGCCATAGTAGGAGGAATCATGCCTAACAAGGTGACAGATAGTTTGGGAATCAGGACAATTATGAGCAGGGTAAAACAACTCTTCTACCAAGAATTCATAACGTTGTTGATTTTCCTATGTCTGAAGGAGAGAAGCAAGTGTAGCTATGGCATATGCTGCTTTGTTGTCATTCCTTGGAATTTGCTAAAAATTTATTTCTACAAAGTATTTCTTGATATCATCAACCATCTTTTTATAAGGCATCAACTTTTCGTCCTTTGTTTGATAATCATCATTGATTTGATTGATGACGAGCTGAGAGTCCCCAAAGACTTGAAGTTGTGTAATGTTCCATTCTATAGCCATTTTGATACCTGTAACCAAAGCTTCATACTCTGTTGTGTTGTTGGTGCATGGAAAGCTTAATTTGAATGCTTTTGGGATTGTATGACCTTGTGGTGTGATGAATAGAATACCTGCTCTTGATCCATGTTATGTTTCATTATTGATGCCTTCTCCTGGATTGATGTTCGGGTGATGTATTATAAGATATGGATCGAACCCTGAAATGTCTTTAAATGACCAGGTAAAATTTATTTGCCATTTTTTGAAGGGTTCCAAATATTTTTACCTTGCTAGTTCTGATAGAGAAGTTGCTGGATATAGATCAGTTGTGCCCATGTTAACTACCTCTGCTAGTTCTATCAGGATACATGACCTCTCTTGATAGTATTCAGGTAAGGTGTCAAATCTCCCATCTTTCGGCACCTTGAGGAGGTTTTCACCATTAGATGTGTCCTTTCTTTTTACTGATCTAATGTTGCCAAGAAATGGTTTTCACCATTAGACTTGATATTATTTTCTTTATTTTCCTTTTTGTGACTAGGAGATTTGGCACCCACTTGAATGGAAGATGTGTTGCTGAAATTCCTAGTGAGAGTTGTTGTGGGTTTGATTTCATTAAGATATATAGATATGGCCTGGTCATTTGGAAAGGTATCAATGCTAGTATGTCCTTCATTTTCCCAATCCATAGGTTCAGGATGAATTAAGGATAAAGGATCCTCATGTTGAATTATGTCAAAGATATTAGGGGTCATGATAGAGATGTCAAGGTTTTCAGTATGTATTTCTATGTCTAGAATGATACTCTCGTTAGAATGACCTCACACAAGTAGCTCCTGATCGTCCTCGATTAAGTCCAAGTCACCTGAATGTGATCCTGATTCAAGTGGGATAGTTTCTAATGTTTGTCTTGCATACGTGTGAACTATATCGACATCTACATCTTCTTGTTCCCTTTCAATTTGAAGTTACTCTTGTTTGTTTTTCCATGATAGCAAATATTCTCCATTCCCTCGATCTTTTAGCTGCATTTGTTTTTCCATGTTTGACAAAATTGATGCAAATGATTGTTCCTTGGATTGTGTGCTTGAAGATACTTCCTCTCTATTATGTGGGACAATGACCTCTTAAGCTAGTTTTAGATTACTACAACACTGCAATCGATTTGAGTCTGCTGAGATCGTGATTTCCTGTCCATTATAGGGAAATTTTAGGCACTGATGACATGTTGGTAGAATAGCCTGTATGTCTTTTATCCATGGCCCTCCCAAGAGTATATTGTATGGTAAGTCCAAGTTTAGAACTTGGCATGCTGTGTCTTTCTATAAAGGTCCAACTCTTATGGGTAATATCACAATTCCTTTAGAGGAATGCTCTTCTTCATCATATGCTTTGAATGTGATCTTTTTCAGGGGATCAGTTGCATCTTTTGAATAACCTTGAGCATAGACAAGGCTCAAATAGAAAATGTTTAAGCCAACTCCCCATCTATTAGGACACATTTAACAAACGTTCTATGAATGAGGACTTCAATTTGAAAGGAAGTGCTATGGGTATGTTGCAATGAATCAATGCTTGGATATGAAGGAAAGCAGCTTTGAATAGGATCCTCTGAAATAGGTTTGATGGGTATATTGTTTGGTGAGGACGCCATGGAAGATTCGTGCAAGTTTTCAGGAGGTGTAGGAATAGATTCCTTTGGAGAGTCAATTTGCTTATGGGGAGATGAGCCATTGCTAGACATAGGTGCGTGATTTTGATCTTCTTTAGCAAAATATGTTGACTCCTTGTGAGGTTTTGACATAGTTGGATTTTGATTTTGGACTTGTCTGATTTCTCTGATATGTTGACTTGTTATGTCTTCTTCTTGTATTTTGCTTTGGTATGCCATGTTGCTATGATCTTCAGCTATTTTAAATGTTTCAATTTTTGTTTCAGCGATCTTATGTCTCTGCGCTCTAGTTAAAATGGGCATACACGTGTGTTAGATATTGTGCTAGGATTCAATTGTCTAAAAGTTGTTTTGATAAGTTATCAACTATCAATGTAAATGTGATAGAGCAATATGACATGAATAAATAATTCAAGTGTTTAAAAGTTTGCAAGTTTTTCGATCTTCGGTTTTGGAGTGCAATGATGATGATTTGATAAAAACCAAGTCCAGTAGGAATGATATATCCTATGATGTGGGACAAGATTATCCTGACCAAAAGTTGTAGTTTTGCGATAAAGGATGATTTATCATGATGAGAAACTATGTTTTGAGTGATCAGTTTATCAAAGAGGGTGATGATGCACTTTGAGATGTTTAGATCTTGAACTTGTTGAGGGTGAGTACTTGAAGATCTCGAGGTGTTTATTTCTAAAGTCTAATTTGATAGATGATAACATGACCAAGATAACCAAGAAGACAATCCAAGCATAAAATGACAGATAACGGGTGCTTATGATCATTGCAAATTGACCGAGCAAATAGGATAGACCCAAAAAAGATGTGCAAGAAGACAACTCTGGACCAATCGAGACAGAAGTTCATATGATAATTGTAGACACCCAAAATTGTCCAGTCTAATTAAATAAATATTTTATTTATTTAATTATCTAAGCTTAATTCTTCTATTAATTAAATAAATCTTTATTTATTTAATTAATTCATTTATCCTCTTCTAGCCTTATTTCTCATTTAAATAAATACCTTTATTTATTTAAATTATCCTTTTTCCTAAATTAAATAAATATCTTATTTATTTAATTGATCCCACTCCTTCTATTAATTATATAAATCTTTATTTATTTAATTAATTCATTAACCTTTTCTACCCATGACACATGTCATTCATCTCTTAATTCATACACTACCTACCCCTTTCATTATTTTATTATTTCTTTTACCTACCCTATAATCATAGCCAACCTCCTTTTACACCTCTCAATCTTATCCCCCCATTTCATATAGTGTCTTCTATATAAGGAGATGCTTCCTTCATTATCAAACCCTAATCAATCATTCTAATCATTTTTATGCAATTTGACTACACTACGATCCTACTTGCAACCACATTCCGTTCTTTGTTGAGCTCTTGTGCACATAAAATCTGAGAGCAAATATATCAAGCAAGATCAATGGAGATAGAAAGAATGGAGATCCAAACCCTATTGGACATGTGATGGTATAATCTTTGTGATTTCGTTTGATTTGCATTGTCTTAGGTAATCTTCATATGTTATGGTGGATCTTTGTTGTTGTTAGGCTAGGGTTTTGTGGTTGAATTCATTTAGCCTTTCAATATCGTTATTATTGTTATCCATTTACACCATATACATTTTGGCACGCCTGATGGGACTCTTGTCCCTTTTGTATTTAACATCCTTGTTGCAGATTTTGTATTTTGAAGTTGCAGATCTGACGTTTTCGGCAGCATTTTGATATTCCCGCGTCTGCGCACTTTCGGATCGTGTTTTTACTTTTTTGGCGCATCTACGACATCTAGAATCGCGTCTGTGTTATTGGCAGTATTTTATTTTGTAGGTTCCAGGAAAGCGCGTTTGTGTTATAAAGTCACGTTTGCGCTATTTTTAGCCGCGTCTGTGTCCAGAAGTCACGTCTGCGTTCTGTAGTCGCGTCTGTGTCTCACAGAACCACGTCTGCATCACCAAATTGCATCTATGTTGAGGGTAATCACGTCTATGTTCACCTGTTTCAAATTTTGGTTTTTTATTGATTCAGTTTTTGGATTTTGCATTTAGGGTTTCAGATCTAGTTTATTTTGAGCTAACATTTTTAGATCTAGCTAACGAAATTGGTGCAACTTGTCTTGAAAGCAAAATCGTTTGGTTGAAGGCCCCTATTTTCACAAAGTCTTTTGGGTTTAAAATTTACCTAACTTGTGTGCTTGCAGGAAGGGGTGATTATTTGAAACAATCCAAACTACTAACAACTCTTTGTTGCAGGTCCTTGGCAAGGGTTTTTGGATTTTTATTTGTGTGCCTTGTTTTCATAGACTAGCAAAACACTTCAATTGGTGCACTAAAATTGAATCATTGTCTTTTGTGTCTTGAGCAATAGGCTCTTTTTGTTTAATCTTTAGAGGGCCTGTCTTCCCATGTGGTCATTAGGACTACTAGTGAGAAGAGAATGACCCAAGTGGTAGCGAGGAAAACCCACCTCTTTCGAACCACTATAAACAAATGTATTCATGGTGAAAATTATGAATAACGTGTGCTGATTAGTTCATACCGACACTATTTCTCCCCATAAACCCATTTGTTCAAATTTATTTGATCATTTGTAGGGCATAACCCCTACCGGCTGGGAGCCTTCTATATTTACAGAGCTGAAAGTGCCGCATGTATGGCCACACAAGCGGATGCCCTTACTAGCACCTTTTTGTTTTAGAAGCCCAAATCCTTCTAGTTGTTGGGGCAGGAGGTCGAACCTCTGGTAGCAACCCACACACATACGGTTCTTAGTAGAGATACAAAGTTCACCACAGGGAGTTTTTGTGGGGACTGATGCTTCACTGACCCGAGAAGTGAGTACCGAGGGTGGAGCCAGTGAGGTCAAGCATCTAAGTATCCACTCTAAATAGTGTAGCCTCGGGTGTAAAACCCCATGTGGGATCAACAACTATTGTCTTGGCCAACCATAAGAATTGTGCTTGACTTATTTTAAACATTCAAAACATTCAAGACCAAACAACAAAACATTGTGTCTTTTGTGTCTTCAAGTGTATGCAAAACATTTTTTTTTTACATCAAACAACACACTTTTCTTGGAGTCATTTTGAGTCTAGACACTTACAAACATTGGGTCTTCATCAACATTGTGTCCTCTTGTCATGAAAAATAGTCAAACAGTCAAATTTGGTCACAACAAAACAACTTCACAGACTGGAAAAAATTGCACAAATTTTGCAGAAACGCGTCTGTGTCTGACATAATAGCGTCTATGTTGTATAATCGCGTCTGTGAAGGGCAGAAACACATCTGTGTTCCTAGAATCAACATTACACTTTGCACAAAATCTTAGAGATTCGTCTGTGTTGAACAGAGCCACGTCTATGAAGTATACAGGTGTGTCTGTGTTCAGAATTGAAAAAAAAAAAACTGTCACAGTTCAGCAAACAAACACAGTCAATTTCGAAATTCTTAAGCTTTCTAGGTCATTTCTCCGGGGTTTCATTTAGTAGTCAACCTATCCTTGGGTCTCAAAAAGTCCATCATTGCTTCACATCTCACTCTACATTCACAATTGTCTAAACTTGAGTCAAAAGGTCACTTGCTTGTCCTCATCATACTTTGTCAACACACTACATACAACAACACTTTGCTAAGTGGTCCCTCATCAAGGTCTATCACCTTTGGGTCTCATTTGGTCTTACTTAGAGTCAAGGTCAACTTACCTCATCAAGAGAAACTATCCTCTCTTTGGAAGTCTCACCTACTCTACTACATACATACTTGGTCTTACACTTTGGACATTGCAAGTACACTTCAGATTCATTTACATCCCATCCAACTCTTGGTCTTCCATACTTTTTTTCATTTTCATACACTCTTAGCCCCGCTAACTTCGAAGATAGTAATGGCCTTCCCCTTGTTCACCACCAACTCATTGACTAGGATCATGAAGGACCGGCACAGTTTGACACATTCCAAAATGATGAAGCTTTTATTGACTATCTTGGTATACGAGACGATCTTCCCCCTGGGGACCATAAAGAGGGATACACTATAGAACTCAACAGTGTGGCATATTTTGGTGAGGGTGTCGGACCTTCTAGTCGCAAAAATGTGAAAATAAGAACAAATCAAGGGTCTTATGGCGAAAACCACACTGTGGCGCTGTCTAACCACACGAAAATAAAAAGAAAGGACGTATTTGAGGGCGAAAACCTCTCTGAGGCACCCGAAGATGGAAGGCTCGACATTCTCCCGACATCATATGAGGGAAAGTCATCCATGTTGGTAGAGGAGACTATCAAGACAAACATTGGTACGGAAGAGGTTCCACATAACATATTCCTAGCTCAATCGTTGACAGAGTCAGAAAGGTCAAAATTCATAAGTTTCTTCAAAGAACGACAAATCAACTTTGCCTAGTCATATGCTGATATGCCTGGATTAGACCCAGATTTGGTAATGCATCATTTGACAGTTAAACCGGGGGCAAAACCAGTGAAACAGAAATTAAGAAAGATGCATCCACAAGTGGCATTACTAGTCAAAGCAGAACTTGAGAAATTATTGGATGTCGGATTCATACGCCCAATTGATTATCCTGAATGGATCTCTAACTTAGTGCCTGTCAGTAAACCAGATCGCAACATCAGAATTTGTACAAATTTCAGAGACATCAACAAAGCTTGTCCAAAGGATGACTTCCCATTACCAAATATTGACTTGATTGTTGATCTCACAGCAGGTCATGAAATGTTATCATTAATGGATGGATTCTCTAGTTATAATCAAATAAAGATCACACCTGAGGATCAACACAAAACATCATTTACTTTTCCTTGGGGAACTTTCTGCTGGAACGTCATGCCCTTCGGGCTAAAGAATACAGGTGCTACATATCAAAGAGCCATGACTACTATCTTTCATGATCTCATGCACGTAACCGTGGAAGATTATGTCGATGACCTCTTGGGAAAATCAATAGACAGAAATACACATTTGGACATACTTTCAGTTGTCTTTGATCGGTTGGAAAAATACAAAGTAAGATTAAACCCCAAGAAATGTGTCTTTGAAGTAACCTCCGGGAAGCTCCTAGGATTCATTGTATCCAAAAGAGGAATTGAAGCTAATCCAGCAAAAGTTAAGGCCATCTTGGAGATGCAACCACCAAGAAATGTCAGTCAACTTTGCTCCTTACAAGGCAGACTCCAATCCATCTGAAGATTCATAGCACAACTTGTAGATAAGTGTAATCCTTTTCAACACCTGCTACATAAAAACATCAAATTCAAATGGGATGATAACTGTCAACAGGCTTTCCAGACGCTCAAAGATTATCTTCTAAATCCGCCAGTTCTGATGCCACCAGTTCCAGATCAACCACTGTTACTATACATATTAGCTACTCCAACAGCACCGGGGGCACTCTTAGCACAATAAATTGCTGAGGGCAAAGAAAAAGTAGTATACTATATCAGTCACACATTGGTAGGATATGAGCTAAACTACACACCAATTGAGCGTGCATGTCTTGCCGTGGTCTTTGCTTCACAAAAATAATGACATTACATGCTCACTCATAAGACTAAGTTGGTTGCAAGGATCGATCCATTGAAATACCTTCTCAATAAAGCAACACTTACTGGGCGACTAGCCAAATGGGTAATGCTCCTGAGTGAATTCGACATCGAGTATGTGGATAGAAAAGCAATAAAAGGACAAGCCATCACAGATCAATTAGCAGATGCTCCCATGATAGATGATGTTCCTCTAAGTTCAGAATTTCCAGATGAATCTATTTTAACAATGTCATATGCAAAGCCATGGCAACTGTACTTTGACGGCTCATACACATAGCACGAGGCAGGAGCCGACATCCTCTTTATAACTCCTCAAGGGGATTCCATACCAAAATCATACCGCTTATCATTTCCTTGTACTAACAATATAGTGGAATATGAGGCATTAACAACAGGATTACGAATTGTAGTTCAATGGAAGATCCAGGAACTTCATGTTTTTGGGGACTAACAACTTGTCATCCGTCAAGCAACTGATGATTACCAAACAAAAGATTAAAAATTAATGCCTTATAAACAAATGGTGGATGACCCGAAACAACACTTCACCAAGATAGACTTTGAGCAGATACCAAGAGAGCAGAATCGTGTCGCAGATGCCATGGCTATAATTGCTTCACTGATCGATCTACCTCCAAATGAGACCCGCTATGAGTTCTTGTTGGATAACCTTTTGGTTCCTTCATATGAGATCATGCCTACTAAGACGATATGTGTTGTCGGTCGCGAATCCCAGTTATATGGTTCCATTTTCACATACCTACGTGACAATACTCTACCTCCTGATCTATCAAATAACCAACATCGCACTTTCATTCGCCAATCCTCTCGATATGTCATTTTAGCTGATATCCTATATCGACGAGGTCTAGATGGCACTCTTCTTAGATGTTTAGAAAGCGACGAAGCTCAGATTGCGTTACGTGAAGTACATGAAGGGATATGTGGTCCACATGCTAGTGGTCCTACCTTGGCCAAGAAACTCATCAGGACTGGATATTATTGGCCTAATATGGAGAAAGACTCATATCAGTTTGTCAAGCAATGTAAGCAATGCCAAATTCATGGAGACCTCATACATGCGCTAGCACAAGAACTTCAACCAATTGCGTCTCCTTGGCCCTTTTGTCAGTGGGGACTCGATCTCATAGGCAAGATTCACCCTCCTTCTTCCAATGGTCATAAATTTATTATCACTATCATAGAGTATTTCACAAAATGGATTGAAGCCGTGCCTCTCACACAAGTCACACGAAAACAGATTGCTACATTCATCCTCAACTATATCATTTGCTGATACGGTATTCCTGTTTCCATTATCACTGATAATGGGCATCCCTTCAAAAATCAGGATGTTCGTGAACTCTGTGACCACTTCCATATTTCCCATTGTTTTTCCACACCATATTACCCCCAAGGTAATGGCCAAGCTGAGGCATCTAATAAAACAATCCTTAAAATCCTAAAGAAGACAGTCGACGATGCTGGTCATAATTGGTATATCCAACTTAATCCTGCACTTTGGGCTTACCGCACAAGTGTCCGCACACCTACAGGAGGTACACCTTATTCACTTGTCTATGGCGCTGAAGCTATCTTGCCTATTGAGGTTGAGCTACCCTCTTTACGGGTTTCTTTGCAAAACATCATCAGTGATGAAGACTATAGGGTCTCCCACTTACAAGAGCTGGAACTACTGGATGAACAAAGACAAATTGCTTTAATCATCTCAAGGCTTACCAACAATGAATGAGTCGCGGTTACAATCACAAGGTCAAGCCTCCCACATTTGAGGTAGGTGATTCGATTCTCAGAGAAAACCCCAAAAATTAGCAAGACAGAGAGAAGAAGGGTAAGTTCGAACCAAATTGGCTCGGTCCTTATATCATCATAGCAGCATATGGATCTGGTGCATATCAGCTCTCAACTACAGAAGGTGAACCTTTGGAGGATCCTATCAACAACATGCACCTTCGCAGGTTTTACACATAGGTCTTCAGAGTATCCTAATTTGAAAAATAGAAAAAAATAAAAAATATTCAAAAATACAAAAAAAATTATAAAACAAAAAAAATTGTTACTTGGTGAAAACTTGGCAAACAGACGCCTTGTGACACAAAAACATTGAAAAATTGAAAAAAGTAAAGAGAAATAATTTCGTCCAACAGTGAAAACCACTTCGGTGGCACCCTGGGCAAGTACCATGGTGAAAACTGGGTCACCAGTGCCATGTGTAGAGACATTGCTCCTCCCTCATTTAGGATTCTCTTTCATCATTTCACTTTGCACACACTCACAACCTATTCATCTATAATAAACTTACCCATTCCCATCATGGCTTGTTATTGATCTACCTAAGATTGGTTAGCCATTCATAATAAACCTCCCTTTCCATCCATAATAAATCAGCTCCTATCTGTGGCTAAGGCAAATCCTACGTCTAGTGATGGGTGTGGAACTGAGAACATCACATGTTTCGAGGAGTACAGTTTCTTCCAGCTTCCTTCAGTCTATCCGTGCACAATCCGCAATAAAGTTTCATCTTCTTCACAATAAAGTATTAGTTTCATGGATTCAATCAGTTTTAGATGAGACACAACAACAACAATGGGCTTCAACAAAATCAAATCTTTCAACAGATTCAGACAACATTATGGTTCAGTGCTATCTATCCTTTCTGTGAAAGTAAACATTATGACCACAATCAAATAAGACTTATAAAAGTGACAAGAGACACCAAACTTGAGGACTACAGTGGATGTTGGTGTCGAGTCTTGGTTTTCTTTTGATTTTATCTTTTTGGTGACATGTCTTTTAGCTTTTCCAGGATGTCTCTGACTAGAGATTCTATCTCCAGGATGTCTTTGACTAGAAAGGCGAGGATGGGATATCATCACCTATTTTCTTTTGTTGTCTGTAGATTGTCTTTTAGTAATGTTATGACTTGTCCAAGGATATGAGGACACTGTGAGTCTAGTATGAATTGGGGCATTATTTGTTTGTGACTGTCTTGTCTCCATGCAAACAGGTACAATGACTTTCTGGGTCGAACATATGCCTCGATTGTCATAACCTACTTGCCATAATAAAGCTCAATGATGATAACACACAAGAAGCTCTTTCACTTTCATATCTTCTATCTTCCATCCCCCTTTCTTGATTGACTTCCATCATCCTTCTTGAGTCCGTGTAGCCTGCTATCACATGACTGAGCATAATGACACACCAAAAACATTGGCATTTCATGTAGTTGCACCTGCATTACCACATATAAGCATTTCATACATACATATAGATATCACATCCTGCGCACAACATCTATTAGCACAATTTACATTTGCATTATCATATTCATCTACATTACATACATTTACATTTGCATCATGCATACACATATAAAACATAAAAGAGCAAAAATACTGCATTGCATCATATACATATTTGCATCCATAAACATAAAACAAACATCACATAAGAACATCTCATCATATAGGTACACATGCATATAGCTGCCGCAAAGATGAATCATCTTATATATATAATCATAAAGTGTCATGATACAATGATGTCAAAATCATAGGGCTACAAAAGCACCTGCAGGTGTCTACATCATCATACAAAAATGGTACAATACTGATACATAGGGAGCCCTCTATGGCTATGTTGAACTCCCTCCCTCGGAGCCGTCTGGCCTCAATGGAATCTGAGCCCTTGAAGGACCCACCTCAGGATCATCCCTCCTATCCCCTCTATCTGGTGGTGGTGGAGGACCCATAACCCCACCACTCGATGCCTGTCTCCTCTAGCTCCCTCCCATAGCTGTCGCTGTACACGACAGTCTATGGAAGCTCCTCGCCCACTGATCTGCTGGCACTGCACCATAATAGAGATCCTGCTAGTAGGCAATCTCCTCTCCTACCCACAGGACATAAGCATATCCTGCCCCTGTTTCCTCTGCTGCCTGTCTCTCGGCCCTCAGTGTTGTCTCAGCCTCTATATAACGCTGAATAACCTGATCCCGCTCCCGCTCAGTATCTCTGAGCCTCCTCCTGAGCCTATCCCTCTCCCTCTCCAACTCTTGTATCTCATCTGCCTGTCCCTGGTAGATCTCCCTCAGCTCTATCAGCTCATCCTTCTCTGCATCAGCCCCCTCCGGCTCTGCCTATGGCTCCCCCTGTACGGGTGCCTGCCCCTGTGCCTGTGCCTATACCTATACTGGTGCATGTACTGGTACCTATTCCTGTTCCTGTCCCTGTCCCTGTACCTGTACATGTCTGGGACCCTGTGCTGCTGGCAACTGTAGCGGTAATCCATCGCGACCCCTCACCACCTGAGCCTATCTCTCCTCTCCACCCTCCCTCCGTGTTGCAACCCTCCTCTCTCCAACTGCTCCCCTCCTTTTCCGTCGGCCTCTGCCCCCATCACCTCCACCATCATCATCATCCCCACCACCATCCCCATCTAATGGCTCTCCTGGATCTGTCAGACGTGGGAATGGATGCTCCGACCAGTATGCTGTGTACTCGACATCCATGTCGGCATCCTCAATCTCTGGCCACATGTCCCAGGGTAGGGGCATCATCTCTACCAGCTGCATAATTGCCTGATCATATGATAGCAGGGGCCCAAACTGCACCTGATCTCTCACAGTCCGTGCATACATGTCTGAGCCTCGTGGCATCCTCTGGATCCTGCCAAACTGCCTACCAACCCTGTCCACTAGCTGCCTCTCCAGCACATAGGGCGTTCGCCTAATCAGGTACCTGCTCCGAAAGGTGTAGGGAAGCTCAACTGCATCGTCCTTCCACTGCTTGCATCCCAGATATGGCTTCCATATGACCACATCAATATCATCTATCACTCGCGGCCAATGCTCTAACCTGCCAATCTGTGGCTGCGACGTGATCATGTCATATAGGTGCACAAAACTGCATCCATGACCCCTGCCTTTGAAGTGTATCGGCCTCATCACTGACAGATGCTCATAAGCCCACACTTGCAACAGTGTCACCCCGCAGCCCAATCCCACTGATCCATGGTATACGAACTGATGCAGCTCATAGTAGAGGTGTGCCAACACACACGGTCCCCAGGTATATCTAGTGTGCTGTGTCACCAGTGTCTCCAGCGCTCCTCCCCAACCCACAACCAACCCCTGTGTCGCCCTCTCCGGACACAGGAACCCAGTGATCACTCCTCCTACCACTGCTGGTAGCACTAGCCCTGTGGCTGTCATAGTGTCCCACGCCACATGTCCTGGCCTCATCTCCAGTCCTGGGTCCTAGAACACTCGTCTCAGGGCCTCCCTATCTCCATCTCGATCATATGGGATCAGCTCCCCATCGATCGGTATCCGCAGGATCCTGTATACATCCTCAAGGGTGACTGTCATCTCACCCATCAACAAATGAAAAGTACATGTCTCGGAGTGCCATCTCTCCACCAGCGCAGTCAACAGTCCCATGTTTGCCTGAAATTTAGGCACATATAGAACATGTCTCAATCCCATAGCCTCGATAGCAGCTTGCTCTTCGGTTGTCAGCTCAGGTCGCAATCTCTAAGTCGATGGGAATCTCTCCCGTGACTCCAGCATCGGCAAATACTCCTGCAGTCAAGCAAATCAATCATGTCAGTCACAGTGGCATTCCCTGTTTATCACAAAATGCTACTTTTTTGCATATGGCTATCTATCCTAGTGACACTCACTATTCATCACAAAGTGTTGCTTCTATCCTAGTAGTACTCCCTGTTCATCACAAAGTACTACGTGTGTGACACTCACTGTTCATCACAAAGTGTTACTCACATTTGCACTCACTGTTCATCACAAAGTGCTGCTCATATTTTAGTACTCCCTGTTCATCACAAAGTACTCTATCTTGGTACTCACTGTTCATCACAAAGTGCCTTGATCTATCCTAGTCTTCCCTAGAGGACCTGCTTGAGTGTATCCTCTCAGCAGCTTATCCAATCGACAACGTATGTTCATCACAGAACTGCCGATTTGACCTAGAAGACAAAAATTCATACTTTTTTAACATAAACGCGCTTACCTGACATAAACGTGCTTAGATACTGCACAGACGCGCCTGAAAAACACAGACGTGCCTATGCTCTGCACAGACATGCCTGAGCAACATAGACGTGCTTTCTTGACACAAACGCGCTTAAACATCACAAACGCAGTCGCATTTGACACAGACGTGCCTGGCACAAACACAGACGCGCCTCACGAGCATAGACGTGCCTGGCACCAACGCAGACGCGCCTGAATGTTTTGGACATTTTTTTGGACCCTAGTCTAAGCGCATTTATTGCCCTATCTACCATGAATTAATGACAATATTAAATGCGTCAAAGTACGAGGAGGTCTGGCGGTACTTACCGACTCTCCTGCCTTTGCTGGCCTTTGAAATCGGCGAACACGGTCGAATCTATGAATGAAGGCCATCGCTGCTGACTGCTGCTGCTCTATTTTCGCTCTGCACTTTGCTCTCGTGAATGTGTAGATGACAATGAGGATGTATTTCCCTCGTGGTCTATCTTATAGACTACCCTAGCCCTAGCCCTCGTTTCTTGAGTCAGTCTTCTTTATCCCGTGACTCTGTCACTTTATCCGGTCAGTTCATTCTAGCCTTTCTTTCTTATCGAGAGATTGTCTGTAATATTTTCAGACATTTTTTCATGCAATTTCTTGAGGGGGCATATCATTCCCATCTTGGGGCAACTCTATATCAGTTCATCTTATCTTCTTTGAAACAACGCGACAAGCCGCATTGTCTCAAAGAGGGGCAAAATGTAGACACCCAAAATTGTCCAGTCTAATTAAATAAATATTTTATTTATTTAATTATCTAAGCTTAATTCTTCTATTAATTAAATAAATCTTTATTTATTTAATTAATTCATTTATCCTCTTCTAGCCTTATTTCTCATTTAAATAAATACCTTTATTTATTTAAATTATCCTTTTTCCTAAATTAAATAAATATCTTATCTATTTAATTGATCCCACTCCTTCTATTAATTATATAAATCTTTATTTATTTAATTAATTCATTAACCTTTTCTACCCATGACACATGTCATTCATCTCTTAATTCATACACTACCTACCCCTTTCATTATTTTATTATTTCTTTTACCTACCCTATAATCATAGCCAACCTCCTTTTACACCTCTCAATCTTATCCCCCCATTTCATATAGTGTCTTCTATATAAGGAGATGCTTCCTTCATTATCAAACCCTAATCAATCATTCTAATCATTTTTATGCAATTTGACTACACTACGATCCTACTTGCAACCACATTCCGTTCTTTGTTGAGCTCTTGTGCACATAAAATCTGAGAGCAAATATATCAAGCAAGATCAATGGAGATAGGAAGAATGGAGATCCAAACCCTATTGGACTTGTGATGGTATAATCTTTGTGATTTCGTTTGATTTGCATTGTCTTAGGTAATCTTCATATGTTATGGTGGATCTTTGTTGTTGTTAGGCTAGGGTTTTGTGGTTGAATTCATTTAGCCTTTCAATATCGTTATTATTGTTATCCATTTACACCATATACAATAATTTAAGTAGCTTCAGACGACAATACATACAGACCCATACGACAAATAAGGAATTTCATATGACAATGTAGAAACTCGTAGGACAATTCCCACTAAGCAAAACGATAAACTAGATGACTCGTACGACAAAACTTACTGAGAAAAATGATACACCAGAAGGTTCATACGACAAAACTTACTGAGCAAAATGATTAACCAGAAGGCTTGTACAACAAAACTTACTGAGCAAAATGATAAACGAGAAGGCTCATACGACAAAACACAAGCTCATACGACTCAAGATAGAACAAAGGTAAAAAATGTTGTTTGGACAGATTTTTTATCATTGAAGTTTGTTTTTTTGCTAATGTTTTTAAGTTTTAAATGTCTGATTTTCTGCTTAAGGGATGAATACACAACAAACACATGGTATGATAAGTGACCGTCAAGTACATTACGCTACCTAAGGAAGTTGGATGAGAGAGAAAACCTTTGCTTGCAAGCTTAGGTACACACCTAATACCTAATTAGAATACAACCACTGAGTCTCACACAATAGATTCTCAATGCCGTATTATCCGACTCCAAACGCTAATGGGGGCACGATATGGAAAGTGTCTTGGGAGAGTTACTATCTCTCTTACACAAAGATTATCACCCTTTCAGAGGTGAATTAGGTAGCTTCTAATTTAACCAGAACTAGTAAGGGATCCGTTCAGTGCATCGGGGTATAATACTCAATTAAGAGGTCTCCCAGCCTTGAAAACCAAGGTTTGATATACTTGAAGGTACAAAGGAGAGCTATTCCCGAGCACTTCCATTGACTTGATTTTCATCAAATCATATTTATTTTATAGTGGGTTGGATTACTTGGCATTAGCCATTCCCACTTAGGTCATTCCCCTCTCATCGACCTTAATGGCTAAGAGTTATTAGCTCCTTGGGAGGGCATGCCCGCTAAAGAGATGCACTAATGAAAGCAAAGGATGCATCTAGCTTTTTGATCACCTAAGAAAGGTGAGAGCATACTTACCTATCATCAAAACACATAATACATGATTGTTCATTTTCATTAGCAAAATCAAGTGTGCCTAGAAAACTTAAAGAAGACATAGAGTTTAGTTGAGTCCTCCTAGGCAACCTGCAAAATATATGCATTAGTAGTCATGATGTGTTTTGTTGAAACAAAGCTTTAATCTTCGACAATTGTCTGCAAAAACTAGTTAAGCTGTCGAAAAACTCACAAACAGACCAAGGTTAGCATTAGTAATAACCAAATTGAAGCATGAAACCCTTAAAATGCAAACTGCTTTGAAAAGACAAACAAAATCTCGTATGGCACAATTTACCTGATCGTACAAGTACAAAACAAAGCTCGTATGAGTCAAGATGAATTATCGTACCACTGCATAAAGGAGCTCATACGAGACTGAAAAGGAGCTCGTACAAAATTTTGATTCCAACCTGGCCAGAAATGAAGATTTGATGATGCTTGAGAGGCCAAAAATGAGATTTCTGGCTCCACGGTGGGTGCCAAAATGTCATGCTCTGTGATGTGTGATACCTGCAGCTACAACACAAAACACTCAACATTACAAGCATGGCTAGCAAATAATAAGAAAACAAAGGTAAAACCATGACAAAGCGACCTATCGCCCTCTAAGACATGCAAGTATGGATTTGCTCTCAGATCTGTATAAGTAATCCCAGTGACTTGACTACACCTAGATGGAGGATTTGAAATGATAATGATATGCAAAGATGAGATTGATTATGATAGATTGACCCAATAGACTAATTAAGCTAATGATATGCATGATTAAGCTATGAAGGAGATTGATTAAGCTACATGATTCAACAATTATGCTAGAAAATGATCAAATTAAACTAAATATAAGATGCAATTGCCTATAATAACAATGCTCAAATGATATCCTAAAATGGATATGACTATAGTAACAATGCATAAGATGAAAATGAGATGGGATCCCCATTGCTCCAAAATGGGGGATATTTTTAGGTTTTCCAAGGGCTGGGGTGAGGTGATAGGAATCAACAGTCAAGATTGAGTCTGAAGATATCAAGGGTGAAATTGGAGGAGGTTGGAGGAAGAGACACTTGTCATCTCTGTGGTGACAAGTGTCAAGGATCTTTTCTCATAAAAGGGCAAGTGTCCAAGAGAGGAGACATGTGGCCAAAGTGCCATGTGTCTCAAGAAGAAAATATCCACACCATAGGAGGCTAGGATAAGGAGGTTAGAATGTGCAAGATAGGATAGGGTTAGGCAAACCCAAGGTTAGGTGGAATGGGTTAGGTTAGAGGGATGGTTAGGTTAGGTGGCTAGAAGTTAGGAGGCATGTGGGTAATTTGAATTTAAAAATTCAAATAATAGGAAAAGACTAATTAATTCTCAACAACTCATAAATTGATTTGTTTTAATTAATTAGGAGATTAGAAGAATTGATTGAAGTGGGGGGAGGATTAATTAATTTGAATTAATTAATAAAAAGGGATTATTGAAACAAATCTATTAAATAAATCCTTAGATTTATTAATAAGTAGATGCAAGGAGCCATTTAATCAAATTGCTTAATGAATTCAACTAAATTAGAAAGGGGGATTAATTAAATAATTGCTTATTTAATTAATTATCTTCAGACCATTTTTAGGTGTATACAAGGCTAATGTCATAGAAGGAAAACTCACTTGACAAAGGTAGATGGAAAACAAAAGGAAAACATCAACCCCCCATGACACTTTATAATGTAGTGCATGCACAATAAGGCACAAGATGTGCAAGATCCCAAGTATACAATGCATGGTGTCAATTTAACTCAGTGTGTTTGCATAAATAAAATGATAGGATGATCAGAAGAGACAAAAGAATGGAAAGAGAAAGAAAAGCCAAAGACGAGACATCCTACTCATAGAAAGAGATCCTAGGACCTAAAACATCCAAGATATTCACCACAGTGCTGAAAAGCAAAAAAACTGAATAAAATATACCTAGAGAAGAATCTAGAAAGAAAGCTCATATGAATGGAAAGAAAATAGAACAAGATTTCCAACAATATAAGGTTTTTGAAAAACAGAGTTCGGATGCTCAAGTTATGTCTCCCAGAGTGCAAAAAGGAACCTCTGGCTTTGACAACAAAAAAACAATCTTTGGTTGTTCTTTGAAGCAAAAAGAGGGGTTTTTTTCTTTTGGCCGTAACTTGGTTATACGAAGGTGCTTTTTCAAAAACCTTATATCGTTGCAAATCTCTTTCCAAGATATATCTAGATTAGGAGGTTTGAACTTTTAATTTTGCTTTTTTGATGATGCTTTTTGCTGTCAAAGCCAAAGGTTCCTTTTTGCACTCCAGGAGACATCACTTGAGCATCCGAACTCTATTTTTTGAAAACTTTATATTGTTTGAAAGATTGTTTTGTTTTCTTTCCATTCATATGAGTTTTCTTTCCAGATTCAACTCTAGGTATATTTTATTCAGTTTTTTTCTTTTCAGCACTCTGGTGAATATCTTGGATGTTTCAAGTCCTGGGATCTCTTTCTTTGAGTAGGATGTCTCGTCTTTGGTTGTTCTTTCTGTTTCTAGTCTTTTGTCTCTTCTGATCATTGTTGCATTTTATTTATGCAAACACATTGAAATAAAGTGCCATCATGCATTGTATACTTGGGATCTTGCAGATCTTGTGCCTTATTCTACATGTACTACTTATAAAGTGTCATGGGGGGGTTGATGTTGTTGGCATTCTACACTCTAGTAAGAAATGATGGTGTTGTCATTGATGGAAACCTTGCAACCTACGGACAACCTTCAGGAAACCACTCGATATTCATCTAGTAAAGACATCGATAGGCATCGACATCGACAAACACTTCACCAACAATGACAACAATGTATATCGACATCCCAGCCGACAAGAACAAACTTTTGTTTATTGTATTTAATTGTAAATATCTTTTGTAAAGCCGACATGGTATATTGTAATAAACTCATATATGTATGAGATCTTGTAAATAATTTTGAGATATAAGATATGGATATGGTAGAAGTGATGAGTGAATATTAAGGTAGATTTTGTATAAGGTTATGGTTATAGTATGAGCTTAAACTGGTATTGAACTTGGCATAGCAGATGCTAAATTGTAGCAGTTTATTATATTGGATTCTCATAATCAATTTTGTAAGTAAGTGAGACTTCCATTTTTTAGATTGAGCAGTGAGCACTAGGTAGTTGGCCTTCTTGCATGTGTAGGGACCACATTGTAAGTAATATCCATTCATTGGCCAGTGAGTGAATATTGTGGGTCACAAATCCCACCGAGGTTTTTCCCACACCGGGTTTCTTCGTTAAACATCTTGTGTTATGGTGTGTTTTCTATGCTGTCATTATTGTTCCTGTTTACTGCATTAATTCTTATTTATCGGTACATTGTTTTGGAATGCAAAATACTTAATAAGGTCAAATATTCTGTAAACCGGTTAGATACTAATTCACCCCCCCCTCTTAGTATCTTTGGGACTATCATTAATCCTAACAATTGGTATCAGAGTCCGGTCCTCTATTTTCAAAAGCCTAACAACTTGAGGAAGATTCTGACACCGGTACAGATGGAGAACTTAAGAAAGCAATTGGAAGGAGCTCTAGTAGACTATGATTCAGAGAAGTTGAAGAATATCAAACTTGAGGATGATCTGACGACTGCACAAAAATTCATTCAAGGACTTTAGGAGAATCTTACTATTGCTAGAAACAAAAGAAAAGAGCTTCATGAGAAGATGCAAAATGACAATGATGAAAAAGAAACTCTTAATGAGCTTATGAACAAGATGAGGCAAGAAAACATGACTATGATGAATGAAATGCAAGATATGACTATGAGATTTTGTAAAGACATTGAAGATAGAAAGAAGAATGAAGGTAACTTGACTAGGAGACTCAATGATGCTGGAAATGAGAATCTAAGACTCAGTCATGAGAATGATATGTTAAACACAACTTTGATTCACATGCAACATGATAAAACTGAACTTATGAGACAGATGGGAATTCTAGAAAATGAGTTGGCTACTGCAAATCAACATAAAGAGAAATTCAAGAAAAGTTCAGAAGAACTTGATAATATGCTGAAAATTTAGAAACCTAATGGAGATACTAATGGACTTGGATTTGAAGTTGGAGAAGTTTCCGGTACTGCAAACAATCAGGATCACAGTAAATAGGTAAGACAACCTAATGCTTACAAATTTAATGGGAAATGCTTTAACTGTAACAAGTATGGTCATAGAGCAAATCAATGTAGATCTAGAAACAATCAGAACATTAATGCACCCACTAGTCAATGTTCCAAATGCAACAAAGTTGGTCATAATTCATAAAACTGTAGAATGAATGTAAGATGTTATGTTTGTGGAATATTTGGGCACTTATATAATCAATGCAGAACACAAACCAGCATAGGATATGGAAAGGCCATTCTGAAGAATAATGTGACTTGTTATGCTTGTAACAAGATTGGGCACATTGCAAATTTTTTAGAAGTAAGACTTCACCGACAAATAATAAAGGATCTAGTTTGAAAGGCAAAGAGAAGGTAGATGAGGTAAAGCAAGAATTTTCAAAGCAGTGGATTAGAAAGAGAGATCAAAATGTTGATGAGACTATTCCTTCACCGGTAGAACAAAGTATTACTCCACCGGTAGGAAATTCTTCATCTAACTAAGAAGTAACCCTTGGGGGTATTGCACCAAGTTGAATATCATGCAGTTTACCCTCAGTTAATAGTGAGAAGATGAATTTCTTCTCTATCGGCAGATGTGTTAAGTTTTCACTTAATCGACAAACATTTAATGTGGTTGTTGGAAGAAAAGACATTATAAATCATCAATTTTCCCTCTTTTTCAATTCATTGAGCATTCAAACTTTCAGGGATCGCGAAATCCGAGTGAAGGCATCAGAGACAAAGAAGTGAAGTGATTTCTCTCAAGCACTCAACCATTATCAAGCAACTTAAGGTATTTTTCAATGGCTTCCTCCTCTGCTCCAGAATTTATTGCAAACCTTACTGTTGTGGATGTTGTGAAACGCCCTCGGCCTGTTTTTAAGATCATTCCCGAAATAGCTAAGAAAGATGATTCCATAGGCGCATTTTCAAAAATTCCTAAAGGTGTTGCTTATGCTGAAGACCCTAGAATTTATATTCACTGCAATATTGAGGAATTAGGTTCTGAGGAAGTGTTGAAGATGTTTAAAACTATTATCTGTGATGAAAATGGAAATTTCAAACCCGAACACAAGGTAATTGAAACTTTAGGTTTTGTGGAAATCTTGGAGATCCCTGAATTTCCTAAGGAGGTAGTAAGAATTGTCCTTAGCAGAGTTCATGGAGAATATCTTTGGCTAGAATCAGTTTTTAAAATCACTAAGGAAGCAATTAGGGCAGTGACAGGTTTACCCTCCACTGGTAGCAGGCCAGACAAGACTAAAAAGGTACCTAATAACACAATCATGACCTTAACAAGAGAAATATATGATAGCAGATCCCTGAGAGTAAATGACATCAAGGATGTAAATGTCAGATTCATAAGCATGATCTTAGGCTACAAGACCACACATGCAAACTGACTTAACTCAGTATCTAGTCTTTGCATTAAAAGTGCTTATGGTATAGTGAATAATGATGCAAAAATAAATGTATGTGAGTGGCTAAAGGATGAATTAATAGACAACCTAAAAAAGATAAAAGGAGATAAGAAAGGAACATTTCGTTTTGGCAATCTTTTGGTATGTCTTATGTTGTATTTCACAAAAGAAATCCCCGGTATTGGAAAAAAAGATTTTGGATATGACATACCGATAGGCAATTGCTAGAAATCTTCACCGGCATGGGCATGATAAAGAAAACAATATAATTGAGTATTTTAAAACCTTCCAAGAAAAAAAGAAAACCAGAGAGAGACTACCACAAAGTGTAGTAGACAAGTACAACGAAGAAATATGTTTTGTGATTAAAAAGGATGAAACATGGATGGAAGTAGTTCTTCCTAGAACTTTATGGGTAACTGAAATGGGGTATGAAGTAGATGTAAATATCATTGAAACTTATGCTAAAGCCATATTAGAAGCACCTAGAGAACCCACAAAAAAAGTGTTTGGTAGTGCAGAATCAATTGAGAGTGATGTACAGACACTGAAATAAATAAAGAAAAGAGAAATGTACATTAGGAGTGCATCTAAACACGCAAAGAAAATAAAATAAAATGTCTTAAACCTTACGGGAATTAAGGAAAGTGACCTAGAAGGATTACAACCAGAGGCACATATCTCACCGGTTGGCACATCATCTGACAATGAGATACCTATTGAGTTTAAGAGAGTTGATAGGAAGAGAAAACCCTCACCGGTACCCTCTCCTTCAGTAAAGAAAACAAGGCAGAAGTAACAGGTAGTAAGACCACCGACAAAGAAGTTGACACCAAAGAAGAAACAAAAATAGGTTATACCACCTCTGGATAACTTATTGAGTGAAATCACTGATCACGACAATTTATCAAATGTGAGCAAACTGTATAATACATTCACTGATTCTGAAAAGGAAAGTATTGAGAACAACATTATTCTACATCTAGACATTTACAAGAAATTATTAATAGAAGTTATGGATGAGTTGCCTAAGGAATTATACATAAGGCTAGATGCTAAGAGGATTGCAGTTATGGAGCTAGATAAGAAACTCAAAATTGAAAAACTTCTAGTGGTACATATGGTTAACTCTGTAGAAGAGATTGATGAACTAACTAGTGAAGCCAACAGATCAATTTTTAAGTGGTCACCGACATGTAAGGCTAATGGCTAGTAGAGTCAATGAAATTACAGAGGAAACAACAAACTAGTGGGATATCTTTTTTGTAGAGAAGGAAAAATAGGAAGAGTTGAATAGACCTAAGAGAACTTTCAAGGTTTATCAAAAGGACAGAGAGAAAGGAAAAGGTAGAATTGGTGGATTACCAAACATAAAAGTAATTGACAACCTACCACCACCTTTGGTTACTACACCGACAAATACTGAGGACATATTGGTTACTGAAAATGTTGACACATCACATGAGGATACTAACCCTGAGTCAAAAATTTTATTCACCATGAACATTGATACTCAAGAAGTGAACATTGTAGTGGACAAGGATAGCATTGAGGTTAAAAATAATATTGCTAACACTGAAAACATTGAGAAACCGACATAAAATATTGTGGTTAGAATTCAAACAGAGCAAACAATGCATACAGAGAAACCCTTGGATAGTGAAATGAATACCGGTAGTGTAGATGTTGGCATGGAGAAACTGACAGAGACAGAGATATCGACAATGAATAACACATAGAAATCAACAGAGAAACCGACATAGGAATAGGTACACATTGAGACAATACAAACCGTAATCACAGAGAAGCCCAAACCATTGCTAGTTGAAATGCAAACTCAAACTGATCCACCAAAGGTTGATTCAATCAAATTGGTTGCTAGTACTGCAAGCACTGAGATAGTAAAAGTAGTTGGTCAGACATCTGGTACTTCACTGAGCGAATTCAAACCTACAAATGTGATAGAGGTACTTCTGGACTCAATAAAGAAGGAAACGGATTGTAATGCATTGGCCTATAAGGCAATTGATAACACTATTCCTATTCTTAAGATGATTGCACTAAAATGCAATTTAGATCAAGTAAAGGATTCTTTAAGTCAGTTAGACACATTGTCTAAATTCACTACTAGAAATATTTTAACAGTTGACCAAATAAATGAGGAAACATTCAAGGAGAAAATGAAAAAGGAAAAAGAAAAATTCTTTGAGGAAATAATAAAGAAGTGCATGGAACACATTAACACACTTTTACCGCTACCGAATAAAACAATTTTGAAGTATAAGGAACTATATAGGGACACATGCAAGCGACATCTGTTAACACGAGATATTGAAAAGAAAATAAGCAAAGTACAAAAGGAGATAGATGATATAGATGATAATATCATTGGTTCATTTGAACCTATATCAGTTATTGAGCAAGAGATAGCAGGATTTGAAGAAAAATTGGAGAAGTTTGAGAAAGAAAGAGAAAGGATCAAGGCAAATGCCAGAGAGCTTAAGCGCAAACTTAGTCCTAATTTAGACAACCTTATCTCTCTAAGGAAAGAGATCTCTAAGGCATTAATTCAAGGGAAAAAGTCACCGGAGGAGCATATGCATCATCTCACCGATACAATCCAAAGAACTGAGGCAACCATGAAGGACAACAATAGATTCATACAGAGTGTAAACTTGGTTTTGGCTGACATATTTCAGATTGTAACCAATTGATTACAAACTTCAAGGTGAAATTATGCACTCATTTGACAATTTTTGACAACTTTTGTCATTGATGTCAAAGGGGGAGTAGTGGATAGAGAAAAATGGCTATTCAGAGGAGATCATTTGCTCAGGGGGAGCACATCTTTTTGGTACATTTTTGGACTTCATTTTTGGAAACAGTTTTTTATTTTTTCTCATGAGTGGTGCCATCAATGCTAAAGGGAGAGATTGTTGGCATTCTACACTCTAGTGAGAAATGATGGTGTTGTCATTGATGACAACCTTGCAACCTACTGGAAATCTTTAGGCAACCACTTGACATTCATCTGGTAAAGACACTGACAAACATTGGCACCAGTAGATACTTCACCGATAACGACAATAATGTATACTAGCATCCCAGCCAACAGGAACAAACTTTTGTTTATTGTATTTAATTGTAAATATATTTTGTAAAGACAACATGGTATATTAAAATAGACTCATATATGTATGAGATCATGTAAATAATTTTGAGATGTAAGATATGGATATGGTAGAAGTGATGAGCAAATATTTAGGTAGATTTTGTTTAAGGTTATGGTTATAGTTTGAGCTTAAACCAGTATTGAACCTGTCATAGAAGATGCTGAATTGTAGCAGTACATTATATTGGATTCTCATAATCCATTTTGTAAGTTAGTGAGACTTCCATTTTGTAGATTGAGCAGTGAGCTCTAAGTAGTTGGCCTTCCTACATGTGCATGCACCACATTGTAAGTAATATCCATTCATTGGCCAGTGAGTGAATATTGTGGGTTACAAATCCCATTGAGATTTTTCCCACACCAGATTTCCTCATTAAACATCTTATGTTATGGTGTATTTTCTATGTTGTCATTATTGTTCATGTTTACTGCATTAATTCTTATTTACAAGTACACTGTTTTGGAATGCAAAATACTTAATAAGGTCAAATATTCTACAAACCGGTTAGATACTGATTCACCCCCCCTCTCAGTATCTTTGGGACTATCATTAATCCTAATAGATGTTTGCCTTTGTTTTCCATCTACCTTTATCACATGAGTGTTCCTACAACGACATTAGCCTCATAATGTGTGTCAAGTGAGTGTTCCTTCCACGACACTATGTACTTTCTCTGCACCTTTGATGTTCTTGGTTCTTCGTCATGCAATTCTTGTTGGCTATTATTTTCAGTGTACCTGTCCATCTCTCTTTTCAGCATTATGGGGAGGTTTATCCTATTGTTCTAATGCTTCCTTGGTTTGATTGATCAGCTCTTCAGGCTTTGGTGTTTCATTCCATGTGTATCTTCGAGTTCAATTGTTTGCGTTTGTTTACTATCTGATTTGAGTAGTGTCATTTAAGGGAACTCATGCAGATTACAGTCTTCTCTACTTGGTCATGTTTTATTTCAGTGGAGGTTCTTCAGATCAGCAGTTACTCTTCGACAGTGTTTGCAGCTATTTCTTGCTTCAGTGGTGTTCTTCATTCTCTTCTTTTTGTTCCTATCTTCTGGAACACTCTTGTTTGGAGGGTTCTTAGTTCTTCACTTGATCTTTCATCTCTTCTTGGAGAGGAGTTTTGTTCCCTTAAGGTTTTATCCTTTTTCTCCAATTTACAAATATTTTATTGTACTTAGGTACCTCATCAGGCCTAGTTGTTGGGACCCATTGTCGCTTTCCTGCATTTTTTACATGCTTTTTTAGTCCTTAGTTGTTTTTTAGCCACTCCCTAAGTTCATCTTAAGGGGGGGTGTTAGAGTAATCTTTTATTAGCCTAATATACTCTATTTAATTATTAGTCTAATATACTCTATGCTTAAGCTAAACTTAGGAATCTTATAATTCTTTCGGGTTTTCACCTTTAGGGTTTCGAGTATCCTTTTATAAGGATTATCTCTTTGTAATTTCATAACAACTGTAATTATTGAATTGTATTCTTGTTGCACAATCAATGTGACTCCTCTTTTCTGGATCTCTGAATTTTGGCCTCCATAGCTTTTTTGCTTATCTTTCCGTGACAGATTTGCATGCAGGTGATCTTTGGGAGCTGTAGAGTTGATTTTTCCTCAACTCCAATAATCTAGGTAGTGAAACTGACTTCCATGTTAGATGATCCACCTAAGGTTTTGGTGGTAGATCCTCCAGTTTTAGTTGTTCTAGATGAGGTATTCAATGTATGTTTACCAATTATATATATGTGTGTGTGTGTATGTGTGTGTGTGTGTGTTTGTATATACATTTGCAAATATTTGTATATATATATATGTAAAAATTTGTATTAAAATTGAATGAAATTTTTAAATACATGTGAACTATGTAGGTTGACACCACTATGAGGATGGGTTTTGCACATGCATATGATCAAAATCAATTACAGTAGTCATTTGCTACATTTCAAGTGAACAAATTTATTTTAATACATATGGATTTAATTTGTAGGTCTTATAAATGGATCAATATCAATTTGTAGACCTTGACATGTGCTTTATTTGACCTTGTAGGATGTTGTTAATAACACTTTTGTTCCTGATATTGCCGCTTAGACCATGTCCTGCGATGAGAAATAAGAAACAATATTTTTTAATTTTGATTGCATTTTGTTTATGGTGAAAGTGGAAACAACAATATTGAAAGACTAAATGAATTCAACCACAAAACCCTAGCCTAACAACAACAAAGATCCACCATAACATATGAAGATTACCTAAGACAATGCAAATCAAATGAAATCACAAAGATTATACCAACACATGTCCAATAGGGTTTGGATCTCCATTCTTCCTATCTCCATTGATCTTACTTGATATATTTTCTGTCAGATTTTATGTGTGCACAAGAGCTCAATAAAGAACGGAAGTGTGGTTGCAAGTAGGCTTGATCGCATATGAAAGTTCGAAAGCGTAGTCAAGTAGTCAACGAGGGTTTTATAATGAAGGAAGCATCTCCTTATATAGAAGACACTATAAGAAATAGAGGGATAAGATTGAGAGGTGTAAAAGATAAATGGTCGGCTATGATTAGAGGGTAGGTAGAGAAAATAAGAAAATAATGAGAGGGTAGGTAGTATAGGAATTAAGAGATGAATGACATGTGTCATGGGTAGAAAAGGTTAATTAATTAATTAAATAAATAAAGATTTAATTAATTAATAGAAGTGGGATCAATTAAATAAATAAGATATTTATTTAATTTAGGAAAAGGGTAATTTAAATAAATAAATGTATTTATTTAAATGAGAAATAAGGCTAGAAGAGGATAAATGAATTAATTAAATAAATAAAGATTTATTTAATTAGACATGACAATTTTAGGTGTCTACATTTTGCCCCTCTTTGAGACAATGCAACTTGTCGCGTTGTTTTAAAGAAGATAAGATGAATTGATACAAAGTTTCTCCAAGATGGGAATGGTATGCCCCCTCGAGAGATTGGATGAATATGTCTGAAAAGATCGCAAACAATCTCTCGATAAGAAATAAAGGCTAGAATGAGCTGACCGGATAAAGTGACAGAGTCACGGGATAAAGAAGATTGACCCAGGAGACTAGGGCTAGGACTAGGGTAGTCTATAAGATAGACCACAAGGGGAAAACATCTCATTATCATCCACACATCTAAGAGATTAGAGTGCAGCAAGAGAATAGAGCAACAATTGTCAGTAGCGATGGCATTGGTTCACAGATTCGATCGCGTTCACCGATTTCAGAGGCCAACAGATGTAGGAGAGCTGGTAAGTACCTCAAAACATGCTTGTACTTTGTCACAATAAATGTTGTCATAAATGCATGCTAGGTAGCACAATAAATGCATTGTAGGTATGTCAAACAAGGTTGACAAATGCTTAGGCGCGTCTGGGTTAGCTAGGGGCATCTGTGTTTGTGCTAGGCGCATCTGTGCAGGAAAAGGTGTCTATGTCAAATGCGAGTGCGTCTATGTTGTGCAGACGCATTTGTACTATGTGGGCATGTCTGTGTGGAGTAGAGGCACGTCTGTGTATTTCAGGTGCATCTGTGCAGAGTAGGCGCATTTGTGTAATATGCAAGTGCGTTTATGTCTTCAAGGCCAAATCGATAGTTCTGTGATGAACATACGTTGTTGATTGGATAAGCTGCTGAGAGGATACACTCAAGCAAGTCATCTAGGGAAGACTAGGATAGCAGATAGGGCTAGGATTGACAATTTTGTGATAGAACATACGTTTCCAATTAGGAAACTACTCAAGAGGATACACTCAAGCAAAGGCCCTAGGATAGAATAGATCAAGGCACTTTGTGATGAACAGTGAGCACCAAGACATAGTACTTTGTGATGAACAGGGAGTACTAATAGGAGCAGCACTTTGTGATGAACAGGGAGTGCAAATATGAACAGCACTTTGTGATGAACAGGGAGTGCAAAAACACGTAGTACTTTGTGATGAACAAGGAGTACCACTAGGATAAATAGCAACACTTTGTGATGAACAGTGAGTGTCACTAGGATAAAGTGCCATATGATAAATATAAGCACTAGGATAAAGAGCAACATTTTGTGATGAACATGGAATGTCACTATGACTAACATGATTGATTTGCTTGATTGTAGGAGTATCTACCTATGCTGGAGTCACGGTAGAGATTCCCATCGACTTAGAGTTTGTGAGCAGAGCTGATAGTTGAGGATAGAGTAGCGGTTCAGGCTATGGGCCTACGACATATTTTGTATGTGCCTAAGTTTTGGGTGAACATGGGATTGCCGACTACACTCGCTGAGAGATGGCACTTAGAGACTTGTAGTTTTCATTTGCTGATGGGTGAGATGACAGTCACCTTAGAGGATGTATATAGGATTCTGAGGATATCGATCAATGGGGAGTTAGTTCCTTACGATCAAGACAGAGATAGGGATGCACTGAGATGAGTATTTCAGGATCCAAGACTGGAGATGAGGGCTGGACACATGGCATGGGACACGATGTCACAGACTGGATTAGCATTACTAGTAGTATTGGCAGGAGTGATCAGTGGGTTCCTCTATCCGGATAGGGTGACACGAGGGTTGGCTGTGGGCTGGGGGAGCACATTAGAGACACTGGTGAAACAACATACTAGATATGCCTAGGGACCGTGCATGCTGGCACATTTGTACTATGAGCTTCATCAGTTTGTATATCATGGATCCGTAGGATTGGGTTGCGAAGTGACATTATTGTAGGTATGGGCTTATGAGCATCTTCTAGTTACTCGATCGATTCATTTTAGAGGCAGGGGCCATGGGCATAGTTTTGTTCACTTATATGATATGATTACATCTCAGCCGCGGATCGGGAGACTAGAGTAGTGGCGCAGGGTCATTGATGAGGTTGACACTATGGTATAGAGACCATACCGAGAGTGCGAGGAGTGGGAGAATGATGCAGTGGAGATGCCATACACCTTCAGGCGTAGGTAACTAATTGGGCGGACACCCTATGTACTAGAGAGGTAGTTGGTTGACAGGGTTGGTAGGTAGTTTGATAGGATTCAGCAGATGCCATGGGGTTCTGGGATGTATGCTCGGACAGTGAGAGATCAAGCACACTTTGGGCCTTTGCTATCATATGATCAGGTAGTGATGCAGCTGGTAGATATGATTCCCTTGCCTAGGGATATGTGGCCAGAGATAAAGGATGTAGGGATGGATGCAGAGTATACTGCATATTGGGCTGAGCATCCATTTCCACGACTGACAGACCTAGGAGAGCAGATAGATGGAGATGGCGGGGGTGATGAGGATGATGATGGAGATGGCAGAGCTAGAGGCTGATGGAGGAGGTAGGGTGTGATAGGGGAGAGGGGAGTGGCTCCGCGGAGAGAGGGTGGAGAGGAGAGACATGCTCGGGTGGTGAGAGGTAGAGGTGGATTGCCTTTACAGATGCCAGCAACATAGGGTCCTAGACAGGTACAGGGATAGGGACGGGGATAGGGATAGGGATAGGGACAGGGACAAGGATAGGGACAAGGACAGCCACAGGTATAGGGACAACCACAGGTGCAGGGGAAACCACAGGGGGAGAGGAGGAGGATAAGCTATTGGAGTTGAGGGAGATCTTCTAGGGACATGCATATGAGATCCATGATCTCGAGTGGAAGAGGGATAGACTGAGGAGACAGCTAAGGGACATTGAGCGGGAGAGGGATCAGGCTATCCAACATTATATAGAGGCTAAGACAATATTGAGGGTAGGGAGGCAAGTGACAGAGGACATAGGAGCTGGTTATGCTTATGTTCTACGAGCTGGGGAGGAGATAGGCTACTGGAGAGACCTATACTAGGGGGTTGTGCCACTAGAGAAATGGGCTAGGAGCTTTTGGAGATCGTCACAGACTACAATGACCACTGGAGGGAGAGACAGGATATAGGCATCGAGGGGCAGGGTCATGGGTCCTCCACCACCACTAGACAAAGGGGACAGGAGAGATGATCCTAGGGCGGGTCCTTTCAGGGCTTAGACTCCATCGAGGCCAGGTGAATCCGAGGGAGGGAGTTCATCATAGCCTTAGAAGGCTCCCTTTGTATCAGTTTTGTACCATTTTGTATGATGACACCTTCGGGTGATTGTAGCCATATGTATTTTGACATCATTGTATTATGACACTTATGATTTTGATATATATATGAGATGATTCATCTTTGCGGCAGCTATATGCATATGTACCTATTGCTTCTATATGTTTCTATGTGATGCTTGTGACATGGATGCAAATATATACATCAGGAAATGCAATATATTTTTGTTCTTTTATGTTTTTTAAATATGTTATGCAAATGCAAATGTGAATGTATGAAATGCAGATGAATATGATAATGCAGATGACTATTTACATGATGAGAATGTAAAATGTACTAACATGTGTTGTGTGCAGGATGTGATGTGATTGTGATATCTATATGTATGTATGAAATGCTAAATATGTGATAATGCAGGTGCAACTACATGAAATGCAAATGTTTTTGGTGTGTCATTATACTCAGTCATCTGATAGCAGACTACACAGACTCAAGAAGGACGATGGAAGTCAATCAAGAAAGAGGGATGAAAGGTAGAAGATATCAAAGTGAAAGAGATTCTTGTGTGTTATCATCATTGAGATTTATAATGGCAAGTATGTTATGACAATCGAGACATATTTTTGACCCAGAACGTCATTGTACCTATTTGCATGGAGATTAGACAATCACAAACAAGGAATGCCCTAGTTCACACTAGAATCATAGTGTCCTCATATCCTTGGACAAGTCATAGCATTACTAAGATACAATCGACAGACAACAAAGAAAAATAGGTGATGATACCCCATCCTCGCCTTTCTAGTCAAAGACATCCTAGAGATAGAATCTCTAGTTAGAGACATC
The DNA here is from genome assembly GCF_030272615.1 of Cryptomeria japonica. Taxonomy (NCBI): domain Eukaryota; kingdom Viridiplantae; phylum Streptophyta; class Pinopsida; order Cupressales; family Cupressaceae; genus Cryptomeria; species Cryptomeria japonica. Next base: position 108,378,694 of record NC_081409.1, read on the forward strand.
CTGGAAAAGCTAAAAGACATGTCACCAAAATATAAAATCAAAATAAAACCAAGACTCGACACCAACATCCACTATAGTCCTCAAGTTTAGTGTCTCTTGTCACTTGTATAAGTCTATTTTATTGTGGTCACAATGTTTACTTTCACGAAAAGGATAGATAGCACTGAACCATATGTTGTCTGAGTCTGTTGAAAAATTTGATTTGTTGAAGCCCATTTTTGCTGCTGTATCTCATCTAAAACTGATTGAATCCATGAAACTGATACTTTATTGGAGAAGATGAAACTTCATTGCAGATTGGTGATGCAAATGTTGCTTTATTGCAGATTGTGCACGGATAGACTGAAGAAAACTGGAAGAAACTATACTCCTCAATACATGTGATGCTCTCAGTTCCACACCCATTACTAGACGTAGGATTTTCCTTAGCCACAGATAGGACCTGATTTATTATGAATGGAAAGAGGTGAAAAGAAAAGGATTATTATGAATGACTAACCAATCTTAGGTAGATTAATAACAAGCCACGATGAGAATGTGTAAAGTTTATTGTGGATGAATAGGTTGTGAGTGTGTGTAAAGTGATGGGATGAAAGTGAATCCTGAAGGAGGGAGGAGCAATGTCTCTACACATGGTGCTGGTGACCCATTTTTCACCATGGTACTTGCCCAGGGCGCCACCGAAGTGGTTTTCACCATTGGATGAAATGTTTTTCTGTTTTTGATTTTTTTTGTATTTTTATATTTTTTAATTTTTTTGTATTTTTGAATTAGGATACTTTGAAGAGCTATGTGTAAAACCTGCGAAGGTGCATGTTGTTGATAGGATCCTCAAAAGGTTTGCCCTCTGTGGTTGAGAGCTGATATGCACTGGATCCATAGGCAGTTGTGATGATGTAAGGACCAAGCCAATTTGGTTCGAATTTGCCCTTCTTCTCTCTGTCTTGCTGATTTTTAGGATTTTCTCTGAGAACCAAGTCACCTACCTCAAATGTGTGAGGTTTGACCTTATGATTGTAACTACAACGTTCCTTGACTGAATGATGTGTAGCTCGAGTGACTATCTTCCTTGATAAAGGAACTGAGATAGAATTACTAGCGTGTGGACTACTGAGGCCCATATGCGTGTTACTTGAAGAAGTTTGGGCATCCCTGACAATAAAGTCCCTCGAGGAAGCTCCATTAAAGGTCCATGATGTATCACCAGAACGAAATGGATATATGGAAGAAGTGGATGAGTGATGAAGGCTTATGATTGTAAAAAGAAGTGAAAGTAAGATAGCATGATGGAGACTTAGGATCAACAAGTATGCTTTTTGACTTGAAATTGTAGAACTTTTGCCCCCAGTTGTTTTGATATTAGGGGAGATCAACTCTTGTTCTTTTTCTTTCATAGGATTTTTATCCCTGACTTTGATGTTTGAAAAGTCCAATAGCTTTTGATTTTGATTTGGACTAAAGGACTTTTCTTTATTTTTGACTTTTAGATTTTTCTTTTCAAATCTTGATTTTTGATCCCCGATTAGTAAGGGCTTTTGTGATTCTTGTTGATCCAAGTCTGGGAGAGGAGTGTAAATGGAATGAACAGATGAAATAGTAAGGCTATGTGAGTTCTCAAGAGGGCTAGTGATACGCTCAATAGATTCTTCATTGGAACCACCCTTAGGACTATTGATATCAAGAGCTGCTTGCACCACTAGAGGAGATTTGCATTCAGACTTAATATCCACAACACTAGGTGGTTCACACCCAATTCCTTGGCATTGCAAATTGTTTATAGATTGTTCCTGTCGACTGAATGTCTTAGGAGATAGTGGGAGTTGATCAACATGAAAGATATACTCACCACATCCCATGTCTTTAATCTTGAATTTTTCTTTTAGCTCTGCTTGCTTTGATGTAGAAGCTTTCAAGGATTCAGGATCAATATATGTTGAAGATGGAATAGCTTCTCGATTGACTGGGATTGTTATTTCCGATCTAGGTTGTAGATTGTTGCAATATATGAATGGATTTGGGTCAGCTTTGATGGTCACTTCAACTCCATTGTGTTGAAACTTGATACATTGATGGTATGTAGATGGGACTGCAGTCATTTCATGAATCCAAGGATGTCCTAGTAATATATTGTATGTGAGATCCAGGTCTAAGAACTAACAAACCACATCCTTTGTAACTGGCCCAACTCTGAGAGGCAAGGTGACTGTGCCTTTGGATGAACTCTCTTCATCATCATATGCTTTGATGGTAATTTTGTTTGTAGAATTCACAGCTTTATCTGAATATCCCAATTGTTTAATAATGCTCAATGTGCAAATGTTTAGACCTGCTCCTCCATCTATCAGGACTCATTTTATTCGATGTTTGTGTAGGAAGGCTTCAATGTGTAAAGGTGCATTATGTGGTTGGCTCACAAAGGCATCGTCAGCTTCTGTAAACATGAGAGAGTGTGGAATGGAAAGATATCCCACCATGGCTTGAAACTAGTCCATGTTCAGATCAATGGGGATGGTAGTGTCTCTTAAGATTTTGTCAAGAATAGCTTTATGTGTGGGGGATATGCGTAAGAGCTCAAGGATTGAAATAAGTGCGGGTGTCTTCCCTAAATGTTCTACAAGGTCATACTCAGGCTTGGTTGATGACGAAGCGGTGTTTTTTAGCTGGGGCACCTTGCAAAGTGAATTTACCTTGACAAGTTGTAACATTACATTTAGAGGTAGGTTCGGAAGAAGATCCAATGCTTTTTAGGACAATCTTGGGTCTTCAGGTAGAATTTTCAGGCGTTTTATCCTTGATGATAATGGTAGAGACATAATTGTCCATTGAAATGTGATTGACAGTTGAATCATAGTTATATAATGCTCCAGTATAGTTGGTTTAGTCATCTGTGGCTTTAGATTTTCCCTTGTCATGTTTTGGGAATGGCTCCTTAAACATCTCATGTTCTTGATTGGATGAGTGTCCTTCAATCTCAATGTCACCTCTATCAATGATATCTTGTATGATGTTCTTCAGTCGATGGCAATTTCCTATCTTATGACCCTTGCTCTTATGAAATTCACAATACTCATCATCATTCCACCAATTTGGTTTAACCTTTGGCTCATATGGAGGCAAATCTGGAATTATTATTATCTTGTTTGCCACTAGCTTCTTGAAAACTGATTCTAGTGGTTCTCGCAATGGGGTGTACTTCCTTCGTAATTTTGAAGTTGTTTGAGTATTCACTTGATTGTTTATAGAGCTTGATCTGGAAAAAATGATTTTGGGTCATACTATATTGGCATCCACAACACCATCATTGACCGTGTTCCTATTTTTGTTCCAAAATCTTGGCTTGTCTTTTCCTTTATAGTCCTCTTTGTTTTCTTTGAATATCTTAATTACTCCTTGCTCAATTAGGAACTTTTTTGTCGCCAAGCCTTTTTCAATGACGTCCTTGAAGGTGGACAAACAAGCTTTTCTTAGGTCATAACCAATGTCTTTGTTAACATCCTGAGTGAACATTTCTACAATTTGTTTCTGTGGGATTTCACAAGAGCATCTACTGGCTAGATTTCTCCATCTTTATAAAAATGATGAAAAAGATTCTCCATCCTTTTGCTTGGTGTTACATAAGGTAGTGACTGATATGTCTGTCTCTATGTTGTATGAGAAATGCTGGATAAATTCCTCTACTAGATCACCCCATGACTTAATTCCAGGTGGGAGTTGAGAGAACCATTCTATAGCTTGATAACCTAAGCTTTGTGGGAATAATCTCATCAAATATGTCTCTTCTGCTGCTACCTCAATGCAAGCTATGAAAAATTATCTTATATGTGCCTTAGGATCCCCTTTTCCTCTATACTTATCAAACTTAGGTGTCACAAAGTGTGTAGGAAATGGAGGCATTGGAATGCTTTTGTCAAATGGATAAGGACATATGTGTCTCATTGTGTAAGTTAGCTTCAATGTATTTATGTCCTCCATTTTCTTTTGTAAGTCCTTGATTTGTTGTTCCAAATTATTCTTAGGTGGAGACTGACTTCTTGGAAGATACCCCATACCTGAACCACCGGGTGGAGGAGGAGCATGTTGCATATATGGATGATATTGATCATACACATGTTCATATGGAGGAGGTATATAATGATGTTGCATGTATAGACCACCTGGTATAGAGTCATGACGAGGAATGGAATATCTGCTTTGTCCATGTATACCATACTCTATAGGCATTTCATGAGTTTTTTCTATTGTGTTGTCCCTAAATTTGACATGGGGTTTCCTTGTGTCCAAATTTTGATCATGCCTTTGAATATCCAATTGCTTTGGTGGTTGATCCTTAGCATTGGTATGTGATTGAGTATATTTTTCTGCATAAGACCTCCATAATGGTCTGCGAAGGTGAGTATCATAAGCTTGACCATGTATGTATGGGACCTCTGGTTTTTGAAACAAAGATGATGGTGATTCAAGCACAAGATGTGGTCCTCTATTGCCTCCACTATTAGGCCTCCTTTGATCCATGTTGAGGTGAGGTTGTCACAAAGGTCGATTTTCCATTATTTGAGACATGTCAAAATCATGAGGGATCTTGGCTCCACTTTGTGCCATCACTTGTAAGAAATATTGTCTATCTCTCCTCATTATTTCCTCAACCAATCGATTGAAACAGGGATCCATAATGGAGTCTTCCACTTCTACTGAATGTATTGAAATGTTGTCCATATTGTCATTGTGTGTATCATTGTTGTTTGTAGTGTCCATGTTCTCAACATTTGGAATGTTTCTATAAGCATCCATGTTAGGTAATGTAGTATGATTAGAATTGAAAAAGATATCATTGTCATACTAATAGGAACTCATGTTTGCAGACTCTTGAGCCTCTTTAGATTCTCTCCTAGATTTTTGGGAATGGGTTTGAACCATGAACTAGGTATTGACCAAGATGTGTGAGACTAGATGAAAATGGAAATGAGTATGGAAGACCAAGAGTTGGATGGAATGTAAATGAATCTGAGGTGTACTTGCAATGTCCAAAGTGTAAGACCAAGTATGTATGTAGTAGAGTAGGTGTGACTTCCAAAGAGATGATAGTTTCTCTTGATGAGGTAAGTTGACCTTGACTCTAAGTAAGACCAAATGAGACCCAAAGGTGATAGACCTTGATGAGGGACCACTTAGCAAAATGTTGTTGTATGTAATGTGTTGGCAAAGTATGATGAGGACAAGCAAGTGACCTTTTGACTCAAGTTTAGACAAATGTGAATGTAATGTAAGGTGTAAAGCAATGATGGACTTTGTGAGACCCAAAAATAGGTTGAATGCTAAATGAAAACCCAGAGAGATAACCTAGGAAGCTTAATAAGTCTGAAACTGACTGTTCTAGTTTGCTGGATTGTAAAAGTTTTTCAATTCTGAACATAGAAATGCCTGTATAGTTCACAGATGCGCTTAAATGACACAGACGTGGTTCTGTCCGACATAGACGCGTTTCTGAGATGTTGTAAGTACAATGTTTCTCAAGAGAACATAGACGCGTTTCTGCCCTTCATAGACGCGTTTAGATGACACAGATGCGGTTTTGTCAGACACAGACGCGTTTCTGAGAACTTTGTACAATTTTTCTAATATGTGAAGTGACTTGTTGTGACCAAATTTGAATGTTTGACTATTTTTCATGAGAAGAGGACACAATGTTGATGAGGACTCAATGTTTGCAAGTGTTTAGACTCAAAATGACTCCAAAAAAAGTGTGTTGTTTGTAGTAAAATTGTTTTGCATACACTTGAAGACACAAAAGACACAATGTTTTAGTGTTTGGTCTTGAATGTTTGATTGTTCAAAATAAGACAAGCATAATTCTTATGGTTGGCCAGGACAATAGTTGTTGATTCCCACATGAGGCTACGCTATTCAGAGCGGATACTTAGATGCTTGACCCCACTGGCTCCACCCTCGGCACTCACTTCTCGGGTCAGCCAAGCATTAGTCCCCATGAAAACTCCCCGTGGTGAACTTTGTATCTCTACTAAGAACCGTATGTGTGTGGGCCGCTCTAGAGGTCTGACCTCCTGCCCCAACAACTAGAAGGATTTTGGCTTCTAAAACAAAAAAGGTGCTAGTAAGGGCATCCGCTTGTGTGGCCATACATGTGGCACTTTCAGCTTTGTAAATACAGAAGGCTCCCAGCCGGTAGGGGTTACGCCCTATAACTGATCAAATAAATTTGATCAAATGGGTTTATGGGGAGACATAGTGTCGGTATGAACTAATCAGCACATGTTATCCATAGTTTTCACCATGAATATAGTTGTTTATAGTGGTTCGGAAGAGGTGGGTTTTCTTCACTACTACTTGGGTCGTTCTCTCCTCACTAGTAGTCCTAATGACCACATGGGGAGATAGGCCCTCTAAAGATGAAACAAAAAGAGCCTATTGCCCAAGACACAAAAGACACTGGTTCAATTTTAGTGCACCAATTGAAGTGTTTGATAATCTATGAAAACAAGGCACACAATAAAGATCAAAAGAAAATCCTTGTCAAGGTCTTACAACAAAGATTTCTTAGTAGTTTGGATTGTTTCAAATGATCACCCTTTTTGTCAAGCACACAAGTTAGGTAAATTTTAAATCCAAAAGACTTTGTGAAATAGGGGCCTTCGACAAAATGATTTTGCTTTCAAGACAAGTTGCACCAATTTCGTTAGATATGCAGATGTTAGCTCAATATAAACCAGATTTGAAATCCAAATGACGAAAAAACTGAATCAAAGAAGCCAAAATGCAACAACTGAACACAGACGTGATTATAATTAACACAAATGCTATATAAATATGCAAACATGGTTACATCTGACACAAATGCGGTTCTCGAACACAGATGTGGTGCCTGAACACAGACGCGTCTAGAGACCTCATAGACACGAATAGGGAACACAGATGCATTTCCCAGAATCTACACAAAAAAATAAAATAATGTCGAAGGCATAGACGTGATTCCAGATGTCACAGACATGACAGAAAATCAAAAACGCGATCCGAAGGTACTTAGACGCGAAAATGTTGAAATGTTGTTGGAAATGCCAGATCTGCAACTTCAAAAACACAAAATCTGCAACAAAAGATGTTAAATGTAAAAGGGAAAAGAGTCCCACTGAGCATGCCAAAATATTTATGGTGAAAGTAGAAACAACAATATTGAAAGACTAAATGAATTGAACCCAAAACCCTAGCCTAACAACAACAAAGATCCACCATAACATATGAAGATTACCTAAGACAATGCAAATCAAATGAAATCACAAAGATTATACCATCACATGTCCAATAGGGTTTGGATCTCCATTCTTCCTATCTCCATTGATCATGCTTGATATATTTTCTCTCATATTTTATGTGTGCACAAGAGCTCAACAAAGAACGGAAGTGTGGTTGCAAGTACGCTTGATCGCATATGAAAGTTCGAAAGTGTAGTCAAGTAGTCAACGGGGGTTTGATAATGAAGGAAGCATCTCCTTATATAGAAGACACTATAAGAAATGGAGGGATAAGATTGAGAGGTGTAAAAGATAAATGGTCGGCTATGATTAGAGGGTAGGTAGTGAAAATAAGAAAATAATGAGAGGGTAGGCAGTGTGGGAATTAATAGATGAATGACATGTGTCATGGGTAGAAAAGGTTAATGAATTAATTAAATAAATAAAGATTTAATTAATTAATAGAAGAAGTGGGATCAATTAAATAAATAAGATATTTATTTAATTTAGGAAAAGGGTAATTTAAATAAATAAATGTATTTATTTAAATGAGAAATAAGGCTAGAAGAGGATAAATGAATTAATTAAATAAATAAAGATTTATTTAATTAATAGAAGAATTAGGATAAAATAATTAAATAAATAAAGATATTTATTTAATTAGACATGACAATTTTAGGTGTCTACACATTTAAATCAATAAAATATTTCACTTGAATTTTAGTGTTCATGTACATGTATGTTTAAATGTTTTTTATGAACTACAACATGAGACAAATGCAAGCATGGCCATAACACTTGTACCTAGAGGTGTAGAGCACCTAGATGTGCTAGGATAAGATGATTAGGTATGATAATTTATATATTATCTTATAAATTAGATAATTTTAAATATATTTGATTTCATTTTCGTCTATAGCATGAGACAAGAGAGATAGGGCCCATAGCACTTGGAAATGCAAAGCACCTGGATGAGGGAGCAGATGACTAGACTCATACGGTATTTAATTTAGATATGATTTTATTTAAATTAAAGTGAATTAAATTAAATCATTTTAAGTAGTTTTAAAAATCCGATTTCAAGTTTATTTTCCTCCTCCGGAGTGATTTTGTTTATCCTGGTTCACATGGATTGAAGAGGAATCTTGATTTTAGGGAGTCCTCTTTGTTTTAGGGGCTATATAGAATTTTATATACATGTTTCATAGACTTATTTCAATTGACTTGTTACATATTTTGAAAAGTATTTCATGGACATTATTACATGATTTCTAGTACTTTGTTATACATGTATGGATTTTTTATGAACTTTGCAATATGCTTTATTACATGCTTTAGTGATTTATAATTATGAGTACATTTATTTTTATCAAACATTTATTCAATAAATGCACACATAACAAATTTAATTTACATAGCAATTTAGGAACTTATAATATACACATATTAACATTACAAATAAAGCAATAAATTATATATTATAAATTCTTCTAAGAAATGTACAAAATTGATGAACACTTTAAATTATGTCTTAGAAATTTAACATTAAAAATTTGATCCACATTTTAAATAGAAATCAATGTTTAAAATTCATACACATTGTTTAATTAGTTCAATGTATCTAAGAAATAACATTGAAATTGATCCATGACTTTAAATTATATAGTTCAAGAATATATTGAAAATTGATCCAATTCATTGGTATTCATTTGCAATGCTCGTAAATTAATCAAGTAAATTAGATTTAATTAGTTTCTATTATCAGTACACATATAGAACATTTGATGCTTACCATATTATGAGAATTCAAATTAATTTATCATGAACTCATTGATGCCACCTAAAACAAAACTAGGATCTACCTACAACAAAATTTAGTTAGATATATAAAAATAGGATACATCTTAAGGGATCTAGAATTATGATGGGTTAAGGGGATGTAGAATTAGAATCTATAAAAATACAAAATGATAATAAATGAATACACCTCTATTTACTTATTTCATTGTACCATCTAAAGCTTTAGGGGACGAACCTATATCAAATATATTAAATATATAAAACTTGATATAAAAACTATATCAAAACATGTCACAAACTTTGAACATTTGATGTTACCATATTATGGGAATTCATTAATTTGTCATGAACTTTCAAATGTGCATTTAGACGTTTAGTACTCATTAACACCACCTACAAAAAAAACTAGGATCTACATACAACAAAAAATAATTAGATATATAAAAATAGGATGCATCTTTTAAGGGAACCTAATTAGGATGACTTAAGGGGATGGACCTAATCAGGATGGTTGAAGGGGACATCTCATTAGGATGGTTTAAGGGGATGGACCTAATTAGGATGGTTTAAGGGGACATCTCATTAGGATAGCTCAAGGGGATGTACCTAATTAGGATGGCTTAAGGGGATCTAGAATTAGGACACAACTTAAGGGGATATAGAATTATAATATATCAAAGTGAAAATGACAATAAATGAATTTTAACTATGCAAAGCAATATCAATATCATTTAAAAACATGTATTTAAAATTGTATAATACCTCTATTTACTTATTCCATTGTACCATCTTAAGCCTAAGGGGATGGAAAAATCTCAAGCAACAATAAAACTACATTAAATATATTAAACATATCAACTTGATATTAAAAGTATATGAAAATGTATAAAATATATATCAAATAATAACATTTGGCTTAAGGGGATGGACCTAATTAGCATGGCTTAAGGGGACATATCATTACGATGTCTGAAGGGGATGAATCTAATTATGATGGCTTAAGGGGACATCTCATTAGGTCGTCTTAAGGGGGTGAACCTAATTAGTACAGCTTAAGGGGATGAACCTAATTAGGATGGATTAAGGGGACATATCATTAGGATGTCTTAAGGGGATGAACCTAATTAGGATGGTGTGAGGGGACATCTCATTAGGATGTCTTAAGGGGGTGGACCTAATCAGGATGGCTTGAGGGGAAAAACCATTAGGATGGCTTAAGGGGATGGGCCTAATTAGGATGGTAAAAGGGGACATCTCCTTAGGATAGCTTAAGGGGATGGACCTAATTAGGATGGCTTAAGGGGATCTAGAATTAGAGCATGACTTAAGGGGATATAGAATTAGAATCTATCAAATTGAAAATGACAATAAATGAATTTTGACTATGCAAAGCAATATCAATATCATTGAAAACATGTATTTAAAAGTTTATATATTCCACTATTTACTTATTCTATTATACCATCTTAAGCCTAAGGGGATGGACCTATCTCAAACAACAATAAAACTATATCAAATATTAAATTATATCAACTTGATAATAAAAGTATATCAAAACATGTATAAAATATATATATCAACCAATAAGATTTGGCTGAAGGGGATGGACCTAATTAGCATGGCTTAAGGGGACATATCATTACAGTGTCTTAAGGGGATATACCTAATTAGGATGTCTTAAGGGGACATCTCATTAGGTCATCTCAAGGGGATGAACCTGATTAAGATGGATTAAGGGGATGAACCTAATTAGGATGGCTTAAGGGTACATATCATTAGGATGTCTTAAGGGGATGGACCTATCTCAAAGTTTATACATACCACTATTTACTTATTCCATTATACCGTCTTAAGCCTAAGGGGATGGACCTATCTCAAACAACAATAAAACTATATCAAATATATTAAATATATCAACTTGATAATAAAAGTATATCAAAACATGTATAAAATATATATATCAACCAATAAGATTTGGCTGAAGGGGATGGACCTAATTAGCATGGCTTAAGGGGACATATCATTACAGTGTCTTAAGGGGATAGACCTAATTAGGATGTCTTAAAACATGTATTTAAAAGTTTATACATACCACTATTTATAAACATGTATTTAAAAGTTTTAAAACATGTATTTAAAAGTTTATACATATTGTATATGGTGAAAATGGATAACAATAATAATGATATTAAAAGGCTAAATGAATTCAACCACAAAACCCTAGCCTAACAACAACAAAGATTCACCATAACATATGAAGATTACCTAAGACAATGCAAATCAAATGAAATCACAAAGATTATACCATCACATGTCCAATAGGGTTTGGATCTCCATTCTTCCTATGTCCATTGATCTTGCTTGATATATTTGCTCTCAGATTTTATGTGCACAAGAGCTCAACAAAGAACGGAATGTGGTTGCAAGTAGGATCGCATATGCCAAGTAGTCAATTGATCACGTAGTTAGAATGATTGATTAGCTAGGGTTTGGTAATGAAGGAAGCATCTCCTTATATAGAAGACACTATATGAAATGGAGGGATAAGATTGAGAGGTGTAAAAGGAAGTCGGCTATGATTAGAGGGTAGGTAAAAGAAATAATAAAATAATGAAAGGGGTAGGTAGTGTATGAATTAAGAGATGAATGACATGTGTCATGGGTAGAAAAGGCTAATGAATTAATTAAATAAATAAAGATTTATATAATTAATAGAAGAAGTGGGATAATTAAATAAATAAAATATTTATTTAATTTAGGAAAAGGATAATTTAAATAAATAAATGTATTTATTTAAATGAGAAATAAGGCTAGAAGAGGATAAATGAATTAATTAAATAAATAAAGATTTATTTAATTAATAGAAGAATTAGGCTTAGATAATTAAATAAATAAAATATTTATTTAATTAGACATGACAATTTTAGGTGTCTACATTTTGCCCCTCTTTGAGACAATGCGGCTTGTCGCGTTGTTTCAAAGAAGATAATATGAACTGATACAGAGTTGCCCCAAGATGGGAATGATATGCCCCCTCGAGAGATTGGATGAAAATGTTTGGAAAGATCGTAGACAATCTCTGGATAAGAAAGACGGGCTAGAATGGACTGACCAGATAAAGTGACAAAGTCACGGGATAATGAAGATTGACTCAGGTAATGAGGGTTAAGGCTAGGGATAGGGTAGTCTAGAAGACAAACCACGGGGGAAATACATCCTCATTGTCATCTACACATTCACGAGAGCAGAGTGCAGAGCAAAAATAGAGCAGCAACAGTCAGTAGCGATGGCCTTCATTCATAGATTCAACCACATTCGCCGATTTCAGAGGCCAACAGAGGCAGGAGAGCCGGTAAGTACTGCCAGACCTCCTCGTACTTTGATGCATTTAATATTGTCATTAATGCATGGTAAATAGGGCAATAAATGCACTTAGAATAGGGTCCCAAAAAATGTCAAAAATGTCTAGGCGTGTTTACATTGGTGCCAGGAGCGTCTATGCTTGCAAGGCGCATCTGTGTTTGTGCCAGACGCGTCTATGCTTGAAACCACGTCTATGTCAAATGCAGCCGCGTTTGTGATGTTTAAGCGTGTCTGTGCAGTCTCTAAGCACGTTTATGTCAGGTAAGCACGTTTGTGTTTAAAAAGGTGTGAAGTTTTGTCTTCTAGGTCAAATCGACAGTTCTGTGATGAACATACGCTATCGATTGGATAAGCTGCTGAGAGGATACACTCAAGTAGGTCCTCTAGGAAGACTAGGATAGATCAAGGCACTTTGTGATGAACAGTGAGTACCAAGATAGAGTACTTTGTGATGAACAGGGAGTACTAAAATATGAGCAGGACTTTGTGATGAACAGTGAGTGCAAATGTGAGTAACACTTTGTGATGAACAATGAGTGTCACACACGTAGTACTTTGTGATGAACAGGGAGTGCCACTAGGATAAGAGCAACACTTTGTGATGAACAGTGAGTGTCACTAGGATAGATAGCCATGTGCATTTAGATAAAAAGTAGCATTTTGTGATAAACAGGGAATGCCACTATGACTGACATGATTGATTTGCTTGACTGCAGGAGTATTTGCCTATGCTGGAGTCACGGGAGAGATTCTCGTCTACTTAGAGGTTGCAACCTGAGCTGACCTTTGAGGACCAAATGGCTATTGAGGTGATGGGATTGAGACATGTTCTATATGTGCCTGATTTTTGGGCAAACATGGGACTGTTGACTGCGTTGGCGGAGAGATGGCACTCCGAGACATGTACTTTCCATTTGCCGATGGGTGAGATGACAGTCACCATTGAGGATGTATATAAGATCTTGTGGATACTGATCGATGGGGAGCTGATCCCATATGATCGAGATGGAGATAGGGAGGCCCTGAGATGAGTGTTCCAGGACCCAAGAATGGAGATGAGGGCAGGACATGTGGTGTGGGACACTATGACAGCCACAGGGCTAGCGCTACATGCAGTGGTAGGAGGAGCAATTAGTGGGTTCCTGTGTCCGGATAGGGCGACACAGGGGTTGGCTATGGGTTGGGGAGGAGCACTAGAGACATTGGTGACATAGCACACCAGATATGCTTGGGGACCGTGTGTGCTGGCACACCTCTACTATGAGTTGCATCAGTTCGTATACCATAAATTAGTGGGATTGGGCTGCAGGGTGACATTGCTGCAGGTGTGGGCTTATGAGCATCTGCCAGTGATGAGGCCGATACACTTCAGAGGTAGGGGTCATGGATGCAGTTTTGTGCACCTATATGACATGATCACGTGGCAGCCACAGATTGGCAGGTTAGAGCATTGGCGGCGAGTGATAGATGATATTGATGTGGTCATATGGAGGCCATATCTGGGATGCGAGCAGTGGGAGGACGATGCAGTTGAGCATCCCTACACTTTCCCGAGCAGGTACCTGATTGTGCGGATACCCTATGTGCTAGAGAGGTAGCTAGTGGATAGGGTTGGCAGGCAGTTTGGCAGGATCCAGAGGATGCCACGGGGCTCAGGCATGTATGCACGGACAGTGAGAGGTCGGGCATAGTTTGGGCCCCTGTTATCATATGATCAGGCTGTTACACAGCTGGTAGAGATGATGCCACTACCCTGGGACATGTGGCTAGAGATTGAGGATGCCGGCATGGATGCCGAGTATACGGCATACTGGGTGGAGCATCCATTCCCCCGCCTGACGGATCCGGGAGAGCCATTGGATGGAGATGGGGGTGGGGATGATGATGATGGTGGAGGTGATGGGGGCAGAGGCCGATGGAGGAGGAGGGGAGCAGTTGGAGAGTGGAGGGTTGCACCACGAAGGGAGGGTGGAGAGGAGAGATAGGCTTGGGTGGTGAGGGGTCGCAGTGGATTGCCATTACAGGTGCCAGCAGCACAGGGCCCCAGACAGGTACAGGTACAGGGGTCAGGATGGATATAGGGATAGGTACCAGTATAGGCACCAGTACAGGTACAGGCACAGGCACAAGGGTAGGCACTCGTACAGGGGGAGCCATAGGCAGAGCCAGAGGGGGCTGATGCAGAGGAGGATGAGCTGATAGAGCTAAGGGAGATCTACCAGGGATAAGAAGATGAGATCCAGGAGCTGGAGAGGGAGAGGGATAGGCTCAGGAGGAGGCTCAGAGATATTGAGTGGGAGCGGGATCAGGCTATTCAGCGTTATACAGAAGCTGAGACAGCACTGAGGGCCAAGAGACAGGCAACAAAGGACACAGGGGTAGGATATGCTTATGTCTTGCGGGCAGGGGAGGAGATTGCCTACTGGCGGGATCTCTATTATGGTATAGTGCCAGTGGATCAGTGGGCAAGGAGCTTCCATAGATCGTCACGTACAACGACAGCTACGAGAGGGAGCCGGAGGAGACAGGAATCGAGTGGTGGGGTTATGGGTCCTCCACCACCACCAGATAGAGGGGACAGGAGGGATGATCCTGGGGCGGGTCCTTCAGGGGCTCAGATTCCATCGAGGCCAGGTGGCTCCGAGGGAGGGAGCTCATCATAGCCGTAGAGGGCTCCCCATGTATCAATATTGTACCATTTTTGTATGATGATGTACACACCTGCAGGTGTTTTGTAGCCATATGATTTTGACATCATTGTATCATGACACTTTATGGTTATATATATGAGATGATTCATCTTTGCGGCAGTTATATGCATGTGTACCTATATGATGAGATGTTCTTATGTGATGTTTGTTTTATGTTTATGGATGCAAATATGTATATGATGCTATGTAGTATTTTTGCTCTTTTATGTTTTATATGTGTATGCATGATGCAAATGTGAATGTATGTAATGTAGATGAATATGATAATGCAAATGTAAATTGTGGTAACAGAGGTTGTGTGCAGGATGTGATGCAATTGTGATATCTATATGTATGTATGAAATGCTTATATGTGGTAATGCAGGTGCAACTACATGAAATGCAAATGTTTTTGGTGTGTCATTATACTCAGTCATGTGATAGCAGGCTACGCGGACTCAAGAAGGATGATGGAGGTCAATCAAGCAAGGGGGATGGAAGATAGAAGATATGAAAGTGAAAGAGCTTCTTGTGCGTTATCATCATTGAGTTTTATTATGGCAAGTAGGTTATGACAATCGAGGCATATGTTCGACCCAGAAAGTCATTGTACCTGTTTGCATGGAGATAAGACAGTCACAAACAAAGAATGCCCCAGTTCATACTAGACTCATAGTGTCGTCATATCCTTGGACAAGTCATAGCATTACTAAAAGACAATCCAAAGACAACAAAGAAAAATAGGTGACGATACCCCATCCTTGCCTTTCTAGTCAAAGACATCCTGGACATAGAACCTCTAGTCAGAGACATCCTGGAAAAGCTAAAAGACATGTCACCAGAAAGATAAAATCAAAAGAAAACCAAGACTCGACACCAACATCCACTGTAGTCCTCAAGTTTAGTGTCTCTTGTCACTTGTATAAGTCTTATTTGATTGTGGTCACAATGTTTACTTTCACAGAAAGGATAGATAGCACCGAACCATATGTTGTATGAGTCTGTTGAAAGATTTGATTTGTTGAAGCCCATTGTTGCTGCTGTGTCTCATCTGAAACTGACTAAATCCATGAAACTGATACTTTATTGCAAAGAAGACAAAACTTTATTGTAGATTGGCGATGCAGATGCTGCTTTATTGCGAATTGTGCATGGATAGACTGAAGGAAGTTGGAAGAAACTGTACTCCTCGAAACATGTGATGTTCTCAGTGCCACACCCATCACTAGATGTAGGATTTGCCTTAGCCACAGATAGGAGTTGATTTATTATGGATGGAAAGGGAGGTTTATTATGAATGGCTAACCAATCTTAGGTAGATCAATAACAAGCGATGATGGGAATGGGTAAGTTTATTATGGATGAATAGGTTGTGAGTGTGTGCAAAGTGAAGTGATGAAAGAGAATCCTGAAGGAGGGAGGAGCAATGTCTCTACACATGGCATTGGTGACCCAATTTTCACCATGGTACTTGCCCAGGGCGCTACCGAAGTGGTTTTCACCATTGGATGAAATTATTTCTCTTTACTTTTTTTGATTTTTCAAATTTTTTGTGTCACAAGGCGCCTGTTTGCCAGGTTTTCACCAAGTAACAATTTTTTTGTTTTATAATTTTTTTTGTATTTTTCGAATTAGGATACTCTGAAGAGCTATGTGTAAAACCTATGAAGGTGCATGCTATTGATAGGATCCTCCAAAGGTTCACCTTCTGTAGTTGAGAGCTGATATGCACCTGATCCATATGCTGCTGTGATGATATAAGGACCGAGCCAATTTGGTTCGAACTTACCCTTCTTCTCTCTGTCTTGCTGATTTTTGGGGTTTTCTCTGAGAATCAAATCACCTACCTCAAATGTGCGAGGCTTTACCTTGTGATTGTAACTGTGACTCATTCATTGTTGGTAAGCCTTGAGATGATTAAAAGCAGTTTGTCTTCGTTCATCCAGTAGTTCCAGCTCTTGTAAGCGAGAGACCCTATAGTCTTCATCACTGATGATGTTTTGCAAAGAAACCCGTAAAGAGGGTAGCTCAACCTCAATAGGCAAGATAGCTTCAATGCCATAGACAAGTGAATAGGGTGTAGCTCCTGTAGGTGTGCGGACACTTGTGCGGTAGGCCCAAAGTGCAAGATTAAGTTGGATATGCCAATTATGGCCAACATCGTCGACTGTCTTCTTTAAGATTTTAAGGATTGTTTTATTAGACGCCTCGGCTTGGCCATTACCTTGGGGGTAATATGGTGTGGAGAAATGATGAGAAATATGGAAGCAGTCACAGAGTTTGTGAACATCCTGATTTTTGAAGGGACGCCCATTATCAGTGATAATGGAAATGGGAATACCGTATCGACAAATGATATAGTTGAGAATGAATGTAGCAATCTATTTTACAGTGACTTGTGTGAGAGGCACAACTTCAATCCATTTTGTGAAATATTCTGTGGTAGTGATAATGAATTTATGCCCATTGGAAGAAGGAGGGTAAATCTTGCCTATGAGATCGAGTCCCCATTGACAAAAGGGCCAAGGAGACGCAATTGGTTGAAGTTCTTGTGCTGGTGCATGTATGAGGTCGCCATGAATTTGGCATTGCTTACATTTCTTGCCAAACTGATATGAGTCTTTTTCCATATTGGGCCAGTAATATCCAGTCCTGATGAGTTTCTTGGCCAAGGTAGGACCACTAGCATGTGGATCACATATCCCTTCATGTACTTCACGTAACGCAATTTGAGCTTCGTCACTTTCTAAACATCTAAGAAGAGTGCCATCTAGACCTCGCTGGTATAGGATATCAGCTAAAATGACATATCGAGAGGATTGGTGAATGAAAGTGCGACGTTGGTTATTTGATAGATCAGGAGGTAGAGTATTGTCACGTAGGTATGTGAAAATGGAACCATATAACTGGGATTCAGGACCGACAACACATATCGTCTTAGTAGGCATGATCTCATATGAAGGAACCAAAAGGTTATCCACCAAGAACTCATAGCGGGTCTCATTTGGAGGTAGATCGATCAGTGAAGCGATTGTAGCCATGGCATCTACGACGCGATTATGCTCTCTTGGTATCTTCTCAAAGTCTATCTTGGTGAAGTGTTGTTTCAGGTCATCCACCATTTGTTTATAAGGCATTAATTTTTCATCTTTTGTTTGGTAATCATCAGTTGCTTGACGGATGACAAGTTGGGAGTCCCCAAAAACACGAAGTTCCTGGATCTTCCATTGAACTGCAATTTGTAATCCTATTGTTAATGCCTCATATTCTGCTATATTGTTAGTGCAAGGAAATGATAAGCGGTCTGATTTTGGTATGGAATCCCCTTGAGGAGTTATAAAGAGGATGCCGGCTCCTGCCCCGTGCTGTGTGTATGAGTCGTCGAAGTACAGTTGCCATGGCTTTGCATGTGACATTGTCAAAATAGATTCATCTGGAAATTATGAACTTAGAGGAACATCATCTATCATGGGAGCATCTGCTAATTGATTGGCGATGGCTTGTCCTTTTTTGCTTTTCTGTCCACATACTCGATGTCGAATTCACTCAGGATCATTACCCATTTGGCTAGTCGCCCAGTAAGTGTTGCTTTATTGAGAAGGTATTTCAATGGATCGATCCTTGCAACCAACTTAGTCTTATGAGTGAGCATGTAATGTCGTAATTTTTGCGAAGCAAAGACCACGGCGAGACATACACGCTCAATTGGTGTGTAGTTTAGCTCATATCCTACCAATGTGCGAGTGATATAGTATACTGCTTTTTCTTTGCCCTCAACAATTTGGTGTGCTAAGAGTGCCCCCAGTGCTATTGGAGTAGCTGATATGTATAGTAACAGTGGTTGATCTGGAACTGGTGGCATCAGAACTGGCAGATTTAGAAGATAATATTTGAGCGTCTGGAAAGCCTGTTGACAGTTATCATCCCATTTGAATTTGATGTTTTTATGTAGTAGGTGCTGAAAAGGATTACACTTATCTACAAGTTGCGCTATGAATCTTCGTATGGACTGGAGTCTGCCTTGTATAGATCGAAGTTGACTAATATTTCTTGGTGGTTGCATCTCCAAGATGGCTTTGACTTTTATTGGATCAGCTTCGATTCCTCTTTTGGATACAATGAATCCTAGGAGCTTCCCGGAGGTTACTCCAAAGACACATTTCTTGGGGTTTAATCTTACTTTGTATTTTTCCAACCCATCAAAGACGACTGAAAGTATGTCCAAATGTGTATTTTTGTCTATTGATTTTCCCAAGAGGTCATCGACATAATCTTCCACAGTTACGTGCATGAGATCATGAAAGATAGTAGTCATGGCTCTTTGATATGTAGCACCTACATTCTTTAGCCCAAAGGGCATGATGTTCCAGCAGAAAGTTCCCCAAGGATAAGTAAATGATGTTTTGTGTTGATCCTCGGGCACGATCCTTATTTGATTATAACCAGAGAATCCATCCATTAATGATAACATTTCATGACCTGCTGTGAGATCAACAATTAAGTCAATATTTGGCAATGGGAAGTCATCCTTTGGACAAGCTTTGTTGATGTCTTTGAAATCTGTACAAATTTTGATGCTGCGATTTGGTTTACTGACAGGCACTAAGTTGGAGATCCATTTAGGATAATCAATTGGGCGTATGAATCCGACATCCAATAATTTCTCAAGTTCTACTTTGACTAGTAATGCCACTTGTGGATGCATCTTTCTTAATTTCTATTTCACTGGTTTTGCCCCTGGTTTAACTGTCAAATGATGCATTACCAAATCCGGATCCAATCCAGGCATATCAGCATATGACTAGGCAAAGTTGATTTGTCGTTCTTTGAAGAAACTTATGAATTTTGATCTTTCCGACTCTGTCAACGATTGAGCTAGGAATATGTTGTGTGGAACCTCTTCTGTACCAATGTTTGTTTTGATAGTCTCCTCTACCAACATGGATGACTTTTCCTCATATGATGCCAGGAGAATGTCGAGCCTTCCATCTTCGGGTGCCTCAGAGAGGTTTTCACCCTCAGATACATCCTTTCTTTTTACTTTTTTGGGGTCAAACAACGCCACAGTGTGGTTTTCACCATAAGACCCTTGATTTGTTCTTATTTTCACATTTTTGCGACTAGAAGGTCCGACACCCTCACCAAAATATGCCACGCTATCGAGTTCTATAGTGTATCCCGCTTTATGGTCCCCAGGAGGAAGATCATCTCGTATGCCCAGATAGTCAGTAAAAGCTTCATCATTTTGGAATGTGTCAAACTGTGCAGGTCCTTCATGATCCCAGTCAATGAGTTGGTGGTGAACAAGGGAAATGCCGTTAATGTCTTCGAAGTTAGCAGGGCTAAGAGTGAAGATGCAGTTATATTCGGGTATGTCAAGGTAATTATCGAGGTCATCAATGGCACTCTCCTCATCAGTCTCAATCGCGAACGAATCCAAATTATCATCACTAGTAGCGCATTCTGGGACAGGTGTTCTCATCCTATGTGATTTCAACCTAGAACCTTGAGACAAGGACTGTGTGGAATCCCCATGGGTTGTTTCTCGACCAACTTTGAATCTTTTATAAAATTTCTCTTCTTCTATGGGTTCATCTGGCTCTCTGAATGTCTCGGTGAGCTCGTAGTCACTGGAGGATTTATCTGAACCCCATTCCCATTCATTGGAATCTATGGAATAGCGATCCTCTTATTGAATTTTGGCAGCTTTGATTTGTAAGGCTTCTTCTGTCCTTTGGGTGTGGACCTTGGAAGTTAAGAAACCAAGTCCTTTCGAGCGTTCCTTTTTGAAAGTCAATTCAGGTTGTAAAGGTTCAATGATGCCTTCCTTTCGTAACCCAAGAGGGCTTTTTCCATCATACCCGAATTTTTGTAGAATTTTGAAGCCTTTGCCATATTTCTCACATGGTAGATCGATGTGATCTTGTGTGTCATCTTCAATGTCTTTGTAAAGCATTTTGTATAAATCTTCCTCTTCCAGTTCACCCCATCTCTGAAAGGTAGTAGGGTCCCATTTTAGTATCCTGATGGATACTTTCTTGTTAGGATGTGGTCTTCCATATTCTTTTGGGGAACTCATGACTTGTCGTAAGTACATGGTCTGATTTAAAGTGTATTCCCCCTTCCCTTGTCTTGAAACTTGCCTTTAAGCTCACCCTATTTTGATGTCGAAGGTTTTAAGGACTCAGGATCAATGTATGCCAAAGAAGGAACAGGTTCGCGATTACTGGGAATGATGGTTTTAGTCTTTGATCTCAAGTTATTGCAATATATGAATGGATTAGGATCACCGTTAACTATTACTTCCACTCCATTATGAGGAAACTTAATGCATTTGTGATATGTGGATGGGATTGCTCTCATTTCATGAATCCAAGGACGTCCTAGTAATATGTTATAAGTAAGATCTGGATCCAAGACTTGACAAACCACATCCTTTGTAACTGGCCCAACTCTGAGAGGTAAGGTGACTGTGCCCTTAAATGAACGCTCTTCGTCATCATATGCCTTAATGGTGATTTGATTTGTAGAATTCACAGCTTTATCAGAATATCCCAATTGTATAATAGTGCTCAATGTGCAAATGTTTAGAC
This sequence comes from Cryptomeria japonica, assembly GCF_030272615.1. Classification (NCBI taxonomy): domain Eukaryota; kingdom Viridiplantae; phylum Streptophyta; class Pinopsida; order Cupressales; family Cupressaceae; genus Cryptomeria; species Cryptomeria japonica. Next base: position 108,400,384 of record NC_081409.1, read on the forward strand.
CTGCTCCTCCATCTATGAGGACTCATTTTATTTTATGTTTGTGTATGAAGGCTTCAATGTGTAGCGGTGCATTATGTGGCTGACTTACAGAGGCGTCGTCAGCTTCTGTGAATGTAAGGGAGTGTGGAACAGAAAGGTATCCCACCATGGCTTGAAACTGGTCCATGTTCAGATAAGTAGGAAGGACAATGTCTCTCAATATTTTGTCAAGAATGGCTTTATGAGCAGGGGATATGCGTAATAGCTCAAGGATGGAGATGAGTGTAGGTGTCTTCCTTAACTGTTCTACAAGGTCATACTCATGTTTTGTTGATAAAGAAGAAGTGTTTTTAGTTGGAGCACCTTGCAAAGTGATTTTACCTTGGCGGTTTGTAACATGACATTCAGAGGTAGGTTCGGAAGAAGATCCAATACCTTTTAGGACAATCTTGGGTCTCTAGGTAGAATTCTCAGATGTTTTGTCCTTGATGATAATGGTAGAGACATAATTGTCCATAGAGATGTGATTGATGGTTGAATCATAGTTGTAGGATGCTCTGGTATAGTTGGTTTGATCATCTGTGGCTTTAGCTTTTCCTTTGTCATGTTTTGGGAATGGTTCCTTAAACATCTCATGTTCTTGATTAAACGAATGTCTCTCAATCTCAATGTCACCTCTATCAATGGGATCTTGTATGATGTTCTTCAGTCGATGACAATTTCCTGTCTTATGACCCTTGCTCTTATGAAATTCACAATACTCATCATCATTCCACCAATTTGGCTTAACCTTTGGCTCATATGGAGGAAAATCTGGAATAGTGATTACATTATTTGCCACTAGCTTTTTGAAAACTGACTCAAGTGGTTCTCCCAATGGAGTGTACTTCCTTTGTGATCTGGAAGTTGTTTGAGTATTCACTTGATTGTTTGTAGAACTTGATCCCGAAAAGATGAATTTGGGTACTGTGTTGGTGTCAACAACACCATCATTGACTGTGTTCTTGTTTTTATTCCAAAATCTTGGCTTGTCTTTTCCTTTAAAGTCATCTTTGTTTTCCTTGAATATCTTAATGACTCCTTGTTCAATTAGGACCTTTTCTATCGCTAAGCCTTTTTCAATGACGTCCTTGAAGGTGGACAAACAAGCTTTCCTTAGATCATAGCCAATGTCTTTGTTAACATTCTGGGTGAACATTTCTACCATTTGTTTTTGTGGAATTTCACAAGAGCATCTGCTGGCTAGATTTCTCCATCTTTGTAAAAATGATGCAAAAGACTCTCCCTCTTTTTGCTTAGTATTGCACAAAGTAGTGACTGATATGTCTGTCTCTATGTTGTAGGAGAAATGTTGAATAAATGCCTCTGCTAGATCACCCCATGAATTAATACCAGGTGGGAGTTGGGAGAACCATTCCATAGCTTGATCACCTAAGCTTTGTGGGAATAATCTCATCAAATATGTCTCTTCTGCTGCTACCTCAATGCAAGCTGTAAAAAACTGTCTTATGTGTGCCTTAGGATCCCCTTTTCCTCTATACTTATCAAATTTAGGCGTCACAAAGTGTGTAGGAAAAGGAGGCATTGGAATGCTCTTGTCAAATGGATAAGGACATATGTCTCTCATTGTGTATGTTGGCTTCAGTGTATTTATGTCCTCCATTTTCTTTTGTAAGTCCCTGATTTGTTGTTCCAAATTGCTCTTAGGTGGAGATCGACTTCTTGGACCATACCCCATGTTTAAGGCACCAATTGGAGGAGGAGCATGTTGCATATATGGATGATATTGATCATACACATATTCATATGGAGGAGGTCTATAGTGATGCTGCGTATATGGACCACTTGGTATAGATTCATGTTGAGGAACACCATATCTATTTTGTGCATGTATACCATACTCTACAGGCATGCCATGTTCTAATGTGTTGCCCCCAAATTTGACACGGGGTTTCCTTGTGTCCAAATTTTGAGCATGCCTTTGAATATCCAATTGCTTTGATGGTTGATCATTAGCATTGGTATGTGATTGAGCATATCTGTCTACATAAGACCTCCATAATGGTCTACGAAGGTGAGTATCATATGCTTGACCATGTGTGTATGGGACCTTTGGTTTTTGAAATAAAGATGATGGTGATTCATGTACCATATGTGGTCCTCTATTGCCTCCACTATTAGGCCTTCCTTGATCCATGTTGGAGTGAGTTTGTTGCAAAGGTCGATTTTCCATTATTTGAGACATGTCAAAATCATGAGGTATCTTGGCTCCACTTTGTGCCATCATTTGTAAGAAGTATTGTCTATCCCTCCTCATTATTTCTTCAACCAATCGATTGAAATGGGGATTCATAATGGATTCTTCCACATCTGCTGAATGTACAGAAAAGTTGTCCATATTGTCATTGTGTGTAGCATTTTTGTTTTTAGTGTCCATGTTCTCAAAATTTGGAATGTTTCTATAGGCATCCATGTCAGGTAATGTGTTATGATCAGAATTGAAAAAGACATCATTGTCATACTCATAGACACTCATGTTTGCGGACCCTTGAGCCTCTTTAGTTTCTCTCCTAGATTTTTGAAGATGGGTTTCAACCATGAACTAGGTATTGACCAAGATGTGTGAGACTAGATGAAAATGAAAAAAAGTATGGAAGACCAAGAGTTGGATGGGATGTAAATGAATCTGAAGTGTACTTGGAATGTCCAAAGTGTAAGACCAAGTATGTATGTAGTAGAGTAGGTGTGACTTCCAAAGAGAGGATAGTTTTTCTTGATGAGGTAAGTTGACCTTGACTCTAAGTAAGACCAAATGAGACCCAAAGGTGATAGACCTTGATGAGGGACCACTTAGCAAAGTGTTGTTGTATGTAGTGTGTTGACAAAGTATGATGAGGACAAGCAAGTGACCTTTTGACTCAAGTTTAGACAATTGTGAATGTAGAGTGAGATGTGAAGCAATGATGGACTTTGTGAGACCCAAGGACAGGTTGACTGCTAAATGAAACCCTGGAGAAATGACCTAGGAAGCTCAATAATTTCGAAACTGACTGTGTTTGTTTGCTGGACTGTGACAGTTTTTTTTTTTTTTTTTTTTCAATTCTGAACACAGACGCGCCTGTATACTTCACAGACACGGTTTCCTGACATAGACGTGGCTCTATTCAACATAGAAGCATCTTTGAGATTTTGTGCAAAGTGTAATGTTGATTCTGGGAACACAGAAGCGTTTCTGCCCTTCACAGACGCGGTTATACAACACAGATGCTATTATGTCAAACACAGACGCTTTTCTGCAAAATTTGTGCAATTTTTTCCAGTCTATGAAGTTGTTTTGTTGTGACCAAATCTGACTATTTGACTATTTTTCATGACAAGAGGACACAATGTTGATGAAGACCCAATGTTTGTAAGTGTCTAGACTCAAAATGACTCCAAGAAAAGTGTGTTGTTTGATGTAAAAAAAAAAATGTTTTGCATACACTTGAAGACACAAAAGACACAATGTTTTGCTATTTGGTCTTGAATGTTTTGAATGTTTAACATAAGTCAAGCACAATTCTTATGGCTGGCCAAGACAATAGTTGTTGATCCCACATGGGGTTTTACCCCCGAGGCTACGCTATTCAAAGTGGATACTTAGATGCTTGACCTCACTGGCTCCACCCTCGGCACTCACTTCTCGGGTCAGCCTAGCATCAGTCCCCATGAAAACTCCCCGTGGTGAACTTTGTATCTCTACTAAGAACCGTATGTGTGTGGGCCGCTACCAGAGGTCTGACCTCCTTCCCCAACAACTAGAAGGATTTGGGCTTCTAAAACAAAAAGGTGCGAGTAAGGGCATCCGCTCATGTGGCCATACATGCAACACTTTCAGCTCTGTAAATATAGAAGGCTCCTAGCCGGTAGGGGTTACGCCCTACAAATGATCAAATAAATTTGATCAAATGGGTTTATGGGGAGACATAGTGTCGGTATGAACTAATCAGCACACGTTATCCATAGTTTTCACTATGAATACAGTTGTTTATAGTGGTTCGGAAGAGGTGGGTTTTTCTCGCTACCACTTGGGTCGTTCTCTTCTCACTAGTAGTCCTAATGACCACATGGGAAGACATGCCCTCTAAAGATTAAACAAAAAGAGCCTATTTCTCAAGACACAAAAGATAATGATTCAGTTTTACTGCACCAATTGAAGTGTTTTGCTAGTCTATGAAAACAAGGCACACAAATAAAAATCCAAAAACCCTTGCCAAGGACCTACAACAAACAGTTGTTAGTAGTTTGGATTGTTTGAAATGATCACCCCTTCCTGCAAGCACACAAGTTAGGTAAATTTTAAATCCAAAAGAATTTGTGAAAATAGGGGCCTTCAACAAAATGATTTTGCTTTGAAGACAAGCTGCACCAATTTCGTTAGCTAGATCTGAAAATGTTAGCTCAAAATAAACCAGATCTGAAACCCTAGATGCAAAAAATCCCAAAACTGAATCAATAAACCCAAAATTTAAGACTGGTGAACACAGATGCGATTACCCCCAACATAGATGCTACTTGGTGACACAGACGCGGCTACAGAATGCAGACGCGACTTCTGGACACAGACGCGCCTAAAAACACCGCAGACGCGACTTAATAACACAAACGCGCTTTCCTGGACCTGCAAAATAAAAAAAACTACCAGTAACATAGACACGATTCAAGATGTCGCAGACGCGCCTGAAAAACAAAAACGCGACCCGAAAGTGCGCAGACGCGGGAATATCAAAATGCTGCTGAAAACGTCAGATCTGCAACTTCAAAATACAAAATCTGCAACAAGGATGTTAAATGCAAAAGGGACAAGAGTCCCACCAGGTGTGCCAAAATGTATATGGTGAAAATGGATAACAATAATAATGATATTGAAAGGCTAAATGAATTCAACCACAAAACCCTAGCCTAACAACAACAAAGATCCACCATAACATATGAAGATTACCTAAGACAATGCAAATCAAACAAAATCACAAAGATTATACCATCACATGTCCAATAGGGTTTGGATCTCCATTCTTCCTATCTCCATTGATCTTGCTTGATATATTTGCTCTCAGATTTTATGTGCACAAGAGCTCAACAAAGAACAGAATGTGGTTGCAAGTAGGATCGCATATGCCAAGTAGTCAATTGATCACGTAGTTAGAATGATTGATTAGCTAGGGTTTGATAATGAAGGAAGCATCTCCTTATATAGAAGACACTATATGAAATGGAGGGATAAGATTGAGAGGTGTAAAAGGAGGTCGGCTATGATTAGAGGGTAGGTAAAAGAAATAATAAAATAATGAAAGGGGTAGGTAGTGTATGAATTAAGAGATGAATGACATGTGTCATGGGTAGAAAAGGCTAATGAATTAATTAAATAAATAAAGATTTATATAATTAATAGAAGAAGTGGGATAATTAAATAAATAAAATATTTATTTAATTTAGGAAAAGGATAATTTAAATAAATAAATGTATTTATTTAAATGAGAAATAAGGCTAGAAGACGATAAATGAATTAATTAAATAAATAAAGATTTATTTAATTAATAGAAGAATTAGGCTTAGATAATTAAATAAATAAAATATTTATTTAATTAGACATGACAATTTTAGGTGTCTACACATACCACTATTTACTTATTCCATTATACCGTCTTAAGCCTAAGGGGATGGACCTAATGAGATGTCTTAAGGGGACATCTCATTAGGTCGTCTCAAGGGGATGAACCTGATTAAGATGGATTAAGGGGATGAACCTAATTAGGATGGCTTAAGGGTACATATCATTAGGATGTCTTAAGGAGATGGACCTAATTAAGATGGCTTAAGGGGATATCTCATTAGGATGTCTTAAGGGGATGGACCTAATTAGGATGGCTTAAGGGGATCTACAATTAGAATGACTTAAGGGGATCTACAATTAGAATTTATCAAAGTACAAAATGATAATAAATGAATTTTAACTATGTAAATCAATATCAATATCATTGAAACAAATGTATTAAATTTATATATATAAATATATATACATACCTCTATTTACTTATTTCATTATACAATCTATATCCTCTCTCTTTTTCCAATGCATCTATAAATGTCTTGTGATCTTTCATAGAAATTGTCCACAACTCTTTATTAGTGAATCTCCTTCGATATCTCACTAGTTGTATATTTGTTGCAACAATCAAATGTGAGTAGTGTATAATCTTCTTATGTGTTTCATAATATTTGAAAGTAGGCAAACCATTATTCCTTATTAGATGTTTTCATAGCCAAGTACCAACAACCACCTCTAAACCAGTTGGATAATGATAACCATCATCATCTTCTCAAGTTTTAATTAGCTTGTGTTAGGTATCAACACATCGAGCCAACCAATATTATGTTTCCTCTTCATTGTCCTCGGGTGCAACAAGAACATACACATGTCCTGCAAACAAAATTAAAATCAATAACTAAAGTGACATATAATAATACCAATTTACATGTCTATACAAGGTACTATAATAAAGAAAAAAATTGAGATAATTATTGAAAATGAAATTATCTTTTTGTACAAGGTCTGAAATACGGTCATAATCATCCAATGCAAATAGTTGATCATTGTCTTCAATTATTGTTTCATACCAATCATGTGTTTAAGCAAGTGTTGACGATCTTTGATTCCACTCTTCAACCCATTTAGTATTCTCACATGCATCTAAATCAACTGAAATACAAAACTGACAAAAAAATGAAAGCTCCCTCATCCAGATAGTCCATATGCTTACATTTGAACTCTTAAATGAATTCCATTTTTCTAATCCACTAATTGTCTCACAATGAAGTCTAGGAACAATGTCCCCTTCTTCAACTAACCAAAAGAAGCACTGAATTATAGAGTTTGTGCTTGATTTAGTAGATAGTCTTGTATTGCACCAATTTACAATCGCACATGTATCTTTAAATTTTACTTGATCCTCAAATTTTAATTTCTCTCTAACAAGACTTATTTAACACAAGCACCGACTCCATCATGTTCTCCTTTACCATGTCCAACTTAAAAAAAAAATCCATCTATGTTGGATATTGTTTTCCTTATGAGACCTTCTTAACTAGTAAAACATTCAAGCATTCTTGAATTGTCTCATACAATTATCTAACCATATAAGATTAACTGTCATCTAGATTCCTCTTTCTCTTAAATTTGCATAAAATATGTGGAAACAATATTGAACAAACTTTTATGAGTGCATCTGATTATCACTCACATAGAAATGGTAGCCCCTCAAAAAATTTCTAGCATCCTCTATACTATCATCTACATGTCTATAAACAATATGAACAAAAATAGCCATGTGCACTGAATTGTAGTACTGAGATTTAATTTCCTTCCATGGAGCAAGAGTATAGTTTTCTGCAAATTCCACCATCGATAGTATACTTTCGACTGGAAATGAATTTCTACATGTGTAAAGTTGACCATCAAGCCATCTGACATGTTGAGAAAGTCTCAAATATTTTGGTACAATCTTACTCTTAACTTCTGACATGGATGCATGTACTCTAACTTTTTTGTGTCACCAAATTGACACACTTTCCCATTTTTCCATCCTTTAAAGGATACTCAATATTCTTAAATATTTTAACATCCACTAGTTATTGTCCAAACCTGTTTTCAATACTCTTGTGCATGCATTCTCCTAATAATAAAAAAATGCCACAACTAGTGCATTGTCAAGAAATACATGAACTTAAATAAAATAATTCCCATTAGATATTTCACAAAATAAATGTGCTACAAATTCCTTGATTGTTTTAGGTGGCATATCAATACTACATTCCTGCATAAGCATGTTACCATGCAAAGTATAATGTATATATTAAAAAACATCATAATAATAACGAAATTGGATATGCATTTTACAACAACAAGAGATCCATTGCTTATTAATTTTTGCATACCAGGGCTTACATTTCTCAAATGATCTTTTACTTATGGTAATATTTCTAGGTAGCACAACATCATCCAATTTTTTTTTATAAATTTCAGTTTGAATTGTGTCTAGTAGGTGTTTTGGATGAGGATCATGAATTTTTGAGCTCGATGTTAGTTTCAAAACATCTCTAGCATTAGACGATACCATTGTATTATCATGTCAATACTTTTCAACCAAATATATGACTTCAATATTCAAATTCATATTGGACCTTGAGAATCAACCACTAAAACTCCAACATTGGTTGATTGGATCATTTTCAATACTTTCTTTTCTCTTTGTTGCTCTTACCAATGTTTTAGGATGCATGTTTAAAATTCCACTAGTGTTGCTTAACACCCTTTTATTCAAAGTTATTTTATTCACTATAGTAGTTGTTATAGCTCGACATGTCACATTCTTATCTTTTGATTGACTCTTTATCCAATAGACTCAATGACACTTGCAACAATAGACATAACATGCTTAAGTGATTCATCTTTTTTTGTTGGTTTAACAAAATGCCTAACTTTTTCATTACTTTTCTCAATTTTCACATTCTCATCAATTGCATTATCAGTTGACACTGAAATGATAGGTTTTTCAATTAAAAAATTCTTTGTATATTCTATTGGCATATGTTCTTATCTATCTACAAGAATTTTTATTTTTTTAAATAAGTAAATAGCTGGAGAGGGGCAGCACCCTTGTATTAATAAAAAAGGAGAATACAAGGCTTGATTCAGTGAGAGTGGTAAGGGAAAGAACCAAGAAGAAAACCCCCTACCTTAGCTCTATTCCTTAAACAAAGAAAAACTAGCACTGAAGGCTGGATGAGTGCAAGACAAGAGATAGCAACCTCTTAGAGGTAGATAAAAGAGGCTTTAAAACAACTACAACCAATAACAAAATCAGAGAGGCCGAAGAGAATGAAGACAACAAGAGTCAAAGGGAGTCTTCATAAGAACTATCCACAGGAGCATGAGATGCATCCATGACAATAGGGCATTCAATGCCACAATTTGAGTGAGCTGCCGATTTTGCCTTCTACCTGGGGAGTCGATAGTCATTTGGGAACCACTCCTCACCCAGGCCAAACCCTCAGTCATTACCAACCACCAATTCTCCATTCTCCAAAATCCCAAAATCAACAGCACCCATTAGTTCTTCATCACGAAGAAAATTTTCCCTCCAATCTGATGTGAAGTCGTTTTGTATGCCAACCACTTTAAGTAGGAATTCAATGTTCCTGGTAATGATAGGCCAGGTTGCTTGAAGAGCATCAAAATCCAGGGAATTAACAATCACGAGCTTCCTCACCTCCACCCCATTGCCAAAGGACATATAGTAATTTTGGGGAAGCGAAATTTTTAGATTGTCATCAATGTTGTCTAATACAACATCAATTTCCCCAAACAGGTGATGTTTAAACATCTTTTGAGTTAATAGTTTTTCTCTCTGCTTGCTAGTGCCCATGTATATATCATTGCAAGAAAAAACGCTGAGATATCGACATTAGCTCTGTACCTGTGATAAACCATAAGGAATTCCTTTCCCAGAATCCTCTTAAGGCTATGGAGAATAAGAGGATGTTGAGAGAAGAGGACCTCTTGCAGACTTCTATCCATGATTTCGCCCAGGAAAGCCATCTGGTGACAAGTAGCTTCGAGGAGAATTGGGGTCTCCATAGCAAGTCACCAAGAAAAGAAAGCAACTATTTGATGGAAAAATGAGGGCATTCCATTGTTAAATAGCAAGACATCAAACCAGAAAATACGACAACCTGCAAGTGGTTCATGCCAATTGAATACACACACGTGTGAAATGCCAGTGTTGAAACAACATCTGATCCCAAGCTCATGAACTTAATATCGACTGACTTTAACCCATAGGTGATTATAGGCAAATATTGAAAGGATCTAGTCGTAACTAGATATTAATTAAAGTACACTTAAATCCACTTGCCACGGGGCCCAAACCGACACAGATCAATGATGATGACAATGTGTCACATCTCAGAGACAAGAAGAAACCTTAACAAGATATCAAGTTAGTCGGTCGATCTATCCACCGGTAACCACAACCATTAGGTTGAGTGGGAGTAAAGTGGAAAATGGGAAGTAATACACCGGTTTGTACCACAACCGGTGATTAATACAGAGAGAAACTCAATCAGAAGAAGAGCGCAAATTGCAACTGGAAAGAGACCCAACCAGAGAGCACCCCCTTAATGAGATAGTGAGAATATCATGTCAACCAGTGGAGGCACTACTACATCACCAACTGGTCCAACATAGAACCATCATCTGGGAGGAGCAAATAATCGGTAGAAACCACTACTAATAAACTCAACCGGAAACCAAATTGCTTGGTAGGAAAAGCATGCCATAACACCGGTGGAAGATTAGGGGGGTCGCCAATGGCTAGCACCAATTTAGAGAGTCTATTAGCCTCTCCATTCCCTTTCCTATAGATGTGGCTAACCCAAAATTCATCAAAGGTGGCTAACAACATCATAATCGATTGAATCCACTAGTTAAGGCGCCAACTAGGGATGTTATTACAACAGATCACATTAACCACATTCAATGAGTCTCCCTCCAGATGAATTCTTTGCACCCTAAGTTCCTTTCCTAACTGAAGACCTCTTAAAGCTGCTCTGAATTCAACTTCATTATTAGTAGCAACTCCAATCTTGTTAGAGATTTCTTTTATATAGACACCATCACGGTCCCACAAAATACAACCAATACCATTTTGACGCAGGTTTCCTGTAGAAGCACCATCAAAGTTTACCTTGCTCCACCCAGACTCTGGCGCAACCCATTTCACACCCACTCTTGGATTGACCTAATCCACCAGGGTTCCCAAACCAAAAAATGATGGAATGAGAAGATATGGAGGAGCCAGCTTAATCTTGCAATCCCAATCCATGAACAAGTTTTTATTTGTGATTTGGATTGAGAAGCCTCATTTAGGAGCTCAGTCAGGTGATTCTCAATTTTCCCACAAAGAGACATTAAGCTCATCTCTTTACCTTGGAATATTCTATGATTCCTTTCTTTCCAAATTTCCCAAATCAGAAGCGATGGTAAGATATAAATAAAATATAAAAAAATAGCCTTACCTGCTAGTTTAGGCCATTGCGAAAACCACTTATCTAGCCCAGATGGGAAGGGGCTGAAGATTCTCAATTTTCCCATGAAATGCCACCAACAGTGGCTGACGAATTTGAAGTGGAGAAGTAGATGATCCATAGTCTCTTCCTGCTCTAGAAATAAAGTGCATCTACTGGGTCCATTGATACCTATTGAATGGAGTCTTTCTTTAGTTAAGATCTTTTTCTGACAAGCCAAGCAGGAAAAGGAGAGGCGCTTTGGGATGGAGGCGGCGATGCAAAAAAAGATTAGCGGGCCAATATTTTTTGTCTACAGCCACTTATTTCAATTTGTAACCAAAACATACCTTGTATTTACCATAAGAGGAACCACACCACCTAATAATGTCCTTTTCAAGGGAAGGGAAAATAATCCTTTTGCTGAGAATGTCAACAAACAAGTCTTTCTGATGCTGATCCAAGTCTAGGGGATCCAAGGAGTTCCATATCCATTTAGCAATACCATTTTCTTGGATAGGATAACCATAATCATAGATATTGTTGTTGGCATTTTCAGTAGAAAGACAGATTGTTGATATTCATTAAGGATATTGAGAAGGTTGTTGAAGATTATTTGATATAACTGAAGAAGGACGATAACTATCTTTATAACATTATTTTGTCATTGATGTCAAGAAATTGATTTTCTAATTCAGTATGATGTTGTCATATCTTGAGGAGATTGATTTGAAGAAAAAGTGGCTAGTAAAAGACACAGAAAGAATGTGATAAGAATGAGGAGAAATCAGTTATTCAATGGGCAACTATTACCAAGTTAGATAATAATGAGAACATGATGTTTAGATTGTTTTGATATCCTACATATGTTGTTGATTGTAAGGTTAATACTATACTATGTCACCGAGCAAAGAACCTAGTCGGTAAACCCTAAGGAACCTAGTCGGTAAAGCCTACGGTTATCGATATCGGTTAATGAAGGCGGAATGTCTACCGAGTAAAGTTTAGTATTTACCGAGCTGCAACCGAGTTATGATAGAGTGTTAAATTCTGTGAGAAGCAAGAATTGAGCCAGGATCTGATGTCGGTCATAGATCACATGCAACTCCAAGCAACGGATGATCGAAGATCAAAATAGCTGAATGAAGATAAATCTGATATGAGAGAAAAATAGAGATAAAGAAGAGAATTTAGAGAAGACTCTCACCGAGCTATCACTTCACTTGTGAAGGTGAGAGTATATTGCTTATTATATAGAAAAATAATAGCATATACAACCAAGAGGTGCATTAACTCCCACCTCCATAAAAAGTGGGAGGTTTTACCTACTACCCCATAAAAGGTGGGAGGTTTTTACCTACTTGGTAAATGCCAAAACATGTGGCATAACCTCCTTACATGAAAACAAAAAAGGAGTTATAAGAGGTGGCACATAAAGCCAAAAGAGGGTGAGAAACCCAACTACCCCATAACCTACTTAGGAAATGACAAAATAGTGGTTATGAGAGGTGGCACAACAAGCCAAAAGAGGGTGTGTAACTCAACTACCCATGTGAGGTGGAGAGTTACACATGTAGCTAATGTATTCTGCCACGTGTCCTCATATTAACCACACCTAATAACCTAAGCAAGCTTAATAATATATGTGTAGGAAAAATAAATACCCCCTAACATAAGGAAAATAAAAAAACCTACACTAACACCCCCCCTTAAGCGTAGCTTAGGTGGGTGAAAAGATGGGTCCCGGCAAATGAGGCCATGTTAGGTACCCATGTACATAAATATCCCCCCCAAAAGAAGAAGCCCCCCATAAGAGGAATAGACCCCCCCTAAATAGAGAGAGAAAGAATGAAGGACTAAGAAGTCCCTCCTGAAGTAGACACCTTTTGCATCCCAAGCAAAGATCGCAAATGAAGGAACTTGCTTTCAGTGAAAGGTTTGGTGAAGATGTCCGCAGTTTGCTCCGATGTAGAACAATACTTAAGATCAATGATGCCTTCCTGAATGAGCTCCCGAATATAGTGCATATGTATCTCAATGTGTTTCGTCCTCTGATGATGAACTGGATTTCTTGAGATCTGTATAGCACTCTGATTATCACAAAAGATGATGGTAGGCTTTCTGACTGGAATACCAAACTCAGTAAGAATATTTTGAAGCCAAATGGCCTCAGTGGTGGCATTGAATGCCCCTCGATACTCAGCCTCTGTCGATGAAAGAGCAATTGTAGACTGCTTCTTTCTTGACCAACAAACTGGACCAGAACCAAGTGAGAAGCAATACCCAGAAGTAGACTTGCGATCTTGAGAATCACCTGCCCAATCTGAATCCATATATCCTACCAAGTCAATATCCACACCTGCTACATACTGAATTCCATAATTGTGAGTACCCTGAATGTAGTGGAGGATCCGCTTAGCTACTTTCCAATGCAACTCATGTGGCTCCTGCATGAATCTAGAGACCATGCCCACAACATAAGAAATGTCAGGTCTCGTATGAGTCAAATAAATGAGGCTTCCAACAAGCTGTCGATATAAAGTGCCATCAACCAAGGGTGAAGAGCTCTTAGCCTCAAGTTTGACTCCTGGCAAAAATGGAGTAGGTGCAGGCTTACAATCAGCCATGTGAAATCTGAAGAGCATATCAAGTGCATACTTGGGTTGTCCAAGGAAGATTCCTGAAGATGATTGAGTGATCTCAATTCCCAAGAAGTAATGCAGAAGACCCAAGTCTGACATCAAAAATCTATCATGTAGAGCAATTTTCACTGCTTTGATGGTGGATGAGTGACTCCCTGTGAGTAACAAGTCATTAACATAGAGAACCAAAAATGTGAGAGTTTCATCCTATTGCAGAATGTATACGTTCGGATCAGAATGGCACCGAGTGAAACCAACTATCAGAAGGAATGAGTCCATCTTGGCATACCAAGCTCGAGGAGCCTGTTTGAGGCCATAGAGAGACTTTCAAAGTCGACACACAAGTGAAGGATCCTGAACAAACCCCTGTGGTTGCTCCATGTAGATTTCCTCCTGAAGGTCACCATGAAGAAATGCACTCTTCACATCCATCTGATGAACTTCCCAACGATGGGCTGCAGCTATAGCAAGAACAAGTCGGATGGAATTCATCTTAGCAACTGGAGCAAAAGTCTCAGAGTAATCAACCCCTGAAACTTGGGAAAAACCTTTTGCTACCAAGCGAGCCTTATACTTATCAATCGACCCATCCGCTGCAAATTTTGTTCGATAGATCCACTTGCATCGAGCAAGTTTCCTTCCCTTAGGAAGAGGAACTAAATCCCATGTGTGATTCCTGTCCAAGGAATTGAACTCTTCTTGCATTGCAGCATCCCACTCAGGAACACCTGAAGCTTCTCGAAAGGACTGTGGATCAGAAGCTGAAGCAATGAAGAGATGTGGAGCTTGCTGAAATTGTGACCTTGTTCTTCTAGTATCTAATGGATCACCAAGCCAATCTCCTGCTGACTCAAATGTTTATCGAGCCCAAAGAGGCACTGATGCCGGAGAGTCTGGGGGAGAATCATCAGCCTTTGAATGATGACTATGAGAGGAATGTGAATCCTCATCATCACTGTCACCATCTGAAGTAGAGGAAGAAGACTCCTCATCAAGATTAGGAGGATTAAGATCCTTTGAAGAACTGTCATCATAATGCAATTTCTCCAATGTGATAGTGGATGGAGAGGTGGTATGAGAAGAACTAGAAGAACTCTCCTCAAAACAAACACTCCTCTCAATGAACAACTCATGAGTAGTGGGATGGAGAAGCCTATACCCTTTGACATCATCTGGATATCCAACAAATATGCAAGGTTTACTCTGCGGATCCATAGCCTTGCATTTTTCAGCTGGAATGTGGGCCCATGGAAGAGAACCAAACACTCTAGAGTGTTTAACTGTGGGTTTTCGACCAGTCCAAGCTTGAAAGGGAGTTTCCCCCTTCACAGCTTTATGAGGAACTCGGTTCTGGATGTAACACACACAGTTGATGGCCTTTGCCCAATACTGAGGTGCCAAAGACTTGGAGTGAATCATACAATTAGCCATCTCCTTCAAGGACCTATTCTTTCATCCTGCTACACCATTTTGTTGAGGACTGTATGGAACTGTGTGTTGCATGTTGATACCTTCTGAAGCACAAAACTGTTCAAACTGATTATTAACATATTCACCCCCATTATCTGTACGCAGAATCTTGATGAACTTCCCAGATTGTTTCTCTGCAAAAGCTTTGAAATCTAGAAAATTTTCAAAGACTTCAGACTTTTGTTTGAGAAAGTAAACCCATATATATCTAGAAAAGTCATCAATAAATGTCAAGACATATCTAGCCTTGCTGAAAGATGGTTGTGGAAAGGGTCCTGCCAAGTCACTATGTACCAACTCCAATAGTTGTGTAGCTCTCCAAGCTTTACCTTTATCATACTTCTCCTCTGGATGCTTACCAAGAATGCACCCTTGGCACACTCCATCAGAAAATCGAATAGAAGGCAACCCTGAAACCATTTCTTGTTGACTGAGTTGTTGCAAGTAACGGTAGTTCAAGTGGCCAAACCGTTGATGCCACAAACAACTCACCTCATCTACATGAGTGAGTAAAACTGTCGAAGGAGAATCAGGAACAAAGTGAGAAAACTGATATAATCTAGAATGATGATCTGCTTTTCCCATAGCAACAGTAGACCCAGTATGCATTTCGCTGATTACCACTGCATCTGGTGTGAACTCAACTCGCTTGCCAGAACCAGTGTGAGTGATCTGATAAACAGATAGGAGATTAGTTGATAAAGATGGAACACAAAGGACATCTTGAAATGTTCCTTCACCCACATCAACAGACCCTCTCCCATGCACTTCAACAGGAGTGTCATCACCCATTAGGATGGAAGGCATAGAACATGGCTCTAAAGATGTGAAATCATCTTCTAAAGAAGCCATGTGGTGTGAAGCACCTGAGTCAATTATCCAAGAATTTGGTTGTGAAGCAATAGCAACTAGGGCCTTACCCTTTCCTTTCCCCTTACTCTTATCTATGTCCTTAGAAGATCCTTCTGATGAACTCTGTTTGACTGAATCAGGAACCTTGATATTATTCTTTTCAAGAAGATTTGAAAGGTGATCAATTTGTTTCTTTAAACACTTATGTTCATCATGACCAGGCCTCTTACAATAAGAACACTTGACCTTCTCCTTCTTAGGTTGTTCACCTTTTGATAAAGAGGTCTCATTGTCTGCTTTTGAAGTAGCAGATTTCTGATCTTTCTTCTTCTCTCCTTGGTTCTTTTGTTTCTTATCTTGCTTACTAGACCCTTTCTGTTCTTTTGTGCCTTGATTTAGACCTAAGGCATGTGACTTAGAGGGCTTTATTGTACCCATTTGAACCAATTTGTCCTGCTCCCTAGTGAGTTCTGCAACAAAATCATCTAAAGAAGGCATTTTGAATGTGGTACCTAGGGCACATTTGGTAGCATAGAATGTAGAAACAAACACTGAATAATTAGGACCAAGCTTAGAAAGAATACTCAAGATCAGTTGCTTATCATCTTTCTTAGTTCCACACTGTTCCAACTGCAATCTTATAGACTTAAGTTTAGTGAAGAAGTCTTGTATAGTATCAAAGTTGGTTGGATTCAACCCTATGAGTTCATTCTCCAATTGATGACCTCTTAGTTCATCCTGCTTACCAAAGAGGTTTCCCAAAGTAGTCCATACTGCATTTGGTGTAGTAGCAGATTCAATGTGAAAAAGAAGGTCAGGAGAGACTGACATGCACAATTTACCAAAAGCTTCATCACATTTATTAAACCATTTAATCTTTTCTGCAGCATCTTGAGGTTCAGTTTCAAGTCCCATAGTAACACGATGATATCCATGTCTTTTCAGATATATTATCATCTTAGATTTCCATTCAAAGTAATTATATGGTGTTAAAAGTGGAACTTTAGATGCATCCATGATAGCAGAAAAGAAGATTGCAAAGAGTCAAGAAGAGTGCAAGAAAGAAGACACAAGAGACACCCCCCCTTTTCACTAGTCTTTGAAATCACCCCCCCCAGATATTACAAGGTTGGCACTTTATAATTAGTGCATTTACAAGGCTTTTATCAGATTACAATGCTTTCTAAGGCTTTAATGGCCAAAATAGAAAGTTTAAATACATATAAATTTAACACAAAATCTGAAAAAATTAGCCTTATTGCTGCTCAATGTATCTTAATACCTTTCCAACAACTATTCATTTTTGTAAAATAGAGTTGTGAAAAGAAAGATATGATCTATAGAAGGAAAAAAAAAACATGCAGCTGATTCAACCTGCAATATCTAAAAAAGAAGGGTAGAATATTTCAATAAGACCTGCAATTATGAAGAGTGCTCATTTCCAGCTTTCCGTCAAGTACTCTGATTTTTTTTACTGTGTTCTCCAAACTCTGAATTTGGTGAAATAAAAGTCACTTATGATTTTCACAAGCCTTCTGGACACTCTGGAAATGCTAAAGAAGCCTCCAATATTACCAAAAATGCTGCAATCACCCAGATCTCAAAGAACACATATATAAAACCAGATTTAACTAGAAGCTTATTTTCCTTTAAACTGTTCTGATTCTCCAGATCACACGAAAATGCAGGAGAAGAGCATACTTGGTTTTTAAGAAAAATATTAGCTATCTAACAATCTCAAATCTCTCAAATAAATCAGAAAAGCAATGAGCTATACCAGACAACACAGCTCTGATACCATGTTAAATTCTGTGAGAAGCAAGAATTGAGCCAGGATCTGATGTCGGTCATAGATCACATGCAACTCCAAGCAACGGATGATCGGAGATCAAAATAGCTGAATGAAGATAAATCTGATATGAGAGAAAAATAGAGATAAAGAAGAGAATTTAGAGAAGACTCTCACCGAGCTATCACTTCACTTGTGAAGGTGAGAGTATATTGCTTATTATATAGAAAAATAATAGCATATACAACCAAGAGGTGCATTAACTCCCACCTCCATAAAAAGTGGGAGGTTTTACCTACTACCCCATAAAAGGTGGGAGGTTTTTACCTACTTGGTAAATGCCAAAACATGTGGCATAACCTCCTTACATGAAAACAAAAAAGGAGTTATAAGAGGTGGCACATAAAGCCAAAAGAGGGTGAGAAACCCAACTACCCCATAACCTACTTAGGAAATGACAAAATAGTGGTTATGAGAGGTGGCACAACAAGCCAAAAGAGGGTGTGTAACTCAACTACCCATGTGAGGTGGAGAGTTACACATGTAGCTAATGTATTCCACCACGTGTCCTCATATTAACCACACCTAATAACCTAAGCAAGCTTAATAATATATGTGTAGGAAAAATAAATACCCCCTAACATAAGGAAAATAAAAAAACCTACACGAACATAGAGCACATTGGATGAATACAAGCATTATTTAATGAAGGACAATGATTAGCTGGAGATGTATAATGATTGGAATGACATGCATGAAGTTTGTTAAAGATCTATGGCAATGGAAGATCGACAGGAAGATCTACAACTCAGATTGAACCGCAATAACCTTGCACAAGTTCCAAGAAAGAAATGCAAGTCTTGAGGCAAGGTAAAACATTTTCAGATCGAAGGATGCATTGAACCTAGTCAAGTTTAAAGATTTGATGGCTAAGATTGATCATGGGAAATATGATCAAGGAGATTAAGTGGTTAGCAAATTGTTTATAAATAAGAATTTGTTGGTAAACAATGTATGCGGGCAAGTGTAAGCACAACGATGCTACATAGTGGTTATCGAGCATAGAAGCTTGAAGACCTGTTTGAATAACAGAGTAAGGATCCCAGCAGAAGACTAGATAAGTCTTATGACAAGATTGTTTTGAGCAAATAAGAATCTGCTTTAGCATTTTAGATGTGAAGTTGCAGATATATTTTTATTACTGTTATTTTGTAATTAACAGAAAATCTCTTAACTGAGTGGACTTAACAGTCTTATTTGTAAACCCTCTAGCAAGGTAACATTCTAAATGAGTGTTTGAAATCCTTTAACAAGGTCACTTCTAACAAAGTGAAGATCCTAATAGATCTGAGGGAAATCTCTTAACCAGGTCACATCTAACAATGTGTTTGTAATCTTTAACAAGATTTTCTTTTAACCGAGCATACTCTAGAAGAGTATATTTCTTAGTGGGTCCAAAATTCTACAATGGTTTTTCCCTATGTGGGTTTCCACATTAAATCTGGTGTTATATGTGTTATGATGATTATGTGTTCATGAGTTTGCATTTTTAGCAGTTTTTGGTTATATTGCAGAAGTATATGTTACCAAGGTTGAATATGTTGATTTTATGGAAGATTAAGTTTGTATGATTCACCCCCCCCTCTCATCTTGTTAGCTATTGACATCAATACTTTACTATTAGTATCAGAACTATCAATTGGTATCAGAACTTTGGACTCTAGAAGAAAATTTTAAAGGAACTTGAGGCAAAGATCCGAAGATGTATAAAAGGGATGCACCAAAGCTGAACAAGTCAAGTTTCTCCACATGGCAGAAAAGGATGAAGCTGCACTTATCAGGAATTGGAGAATATGCTACATATTATCTGGAAAATGATTACATTGCACCAAGCACCAACCCAATGACCTTGGAAGAGATAAAGGCAAAGCAAGAACACATTCAAGCTATGATTGAAATAACATCAGCAATGACAGACTCAGAATTTAATGATCTAGAAGGCTGTAATGATGCAAAAGCAATGTGGACTAAGCTCATATCTGTTTATGGCGGTGATGAACATGTTCAAAGAGCAAAAGTAGATAGTCTAAGAGGACAACTTGAATCCATGAGAATGAATGAAGGTGAGAACATAACCCAATATAGTACAAGGCTAAAGGAGACTGTCAATCAAATTAAAGGAGCAGGAGGAACTATTGAAGAAAAAGATGTAACAAGTAAGTTGTTAAGAACCCTTCTATCAGCTTATGCCATTCAAGTCTCTGCAATCAATGAATTGAGGTCTATACCTAACATGCTAGTTTCTTTGGATGCTATTATTGGTAAGCTACATGCATTTGAGTTAAGTAATTTTGATAACAGTAGGTCTTCAGTAAATAAAGTAGAATCTGCATTTAGTTCTTTTCATCTTGATGAATCTGATGATTACAATGATAGAATGAGTAAGTACTCTGAAGGGGATCACAGTGGAGCAAGTGAAAGATTTCGCAAGAACATGGAAAAAGTTCACAAACTGTATGAGGAAATCAAGAAGCAAGAAGAGTTTGAAGTACTATTAGCCAGAAGGTTACCGAGAGGCAAAGGTAAGTATAAAGGAAAGCTACCTTTGAAATGTTTCAATTGTGATAAAATAAGACATATGGCTTCTAATTGTCTTGACAGAGAATCTAGTGAAAAGAGAGATTACCGAGAAGACAGACAGAAAGACAACCAATATAGAGGACACTGAGACTTTATAAGGAGAGATAGAAAGACATGCTTAATAGCTGATGAGGAATCCAACGATGAAAAATCTGATGAAACTGATACTAAGGAAGTTGTTTATGTGGCTATTAAATATGGATCTGATGAAGAAAGGTATGAAGAGAAAGCCCTAGTATCTCACATAAATAATAATGATTCTTGGATCATAGACAGTGGATGATCACATCACATGACAGGTGATAAACACAAGTTTGTTAGATTAGAAGACTATGATGGAGGCTATGTAAGATTTGGTAATGATGCACCATGTCCAATGAAAGGTAAAGGATCTATAACACTTCTTGACAATGCTAAATGTGATGATGTATACTGGGTTGAAGGTTTGAAATACAATTTATTGAGTGTAGCACAACTAAACAATATAGGATACTGAATAGAATTTCAGAAAGGAATTGTCAAAGTTCATGACAAGCATGGAAAGTTAGCTGCTACCAAGACACAAACAAAAGGTAATACATTTCATCTTGACTCAACTCACAACAAATGTCTTTATGAAAAGATAGATGATACCTGGTTATGGCATAAAAGGTTTTGTCATGTAAATTTTGATAATCTAATCAAAATAAGTAAGAAGCACCGAGTAAGAGGTCTACCGAATCTAGAAAAACCTAAGAATGCTATGTGCCGAGGATGCCAGATGGGTAAGATGACAAGATCAAGCTTTACAAGTAATTCTTACACTTCTAAAGGAATTCTAGATCTAGTACACATTGATCTATGTGGCCCTATGAAAGTTCAAAGTTACTATGGTGATAAGTATTTCATATTATTTGTGGATGATCACTCAAGGATGATGTCAGTCATGTTTTTAAAAGAAAAATCAGAAGCTTTTCAAATGTTCAAATGGTACAAGGCAAGAGTTGAAAATGAAGCAGGAAGACAACTGAAATGTCTTAGATCTAATAGAGGAGGAGAGTTCACTTCTGATGAATTTAACTTATTTTGCAATGATCATGGTATAAAAAGGCAAGTGTCTACACCGAGAACACCTCAGCAAAATGGGATAGCCGAGAGAAGAAATAGATCAATTGTGGATTGTGCCAGAACCCTGATGATAGAAAAGAGGGTACCTCAAACATTTTGGAGAGAAGCAATCAACACTATAGTTTACACCCTGAACCGAGTTCAACTGAAGAAAGGAACTATGAAGACACCATATGAGATCTGGTATGATAAGAAACCTAATGTAAGTTATTTTAAAATCTTTGGAAGTAGATGCTATATTCACAAAGGACAGAAATGGAAAGTTTGATCAAAAAAGTGAGGAAGGAACATTTCTAGGTTATTCTTCTAGAAGTAAAGCATTTAAAAGTCTGATCAAATCATCTAACAAAATAGTAGAAAGTGCAAATGTGAAAATTGATGAATTTGCAGAAAGAAATGATGAAGGAAATTCCAAAGTACCAGAAGATTATGAAGAATTTGTTTATGTTCAACCGAGAAGTCCTACCGAGAAAACTGCTGAAGAAAATGAAGATAATGTCTAGTTACTGAGTGATGAAGAAGATCATACAGAGTCTACCGAGCCTATATTAGCCAAATATGTCAGAAGACATCATGCATCAAGTCAGATTATAGGAGACAAGGATGATCCAGTGATGACAAGGAACAAACTGAGACAGAACACATGTCTGATATCTGAATTTGAACCGAGAATAGTAAAAGAGGCATTTAACAGTGAAGATTGGGTAAATTCTATGATAGAAGAGATTAATCAAATCAAGAAGAATGACACATGGATACTGATCCCAAGACTGAAGGACAAAAATGTAATTGGTACAAATTGGATTTTCAGAAACAAGCTAAATGAAAAAGGTGAGGTCATTCGCAATAAAGCAAGACTAGTTTGCAAAGATTATGCTCAAGAAGAAGGAATAGATTATGGTGAAACTTTTGCACCTGTGGCTAGACTTGAGGGAGTAAGAACATTGTTGGCATATGCTGCTTTAAAAAATTTCAAGGTATATCAAATGGATGTTAAATCTGCATTTTTGAATGGTATACTAGAAGAAGAAGTTTACATTGAACAACCTGAAGGATTTGTTAAAGACAAGAGTAAAGATTAGGTATGTAAATTGAACAAAGCTTTATATGGTCTGAAACAAGCTCCTAGAGCATGGTATGAGAGATTGCACTCTTATTTGATCAAGATTGGTTTTGTAAGGACAAGTGAAAACAACAATATGTACATGAAGAATAATGAGGACAATGGAATACTGATCTCAGCCATATTTGTTGATGATATTATATTTTGTGGTAATGACTCCTTATGTAAGAAATTTGGAAATGAAATGAGCAAAGAATTTGAGATGCCATTAATCGGCGAGATAAAGTATTTTATAGCTTTACAGATACTGCAAATGAAAGATGAGATTTTCATTACTCAATCCAAGTACATAAAGGAAATCTTGAAGAAATTTGGAATGGAGGATTCTAAATCAGTAAGTACTCCTATGACTACCAACTGTAAACTATCAAAGAATGATGAATCTGCATCTGTTGATGAGACACTTTACCGATCTATGAATGGAAAGTTGCAATATGTTGTGCATAGTAGGCCGGATATAGCACATGCAGTAGGTATTGTTGCAAGATTCTCTACAAATCCCAAGGAAACTCATATGACAACAATCAAGAGAATTTTCAGATACCTGAGAGGCACTGAATATTATGGCTTAATATATGAAAAGAAAAATGATTTTGATTTAAAAGTTTATACTGATGCTGATTGGGCAGGTAACATTGATGATAGGAAAAGCACAAGTGGTAGAGCTTTCTTCTTAGGAAGCAGACTTGTAAGTTGGCTTAGCAAGAAACAAGGATGTATTTCACAGTCAACAATAGAAGCTGAATATGTTGCTGCAGCATTGAATTGTACCAACATAGCATGGATAAAACAACTGTTGGAAGGTATAAATGAAAAAGTTACTGAGCCAGTAACTATATTCTGTGATAATAGTAGTGCCATTAACATTTCAAAGAACCTGGTAATGCACTCTAAGACAAAGCATATATCTATAAAGTATCATTATCTCAGAGAAGAAGTTCAAGAGAAGAATGTTATGCTGGAATATATCAATTCCAAGGAGCAATTAGCAGACATTTTCACAAAGCCATTGCCAAGGGACACTTTTGAGTATCTCAGAAGAAAGTTAGGGGTCCTACCCCTATCTTCTACTCATTGACCAAGTTCGGTGAAAGCATCAATTCGATGAATCTATAGAATATTATGTGTGGATTGATGCTGATTTACACTTTAGAAGGTTTTCTAAAGGTGTGCAGGAAATAGTGAATAGAGACAAGTTGCTCTGACCGAGACTAAGATGATACACAACAGGGCAAATCACTTCACAGAGGAAGAAATCATGATTTCATTCTTTTACTTTTTGGCATTGTTGTCAAAGGGGGAGAAGACTAAATGGTTAACTGAATGGTAAAGCCCCAAATGAAGAAGATAACAGATGACTAATGACAGGGGGAGAATATTACTAAAGGGAGAAGACTTCAAAGAAGATTTCAGAATGAAGAAGTTAATACAGTGATACAACAATCTGAATCCGAATCAATTTGAATATCCTATTGGTATTACCATTTAATTATTGGTTTTTCCATCAATGCCAAAAGGGAGATTGTTGGCATTTTCAGTAGAAAGACAAATTGTTGATATTCATTAAGGATATTGAAAAGGTTGTTGAAGATTATTTGATATAACTGAAGAAGGATGATCTTTATAACATTATTTTGTCATTGATGTCAAGAAATTGATTTTCTGATTCAGTATGATGTTACCATATCTTGAGGAGATTGATTTGAAGAAAATTAAGTGGTCGGTAAAAGACACAGAAAGAATGTGATAAGAATGAGAAGAAATGAGTTATCCAATGGGAAACTATTACCAAGTTAGACAATAATGAGATCATGATGTTTAGATTGTTTTGATATCCTACATATGTTGTTGATTGTAAGGTTAATACTATACTATGTCACTGAGCAAAGATCCTAGTCGGTAAACCCTAAGGAACCTAGTCGGTAAACCCTAAGGTTATCGATATCAGTTAATGAAGGCAGAATGTCTACCGAGTAAAGTTTAGTATTTATCGAGCTACAACTGAGTTATGACAGAGCGCATTGGATGAATACAAGCATTATTTAATGAAGGACAATGATTAGCTGGAGATGTATAATGATTGGAATGACATGCATGAAGTTTGTTAAAGATCTATGGCAATGGAAGATCGGCAGGAAGATCTACAACTCAGATTGAACTGCAATAACCTTGCACAAGTTCCAAGAAAGGAATGCAAGTCCCGAGGCAAGGTAAAACATTTTCAGATCGAAGGATGCATTGAACCTAGTCAAGTTTGAAGATCTGATGGCTAAGATTGATCATGGGAAATGTGATCAAAGAGATTAAGTGGTTAGCAAATTGTTTATAAATAAGAAATTGTTGGTAAACAATGTATGCGGGCAAGTGTAAGCACAAGGATGCTACATAGTGGTTACCGAGCACAGAAGCTTGAAGACCTGTTTGAATAACAGAGTAAGGATCCCAACAAAAGACTAGATAAGTCTTATGACAAGATTGTTTTGAGCAAATAAGAATCTACTTTAGCATTTTAGATGTGAAGTTGCAGATATATTTTTATTACTGTTATTTTGTAAGTAACAGAAAATCTCTTAACCGAGTGGACTTAACAGTCTTATTTGTAAACCCTCTAGCAAGGTAACATTCTAAATGAGTGTTTGAAATCCTTTAACAAGGTCACTTCTAACAAAGTGAAGATCCTAACAGATCTGAGGGAAATCCTTTAACTGGGTCACATCTAGCAATGTGTTTGTAATCTTTAACAAGATTTTATTTTAACCGAACATACTCTAGAAGAGTATATTTCTTAGTGGGTCCGAAATTCTACAATGGTTTTTCCCTATTTGGGTTTCCACATTAAATCTGGTGTTATATGTGTTATGATGATTATGTGTTCATGAGTTTGCATGTCTAGCAATTTTTGGTTATATTGCTGAAGTATATGTTACCGAGGTTGAATCTGTTGATTTTATGGAAGATTAAGTTTGTATGATTCACCCCCCCCTCTCATCTTGTTAGCTATTGGCATGAATACTTTATTATTAGTATCAGAACTATCAATTGTGCCCCCTAAGGTGATAGGTTTCTACCATAATAGGTTGCAGTGAGGGATTGAGACATAGGGCATCTTCACCAGCCCAAGAGTCAATCCAAAAGGAGGCATCCCTACCATTTTGGACATCCTAGGTAACCTGATCACTTATGATTTCCCTACTATCCACAATAAAATTTAAGATGGTCAAGCCTCTAGGTGGGTTGTTTATTGTGAGAATCCTTTTTGGCTCCAAGGAGTCTAGATATTTATGTTTAAGAAGCCTTACCCATTTTTGCTTCCCACCACTATAGATTTCCCAAACCAATTTAGCACCCATAGCTAAATTCATAATCAAGATTTGGCGAATGCCAATACCCCCTGCCTTTTTTGGTTGGCAGATCTTTTTCCAAGCTATCAAAGGAAATTTCCATTTGCCATCTGAACCATTCCAAAGGAACTTTCTCATTAGAGAGATCAATTCATCTTCAATTGCCACCAGTAATCTCAGGCAAGCCATGGAAAAAACCGGTAGTGCAGAAAGGACCGATTTTATCATAGTGAGCTTCCCAGTAGAGGATAACCACTTGCCTTTCCAAATTGCAAGATTGGATTTGCACTTATCAATAAGATGCTTCCAATAGTGAGTTCTGTTACTACCAATGAAGAGGGGGGTTCCAAGAAATTTCCCAGTGAAGTTTGCAACTCTGAGATTAAGAATCCTTGATAAAACACCTTGCAAATTAATCAGAGTGTTGACAAAAAACACTTCAGATTTGTGCCAGTTGATTTTCTATCTGGGAGCCATACAGTAATTTCCTCCCTCCTGCATGTCAAACCAAACATAATGGTATCAACGACAAACTGCAAATGAGTTGTTTTTTCAACCCATGTTGCCACATTGACTCCAATCCAACGCTCATCTTGCTGAAGAGCTCTTATTGGTCGGCCTAAGGCTTCAACCATTATGATAAATAGAAAAGGTGATATTGGATCACCTTGTCGAATTCCTCTTGTCAAGGAAAAGAAACCATGAGATGAGCCATTAACCAAAACAAAGAATTTGGGGGAGGATAGACAACTCATAACCCATGTGATCCATTCCTTGCAAAAGCCAAATTTATTAAGAACATCAAATAAGAAATCCCTATCCACCATATTATAAGCTTTCAGAATATCCAATTTTAAAATCATACATGAGTCCTTGGTTTTCCTAGCCATGTGAAGCATTTCATGAGCAATGATAATGCCTCCCATAATGGATCTACCAGGGGAAAACCCACTTTGTTCATCTAATATAATGTGTTTAAGGAGGGGCTTCAACTTGTTGGCTATGATCTTTGTTACAATCTTATATACCGAGTTGCATAGAGAAATGGGCCTAAAATCACTCATCTACTGAGGGTTTTGCTTCTTCAGGATTAGAGTAAAAAAAGTGTGATTAATATCACCTAACAGAGTCATTTTCTTTCTTGATTCTTCTACTGCAAGATGTAAATTGAGCGATGATATCCAATAAATGATGGAAAAAAGGCAGCAGGGAAGCCATCAGGGCCAAGAGTCTTATCAGGTTTTAGCTGGAAGGTAGTTTTCCTTACTTCATCAATTGAAATAGGAGTACAGAGAGCTGTATTTTGACTATCAGATATTATGGATGGGATTGAGTTAAGAAATCTGGCTCTTGCTTCATGATCGATCTAGTTATCACCATTTAAAAAAGAATCAAAGAATCTTATAGCTTCTTGCACAATATCCTCATAGTTCCTGACAGTGAATCCATCCGGTCTCATAATCTTCAATATTCTATTTCTATTTTGAATGGCAATGACCAACCGGTGGAAGAATTTGGTATTTTTGTCACCTTCCTTTAGCCATAACTCCCTTGACTTTTGATGCCAATGGATTTCCTCACATCGAAGGATTTCATTTAGATCGGATTTGAGAGTATTTTCTTTGATGAATAAATCCTCATTAATTCCTGAAGTGATAACAGAGTTGGTTATTTCTTCCATCTCAGCCTTAATTCTTAATTTCTCCATATGGATATTCTTGAATTGGCTCTTATTCCATTCTTTGATCTTAACCTTAATATACTTGAGCTTCTTATTGAGTATGAATAATCTCAAATGGTTCCCAAGAACTGGTTCATTCCACCAAAAAGATATAAGATCATATAGCTCAGGCACTCGGAACCACATTTTCTCAAACTGGAAAGGAGTACCTCCCTCTGCTTGACCCATAGCGACTTCTAGACAAATCAGGTAGTGATCTGATTTGATAAGTGTGAGAATCGACAACTCTAAAGCTAGATTTTGTCCTAGCCACTCACCAATAACAAGAAACCGATCAAGCCATTCTGCAATGTTAGTAAAACCCACTATCTTGTTCATCCATGTGAAAACTCCATTTTTAGGAACAATGTCTAGAAGGTGATTCTTCTTAACAAAATTCAAAAAGTCCTTCTGGGACGTACCAGTCCGTTGAATACCTCCACTTTTCTCAATGCCAGAAAGGATCGCATTGAAGTCCCTGGCTAATACACAACTACCATCAGTAATACTCTTCATCCTGATGGATAAGAGATCCCAGAGAGCATGTTTATCACTAGCAGAAGATGGTCCGTACACATTGAAAAGATTGAAACTCTCGTTTCATCCAAGAATAGTAACCTGATAATGTTTCCAGTACTTATCTTTCCTAACAAGAGAGATCTTAACACTCATAGGATTCCAAATGATTCCCAAGCCACCAGAGGCTCCATCCGAATTCTTAAAGAACCCATTCCACTGTTTCCAAAGTCTCATTTTAGCATCAGTCTTAGCCTTACTCCATTTAGTTTCTTGTAGTAGCCAAATATCTCCTTTGGTGTCATCAATCTAGCACTTAACCAAGTGCCATTTGTCAGGGCCTGACATTCCAAGATAAGAGTTTCATTTCTCATGGGGAAGGGCATTTCCCTTCCCTAAATTAAGTTTGGTTTGACCACTAGCAACACCAACCACTGCTAGCATTTTTTTTTTATTTGCGCTCCTGCACACTTTTTGGATTAAAATTTGGTTTGTCAATAGTTGAGTCCGACTTCCTAAAACCTTTTATAGTAGCCTCCAATATAAGATCAAAGTCAGGTTCAAAGTCTTCATCCCCCTCCGAGGAGAAAGATTCAATTTCCCCATCTTCCAATTCAATCCCTATTGGGGAGAAAATCTTCTATCCCATCTCCCCCAGAGTGCTAGACTCCATACCCTGAGTGTGAAAATTGCAATCTTCAACTACCAGTTGATTTCAAGGCACAAGAGGGGAGGGTGGAAGCAAATCCGCTAACTTGGATTCAATATCCGCCTATAAAGATTTAGTCTTTTCCAGAAGCATGAGAAGATCTTGTTGGCTCTCACTTTGGCCAGAGGAGGGAGATATATTCAAAGGAGTTGCCTCTGTCAATGAAACATTCTCATTATCATGAGTTTCATTGCAAAAAACTTCCCTGATACCATTGGAGATAGGAGGTTCCGGTTGCAACTTTTCTTCAATAGGAAATTGCATACATGAATAACTTCGCTATATCGTAGCCGAAACATTATAGCTAATGCTAGTGTGGTCCAAGGAGAAGAATTTAGGAAAAATATGCAACTAATCTTCTCTATTAATCTTCTGGATCCAGATCTTCCCAGCACCAATAACTTTTACTTCATTGGGGATTTTGGTGATTTGATTTGTGCTAATGCAAATTCTGAGGATGCTTCCTCATAATTTATCCTCCAAAATGTCATCAACTGATTCAAAGGTGCCAAAGTTTTTGCATATATCCTTAATGGCATCAATGTGCTAGTAATCCAAGGGATAGTTGTACAATCTTATCCATACCTTGCTGTTCGGTAATACATGCGTTCGAGGATTGAAATTGGGCTGCCAATCAATGATGTGAACTTCAATGCCATCCAAGATATATGGACCTTTATTTTTAGCTTGCCATTTCTCCTCATTTCTCATAAATTCAATCATATAGAAATTATTTGGGAGAGTATTAATGTTAATATCGTTTCTCCATTATTCTCTACACCAGGACTCAAAGTTGTCCTTAACCTGTTTTCCACCACCCCACTTGATGAAAAGGCAAAAATCAAGCAAACTCGACCTAGCAGAATTAATTTTATTTTCATCCAAAAAGATGGTAGGTCTTGAGGTTTTTCTTACCAGATTAGGATGTCAGGCTCACTGAGGGAGGAAGGTCCATCTTCGAAATTTAGGGTAACTCTCTTGGTTCGACCAAGGGTTTCGATTTTTAGGACGAAAGTTGGATCTCCAAAACCTGGCATGATCCGCCCTTAAGTTATCTTGCCTGAAGTTCCCATTCCGCATTAGGAAGTTACCATGAGCTTTCAGAGGGTTCAAAATAGGACCAGAGTAGGGATTGCCTCTCTCAATTTCCGCATCGGGGATGCAAGATTCAGGTGATGGATGCCCATTTCAGGGGGCCTTGGAAGCAGGATGCTTAACCTTGTGAAACTAGACTTTGTTATTCCAAATGAAACCATTTTCCTTCCATTTATGCAGGTCAATAGGGTACTGGTTACCACTTGAATATGGATTTCCATAGTTCATCTGCGGTTTGAAATATCTGTTACCCTGGAACATGTCTTCTTTCCCAGCATTAACCGGTTTATGAGTAGATTGCAATCTACCTGTTTCGATGGGAAAGGCAATATCTGCTTCATCGCTCCATGATCCACCCTTCGCAGCCTAAGCACTAGAATTTTGCACATTGGTAGGCCTGCTCCTATCGCCACTGCTCCTGATGCCTTCCAACATCACCATTTCACTCCCTAAAGTTCTATTTTTATCTACAAGAAATCTTACTAGGAAGATATCCAAAACATTACTTTCAATTTTCAAAAAAAAAAATTTCATCTTCAACAACAAGTGGATTTTTATTTTCACCATGTTCATAAGGATTTTCATTTTCAACATCAAAAGGACTTTCATCTTCACTAATACAAGGGATTTCATTTTAAATATCCTTTTATACCATTTTCTGATGAACAATATCAATCTGAATATTGGTTTATCCAGCTCCTAATAAATGATCAACATGAATATCATCTATAATCACATTTTCCATGTCTTTCAAAGGTTGATTTAAAGATGTACCTAAATAATTTGAAGATGCACCTAGATTTGAGGATGCACTAGGATTAGTTTCTATAATCGTATTATCTTCGACATGAACATCTTCCATATTTGCATCACCTATGTCCATCTTACCTCCATGGGATCATCTTTAATGTTTTTCTCATCAATTGTCATGCATCTAGAAGCATTGATATTATTAATTTCTTGAATCCTCATTCTTCTATCTTTTTGGCACTTTGCCTCCTCTCTTTGTGCTTGAATTTCCTTAGGGGTCATGACCCTCCTTTCTTTCCTCTTTTGACGTTGTTTAGATCCCATGATTAATAAATTATGACTTGTACTTGATTGAATTCAAAAATAAAAAAGTATTTAAAATACTCCTCCTCAACAAGATGGATCATCAAATGTACATTATTCCACTCCAAAGATCTCCAATGATTTAATCCTTCCAAAAATGGATAGAAAATTGCAAGAAAAGAGCATCAACAAGATAAAAATCATAAAAAAATGCAAAAATAGTCATTGCTAGTTGTATGACATAACATGTGAAGTTGTAGAAAATTACTGGTAAAAATACAACAATCATTTAAAAAAAAAGGTAAAAAATGAAATGGGATCCCATTTACTAATCAAGATCCTATTTAGTTTTTCAAATTGGGATCCTGTATCCTAATTGGGATCCTATTTTCTTTTTACCCATTAATTTAAAAAAATAAAAATAAATGAGATCCTGAATCCTGCACAGGATCTCAACAAGTTTGAATTTTCAGTTTGGTTTTCCCTTTGGATTTTGCTTTGGTAAAAGGATTGGAGAGTTGATCCTTTGCCTTGGACCTAGTTTGACCTACAACTTGAAGGCCATGTCAGTGTCCATACAAAATAATGACTTTGGACATTTATCTAAAGACCTTTTTTGTAAATTGTTTTGAAGAAATTAAAACCCACTATAAAAGAGATTTTCTAGATTTTAATATATAATTTTTTAAAAATAATTTCTAATCAAAGACATGTCTATAAACTTGAAATAACATGTTTTCTTACTTTTTTAATAACTTTTTTGTTTTTAAGTTTTTTGAAAAATAAATTATATGACATCAAATTAGAGACAATTCTATACACTTTGGAAAAAATTCAAAAAATGATAAGTTTTGGTCAAGTTATGCTTGTCATACACAAGGGTTTTTCAAAATGACAATTATGCCCAATAAAAAATTAACAAAAAAAATATTCATAAAAAAATTACAAAATAAAATCCTCATCAAAGGTGAGTGTGTTACAAATCTTTTCCAAAAAGGATTAAAAAAAAAAACTTTCATTTGGGTCAAATTATGCTTGTTGTACATGGGCATGGTATGGTCCTAAAAAGGTGACTTTTAAACAATAGTTTTTAGAAATACCCATTTAAAATTAATTTCTATCATCTGAGTATTCAAATAAATTACATATTTGGAAACTAGATTTTGAGCACTATATTTTCTATTACTAACTTTCTTCAAGATTCATTCTTTAAGTTCTTCAAATTTTAAGGTCAATTGGGATGAATTTTACAAAATAGGGAAAATACTTCCACTTTTTGCCAAAAAGTGGACTCAACTTCTTGTAGACACCCATGTACGATTGTATAAATTTTTTAAAAATTTCCATAAATGTTCCAATAGGTATGTCATCTTCTATGTAGTTTAACCCTGTGGATTCTTTCCCAAAATTTGTTTAAAACTTTACGTACTTATAACTCTTGAAATTTATTGTCTTTGTTGGGTTGGTATCTTCGTTTCTCAAAGGCATTTTAGCCAAATTTCCACAAGTTTCACAAAGTCCTTTTATGTATTTTATTTGACCAATTGCATTATCATCATTTGTTTTATCACATAAGATGGATTCTATGATCCGACTTACTCATTTAGGATGTACATTTTGAAAACCATCACTTTCTTTTCACATTTTTTGAAAAACATGGTAGTAGACATTAAATTCAATATGACAACGACAACAACAAGTTTCAAAAAAATTGTTTATCTTTACATAATATGGATTTAACCTTTCAAACATTGTTTGCCCAATATTTACATGAGGGTTCAAATTACAAAAGTTCACATATATCTCATGTTGTGTTATGTCTAGCCAATGTTTTGTATGATGTTCACAATAATTGGGTCCAATCTTGTGTTTGATAACATCTCTACTATTTGATGATGGACATGCATGATCACTCCAAAAAGTTGAGATAAAGTTAATAACCACATCTTCAATCATATTAGAACGGAGAGCTCTACACATAATTGTCCAATTGCTTTTCAAACTATCATCCAAAACCTTCCTCATTTTCACAAATTTTGTTAGTGTCTAAATCTAGTAAAACCAATTTTAGTCAAAAGTGAAGAGATTTGTCTTTTTATTGGTATTTTTCACTTGAAATAGATGTCAACATCTCTCTTCTTGAAATTGCCTTATCTGCTGATTGAGATCCTTTCCTAATGGAATCTAAACCTTTTTTAACATTTTCTACTTGGTATATTTTTCTAGGTATGAAACTTTCCTCTTTTTCACTATCAAATCTACACCCAACATTTGTAATGAATCTTTTAGCTCACTACAAAGAAGTAAAAGTGATAACAATTTGTGTTTATTCAAGTGTACCAAGATTATTAAATTAGCATTAATTATTTCCCTTATAGATTTATTCATTGACCTCCTAGTAGTAAATCTAGGTTGTTCGAAATAAAATTTCAAGTAAATAACCTAAATTTTTATAAGAAATTTTTCTCTTCACCTCTTTAGGTAGATCCATTATGCTCATCCATACCAGTAAAAGGAAGCAATCTTGACCCATTTCCAACATGAATTGTTTGAACTTGATCCTCTTCACTATCTTCAACTATCTATTCTTTGGCCTCATTTGCTCCAATATCTAAATTTGGCTTGACTCTTGCTTGATAAATTTTTATTTGTTGAACCCATTCTACACACATAATTCATATATACAAGAGAAGAATTTAGAATATATTCTACTCAAGTCAACTTATAGGTAGAAAAGAAACAAAAAAAGATGACCTAGAGAGAGAGAGAGAGAGAGAGAGAGAGAGAGAGAGAGAGAGAGAGAGAGAGAGAGAGAGAGATTTAAAAAGACAAGTCAAGAGAGAGATAGAAAGAACTTTGAAAATATGTAACGATCACTGATCTAAACACTTAAAGAACTAAATTGAATTTACTTTTCGCAAGTTAAAAATAAAAAGGTAGTAAAGTATGGATTTTTTTTACTTTTGACTCAAACAATCATTAAATTGAATGCATAAATACGTTCACATGAAACTTTATGAAAAGGTAGTCAATTCTTTTCATTGAATTGAATTTTTAATACAATACATAGTATAAACAAAGATTGCCAAAGTATTGGTGTTGTGTTCCACATATCTCATTTTGACCATACTACTTTAAACTATCTTCTAACTAAGTATGACCGATCTTGAAGATCTATGTTCTTGCAACACTTGTGAACTAGCTAGTCGCATGCAATGACAAATACAACACTTTGGCTAAAGTTTTATTTTTAAAATAATCATAATTTCACTCTCATCTTACTTGACTTGGAGAGTACTCTCATCCTAAGGTTTAGAAAGTTTCAACTCTCTAGTCAAGACAAAAAACAAGCTTAAACCAAATAGGAATTTCATTAAATTTCACTTATCTAAGACAAACTCCCTCTTTTCTATCTACAATCTAGGTTCTAGGATACCACCCTTAGTCCATGCAAAAGAATTTATAAGACTTCTTAATAGCGTAAATTACAAACATGCAAACTTGGAAACATAACTCTTTGTCTAGAGCCGTTTTGACCAAATATTCTTAAATGGACTAATGAGTAACTTCTTGCATTATCTTGTAACTAGTAATTAGACCATAATTTTTTTAGTATATACGTATCTCAAATACACTATCATGATACTTATTCAGTGTTCATCAATAAAACAATTATTTCCTTTCTAAAGAGGAGAACAACTCTTATGTTCTATATCTCTCACGAATTATATATATATATATATAAAAGAAGGAACATAGACATGATTCCACATGCATATCAAGTTATTGTTCATCCCGATAATACAATAATATCTAAACCAAAAATGGGATTTTTCCATATTATCATACAAGTATGTCAATAAAAAGATGCATTTCCTATGCATATAATGTGCATCTATATCACAAGGGCTTCACTGGATAGGCAATATTATATCATGTGCATTCATATTGGGGGGTTTAATATCCTCAAAAGTGAGCTCAATATATTGCCTATCTAGTGAAAATAGGGTTTTTTTTTAATTTGGACTATAAAAAATATAATATTTGGTGAAAATAGGGGGGTTTTTAATTCGGGCTGTATATCAGGAGGGGGTGATAAAAAAGTGTTTAGGGCAATATTTAAAAAAAATAGGGGGATTCTTTAGTAATGCCATGAACACACATGATATAACCCAGGTTCACTAAGTGAAGGCCTCGTGATCTATATTATCAATCAAAATAAAGAAAAATAACTTCCAAGCTAATGAAAATAATGCCTGGATAATTCCTTGAAGACTTGAGGTGAGAGAAGATGCCATCCTTTGGATCCTTCACAAAGTAAGCTCCTCCAATATCCCTCCCAAACTTCTCAAGTAGACAAGATGAATGAAAAAATATCTCTTCTCTATCCTAGCTACGAAGGAGAGAACACCAAACTAGCTATTTTCCCTTGCAAAACAAACTAATTCTCCATTTCCTAAATTTTCCCCCAAAGCACCAAGTAAGTGTGTGCGTGAAGGTCTTAAGATGGTGTCCACACATTTTCCCTTTCTCTATACTCTTCTTCTGAATGATAATCTCCCTATTCTTTTTTTAGGATGAACTCGACAAACTCCTTCATGGATATCACTTGGACAATCAAACACATGATTAGACCACTTTCATTCATAAGGTCATATTCCATAATAAAGAATTCTTGTATTTAAAATTCATCACAAAATGAACAATCTAGTCTATGTCTTATTGGAAATGTTGTCACTAATGTCATGGATATATAAACAATTGGAAGTTGTCATTGATGTGAAGAAGGAATCCATCATTTGCCATTGATGTCAAAGGAAAGAACTTTGGATGTGTTTCTCAAGTAGTGAATAATCTTACTCGATATAAGAAATTAACATCATCTCTTATGGCAAAGATCAAGGCCAAGATGATGAAAAAGATGGACATAGATATCATGATCAATCTTGCAGCTTAAGAGATAAGTTGAAGAAAAATACACCACATATCTCTAGTAAAGATGAAGACACAAGTCCACGGGTAAGGGAAAAATGAAAGCTCAGTAAGACACAACTAGAAAAGGGAAAAAAAAAGACCAACATCATGAAATAATAGACATTGAGATAATGATCAATCTTGTAGGAAATTAACAATGATAAATTGCATAACAATGCTTCACCTATGCCAAACAAAGGCAAAGGCATGGAAAAAGCCAATTTCGGAGTTTTGTCTATCTAACTTTAAGATTTGCACACTAGTTACTATTTTCTACCTAAGAATTTCCTTAAACCAGTTGCTAGCTATAGTACTGACGTTACAATAGAGGCATTGAATAATTATATATATAAAAGAATTGCTAGAAGCACAACTAACAAAAATGTTCTTTGCTAGAAGCA
Source organism: Cryptomeria japonica (assembly GCF_030272615.1). NCBI lineage: Eukaryota > Viridiplantae > Streptophyta > Pinopsida > Cupressales > Cupressaceae > Cryptomeria > Cryptomeria japonica. The sequence goes on from NC_081409.1 coordinate 108,436,898, forward strand.
AATTTATGTTGATCATGGACTTGAATTACTAGATCTATTGCACGGAAACCCAAGTCATGCTTTACCAGTATTATATCAATTATTAATAATAAATAAAAAAAAAAAAGAAGAAGACAAAAGCAATAAAAGACAAAATAGAAAAAGACAAATCAATGAAAAAAAGACAAAAAGAGTCTAAATCAACAAATTTTTGAAGGTAGTGTTAATATAAATAAAATATTTAAGTGAGTCAAATATTTCCAAAGGTGTGGCCACTTCATATAAGACAAATATGGTACCTTCATATAAGACAATTTTTCCTTAGTCATATAGTGGTACGATATTGATTAAAGACTAATCAAAAGATGTGATAAGCATCAATAAAAAATGTGCAATTACCAAAGCAAGCAATAATATAAAAGGCAACAATGTTAATAAACTCGAAATCACGATTTTGTTCAGAGTTAATTTATTATTGAAAGAAAATATCTAGTTTAATTAAAAAAGAAATGATTAATATATAACAAAGAGGCATCGATTAAAAGTGTCTAAAAGGAAGCAATTAAAAACAGCAATTAGTATTACATTGAAGGAGACACTTAGTGTAAGTGTTCATTAAGAAAACAAATATTATTTTGATATGAAAGAATAGAGTGTAAAAAGGCAGTGCCTGAATTTGAAAAGGTGTGATTAAGCTATATGCTCACCATACTAGATATAAAAATAATAAAGTGTGATTTTGTTTAGTATAGCTATAAGGTAGAAGATTGTATTTTGTTAATCAATAAATACAATCTCATTTTATAAAAGATACAACTATTCAATAGTTGTTTATACATTGAAGAGTCACAACTTTTATGAAAGAGACATATGGAAAATATAAAGGCGAGATGCAATACATTGTTTGAGAAGTGTGCAGGAAGTATATGTGTATGTGTTCTTTGAAGATAAGCACTATATGTACTTGATTGTAACAGGGTTGTCAATAAGAACAATATATCAGATTTGAGAAGGAAAAATATAAGGAAATGATAGCAAGAGGTAAAAGGATATATGGGAGTGTGTGTGTTATTGAAAGAATATATCAGAGATACACCAACAAGATAAAGTAAAGAAAGAAAAGGCAACTATGAGAATTAAGGAGTTACAAGAGCAGATCATGATGAGTTGATTTATAGACCTTGTGAAAGAATTGTGCGAGTTTCAAGGAAGAGGTTAAGGCAGAATCTTTATCAGATAAATTGTGAATAAAGTAACAACAAATTTGATAACAAGAATAAATGCAGATATGAATGAGGTATTGTCGTCATTATAAGGAGTTTATTAGAAGATTATTTGTAAGATTTATAAGGAGATTTGTAAGAATATTGCAATCAGTTTTATGAGAAGATTGTACAGAGTTGAGGAGATAATCATAACAATTTGAAGAAAAGGGTGATAATTAGATTTGTGGAGAGAAATAGTATCCATCATCTGTTGAGATAGAAACATTGTTATTGGAAGTTGGTGCTTCTAGTAGGTTTGTGCCTCTTGTAGGTTGGTTCCTATAAATTCAGAAATGGGAGTTGGTGCTTCCAGTAGTTGGGCGCCCACAAACTAAGTTAGGGGTTGGTGCCTCTAGTAAGTTGGTACCTACAAAAATTATAAAATAAGAAATATAAAAGCATTAATCTGTTGTGGTTTTTCCCATTAGGGTTTCCACCTATATCTTGTGCTCTATTTGTGATGATTGGCAGTTAGAACTCACGTGAATGATAATATACACTATATATGTTTATGAAATAAGTTATATGCTTATGATTAAAGTTGAAAAATAAAAAGTTTGTTAATATACAGATTCACCCCCCTCTCAGTATATTCATGTGCTCTTCATGTCTTTCATTGTGAGTTTAAAAATACATTAGAAACTAAATTGACATCATAACATGTCATTAATGATTAATCATCCAAATCCATAGTAATTCATGAAAGTTAAAAGTAAAAACCATTTGGAATTGGAATGAAATGCTAGACAAAATTTGGGGACGTAACAAAAGACTTAAGTCAAGAGAGAGAGATAGGACCTATCTAGAGAAGGAAAGAGAGAGAGAGAGGACCTATGTAGAGAAGGATAGAGAGAGAGAGATGATCTATCTAGAGAAGGATATAGAGAGAGAGAAAGGGACTTAAAAAGACTTAAGTCAAGAGAGAGAGAGAGCTTCAAAAAGACTTAAGTCAAGAGAGAGATAGGACTTATCTTGAGAAGGACATAGAGAGAGGACCTATCTAGATAGAGAAAGGAAATGCTTATTGTAATGTTAGCACAAACAACGGTAGGAGGTATGTAAACATACCTACTCTCTTGAGAAGTGTTGTCCTTGATTTCAGCACAGCCAAAATCGTGAGGCAACCCTACGAAATTGGTCTGTTTCTTACCTTCCAACCTCCGGGAGAGCTTAATCGACTCTGTCGGTTAGCTCATTTAGCTTTCCACTTTTTATTTTTATTGTTTTCTATGTTTTTAAGATTTGTAGTTTTTCCTACAGGTTGAACTTTAAAGTTTGAACTATAGGGTTCCTTCTTTCCAAGGGAATCGCACATCGGACTTTAAAGTCCGATGTGCAAAGGTTTGGTTTTCCCTTGTAGATTGGACTTTAAAGTCTGACCTGCAGGTAATCCTTCCCTTGCAGATCGGACTTTAATGTCCAACCTGTAGGTAAATTTGTCAAAAATTGCATGTCGGACTTTAAAGTCTGACTTGCAAGGGTTTTAGCCTGCATGTTGGACTTTAAAGTCCAACACGCATTACACAATTAGCTTTAATGAGCACATTTATTGCTAATTTTTGGGTTTATTTATTAATATTTTGAGGTTATTTCTTCATTTGGTTTTTAGTTTTCTCCTCTGTGCATGCCCTCCTGCTCTTCTCCTCATGAATTTGACTTCGATTCATCACCAGTCGCTTGATTTTCTTCGACCGCGTGGATTTAGGTAGGGTTTTTGTTTGTTTTATAATTTTTTTCTTTTCCTTTTGTTTTTCAGGTTGAGGGCTTTCATTTTTGTTGTTGCTTTTTCCGATTGTCAAAGGGCAATCGAACATTAAAATTTGATTGCTCTTAAAACCTTCTTTTTCGGGTTGAGGGCAATCAGATTTTATTGTTCAATTACCCTTTTGATCCTTTTTCTCTCCCCTCGCTTGCACGTCAGGTCTTAAAACCCGACATGCAGGCTGATATACAGAGATAACTCTCCGCATATTGGACTTTAAAGTCCAATATGCACGAGGGTAAACCTCACATATCGGACTTTAAAGTCTGATATGTGAGAGGAGATTATCTGATTGACATGTTGGGCTTTAAAACCCAACATGTCAATCGGTTGCCCTTTCTAAAGTCCGATGTGCTGGTCTTTCAAATGATTTACATCTGCACATCAAACTTTAAAGTCCGATGTGCTAATGATTTTTTCCTAACTTGCACATCAGACTTTAAAGTCTGATGTGCCGATGACTTTCCCTAGCTTGCACATCGGACTTTAAAGTCTGGTATGCAAGTAAAGATGTTTTATCTTTGCACATAAGACTTTAAAGTCCGATGTGCAAATTTTGACTCCTAAAGTGGAGATCGGACTTTTTTTTCTCCGACCTGCCAGTTTTGATAGTTTTGCTCCCAAGCCTGTTCTAAGTCTGATTTTTTGATCCGATTGATAAAATTTGGTTTTATTGATGATGATAACTATCGTAGAAGCTAATCCTCAGTGTTGAATGCAGTAATTTGCAAATGTCAAGACCCTCTCACGATAAATCAGAGCCTTCTTTGAGTCAGTTGGAATCTTCATCAGGTAAAACATCAGTAAAGAAGATGAAGTACAAGTATGATAAATACTTGAATTTGTACTCGAAGAGTTCAGTAAATTCAAACATAAAGAAGATCAAAGATACAAAAATTGGTCATGTTAGTATGCAGGAATTTATTGATCGAGTTGAGAAAGCTCCTTCCCGCCTAACAACCTTGATCAAATCTGAGTTGCATAAATATGCTTCCTTCCCAGTTGCAGCTCATGATCTGGATTTTGTGCTTGTAGTGGCGGATCACTTTGATCCAAATACAAGATAGGTTAAGGACGCTGATAAAAATGTGGTCATGACTTTGAACAATGTTTTCTTCAACATTGTTTTCAAAGGTTCTCTAGTCGAGGAAGTGGCCAACATTTCTCAATAAAGTGCTCAAGAGTACTATGAGAAAAATGAGGTCAAGTGCAAGAAAGTAATTAATATAGTGTATCTCTCTGTAGCTAGGAATTCTACCACCTCACGATGGCCTAAATAATTCCACAGAAGTGACTTTAATGAGGAGTACAATGATATGGTCACCATGTTGGCACAGGTGAAGGGTTTAAAAGACTCATTATTTCCAAACTTGGATGCGTTATTACATGAATATAATCAGGAAAGGGGTTGCAAGGATTGATTGGGGTGAACATATCAGTGATGCACTCTGTGTGCAGTTAAAGGAGGTCAAAGTGACATTGAAATTCTATATGACTTCTTACCTGGTATATGCAACTGATTGTATGAAACAATATCTAGGTTTATCTACCAAAGGTGACATGAGGTTAGTACCTATCTGGGAATACTATGATCAACTCACGATCAAGAATCAAGGTAGCAATTTTAGGAGAGTCAATGATGCCTTCTTTGCTATGTGGAAATGCATGTTTGATAAAAGACTGCAGAAGAAAAGATTATCAGAGGCTCCATATCATAGGGTGTCTCATTTTGGATGCGTTTTTCTTCAATTTCCAACATTCACTTACATCTGGATCGGATGTTTCTTCGGTGAACCCTTCATTTTACCAAGGTATCCTTCTGATAAGATCATCCTCATGGAGTTGTGTTGGCAACTAATCTATGTGCATGAAAAGAAATCGCAAGCACATAAGACTAGATTGAAGTTCCCAGAATCTATTGGTAGGTACTCAGTTTTAACTAACCCCAAAGCAAAGAACATGGAGGAAGAGATGCAATGGAACACTATGAGAAGATTCAAGGCATGAAATAATTTTGATTTTCGCGGTATGAAGAATAAGCTCAAGAGAAACTACAACCATGTTTTTAGATTCGAGGATGTGTGGGTAGATTGCCAAGATGAGGAAGACATAAGAAGAATGGATTTCAATCGTCTTACCCTAGAGTAGATTGAAAATATGGATTTGGAAAAAATCCCAATGACCATGGAGGATACTAATGACATAATAGACCCAGTCTATTATGAAAAGAAGATTGCCGATTCTCCAATTCTGGCAAATACCAATGCATGGATATTAAAAAATAATCTTAGAATGAAACAACTCCTGCTAGTTCTGGAGATGATGATAATAGTGATGGCCCAGTTGGTAAGACAACTACGGGTGAAACAAGAACCAAGGGTAAAACATATCTATAACTATCATCCTCGGCTCTTGTAACGCAATCTAAGGGGAAAGGAACCAAAATCAAGTTCACAATTAAAGGGTCCAAGAAAGGTGAATCATCTTCAGCAACACCGAAGACAGTCACAAAGGAATCAGAACAACAACCTGCTATAGAAATTGAGAAAGAAAATGAGCCGAAAGAAGGTGAAATTCCTCATCAAGAGGAAGCACAGGTTGAAGAGCCAACACATCATGGTGAAATCAATGTTCCTGCCACCTCACAGGAACCTACACATCCAAAGATCATTATTCATTCCATTGAAACTGACTCGGATCAAGAGGATGAGGGATTTGATGATGAAGAGTCAAATTTGGACATGTCACTGTTAGAATCTACTCAACAATTTTTTGCATTATCCAATTTTTCCAGTCTAGATGATATTCCTTCAACCATAATTGAATCTTTAATGTTGGAGTTTCCTAAAGCTATGGAGTAAGCATTTGTGGAATAATAGATGATGACTTTACCTTCTACAGTGGTCATAACAGAAATTCCATCTCTGGTAAGCATTAAAGTTATTTCTACTATGACGGTCATAACATAAATTCCACCTCTAATTAGTACTAAAATTGTTTCCACTGCACCTTCCACCCTCCCCTCTATGGCTGTAACTAAAGAAGGGTCAGCATCAACAACTGTTACTACATCAACAGGTATATCACTAGATACTTCAGCATTGAAATCAATAACAAAATCTACAACCACTGCAAGTTCAAGCTAGTTTGCTCCTGAAATACCAAGTGAGACTCAGCAAGAAGCTACTACTCCACCTGCCAATCCATAATTACCACCTTGGATGGAGGTAGTAGCACCTAAGAGGAAGAAATAGGTAATTTCGCTTGATGTGTTTAATTTTGAGCAGTTGGTTCCTCCAAAGCCCAAAGGAACAAAGAAACCGAAGATTGTCTCCCGGGTGTTAGTAGACTCGACCTCTAAAAGGAAGTATGTTGAGGTCATGGTACCATCATCGGATAAGAATAATGATGATATATAACCTGAGGATTACATCATGCAAACCATAGAGCTTGGGGAGGAGACGCATGAGAGTGTTAAGTTGGATTCTTAGACGACTTTTAACTCTTTGTTACAGAGACTTGACCAAGAGAGGGATGAGAAGAATGAATTAAAATAGAAATGTGAACAATTGACTAATGTTCTTATGAAAGTTACACAATCCTCCCAAGAAGTTAAGCCCATAGGATCCTCAATGGACACTGAAGCTCTTAATAAAATTGAATAGGTAGGAGCCAAGGGCTGAGTGGTGGACGAGTGGATTGCACGACTGAAGTCAGAAGGGTCTCATCTCCTAAGTTCAACAGTTGGGTTATTGACAGATTTTGAAGTGATCCAAAGTTAGATGCAAAGTGTCAAAACTTCATTATCTCAGAAGATTGAAGATATTGAGAAGAGTACAATCCTTTGGAGCAAAATGGAGGACTTCAAAATAGACGTCCTCGTTGAAAATAAAGTAGTTCCTTCAAGGGAAAAATATATCCAAATCTTGTCGCTATTGTCTCACAAGAAAGAGACAATAAGGTTAATGACAATAGAGCTGGATCGAGAATGGAAGGAAGGTGATGATGAGATTGATCTCATTTCTGCCAGAATTGCCGACCTTCCTTGTTATCTGTATGATGACAATCAGAATCTCATTACTAGTGATGCCATCATGCAAGAATTTCTTTTCTTAATGGATCACTGCACGAGACATGATTTCTCACTTGGTGCATTCAATAAGTTACTGGAGATCCAAGTCAATTTTGAGGTCTTCGCATCCATGCTGAAGGACGGGAAAAATAAATATGTAGAGGTTGAGGATACGATTTCTCATGTTCATGTAATCATAGATTCTACCCCAATTCCAAACCAAGCAGAGATGGAGGCCATCCTGACTAAGTTTGAAGAATTCCACAAATCAGATGAGGAGGAGAAAAATGAATAAAGTGTCCTTTTTGACATTTTCTTTTCATGTAGTTGCATTGTTAAATGCTGCAAGTTTTTCCATAGCTGTATATTTTCTTTCTACTGTAGTTGTAGTCAAGTGGGACTGTGCAGTTGAATTAGTCAACTGTGCCCACTTTTTTCTCCACTCTTCTTATATATAAGGGGGACCCTCATTTGTATATTTTATCTTGGATTATGCTAAGCAAAACTCTACCAAATTTTTGCCTCAACTAAGACTTTGAGCTGTTATTATGAAGATTTGATCAAGCAAATAAAGAAAGCAATTTTATTTGATCCCAAACTTTGTGTTGTGTCAAAAATTGTTTATATGAGTTGATTTTCTTATGTTCATGACTTATATATGTTCTTGAATTTCTTGATATAGGATGTATTGTTAAGTGGGTTAAAGAGCTCTTGAATTGTGAAAGTAGACTTTGTGCTCCTTGAATATTTGAGAAATTTTCTATTGTTAAGTGGTTAGTAGTAGGCTTTGTATTGCTACTATTTCTTTTAGTTTTAAGGATTAAGGAATTATACTTGAAGACTTTGAGCTGCAAGAATGAATTCCTTACCATTGTGATAATTAGTTAAGTTAGTGTTATATTCAAGAAAGACTTTGTGCTTCTTGCTTATAAAATCTTGGTATAGTTTGTTGGATTAATTCATTTATTTCCTTAAGTATCAAAGTGATAGGGAAATTGTAACAAAGTGGAAGGAGAATACATTAAATCTGAAAAAAGAGAGTTATATGCCCAACACTAACCCACAAATTTTAATTTCTATTAATTAGAGAAGAAATTTCAAAGCGAACCTCCCCTTGATGAGAGGAGAGATTAATTTATCAACATAGTTGTGTGTGAATAAAACAAGAAGACAAGAAATAAAAAACAAAAAGAAAAGAAAACATACCTTGTTTCAATCCAAATGCTCTTCCAAGGAAATGCAATAATCCTTGTGATGAAGACTTAAAACCTTTAAATAAGCAACAAATCAAACTTCAAAACCCTAGCCACATTTTTGAAAAATGTCTTTAGTAGCAAAAATGCCTTGAAAAATGGCACAAGAATCGGTCAAATGTTCCCTAAATCTCCACGCCTAGGGTTGAGAAGGCAAGATGATATGGGAGAGAAGAGATTCGTGGCATTTTGGAGGAAAAAATATTTGTATTTTGGCAAACACATAATGCTGTTAACACGCCTTCAAACCAGCAAATGAATCCACCAAATGACATGGAAAGAGTTTCAATATGCATGAAAATAACATAAGAATTCAAAATGACTTCTTCTTCCTAAAAAACCTCCACAAAAATCGGTGGAAACTCTCAACAAATTCGCCTTCCTTGGCTAGTTGGGTTCTTGGAGAAATGCAACAAGTTTCAATTTTACATGTAATAGTGAAAATTGGGTTTCTTTCTTCATATTACAAGTTTAAAATGTTACTTTATCTCCATTCTAGAGAAAATCGGGTTTTGAAAACTCATTTACAAGTTTAAAATGTCACTTTTCATTGCACAAGGCAAAATCGGGTTTTTGTGAGAGAAATACAAGTAATAATAACTTGTAAGAGGAAAATAAAATCTCTTGAACAAGTTAGTCAGATGTTTCAATCATGTAAAAAGCTTCAATGGTTAAAATTAAAAATTAAAGAGAGAAGCACATTTTATTCAAGGTAGTCGGATGTTTTAGTTATGTAAAAAGCTTCAATGGTTAAAATTAAAAATTAAAGAGTGGAACACATCCTCATTCCAAAACATCCTCCATGCCAAAATCCAAATAGAAAACAAGATCAAAGACTTTAATATGCTCATTATCCAAAATGGAATAGATAAGAACACTTACAAGTTGCAAAATGAACTAAATTCCCAGCTTCAAGAAATCTTGGCAAGAGAGGAACTATTCTGGAAACAAAAGTCCAAAGAAACATGGCTACAAGAAGGTGATAGAAACACAAAGTATTTCCATTCTTTGGTCAAAATGAGGAGAGCTAACAATCAAACTTGTCAAATAAAGAATGAATATGGTGATATCATAGTGGATGTAGAAAAGATTCAACAAGAAGCAATTTCCTTCTTTTCTACACTATTCACAAATGGGGTTCAAGATGGGGTAGATATCAGGCAAAAATCAGAGACTATCCTCTAGCATATACTCCAGTTAATCAATGAGTCGGAGAATTTTCTTCTCTTGAAACTATTTTCTTTAGATGAAATAAAACATACAATCTTCTCTATGCATCCAAACAAGTCTCCAGGGCCCGATGGTTTCCCTGCCCTCTTCTTTCAAAAATACTGGAGTTTTTTGGGCTCAGATATTTGGAGGGTAGTTGAGGAATCAAGAAAACATGGTAAATTGTTGGCTCAGTTCTTATCCCTAAGATGCAAAATCCTTCATCCTTTGCATATTTCAGACCAATATCACTATGTAATACGATTTATAAAATCATCTCAAAAGCCATTTCTTTGAGGTTCGCTCAATTTATTTCCAAGATCAACTTGAAACAACAAGGAGGTTTTGTTCAAGGTAGGGGAACTACAGAAGGGGCATTGGTGGTCCATGAAATAGTTCACACAATCATGGAACATAAAATGGAAGAAATGATGATCAAACTGGATATGCTAAAGGCTTATGATCGAGTAAATTGGAACTTCTTACATCAAGTCCTTATTAGATTTGGGTTTTCTATAGTTTGGAGCAAATGGATTCTTTCTTGCATCTCGGGTGCAAAGTTCTCAGTTTGTTGAATGGATCTCCAGTGGTTTTTTTCTCATCCTCACAAGGTGTGAGTCAAGGAGATCCTTTATCTTCATCATTATGGCTGAAGCCTTAAGCAGAATGATATCAGCTAGTCAGGAGTCCTCATTATGGAGGGGGATATATATTCCCCAATCTCAAGTAGTCCTGACACACTGCCTATTTGTTGATGATATAATTCTATTTGCAGTAGTATTGGTTAAAGTAGCCAAGATCATCAAGGAAATCATAAAATCTTATTGTGAAGTATCTGGTCAAAAAGTCAGCGAGGAAAAATCCAAAGTTTTCTTATTTCACTATTCTCCCATCTTGTCAAAAAATTTGATTAGTACCATAGGATTCAAGCAAGCCAAACTTCCTTGTAAATATTTGGGTATCCCTTTGTTTATTGGTGTAAATAGAAATCAGTATTGGGAATCAATCATTTCGACTATTAAAAACAAGATGGATTCTTGGAAGAATAATTGGTTATCACTTGCTGGTAGAATATTACTGATCAAATTCGTGTTGTCTACTATCCCCAATTACATCATGCCAGTTTTACCTATGCCATAAAAAACAAGAGATGTTCTTGAATCTCACCTCAAGAAATTCTTGTGGCTAGGAAATAGAGATCCCAAAAATAAAATTCACCTTATAGCTTGGAAAAAGGTATGTGCTCCAAAAAGGCTAGGTGGAGCGGGTATTCCAAATTTTGAAGATAGAAATTTTTCTCTTGGTGCAAAGCTAGCATGGAAACTCTATGAAAATCCCTCTTCCATTTGGGCTTCTATTATTAGAAGCAAACATCTTGACTCTAATGAACCTGAAAGGATCTTTACTCTTGCCAATCCTCCCAAAGGATAAAAAATGTGGAACTTCATTGTGAGTTTTAGAGAGTTCATGTTACCAAATCTATCTTGGGTAGTTCATAATGGTAGGTTAGCAAGATTTTGGGAGGATCCATGGAACAATATCCCGACTTTAATCAACACCCAGGGTTTAGAGGACATTAAACAATTTTTGCAAAACAATTGGGGATGTTTTGTAAGGGATTGTTTTTATATCCCATCTATCAAGTGCAAGCCCAAAGCAAAATGGAAATCCTTTTCACAATTTCCAGTTCCCCAAATCCAAATTCAGAAACTTATTGTAGCATTAGAGTTGAGACAGATCCTCTTCAAAGAAAAGAATGATAGAATGGTATGGACTCCATCAAAATCTAGGGCTTACTCGGTCAAGCATGGTCTGAAAGTCTTCTCAAATCAGGACTTTGCTCCTCCACTGAGAAAGTTTTCCTTGTGTTGGAATGATTGTGGCTTGCAAAAGGCTGGAGCTTTCGTGTGGCTTGTATTGAAAGATTGTATCTTGACTAGTGACAGATTGGCTTTACTCAAAATTGCCACACATTTCAATTGCATACTATGCAATTCATGCATTGAGACTACAGGTCATCTCCTCTTACAATGTGATGTAGCACAAGAATGTTGGAAGTTGCTTCTCTACAAATCAGATTGGTATTCTCCCCTACAACAGTTGATCTTAGAAGTTTTTGAAGCTTGGTCCATACTTTATAAAGAGTCCTTCTTTGCAGTCATTTGGGAAATAGCCCCGGTAGTCTTGATCTGGAATATTTGGTGGGAAAGGAACAAATGAGTTTTTAGAAAGGAGGAAAATAAGATAGTAGATATGAAGCTCAGAATAGAGTCAATAATTTCATAAGCAGTTAATGCATGCACATCCAGAAAGAAAAAATTAAGTTAACTTTTCTCCTCTTGTGATGATAAAATTATGAAAAAATGGAAATCCATTAAGATTCCATTCAAGGGGAGCCTAATGTGCAATTAGGAATCCAAAATTGACAAAAAGGAAATTAGATGGAAACCCCCCATGGGCTGGTTTTCTAAATTGAACTTTGATGGTGCATCTCGTGGGAATCCAGAAACTTCAGGAATTGGTTGTGTCATCAGAGACCAAGAGGGAAAAATACTTGTAGCAGGTTATGGAAGGGTCCCAAATGGTTCTAATAACATTGTAGAAGCAAAGGAACTCCTTCTCTGTATCAAGTTAGCAATCAAATATAATGCCTGCAATCTAATTATTGAAGGAGACTCTCAGAATATCTTATCTGCGCTCCTTAGGAAACAAAATCCCAATTGGTAGTTAGACTACATTATTTAGGAAGCAAGAGAATTAATTCCTTCTCTAGTTCCTTATTAGATAGTGCAGTGTTATAGAGAATCTAACAAGGTGGTAGATATTTTGGCAAACTTGGGGTGTGATCAAGATTCAAAAAAAGTGGTGCCATCTCATCAAGAATTTCATGATATCAAAGCACTCAGGGATCAAGCAGATAGGGATTTGTCTCAAATTTATTAACTCCTTATTAATTATTTTTTTTGCGTTGATTGTAGATATGGTATAGTGTGATATTTTACCTATAGGTCAATTTCAATTTTATTTTTAGATTGGGATGGACTTCAGTTACACCTATCATTGAGCTCAGCACCACTTCTCAGGTGCACGTATTAGAGTGCTGGCATGAGATTCCTCATTTCCTTCACCTTCAACATAATATTATTTTGGTAGGATGAATTACAGTTGCTATCCGATTAGGCATAAGCCTATTGATTGGTGTCATGTGGGTAATCACTCCTAGGAGTCCTTTGCTCTGATAAATTACATTAATCGGAGATCCTCATTTCTATGGGATAATCCTTTTAGTGCAATTCATATGTCATGACAGGGGATTATGTGGCAACAACTTAGTGTCGTGCTCTATGAAGTATACCTGTACCTGCAAACACAATGCACTCAATAAATCATTACAAGCATGGTTAGAAGATTTAAATAAAAGAAAGACAAAACCATAGCTAATCGACTTATTGCCTCCTAGTAAATGCGAGTATGAAAAATGCTCTCAGATCTGATTATGCATACTCCAGTGACTTGACTACACTTAGATGGAAGATTTGAATGGTGAAAATACATGATCTAGCAAGAATAGCATGATTAAGCTATATGAGTTCATGATTGATCTAGAAAATGAACTAAGATTAAGATACAATTAAGCTAAAAATTAAGCATGATAACATTGCTTGAAAATGAGAAACTAGAAGCTAGATGCCTATAGTAACAATGCATAAGATGAGAATGAGATGGGATCCATATTGCTCAAAATGAGGTCTATTTATAGGATTTTCCAAGGCTAGGGGTGATGTGGCAAGAATCAATGATCAAGATTGATCTGAAGATATGAATGGTTAAATTGGAGGAGGATGGCAAAGAGGGTTGGATTAAAGGGAACATCTGTCATCTCTATGGTGACAAGTGTCAAGAGGCTTCTAGAAGGGTTGGATAAAAGGGAACACTTAGTGACAAGTGTCACAAAGGTTCTAGAAGAGGTTGGATGAAAGGGGACATGTGGGTAGGTAGAATAGGTTAGGTTTAGGAGTTGTAGAAGTTAGGAGAATTTGAATTTTTAAAAATTCAAATAATATGAAAAGGATAATTAATTTCAACAACTCATGAGTTTGATTTGTTTTAATTAATTAGGATTAGAAGAAATGATTTTGATGGAGGGAATTAATTAATTAAAGGGGATTATATGAAATGAACCTATTAAATAAATCCTTAGATTTATTAATAAGTAAATGAAAGGGAAAATTTAATCAAATTGCTTAGTGAATTCAATTAAATTGGGGAGGGGGATTAATTAAATAATTTCTTATTTAATTAATTATCTTTAGACCATTTTTAGGTGTATACACTTAGCATATACACGATTCAATGTCAAGCTGGAGGAGTGAGCCTTATATCAAGTCGTCGTAAGATTACATGAGTTGTAGTTATATCTTTTATTTTAACTGGATTTTCCCATTCATTTATAAAGGAGTGGCGGCTGTAAGGGCTATTAATCATCACATTTACAATTGATTGCCTATGAACTGTGGGCAGAAGTTATTGTGTAGTACAACTCCGCCAAGTGAAGGTCATTCCAAGCCTCAGACTCAGTTTGTTCACATGATTAGGTGGTTTATAGAGATTTCGCACATGGGAAATCCTTTGAAATATGCAGCCATAGAGAAGTTCGACACTTTTTTTCTTAGGCTCTTTGGGTCTGGTAAAGTGGATGGTTTTTTGTTTGAATTCAAATCAATTTCCTCTTCTCATGGGGAATCTCTGTCGAGAGTGGTTTGCAAGAGCTCAAGGTGTTTTGATGTTACTACGAGTTGGAATAGTGTTTGCTTTTGGGCGTTGTCAGCACAAACAATTCATGGCTCAATGAATACAACTATAGGGGAGTCCCAACGAACCAATGAGATTTTCTTTCATTCATCCAATCATCATGTCCGATACATTTGCAATCTCAAATGAATCTATAGAATGAGCAGTTAGGATGGTTATTGGGGAAGAATGGATAGCTAAAAACCCAGTTGCTTCTCCTAATATCGTTACTTTCAGATTTGCCTCAAATTTAATGGACTTATCTCAGTCAAGGGAGCTAACAAAGTTGGTAATTGGAGCGTATGTTCATTCCTTCATCTTTACTTGGGAGGAAGTGAATCTCCAATTGGATAATCATGACCTGTTCAGGGGAGATATGTGGTGGGGTGACTTCCTGAATAGGGAATTTTTTTTGGTTGACTCCATCCCCAGATCAGTGTTCATCTCCTTCATCCATGGTTTATATTTCCCTTAGCCTCGCCCCTTTCTTGCCTGGGTTCATCATTTTGCTTGGTTATTTGGGGAACCTCTTCGGTCACTTCTATTTGCAACATTCATTGTAGTCTGGATTTTGAGGGAGTTCGCGTTGATTGGTTTTTTTGGGTTTGCAAATTTTCCTTCCCTCCATGTGAAATAGCTTCTTCACATGAATCCATAATTTCTCATTAGGCATGGATTGCCAATTTTTTGGGGTCAAGATTTTTCAGTGGATGCACCTGCTACATATTTTGGTGGTGTGCTCGGGTTTAAGATGGAGATTGTTGCAGGTAATTTTTCTTATGGGTAGTGGCATTGCAAGCTTTGATAGGCTCGAGTTGGAAGAGACAATGTATCTTCTCTGTAGGTTTCCTTTGGTCAAAGCAGTAGTTGGCCGGTGTTTTGGATGGCTTCAATCCCTCAATGCCTTTGATTATTTTACCAGAGACCGGTAGCATTATTGGAGGCTAGATTAGTCTTCTCATCTAGTAATGGAAGGAGACATGGAGTGACCATGTCTTTCTTCTTGGAACAATCTTTGCAGATTAGGCTCTTTTTGTAACTTTATTCCATGTAATGGAGCTGCAATCAGATCAGACTCATTTTGCAACTTTAATTCCATGTATTCAAGTTGCATTGTATATTCTTGGCCTCATACTGTGGAAGGTTTTTTGTAGCCTTTGGGGCAGTTGTTTTTTGATCCCTAGCACCATATTGCAATCTCTCTTTTATTATATTTAATATATTATAGGCCTCGGCCTTTTGCCAAAAAATAAAATAAAAATAACTTAAATTTAAAAAAGAACTTGTAATGGGAATTTAAAATTCCCTTTACAAGTGACTTAGAAAATAAAACATGTAATAGAGAAATAAAATCCCTATTACAAGTAAAATCACTTAAATAGGAACTTTATAAAAGAATTACAAGTGACTTTTAAATTTAAAATTAACTTGTAACTTATCCAAAAAAGTTCCTATTATGACTTAAAAAGCCAAAAAGCATCAAGGGGGAAATAGAGAGTAAGTTACAAGTTCTAATTTCATAAAGTTCACTTGTAATTAACTTAAAATTTCCCTACAAAGACTAAAACAAAGGAAAACATTAAAACTTGCAACTCAAGGAAAATTTCCCACCTGCAGTTAGGGAGAAACAACCCAAAATTGAAGGAAAGACATAGCAAACGAAACCAAAATGCGATGAAATTCAAAATGTGGTTCGAGGATGGGCTGAGGATTAGTCCAGTCCAAGGATAAGGCAAAATTTTTCCTTGGGAAGTGTGCCATAGAGTAAATTTTTTTATTTTTTGACAAAAAATTTATGTAATGGTCCATCATTTTTGAAAATAAAAAATGAGGATAACATGAATGATTAGAAAAAGAGATAAAAGTGATGAAGAAAATGAAGGATGAGAAAAAGATAGGAAACTGATGAAGAAAATGAATGATGACAAAAATATATGAAAGTGATGAAGAAAATGAATGATAAGAAAAGATATGAAAGTGATGAAGAAAATGAATGATGAGAAAAAGAGAACAAAGTGATGAAGAAAATGAATGATGAGAAAAAAGAATGATGAAAATTCTTGTGCTTTGTTAAGTGCTTATATCATCATTGATCTTATTATAGAAAAAAGATAAACTCATCTGGATATGAACTAGACACAAATGTATCAACATACCAATTGCATGTAGGGAAACACATCAAACAGTTAAGGAATGCCCCAGTTCATATGAGCCCATACATCCTCAATGATCTTAGACAAACATGTTCTAAGATGAGCCATCATATTACTAAGAAACAATCCATAGATCGTCCTCACCTTTCTAGTCAAAGATATCCTGGAGATAAAATCTCTAGTTAGAGACATCCTAGAAAGCTAAAAGACATGTCACCAAAGATAAAATAAAAAATAATAAAAAACCTACCAAATATAAAAACATCATGTCTTATGCCAAAATGATTCTTGTCACAATTTGGTTTGAATAGATTAATAATAATATTGTTATGTCTTCTTGATTGTAATATGATAATTTCATGAATTTGTTGAAACCCCAAAGCCGCACTTTTTGATCTAAAATATACTCCCATCTGCAAACTAGATTCTTTTATTATGAAGCAAAGGTGAAGTGATACAGTTGATGGTGCAAGTGAAATTTTTCCTTGGTTTATGAGTGAAAAGACACACAAAGATAATAGTTCCTCCAACCGTGAGATGTCAAATATCCCAATCCATCGCTAAGGTTGAGGAGATGCCATAGCGAGGGATTGGATTAGCTTATTATGCAAGGTGAAGCATGCATAAAAGCAATGCAAAACAATCCACAAAGTATGGTGGGGGTGGAAAGGTTATTATGAAGTGGAAGGAGAATGGATGTGAGGTGAAAGATCAGTAGAATCTTGAAAGAGGAAAGAGAAAAATCACTATGCATGGCGGCGATTTCCTAGTCTTCACCATGGCACTTGCCCAAAGCACCTGTTTGGCAGGTTTTGACTATAAGGAGAATGATTTCTCTTTAACATTTATTGCTTTTTTACTTTTTTGTTCTTTTCTTTTTTCATGGCTTTTTACGATTTTTTTAGGAGCTTTTATGATTTTTTTTCATTTTTCTTAGGACCTTTAAATAATTTCCCTGAAATGCTCAGGTATAAAACTTGTGAAGGTGAATGTTTTTGATTGGATCTTTAAGTGGTTCACCCTTTGGAGTAGCTAGCTGATATGCTACCGATCCATACACAATAGTAATAGTGCATGGACTGAGCCAGTTAGGTTCAATCTTGCCCTTTTTCTCTTTGTCTTGCTGATTCTTTGGATTCTCTTTAAGGACAAGATCAACAATTTTAAATATGTGTGACTTAACTATGTGGTTGTAGCTTCTGCACATGTTGGTTCTAAAATCAACAGATTATAAGTGCTAAAGAAATTGCCACTAACTTATCAACAAACTTAGAATGGGACTTGGCCAACGAACAAGACTCAGTTGAAAATCGAGGTCTTCTACACTTTAGGCTCTGCAAAACCTAGGTGGGTTTCCCCATATAGTGTTCAAATAATCTTAAACATTTTAGACTTATGACACTGTAGAACAAAGTAGGTTTCTCAATGAAAATATACCAAGGAAATACAAATAAACATCTGGTTATGGCTCCAACCTCGGTTCATGTCATTCTTGTATACATTGATAATTATTCTAAACTAACAACTACTCCTAATGTAGAAAAGTAAAAGACATAAATATAAAAGATGAAATAAGAATGATACTGAATGGGTAATATGATCAGTGTTTATCCTATGGGAAATATAGTCTATTTGCAAGTTAACACCAAACAACACTGTAATATCTTATTATTACATCAACATTCAAATATCCTATGCTTGACACAAAATATTTAAGTGATTACTCCTAGTTTCCTCACCCCTCCTAGTTTCTTCATCATAAGCTTTGATGGTAATTTTTTTCTTTAGATCCACTGCATTTTCAGAGAACCCTAGTTATCTAATTAATTTCAAAGTACAAATATTGAGACATGCTCTTACATGTATCAAAACTCTCTTGATCTTAATTTTATGTATGAAAGCTTCAATATGTAGAGGTGCATTGTGATGTCGTTGCATGGATGAATTGCCATTTTTTCTGAAAGTGAGAGTGTGAGGGGAGGCAATATATCCCACCATAGCTTAGAAATGATATACATGCAAGTCAGTACACACTGTAGTATTAGAAAGGGCTTTGTCAAGGATAGCTTTATGCATAGGAGTTAGGCATAAAATCTCAAGTATAGAAATCCATGCGGGCATCTTCCCTAAATATTCTATGATGCTATATAGTGAAGATTGCACAACAAGTTTTAAATTAGGGCCTCTAAGGGTAATTGTGCCTCTATGTGTGGTGACATTCCATCCAAGTTCTTTGTCTTTTATAATGAAAGTTTTTACATGATTATCTACCTCACTAATATATGGTTTATGCAATAATCATATTGAGCAATATTTTGATTAACACCATCGCTAGATTTAGTGGATTTTCCTTTATCCTTTTCATGCTTAGGGAATGGATTTTTAAACATATCACGATCAAAGTTACTAGAAGGAGTATGTCCATCAACTGCAATCTTACCATCATCAATAAGATCTTGTATCACATTTTGGAGCTGATTGCAACTATTAGTCTTATGTCCTTTATGTCAATGATATTCACAAAAGTAATCATCATTCCACCATGGAGGTTTGATTTGTGGATTGTATTCCCTTATCTCTAGCAATGTTATAAGATCATTTTCAAGAAGCTCCTTAAATGTAGACTCAAGAGACTGTCCTAATGGTGTGAAAGTTTGTATAGGAAAGGTTTTTTGTTATCTAAAGAGGAACCTTTAAGGTTATAAATTGCTTGTGTGCCCTTAGAAACTTTTACATCGACTCCATCATTAACCATATTCTTGTTCTTAGCCCAAAAAGGTGTTTTATTGTTGTTTGAACAAGAGCTTCCTTTATGATCTTTGTCAGTATATATCTTGATAGCGCCATCATCTATAAGAGCTTGTTCAATTCAAACTCCCATTTCTATTACTTTATCAAAGTTGTCCAAATATTTGAGACAAAGTTCCTTTCCAATTTATCTATTTAAAATGCGACAAAAAAGATCAACAAGTTGTTTATCGGGAATATTGTATGGTGCTCTTTTAGTAAAATTCCTCCATCTTTTTAAAAATGAGACAAAAGATTCTCCTTGTCTTTGTTTGGTATTAAAAATATCTGACATGGTCACTTCATGGTCACAGTTGTATGCATAGTGCGAGATAAATTTGTTAGCCAATTCTTGAAATGATTTGATAGTTGGAGGTAATATTGAAAACCATTTCATGACACTTCCCCCAAGACTTCAAGGAAATAATCTCATAAGGTATGTCTAACAGGTAGCAAATTCCAAAGTGGTGGCACAAAATTCTCTTAAATGTTCTTTAGGATCCCCTTTAACTTTATATTTATCAAGTTTTGGCACTTCCCAATTACTAGGAAAAGGTCTCATCGGTATGCTTGTATCGAAAGGATAAGGACACATATCCTTGATAGAAAACTTGTGGGATGTTAAGTCTTAGCATTTTTTATAGCATTCAATTCATATCTTAATGCTTTAAGTTCATCCAAAATAGGATCATTTGTGGGTGTTGGTTTTGGTGTCTTTGTAGAGATCTTCTAATATGATCTTAAGTAAAAAGGTCTATGATCCTTCACTTTGTCCTCATTGTATGTTTTAGAGCTTTTAGACTTATTAGATCCATCTTTTCCATCCGTGAGAAAGGATGCATCAAAATCAGAAGGTATCTTTATTCCCTCATCAACAATAGCTTTGAAATAACGTTTTGGATCACTTTTTACCACTTTTTTGAATAGTTTGAGAAATCTTTTATCATTGAGTGTTTGGTCCACATGCTCTTGGGCTATTTCTCCATCACTATTGCTGCTACTACTGCTTTCATTTTCTTGATCCTCTGGAATTTCAACATGTTGTTCTTCTTCATCAAGTGGATCATAATGTTTTTCTCTTTGTTGTTCCATTTTTTATTGACTTCTGGTCTTAGGTGGCATCAGTGATAATTTTCATCTTTGACCTATATGACAATATATGGGACTCAAAGTTTGGATGAAACACAAGTTCTAGATGTAAAGTATATTCAATTTCTATTGAAGAACAAGTTAAATACTAGCAATGCTATGTGATTGCAATTTATAATTTTGTATCTAACAATTCTGATTTATTTATGTGCAGACTATGGGAGAGAGATCATTTTAATATTTTTCTATGTCTTCTCCAAATGAATTCAATTGGTATATATATCATTTAGGCAACCGGTCAATAGGTGTATTGACCGATCATGCCTTTTAGGCATGACTGATCAATGCACCCATTGATCGGTGCCTTTTCAATATACTTTTGTTTTATCTCTTAACACAATGCTATTTACATAATGGATCAGTTCACATATAACCCCGATAAACATATTGCATATCATCATTTGGATCGGTGCCTTAATGCACCCGATAACCAAAGTGCACACTGTATATTTGAATCGGTGCATATTTCATCAATTAACTAAAGTGCTTTACCAAGCAATGAAGCAGTGCTTGTTTACACCCGATAGCAAATACTGAATCGGTGCTTTATTAACAACAACATTTAGTTGAGGTTCGATGCACATAATATGTATTATAGAAATCGAATGAATACCATTATTTTATAGCAATTTATCATGTTTCAAATCAGTAAGAAAAATATAAATGATAATAGACATATACGAGTATGGTTTACTTATCTTGCAAGAGCTACAATGCATTAACACTCCCTCTTAGCTCTGGAAGATAGGTAACCTGCATCACATTTCTCTTTCATAACCAAGATAATGTCAGTCATCAAAATCTATATCATGTGAAATATCATCAAAAGATATGATATGTAAAATAAAAGAACATCACTTGAGCATGTTATATAAAGTATCACCTAAGCATGTGATACAAATATTTATCAAGATATCACCTAAACATGTGATATCCGTATTGCCTAAACATGCAATACTTTTAAGGATAATCCATATGAGAAGTGTTAAGTTCTCATCATATCCAAGTTGTGATAAGTGCAATAACATTTTATAAATGTTTCTCATAACACAGTCATGACACATCCATGACTTACCAGAGATCCAACATGATCACTGGTTGAGCTATCACCTAAGCATGTGATATCAATATTGCCTAAGCACGCAATACAAGGATAACCATATGAGAAGTGTTTAAATTCTCATCATATCTAGGTTGTGATAAGTACAATAACATTTTATAAATGTTTTATCACAACGCAGTCATGGTATATCCATGACTTACCAAAGATCCAACATGATCGCTGGTTTGACTACCATAAGATCATCACCTTATGATGTCTACATACAAGTGTTCAGTATTTGAGAGATCGTCACCTCTTAGATATGAACATAGGTGGCAAAAAAACCAAAGATTGTCCAAACATGACAAAGAAGTTTACACATTAAACATCTTAAATATATGTAAGTATAGATTACAAAGCAGATTACCTTTCTATCATACCTAAGCCCTTTCTGAAGTGATCAACCTTCACTCTGGAAAGAGGTTTGGTCAGAATATATGCAGTCTGATCTCCTGTACACACATTCTAATTTAATCACATTCTTGTCAACCATATCTCACACATAATGGTATGGAATCTCAATATGTTTGGACCTATCATGAAATACTCGATTTACAGAGAGTTTTATGCAGCTTTGATTATCACACTGAATAACTGTAGGTTTCATAGGTTCTCCAAACAATCCCACAAGCAACTTCCTAAGCCATACTGCGTCTCGGGCAGCCATGGAAGCTGCAATATATTCAGCCTCAGTGAAACTCTGAGCTACTGAAGATTGTTTTCTACTGATCCAGGATATCATGGCTGAACCTAAACTAAAGCAACACCCTGAAGTGCTCTTTCTGTCAGTCACACTACCAGGCCAATCCGAATCTATAAATCCATGTAGGTCTATGTCAATTTTCTCATATTTAAGACCAAGCTTTATAGTACCTTGTAAGTATCTCATTATATGTTTTACTGCAACCAGGTGTATCTCCTTAGGTTCACACATGAACTGACTTAGAGAATTAACAGCATAACAAATATATGGCCTTGTATTTACCAGATACATCAGGGACCCAATCATCTGCCTGTATTGAGTAGGGTTAGTTGGTTTTGACTCTGTTGTCGCTTCTTTAAGTTTATGGAAGTTGGTTTCCATAAGAGAGGTCATGGGCCTGCAGTTTAGCATTCTGAATCTCATCAATATGTCCAAGGTGTACTTCCCTTGGTTCAGTACAATATTATCAGGATTCTGCCATACTTCCAATCCTAGGAAGTAATGAAGAAGCCCCAAGTTCTTCATATCAAATTCTGTGGATAGATCTTTCTTGCATTGATCTATTAGGTGATCATTTCCTATGATTAATAAGTCATCAACATATAAAATCAATATTAGCATATCACCTTTATTTCTTTTGAGGTAGAGATTAGGATTTGCATCATTCTTAGAGAAACCTAGCTTTGAGAGATAGGTGTCAATTCTTTCATACCAGGCCCTGGGAGCCTGTTTGAGCCCATAGAGAGCTTTCTTGAGTCTACACACATGAAACTCTGCATCATGAATTTCAAACCCTTTAGGTTGCTCTAAGTAGACTTCTTCTAAGATCTCGCCATTTAGAAATGTTGTCTTTACATCCATCTAATGTACCTTCCACCCCTTTGCTGCTGCAATGGCTAGTACAACTCTTACTGATGTATACCTGGTAACAGGTGTAAATGTCTCTTCATAATCTATTCCTTCCTTCTGTGAGAACCCTCTAGCTACAAATCTAGCCTTGTGCTTTTTGATATTGCCATCTACAACATGCTTGATTTTAAACAACCATTTAGAAGACACAACAGATTTCTTGGTTGGCCTAGGAACAATCTCCCAAACATCATTCTTCATAATGGACTGATACTCTTTAGACATGGCATCTTTCCATACTTGATGTTTGAGTGCATCTGATACATTGTTTGGTTCAGCTTTAGAGAGATCATTCATAAGGGCAACATAGTTGGTGAACTTATTAGGCCTCTTGCTTTCCCTGAAGGTTCTAGAAGGAGCAGCGAACTTTTGAGCTTCTGCTACAGTTTTGGTGGCCCATAGTGGTCTTTTCTTGAGTTTTTCTATAGGTGGGTTTTGTGTTTCACCTATAGTTTCCTCAAGATACTCCCTCTGAAGCTTAGGAGTAGGATCTTCTACTAGGTTAGGAGTAGGATTATAGATTACAAGTTCTATTGTGTTTTGGGCCTTTCTGAAGGCTAAATCTTCTTCGAAGATTACATCCCTACTGAGTTCAATATTTGTCTGCCCTTGTACATAGATTCTGTAAGCTTTAGAAGTTTCACTGTACCCTACAAGTATTCCCCTTTTTCCAGAGGGCTCTAGTTTTAGTCTTTTCTCTTTAGGTACATGTATATAGACAGGACACCCAAATATCCTAAGGTGGCTGATATCTGGCTTTGTTTTGGTAAAGACTTCCTCAGGAGTTTTATCTTCAAGGTGTGAATGAGGATATCTATTTTGTATGTACACAACAGTGCTAGTTGCTTCTGCCCAAAGAATAAAGTTTAGATTTTGATCTAGTATCATAGCTTTGGCAACTTCTACTATGGTCCTATTTTTTCTTTCAGCTACTCCATTTTGTTGAGGGTTATAAGGTATTGTTAACTCCCTCTTAATCCCAGAATTTTTACAAAAATCTTTAAATAGTTCTGATGTGTATTCCCCCCCATTGTCAGTTCTTAGGGTTTTAATTTTGTTTTCTGAGAGGTTTTCTGTTAAAGTTTTAAACTCTTTAAATCTACTTAGGATCTCTTCTGACTCTTTACATTTCAGAAAGTAGATCCAAGTCTTCCTAGAATAGTCATCAACAAAAATTACATAGTACAAGAATCCCCCTAGAGAGGGTACAGACATAGGTCCACATACATTAGAATGAACTAATTCCAAAACTTTGCTAGTTTTCCTAGTACTATTCTGAAATGCACTTTTGGTATTCTTACCTAGGGCACATCCTTTGCATGCCTCTGAATGATATTGCTTCAACTTAGGTAGACCTGTGACAAGGTTTCCCATAGTTGACAAATCTCTATAATTCAGATGGCCTAATCTCCTGTACCACACTTCATTTGCGTTAGTGGCTTCATGGATCAAGGCTAGATTGGGCTCTGTGCATAGCTCATACAAATAGCCTTATCTTTGACCAATGACCTTAGGGTTCTTGATGGAGGATTTCTTTGGCCAAGCCAACACCTTGTTTTCCATGAAGGTCACTCTGTATCCTTGATTTTCTAGTGCTGATATGGAGATTATATTTCTTCTAATGCCAGGAACATATAGTACCTCTTCAAGTCGTAATGACATGCCTGTCTTTAGTTTGATGGTGCAGGTTCCAATTCCTCTGACTGGATGTGATGAATCATCTCCGATGGTCACTTCCTCATCATCCTCCTCTATCATGGAGTCTAGTACTTCTCTAAAATGGTTGATGTGTTTGGGTGAACCACTGTCGATCACCCATGAGTTAGATTTTTTTGAAGCATGGCGTGTAAGTGCTGAGTAGAGGACATAGTTCTCGGAGTCATTTTATCTTTTGGATTTCCTCACTATGGCAAATGTGGCTTGCTTTCCTTTCTCTGGACATTTTGCAACATAGTGTTTGAATTTGTCACACCTATAACATTGAACATGTGATAGGTCTTTCTTTGAAGTGTTCTTGGCTTGATAAGATTTTCTCTTCCTAAATTGCTTCTTCTTGTACTTCTTATTAGTGTTTGTATTTAGGACTTGCAAGTCTTCATCTATATTCTTCTGTTTTATTCCTACCTTGTTCAATCTTGATTCTTCTTGTAGACAGTCATCTCTTAATCTTTCAAACTTGGGATATTTAGACCTAGCACTGATGCCTGGGACGAATGTGTTCCATCCACTAGGCAACCCATCTAGAGCAATGAGTGTTAACTCTTTGCTTTGGATCTCGTATCCAAGGGAAGCTAAGTCATCTCTTAGGCTTGATATATTGTCTCCCCTTTGTTCATACTGATATAATTGATCTCTCATTTCAATGCCAGAGTACGACTTGCATTTGATATCTCAAATGTCCTTTTGAGTGCCTTGAACATTTTATAAGCCATCTCATACTTTTTAATGATGAGCATTATGTTATTTCTTACCCCATCCACTATTATTTTTGTGAGATTTTGCCAAGATCAAGGGTACAATGAAAAGTATTAAAATAGAGACAAAAGAATGACAAGAACAAACTATATTATCATCAATATGAAAATGATCAACTGGATTCACCAATACAATGAATATAGGCCTTCTTATATAGGCAAGCCATATGGATGTACGAGCACACAATCATGACATGTGGCTCAATGAGAAACGAGGGTAGGTAAGAAATACTAGGGGTAGGTAGGAGAAATAATATAATATTCCACAAGAGGTGGATGACCCACTGAATGTGAAGTGTAACAACAAAACAAGACCACAAAAGGTGTAATTTCTCCTATAAGCTCTATCCCTATGTGCACACTTCCCTAAGTGTCTCAAATCCAAACTACGAAGAAATGCATTATCCTTAGTTAACTTAAGTAAAGTGTAATAATATCCATAGTGAATATTTATTTACACCAACACCCCCGCTTAAGTGCAACTTAGGGGAATGAAGACTCAAGTCAACAATGCAAGATGGGTCCCAGCTACTAGGCCATGATAGGTACCCATGTACAATATGAAAATGCAAGCAAAACTATGCAATGCAATCTCTCACAAACGGAGAAAGGGAGAAAACCCAGTTGGAAAAAACTCCCCCCCAAAAGAGAGATGAAAGTACAAAAGACTCTCAAAGAAGAAGGACAAAACCTCAAAGAGGAAAAAGTCCCCCCATAAGAGAGGAAGGAGAAGTCAGCTAACCCCCCCAATGACACATCCCGCATCCCCAAGAGAGATCGCAACTACTGGAACTTACTCTCGGTGAAAGGTTTGGTGAATATGTCTACAACCTGCTCCGCTGTAGGACAATATTGCAAATCAATAACTTGCTCCAGAATCAGCTCTTGGATATAGTGCATATGAATCTTGATGTGTTTGGTCCGTTGGTGCTGGACCGGGTTCTTCAAGATAGCAATAGCACCCTGATTGTCACAATGTAGAACTATTGGTCGTGGAGTGGTGAACCCAAACTTTGTGAGAATCTGCTGAAGCCAAATAGTCTCAGTTTGTGCATTAACAACACCTTGATACTCAGCCTCAGTCGAAGAAAGAGCAATAGCATGCTGCTTCTTGCTCTGCCAACAAATGGGGCTTGAACCAAGGTGAAAACTGTAACTGGAAGTAGACTTACAATCATCAAGATCGCCAGCCCAATCAGAGTCTGTGTAACCAACCAAGCGAAGTCCTATGCCTGCTGCATAGTGAATCCCATAGTGATGTGTACCTTGGATGTAATGAAGGATGCATTTGGTGGCTTTCCAATGAAGCTCATGTGGTTCCTGCATGAAGTGGGAAACCATCCCAACTGCAAATGAAATATTAGGGCATGTATGGGTCAAGTAGATGAGACTACCCACAAGCTGACGATACAAAGTGGTATCAACTGGTTGAGAAGAACAATGAGCCTCAAGCTTGACTCCTGAAAGAAAGGGAGTCGGTGCAGGCTTACAATCAGCCATATGAAAGCATGCAAGTAGATCAAAAGCATACTTGGGCTACGATAGTGTAATCCCGAAAGGTGACTGTGAAATCTCTATCTCGAGAAAGTAGTGCAAAAGACCCAAGTCAGTCATAGCAAATATGTCATGCAAAGCAGATTTGACCTTGCTAATGATGGATGCAGTACTCCCTGTACTGATCAAGTCATCAACATAGAGCACAAGTATCAAGTGAGAGTCTTCCTGTCACAAAATGTAGACATTTGGATCAGAATGATACTCGGTGAACCCTGCGGAGAGAAGAAAGGAATCCATCTTGGCATACCAAGCCCTGGGGGCCTACTTAAGGCCATAGAGAGATTTCCTTAGTCTGCAAACCAAGGAAGTATCCTGGATGAAACCCTGCGGTTGCTCCATATAAATCTCCTCATCAAGGTCACCATGAAGAAAATCACTCTTCACATCCATCTGATGTACAACCCAACCATGAGCTACAACAATAGCAAGTGTCAAGCGAATGGAGTTCATCTTGGCTATGGGTGCAAAGGTCTCAGTATAGTCAACACCTGCTACCTGGGAGAAACCTTTCGCAACAAGCCGAGCCTTGTACTTATCCACACTACCATCCACTGCATACTTGGTCTGATAGATCCACTTACATTGAACCATCTTTCTCCCCTTAGGGAGATAAACTAAATCCCATGTGTTGTTCCTCATCAAGGAACTATACTCTTCCTCCATAGCTTGGTCCCACTCAGGAACCCCTGATGCTTCCTGAAATGTCTATGGATCGGAAGCAGTAGCAATGAATGCATGTGGAAGATCCTGATGTTGTGATCGAGTTCTCTGTGTATCTGAAGGATCCCCATCAAGAGAACCCGCAAACTCAAGTGTCTGTCGAGCCCAACGAGGTCTAGATGGAGGTGGAGAACGAGGCTCCTCAACTGCACGTGGACCTTGCGGAGGTGTAACCCTGCGAGTCGAAGTTGAAGGAGTCTCATCATCTGAATCACTAGCATCACTATCCACAATGGAGAGAGGTGAAGGAGGTAGAGAGGCTAAGCTAGGAGAGCTTTCCTCAAAGTGAATACTCCTCTCAATGAACACCTCATGTGTCTCAGGATCCATCAATATATATGCCTTAACACTCTTAGGATATCCAACAAATATGCAAGGCCGACTCTGAGGTTCCAATGCCTTGCATTTCTATGGAGGTATGCGAGCCCATGCTGGACACCCAAAGACTCTGAAATGTCTCACAATCAGTTTCCTTGCAGCCCAAGCCTCAAAAGGAGTAATACCTTGCAAAGCTTTGTGAGGAACCCGATTCTGGATGTGCGTGGCACAACTGATAGCCTTGACCCAAAAAGCGGGATCAAGAGAACATGCATGAATCATATAGCTAGCCATTTCTTTGAGAGTTCTATTCTTGTGTTCTGCAACTCCATTCTACTGTGGAGTGTATGCTATAGAATGTTGAAGATCAATCCCCTCAAATATACAAAAATCATCAAGTCTCTTGTTCACATATTCCCTTCCATTATCTGTACGAAGAATCTTCACCACTTTCCTGGATTGCTTCTCCACATGAGTCTTGAAGTTTGAAATCTGTCAAATACTTCACTCTTATGAATAAGAAAGTAGACCCAAGTGAAGCGGGAGTAGTCATCAATGAAGGTGAGGACATAGCGGGCCTTACTAAATGAAGGTGCTAGAAATGGACCTGCTACATCGCTGTGAACAAGTTGAAGAACTTCCAAAGCTCTCCAAGATTTCCCCTTATCAAACTTCTCCTTAGGATGCTTGCCCATGGAACAACTTGAACATACACCCTCTAAAAAATTGATTCAAGGTAGACTTGTGACCATGTCTTTAGTGCTGAGCTATTGAAGATAGCAGTAGTTGAGGTGACCAAACCGCTCATGCCATAGCTTACTTTCTAAATTTGAATGAGTAAGCAAGGCCCTAGAAGGTGAACTTGGCACAAAGTGGGAGAATGAATAAAGCCTTGAGTTGTCATTGACTTGTCCCACTGCTACCAAGGCATCATCATCAAGTTCCTTTACCACAATTGAATCTGGTGTAAACTCAACCTTTTTCCCATTCCCATAGTGAGTGATTTGGTAGATAGAGAGAAGGTTGGTAGACAAGTTAGGAACATAGAGAACATTCTCAAATGTTCCATCATCCATGTCAACTGAACCTTTCCCTTCAACCTCTACTTGTGTATCATCACCTATGTAAATGTGAGGTACCTTAGATGGCTCCAATGAAGAAAACTGCTCCTTTGTAGAACCCATGTGATATGAAACACCTGAGTCAAGTATCCACTCTTGTGAAGAACTTGTTGTAGCCACAAATGCTTGCCCTTTTCCCTTAGACTGTG
This sequence comes from Cryptomeria japonica, assembly GCF_030272615.1. NCBI lineage: Eukaryota > Viridiplantae > Streptophyta > Pinopsida > Cupressales > Cupressaceae > Cryptomeria > Cryptomeria japonica. Next base: position 108,466,371 of record NC_081409.1, read on the forward strand.
AGGAAGAGGAAGGAGATGAATCCTTCTTTGTGTAGGCGGATGGCAAGTTGATGTTTTTTTTCTTAAGAAGATTAGTTAACTCATCAACTTGCTTTGTGTGGCATCGATGCTCATCATGACCATACTTCTTGCGATATGCACAAGTTGGCTTATCCTTCTTAGGTGGTGTCCCCTTCTTGGAAGAGGATGAAAAATCGCCTTGTGATGGAGAGGATGATTGTCCTTTTTCCTGTTGTGGCTGTGACTTAGATTGCTTCTTCTTCTTATTGGAATCTTTGCCTTGACTTGCTTGATTCCCTTGATTAGCCACCAAAGCCTTGGACTTTGAAGACTTGAGAAACCCCATGTTCAACAACTTAGATTGTTCCAATATCAACATTTATGTGAAAGCATCAAATGAAGGCATAACATAGGAACTCCCCATTGTCAAACGATGAGTTTGGAAGCTAGACACAAATGCTGCATATTCTGGTGCAAGCTTGTCCAACAAGTTGAATATCAACTGAGCATCCTTTTTGTCAATTCCACAATCCTTAAGCTTTGCTCTTAGCTCATTTGCTTTGGTGATATAATCTTGGATTGTATCAAAACTCTTGGGATCTAAGTTGGTGAGCTCATTGTCAATCTTATAACCTCTGATTTCATCAACTTGACCATACAATTTCTGAAACATATCCCAAGCATCTTTGATTGTAGTACACTTTTCAATATGAAAGATGAGGTCATCTGATACATACTTGTGCAAAGTTCCAAGAGCCATGCAATTCTTAGTGAGCCATTCTAATTGAGCATTAGGATCAACCTGAGGATTAGGTAGTGTTGCTATTGTTCCATCTATGTCATGCGTGAGACCTTTTTCCATTAATTTGCTCCATACTTTAATTTTCCATGATGCATAATTATGTGGAGTTAAAGAGGACTCATTGCAACAAAAATGAAAGAGCACAAGGAAAGAGAGGTACAATCACACAAGACACCCCCCCAAATTCACTCAATCAAAGAACCCCCCCAAAAGTGATGATTTGACACTTTGTACATAGTGCATGTGCAATGGGCAACTTGCAAAAAATGGCAAAGTGGACTTTTGATTTCAATTTTACAACTACCTCAATAAGGCCAAAAGAGACTCAAACTAATAATGCAAGAGATCTAAACTAAGATCCAAGCAATTTACAAGTACCAAATAGGCCAAATAAGACTGATATCTGAAAGTACAATTTCTACTTAAATCTCTGAAATCTGATCATAGATTATGAAAGTAGATGAAAAAACATACACTTTAAAAAAAACAGCACCTGAAAAGGAGGTCGTATGAGCTCAAACAAGGCCTTTGAAGTTGCAGAAATGAGGATTGGACAGGTACAGCTGAGAGAATCTAAAATTTTTGAAAAATCCATGAAACAAAACTAGAAAATAACCCCACCACTACGAAGAGCACAAAAAATTAGCTCAAATAAAAAAAAAATTGCACCCAAAAAGGAGCAAAATTGAGCAAGTTATGGGCCTCCAAAGTTGACTCAAAAAACCAAACTGCTCAACTGAGAGGGGTCTAAAAATTTCCAAAGAAAATGTTGACTGGGTGTTGACTGTGCGTTGCTGACTGGGCAGAAGGTACGGATCCCAAAAAAAAATTCAAATTTATTTTTTTCAAATTTATTTTTCAAACTAGAAAATAATTTTCAGAAAAAAATATATATTTTTTTTTTTTGAAAAAAATCCGAAAATTCCGTACCATACCGCCCAAATTGGGTAGAAAATTTCCTCCACACCCAAAAATTGATTTTCACCAAAATAAGTCAAATTTATACTCAATTCTTATGGAAACGGCCTCCCGGACGCAATAGTGAGGTCGAAAACGCTCTAAGATGCCTCCAAAAAATGCAGTCCCTCAGATCCGAAAATAGAAGCCTTTCACGATGTCTCCAAAAACCAATCAATGAAGCCCCAATGGCTCTAATACCATGTGAGATTTTTCCAAGATCAAGGGCACAATGAAAAGTATTAAAATAGAGACAAAAGAATGACAAGAACAAACTATATTCTCATCAATATGAAAATGATCAACTGGATTCACCAATACAATGAATATAGGCCTTCTTATATAGGCAAGCCATATGGATGTACGAGCACACAATCATGACATGTGGCTCAATGAAAAACAAGGGTAGGTAAGAAATACTAGGGGTAGGTAGGAGAAATAATATAATATTCCACAAGAGGTGGATGACCCACCGAATGTGGAGTGTAACAACAAAACAAGACCACAAAAGGTGGAATTTCTCCTACAAGCTCTATCCCTATGTGCACACTTCCCTAAGTGTCTCAAATCCAAACTACGAAGAAATGCATTATCCTAAGTTAACTTAAGTAAAGTGTAATAATATCCATAATGAATCTTTATTTACACCAACAATTTCAATAGCCTTTTCATTTCCCTCAATCCATGTTGATTTGTCTGGTTCATCTTTTGGTTGTGCATTTTCAGTTTGAACATATGAATCAACTTTGTTTTCTCCCAAAATCATTTTGATTCTAAACTTCCAAGCTGAAAAATCTTCGCTACCTCTGAGTCTATCTTTGAATCTGATAGCGTTGGCCATTTTAGAAATGTGATGTAGTTTATAACTTTGTCCTTGAATTTATCAAAATCGAATAGCCTTAGGTTTGATTACCGTGGCTCTGATACCATGTAAAGTATATTCAATTTCTATTGAAGAACAAGTTAAATACTAGAAATGCTATGTGATTGCAATTTATAATTTCGTGTCTAACAATTTTGATTTATTTATGTGCAGACTGTGGGAGAGAGGTCATTTTAATATTTTTCTATGTCTTCTCCAAATGAATTCAATTGGTATATATATCATTTAGGCAACCGGTCAATAGGTGTATTGACTAGTCATGCCTTTTAGGCATGACTGATCAATGCACCCATTGATCGGTGCCTTTTCAATATACCTTTGTTTTATCTCTTAACACAATGCTATTTACATAATGGATCGGTTCACATATAACCCCGATAAACATATTGCATATCATAACTTGGATCTGTGCCTTAATGCACTCGATAACCAAAGTGCACACTGTATATTTGAATCGGTGCATATTTCATTAATTAACTAAAGTGTTTTACCAAGCAATGAAGCGGTGCTTGTTTACACCCGATAGCAAATACTGAATCGGTGCTTTATTAACAAAAACATTTAGTTGAGGTTCGATGCACATAATATGTATTATAGCAATCGAATGAATACCATTATTTTATAGCAATTTATCATGTTTCAAATCAGTAAGCAAAATATAAATGATAACATACATATACGAGTATGATTTACTTATCTTGCAGGAGCTACAATGCATTAACACTAGAATGCAAGGACAACCTAAATAAAGCAACGTAACCAAAGTTCAAATGGATTATGAAGACCAATATGAGGTTTTAAACTGATTTCAATGATGACAACTCTAAAGTAGGTTGAAGGTAACTCTAGGTCTGAAGATGATTATGTAGGAAAGATTAACTTGTGTTATAATGGATAGACACAAGGACAATGATCAAAGGAGGGTATGCTAAGGTAGGAGATGATGAAATCCAAGAAAGTTACCCTACTCAAAGATATTGATATGCTTCCCAACTTAAGTATGATAGACCTCAAGTGGTAAAGGTGATATGATAGCCAATGTTTTATTTAAGACCAAAGAGAGTAACCTATATGTAAACTAAGAGTTTTGTTTTTGACCACTAATAGATATGACTAATAAACTCTACATATGTTAGAACTAAGACTCAAATTCTAAAAGATCAAAATTGGAAAAATGGTGCCAAGAAAGAAGGATATGTTGATATTGTCAATTATCTATTGTAGAATAGTAGAAACTTAGAAATAGTGATTTATTTTCTTAATTCTGAACAACTTTGGTTGAATTTACTTGCTTGATTTGACCAATTGTGACAAGAAGACACTCAAGCAAAAGAACACGATGTCTAAAGGTCTGATAAGAAAATAGTGTAAACATAATATGTATGTCCAGTAGCCCTTCAAGGGAAATTTCCATAGTTTCAACACAATAAAAACACTTGAAGATAAAGCCTATCTCCTAAGGTCATTTAGATTATGATAACTCAATGATGAACCACTAGTACTAAACCGGTATTGAGAGGGGGGGGGGTGAATCAGTACAAACACAAATACAGTCCAAAACCGGTTTGACAACAAATACTCCAAATGACTGATAAATAGAGATACCGGTAAAACAAAGTGCAACCGGTAACATCCAGTATAGCTCAATCAGTCATGAACCGGTCACTCAATAAGCTTTTGTCTTAGCTCAATACCACATTATCATAATATTCACATGCATGAACTAGTAGACTTAACCATCAAATCTTCACAACAATGAGTTCAATATGTTTTATAGACATGCATAAAACATAGAACCTTCATGTGCTTAACAGATAAAACAGAGCATCACAAGACAAGAGCATAACACATGACACACATATTTTTCATGTGGAAACCCAACTGGGAAAAACCACGGTGGGGATGAATACCCACAAGCTGCTTTTTGAACTCTTTAGAAGTCCGCTATGTTAGGAGCCTTGTCCGGTTAAGAACATTACAATAGGTTCTGGTAGGAACCAATCCTGTTAAGGATCACCCGGTTAAGGGATACCCGGTTAAGGGTTAAACCTGATAGGGTCACCTTGTTAGAGGATTTTAAGAACTCAATAGCTGAAAGGATCTCCTAAGCTTCTCTAGCTTCTCAGAACTCATTAGCCTCTAATTATCCGGTTAAGGGATTTGAAACAAGCCGGTTAAGACCACCCGATTTAAGGGATTTTGAATCAAGCCAGTTAAGGCTACCCTGTTAGGGGATTTTACAACTGTTGAAGTGGTTAGAGATCAACAGGAATTACAATGATCTATTAGCAACACTTAATGCTAATGCAGATCCGTTTAGGCCCCTCTTTTCCTTCTGCACTTTCACTTTGCAAGTATCTCTTCTCTCCTTTGGTCTGGCAAGAATCACGTATCACTTTCCTTGGATACACACTCACAACTTTGCCAACAACCTCAGACAAAAACCCAACATTGACCTTATAGGAATCATACAGGTCGGTAGCAAAAACCCTAAACCCTAAACCTGTTAGGTTGAGCAATTCAAATGGTTCCATCCTGACCGTTGAATCATACTGCATTAAATGCACCAGTCTTGAATCAATCTCAAGACATTCTCCATCATCCATTATCCACCGTTTTCATGGCGGCTGATAACCCATCACGCATTATCACCATTTGATAGACTTCGCACATTCCCAAGGTAGATAGGAATAGTCATCTTTATGCAAGATCCTTCACGCACATAGAGCTTACATGGCAACACGATCTATCCTTCATCATATTGCTAGCTTACCACACAAAGATCACCGATTGAGTCACACAGACTTGAGGTACTCCAACTGGAAACCCCGAAGTGGAAGCTGCCTACCAACCCGTAGTCATACAGTGCTTCCATGTGTCAGTTCCCATAACTACATGCTGGTTCACCTTGAACAAATGTGCCGCTTCACTTTGGCATATACCGATTCACACATATGTCGGTTCCGCTTTCTTCACTTATCACATGTGCCGGTTCACACTATGTCTCATATTGACATCAATGACAACATACAATATCATTATGTCTTCATGCCGGTTCACATAATGCCAACAAATAAAGCGTATCTCCTAAGGTCATTTAGATTACAATGGGATGTCATGGAAATGGGGACAAGGCAACAACAAAGTTCAATGTTAATAAGTTAGTTTCAACCATAAAACCAAAACAAAGAACTAAAAACCATTCCAAACATATCAAAAGACATTTCAAAAAGCATGAAAGAAGTTTAACAAAACAAAAGAAAGGAGAAAAGCCTCCCTAAGATGCTTCCATGATGCCTTTTGATGCTTCTCCCTTGTTTCTCCCCTCTCCAAGTCCCAAATGAGTGTAGCTCTCAACTTTTAGCACTAGCCATGGATGCCATATGGAGATTCAAGATGGTTGGATATGATAAACAAATTTTATGCAAGTGTAGATAGTTATGCTATGAAAAAGCTCTATTCTAATACTAGTATAGTAATAATACTCTAATGCTTCCTCCTTTTCTTGAGGATAAGGGTTCTATTTATAGAAGAAATGGGGAAATGAAGGGTTAAGATTAAGCAATCTTAACAAGGGTTAGGATTGAAAGATATTCAATCCATGTGGGACTTTCAACCCAATCCCATGTTGACAAGTGTCACCATGAGGAGGCTTGAGAGGAGAGATAAGCAGCATTAAATGCTTGAGGGGACATGATGGTTACCCTAGGGGGTTGGGTTAGGGTTAGGTTAATGGATATTCCTTTTATCCAAGGGATAAATGAATGTGCAAGGGTTAAATGGTTACCTTAGTCAAAGAAACAAATGCTTTGAAGAGACCCATGAGTCAAAAGAATGGTTAAGTTAAAGGAAAGTCTCTAACCAAAGGTAAAAGGTGAGTTAACCATAAATGGTTATGTAAGAGCCTTTAATGGTTTGGAAGATTTTAGAGGTTAACCATTTGAAGACATAAAGCCTTTAATGGTTATTGAAGACTTTGGAGGTTTTTGAGAAGTCACTTCCTTTTATTTAGGAATGTGACAATGATTAGGATAGGATTAGGCTAATTGGAAGGAGTTAGAAGAATCTAGAGGGGATTTAGGCATGCAAGTGGATTTTGTAGGAGAATGCAAGTGGAAGGAATTTTGAGGTTTTCAATTAAAATAAAATCATTTATTTCAATTAAATGGTGTAATTTGCATTTTGATAGATATTTAAATAAATATTAATTTATTTAAATGTGAATATGAATTTTGGATTTTATTTAAATAAATCTTAATTTATTTACATGAGAAAAAGGAAGATAAAACATTAAATGCTTGAAGACTTTGAGGGAAACCATTAAAGGCTTAAGAAGACTCTAGAAAGAAGCATTTAAGTTTGAAGACTTTAAGGGAAGCCATTAAAGGCTTAAGAAGACTCTAGAAGGAAGCCATTGAATTTGAAGACTTTAAGGGAAACCATTAAAGACTTGAGAAGACTCTAAAAAGAAGCCATTAAGTTTGAAGACTTTAAGGGAAGCCATTAAAGGTTTCAAGTGGGTGAGGATAAATAGGATTTTAAATAAATAATTTATTTATTTAAAATAGTTGTGCAACTTGCATTTGTAGGAAAATGCAAGTGGGTGGAGGATAAAGGTGATTTAAATAAATGTTAATTTATTTAAATGTGAGAGATGGGATTTTGGGGGATTTAAATAATTAATAGGAGAAGAGGGTTAAGATGAATTAATTAAATATTAATTATTAAATAGCAATAATTTAATCAATTATTGATTGATGGTTAAATAATCAAATAAATACTAAATATTCATTTAATTAAGTGGACAAATTTATGTGTGTACACAATGAAAATGCGATTAAACCCACAACTTGGTATATATTCACCTTGAATGCTCAACACCTTAATGAGTGTTTACCAATCTTGGCGGAATAACCCAATCACCCTTTTTTTTCTAAAAGCTATAAATAGCCTATACAAAGCTAGAAAGTTCTATCTCATCTCAAGGAAATATATATGGTGAGTATCTAAGGGAAAAACTAACTATCCCCTTGCATTGAAATCACCACACCAACTCAATCAAAAGGGTGGGTTACTAACCTAGGTATTTAGTAAGAATTTGGGAACTTGATGTCCATTCGAGCGTCAGGTTTCCCCACCTTCAGATGAGACTTCTCCCATCATCGTAAGGTCTGATGTATCAGACACAACTGTGGATATGTAAGGAGCTGGCATAATGGCTAAACAACAAGAAGTGAAAGGGTTTAACCCTCTAGCCAATTTATATAGTAGACCAAATTGAAAGTACCGTTTGAGGTCATTCCTTGGGTGAGTACCTTTTTCCACAAGGCAGGCCTGTCTAAAAAGAGAAAAAGATATACCAATTTCTCTTTTTCTCAAGATCCCAAAGGCAAGGAGAGAGGATAATTTTGTTCTACCTTGGTCTCTATTAACAAAAGGTGTGCAAATGCACCAAACACATCAAACACTTGGGTTCTTTTTAAGTACCAAATAAAATGTGGAGTAATCTAAGACAAAAAAAAATCATTAACCATTAAATGTGATTTAATTCATGAAATCCAAGCCAAATATGCATCCACAAAGTGTTAGTAGTTTTATCTCCAAGTCTCGACATACAAAAAATAGCCTGCACCACTTGTTAGTCCACAAAGATTAGTCCCAAAACCAAAAATAAATTAAAAACATTACTCACGCCAAAAACACACTAAAAACTAGATCAATCAAACCAAACCAACTAACAAACTAATAAAAACAAACAAGCTAACAAACCAAGCAAACTAACAAACCAACGAAAAAAAACTAACACTAACACACTAACAAACTAACTAAAAAAAATGCATTAACAAACTAACAAACAATAACACACTAACGAACTAACTAACAATAAAAACTAACAAACTAACTAACAAGCATAAATAACACTAACAAAAAAAAAACACTAATACACTAACAAACACAAAAACTAACTTACAAACCACAAACCACAAACCACAGAACTAACTATCAAAACACAAGACTAACTATGAAACACAAAGACACAACCAACAAACTAATACTCTAAAACAAAACTAACCACATTAAAAACTATAAAACTAATAACTAAAACAAAACACAAACTAACACAACAAACACTCTAAAACAAACACAAACTAACCAAATACCAAGACTGCAAGAAATACACAAAATGTATTTGTTGAAACAACTTTATAAACTATCAAGCAAATGCAAAACTAGATTTTAATGCCAAAATGTGGAAGCATAGGCAGGGTAGTGCCAAAACATGCAGAAATAGACAAGGTCCATGGACTGTTTTTGCAATGCCAAAATGTGGCAGCATAGACATAGACAAGGTTTGTGGACTATTTGGTTGAGAGAAAAATGTAGGATCATAGACAAGGCATGTTAACTATTTAGCTGAAGCAAAATGTGGGATCATATAAAAGGAACATAAAATGTATGACGTACTGACTTAAAAAAACATGCAGGCATAGACTAGGCACATAAACCGTTTGAAGTGTCAAAATCTCAATAAAAATATCGATACGACAGATAAACCATCTGATAGGATGCTCAATGAAAGTATATAACCATCTGATAAAATGTCTCAATGAAATGTTGGGCAAAGATTCCTCAAAGGTAGTGCAAACAAGACATTGGAACCCTTTAGAAGAATACGTCAATCTGCAATATGACAATGTGGATAAAGGCACATGAACCATTTAGAAGAATGTCAAAACATGCAAGAAAAAACAAGATATGTGAACTGTATGACAGAAGAAAAAACCTACAAGCAAGAGCAAGATAGATGAACTATATGATAGAAGGAAAAACCTGCAAGTGAGAACAAGATATGTGAACTGTATGATAGAAGACCTCAAATAAATTTAATCTCAGGACTTGCAATGATCAAAAGATTTGCAACAAATAGATTTAATAAAAGGAAACTTTAAACTCTTAATCAAATTCAATTGGTGAGTGTAAAGCCAAATTTAACAACCTTTGTTAGCATAACAAAAAATATTCAAATGCATGAATCAAGCATGGAATGGATTTTTCTGCCTACACATTCAAACAAGTTACTTCTACCAAGCAAAAATGAAATAAATAAAAAGGATAAATGTTTATCTCACCATGCATGCCAAATGATGATGCTAGAATTAGGAAACCTAATTCTTGAACCTTAAAAGCCCAATCATAGGCCATTATTTAAGAGTAAAATCCAACATCATGTCAAGAGAAAATTTCCTCCAAAATGCATAAACATAAAACAAAGAAAACAAATACACCTATGCATTCAAGAGATGCTTGATTCTATTGTTTTCTTGATTCTGCTGTTTGCACAATGCACAAGAAGCTATGGAAAAACAGAAATTGGTTGATTGATCCACATGATTATGATTTCTCAAAAGATAAGTATGCAAAAAGCTTTCAAAATGACATTACCACATCCAAATTTCAAGAAGAGAGAGAGAGAGAGGGGAGAGGAGAAATGCATGTCCATGGTTGGATCCAATTTTGGGGAAGAATGTGAGATTATTAAGTGGTATGGAGGTAAAGCATTGTTTATCCCACATTTGTAAAGTGGATGCAATGGGTGAGGGTGAAAGGGGATAAATGAAATAAGTTTGTGAAGTGGAGAAGATTAGAAAGTCATTCAAAATGGATTGTGTAGGAGTGTAGGTAAATTAGTGAAATGAAATGATTTAAATAGAGAAAATAATAATGAACTAATTAAATAGATAATAATATCCACTTAATTAATAGAAGAAATATGATAATAATGACATTTTTATGGAAAATTTTGCATGTCTACAGAACCACCTATTGTTGAGACATCACCAAATCTGCACTCAAAATGATTTGAATTAGGAGCTTTATTGAATTAAGAAAAGCCAAAAAGCTTTGATGAAAGCACCTTGTTGAAAAAAATAAACTAAATAACCAAAATTAACTGAAAAACTAAAACTAAGCTAATAAACACCTTAAATTATTCTTAGATCCTACATATTTTGGGGTCAGGGGTAGAAAAATCCCTGATCCACACATTAAAGCGTATCTGGTGCCTTTGAGGGTTGGTCTTATTGCTACCTTCAATCCCTAGTTTATAGCAAGTGGGTGTATGAGTCAAGAGTCGGGGTTGTTGCTATCCTTGATTGGTTAGCAATATGAGGGGTTGAGGGTAGCAACACCTCTGATCCCCACCACTATTGGAATACAATGAATCTAAGAACACTGAGAAGGGGGGGGGGTGGTGAATCAATGTTCTGCCGGTACAACTAGATTTTAACTTTTTATAACATACACATATAAACATGTAAATGAAGAAACATATAACATGAAGTAAATACACCAACCACATGAATGAACACCATAACACACATAATTTTATATGTGGAAAACCTCAAAGAGGAAAAACCACAGTGGGATTTGTGACCCACAATATCAATTCATTGGCCATATGAAAGATATTACATAGCATGGAGGCCTGCACATGCAGGAAGGCACACTACCTAGAGCACACTGCTCAACACAAAAGAGTCCCACTGACTACAAGCTTCTGCTGAGATAAAATAGTAATGGCAAAATGACAAAATGCATCAACAATGCCAAAAGAGCTCTGGTTATAGCTCTGCTCTATATCGGTTCATAAACCCTGAACCCTTTTATCGATATCTCCTTTCCTCCAAGAATGCTTTACAAACCATCTACTGATCATTGCATGATATTAATTTCATATACAAATGACCTACATACATATCCTTCACATCACTTTATTCTACTACCTTGTCATATTTCAAAATGACCTAATAGGCTGACTTATATAACCTCCACAAACAATATGCCTTATGTCGGCTTGTTGGCCCTATACAATAATTACAAAATGATTTTATAAATAAAAGTTTTCGGATCCTAGACTGACGTCGGCTTCACTGAAGTGTTGGATGTCGGTGCCAGTGCCGGTGATGACCCTGATTACTCCAATGTCGGTATCTGTCGATGTATGCCTCCAATGTTGGTATATGCCGGTATCTACCGGTATATGCCTCCAATGCCAGTATTTGCCAATATATGCCTTCTATAGAATCTTGTTTCCATCAATGACAACATATGAATCCAATGAGTGTCAATTGCCAACAATCTCCCCCTTTGGCATTAATGGCAACACTCATGTAAAAAATGGATTCCCTGCCAGTTCAACTGAAACATACTCCCCCTGAGCTGATTGACTATGTTTGCAATATACTCTCTTTCTAATATCCTCCCCCTAGGATTATATACATATACATATTTTTCACATACATATACTCCCCCTTTGGTATCAATGCCAAAGACCAATGAAAGAATTGAAAGAATAATTATAGATTACTTTACCGGAGCTTGACCAATTTCAAGATTTCTGGATAAGCTTTCTCTAGTAACTGTATATAGGTATCCCAGCCAGTTTTGAATGTTCTAGATATGGATACAAGTCCACTTAGTAAATGTGTTAGTGTTTCTTTCTCAGTGACTTCTGTCGGTGTGGCCTTCGCAAGCATATCCATGCATTCCTTCTTATGTACTCCAAGTGAATCCAATCTTGGACTCACCAAACCTCTGAGATTTCTGGCTCTTCGAATAATCTTGTCTCTTTCCTTTTCAAAAGCAAAAATTTGGTTCTCCAAAGTCAAAATTTGTCCATCAACAGATGTTGTAAGTGAAGTTAGTTCATCAAAAGAATTTGCAATATTAGCAATCTTTTCTTGTAACTCCTGTATCCTCTTATCTACATTTGTTGTAAGAATCTCTATATTACAAAAGACCGTGTAGATGTTAGTACATTGTCTCAAATAATTTTCAATAAGTATAAGTTTCTCTTCAACCTTCCTCTTTTCTATCTCAATAATTTGGTCAAAAGTGGCTTTCATAGCCAAAGTAAATCTTTCAAGTGCTTGCCGGTCGAAAATCTACTGTAAAGATTGAAAGTTTTTAGATATGTGCTCTGTCAATACCTTAAGCTTGCCGGAAGGGCTTGCTTCATTTTCAATCATACAATCAGGAATGAATCTATGCAAAATTGTTATTGACTGATCTATTATTCCTTTGTCTACAGATCCCTCCTTCATTAGCTTTTGAGTAACCCTCATCATTAGCTCTGTGGGACTCATCTCTGCGATTCATTTCTTCTCAACTTGAGAAGTGTCAATTGCTAGAAATTTTGTTGGGGAATCAACTGCTGGTATGGTACTGGGTGTCTTATCAGTCTCCTTTTCCTTTTCTATCTTCTCCTTATCCTCTTCCAGTGTATCCCTTTTCATATCCTCTTTTGCATCGGTGGCTTCACCACTTGGTACAATATCTATTACTGTCGGTGGAGTATTATCCATAATATTATCAGTATCCTATATAGTACCTATATTACCTTGCTCAGACTGTACAAATTTTGTCTCTGTCTGTTTAGTCTGTACACTCTCATCAATTTTAGGTTTATCTGTCGGTTCATTGAAAATTTGATTTGAACTTCCCAAAATTCCTTTCCCTTTAGATTTTTTCGGAATGGTGGGAGTTGTTGCCTTAGCAAATTCTTCTTGAGAAGTAAGGAAATCAGGATTCTTTTGGGAAATTTTAGCCCAACCATCTTTGGTCTCATTTATTATTTCATTGACTTTTCCCATCATTAAGCTTATTTGTCAAGGTTTGCTGCTAAAGATTATTCTAATTGCAACTTCTATACATCTTTTGATTTCCTCATTATTTATAGAACCACACATACTCAAAAGTTCAACTTCTTTAATCTCTCTATCCCTCTTGATTGCATCTAATCTCCTTGCATCTAACTTATTATACAATGATAAAGGAATTTCCTTCAAAATTTCTACCAAAGCCTTCTTATGTATGTCTAAATGTAACAAAATTGCTTCTTCTATTTCATTTTGTTCATCTAAATCTTCATATAAATTTGACACATTCTTCAAAATTCCATCTTTTGTTACCTCATCAATTAACTCTGCACAAGTCATATTACCAGATTCAGTTGCTTCATCACTCTTACTCTTCTTCTTGCTGGGGGTTGCAAGAGCGGATGGAGTAGGCTTCCACTTCTGAGTAGGTTTCCTTGCCAAAGGTGTGGATGTTGTTGTTACCTTTCTTACTAGCTTCCTCCTTAGCTCTACCTTCTTCTCTTCTACCAAAGGCTTGTCAACTTTCTTCCTCTGTACCCTTCTGCATGCAAGAGGTTGATTATCCTTTGGATCAGAGTTAGAAGTGATAGGAGATATGAAAGTTGCTGGCCTCTTTACCTCAGGAGCACTTTTCACTACAGTTGTTGTAGCTGCCATTGTTAGTTGATCTACTAGTTTAGATCCAGAACCTAGTTCTGTATCTATCCTGTGAATTATATTTTGAACAAAGGTAGACATTTTGTCTATTTTCTTTTCCCTCCTTTTCTTGTTGAAACTAATTTTAACTTCAAGAGCATTCTCCTTTGCAGTACCAAAGTGTTCTGCCTTATCATCCAAAGGAGCATCAATCAACATTTTAGCATATAGTTCCAAGATATTCTCATCAAGTTCATAACCCAATTCAGTGACCCATATTGTTCTAGGTTCCACCGCTTCCATGAGTGTCTCATCTCTTTTTACCATGAAGCAGATTTCAGTGGAGTATTTCTCCACAATGTATTTGGAGATTCTCTCCCTCAGTTTCATGTTCTCTTGAAATTTTTTAAAGTAGCCCCATAACTTCTCATCCCTATTGCTTCCAAGGCCGGTGATTGCATCTTTAATTTGCATACCTACCAGTATGTCATGAGCCCAATGTTTCTTTCCCAAACTCGGTAGCTCATTCATGAAATATAACATCAAGCAAACAATAAGATTGCCAAACCAGAAAGTTCCTTTCTTAACCCCTTTGATCTTGCCAAGATTTAACATTAATTCACTTCTTAACCATTCACACAAATCATACTTTCCATTATTCTTTATCATTTTATATGCAACATGGATACAAGAACTGGCAATAGAGCTCAATCGACTTGATTGTGTTACCTTGTAGCTAATGATCATGCTGGAAAATTTCACACCTGTATCTTTGATGGTGTTGACCCTCATCGACTTTCCATCATGGGTTGCGTCGGTGAACTTTTCAAACTTAGTGTTGGAGATCTTCTTCCCTGGTTCTTGTCTAACTTTGGGTAAGCTGGTGACCACCTGAATTGCTTCTTTGGTGATTATGTGAGGCCGATCCAGCTAGATGAATTAATTATGGACCCTGCTAAGAATATATCTAATCATTTCATCCTTGAATTTTGGTATATACAGGATTCCGGTTAACCTTAGGTCTTCAATGATTTGATATTCCAACTTGATTGTTCCCGATCTGCCTAGTACCACAGATTGATACATTCCCTTGATCTCCCTAGTGCCTAAATCCTCCAAGGTGTAGTGAATATAAGCCTTGACATCTTTCACATAAACTACGTCATCGAAAACCCTCAAAAATGCGCCAGTAGAGTCTTCCTTCATTGCAATTTGAGGAACTTCCTTGAAAATAGGTCTAAGCCTATCCTTAACCTCAACAACAGTGGGATTCACAATGAAAGTAGGAGTAGATGATGATCTAGATGCCATTTCAAAGAAATACCTGGATAACGATCACTAGTTGAAAATTTTGATTACTTCTCAGATAATTGTTGGAAATATTTTAGAATGCCTTTGCTTTCTCTTGATCGCCTGTGATTTGCATTTTCTTTTCTCTGGTTTGTTTGAGTTCTAGGTGAGTGAAAATGAGTCCATTTTCCCTTTTTTATTAGCGAGTAAACCCTAATTCATCACTGTCATAAATGCTTAGTGGTGTACCCTACTGGATGTCGGTTTCACAGTTTTATGTAGGATAAACCTTCATCAATGATCAATACAACTCTCCAGATCTCTTTCCAGATCTCTTCCAGGGAATATGCAATATTTGCAATGAATTTTCCAACCCCTAAGGCGTATGCCTCAATTACCAGTTGGATTTCATGCCGGTGCAGGAATTCTCTGTTCTATCGGTGGAGTTAATGGTGCAGTTATCAGTGTAGTTGCATCTCCACTTGGTTCTTAGAATTTCTAACCCATCTCTTGGTGTGATCTTGTTTTATTTCATCTACCTTCTTCTTTCCTTTCTCATTTGCTTTATCATTTCTAACCGGTTTAGTCTTCCTTCTGCAGTACTTAGCAATATGACCTATTTTGTTACATGCATAACATGTAACATTGTTATTTTGAATTGCTTTGACATATTCAGTGTAATTCCTTGACCTACATTGATTAGCCAAATGTCTAAACTTTCCACATGCATGACATTTAACATTCATTCTGCAATCTTCTAACTTATGACCATATTTCTTACAATTTGTGCATTGACCGGGAACTGAATTGTAGTTTTGATTTGGTCTATTTCTACATTGTTTAGCCATATGCCCAAATTTATTACAAACAAAGCATCTACCATTGAATTTGTAAGCATTAGATTTCCTTACTAGTTTCCTCTGGTCTTATGAGTTCTACATACCGGTTGTCTCATCTTCATTTGCAGTACCGGAGCTTTCACCTTGTACAAATCCAAGTCCTCTAGAATCTTCATTCTGCCTTTGTCTTTTCAATAAATCATCCAAATGTGCAACACTAATCCTAAATTTTTCTTTATACTCACTTGTAGTAGTCAGATCCTCTCTCAGGGTCATTATTTGTCTCTCCAACTCTTGTTCATTATTCTGGGATTGTACCAAATCAGTTCTCAACAGATCATTCTCATGAGCCAATCTGTCACATTCTTCAAATTTGTTCTTCAGAGATACAACAAGATTTTCTTCCTTCTTCTTTCTATCCTCAATATATTTTGACATCCTCATAGTTAGGTCTTGCATTTCATTCTTCATGAGCATGTTTGCTTGACTCAGTTTTTGACATTGTTCCTTAAGTGCATTTTTCTCTTCATCATCTTGGTTTTGCAAAAGTTCCTTCCTCCTAGCTTGAGTTGATGATAACCTTTCTTGCATAACAAGAATGAATTCATTAGCAGAATTCAATTCATCTTGCAGCTTTAAGTTCTTCATTATTTCAACATCATAATCCTCAAGTGTCATCTCAAGTTGCTTCTCCATAGCCATGTTCAATGATTCTGGTTTCAGGATTTTCCTCAAGCTATTAAACTTCCTCTGAGGTACCAAGCTCTGATACCAATTTTTGGAATACAATGAATCCAAGAACACTTAAAGGGGGGGGGGAGTTGAATCAGTTTTCTACCGATACAACTAGATTTTAACTTTTTATAATATACACATATAAACCAGTAAATAAAGAAACATATAACATGAAGTAAATAAACCAACCACACGAATGAAAACCATAACACACAGAATTTTATATGTGGAAAACCTCAAAGAGGAAAAACTATGGTGGGATTTGCGACCCACAATATCAATCCACTGGCCATATGAAAGATATTACATAGCATGGGGGCTTGCACATGCAAGAATGCACACTGCCTAGAGCACACTGCTCAACACAAAAGAGTCTCACTGAGTAGAAGATTCTGCTGAGATAAAATAGTAACGGTGAACTCACAAAATTCATCTACAATGCCAAAAAGAGTTCAGGTTATAGCTCTGCTTTGTACCGGTTCATAAACCCTGAACCCTTTTACCAGTATCTCCTTTCCTCCAAGAATGCTTTACAAACCATCTATTGATCATTGCATGAAATTACTTTCATATACAAACGACCTACATACATATCCTTCACATCACTTTATTCTACTACCTTGTCATATATCAAAATGACCTAACAAATTGACTTATATACCCACTACAAACAATATGCCTTATGTCGGCTTACAATACATTACAAAAGATATTCAATGTCGGCCCTATATAATAATTAAAAAATGATTTTACAAATAAAACTTTTCGGATCCTAGACTGATGTCGGCTTCATTGAAGTGCTAGATGTCATTGTCGGTGCTGATGATGACCCTGATTACTCCAATGCCGATATCTATCGGTGTATACCTCCAATGCCAGTATTTGTCGACATATGCCTCCAATGTCGGTATCTGTTGGTATATGCCTTCTATAGAATCTTGTTGCCATCAATGACAACATATAAATCCAATGATTGTTAATTGCCAACAATCTCTAATCCCCACCACTACATGGATCATGATCATAGACTGTTGAGGTGTAGGGGTGTTTCATCCCTAATCCCCAACATGGGTATAAAAAATGAAACATCTTCGATTCTTGATATGATTGAAACAAAATAATAATTGTTCATGAGATTTGGGGGTCAAGGGCATCATTATCCTTGATCTCTGATTAGGGAATTGATTTCAAACTTGGTGAAAAACATGAATCAAACAATCATTAACGATTTATACAAAGGTTGAAATTTAATTTAATGCATAAAATATAAGGAAGGAAAATCCTACTTATTCAACTACCTAGGCAACAACTAAACAAGGAAAATATCACTAAAACCTAGGGAACACATTAGCCAATTGAGTCCTCTGGAGAAAAACAAGAATAGCTCAAAACACAAACTGAATGAACTAATGAAAGGATCGAGCTCCAATCAAGAATCCATAACGCAAGGCTCAAAAGACTGATATAAAACCCTAACACAAAATAGAAAGGAAATAAAAAACAAAACAACAAAAGTAAAAGGTATAAAACCCTACCTAGGTAAGAGAAAAAATAATATACGTTGTTGACCATTTTGTGTCAACCTTAGCCATGTAGATAACCAATCTGAGGAGACCTACTAGCTAAAATCTTGTTAAAAATCCTTAGAGGCTAAAACCTAAACCCTAAGGCTTTTTTGCCTTAAAACATTTTTCAGCCTTATTCTTTTCATTCGTTGACCAGACAAGGTGGTAATTTCACATAAGTTGACTGGCTAAATGGTCCCTTCTTCATATTGGGACCAACACCTTTTACCCACTACCAGTTGGTGGGAGTTCTTTTATCATGCATCGTGTGGTCGGGAACTTTCCCGGTTTTTTTTCCATTCGATGATTGTTCCACTTTTTCTTGATGCCTCAATGAGTGACGTTGTCGGAAGGAATAGAAGTTGTTATTGCTTGATTGGTCCCTATCGCTATTTCTCCACAAGCCAATGTTCCATGTTGTGACTATCCTCTTTCGAGTGATGTCGCGATAAGTGATGTTGGTAGGGTTCACCTTGCAAAATTGCAATGTGGCAGGGTTAAGTATAAAATGCTATCGATATGGCTAGTGATAAAGAACAAGGGTTTTCATGAGGTTGTGAAGTAGCGATGAAGCTGGTGGGGCAAGATAGTTTTTACAGTTAATCAGAGCCGTCTGATTTCACTAAAGAGCCAAATTGACGACCCTTTTTTAAACTTCTTTTATGGGGCTTTGAGGACCTCGTGATGTAATCTTTTCGTCCATCCACGCACGATAAGGAGGATATAGTGGCCCGATTTTAAACTAGAGGTGATCATTGGATTTCAAATTTTGTGCCTAGGGTGGTTGCCAGCTTAATGAGTCAAAAATCAGTTTCTGACGCCGTCGGCTATCCAAATCAAATTTGATCTATCTCAACCACTTTCAGGGGTGAGAGGACATTCACCAATACTTTTCCATGGCTCTCTAGAGAAATTTCATACGCCGACCTATGCTCATTTATTGCAGAATGAAGACTTTTGAGCCAATAAAAGACATTCAGATGCTTCAATGCAGGATTCTGCCTATTTTGCAAGGATTGAGCTCCAATCAAGAATCCATAACATAAGGCTCAAAAGACTGATATAGAACCCTAACACAAAATAGAAAGGAAATAAAAAACAAAACAACAAAAGTAAAAGACACGAAACCCTACCTAGGTAAGAGAAAAAACAATCTACACTGTTGAGGATTTTTGTGTCAACCTTAGCCATGCAGATAACTGATCTAAGAAGACCTATTGGCTAAAACCCTGTTAAAAATCCTTAAAGGTTAAAACCTTAAACCCTAAGGATTTTTTGCCTTAAAACCTTTTTCAACCTTCTTCTTTTCATTCGTTGACCAGATAAGGAAATCATTTCACTTAAGTTGACTGGTTGGAGGATCGCTTCTTCATATTGGGACCGACCCCTTTTACCCACTACTGGTTGGTAGGAGTTCTTTTAACACTCATTGTGTGGTTGAGAAATTTCTGCTTTTGTTCCATTCGGTGACTATTCCACTTTCGCCTGATGTCGTGATGAGCGATGATTCTGGGAGGAAAAGAAGTTGTTATTGCTTGATTGGTGCCTATCACTCTTTCTCCACAAACAAGAACAATGTTTGCTATTGCGATTGTTCCTCTTTCGAACGATGTCGCGATAAGCGATGTTAGTGTGGTCCACCTTGCAAAATTGCGATGTGCCCAGGTTAAGTATAAAATGTTATCGATATGGCCAACGATAAAGAAAAAGGGTTTTCCTGACGCTGCAAAGTAGCAATGAAGCCGGTGGGGCCAACTTGTTTTTACAGTTAATTAGAGCCATCCGATTTCACTAAAGAGCCAAATCGACAACCTTGTTTTAAACTTCTTTTATGAGCCTTTTGAGGACCTCGTGGTGCAATCTCTATCATCCATCCACGCGCGATAAGGAGGATCTAATGACTCGATTTTAAACTAGAGGTGATTGTTGGATTTCAAATTTTGTGCCCAAGGTGGTTGCCAACTTAATGGGTTGAAAAATCAGTTTTTGAACCCGTCGACTATCCAAATCAAATTTGATTTGTCTCCACCACTTTCAGGGGGCTAGAGGATGTTCACCAATACTTCGTCATGACTCTCTAGAGAATTTTCATACGTCTACCTATGCCCATTTATTGTAGAATGAAGACTTTTGGGCCAATAGAAGACATTTAGATGCTTCAATGTAGGATTCTGCCTATTTTGCAGGGATTGTTTTCTCTTTCCCAATTCTGGGAGATATCTCCAAGGCATGCAACCATTAGATCAGTATTTTCTGATTTGATCTTCCTATTTTTGTAACCTAACCCTAGTTGGTTAGGGTTTCAAAATATAGTGTATTATCTAAGTTATGCTTGATCTATAAAGGCAATTTTATAGCATATTGTACAGGATCTTCTCCCCTTTTCTATGACATAATTCTATGATTTCTACAAATGTAAATTTACCTCACCTTTGCATCAATTAAGTTATTTTTTCTTTTCAAGTTCATTTACCTTGTGCAAAATTGCTTTGCCTTTGTTAAGAATTTGTTTCTTATTGGTTATTTGATTTATATAGTGTATCAACTCTACTTATAAGAGTTGTCTATGAACATTTCAGTTCCTCTCAGTTCTATGTTAAGTCTTGATCTCATATATATCTTAGGAGTTGATTCGAGATAGGAATTTGTTTATGCTTTGGGTTGCTTCATTGATGTTTTATGAAATCATAGGTAGGGGAAAGGATAATTCCAATCTAGGTGCATCACCTCACATTTCCCTTTCAGCATTCCTTCGAGCCCCTTTTCTGCTCAAATTATTAGAATAGGTCTTACAAGTGTTGGGTTGGTCCAATACTACACCCTGATTGATAAGGAAGTTGGCCTTCTCTGAAGACTCAACCTCACATGCGCAATGTCCCACACTTGGAGGTTGTTTCCATGTTTCACAAGGTTGTTGAGCACTAGTGTTCAACAAGGGTGCAAAATTTTGTGACAACATACACCAACACCAACAATCACTTCAACGCCCGAGAAATTCACAAACTCTTTGCTAATTCACTCTTGAATTAGTTGAAATGCTCTAAGGAATGCAATAAAATGAATGTGTGTTGTGCTTATATAGGCCTCAAAGAAGGCGCATTTAATGTAGCATGTGGTAGGTGAACCTATTGGGGTTCGAGGGAGTAAAGAGGGGAGCTCCCTTTGTGGATCTCTCACCATTGTCTATTCTAACACCACAATCAACATGACCTATCTAGAGAAGGATAGAGAGAGATTAAGTGATCTAAAAAGACTTGTCAAGAGAGAGAGAGAATGAAAGATCTTTAAAAAGACTTAAGAGAGAGATATAAGACCTATCTAGAGAAGGACAGAGAGATGAACTATCTAGAGAGAGACAAGGATAGGGAGAGAAGACCTATCTAAAGAAGAGAGAAAGAGAGAGATTTAAAAAGACTTCAGTCGATAGAGAGAGAAAGAGAGAGGTCCTTAGAGAGAAGAATAAAGAGAGAGAATGAGATGACCTTAGAGAGAAGGATAGAGAGAAATGACCAAAAGAAGGATCTAAAGAGAGAGGACCAAGGGAAGCAGAGAGAGAGAGAGAGAGAGAGAGCTATCTAGTGAAAGATAGAGTGAGGACCTATATAGAGAAGGATCTAGAGAGAAAAAGGATTTATCTAGAGAAATCCATCGAGAGAGAGAGAGAGAGCTTTCAAAATACTTAAGTATGAAACTTATGATTAAATAATACAAACTAGTATGAAATTCTTGATGTGAAAACCTATGAAGTCCTAATACACATTCAATTGAAACTTTAGGCATCTAAAATGGTCAACGCTTGCAGTGTCATACTTTAACATGTCTGCGTGACCTTATTTTAGGGTTTTCGCATCCTATTAACATTTCTTCTATGTCGCACACTTGATCTTTATTATTTGTCGACATTTTTTCATTCATCTGCGTTTCTTGCATTTGTCAGATTTTCAATTAGGTCTTGTCAATAATATCATTATCAATTGCTATCTTTGATCATTATCAATATTATCATGTTAATTGGACATCGTCAACCCTTCTCAATGTCGAATTAGGGTTTTGTTTTGATCAATCATTAATTTATCAATCTCTTATCAATTTGTGTTCGATTTGTCATTCGTCTTTGGTCATTCAACCTTCATCAAGTCAACCTTTTATCAATCTTTGATCGATTTGTCATCGATCTCAATCAATCATCATTTCTCGTCAATTTGGATGGATTAGTCTTTTGTCCTCATCAATTGATGTCTATCAAATTTATCCTTGTCAATCTTGATCAATTTATCATTGATCTTCATCAATCAACATCAACACTTTATCAATTATCCAATTTTCATCATTAAATCATGATCAAATCAACCCTATATCAATTATCTTTTTTCATGCCCTAATTATCATCCTTACATTTCTAATTCATATCCCAGGGTTCTGTGATTTAATCATTTAATCCTATTTTTCGTTTTCCCTCTAGGTTAAATAATTTATTCATTTATCCTAAGTCCTCTTGTCACAATTGAATATTTATTCAACTGGCTAATTAATTCCCACCCTTTTGTGAATCTATTAATGAATGAGAACTTATTAATTAATTCATCTAATTTACTAATTTCCTAATTTCTAATTTCATCATTTTCTATTTTCCTAATTTCTAATTCATCATTTCCACCTAATTTCCTAATTGCTAAATCCTAATTTCCAACTCATTATCTCTCTCAAGTGGCTCCTATTTTTGTGCTTTAATTTGGAAGAATGTTTCCTTATTCTTCATGAGTTTGGATATGACATCTTATCCTAACTTTAGATTTGATGGCTAGTCTTATACTCTTGCATGGAAAGTGTGCAATGACATTTCTTTCTAAATCTGATTTTTCTCATTTTATAATCCAATTGCATCTAATATCAATTTCTTGCTAATTGTTGTCCTCTCTCCAATTTTTCTATAAATTAGATGCATTTCTCATCAGAATCAGCCACCCTTCTATTATCCTCGTGATGTCAAAATCGATCTTGCTTTCATACTTTGCTCTTGCACTTGTAGGTGAGATCCACAAATCCGCTATTTGGAGGAGAAAGGAGGACAATGGAGAGATATGAAGGAGATGCTTTGCTTCTATGGTTTGCAATATGATTAGCATTTTGTCTTCATAGCTTCATTACGTGTAATAGGATCAATTTCATTGCAATCTAGTTTTTGTGGTTGAGCTAGTTTAGTATTGCTTTGATGTATTCCATTTTCCTATCTACATTTTCTAGTGAACTCGATGTGAACTAACTATTAGTTGCCTTTTGAGTGTTTTTGAGGTGTTTGCAAGTTGAATCTGAAGAAAATAGACCTTTTTGTGTTGGTTCAGTAAAAATATTAGCTTTGGATGTGTGTGTTTCTTGCAGACAAAGATGCATTCAGTGTTGAATCTATGCAATTGAGCGATCTTGTTGTGCATAAGACAACTGTATTTACATTTTGCTAAACAATTAACAAATTAATACCATCTTCATTTTTAGTTTGATTGCATTCAATTCATAACATTGATTTGCATATATTTAGACGAGTTAATGTATTTGGCTGATAAATCTTGTTTCAGAACACCGTTTCTTGAAGACATTTATTAAAATCACTTCACAATTCACATTGTAATCCATTGTCTATGAATACTTGCCATTCATTAACATACCTTTTCTATGCTCCCATATTAAAAATTCATTAAAAAGGCAACTAACATACGTTGAGAAAGGTTCTCATGGAAGGTTTACATTAGATAGCTTTTTAAATTATGTTTTAGATTTTTTAGTTTTGTTTTTAGATTTTAGATTTTTTGTTTTAGTTTTAGTTTTTTAGATTTTTTTAAATTTAGAATTAGTTTTGTTTTTAGATTTTAGATTTTTAGTTTTAGTTTTTTAGATTTTTTAATTTAGAATTAGTTTTGTTTTTAGATTTATAAATTTTAGAATTAGTTTTTGTTTTTTTAAGATTTTTTTTAATAGAATTTATTTTTTTGGTTTTTAGATTTTAAATTAGATTAGTTTTCATTATTTATTTTGTTAATTTAGATTTAGTTAATTTAAATTAGTTAGTTAGATCTATTGTTTTTAGTTTTAAATTAGTTTGTTGACTAGATTAGATTTATTGTTGGCATATGCACACTCCAATGAGACATTGTAGGTGATTGAAGGTTTTGTCATTGATGGCAACCTTACAATCCTATGGCACTGGCAAGGCATTATACCAGCAAGGCATTACACCGGCAAGATAGTTCACCGGCATCAACAATCACACTCTACACTGGCACTCAGGACACCGACACCGACACAAAGAAAGGAAGCATACTAGCATAGAGGCCGGCATGATTTTGTTATATTATATTTTGTTTATTGTTTTAAAAACTTTGTAAGCCGACTTGGCATGTTGTAAAATGACTCTTATATATAAAAGAGATCATTGTAGACATTTTGTAAGGAAGTTAAGAAAGTGAAGTAAGCGAAATATTAAGGCAGACCTATTATGCGAAATATAGGTTAAAGGGTTTATGTAAGAAGCAGAGCAGCAATCGGTACTGGATCAGGCATTATAGATCCTATTGTAAAGAAGTACAAGATATTGGATTTGTATAATCCACATTGTAAGTCAGTGAGACTTCCCATTGAGCAGTGAGCTCTAGGTAGTTGGCCTTCCTGCATGTGCAGGCCCCTCTTGTAAGTAATATTCTCTTATTGGCCAGTAAGTGGATATTGTGGGTCACAAATCCCACCGAGGTTTTTCCCACATCGGGTTTCCTCATTAAATCCTTTTGTCACGGTGTGCTTTTCATGTGGATGTTTTTTATTCTGTTTATTTTATTATTTCTTGCATACCGGTACACTATTATAATATGTTCTGCATGTTTTAAGATAAGAAATTCTATATATTGGTTAGATACTGATTCACACCCCCCCCCCTCAGTATCTGTGGGAATCCTAACAATTGGTATCAGAGCTTGGTCCTCTATTTTCAGAAGCCTAACAGCTTGAGGAAGATATTGACACCGGTAAAGATGGAAAATCTGATGAAGCAACTTGAAGGAGCTCTCTCAGACTATGATACAGAAAAATTGAAAAATATCAAACTAGAAGATGATTTAAAGGCAGCTCAGGATATCATTTAGGCACTTCAAGAGAATCTTACTGTTGCAAGAAATAAGAGAAGAGAACTTTGTGAAAAAATGCAAAATGAAAATGATGAAAATGAATCACTTAATGATCAGATAAGCAAGCTGAAATTGGAGAACATGACAACAAAGAATGAGATGTAGGATATGACTATGAGATTTTGTAAAGAAATTGAGGATAGGAAGAAGAATGAAGAAGAATTGACCAGAAGACTAAGTGATGCAGCAAATGAGAACACAAGACTTAGATATGAAAATGATTTATTGAAGACAGATCTGATGCACACTCAGAATGACTCCAATGAACTGATGAGACAGAAAGAGGTCTTAGAAAGAGAACTAGAAACTATAAATCAACATTAAAAAAAATTCAAGAAAAGCTTAGAGGAACTTGGCACCTTGTTGAAGAATAAAAAACCTAAAGGTGCCACTTCTGGAATTGGCTTTGAAGTTGGTGAAAGCTCCGGTACTGCAAATACTCAGGATCATAGCAAATCGGTAAGACAACCTAATGCTTATAAATTCAATGGAAAATGCTTTAACTGTAATAAGTACAGTCATAGAGCAAATGAATGTAGATCTAGAAATTATCAAAATATCAACACACCCACCGGTCAATGTTCAAAATGCAACAAATTTGGTCACAACTCTAAAAATTGCAGAATGAATGTGAAATATTATGTTTGTGGAAGATTTGGACATTTATCTAATCAATGCAGAACACAAACTGGCATTGTCACAACCCTCCCTTATCACCTTTGGGTTTAAAATACAAACTCTATTATATTTTTTTGATAAACTATTTAAATGATTGAATGAATATTATAAAGGGATAAAATAATAAAACACACACACACACATGGAAAATATACATTTTTCTTAATTATTTATTTAGTTTTCCTCATCCGATTATGGCACATGTTGTAGGAAGAATAAGAAGCTTCTAGAGGATTCTCCACCACCTTGCATGTAACTCCTCCCACTAAGTCTAGTCAATTTGCAGGAAATCCAAAATTGGGAAAGAATCTCTTTTCTTAATTAAAATTATAGATAGTGGAATAGAGGGATTTTTCTTATAAATGATATGCAAGTTTTCAAAGATAGGAGTTGGTTAGTCCATAGAGAAATTCTTCTCTCAAGAAATTCTTTTTGTAGTCATATTTCATTTTTGAAAATAGCTAAGATTGCTTTGGAGGATTTCTTTCAAGTTTGAAGGATCAAGGGAGGCTAATTGAAGGATTCATGGGAGATTCTACATCAATTGCAAGCATCCAGGTTCTTTTATTTTAATTTTATTTTGAATCATGCATCTTGTTCTTGCTGCGAATTAGAATTAGATCAATTGTTTCAATTTCTTGATAGGAACTAGATCAATTTGTTTTTCTTGATAAGAATTAGATCAATTTGTTTTTTCTTGATAAGAATTAGATCAATTTGTTTTTCTTGATAGGAATTAGATCAATTTGTTTTTTCTTGATAAGAATTAGATCAATTTGTTTTTCTTGATAAGAATTAGATCAATTTCTTGCTGAGGAACTAGATTGGATCCATCTTTATTTCCTCCCTCTAAATTCATCTCTCTGGTTTTCAAATAGAAATCTGAATCCCATCCTTTAAATAGATTTTCGTTGTGATTATTTCCTCTGTGATATTCTCATTTCATCCCATTATCTAGTTATATATTTCTTTGTAAAAATTAGTTGAAATGAAAGGATAGATTTTCGCTGTGATTATTTCCTCTGTGATATTCTCATTTGATTTCATTATCTGGTTATATAAATTCTCTGTGAATAAATTAATATTTCTTTCTCTGTGAATAAATCTCTCTATGTGTATGAATAAATTAATCTCCCTTCTCTGTGAATAAATCTCCCTATGTAAAGAACAAATCTCACTGTGAAAGAATAAATAATCCTTCTCTAGTTATTTTATTTCTCTATTATATTTCGTCCCTGGGATTAAAATGATCTTCTCCCTTGCATTAATACTTTCTTATGAATATATATATATATATAATATGAAGTGATTAATTTAAACGATTATGCAAAGTGTTTAACATCAATGTCCACATGATACAGTGCGTATCGGCTCGCAGGTAGGAGTTATTGCTCTGCAGGGAGTGGTACCATAACGGTACCCCCCCCCCCCCCCCCACTAGCCTGCGGTCACTGCTGCGACAGTGGCCGCAGGGTAGTGGAGGGGACCCGTGGGGTCCCACTCCCATTCACCCATATTAATGCCAAACACTTCGATGGCAATGTTAATGTTATTTTATTTTTATTTTTTTTAAAAAGAAATCTTTTTTTGTATGTTTAAAATTTAAGTTTATTTAAATTCCTTCTTTTATGTATTTATATATAAATTTTAGTTAATTTTTTTTTTAAAAAACTTAGGTAAATTTTAGAATTATAACTAGTTTAACCAATTTATATTAAATGAAACTTAGATCCTTTTTTTTGGATCCACTTAGAAATTAAATGACTTGAAGCCAAATTCTATGTTGGGATTAGTGGTTTTATAGCGATATTCTTGCATGCAACTTACCTTATCCTTCACTTCATGCAAATGTCCTTACATTGATTTCAATTATTGGTGTTCCCTCCTTCATGCAAATTATACGTTTAATTGTTAGTATGCAAGTTATATTCAAGTTTTGATTAATAAATAATTCTAGTTATGGTTTTCACTCCCTGTCATTCATTAAGTAGTTATTTCAATTAATTGAGCTTGCAATGTCTAAATATACTCATTCAATTTATAATTATTTTTCCAACCATGATGTTATCATAGGTTAGAAGGAAAATTAAATAAAGGAAGTTGGAAAACCAAAACCAAGTAGCATTCGGTATATACGGTGCCTCTGGGTCACGCTTACAGGTAATGCCGTCGTGTTGAACTACTGCACTCAACGCCTAATAAAGCTACATCAATGACGTCGACATCCCTATAAATTGTCGGGGAGTAATAAGGGACACTTGGAAGATAAAATCCAAGGGGTGGGTAATCCCCCTTGGATCGATAATTTAATAAGATAACTTTAAAATGAACTTTCATCCACTGAGTTAAACTATAGTAAACTCCTATAGGGATGATGAGTGAAATTTTTTTATGGGATTAATTTTCAAAGAGATATTGTTGTCGATTGGCAATTTGGCCAAGGGTGACGCTCATGATAGGTGTTAGGATGTAGTTGTTAGGCCACAAGCAATAGGCCATCTTGAGCTTTTGTTTAAGTGCTACCATCGTGGGTAGCAACTGCAGAGAAACTATCTGGGACATTGACCCTAGAAAGGGTTGCATACCCACAAATCAGTTTACATCAAACCATAGAATAGAAAATAGAACTAATACTTTATGCCTTGATCTCGTGCCGAAGTGGGTATGTAGGTAGTCTTGGGACGGAGTTGTCCCTCGTACTCAGGCATTCGTGGGTGGGGTCTAGGCTTGGTATAGAAAGGTTGAGTAAGAATCCTATTTTGAAAGATAAGATAATTAAATTGGAAAAAAAAGTAATTCAATGCATACTTAGAAGGAATCCCGTATGGATTCACTTGACTTCCCGAGGCTTTAAGCCAAATTCCGAGGTGGAATTCAAGCTTGTATTATGTTATTAATTACTCCTAAGGACAGTGACCTCGGTGCACTTCTGTTAAAAGAGTGTAATACTTAGTGAGTGGCTCAGGACCCGAATGGTCCCGATGAGTCTAAGTCTCTGGCCAGAGCATCTCCTATCCCGTTTGGATAGATGCCTACCTCGTATGGGTAGATGCCTATCCCGTATTGGATAGATGAAATCTTATGTCCTGTATGGACAATTGCCTAACCCGTATGGTTAGATGCTCATCCCGGATGGATGAATGCCTAATCCTAATGGATGGATGCCCAAAGTATGCAATTGAATAAAACATAATGAATAAATTAAACACACAAAAAAAAAGAATACTCAATTTTGTTGAATTAATTATGGTGGGTTGTTATAGGCATAGGTTATGGGAAAGTTATTCAGAAGAATAATGTAACTTGTTATGCATGTAACAAGATTGGACATATTACAAAATTCTGTAGAAGTAAAAGATCACCGGTAGACAACAAAAGTTCTAGGTTGAAAGTTAAAGAAAAAGTTGAAGAGGTTAAGCAAGAATTCTCAAAAAAATGGATTAGAAAAGCTGATCTAAATATTGGGAATACTCCTCCACCGGTAGAACCAGTCAATGCTTCACCAGCAAGACAAAGTGATGCTTCACCGGCAGGACAGAGCAGTGCTCCACCGGCAAGAAGTTCTTCATCTAATTGAAGAAAGTTTCCTTGAGGGTTTGGCAATCTAATGACACGTGCTATTATTCCCTCGGTTAGAGATGAGAAGTTGGAAATTACTTATTACCGGCAGACAATGTTAAGTGAATACTTAGCTGACATGCATTTAATGTGGTAGATGGCAAAAAGACACTATAAATTTGAGGTTTTGGCTCCATTTCATTTTACTGAGGTTTCAAACCTACGAAGAGTGTGAAGATTCCGAGCTAAGGCATTTTGAGCAAGAGGCAAGAACACTTCAAGCAATCATCCATCCTAAAGGCAGTAAAAGGTATTTTATCATGGCATCCACCTCTGCACTTGAATATATAGCAAACCCTACTGTTGTCGAAGTTATAAAAAGACCTAGGCCCCTATTTCAATTAGTTCTCGAAGTAGCAAAGAAAGATGATACCTTAGGTGCTTTTTCTCAAATTCCTAAGGGAGTTGTTTATGCTGAAGACCCCAGAATTTACATTCACTGCAACATTGAGGAACTAGGAGATGAAGAGATTAAAACCATGCTTAAAACTGTCATATGTGATGAATCCAAAAATGTAAAAGATGAACATAAGATCATTGAAACCCTAGGATTTACAAAGATCCTTAGCATTCCTGAATTCCCCAAGGATGTGATTAGGATAGTCTTAAGCAGGGTACATGGTGAATTTTTCTGGTTAGATGCAATTCACAAAATCACCAAGGAAGATGTGAAAGTTGTCACAGGGTTACCGACCATCGGTAAAAGGCCAGACAAGACTAAAAAGGTCTCCAATGACCTAGTTATAAACCTAACTGGTGCCACATCCGACAGAAGGTCCTTAAGAGTAAATGATGTAATAGATATTGTGGTCACATAAATCTGTCCATTTTAATTAAATGAATATTTGCTATTTATTTGATTAAAAATCCACTAGCCATCAGTTAATTAAATTAATATTTAATTAATTCATCTTCAAACATTCTCCTATTAATTAAACAAATTATCCAATTTATTTTAATTAATTCATTCAACCAAATTCACAATCAATTAAATGAATAAATCATAGATATTTCATTTAACCCTATTCCTCTTTTAAATAAATTAAATAAAATATTTATTTAAATCATTTATTCCCCCCCCCCCCCCCCCCCACTTGCATTTTCCTAAAAATGCAACTTGCACACATTTATTGAAATAAATGAATTTTTATTTTAATAAAATCCTATTTTCCCTCACCCACCAAATCCACTTGCATTCCTAAAATCCCCTTCTAGATTCTTCTAACCCCTTCCTAATTAACCTAATCCATCCCCTAATTATTGTCACATTCCTAAGCAACTTGAAGTCACTTCTCAAAGACTTCAGAGTCTTTGAAAAGCATTTAATGCTTTGTGTGTTGAACAATTTAACCTCCAAAGTCTTCCAAAACCACTAATGGCTCTTACATGACCATTAATGGCTCTTACATAACCATTTATGGTTATTTCAACTTGCACTCATGTGTCTCCTCAAGCATTTATTTCTTTGACCATGTTTATCCCTTTTGCCCTTTGCACAAGAGTTTATCCATTGGATAAAAGTTTTATTCTTTGAATAAAGAATTTATCCATTCAACTAACCTTGACCTTAACTCCCAAGGTCATGTCAAGCATTTAATGCTTATTCCCTCTCCTCTCAACCTATCTCACATTGACACTTGTCATCCTGGGATTGGGTTGAAAGCCTTCACATGGATCTCAAATCATTCAATCCTAACCCTTGTTGAGATTACTCAATCTCAACCATCCATTGCTCCATTTTTCCTATAAATAGAGCCCATTTCTTCATAATCCAGATCCTGAAAACTTGTATGCATTTAAGCTATAGTGAATTTTAGAGAGAATTTTAGCATAATCAACTCATATATTGTCATTTTGGTTAAAATAAATCATTTTAGTATCAATAGCATAGTATTAGTTTTTTATTCACATTTAGAGCAAATATTTCAATCCCAAACCTCCATAAGAATCCATAGTGCAAAAAGCTGCTGAGAGCTACACTAGTTTGGAACTTGGAGAGGAGAGGAACAAAGGAGAAGGAGCCAAGAGTATGGTAGAAGACATTTGGAGATGTCTTCTTGCATTTACATTCATAGTTAAATGTTTTACTTTGTTCTTGGTGTCTCTTTTGATATGCCTGCTTAGGTTGATCTTTGGTTGAATAACACTAACCTTAATACTTGTTTCTTGTTGTTTGTGTGTTATATTACCACAGGTTTTGATCTAACACTTGCCCTTTTTGCAAAGCATCATTTGGTGAACCCGACGTGAATCCAAACACCTAAAAAAAACAAATTTTTTTGCCAACTAACATGTTTGAATGTTGAACTTGACACACAGGTTGTGCTTTAGCACTTTTGATCACATTGTAGCACTATTGCAACTTGTTATTATAGCGCTATTGTTCTTACAATAGCGCTATTGTACCAAGTTTGGCACTTTTGAACTTGTTTTGGCGCTTTTGAGCATGTTTTAGCGCTATTGCTTTTGCTGTCAAAATTTTACTTTTAGCGATGTTGTGTTTGTATTAGCGCATTTGTGTTAAATAGCGCTTCTGTTTAAACACAGAGTAGCGTTATTGTAACAGAACGTTGTAAAAAAGACCCTGTAACTGAAAAAGTGAAAATTCTTAGGCTTGTAGAAGCCCACCATAGGTTTGGTTTTTACTAATTGTTTGTTTCTTGTGCAGGTCTAAAGCCAACTTCCTTGAAAATAAAAAAATAAAAAAAATATATACTTATTTTTGGTGTTTTAAAATTGAACAAAACAAAATTTGCTTTCTTGCAAGCTTAGGATCAAATTTTGTATTTGGTGCTCTAAAATTGAACAAAACAACTTTGTTTATTGCAAGTTTAGGCTTAATTTTTCATTTGGTGCTTAAAATCAACAAGACAAATTTATTTCTAGCATCAAACTTAAGAAAAAATTTACAATCCACACTTCAATTTTGGTGCAAATAAAATTCACAATTAACTTGTCTCATTTTTTGCAAAGCGATTTTCCTTCGTGCATACGTGCTTCAAATTAAGTTGACCAGGATTTTCAAAGTTCTAGTTTACTCAAAAACTTTGCATTTGAAGTTAAAAAGAACACCATGATTGTTGGAGCAACATCTCCAAATAGTTAAAAACACATTGCGATGACAAGTTAAAAGGAACAAGTGCATTTCGTGTTTGGCACACTTGTGCAAAAGAGTTGGTCAAGTGGTCCTACTTCTAACACACACTATCCTCTCCCTTGGCTTTCGTGGTCCTAGGTGCAAGAGAAAAGTGTTAGTAACACTCAAAGTTTATATTTTTAAGAGAGGCTTGCCAAGAGACACATCACTTTTGGGAACAACCTCGTGCGGTAAATCCTTCGAGCTGCTATAAAAATCAGGTGAGAGCGAAAGTTGTAGCCTTGGGTATAGCTGTTCCTATAGTGTAACTTGCCGAAAGGACAAATGGGCCCCACCACAAGTTACAAGGCTCTTAAGTGAGTCACTGCAGAATGAACTTATGTCCAAAAACATCGAACATTACTAAACATCTTTAAGTAGTAGCCCACCCATTCTATTGATTGAGAATATTTGAGATACAATTCAGTGCAAGATCATAGATGGTTTTGCTCCCAAGATACTTACCATACATGTTTCCTTGAGTAGAAACATAGCTTTTTGAAAAGTCACTTGTGGCTTGATAAAAGTGGTGACTCCCCCATCATAGGGATCATCTATTTGTTATACTTACACAAGACTTAGTATATCACATCCTTACCTGCCACGACGAGATTCATAAGGTATGTAGTACCAAAGTCGAAGAAATATCAAGATGTGGGCTGAATTTATCACAACTGGCCATTTGACCTTAGAGATACAAAGTGTTTGAAGTGTTTTCATTTTGAGTCAAAGACCAAGTACAAATTGAGATGACTTCAGGCTTTGGAAAGAAAAAGCACCTAAAATACACTTAAAGGAAAGGGTCATAAAAAGTCCAAGGATTGGGTTGATCTAGACCCATACTCATTTGTGCCTTTTAGGCAACATTCTTGTGTTTGTGTGCTTGCTTTGTTTTCTTGTCAAAGAAACATCATAAAATCCAAAAATCAAAACAAGTATTCATCCAACCAAACGTCTTTCAAAAACAACCAAAAGATCAAAAACAAAGAGAAAAGTATCAAACTTTATGACCATTCTTCACATCTTGACAAAGAAGAATCTTCATCAAAACATCAACTTGAAAAGAAGACTATTGAGTTCAAAGGCTTTGATCAAAAGGAGGAAATTCTTCTATCTAAATAGATAAATCTTTGTCTCTCATAGAGTTTTTCTACGTCACATGCGTCTCTACCTTCAAGGTAAAAACAAACGAATTTGATTCAGAATCATTAAACCGCGGAGTTTTTATAGAGCTTTGAGTTATCACAAAAACTAAGGAGGCAAGATTAATCCCAACTTCTTCCCAAACATTTGTATCACATACAACATAGCTCGAGAAATGCCACCAACTCCCGAAAGGGAAGAGGTAGAATTTGTGCCATTTGTGACACAAAGCTTTTATTGAAGTTAAAACATTTCATCCATTCTCTCATTCATACACCATCACTTCATCATCAATCTGTTCCAACTCCCAAAACATTAAGAGGTTCTTGTCCTAAGTTCTCTTTTGGATATTGCTTGAATCAAACACATCCCATCACTTTTTAGATTGTTTCTACATCTAGGATAAGCTCATCCTAAGAGACATATCTGTGCAGGTTAAAACTAGTTTATGAGTGAATCCTCTCATTACTAGGTAGTTAAGTCTGTAACACATCTCAGATTTCTCTAAACCTTATGCCAACAAACCTTATCAAAAACAAACAAGCAATTCAAAGAAAGAATTTCGGTCACATCTACCTTTAAGTGCTAGAGATCCACATGCAACACAATTCATCAACAATCAATCTTTCATTTCATCAACAACTCATCATCATTTTCACCCAACTTCAACAAAGACTCATAAGAAAAATGGCTCAAACCCGATTACAGTCAAGGCAATGAGAAATAGAAATTGAAGAGGAAGAGGAGGAAAATATCAATGATTTTCAAGAAGTACTTGGAGGAAATGTGAATGATGAAAACCCAAGTACTCCTACTCCTGCAACAATAGAAAGGGCCCAGCATAACCCTCTCTTTAATAGAATTTTTGACGAAATACTCAGGAGCAATGTGGATGCTCACTTTTTAAAGCTCGCTCAAGAAGGAGCCAAGCTCCCCTCTGACTTTGATCTTGCCCAATTAAGACAAGCATCAGAATGACAAAGTCACCATGAAGAAGAAAGAGGTAGAGATCCCATCAGATATAACATTCCTCGAGGTAACCCACCACCTCCTCCTCTAAATGAAATAGAGATGTTGTGGCAACAAGTTGAAAATCTTGCCCAACAACTTCATAGTGGTGTGAAAACTAATCAATTCTCACTCAATGACATCTGTCCCTATCCCTTTGATAGGAATCTTTATATGCCACCTTTTCCATGAGGATTCAAAACACCCAAATTCAAAAAATATAGAGGAAAGGGAGATCCTCGTGATCATGTCAGAGAATTTCATTCAGCTTGCCTCAAAGTGGCATATGAGGACACATACCTAATGCGAATTTTTCCCCAAAGCTTGTGAGGAACAACCACATCATGGTTTTCCCGACTACTAGGTGGCATTAGGACCTTTGAAGAGCTAGTTCAGAAGTTCTTGGCACATTACTCTCATAACATTGAATGTGATATCACCATGGCTGATCTGTGTAACACTAAATAAAAACCAAGTGAATTATTCACAGTATTCCTACAATGATGGCATCAAATGTCTAGCAGACATTCTCTTCAGTTACCTGAACAAGAACTAGTGGAAATATTTATTTCCAACTTAAATGAAGAAATGGAGTTTCACCTAGATGTCAAAGACACAAACTCTTTTAATGACATGATCACCAAGGGCTTAAAATGTGAGTGAGCTCTCATCAAGAAAGGATTTATCAAAATCTATAATGAACCAAAGGATGGTCCTCACCCATACTTCAATAGTGACAAACCAAGCTTTTGGAACAAAACCAAAAATATCGTCAACGATGGGGTTGTGGATGCCAGAACTATCAAAAGTGCACAACCTGTAGTTCAATTTGAAAGATAGAATCCCCCATCTCAGACTAACACAGTTGTTGCTTCAAATCAAGGCCGCATCACATCTCACGATAAACCCAGACCTCGTCAACAAAAATAAAAGCGAACATACACTCCCTTAGGGGAACCCATCGAAACAATGTTGCGACAACTAGTTTCTCAAAATTTGGTAACTCTACCTAAAACATCAAACTATGAACCTCAAGTCAAACCTGCATGGTGGAGGGATACTGAACATTGTGATTTCCATCAAGGGAGAGGACACAAGTGGTGCAGGAGCACCTGAGCACCTGAGTGCTCAAAACCCATCAAGTATAAAATTTTGTTGCATATTAAGCATGTGTGTTTATTTTATGCTTCTAGTAGGTTTAATAGGTTTTTATAGTGGTTTAATAAGGTTTGGAACTCATTTTGTTGAAGAGTTTCCAAGATTTTTGATTTTTGCTCACTAGGCCAAAAATTGTCAAATTTGGGTCAAAATGACAATTTTTGCATTTTTGTTGTTTTAAAGCCTTGAAAGGCATTGGAGCATGTTTATTTAGTGTTTCCAAATGATTTTGATTCATTATATTGAGTGCCAAGTCATCGGGAGTCAAAATACAACTTTTGAGCAACAAAAGTTGTCAAAAAAAAAAAAGTTGTCAAAAGTTGTCAAAAGTTGTCAAAATGTGATTTTTGGTGGTTTTGGTAGTTCCAGCCTGCACCTATCTGTACAAGGGCTTTAATGAGATGGCACATTTATAAAAACCATGTTCCCATCATTGTATGGGTTGGTCTTATTGGAAAAAGTGAAAAAAAAACACTCTTTTGCTCTTGTTTTTGTGAGTTTTCAACTAGTTTTCTGCACTTTGTGAAGTACAGTCCGTACCATGCCATAAACAGGCTGTACTGATACTGTTTCTCTTTGTGTATGAACATCATTTAATTCTTTAAGTAGTTGTATTTGATTTTTATTGGTATTTGAATACTTTTTGCTTGGAGTGGTTGTGTTAAGGCATTGGTTTGAGTTCTCAATGGAGGTTCCTCTATGGTCCAATCAGTTTCCTTGAAGTTTATTCATCCATGGCTTTGAGGGAACTTGTTGGATCACCTGTACATACTATACCATACTTCTATTTTCTTTTTCTAGCAATGCATAAGAGTTGGTAAGCCCATGGCAAGTGTGTGAAGGCAACAACTTGGCTTGGGTTCTCTTTAAAAGTTTTGTATTGTACCTTGCTCTCATAGCATTGTACATTGATATATTGAAAAGTGTTTAAGTTGAAAATGACAAAGTGAACTTACCATTCTTGTCCTTTCATGACCTGGGTGGATGTGAAGATCCATATGAAAATCTGATTCAAAACAGTGAGTCACTGTTTTCCTGCTAACTGTTTGTAGAAATTCCATTGCCAACACTCATTTGGAACAAATGGAATGATTGGAAATTTATTTTGTAATCTGGAGAATTTTTTTGAAAGTATTTGATTCTCAAGTAACTAATTTTCTATGGTTATTGTTGTAATGGACCTAAATAAGGATCCACAAGGAGAAACTCACAATATTTCAACTTGTAATGCAATCATAATTTTATGAAGATCTTGTATGATCAAGCTTGTAAGACCTTTCAAGAAGGTTGAATACTTTGTATCAGTTTGTCATTGACATCCATGTGCAGGCCAAATACATATTCATTGCAGGTCTAAAGGCAAAAATATATGCAAACAGTCAAAAGACTGTCAAAAACAGTGAAGGCGGGTTCATTGGTGACAGTCATAAAAAGAAATAGAGTTCTTATTTGCTTTGAAAATGGTTCTAACTCATGCATAATCAATAATGCTTCTTCATTTGATGTTCTTGATGCATATTTGGACTTTATATTGTTGAAAAAAATAAATGCAAAACTAGGAAATGCTGCTGTTACAGTCATTTGGACTGTTATTTCAGTGTGAGGGCAGCAGTATGACAAGTGTTTGACCAAAAGAAAGTTGTACTAAGGCAAATTTGGAACTTTGATAGAATTTGTGGTATGTCAAAGCATAGTTTGAAACATTTGGTTGGGACTAGTAACCTGAAGAAGACCTTTGTATTGTAAACCCTCACTAAAACCATTCAAAACCCTTGAAAAGTGACTTAAATGGTGGAAAATCTTCAAACAGGCCGTACAACACTTGGATTAGCAAAAATATTTGAGGTTGCATCATAATTAGACCATTCCTAAAAGGGTTTGTCATGAAATTGAGCAGATTTAACAGGGTGAGCAAATTTCACTAGCAACTAGGGCTAATTCTAGTAGCCTTTTTAAGGTTGATTTGGCAAATTGGTGAAATCAGGAAGGAGGGAAGAGTTGTAGTTTGTTTCAAACCATCAAAGTTGACAAGTGATGACCAGAGACAACCTTCTATGAGCTCATCAGCAATACATTTCAACATTTGATCAAAATTGACTTTTAGAACCTAGTAATGCTTTGAGTAACTCAACACTCTTGTATCCAAAATTGGGTAGTTTCACTCCTGCAAGTGAAGGACAGTCAATCAGACTTTTCCAACCTATTTAGTAGACCATCAAACACATCAACATGCCTGAAACATTGATAGAGGCAAGCAAAGATTCATAAATCATGGTTCTTCAACAGTTGCCCATTCCTGGAAGAGAGGAGATCCAGCCAGTTGGACAACCAAACTTGTTTGTTTTTAGTGACACACAAGAGGACCTCATTTCAGACTTGAATGCTCTAGCTTGGAAGGTAAGGAGGAGTGATGTGCAGTATAATAGGGTGCAAGCTGTGCTGAACAAAGAGGAGGAGACAGGAGAAAGGTTTAGGAGAATGCCATTTGCTCCTAGAGATTGAATGGAAAGATAATTGAAACAAAGCCCACTAAAACTTGAAAAGACTAAGTCCTACCTTACCTCCTCATCAACAAGACAAGTAATTGTCACAAATTGAAATATCTTATTCAGGATCTTATTGACCGAGGTAAAATCAAAATCGAAGGGCATGACCCAAAAATAATGAACAATGATCATTTGATGTTCAAAAATCCACTTCCATCACAAGATCAAAGGCGTCCTTCCACTTCCAAGAGAGGCACTGATACCACTGATTATATGCAAGTTGTGTATAATTATACTATAAATCACCTATATGATGCCAGTGAACAAATTGCAACTATAACCATCAAAAATCCCAACTCCAATTGCAATGTTGTTACACATCGTGGCAAGGTTACCATAAAGGTAGCTCCACAATGCACCACCTCCATACCAAAGCAGTACAATCTTGTCGAACAATTAGACAAAACATTTGCACTTATATCTATTTTAGAGCTATTGCGCCTATCTCCATCTCATAAGACAATCTTGGATTAAGCTCTCCAAGAGGCGTCAGTCCCTGCAAACCTAAATACAGATCAATTCCAAGCCATGGTTGGAAGTCTAAAGTCATCACCTTGTCTCACTTTTTCTGAAAGTGACAACTCTTCCTTCCAGCAACCTCATAACGCTTCACTACACATTGAAGGCTTTATCAACCAACATAGGATCAAGCGAGTCTTGATCGACAATGGAGTAGGTTTAAATATTTGTACACTACAGTTGGTCATCGCTTTGGGATATGCAATAGAATTAGTGGATCCTCGTAAGAAGATCACAATCAAAGCCTATGACGATGCAGAGTGTTCATCCAAAGGAGCTATGGTACTACCAATCCGAGTGGGCCTTGTGGTGAAGCATATCATCTGTCAGGTTCTGTACCTTCCTCTGCCATACAATCTATTGTTAGGAAGACCTTGGATACATGCCATGCAAGCCATTCCATCTACCTACCATCAATGTATCAAGTTCTGACATAACAGTGTAGAGATCACAATCCTGGGCGATGCAAATCCCTTTGCATATTGTCATAATATCAATCATCAACCAGAGATTACTATTCCTAACAATAGAGAAGCCATTTCCTCCACATCATATATAAGTCCAGCCTCTCTTGCTAGTTCAAACACCACTATACCCAAGAAAGAAAATCTTAAGATGAAAATAGCAGAGGAAGGTCCTGGGGAATACAACTTAAGTCAACTCTTTTGTGTGGGACAAATGCCCATTTCTCCTAGAACACATGGCAAACCGCAACAATTACTTCAGCAATCACTGATCATGCCAACATGTGCTTTGACACCTTTCATCCTTGGGAAGAATCAAGAAGAAGAAACCAAAGATGAGGACTTAGCGGAATGGATCTATAAAGATCCCATCACCACTGATATGCCGCAAGCTACACTTCCCACAAATCAGTATGGCAAAGGCCTCTTCATTATGCAAAGAATGGGTTATGATGGTCAGAGTGCTTTGGGACCTTGCAAAAAAGGAAGACATGAACCACTGCTACTAAAATTAAAGCCCAAAGATAATACAGGCCTAGGCTTTGAAAAGGAGATCTTTCCTAAGCTCAAATTCAAAGGAAAACCTAGCAAACCACTATATCAGCCTATTGCAAAGAGGACACCTTTCATTATCAAAGAAGCATCAAACACCATCGCAATTGCCCCACCAAGGCTCAAAATCCTAACACAACCATCTACAATGCTAATCATCCCACCAATCAAACCAATAATCCCATCAGCAGCAGCAATGACATCAATAACACCATTAGCAGCAGCAACTATATCAAAACCTGCAGCAGTATCTACAACACCAGCAGTTCTAGCAGAAGTAGCTGAGTCAAAATTACCGATACTCCCCATATCAGATTCATTGATCTCCATCATCCTTCCTGCAGCACCGATCATTTCATCTACAAAGGTACATCAACTGATCACACCTGCAGTATTTAACACAAAGGACATCCCAGTATGGTATAGTAATCAGATGCTAGAAAGTGATTCAGAGACCACATAAATGGGAATTTGATTCCATACAACTTAATACTTTAGATGAGGAAGACACATCAATACCTCCACCTCGCAAAGACATCCCTATATACGGAGAAGCACAGATAATGACCTCTTGGGTTCTTGAGCTAGAAACTTCTTCCACAGATCCTACGTCACATCCTACGCCTGATTCTGACAGGGAGAGTACCATCAATGACCTTCACCATAACGTCTTAACCCTTACTGATACTTCTAATGGACTTAACCTAATCGATGAAGTAATGCCCATTATTCACCCTAAACTCATCGAATGGAACCAACCTAATCCCCCATGTCTTGACCTTTTCCAAAATGATGAGGTGATCATCGACTTTTTGGAATTACGAGATAACATACCAAGAAAGGATCACAAAGATGGATTCACCATTGAACTTAATAGCGCAACATACTTCGAGGCAGATGCCAAACCTTTCAGCTGCAAAAATATAACAATAAAACATGGATCTTCCAGTGAAAACCACACCGTGGCACTATTTGATTCAACAAAAGTAAAAAGAAAGAGCATATCCAACAGTGAAAACCTCTCTGAGGCGCCTGAGGATGAAAGGTTTGACATCCTTCCCTGTAGCACATAGCGGGAATGATCAACGATTCTCATTGAAGAAACCAAAGAATACAATGTGGGGACTCCTGAAACTCATCACATCATACATCTGGCATCTCTTTTAACTTTAGAGGAACAACCCAAGTTTGTCGAATTCTTCCAGAAGCACCAGATTAACTTTGCATGGTCATATGCAGACATGTCTGGTCTTGATCCTGATTTAGTCATGCATCACCTCACCATAACGGAAGGAGACAAACCTATCAAGCAGAAGCTTCGTAAGATGCATCCTCAGATTGCAGTACTAGTCAAAGCAGAACTCAAGAAACTTTTGGATGTTGGTTTCATTAGACCAATTGATTATGTAGATTGGATATCCAACATTGTGCCTATCGGCAAACCAAAAGGGGGCATCCGCATTTGTACTGACTTCAGAGATCTGAACAAGGCATGTCCTAAGGATGACTTCCCCCTACCAAACATCAACATCATAGTGGACCTAACAGCAGGACATGCCATGCTTTCACTCATGGATGTCTTTTCAGGGTATAATCAGATAAAGATCACACCAGAGGATCAACATAAGATGACCTTCACATGTCCATGGGGAACATATTGCTAGAATGTAATGCCTTTTGGTCTAAAGAATGCCAGAGCGACCTATCAACGAGCAATGACCACCATCTTCCATGACATGATGCATACTATGATGGAAGATTATGTAGATGACTTACTAGCAAAATCACTCACCAGAGAAGGGCATCTCAACATATTATATAAAATCTTTGATAGAATGGAACAATACCATGTTCGACTCAACCCAAAGAAATGTGTCTTTGGAGTAACCTCTGGGAAGCTTCTAGGATACATTGTCTCAAGCAAAGGTATTGAGGTCGACCCAACAAAGGTAAAAGCAATCATGGACATGCCACCTCCAAAGAACATCAGTCAGCTCAGGACATTACAAGGATGACTAAAATCCATCCAAAGGTTCATTGCACAACTGGCAGATAAGTGTCACCCCTTTACACATCTGATACAGAAAAACATCCACTTTAAATGGGATACAAGATGCCAGCAAGCATTCCAGATGCTTAAAGATTATCTCATGAATACGCCATTGTTGATCCCACCAGATCCAATTAGACCTTTGTTACTCTATATATCAGCAACAAGTATAGCATTGGGTGTACTATTGGCACAACATAATGTAGAAGGGAAAGAGTGTGTTGTTTACTACATCT
This sequence comes from Cryptomeria japonica, assembly GCF_030272615.1. Lineage (NCBI taxonomy): Eukaryota > Viridiplantae > Streptophyta > Pinopsida > Cupressales > Cupressaceae > Cryptomeria > Cryptomeria japonica. The sequence goes on from NC_081409.1 coordinate 108,509,016, forward strand.
CTCATACACTGGTGGGCTATGAACTCAATTACACACCTATTGAGCGAGCTTGCCTAGCAGTAATCCTGGTAGCCACTAAACTGAGGCACTATCTATTAACACACAAGGTACAACTCATTGCAAAGATTGATCCACTCAAGTATTTACTCAACAAAGCAGCATTAACAGGCCGCTTGGCCAAATGGGTAATGATTCTAAGTGAATTTGACATCGAGTATGTAGATCGTAAAGCTATCAAAGGACAAGTCATTGCAGATCAGTTGGCTAATGCACCCCTCATAGGTGATCATCCCCTCATTTCCAATTTTCCAGATGAAGAGATATTCATGATCACTACAACACAACCATGGAAACTATACTTTGATGGTTCGTACACTAGGCATGGCTCGGGGGCAGGCATTCTGTTTATCACACCTCAAGGTGACAACATCCCAAAGTCTTACAGGCTCACATTTCCATGCACCAACAACATAGCAGAGTATGAGGCCTTGATCACAAGACTTAGGCTAGCCGTATAATGGAAATTACAAGAACTACAAGTATATGGCGACTCCCAACTAGTCATTCAACAAGCAACTAATGAATATCAGACCAAGGATGACAAACTCATGCCATATAAAAACATGGTGGACAAATTAAAGGCATCATTTACTGCTATCACCTTTGAACAGATACCAAGAGATCAGAATCGAGCTGTTGACGCTATGGCTACCATTGCATCTCGCCTAGACCTTCTGCAGAATTCAACACGCTATGAGTTCTTGGTAGAACAGCTTTGGATCCCTGCTTATGATATCCTCAAATCCGAGATGATATGCTGCCTTGTCGATTTCGAATCCCCATGGTACAGTGAGTTCTACACCTATCTCTGCGATCACTCCCTTCCTCCTAACCAATCAAATAACCAATGTAAAACCTTCATTCACCAAACTGCTCGATATACCATTATTACCAAAACCCTGTACCGACGCAATCTTGATGGTACTCTCCTTCGATGTCTAGAACAAGATGAGATAACAAAGGCCTTGGAAGAGGTACATGAAGGAATTTGTGGAACTCATGCAAGGGGTTTGTCACTAGCCAAGAAACTCTTGCGCAATGGATACTATTGGCCATCTATGGAAAAAGACTCCTACTACTTTGTCAGGAAGTGCAAGAAATGTCAAATTTATGGAGACCTAATACATGCACCGGCACAAGAATTGCAACCAATCACAACACCATGGCCTTTTTGTCAATGGGGCCTTGATCTTGTGGGTAAAATCCATCCATCTTCATCCAATGGTTACAAATTCATTATTACTGCCACCAAATATTTCACAAAGTGGATTGAAGCTCTTCCACTTACCCAAGTTACCGACAAGCAGATCGCCTTATTCACCCTTAATTACATTATCTGTCGGTATGGTGTACCCATGTCCATCATCATAGATAATGGTCTTCCTTTCAAAAATTAGGATGTCCATGAACTTTGTGAGAAATTTCACATCCAACACCGCTTTTCCACTCCCTATTACCCACAAGGCAATGGTCAGGCTGAAGCATCGAATAAAAACATATTGAGGATCCTAAAGAAGATAGTCAATAATGTCAGTTGTGATTGGCATGTTCAATTAAATCCAGCACTATGGGCATATTGAACTAGCATTCGAACCCCTATAGGTGCAACTCCATACTCACTAGTCTATGGTGCAGAAGCTATTTTACCTATTGAAGTTGAGATACCATCACTACGGGTTTCCTTGCACAATCTCATCGATGATGAAGCATACAGAGTATCCCGTCTTCAGGACTTAGAGCTACTTGATGAGAAGTGACAAGCTGCATACAATCACCTCAAAGCCTATTAGTAGCGCATGAGCAAAAGCTACAATCATCGAGTTAGACCTCGTACATTCAAGGTAGGTGATCTTGTTCTTTGAGAAAATCCTCGTAACCAGCCCAACTGAGAACATCAAGGAAAGTTTGAATCAAATTGGCTAGGTCCATATGTTGTCACTGCTGTATTTGGGTCCGGGGCATATCAGTTGGCTACGTCAGAAGGAGAACCGCTAGCAAATTCGATCAACAACATGCACCTCAAACGATTTTATACCTAAAAGTTATACAGAGCATCAAGCTCTCATATATACTAGAAAAAATACCAAAAACATCCAGATAAAATGAGCTGAAGAAAATACAAAAACACCAAAAAGAGTAAAGAAAAATCATGCATCCAAATGGTGAACAACCACTCTGGTGGCACCTTGGGTAAGTGCGATGGTGAAAACCAGGCAAACAAGCGCCACTTGTAAAGGATATAGCTCCATTGTCTTTCAGAATTGTTGTGATCACATTCACTGCATCCATATCCATCCATCCAAACCATGGCTTGTTATTAATCTGCAATTGAGATAGTGCTCCATGCGTCTTGCATCCCGCTTTTGCATAATCATGTCTAAACTGGGGGAAATTCCCTTAACCTATTGATGGAAGTGGATTCTACATTGTTTTTTGATTCAATAAATTCTTCATTCAAAACTATCTCGCAAAATCCAAAAACATTCAAAACAATCATCAAAATACCAAAAACATTAAAAACAATCACAAAATCCAAAAACATCATAAAACATCAAAAATCACAAAACAAAAACATGGCCACACATTGTACATACTCATCCGAGCAGATACCAAACAAGCATTGCAAAATACTCGCATGATGATCACTTCTCAAATTGACCAAACAATCAACATCAACAATCAAACTATCTTCAACAAGGATGCATCCTTCCTTACCAAAACAAAGACAAAATGACATTTTCTTTGACAAGAAAATTGTGTTAAGCTATCAAATACTTGGTTGATTTATGAGTACAGTCTTTCATTTATCTATGTCAGGTTCCTACAACATTGTTTGTGTATCTTCGGCGCATTAATCTGATGAAGTTATGGGGCATGTACTAATGGTGTCTACGTGGGAAGTTCACTAAGCTACGTGATCTTATGCAAAATGCAGTTATAGATCACTACGGCTTGCTGACTACAGCGAATACCTCGACCATATGCGCATGAACCATTACCAAGGATCCATATTCTTTATTCGTTATGTATATACTATTTGCTTACCGAACAATGCTCCTTCTTTGGTTCCTCCTCATCCAATTTGGATAAAGGTTTTTGTCTCTTATTAAGGTGTGAACTTGTCTCAGGATATGATCAGCCCAAGATCAAGGAGGATGATCCAGGTCATGCATGAACAGAGATGATCCTTGTCTGTTCCGCAAGTAATACTCAGGTCAACTTGACCTATTATATCAAGTCATTTGTATTAACTTGCTATATCAAAATCCATGTAAGAACTACTCTGGTCATCTTGAATCATTATGTCAAGATGCTTGTATTTTCATACAACATTTTAAAGCTCAATGTTGAAAATAGAGCACTATGCATCGTCATTTCATCTCATTTGTTTATATATTGCATTCCATTGCATATCACCCATCCATTCACTCATTCATATGTATGATTTGTATGCAAGTATAAACAAGGTTAATATGGACAGTTATGTAAGAATTGAGTTGGTCTTGGATACAATCGCGATCGAGTACTCTGATACATCATCAATGCATCATGCAAAGTCTCAAAAACCTTGCATTTATCATGGTCATATAATCATTACATTTAGTTACATTTTGCATCATGTACATTCATGTCATTTTTAATTAAATTGCATATAGTTAATTTAATTTATTGACATTAATCATTTGCATCATTGCATAATCATGATGATTAGATTCATTCACATAATCAAATTGTCCTTGATTGTATTAACCATTTACTATGCATTCATCTAGTGTTAGTTATCAATTATCATTTTACCATCCTTTATCATCCTTTCTCATTTATCGTTGCACCCATTCATTTATCTATTCATTAGTTGAAAGGTGCATTCATTCATCCATTATTAAGTATCTTATTATGCTCATTTTAGGATTCATTTACATTGCATTCATTATCCTTTTTTAAATTGCATTAAGGAGTAGTTATTAAACCATAAGTTGCATTATCATCACATTATCATTTTTACTTACTCATATTTAGGCATTTAAAATCATAAAACCATTTGCCTCCAAACATTGGTTCATACCATTTTATATATCCATTATACATATGCATTCATTTAGACATCATCATATAAACATTTGTACTTTACATTCTGTTTATCCATATTACATTCATCTAAAAACATCTAGATGCATATCCATACATAAACCATTCATTCTTTGCATTAACATCATTGCATATCATTATCTAACCATTCATTCAAAATATTGCATGCATCATTTCGAATATATCAAACAGGAAACACCAAAATCTTGTTCATAAATCATCATAAGCATACATCATCATCATGGCATTACATACATAAAGCATTACATCAAACAAAATAGGCACACATGTATAAACCTGCATTCATATGTCAGTATCCAACATCATAAATCATCATAAAAGCATGCATATAGGAATCATCTCATAAATGCATACATATACACGTATCCATCTAAGCAATAAAACTCATAAAAACACCATCCTGCATAGCATCCATACATCACAATATGCATATCATCAAAATATGGGATCTCCTCATATATATCATCTCATGTATCAGAGTACAATAAAGTCTACAAAATCGGCTACCAAGAGCCATCCAAGATACAGTCCAAAAATAACAAATGATAAAATACAAATATGCACAATGCTCTCTCAAATGCCACTCTGACCAGATGTTGCACCACCATCACCACTTGCTCCCCCACTAGTCCCCACACCATCTGATCTATCTCTCCATGGAGGCCCCATCAAACCCCCACTAGCTCCTGCACCCCTTGACCTATCTCTCCATAGAGGACCCATCACACCCCCACTGCTCTGTATCCTCTGGGATCGCTCTGATCTGGCCCGTCGCATCTATGAATAGCTCAATGCTTGTTGACTAGATGGTACCACCTGCTCATATAGGCCCCGCCAATAATCAACCTCTCCACCTCTCCGTACCTCCCTTGCCAATGCCTCCACAGATGGCCCCTGTCCCTGTACTCCCTCCAAAACCCTCACTCTCTCCTGCAACTGGACCACCATGTCAACAACTTGATCTCTCTCCCGTAGCACTACAGTCAGCTCTGACTCTCATGCAAATAGTTGCACATCTCTCGCTGCAACTTCTACCTCTAGATCCTCCACCCGTGTCTCAGTTGCTATCAGTCGAGTATGCAAATGAGCTAGCATATGCTCCCGAGGATCACCACCCCCTGTTGCTCCCTCCCCTGTCTCCATAGGTGCCTCTCCAGTAGCTCCCTCCCCTCTGTCCATCAGGATCTCCCTCTCCATACCGCGGCCACCTAATCTGACTCCTCCCGACACCAACAACCCCTGTGATATCCACAGTGGCAATCTACCTCTCCCTCTCCGCTAGACCCAACCATCTAAGCCACCTAAACCACCACCTCCACCCTCTCCTCCTCCTCCTCCCCCACCCCCACCATCTCCTCTCCCTCCTCCACCTGCTATCGATTCTTGACCTCCTCCCCTCCTCCCCTCCTCCATCTCCATCCCCTCTCATCCTCAAAAGCAGGAACCGGCTCTGCTGGATCAGATTTCCATAGAATTGGATGAGCTACCATATACTATGTATACTCATCTGACACCCCAACATCCACCACCCTCGGTCGTATATCCCATGGCCTCACCTGAAGCATCCAGAACTCTGCCAATGCCTGATCATATGGAAGTATTGGCCCTCATGCATACCTCTCTCAGACCACTCTCGCATACTCCCTCAATCCCCTAGGCAGTCCCTACTGTCGTCCAAACTGCCTCAGAACCCTGCCCGACACCTGTCTCTCTACATGATAAGATGTCCTCCCAATGAGGAATCGGGTCATAAAAACATACGGTAATGCCTCTGCATCATCCTCCCATAGCTCACACTCCAGATAAGGTCTCCAGATCATGGCATCCAGATCATCCAATGTCCGTCGCCACCACTCTAACTTACCTCGTGGGGCTAACTCATCATACCACTGTACATAAACATATAAGGCTGATCCACTACCCGAAATCTCAAACTCACTGGTCGGGTCATTGGTAAGTGCTCCCATGCCCAAATGTGCAGTAGTGTCACTCCCACTACTACTGAGCCCCTCCCACGGTATACCACCTCATGCAACTCCTAATATAAGTGTGCCAGCACGAACGGTCCCCAGGCAAATTGGGTCCCCTCTGTAATCATCATCTCGATCACCTGCCCCCAACTAACGACCAGACCATGTGTTCGCCTATCTGGGCACAGTAGTCCTCCCATAATGCCTAACAAAACTGCTGGTAGAGGCTCGTATAATGCATCGATATCCTCCCAGTCGATCGAACCATCATCAATAAACACGTCCTCATCAAAGACTCGCTGAACTGCTGCAGTCCCCCATGATCTGTCATAGGTGACTAGCTCACCTCGAATAGGAATATGAAGGATCCGCCACACATCCTCCAAAATCACTGTCATCTCCCCCTGTGCAAGGTGAAATGTGCACGTCTCACTGTGCCAGCGCTCTGCTAACACTATAATCAACCCGTGATTCATCCAAATCACAGGCATATACATCACATCGTACAACCCAGTCACTGTAATACAATCAATCTCGACCTCTATCAACCGATCCCGCAACCCCTGTGTTGCTAGATGTCTCTCGCGTAACTGTAACACGCGTAGATCCTCCTGCACATGGGCATCAATCAATCATCATCAGTTGTTTTGTTTTCAAACTTTCTTAAGTTTAAACCTAGACTATCAACAGATACTTTGATCAAGTATCTTTGGGTCTCAACAGGTAAGCAATCATGACACACCTAGACTTCAACAGGCATTTATCCTAATGACCTAAGTCTCATCAGGCTGCTATGGTTCAAAACAACTCCCACTTCGCATTGCCATCCATCCATCATTGACATCGAGAAATTTTTATTCACACAAATTGGGGCATCTATTATCTTGCAAACAAAAGTGCTATTTTACAAACACAAGCGCTACTTCTCGACAATAGCGCTAAACCCCTAACAAAAGCGCTTAATCAGCTATGCAAAAGCGCTAAAACTACAAACGCGCTACAACAGCTATGCAATAGCGCTGCTTAAAAACTAAAGCGCTCAATTGACCCCTAAATAGCGCTCAAAAAATAATAGTGCCTAAACATGCCTACAATAGCGCTAGTATTTTCAATAGCGCCCAAACAACAGTACAATAGCGCCATTGTAGCACAAAAGCGCTAGTTAATTGGACAAAAGCGCCAAAACATAGTTTCAGCACTATTTTTCTGACTCAACTTGGACTTAGCAAAAAACATATAAAAAATGCATGAAATCCAAAATTTTAAATTTGCGTACCGCTGGTCCATAGTCATCTGGCCACTGGAATTGACGGACTCACTCGAAATGGTGCTCTGCAATAGGTACCAACATCCTAACTGCTGCTCGCTCCTCTCAAACGTTACTATCAGACCTCTGGTTTCACACTGGTCGCGGTAACAAATGATCTTGTTTTCACCCCTTTCTCCCCATTTAAACCCTTCGTAGTCACCGTAACTTTCCCCCTCTCACCACCATGGTCCCCGTACACTTCCCAAGCCTCCCATTTCTCCATTTTACCTCCGATTTCTTCCATTTTTCACCCACGTTGCTAACTTCTTCTCTTCTATCACCCTGTCAATTTTCATTCTTTTTCGAGAGATCGTCTGATTTTTCAAAAAAATTCAACCCATCTCTCGAGGGGGCATACCACCCATTAAATCTACATTTTATGGGACATTTCTTCACACCTATTTTTCTTTCTTTGAAATAAGGCGATAAACCGCACCATCTCAAAGAGGGGCAAATGTAGTCACATAAATCTATCCAATTTAATTAAATGAATATTTGCTATTTATTTCATTAAAAATCCACTAGCCATTAGTTAATTAAATTAATATTTAATTAATTCATCTTCAAACATTCTCCTATTAATTAAATAAATTATCCAATTTATTTTAATTAATTCATTCAACCAAATTCACAATCAATTAAATGAATAAATCATAGATATTTCATTTAACCCTATTCCTCTTTTAAATAAATTAAATAAAATATTTATTTAAATCATTTATTCCCCCCCCACTTGCATTTTCCTACAAATGTAACTTGCACACATTTATTGAAATAAATGAATTTTTATTTTAATAAAATCCTATTTTCCCTCACCCACCAAATCCACTTGCATTCCTAAAATCCCCTTCTAGATTCTTCTAACCCCTTCCTAATTAGCCTAATCCATCCCCTAATTATTGTCACATTCCTAAGCAACTTAAAGTCACTTCTCAAATACTTCAAAGTCTTTGAAAAACATTTAATGTTTCGTGTGTTCAACAATTTAACCTCCAAAGTCTTCCAAAACCACTAATGGCTCTTACATAACCATTTATGGTTATTTCAACTTGCACTCATGTGTCTCCTCAAGCATTTATTGCTTTGACCATGTTTATCCCTTTTTCCCTTTGCACAAGAGTTTATCCATTGGATAAAAGCTTTATTCTTTGAATAAAGAATTTATCCATTCAACTAACCTTAACTTTAACTCCCAAGGTCATGTCAAGCATTTAATGCTTATTCCCTCTCCTCTCAACCTATCTCACATTGACACTTGTCATCTTGGGATTGGATTGAAAGCCTTCACATGGATCTCAAATCATTCAATCCTGACCCTTGTTGAGATTACTCAATCTCAACCATCCATTGCTCTATTTTTTCTATAAATAGAGCCCATTTCTTCATAATCCAGATCCTGAAAACTTGTATGCATTTAAGCTATAGTGAATTTTAGAGAGCATTTTAGCATAATCAACTCATATATTGTCATTTTGGTTAAAATAAATCATTTTAGTATCAATAGCATAGTATAATCTTTTTATTCACATTTAGAGCAAATACTTCAATCTCAAACCTCAATAAGCATCCATAGTGCAAAAAGCTACTGAGAGCTACACTAGTTTGGAACTTGGAGAGGAGAGGAACAAAGAAGGAGGAGGCAAGAGTATGGTAGAAGGCATTTGGAGATGCCTTCTTGCATTTACATTCGTAGTTAAATGTTTTACTTTGTTCTTGGTGTCTCTTTTGATATGCCTACTTAGGTTGATCTTTGGTTGAATAACACTAACCTTAATACTTGTTTCTTGTTGTTTGTGTGTTATACTACCACAGGTTTTGATCTAACACTTGCCCTTTTTGCAGAGCATCAGATATTAATGTAAGATTTATCAGCATGATATTAGGATATAAAGCTACTCATGCAAATAGACTCAATTCAGTTTCAAGTATGTGCATTAAGAGTGCTTATGATATGGTCACAGATAATGCAAAGATTGATGTATGTGAGTGGTTGAAGGATGAATTAATTGACAACTTAGGCAAGATTAAGAAGGACAAGAAAGGAACTTTTAAATTTGGAAATCTGCTAGTATGTCTGATACTACATATACCAAACAGGTTCCTGATATAGGCTACAAAGAACTTGGATATGATATACCGACAGGGAAACAACTAACATAACTATTCAATAATATGGGAGAAGATAAAGAAAACAATATCCATGATTTCTTTCAAGCACTTAAAGCCAAAATGAAGAAAAGAATCAGATTATCACAAAAGATTGTTGACAAATATAAGGATGAAATATGTTTTGTAATCAAGAAGGATGAGATCTAGATGGAAGCAGTCATCCCTAAGACAGTTTGGGTAACAAAGATGGGCTACGAAATAGATGATCATATAATTGAAACTTATGCTAAAACACTTCTGGAAGCCCCTAAAGAACCTAAGGAATAAGTATTTGGTAGTGCAGAAACTATTGAAAGCCAAATACAATCTAAGAAAAGAGTGAAAAAGGTTAGGCAGTTGTAAGAAAAGGTTCTAGGCAAGCAAAGGAATTCAAGGATAAAATAATGGAACAAACCGGTATAACATAGGATGAGTTAGCAGCTCCACAACCTGAAACTCACTTATCACCGGTAGGCACATCTTCAGAGAATGACATGCCTGCAACTTTCAAGAGAGTTGTAAGGAAAAGAGATCCCTCACCGGCAACCACACCCTCACCTAGGAGGACAAGACAAAAACAACAAGCAATGAGATCTCCGGTAAGAAAGGCTACACCAAAGAAGAAGAAACTGACACCCAAAAAGAAGAAGAGGACAAATAAGGACTTGGCCCCTCTTGACATACTATTGAATGAAATTACAGAGGAAGGGAAATTGAAGAATATAGAGAAACTATATGACACTCTGACAACTGATGTAAAAGAATAAGTAGAAAACAGTGTTATAGTGCATATGGATATGTATAAGAAATTTTTGATGGAAGTAGTAGATGATGTAACAGATGAACTATTTAAGAGATTGGAAGCAAGGAGACAAGCAGTAATAGAACTTGACAAGAAAATAAAGATAAAAAAGCTACTTGTTGTATACCCGGTGAATTCACCCAAAGAAATTGATGACTTAATTGCTGAAGCCAACTGGTCAGTATTCTCTACTACACACTAGCACATTGCTTTAATGGTTGGAAGAGTTAATGAGGTGACTAAGGAGACAAAAAATGCATGGGACATTTTCCTAGTGGAAAAAGAAAAACAAGAAGAATACATGAGCCACAAACATATAAAGGTTTATCAGAAGGAAAGAGACAAGGGTAAAGGTAAAGTTGATGGACCACCTAGTATCAAGGTTAAAGACAACTTACCCCCACCTCCTTTGATTACTCCACCGGTAACAACCATAGCTACAAAAGATCAACCAGCAGTTGAAAGTATGGATGTAGAGGATGTTAATCCTAATCCTGAATATATCACAAAGAACATTGAGAAAATAAAGGAAGAGACATTGAAGGACAAATTAGAAATTGAAAAGCAAAAATTCTTTGAAGAGCAGATAAAGAAGTGTACTAGAGAATTTGACACACTTCTACCAGAACTGTGTAATTTATTGAAAGAATACAAAACTCTGTACAAAGACACTTGTAAGACAAACTTTTTGACTGTAGATATAGATAAGAAGATGAGCAAGGCATGGGATGAAATCAATAAACTTGCAGATAATTTTGCTAACTCACCTGATACATTATCAGTTTTTGAACAGAAGATAACAACTTTTGAGGAAGAATTACTTAAATCAGAAAGAGAAAAAGAGAGAATAGTGAATAAGGCAAAGCATCTAAGATTAAAACTGAGTCCAAGATTGGACTATCTAGCATCATTATGAAAGGAAATATCTGAGGCACTGATACAGGGACAGAAAACATCGGCAGAGCATTTGCAGCATCTCACCGGTACAGTTAAAAGAATGGAGACAGCAATAAGCGACAGTAAAAAGTTTATGGAGAGTATAAACTTGATTTTGGTGGATCTATTTCAAATGGTAACTACTCTGTTACAAGGTTGAAACTAAAAACTCTACTAACATCTTGACAACCTTTGTCATTGATGCCACAGGGGGAGTAGTGGTATGAGAAAATTCAAATATCACAGGAATCATATGCTCAGGGGGAGCACACATTTTTGGTAACTTTTTGGACTTCACATTTTTTGATACACTTTTTGAAATTTCTCATGAGTGTTGCCATCAATGCCAAAGGGGGAGATTGTTGGCATATGCACACTCCAATGAGACATTGTAGGTGATTGAAGGTTTTGTCATTGATGGCAACCTTACAATCCTATGGCACCGGCAAGGCATTACACCAGCAAGATAGTTCACTGGCATCAACGATCACATTCTACACCGGCACTCAAGACACCGACACCGACACAAAGAAAGGAAGTATACCGGCATAGAGGCTAACAGGATTTTGTTATATTATATTTTGTTTATTATTGTAAAAACTTTGTAAGCCAACTTGGCATGTTGTAAAATGACTCTTATATATAAAAGAGATCATTGTAGACATTTTGTAAGGAAGTTAAGAAAGTGAAGTAAGCGAAATATTAAGGAAGACCTATTATGCGAAATATAGGTTAAAGGGTTTATGTAAGAAGCAGAGCAGCAACTGATACTGGATCAGGCATTATAGATGCTATTGTAAAGTAGTACAAGATATTGGATTTGTATAATCCACGTTGTAAGTCAGTGAGACTTCCCATTGAGCAGTGAGCTCTAGGCAGTTGGCCTTCCTGCATGTACAAGCCCCTCTTGTAAGTAATATTCTCTTATTGGCCAGTAAGTGGATATTGTGGGTCACAAATCCCACCGAGGTTTTTCCCACACCAGGTTTCCTTGTTAAATCCTTGTGTCATGGTGTGCTTTTCATGTGGATTTTTTTAATTCTGTTTATTTCATTATTTCTTGCATATCGGTACACTGTTATAATATGTTCTACATGTTTTAAGATAAGAAATTCTATATACCGGTTAGATACTGATTCACCCCCCCTCTCAGTATCTGTGGGAATCCTAACATTTATTTTGTTAGCTTTGTTTTAGATAAATTTGTTAGTCATGTGGTGTGATTGTTTGGAGTATTTGTTTTGACTCTGGGAGGTTGATCTTTTTAAATTTTGTCTCATGTAGGTTCTCTCGGGAGGCATTCATCTATTTCCATGTGTCAAAGATAATCTCTTGAAACTATTAACGTATTGTGTGTAGGACGCAGTCAAAGAATTCTATCAAAAGCCTAGTGTTTGTGATTTATAGGATAACTCACACTTCAATTTCTTAAGGTTAATGAACAAGTGTTTGATTTGTCCCATTTTATTTCGTGTTTGTGTTTTTACCCTTAGAAATGGGCCTGCCTCCCGATTTGCCTGGCACTTCGCATAGTCATTGGTGAGAGGGAATGACCCAAAGTGGTGATGGGCTAAGGCTAAGCTCTTCCAAACCACTCTAAATAACTATGTTTGCAATGAAAGTTTAAGAAACGGGTGTTGGAATGGCATAGCGACAATTAAATTCACCAAATCTATACCCACCTAAATGGATGCCCTTACTAGAACCTCTTGTTTTTTAGATGTCAAAATCCTTCTATCTGTTGGCTCAAGCGTTGTGATATGCACATGTCGAAGATACATCTCATGTACTCTTTAGTTAGAGATAGAAAATTCTTAGGAAGTGATGACCCTTGAACTTTAAGCTTGGTACATGCCTAAGAAGTGAGTGCACTATAAGGGGGAGCTCGTGCTACCAAGCATCTAGCTATCTGACTGAATGTTGTATTGAGAAAGAGGATTCAATAGATATTGTCCTAGCCAGCCATAGGATATGTTGTGAATGAGCATGATTGTTTTGAGTCCAAGTCCAAAAACCTTTTATTCTATGCTTGTCAAAAGTTGAGTCCTACATTTTTCAAACAAGTCCAAACATTTTCCAAACAAAGTAAAAAACAAGAGCATTCATCAAACAAAGTGCAAAACATTTTTTTTCAGAAACATTGGAAAACTTTGTCTCAACATTTATATCACTTAGGTTTAGGTCCTTCATAGTTCACTCTTAGGTTTTAAGACATGGTCATTGCATTTCATTTAGTCATTTTCATTGTTAAGTGTCCTCATTTTTAACTTAGCTTTAGCACTATTTTCCTAAGTATTGCATTATCATTTTGCATACCATCCTTAGGTCCTTTCTTAGGTGTCATTTTTCATACCATCATTAGGTCCTTTCTTAAGGGTCATTTTGCAAACCATCCTTATGTCCTTTCTTAGGTGTCATTTTGCATACCATCCTTAGGTCCTTTCTTAGGTGTCATTTTTCATACCCTAGGTCATTCCATAGCTTAGGTCATTGTTATATCATATTGTGGGTTTATACCTTAGGTCATTTGTCCTTTTGCATTATAGTGTCCAAAATTAGGTTTTGTCATACTTGAGAATTCAATTCTTTAGATAAAACCCTAAGTCATTGTTAGGAAGTCTAGACCTTGTCAAAATTTTGTCTCTTTTGTCATCAACAATATTTTGTTGAACCTAGCTTAGTATCCAAGCATATAGGTGAGACGTTGTCATTTGTCCTTTTGTCAACTTGTCCTTTTGAGGTCTAGACATCATCTCAATTTCCTAAGGGTTGAATCTTTAGGGTTGTATTTTTAAGGTTTGCCAAAATCTTCAAAAAATAACAAAAACATAGGTTGCATTCTTGCCCTAAGTTGCATTCTCATATCTCAAAGTTGCACTTAGTTACATAACATTATCAAAATCCCAAAATTTCAAAAAGTCTAAAGCAAGGTCGCATTTGCATTCCTTAAGATTGCACTTAGTTGCATTTTCATTATCATTCCAAAAAATCAAAAAGCCCAAAAACATAAGTGGCATTATCATTGCACTTAGTTGCATATCATTATCATTTCATTAAATTCAAAAATCCCATAAAAATTGCATAGTGGCATGCCTATTGAAACAAGGTCTAAGTACAAGAAATCACATGACTCAACATATAAAGCCATGTCTTCTCCAATGGATGATACCCAGTTGAGACAATCACAGTTCTATCCAACCCAATAACAAGGCAACATTGATCAAACTTTTTATGACGAAAAAAGTGTCCAAATATGACAACTGGAGGAAAAACGAGCTTGAGAAACAAAGATCTTGGAACAAAGAGTGAAAAACATCGAAAAGAATAAAACACAAATGTGCAAAATATTTCAAAAATTTCCAGGTCCAAATCCAAATATTGAGCCAGTTGATGTAAAATCTCTTATCAAATGATCAAACATCCCAACTCTCATCTCTCAAATAGAGACGATGAAACAATTTCAAGCAAAAAACACAAATTTCAACCAAATCCCAAATCAGACTTACTTGATCAAATTGCATTTAATCAAATCGGGATCAACAACCAATGATCCAACGACAACCGGTCATCCAACAACAATCAATCATCCATCAACAACCAATTATCCAACAACAACCAATGGTCCAATTTATTCAACCAGCACAACCAATGGTTCAACATATCCAACATTTTCAACCAACGCAACCAATGGTCCAAATCATCAAACCAACACAATCAATGGTACAATTTCAACAATATGCTCAACTGAATGCACAATGTCAACAATTGGTCCAACCGAGTGTCAATTATCGCCAACAAACTTAGTATCAACAACTACAGCCAAACATTCATAAACAAAAGTTGCAAGGCATACCAAGTGTGTAGGGGAAAAAGTGAGACTAAGAATGGAAACCCCAATCCCACTCTCATACACACTCATAGAATACAAAAGAGCCTAGGGAGGTGACATACTTCGGGCTACTTCTTGTATGGAAGAGAGAGCCAAGGATCACCTCTTAGGGTTTCTATTCCCTTTCTACAAATGAGAGGGAGGAATGATTCAAGAATGCAATCTAACCTAGGATGCAAGTAAGCAAGCAAACCCTAATCTGAGAATGTAGATCAAAGGATAACTGATATACTATTGAAAAGTATAGATCAGAAGGAAAAATCAGAGGTGCACTTGTGTCTTAAACCTGAGAAAAAATGTCTGGGACCAGGGTGCCATGCCACTATCCTAATTCTGCAAGTCTAGAGTTGCAACTGACATGATGGGTTATGAAGCCTGCAAGACACTGTTCTGCTAAATCCTATTGATAGAGGGCAAGACCATGGCGCCATGCCACTTTCTTGGATAGTACCAAGGCACCATGCCCCTATCCTTAGGGTTTTTGTTGAGATATGCAACAAAAAATTATCTTTGTGTGCTCTTCTGATCCTAAAACTTCCAGCGGTGCTCGGATCCGAACTTGTACCTGAAGCTGAAAAATAAGGTTTGGGGTGGCTATATAGGGTTTTGCCTTAGTCAAACCCCTATGTTGGTGATTTCCACCTCCATAAATAGCCGACAATATACTGAAAATATGTGTACAAGAACCTTGTGTACATGCAAGATCCTAAAATGAAAGCAAACAATCTAGAGCAATCCTGAAGAGTAAACCCTAATTGCTTATAATTGACAAATTAAATTCTCTAAATCCATGATGCAAAGTGATCTAAAGCATGAATATGAATAAAAATGAAGCTTATGCAAAGACATTAAAACAACATGAAACCATACCCAACCCCAAGGGAGAGGTACAAGCCAATCATCAGTCTGTGATCTCCTATTGTTCTTCTACATCTTCAAGAGCCCCCAATTGATAAAATGATGCTTGATGAATTTTTGGTGGATGAATGTTGAATGTTGTTGAAGACTTCAAAGATATACTCTTTCGCTGCAAAGAAGGCTCTTATGCTCCCAAAAATCTGTTCTTAGATTCTTAGAAGAAGACCCCTTCAAATGAAAAAAGTGTGCTCTTAAGTATGAAACCCTAGATCTTAATTTCATGTTTAGGCCGACCTAGGATTTGAATTTCCCGCTGATCTTTTGGAGTTAAGCATTATTATATCATAGGATTGTGCTCTTGAAATTTTGGGAAAAAAACCGAGGACCATGTGCATTCCCGCCATGGTCCGACCAACTTTTCACTAAAATTTTTCAGGCTCATTAGATATGATAATATTAGAGAGAATCCCAAAGTTACAGCTAATTCCAAGATGTTTTGATATGCAAAGTTGGGCCTAAAAGATCAAAATAGGACATAATTAGGGTTTATGATTAAATGATTCATTGGAGGAATAAAATGGAAAGGGGCATTCTTAGGGTAAAGGGCCCAACTTTATAACATGTAAAGTGATGAAATGTGACTTTAGATTGAATTAAATCAATTAATTAAATGCTTAAAGATAAATTAGATATACAAGATGCAAGATACACTAAGGCGGGTGCTAACCTAAGTGTGAAAATTTTACAACCCTAGCAAGGTTGTACAATTTATGACACTATAGTTAGCCCCCACTTTAGCGGTCATATGACACTACGTGCATATGCAAGCTAAAGTACCAAAAAGTAAACATCATTTGAAAAAAAAGGATATAGCCATAAGTTGTCGGACGAAGCCTCCAACGGTATCTGCAGTACACAGTTAGGAACCACACCCTACAAAACCACATGCTGGATCACAAAATAACCTAATGATTACTAAGGAAGGTGATTAAATTTGTGGCTAGCTATATGCCCCTTGTTTCGGCTTGCTTATTAGTAAGGTGAAACAGGGTATCATGTTTACCACAACGAATTGTGATAAAGATTTCGATGAAGCAAGTTTGCAACAAGGCTTGATTACTCATCCAAGAATTTTATATCACTAATACAAAGTGAGAGGGAAAACTCATGATTCCAATGCCACCGACGGTGTGAGAATTGAAGCTTCCTAGCTCAAGATATGATAGATTGAAGAAAAAGTGCAGAAATTAGGGTTTTAACTTAAAAACATAAAGTGAAAAAGTTCATAACGGATAAATATGAAAGTGATACCTTCATTTGTCACTATTAACTATAGAGGATCCCACATATTAGCCATCATGCCTCAATGCTGACCTGAGCGACCTACGAGGATGGAGATTTTGCGCCAGTCCATACTCGCCGATCGACCACTCGACAAGGTGAGTTGACTTTCCATTGACCCTATTTTGATTTTTTCATGCTTTCATTGATTTAGGGATGGTGATTTCATCACCGAGACTAGGTTCGTGCCACCTCTTCGGGCAACTGGGGGTCCTAGGGCACCCTCATCCCCCTAGGGAGCTCTTGTCCTCCTAGGGTGCCTTGGTCCCACCTGGGCGCCCTGGTCCACTCAGGGCACCTTGGTCCCTATCCGAGGCGACATAGGATCAGGCGATTGAATGTTAGAATAGATAGTATGAATGCTTTGATTAGATAATAATGATGATGATCAATTACTAATGATAGGATGCTTCACTTTTTGTAGACACTGCCATACATCCGTGAGCATACTACTGGGCTCACCTTCTGGAGCCTTTGGGAGTAGATCCCAAGGATGATAGCGAGAGAGAAGGATTTGCTGCATACAGTGTGCTTGTGGTATGTGATGACTATGTCAACCATCAAATTTCACTATGCGATGTTGATGGCATTGATGGAGAGATGGGATGCAGACACCTCGATGTTCCTATTACCTATGGGGGAGATGACAATCACCCTCAAGGATTTATACCACATGTTGCGCCTTGATTCCATCAAGGGGGAGATCATGAGATATCAATCCAACAGTACTGAGGAGGATTATAGGAGAGAGTAGGTGTATGTTGTGGGGAGAGTGATTCTCGGTGAGATGAGGGGTTGTATCATGGTCAGTTGGCTCCTACACCCTACCAACGAGGTTCCATTAGTGAGGCGACTCATGATCATGACCCTTGCATTAGTTGTGTTCCCTAATGGGTGCGACACACACATGCATGGAGGACTCATCTACACTCTTCGAGCAATGGAGAGACATAGGAGGGTATACTCTTGGGTTTGGAACATGCTTGCGCATCTCTATCACGAGCTTGGGGAGTATGTATTTGGGAAAAGATACAACCTAATGACATGCACGCTACTACAGGTGTGGATGTTCGAGCTTATTACCTACACTAGGCTTGCTGGAGTCCACAACCTAGGGTATTTGATTATCCACTTACCCATGAGTGGTGATTCAGCAATCTCCTGCATTGGAGGTGGAGCTTAGATAGATTGACAGCGTGCAGAGTCATATGGATACCCTACCTTAGGATGTACATGTGGGCAGGGATACATAGGTAGTTTTTCAGCATGCAGAGGAACCATCTACTAGAGGGGCGGTACAACCACATAGTCGTTCCCTTCTACTTTGACCGAGTCTGATGGTAGTTTGGGTTTGAGTAGTAAGTTCCTACTGATGTGTCTGTGTACATCCAACACTCATGCGTGATGCTGAGGCTAGCATCCATTCCTAGGCATACCAGTGATGAGATCGACATCACAAATTCAAACGAGTTGGATCATGACATTGCGATAGACTACATAGATGATCTGGGCACGCATCAACGATACATCACATGGTGGGGGAGGACATACCCTAGAGCCATCTTCCCAGTAGAATTCCTTGAAGAGAACTCCGGACCATGGAGACAGACAGGTGACAAAGAGGGATCTGATACATCCGAGGAGGGCTCAGATGATCAGACTGATGATACTAGAGAGAAGGAGGCAGGCAGAGATGGAGATGATCTTGACACCAGAGAGGAAGATCAGGATGGAGATGATGAGGAGGATGGAGAGGAGGACGAGGACGAGGAGGAAGAGGAGGATGAGGAAATTGAGGAGGAGGATGAGTTAGATGCAGTTTGTCATCATTCCAAGGAGGACACCATAGCCCTAGACCCATCGATCCTCCTGTTATAGGTGGAGAAGGACCCTATAAGGGGTACTGATCCTAGTCCCCATCGCCCCATACCCACTGTACATAGACAGTACAAGCACAGAGAGCCTAGCGATCCCAGTCTCAAGTGGTCTCTTTCCACGATCCCTACTGGCGAGAGGGAGATCCAGGTAAGGTGTCTTGTTACTGATTAATTTATGTATCTTACTTGTTTAGATTTGATGATATAGAATGATACTGATAAAAATTTCTCTCTTTCTTGCAGCTATCATCTAGGAGTGGTGTTCTCTTATTCAGAATGCAATGACAGACCACATCGTGTCTACACACATTCCTAGTTCCTCACAAATAGCACACAGATCCCAGAGGAGTGCAGGACAACACGAGGACCTTTTCTCCCCTATTCGGATGGAGATGGAGGTCCTACGAGAGAGATTACAACATACATAGCGTGACCTAGCAGCGTCACAGACAAAGGCAGCCACATACCGCGATATTATGATGGAGAGGGATCACATGAGCTCCTCACAGAGAAACTTGTGGTCCATATAACGATACGCCCTCATGGGGCCACCCCCATGTCCAGATCAGGAGGGGGCATCTAGCCACCATTCTCCAACTACTAGTCCCAGGGATAGGAGATAATCTTGCTCTATTGATGTATATATTATGATACTCATGGATATGTATCTATTTATGCTATGTTATCTCAAACATGTTATTTTAATGCTTAAACAATATATGCATTGCTTAGATTAGAAGTAACATATTTAGTGATGAACATGTAGGTCTAATTTAATTTCCATGTGATTGATTTCTCAATGCTTCATGATTAAATCGATACATGTGTGATTTAATTAAATAACTAAGTATTTAATTAAATGCTACTTTGACAATGTAAAAGAATAATGTATTAAGCTTAAGAACTATATGACTAATGTGAATTAATTAACTCTAATTAAACGCAACATGATATAATTCTACTTAACACATAAGAAATTGTATAACATGCTAGCACGTATGAAATGTAAATCTATTACAATTTACATAATAGAATCCAAGACAAACAATAAAGTAATGAAACATGCTTGTCAAGAATGAAGTAATCTAGACCAAACAATATAACATCATTTAATCCTACATACTTTAATGAAGACATGCTAACATATTACCCAATTTTGAAGAAAGAAAAGATACAGAGAGAACAAAAAGTAGATGAGAGAGAGAGAGAGAGAGAGGGAGAGAGAGAGAACTAGGCATAGTATATACGAAGTGCATAGCATTTATGGGTTCCTTGAGAGGTGTACCTTCCACATCTTCTATCTTGTAAGCACCTGATCCATAGACTTAGACAACAATGTATGGTCCAAGCCAATTAGGGCTGAATTTTCCTTTCTCTTTAGGTAAGGCATTCATGTTATGTTGATTCTCGTAAAGGAATAAATCACCTACTGAGAAGGAAGATTGAGTAACCTTATCATTGTAGCTTTGTTGCAAAGTTTTATGATATGCTTGAATATGCTCGAGAGCATTTATATGTTGTTCATCGAGCATATCAAGTTATTGAATTCTTTGCTCTCTATAGGAATCATCATCCATTATACCCCTAAGAGAAACTCTTAAAGAAGGAATTTCTAACTCCAAAGGCATAATGGCATCATCACAATAAACAAGATTATAAGGAGTACAACCCATAGAAACACATACACTCATGCAATAGGCCCAAAGAGCGTAGGTTAATTGAGTATGCCAATCCTTACCATGCTTGTTTATAGTCTTTCAAAGAATTTGTTCAATTATCTTATTAGAAGACTCATCTTGACCATTTCATTAAGGATAATAAAGTGTAGAAAATTTAGGTTGAATATGATGTTTCTTGAGAAACTTCTTCATATCCTTATATTTTGAATGATGTTTCATTATCCAAAACTAAGGCGGAAGGTATCCCGAATTGGGAAATATTTTTTTCCAAAATAAATTGACAAATTACTTCAACGGTAGTGGATCGAAGAGGAACGACTTCCACCCACTTCATAAAGCAATTAGTTGTAGTTATGATGAAGTTATGTACTTGAGATAAAGGAGGAGATATTTTACCAATGAGATCCAAACCCCATGTAGAAAAGGGCCAAGACACTACTTGAGATCAAAGTTCTTGGGTAGGGGCATGGATCGAATTGCTATGTTGCTGACATTGATGACATTTTTTAACAAATGCAAAGGAATCATTTTCCATAGTTTACCAATAATATCCCATTCGGAGCAATCTCTGAACTAAAGATCTACCACCAAAATTCCCCCCACAAGCACTTGAATGTCCTTCCTCAAAAGCAATAAGGATTTCAACCTTGTTTAGGCATCGAAGGAGAAGACCATTACAACCCCTCCTATAAAGAATATTAGAAAGGATAATGTATCTAGCAGCCAATTTGGGAATCATAGCCCTAGTATTCTTATTCGTAGAGTCAGGAAAGGTACCATCAGTCAAATATCTCACAATATGCAAGTACCATTCATCAGAATCTATAATGCAACAATACACCACATCACTAAGATTATCAGCAATAGCCGGGGTAGTGAGGTTATGAATAGTGAATTCAAGATCTACCAAGGGGTCCTCTAGAGACACAAGAGAGGCAACACACACCATCACATTGGCATGTCAATTATCTTTTCGAGAAACGGGCTCCATGGTATAAGAATTGAATTTTTGTAACAAGGATATAGCTAGATCTTTATACTGTGATAATTTGTCTTGCTTAGTTTGATAAACTCATGTCACTTGTCTTATGATTAGTTGAGAATCTCCATAAATATGTAGATGTTTCACATTCAACGCCAAGGCTGCTTTAATTCCAGCTATAAGAGCCTCATATTCAGCAATTTTGTTGGTATAAGAAATTGAGATGATATGATAAAGGAATATGCTTCTTTTTAGGACATATTAAGACCACCCTACCCCCGATCTTGTATAACACTTAAAACCATCAAATTATAATTCCCAAGTCTCATCAATCTCAGTGGGAAAAATGTATTCATCGAGAAAGGACTCTGGATTAGGTAGGGAGAAGGGTGAAGGAGCATCAACTAAGTGGCCAGTCAATGCTTGACCCTTTATTGCCTTTTATGAGATAAACTTAAGGTCAAACTTGGTGAATATCATAACGCACTCAGCTAAGCATCAGGAAAGGTCAGTTTTGGAAAAAAAATGTTTAAGAGGATCAAATTTAATGATAACACGAACCTTAGCATTCAAGAGATAATGCCTCAACTTTTGGGTTGCAAAGACTAAATCAAGGCACTGTCTTTCTATTGCAGAATATCAGACTTCTTAACCGAGTAGAGTGTGAATTATGTAATAAAACAATAATTCTCTACCATCCTTATCACATTCTGCCAATAGGGTTGCAAGAGCTTGAGGGGAAGCAAAGGTGTACAGAAGGAAAGGCTTAGTAGGATCAACAGGTTGAAGAATAAGAGGATTGGCCAAATAGGTTTTTAGGTCTTCAAATGCTTGACGACAATCCTCATTCCATTGGAAAGTGATATTCTTTTTTAGCAATTGTGTGAAGGGAAAGATACGATCCGCAAGTTGAGAAATGAACATATGAATAGCTTGGATCTTTCCTTGCAAAATTTTTAGTTGGGAGACATTATTAGCAGGTGGCCTATTAACAATAGCATCTATCTTCTTCATATCCACCTCAATGCCACGATGTGAAACTCCAAATCCTAATAGTTTTCCACTATCCACACCAAAAACACATTTTTGGGGATTCAAACACGTGTTATACTTACGAATTCTCTCTAAGGTTTGATGAAGGATCTTAGCATGATCTGTATGAAGAACGTATTTGGCTAAGATGTCATCAATGTAATCTTCTAAGGTCTTATGCATATAGTCATGGAAGATGAGAGTCAGAGCACACTGATAGGTTTCGCCTGCATTTTTTAATCCAAAAGGCATCACAATCCAGTAAAAGGTACCCCAAGGGATGGTAAAAGCAATTTTATATTGATCTTGAGGATTAATGAAGATTTGATTATATCCTGAGAAACCATCCATAAAGGATAATAAAGCATGACTTGCTATCGAATCCAATATCATATCGATATTCAGGAGAGGAAAGTCATCTTTTAAAGAGGCCTTGTCTAAATCATGAAAATCCATACACATCCTAATCTTATTTTCAGCCTTAGCCACAACCACAATGTTTGAAATCCATGGGGAATAATTGATAGGATGAATGAATCCAGCATCTAATAGTTTTTCAATCTGAGCTTTAACTGATGGTCTTGAAAAGCACTGAGAGGAGGGGGTGAATCAGTGACACCAAAACAAGCACAACTTTAAACATAACCGATAGATGAACTTAACTAAGAATTTGAACAAAATACATGCTATCCAAAATGAAATAACAACATCCATATAAAGTAGAACATCCACCATAACACAAGTGTTTATACGTGGAAAACCCAAAGAGGTAAAAACCACGGTGAGATGGAACTCACAAGTTAACTATCTGCAGTAATAGAAAACTGACCGGTTAAGGTCTTACAAAGAGCTCTGCTAGGAGCGAATCTTGTTAGAGATCCCAAGCTTGATTAGAAGCTTATACCCTGTTAAGAGTACTACCCTATTAAGATTAACCTTGCTGGAGGATTTTAGAACCCAAACTAATGGATCACCTTGTTAGAGAATTTGTACAATGAAGCTTGTTAGAGCTTACCCGATTAGGGGATTTTATTCTGTTGTAATGATTAGAAAACAACAAAAAAGATTTGATCTGTTTTGAGTAGCACAAAACTTGCTTGATCAGATCATTCTAAGTACATTCAACACTGCTCTCCATCTAAACACTTATCGCTCTTCAGCAAAAGTATTTGCATAGATCACCTCTTCTATATCTGTTCTCTCTTCATAATATCTTCTATATATGTTCTCTCTTCATCATCTCTTTATAAAATGATTCACTAAGATGTCTTTAAATAGACATACAAACCTTATGTCGGCCATAGGAACATAATTTCCTAGGTGCAGTGTATCTAGACATTTAAACATAACTCATCACAAAAATGACCGCTAAGAAAATGATGTTGGTAACTCATCACAAAAACAAATACCAGTTAGAACAATCAATACCGGTTGGAATAAAACTAGTGAACCGTTGTCTTGGAATCTTGCACTTGATCTTCATCTTCAACTTTGTCTTCATTTTGATGCCGACTTAGTGTAACCACAGGTTATCTCTTAGGCACATACCGGTTGACACAAAGTACCGGTTAGAGATAGACCTTAAACATACCGGTTGGTAGTGTAAACCAATTGACGTTACACTAGTAGTAAATGTAATAATATATGTGTGTGAGAGTGTTTCATCAATGACAACAAGTGATGAATAAATTACAATCATCATCAAGCCAACAATCTCCCCCTTTGGCATTGATGGCAACACTTAGAAATTTT
Source organism: Cryptomeria japonica (assembly GCF_030272615.1). Classification (NCBI taxonomy): domain Eukaryota; kingdom Viridiplantae; phylum Streptophyta; class Pinopsida; order Cupressales; family Cupressaceae; genus Cryptomeria; species Cryptomeria japonica. The sequence goes on from NC_081409.1 coordinate 108,533,761, forward strand.
TAGAGTAATACAATACCGCTAAGTGTGCATACACAACATATTTACATATATACTCATACTCCCCTTGAATGTAATACTCCCCCCTTAATGCATGCATAAATACAAAATTTTCAAAAACACACATACATATTATTACTCCCCCTTTGACAACAATGCCAAAATGATAAAGTAAAATATATACATATATATAGAAAATCTATATCAAAGTGTTCATCATATATTACAATTTTAAATGAGTTCATGCATTGGCTATTCTCATGAAAATAGTATTGAAATTCTTCTTCATCTAGGATAGAGCATTCTCCCATGATTCCAGTATGTTATCCATATACTTAGAGGTAGACAACAGCTGGGAATATAATTCTTCCATTGAGTTGATCATGCAGGTTTCAGGAGTAGGCTCTTTGAAGAATATCAATCTGTGAGGTGAGCTAACTCTTGAGCTCTCTTAGAGATCAAAATCTCTTAGCTCTCTCATTATCATTTCTGTGCAGTCTATCATGCAATTCATCTATAGACTGGTTAAAGGTATGAATGGAGTCTTGGAGTGGGACACATGCCTTGCATAACCTTTCTATTTCCTTCTCAGTTTCAACTTGATTATTAGAAATATTAGAATAAAAGAAAGTAATATTGGAGGTAGAGGCAAGATACTTTCCTCCAGATTCAATAGATTTCTTTAACAAACTGCCATTATGAGATAAAGCCATTTTGATATTTTCAATGTGCTTAGCTAGTTTATCTCCATATGCCTTCTTGTGGCTCTTCTCAGCATATATTTGAGAAGAATCTTCAAGCGATTTGATTTGATTAGATGCATCTCCAACTAACTGACCAAGTTTGCTGATAGGAGTGGGAAGATGTGCGATAGAGGTTTCCGATAGAAAACTAGACAAAATTTCTACGACATTCTGGATTGTCTCTGCCTCAATTCTTTGCTCTTTGAATCACTTCTTGTGTGCACAAGATTGCATAACATTAACAATCTTCATCATTTTAGATGCACTCAAGGTATTCATGTCAATAGGTCCTGAAATACTTACAGAGTCATCATCATCATCATCAAGTAGTTCTTGCTTTGTCGGTTCAGGGGGTATACTCTAAATGATGGCTCTTTCTGTGTTTTTTCTCTATTGTATCTTTTGTTTGTTGAGTAATAGCTTCCTCAGTAGACTCCATTTGAGTAATCTCAATGGCTAGTGGAGATTGGGGTTTCTTCAGTTGTTCAATTGTCAGTTCACTGACCACATTTAGTTGATTACCCGGTTGATCACCTGATGTAACCTGTACTTCTGTGATTGTAGGAGGATCCATATCTAGTGCAATGATGTCTCTAGATAGGTCTACTGTGTCCTGAATATCTTTATCAACAATAATAATGGAATCATCCTTCTTCTTGGTTGGATAGAATACATCATCTTGAACAATTTCTTCTTCATCCATTTCTGGTCGACGAACATCTTCTGCAGTGTCATCCTTACTTCTTGAGTGGATGACATCTTCCCTCTTTTTGATTATACAGGCTAGTTGATGTGTCTCAGACTCAACAACTGACTCTTTTGCATTAAGAAGCTTCAATCTTCTCACTTTATATTTTGTATTCCTTAGTTAAAGCACTAATTCCATTTGATGATAGATTGGGAAAATATTGTACAAATACTTTATCAATAATCTTCTTTTCTAATTGAATGACTTCTTCCCATTTATCTAACGAAGTATTATACAAAGAGACTAAAATATCTTTCTCCAAATCATGCGAAAATCTACTGTAATGACCCAAATAGGTTATTACCTGTTGGAGTACTTACTTCTACTCATCTTTAGTAAAAGAATCATAATGTTCTTTGACATTGTCAAACTTGTTTCTTCCCAATGACTTCATTGTTCTCTCAAATGTTGTGTCAAGTTTGTAGGTGGCAATATTTATAGGTTTAGTTGCCTTTGGCACTACCTTTACCTTCTTAGGTGTTCTGTCGGTTGCTTTTTCCTTCTTTGGTTCTTCTTCATAATCTGTACCCTCAGACTCTGGTTGCAAAATGAGTTTCCTATTCCTCTTCTTAGGTGCGCTCTCCTTCTTCTCAGATATTTTAGGTGTTGGTTTTTTTTTTATTAGGAAACTCCTAGTCACCCTTGTAGTCTTCTTCACAAGAGATTTTTCATCACATTTCTTTTGCTTTCTTTTCACTTTTGCTACAGGTGCAGTACCATTTGTAGTTGGTGTAGCTTGGACTACCAAGGTGTCCAATTTTGCCTTCTTTTTATCTTTGAGCGATGCTAACAGGGTATTAGCATAGCCAGCTAGTAAGTCATGATTAACCTCATAGCTCATATCATCCATCTCTTCCTCTCTAGGTTCAATTGCTTGCATCTATTGCTATTTACTAAGTTGTCATTAGTTTTATGCCCAAAGTCATCCTATATACACTAGTCGGTAAATAACAAGGCTACCGATGTCGGTTACAGAAGAGGGACAAGTCACCGAGCTATGAACCGAGAGGAATACAAAATGTCTACCAAGTAAGGTTCATATGTCTACTGAGCAGCAAACAAGGTATACCGAGTTAATCTGAACCAAGTGGAAACATGTTACCAGATTCAATGAACCTAGACACATGTGAAATGTGTTACAAGATTCGAGAAGATGAAATCGTTATTACATAGGAAATTGCATTTAAAGATTTTGTATGATTCTGAGGAAGAATATCCAATGAAATAATTTTTATGTTTATTCATTCAATAAAACATGTTTGTATGATCGAAGCATGAACATATCACCATCTCAGAGATCTATATAAATAGAATGATTTGAGTATTTGATATGACATGGAGAAAAGATACGAAGTGATGATATAGTGAATAAAGAAGATTGACAGAGATATTCAGAGGTTACCGAGAGGGTTTTAGAGAACAATTTAAGCGATAGAGTATACAAAAGTGGTTACCAAGTTTATTTATCAATTACCGAGGAATGCTATGAGCAAGGTAATTTTATATTGAGCACATAGAGTCTGCTATAACATTTCAGATGTGAAGTTGCATATATTTTGGAAAGATTTTGATTAAATTATTAAGTTGTGTTAGAAACCTTTAATAGGGTAAAAGACTCTAATAAAGTCTATAAATTGTAAAGCCTTTAACCAGGTACAACATTTTTGTAGAAATGTTTGTAAAATCCTTTAGCAAGGTAGATATAAAGATCTTTATACTCCTAACAGGGTAAGCTATCAAAAATAGCTAAACATGTAGCTCTAACCAAGCAATCTTGATTACTGCAGTAGTGAAGTTGTGGGTGCCATCCCCACCACAATTTTTCTCTCTAACCAAGACTTTCTGCGTGACCAAAAATCTTTGTGTTATGGAGTGAAATTTTGATGGATGTTATTTCTATTATTATGTTTCAATTTTACATATTTATGAGATCAACAATACTTAGTTTGTGTTTATCAATAAAATTGTTTTTCAAGAAAAGTTTTGAAGTACTGATTCACCCCTCCCCTCTCAGTACATTAGCTTTCCAAGTCAAACCTAACAATTAGTATCAGAGCTTAACTCTTGGTAAAGGGACTAATAGCCTAAAGAGAAAGATCCTATCAATGGAAGGCTATAAAAAATCACACAGGATTGTGAATCTTCAAGAAGAATTGGATAATGCTAATCAAGTGATTGCAGATATGCAGAGGAAAATGCAAAGATCACTGAAAGTGAGAAGAAGGTTGTTTGATGATTTACAGGACTCACAAGAGTTGGTGGAACAAATTGAGACATCATCTAAGAACAACATATCAGAAGGATCTGAAGAAATGATTGTAGAATTGAAAGAAAAGAACAAAGCACTAAATGAACAGCTAAAAGCAACGAGAAGGGAACATGAGTATTTCAGCACACAAATGACTGAAAATATTGATGCATTAAGAATAGCTGAATAAGCAAAATTTAGAAGGAGAAAAACAATAGCTAGAAGCAATTGTGTCTGCCAAAAATGACGAAATATCAAGGATGACTGAAGTTCAACATAATCTATCTGATCAATTGGATTATGCACATCATGAAGCTACTCTAAAGGAAAATGAGATCCAAGCATTGAAACTTGAATTATCAAGATTGGCCAATGAACTAGAAGTAGAAAAGAAGTCAAAAGAAACACTAAGGAAAAGCCATGAATCGTCAAGAATGTTAGATGAGAAATTAAATATGAGAACACCCAACAAAGCTGCAGCACTTGGTTACAAAGGAAACAACTCTACCAAGAAAGGGATCAACACCACTAAGAAAGGAGAATCATCAAAGAAAGCTAGAAACAAAGATAACATGAAGGACAAGAAGCCTATTTGCAACTACTATGGAAAACAAGGACATACTGCCAACGTTTGCCAGATCAAAAAAGGTAAGCAACCGGATGTTACTAGGTTTGATGGTTATTGTTATAATTGCAATAAGTATGGTCACACATCTAAGAAATGTAGGACAAAGTCTGTTAACAATTATCAGAAGGCAAAATTCAAGGGGTTTCGCAAAAATTTCAATAGATATGGACAAAATACTGAGAAATGTTGGTTTAAGCAGAAAAATTATATGTGGACTCCACACCGAGATAACACTAGAAGTTACCAAACTCACACAGATCTCAATCAACAATATACTTCAGTACCATGGGATTACAATACAAGAATATGATGTGAATGTTATGGAATATATGGTCATATAAGTGCAAATTGTATGATAAGGTTTGGAATGAACAATAGGAAATAATGGAGAAATCCCGGAATGGCATATTTTCATTGTCACAAAGTTGGACACTTGGCTAAAGATTGTAGAGACCAACCTAGATGAGATATTGAGGAGATAAGAAGCAAAATACAGAAATTTTGGAAAAAGAAGGAAAATGTGTCAACTAATGAAGGAAGCACCTTACATACCGAATTAGGTGCATCTACTTCGAATTAATCATTAAAGTTATGGAGGGATTGCATTCTCAAAAGGTAAGATCTTAACAGTTCCTATATAATCATGTACACAATTCCAAAATCTGCATATCTAAGATGCAATAGCAAATTTGAAATTTTATCTAGTCTTTCGAATTACCAAAGAAGTCGACAAAAGTTTTAAACTTGTCTAGTCGATAAAAGCTAATAAGAGAGATAGTCGGTATAGTGGAACCAAGTGCATTTAATGCCTATTTTACCTAAGCGCATGAAACCCGATAAGGTCAAAAAGAGGTACTTAAAGTATTTTGCGTGGTCATTTTTCACTTACCAGTTTTCCAAGTGCAAAACAAAGCGAATCAAAAGGCGATCAAATATTTCCAAGAGCGAATTCAAGGTATTTAGCATAATCTAAACCGCATTTTTAGCAATTAACCGATCAAAATCAGTTGTGAATATTTACTAAGTATTTACTAAGTTGGGAGTGTTTTCTGGTTATTTGAAACCCTAAGCTATTTCACAAGTAGAATTTCAAGTTTGAAATGGCTCCCAAGGTACGGAAACCCGTTGTAGTAGAGACCATTGAGAAGCCTACACTGAAATACACCTTACCTCCCAAAGTGGCATCCGAACCCGATGAGAAAATGACATTCTCTCTTATTCCGGATAGGGTTCTGTTGATCGAAGATGTTAGATTTTATATCAAGTGCTATGTTGAAGAGCTAGGTCACACTGAGATTAAGGATATGTATGACAAAATGTGCACCGATGGAAACCTAGATAGGAAGTTTAAGCATATCAAAGTTAAGGGATTGACCGAAGCCCTAACCTATCTTCGAGTCTTCAAACCCCAATGGGTCAAATTTGTCTTGAGCCATGTGCATGACGATTTTATGTGGTTAGAGGATCAACCTTTCAAGATCACCAAGGAGATTATTCACATGATAATCGGATACCCTATATTTGACCATGCCCGAGCACAAAAGATGATTTCACAGAAGGAATTGATAACATTAATAGGTGTTGAGTCTAATAGAAGAGGTCTTAAGTTGAACAATGTGACTGATGCGGAACTAAATTTTTCTATTAGAGTTATTGGTTATTGTTTCTTCCAGTCTGCAAGAGAAAATAGTGTACCGTGTGCAGCTATAGATTTGGCTTATAAAATTGTTAAAAAGGGTATGCAAATTGATTTATGTGAACTGTTATTGAAGAATATTTTTGAAAATCTCAATACAATAAGGAAACCAAACAAGAATAATACTGCAAACACGCTAAAGTTTGGGTCACTCTTAGTGTGTATGTTCTTCTATTTTTCAGAAATTATTTCCATCAGTCGGTGACATTGTTTTGGAATTACACCGTCCTATCACCCATCAAATAAATGATTTCATCAATCAGCTAGGTGATAATTTCAATATGATAATGAATGATTACTTCAACAGATTCCAAGAAAAGATGCATAGCAGGTACAGGATTCCACCTCAGCTAGTGGAAAAGTACAACGATACTATATGTTTTGAAGTGGATACCCACTACTGTTATGTTAATGCAGTAGAACCCAGGAGTCAATCATTACCGCCTATGGGTTATGAGATAGATTTTGACATTTCTCTACAACAGATAGATGCCTTTTTAGCACTTCCAAGGCATGCTACCGAGATCAAGTATGGCACCTCTGAAGAGGTGAAAGAAAAAGTAAAAATGAGTATTGTAGTACCAAAGGCTGCTATAAAAGCCACTAGAATGATCAAGGATTTAACTGAGAAGTTTGGAGAAGGTTCTACCTCCACACCTACTAAGACAACAAGAAGGAAGAGTGATCAACTTTTGATCGAGGAAGAATCTTAAGCTCAAGAAGCAGCAATTACACTGAGCACCGAGTTGTCAAAGGGTAAAGTTTTGAAAAGAAAGAAACATGATACAACCAAGGTGTCACCGACCATGCTAGCAAAGCGACCAAACACTAGATCATCTGCTGCATCACCCGGTAAGAAGCAAAAGAATGTAGAAATGCCTAAGGTTACAAAAACTTATAGAAAGAAGACCAGAAGACTAATTTTGGATAAAGAGGAAAGTGACACAGAGTCAGAAGATGTAAATAAATTTCACGTTGTGAAAAGCACAAAGGAAGATGTACATAGTGTTGACAATTTTTGTGCAAAATTAAAGCAATATGGTGGATTTGGGTCATTTAGATATGTAAAATATGATACAAGAATGGATGAAGAGAAGAGGCAAATAGAAGAGACAGTAATTTGTGTACTTCTCAAGTTCTGAGTAGTTCCATTGGAAGTGGTTGGTTTTCTTCCAAAAGCATTATACTCACACATTGATAATAGATGGAAATATGCTATGGACTCGGAGAAGCAAATAAGAGAAAGAGTTTTGGTTTATCTCTTTCCAGATATGTCGGTAGATGACATAAGAGATCCTTTGAAAAACTACCAGACAAATTTTCAAGTAAAACAAAGGGCCTTGAAAATGATGAATGACCTATATCTTGAAGTTGAAAATGAAACTAAAAAAAAATGGAAGAAAATATTCAGGATTCAAGCTGAAGAACCAAAAGGTGAACTAGAAATAGTTGACATCACCGAGCAAGATCCTACTTCCATTATTCAATCAGATGAGGATGTAATGGACACTGAAGCACAAGAAGGAGAAATGATAGAAGGGAGCTCCTATGCCAAATTGATATCAAGTGAATCAGTTGTGGAACAGATTAAGTCCTATCCTCCGATCACCCATCAAGTTACAACCAAGAAACTTTAGGACACAGATCAAGGTAGAGAGGATCAAAAGGTTAAACTAGATGAATCTACCTCTCAGGCCACCAATGAGAAAACTTCCCAAGTACCATCAAGCACCGAGACAATTGCCACTGAAAATCTGAGCAAGGAAACACCAAAGGATACAACAAAGGCTACAGGAACTGATAAAAGTGTTGCCTCTACCGAGCAACATACCAAGGAAGGACAAGCCTCAAAAGCCATTGTACCCATTCAACTGGAGAAGGCATCATCAACAAAGGAGAAGAAAGCAAAAAGACACAGTTTTAAGATAGATATGTCAAAGCCCATTGTGTTACCGAATGTTGACATTACAAAATTGAAAGGGCAATCACTGATAGAATTTGGTGAGCTTTGTAAAGCCAAATCAGAGCAGGAAAGACAGATAGCTATTTAGAAGAAGAATCGAGTACTTCAGAAGGTCAAAACATTATTGGCAGACATGATACCTGAAGCTACCATTAATAAAGATGTTGCCATTCATGTGCAACTGGATGAACTACTCACTCAATTGGAGGAATCAGGAGTAGAAGCATCAAAATACCTTAGCAAATTGAAAGATAAATAGCTAGCTGCCAAGATGATTGAAGAAGTGCAAAAAGCAATTGCTATAGGTAAAATAAACTTATTGAAATCATTGGTGAGTTGTCCCCTCAACTCAAGCATATTATTTCTTTATTCCAGAAGCTATGTACATTCTCATTCTTCATCAAAGATATCAAGAATAAGACTGAAGTCATTGAAAAAGAGATTACCGATCTCTCAAATAAATTGACTACCAAGCCAGATTCTCTTTAGAATTTTTATACAAGGCTACAAACCCTTATGGCTCAACAGTTAGAACTTCGGAATGAAGAGCATAAAATAAGGATGGATATCATGACTCTTCAAACATTATTTATTCCCCATTTGTCATCAGTTCAGGAGAAGATCAACCGAGCTACCCAATTGTCAACTCAAGTAGAAGGAAGATGGTTTGATCACACTATCCGTTGTTATTACAGCTCAGAATACTATACTGGAAAGTGTCAAGGACGCAATTACCAACACTCTTACAGAAGCTCGTACAAAGTATAAATCTATTTTTTATCAGTTTCCCCCACCAAATGGTAACTAGTTTTGATGTTTGTCAAAAAGGGGGAGTGTACCGAGTATATAGAATATCTGATTGTATAGAATTTATCATATATACTGAGTGTACAGTCAAAATTGTCAGGGGAAGCATAAAACATCAAGAGCATGGAACATCACAAGCATGGAATACAGAGTATGGAACATCAAGCTATGTACAGAATACTGATAAGGGGAGTATATATTTGAACAATGTATATACTGACATTTCAGTTTATTTTCAAGTATATAGATTTTGTGTTATAACTTTAAAAGGAGTTTTGTCAAAAATACCAAACTAATGTCAAAAGGGGAGATTGTTGCTATTTACTAAGTTGTCATTAGTTTTATGCCCAAAGTCATCCTATATACACTAGTCGGTTAATACTACTGAAAAGTCCAGTCGGTAAATTCCAAGGCTACCGGTGTCGGTTACAGAAGAGAGACAAGTCACCAAGCTATGAACCGAGATGAATACAGAATGTCTACCGAGTAAGGTTCATATGTCTCCCGAGCAACAAAGAAGGTATACCGAGTTAATCTGAACTGAGTGGAAACATGTTACCAGATTCAATGAACCTGGACACACATGTGAAACGTGTTACAAGATTCAAGAAGATGAAACTATTATTACATAGGAAATTGCATTTAAAGATTTTGTATGATTTTGAGGAAGAATATCCAATGAAATAATTTCTATGTTTATTCATTCAATAAAACATGTTTGTATGATCGAAGCATGAACAGATCACCATCTTAGAGATCTATATAAATAGAGTGATTTGAGTATTTGATATGACATGGAGAGAAGATATGAAGTGATGATATAGTGAAGAAATAAGATTGACAGAGATATTCAGAGGTTACCGAGAAGGTTTCAGAGAACAGTTTAAGGGATAGAGTGTACAAAAGTGGTTACCGAGTTTATTTATCAATTACCGAGGAATGCTATGAGAAAGGTAATTTAATATTGAGCACATAGAGTCTGCTATAACATTTCAGATGTGAAGTTGCAGATATTTTGGAAAGATTTTGATTGAATTATTAAGTTGTGTTAGAAACCTTTAACAGGGTAAAAGACTCTAATAAAGTCTATAAATTGTAAAGCCTTTAACTAGGTACAACATTTTTGTAGAAGTGTTTGTAAAATCCTTTAGCAAGGTAGATCTAAAGATTTGTTATACTCCTAACAAGGTAAGATATCAGAAATAGCTAAACATGTAGCTCTAACCGAGCAATCTTGATTACTGCAGTAGTGAAGTTGTGGGTACCATCCCCACCACAGTTTTTCTCTCTAACAAAGAGTTTCTGTGTGACCAAAAATCTTTGTGTTATGGAGTGAAATTTTGATGGATGTTATTTCTATGATTATGTTTCAATTTTACATATTTATGAGATCAGCAATACTTAGTTTGTGTTTATCAGTAAAATTGTTTTTCAAGAAAAGTTTTGAAGTACTGATTCACCCCTCCCCTCTCAGTACATTAGCTTTCCAAGTCAGACCTAACAGCATCAAGCAGAAGTTAGTGGTAACTATGAAGATTATGTCTTTTTCAAAGTGTTTTACCACATCTTCAGGTAACCTTATTCTCAAGCTCATCTTCTTCTAGAATTCATTAAAGTACCTATTCATGGTAGCTCAAAAAGTATTCTTCATAGCCTTAATGTTGTTCTTGATCTGTTCATTGATCGGTTGTTCTTTGGACCATTCAATGTCACCTATACCCGATAGAAAGTTCTGAAAGTAGAAAAATAACCCGGCTAACAACTGACCATATTTGAACTTCTATGAATTGTCCTTCTTAATGGATTTCAAATTTTGTAATAACTAGACTCTAATAGCTTCACAAATATCATAATCTACATTATCAACAAACATTCTATGTGATGTATGAATTGCTGCAGATGGAACACTGTTAAGTCTACTAGAGTAAAATACCTGATAGCCTATCACCATTGTTGCAAGTTTCACCGTAGGGTCTCTAATATTGTTGATAGAAAAAGCACACCCATCAAATGTAGAACCAGTTAAATTGTAGACAATATCTTTTGAAATTCTCCTCAACATAGGAATTTCACCGGTTGGGCAATTACCCATTACAGCTGATGAATAATGATGAATAGTAAGTACTCAATAGATACTGAGAGGGGGGGTGAATCAGTATAAAAAAAAACTCCCTTAAACCACTTTGACTGCAAAGATTGCACTAACTGGTAAACAGGATCACCGATCTAAAACAGGGCACTACCAGTAAAACACAGTGAGACTGTGAAACACATAAACCGGTAACACTTAGATCTTCACACAACCTAATATCTCATTTCAACTTCACCCATATGCTTAGACAAGTAATACATCATCAAAAATATAATGACCACTGGACCAGCATGCTTTACCACCTGACAGAAAACACTAAGACATCACATGAAAAAGCATCACACATAACACACTGATTTTTCACGTGGAAACCCAACTGGGAAAAACCACAGTGGGAATGAATGCCCACAAGTTGTTTTTTGAACTCTTCTGAAGTCTTCTCTATTAGGAGCCTAATCCGGTTAAGGACTTTACAATAGGTTTTGCTAGGAATCGATCTTGCTAGGGATCACCCAGTTAAGGGATGGCTAGATACCCAGTTAAAGGTTAGAACCTTGTTAAAGGTTACCTCACAAGATGATTTGAAGATCTCAATGAATTTGAGTCACCCTATTAAAGGATTTATAGAAATCCTATTAAATCTATCATGTTAAGGGATTTTCCAACAGCTGAAATGGTTAGAAGTCAATAGGTAATACACTGATCTGATAACAACACTCAATGCCAAGACAGATCCATTTTAGTTCCTTTACTTCTGCAATCACACTCTGTAGGTATCAACATACTTCTCTGGTCTGGAAAGAATCAAGTATCTCTTCACTTGGATACACATAACATTTGCAACAACTTCACAATGCAAATCATCATCGACCTTATAGGAAACAGATAGGTCAGTGGCATAAACCCTAAACCGTAAACATTTAGGTTATCAATACAGTCGGTCCAATCCTGACCATTCAATCACATTGCATAATGTAAAATGATCTTGAAAAAATCTCAAGATGTTCTCCATCATTCGTTCTTTGCCGCTTTTGGAAGCTGATAACCCATCACGCACTCTCCACCATTTACTGAGACTTCGCACATTCTTGAGGTAGATAGGATCAATCTTCTTCATGCAAGATCCTCAAGAAAATCCTTCACGTGCACAAGGCTGATGTGGAAACACGATTTGATCTTCATTTCAATGCTAACCCATCACAGGATGTCATCGGTTGAATCACACAGACTTGGAATGCATCAACCACCGATACAAACTTTCCATATACCGGTTCACATATCGGTTCACTTTCTGCATATACCGGTTCATTCCATCATACTAGTTCACACTTCATCATATCGCTTCACTTGTACCATCATACTGGTTTACTTGTATCATCATACCGGTTCACTTGCCAATTTGCTTACTTCAATATACCAGTTCATACTTCAACATATTGACACTAATGACAACATACAATATCATCATGTCATCACACTTCTGTACATATGCCAATAATCTCCCCCTTTGGCATTGATAGCAATATATAAAGATATCTCTCTGCTTCACATCTTCTCCCCAATACTGCAGATATCTTCTCTACTTCACATCTTCTCCCCCTTTGACAACAATGCCAAAGTGGAGGCATAGACATCCATGTTCCACTATGCTACTCCCCCTGAGGAGTATCATCCTTCTACACATCAATCTTGAAAATATTTGACAATGCAATACCTGACTGATGTGGAGCACATACCTTTAGTTCACCTCTTGAAGGGGCAGCACCCCTAATTCACCTCTTAAATAGGTAAATGTAGCCTTCAGTAGAGGCTTGGTGAATATGTCTGCTAACTGCTCCTTACTGGAAACATGTTCCAATACAACCTCTTTGTTCTGAACTTTCTCCCTCAAGAAATGATACTTGAGCTCGAAGTGCTTGGTTCTAGCATGCAACACCAGATTCTTGGAAATATTAATTGCACTTATGTTATCACAAAATATGCTCATCGGTTCAAATACAGGGACTTTGAAACCACTTAGTACATGCTTCATCCAAATTGTCTAAGTATAGTTCAGAAATGTTGCTACATATTTTTCTTCTGTTGTAGACTAAGAGATACAACTCTGCTTCTTACTCATCCATGAGACTAGTCTACCACTAAGAAAGAATGCACCACCGGTTGTGCTTTTCCAGTTGTCCACATTACCAGCCCAAACAACATCTGTAAACACTTTGAGGTTGAAATCATTACTGTATGGATACCACAATCCATAGTCTACAATTCCCTTTAGATATCTAAGAATCTGCTTGACTGCTACTAAGTGGGATTCTCTTGGACTTTTCTAGAAATGTGTAGCAATGCCCACTGCATGTGCAATATCCAGTCTGTTGTGTACTACACAGTGTAGCTTACCAATCATTGATCGGTAATCTTTCTCATTCACCAATGCTGAGTCACCTTCTTTTGACAATTTACAATTGGTCACCATCAGCATACCAACCGATTTGTTGTCTTCCATGCCAAAGGTCTTCAACACCTCTTTGACATACTTGGCCTGAGTGATAAAGATACCATCTTTAATTTTTTATATCTGTAGTCTAATGAAGAACTTAATCTCTCTGATTAGTGACATCTCAAATTCCTTCTTCATCTCATCTGCAAAATCATGACTCATCTTGTCATCTCCACCAAAGATTATGTCATCAACAAATACTTCACAGATCAGAATCTGATCTCCTTCTGACTTTAGATAGATATTTCTATCTTCACTTGTTCTGTCAAATCCAATCTTCACAAGATGGGAGTGTAAATGGTTCATACCATGCTCTAGGTGTCTGCTTCAATCCATATAAGGCTTTATGTAGCCTACACACCATGTCATTGTCTTCTGATAGGGCAAACCCATATAGTTTCTCTATATACACCTCCTCTTCAAGTATTCCATTCAGGAATGCAGATTTTACATCCATCTGATACACTTTGAATCCCTTGAAGGCTGCATATTCAAGAAGCATTCGAACTCCTTCCAATCTAGCTACTGGAGCAAAAGTTTCTCCATAGTCTTCTCCTTCTTCTTGAGCATATCCCTTACATACCTGTCTGGCTTTGTTTCTTACCACTGTGCCATCTTCATTTAGCTTGTTTCTAAAAATGCATTTGGTGCCAATAACATTTTTATGCTCAAGTCTGGGTACCAAAGACCATGTATCATTCTTTTCTATCTGGTCAAGTTCCTCTGCCATAGCCTTGATCCAGTCTTCATCTTTATGTGCCTCTTTAAATGTTTTAGGCTCAAATTCAGAGATCATGCAAGAGTTTTCTCTGACCTTTCTTCTTGTAAGAATTCTTGTATCCTTATCTCTTATGATCTGCTTTGGATCATGATTCAACTTTACATACCTAGGAATGATCTTAACTGTTTCCTCTTGATTTTCCTCTTCATCCTCATCTTCATCAGCATCAGCATCTATCGGTGTAGGAGCACTATTACTAGTACTTGGTTGTTTTGCAACTGGTTCCCAGAAGGTTACAACCGGTTCATCAACCACTTGCTCATTGCCAGTTTCCTCAGGTTTTTCAGAGGTTTCATCAACTCTAACATTGATACTTTCAACAATTCTCTGAGTCCTATCGTTAAAACACTTTAGAGTTTTTCTCTTGGTGGAATATCCTAAGAATATTCTCTCATCACATTTTGCATCAAACTTTCTCTGGTGTTCACTCCTCTTGATATAGCACTTGCTACCAAACACTCTAAAGTAGCTTACTATAGGAGTCTTACCGGTCCAATACTCATAAGGTGTTTTATTCTTACCTTTCTTGATGAGTACCTGGCTTATAGTGTAGACTGCATTGCTCACAGCTTCTCTATAAAAAGTGTGAGCAACCTTCCCTTGAATCAACATTGTTTTGGTTGCTTCAACTATAGTCTAGTTGTTCCTTTCTGCTAGCCCATTCTGTTGTAGAGTCCGGGGGGCAAACAGTTGCCTCTTGATGCCACTCTATTCATAGTACTTATTGAATTCTACAGAGGTGAGCTCACCTCCTTGATCAGTTCTAAGGCATTTGTTCCTCTTACCACTTTCCTTTTCAACTAGTGCTCTAAAGGCTTTGAACTTTCCAAAATCTTCTGACTTGTCTTTCAAGAATGTGACCCACATCATTCTTGAGAAGGCATCAGTAAGAATCATAAAGTACCTATCTCCTTGAACACTCCTAGTTTTCATAGGACCACACAAATCAGTATGCACAAGATCAAGTAAATTATCTGTTGTGAAATATTTAAATTTGAAGGTTGAGGAAGACATTTTCCCTAGTTGACATTCTCTACATAAAGGATTCTCCAGTTTGTTTAGCACAAACAATCCTCTAACTGCCTTGATCTTACTGGCCCTCACAATATTATCAGAATTTACATGGTAGAGTCTCTTATGCCATATCCAACTATCATCAAACTTAGCCATTAGACATTGATTGATATTTGCATTTAACTGAAATAATGTACCTTTGGTCTGCATACCAGTGGCCATCAGTTCACCACTCTTTCCTTTTATTTTGCACACTCCATCTTTGAATTCCAGAGTGATTCCATTATCATTCAGCTGAGAAACACTCAAAAGGTTATGCCTGAGACCTTCTACCCAATACACATTATCAGCACTGCTTTTTCAATTTAGAGAAATGGACCCTTTTCTTTTTACCATACAAGGTGCATCATTACCAAATCGGACTACACCTCCATCATACTCTTCCAGAGATAGAAACTTTCTCCGATCACCAGTCATGTGGTGAGAACAACCACTGTCAATAATCCACTCATTGGAATTATCAAAGTGGGAGACAAGAGCCTTCTTGTCTGACACATCTTCCTTAACAGCTACAAATACTATGTCTTCACTTTCTTCATCTTTTGATTCATCATCAGTGACAGCTACATCAACTGCAACAAGACAGTTTCTCCTATTTCCTCCTTTGAACTTTTTGAACCTCTCCGATTTGTCCTTATTATCACCATTAGGATAGTTTACAAAAATGTGTCCAATCCTATTGCAAGAAAAGCATTTCAAAGGGAGATTACCTCTGTATTTTCCAGTTCCCTTAGGAAATCTCTTGGCCAAAAGAGCTTCAAATTCCATCAGGATCTCCTCATCATCCATATCTCTGCTTTGTCTAGGTTCACAGCTGGTACTAGCTTCTTTACCCTTTTTGGATAGTACAACAGATGCTTTAAAAGTTGAATCAACCTTCTAAACACTACTATCATAACTATTTATCTCATAAGCAGTCAACTTAGCAATGATAGAATCAAGGGACACCTTTGTCTTGTCAATAGATCTCAACTCCTGAATAGCGACAACCCTTATTGCATAGACCGGTAATAAGGTTCTCAAAACTTTGCTAACAATGGTGGAATCATCCATTGTACCTCCCACACTCTTGATATCTCCAACAACAGTTTTAATCCTTATCCATTGTACTGCCATAGATAGACTCCAGAGTATCCCATACATCTTTGGGATTATCTTTTTCCTGAACATCTATAAACTCAACATCAGATAGGCTACTGATAAGAGCTTCTGTTACTTGCCCATTCTCCTGAATTTCTCTTCTTTGATCATCAGTGAGAGTACCAGTAGGGACGTTATAAGTATTCTCAATATATCTCTAGTGTTGTGTTAGGGTTTCAAGCAGATCGAAGCAAATATGAACTAACAATTATATGCAAATTTAAATACAAAAGATAAAGAAATAAAATAGGACACAGATAACACAAAGATTTAACATGGTTCAACCAGAATGGGTTACGTCCACCATACACAATTGTCCAATCTTTCTTATTATCCAGCAAAAATAGTACATCAACCTTACAATGCCTTAAGCATCCCAGCTGCTTATAACATGCGTTTTTAGGGCAAAAACAAAGTCGGCCTTTTTAGGGTTTTATTACAATGTCAGTTTTCATCAACAAAAAAATACCCAAAAAAAAATTTCTCAGGGGCTCTCGCCCCCAAACCCCCACTTTTCTCGGGGGCTACCACCCCCGAACCCCTGCCTGGGGCCCGGCCCGGCCCCGGACCCCAGTGAGAATATGTGCTGAATGTACAATACTTTGCTAATCAGTCGCCACATTTCAACAATCTCCCACTTGGAGACTGATACTACACGACACCATTGTACATGCAGCATCCGCTGGATAAAACACTAGGACTCGACTGGTATAAATTCCATAATTATCAATCAAGAAGACCAACAGAAACTGATGAAGAAATCAGCTTCTCCTATGGAACTGCCTTCGTGAACATATTAGTAGGATTCTCACTTGTGTGAATCTTCTCGAGCTGTAACTGACCCTCCTCCAAAACAGTCCGGATGAAGTGGTACCTAAGCTGAATGTGCTTTGTCCTTGAATGAAAAGCAGAGTTCTTCGCAAGATGAATGGCACTCTGGCTATCAATATGCAATGGGCTATCCTCCTGTGTCTGACCCAATTCCTTCAGAAAACATTGTAACCAAATCATCTCCTTACTGGCTTCTGTAGCAGCAACATACTCAGCTTCAGTGGTTGAAAGTGCAACAACCTTTTGTAGCCTAGAAATCCAACTGACTGCAGTTCCCCCTATAGTAAAAACACACCCTGTAGTACTCCTCCGTGAATCAATATCACCTACCAGATTAGAGTCAACAAATCCACTCAAAGAAGCATTAGATCCTTTGAAACATAATGCCTTCGTAGTAGTTCCTTTCAAATACCGAAGAATCCATTTCACAGCATTCCAATGTTCCATACCCGGATTACTCATAAACCTGCTCACAACTCCCACTGCATGTGCAATATCTGGCCTTGTGCATACCATTGCATACATCAGACTGCCAACAGCTGATGAATACGGGATGTTAGACATTTTATTAACCTCTTCATGTGCCTTTGGGCACATCTCCTTAGTCAATTTGAAATGACTAGCCAAAGGTGTACTAACTGCTTTTGCATCCTGCATGTTAAATCTTTTCAACACCTTCTTTATATACTCACTTTGGGACAAATTCAAGGTTCTATTTTTTCTGTCTGATGTAATCCTCATACCGAGAATTTGCTTAGCTGCACCCAAATCCTTCATAGCAAATGACCTGGCTAATTTCTATTTAAGATCATTTATATGTTGCATGTTAGACCCAGCAACAAGCATGTCATCAACATAAAGCAACATGATAATATAACTGTCATTATCTAGTCTCTTAAAATATACACAATGATCAAAATGACATCTATGATAACCGTGGTCAGCCATGAAACTATCAAATTTTAAATACCATTGTTAGGGTGCTTGCTTTAGGCCATACAAACTTTTCTTCAATCTCCACACCAAGTTCTCCTTACCTTTGACCTCATATCTTTGTGGTTGCAACATGTAAATTTCCTCCTCCAAATCTCCATGGAGAAAAGTTGTTTTGACATCTAATTGTTCAAGATGTAAATCATCTGCAGCCACAAGACTAAGTACAGTTCTAATTGAAGTCATTTTTACAATTGGAGAAAATATTTCATCATAATCTATACCCTTTTTCTGTGCAAAACCTTTTACCACAAGTCTAGCCTTGTATCTTTTCTAACCTCCTTCCTCCTCCTTCAGCCTGTAAACCCATTTGTTAGGCAACACTCTCTTTTTTTGTAGGTAAAGGGACTAAGTCCCAAGTCTTATTTTTCATCCAGGAGTCCATCTCCTCTTTCATGCCTAGCTCCCACTATTGTTTGGCATCTACCTGCATTGCTTCTTCATATTCTTTTGGTTCACCAAAATCCATTAATAAAATAGAATACAAAGAAGGAGAAAATCTTTCAGGGGGTCTACTTGACCTCGTAGAACGTCTAACACTTGTAGGAGTTTGTGGGACAATCTATTGTTGCTGAGCATCAGGTACCTGTGGCATTTCATTTTCAGGAATCTCATCCAACACCACATATTATTATTTGTCCTGTTCATGCTTCTTTTCCTGCATCTGTTCTTTATACATGATCTTCTCATTGAATATAACATCTCTACTTCTAATTATTTTCTTATTTTCAAAATCTCATAACCGATAGCCATATTCATCTATCCCATATCCAATGAAGGTACATTTTTGAGATTTAGCATCAAGCTTGGTTCTGTTTTCTTTATCAACATGGACAAAAGCTTCACAACCAAAGGTTTTCAGAAAATAATAATTTACCTTTTTACCAATCCATGCCTCCTCTGGAATACCACCATCAGAAGGGGTTGAAGGTCCTCTATTTATCAAATAGACAATAGTATGTACAACATCTACCCAAAAATGTAAGGGCAGTCCAGCATGCAATCTCATGCTCCTTGCGCATTCCATGATAGTCTTATTCATTCTCTCTGACACACCATTTTCCTGTGGAGTTCCTGGAACTATCTTCTGCTTTTGAATCCCATTTAAGGAGCAGTAATCTTCAAATGCTTTTCTGCAATACTCACCTCCATTATCCGATCTGAGACACTTCAACTTTTTCCCTGTCTCATTCTCAACCAAAGCTTTCCATTTCTTAAAAGTTTCAAAAACATATGATTTTTGTTTTAGGAAATATACCCATGTTTTTCTGGTTGAGTCATCAATAAAAATAACATAATAACAAGAGCCACTAGCAGATGATACCTGAGCCGGTCCCCATACATCTGAATGTACAAGCTCTAACTTCTCACTCTTCTTATCTTTCCCAACCTTGAGAAATCTGACTCTTTTCTGTTTACCATAAACATAGTTTTTACAGAATTCTAAATCAATCTTCTTTAGTCCTGGCAATAGATTTTTGGAGTGAAGGGTTTTCATCCATTTCTCACTCATGTGCCCAAGCCTATGGTGCAACATTATCGAATTTGTTCTTGCAACATCTATTGTTGTTGTACCTACAGTAACTTTATCTGTAGTAGCTAGGGTAGAGTAAGTGTTACCTATACACAGCTATAATGTGCCTACCTTTGCACCTTTAGCTATTACTAATGATCTTTTACTGACCTTCCACATACTGTCTGAGAGGGTAACTATGCAACCTTCACTACCTAGTTGCCCAGTAGAAATTAAATTTCTTCTTAAATTAGGAACATGTCTTACCTCCTATAGAAACCAGTCATTTCCATTCTGCAACTTGATCTTTATCTTTCCTTTTCCAACAATTTGACAGGGCTCATCATCACCCAAATATACCTGTCCAAAATCACCTTGAACATAATCTAGAAAATATTTTCTATGGGGTGTAGCATGAAATGAAGCCCCAAAATCTATTACCCAGGAATCATTAACATTATCCAAACATAAGATTAAAGCATCTTGTAAAGTATTACTTGCAATATTAGCTTCCTTACTATCATTTTCATTTTGTCTTCTTCTTTGTTTTTCTGAGACCAACAATCTTTCTTTAGATGACCAGGCTTTCCGTAGTACCAGCAATCTTTTTTTCCTCTAGATTGAGAGTGTCCTTTCTTTGACTTCCCTTGTGACTTCTCATTCCCAGGGCCTTTTCCTCTTTCCTTTAATCTTCCTCTGTTCTCCACATTCAAAACACTACCCGATGATATTGGAGTCTCACCTATAGTTTTCCTTCGCATTTCCTTGCTTAGGATAACACCAACAATATCATCAAATACCAAAGTATTTTTACCAAAGATAGAGTTACTTATAGCCATAACCAAGCTATTCCAACTTTCTAGCAAAGAACATAAAATCAAGAGAGCCCTAATCTCTTCTACAAAGGTAATTTTTACCGAAGATAGTTGACTGGTAATTGTATTAAATTCATTTAAGTGCTCTGCTACAGATCCTCCCTCACTCATTTTCAAATTAAACAAACGCTTCATAAGAAATACCTTATTCGAAGCCGAGGGTTTCTCATACAACTTTGTCAATGTCGCCATCAAATCTACAGTCCTTTTTGCTTCTGTTATACTGAATGCTATAGATGGTGCAAGGCACACTCAAATGGATCCCAGTGTCTTTCTATCTAAAATGTCCCACTCTTCATCTGACATTGTAGTCGCTTTCTTTGCCTTTCCTTCCAATGGCTGCCACAAATCCTTTTGATACAGGTAATCCTCCATCTGCATTTTCCATAGCTGATAGTTCTGGCCGCTAAAATTTTCGACCTTGAATTTGGAATCCTCCATTGCTCCCACTCAAATCTGAGAGTCCTGCCAATTTACAGAAAACCTCGCTCTGATACCAATTGTTAGGGTTTCAAGCAGATCCGAAGCAAATATGAACTAACAATTATATGCAGATTTAAATACAAAAGATAAAGAAATAAAATAGGAAACAAATAACATAGAGATTTAACGTGGTTCACCCAGAATGGGTTACGTCCACCATACACAGTCATCCAATCTTTCTTATTATCCAGCAAAAATAGTACATCAACCTTACAATGCCTTAAGCATCCCAGCTGCTTATAACATGCATTTTTAGGGCAAAAACAAAGTCAACCTTTTTAGGGTTTTATTACAATGTCAATTTTCATCAACAAAAAAATACCCAAAAAAAAATTTCTTGGGGGCTCCCACCCCCAAACCCCCTCTTTTCTCGAGGGCTGCTCGGGGCCTGGCCCAGCCCTAGACCCCGACGAGGATACGTGCTGAGTGTATAGTACTTTGTTGATCAGTCACCATATTTCAACAATCTCCCACTTGGAGACTGATCAGGCTCCACACCGAACATGTTGAGCACCCATGCTTTTAATGTATATCTTCATTCTGTCCTTCCATTTCTTAAAGTTATCTCTGTTAAACTTAGGACCATCCCTCTTCATCATTAGAATAGGATCTTTTCCTCAAGCGGTTAAGCTTACAACACAGAGGACCTGGAGGATGCTCTGCTACCAATTGATGAATAATGATGAATCGTAAGTACTCAACAGATACTGAGAGGGGGGGTGAATCAGTATAGACAAAAACTTCCTTAAACCACTTTGACTACAAAGACTGCACTAAGTGGTAAACAGGATCACTGATCTAAAACATGGCACTACTAGTAAAACACAGTGAGACTATAAAACACATAAACCGATATTACTTAGATCTTCACACAACCTAATATCTCATTTCCACTTCACCCATATGCTTATACAAGTAATACATCATCAGAAATATAATGACCACTGGATCAACATGCTTTACCACTTGACATAAAACACTAAGACATCACATGAAAAAGCATCACACATAACACACTAATTTTTCATGTGGAAATCCAACTGGGAAAAACCACAGTGGGGATGAATACCCACAAGTTGTTCTTTGAACTCTTTCGAAGTCCACTCTGTTAGGGGCCTAATCCGGTTAAGGACTTTACAATAGGTTATGCTAGGAACCGATCCTGCTAGGGATCACCCAGTTAAGGGATGGCTAAATACCTGGTTAAAGGTTAGAACCTTGTTAAAGGTTACCTTGCAAGAGGATTTGAAGAACTCAATGAATTTGAGTCACCCTATTAAAGGATTTATAGAAAGACTATTAAAGCTACCCGGTTAAGGGATTTTCCAATTGCTGAAATGGTTAGAAGTCAACGGGTAATACACTGATCTGATAATAGCACTCAATGCCAAGACAAATCCATTTTAGCTCCTTTACTTCTGCAATCACAGTCTGTAGGTATCAACACACTTCTCCGGTCTAGCAAGAATCAAGTATCTCTTCACTTGGATACATATAACATTTGCCAACAACTTCACAATGCAAATCATCATCGACCTTATAGGAAACAGATAGGTCGGTGGCATAAACCCTACAACCTTAACATTTAGGTTATCAATACAGTTGGTCCAATCCTGACCATTCAATCACATTGCATAATGTAAAATGATCTTGAAAAAATCTCAAGATGATCTCCATCATTCATTCTTTGCCACTTCTAGAAGTTGATAACCCATCAAGCGCTCTCCACCGTTTACTGAGACTTCACACATTCCCGAGGTAGATAGAATCAATCTTCTTCATGCAAGATCCTCAAGAAAATCCTTCACGTGCACAAGGCTGACGTGGAAACATGATTTGATCTTCATTTCAATGCTAACCCATCATAGGATGTCATTGGTCGAATCACACAGACTTGGAATGCATCAACCAAAAACCCCGATACAAATTTTCCATATACTGGTTCACTTTCTGCATATACCGGTTCATTCCATCATAATGGTTCACACTTCATCATACCACTTCACTTGTACCATCATACCGATTTACTTGTATCATCATACCAGTTCATTTTCCAAGTTGCTTACTTCAATATACCGGTTCATACTTCAGCATATTGACATCAATGACAACATACATTATCATCATGTCATCATAGTTCTGCACATATGCCAACAACAACCTAATAGCCTCCTTGGTTATTGTGTGAGTCTGCTCCAGATACATATTCTCTCTGTGGACTCGACTCAAAATTATTCTTATGCGATCATCCTCAAAATCTTCAAGAAAGTAGGTGGCATTATGAAACCCTTTTTCAAAAACCCTAGCATATTTAGTTTCAATCTTTTCATCCTTATCACAGAGTGACTTCAGCTGAGTATAGATGTGAAGAGTTCCCAAATCTTCAATTTTGCAATCTATATAGCTGGACAAATCACCTTTGACCACGATATCACTCGGGACTTGCAACAATGCATTATAAGACATAATTTTATCTGCCTTTAGAGCTTCCTTAGGCTTAGCAATTATCATCAACCTCTCTACAGACTTAGAAGAAGATGCCATTCTAGATAAACAAGTTTCAAAGCAGTATACAAAGAAATACATTGTATCTTGCACGTCACTCCATTTCACGGTTGAACTGTTCCAATGCACACCCATTCGCTTCTCTACAACTTCCAATTCAACTTGGTTTCTCTAATCACAAAGTAATTTGCCAATTTACACCAAGACAATCTTGTTCTTCTCTGCAATCGCTTCAATTTTCCTTTTTCGAAAGAGTTAGGGTAAAAATGATAAGGTAAAACTTGTTTTTATTCTTTTTACCAATCGCAATAAATGCTCACACTTTTAGGTTACAAACCCTAATTTCACTGCTTAAGTGAAATACCAGTTGATAACATGTCAACAAAAAGTCACCAAAATTCAAAATTCAAAATTCAAAAAAAATTCTTTCCAGCTCATTTTACAAAAGGGGTCCAAAAATGTTTTATCATTACGCTCCCCTTAGCCATGTTAGACAGGCTTAAGCCATCGATGTGAGATTCTCTTCACTGGGTGAAGGAATGGTTTCCTCTACAGGCAGTTCTTCACTTTTCTTCTTCCAAGTCTAGTTCATATCTTCTCTGGTTTCCTCAACATCAATTTTCAGCTTGCCTTTCTGGTCTTTGAAAGAGTTGACCGGTTTGTTGTTCCTTGATCTGCAAAACTTTGTCAAGTGCCCTGGTTTGTTGCAATGATAATAGACAATACCAGATGATCTCCAGGGTCCTGCATTTCCTTTTCCTGTTCTTTTTCTACAATTCATTGCCACATGACCAAAGTTATTGCAATAGGTACAAACAACATATTTAATCTTTTCCATTTTGAATGGACTAAACCGGTTGTCGTAGGATCTTCACCAGTTCCTATTCACCCGGTTATCAAAGTTCCTTATTCGCTCACCATTTGGTCTAGGATGCATGTGTGGTACAAGATTGTTTGCACCATATCTGCACTCAATATGTTTATGCCCATACATTCCACATGTGTAGCAATGTCCTTCAAACTTTCTAGACACATACCTAGCATTAGTATTGTAACTTGCATTTCTGTTAGGTTTGTTCCTACAAACATTTTTAGCATGACCAATCTTATGGCAAACAAATCAAACAGGTTTAAAACCCTTCTTGCCGGTAGTCTTATTGACTTTAGAAGTAGTTTTGTTCTTTGGATAGTTGCTCTTTATACCAGAGGATTCACCTTTTTCCATTGTATGAAATCCAAGTCCAAAGATATCACCCTTCATTCTCTATGATTGAATTTGTTCTTTTAGCATGGTAGAACTTTTGATGAACTTCTCCAATTTCTCATTAGCTTCAGTAAGCTTTTTGACAAGATCTTCATTATGCTTAAATAGGTTCTTCTGGAGAGATGATGCCAACTCAAGATCTAGCTTTAGGTTTTCCTTATCATCTGTTTCAACAATCAAGTCCTCATGCATAGTATCTTTTTCCCATTTGATCTTTATGATCTTCTGGTCTCTTACCTTGATAAGATCTTCAGCAACTCTTCTGGCTTCCAGTTCCTAACTCATGTGGATAATGAGACCTTCTAGCTCTCTCCTTAGATTAAGTTTCTCACCTTGCAACTTTTCAACTTCTTCTGCCAAAGCATCAATATTGGCTTCATCTGAAGAATTGCTATCAGATATTTCTAATAGTTTTTTCAGATAACTCTCTCCTTTTGGTTTGAGAAACTTTTAGTTTGCCCCTAAGGGATTCAATCTCATTTCTGCTAGCATCTAGCTCTCTAACCATCTCAAAGTAGCTTCTGTCCCCCATGGTAGTTTCAAGATTTCCTTCTAAGCAGTTAGGCTTCAAAGAAGTTAGGCTCTAATACCAATTGATGGTCTTGAAAAGCACTAAGAGGGGGGGGGGGGGGGGGGGGGGGGGGGGGGGGGGGGGGGGGGGTTAATCAGTGACACCAAAACAAGCACAACTTTAAACACTAACCGGTAGATGAACTTAACTAAGAATTTGAACAAAATACATGCTATCCAAAATGAAATAATAGCATCCACATAAAGTAGAACATCCACCATAATACAAATGTTTATATGTGGAAAACCCAAATAGGTAAAAACCATGGTGAGATGGAACTCACAAGTTAACTATCTGTAGTAATAGAAAACTGGCCGGTTAAGGTCTTACAAAGAGCTCTATTACGAGTGAATCTTGTTAGAGATCCCAAGCTTGATTAGAAGCTTATACCCTGTGAAGAGTACTACCCTATTAAAATTAACCTTGCTGGAGGATTTTAGAACCCAAACTAATGGATCACCTTGTTAGAGGATTTGTACAATGAAGCTTGTTATAACTTACCTGGTTAGGGGATTTTATTATGTTGTAATGATTAGAAAACAACAAGAAAGATTTGATATATTCTGAGTAGCACAAAACTTTCTTGATCAGATCATTCTAAGTACATTCAACACTACTCTCCATCTAAACACTTATCGCTCTTCAGCAAAAGTATTCGCATAGATCACCTCTTCTATATCTGTTCTCTCTTCATCATCTCTTCTATATATGTTCTCTCTTCATCATCTCTTTATAAAATGATTCACTAAGATGTCTTTAAATAGACATACAAACCTTATGTCGGCCATAGGAAAACAATTTCCTAGGTGCAGTGTATCTAGACATTTAAACATAACTCATCAAAAAAATGACTCCTAAGAAAATGATGCTAGTAACTCATCACAAAAATAGATACCAGTTAGAACAATCAATACTGGTTGTAATAAAACTAGTGAACTGTTGTCCTGGAATCTTCCACTTGATCTTCATTTTCAACTTTGTCTTCATTTTGACGCCGACTTAGTGTACCCACAGGTTATCTCTTAGGCACATACCAGTTGACACAAAGTACCGATTAGAGATAGACCTTAAAAATACCAGTTGGTAGTGTAAACCAATTGAAGTTACACCGGTAGTCAATGTAATCATATATGTGTGTGAGAGTATTTCATCAATGACAACAAGTGATAAATACATTACAATAATCATCAAGCCAACATTAACAAGTAATGCCACTTTAGGGTGAATCTTTTGAATCTTCTACTTCATAGGTTTAGCATCTGGAATTAGGACAATGTTATGAGTGACAATCTTAGGATCTATGCCAAGCATGTTAGAATATATCCAAGAAAAGATCTCAGAGAATTCATATAACAACTTGGCATATTGTTTTTGCTCTTCTTCGTCAAGACCTTTCCCTATCTTGAAGATTTTATGTTCAACACAAGGATCTATCTTGATATCAATGGTGTCATTTACTAGGAGATTGCTTTGTTGAGAAACATCTTTTATTTGTGGAAATTCTTTAACTATCTCATCGTTATTTCTCTCTTTCCCAAAGTAAGCTTCCACAGTTAGACAATAGGAAAAACTGCAATTATGGTGATAACAAGGAAGGTTGTCATAAGCTCCCAAGAATTTAGCTAAGGAATCATCGGTAGAAAAAACATCCAAAGCAAAGACACAAGAAGGGTCACAGTCAATATATTCTGGATATTTTAGAGAGAGAGAAGTAGAAATGACATTAACACTAATAGATGGTCTTTTATAGGCTTTAGTGCGCTTGAAAGGATCATAACCAAGCCCAAATGTCATATCACGAAAGTTGTTTTCCAAGGGAACCTTAATCCCTTGCTCTTGAGCACCACATCCATTTCTATTATATCCACACCCAGCTATGATGTGAAAACCAGGACCATAAAGGTTAGTCATTTCCGAAGAAGAAGGAGGATATTCATAAAGTGAAGAATCAAAATCCTCTAGACAAGAAACTAAGGGAGATGGAGTCTAAGAAGCCCCCACAAAGTTATTACTCAATGGCCCAGACAAAGTGGATTGCTTTTTAGGTTCTTCTTCTTCTTTCTTCTTTTCAACCTTAGGTTCTCTAGGGGGGTTTCTGTGTTCCCCTACAAAAGTAGGATTGAAATCAAGGGATCCCTAATCATCTTCTGCAAGAACCTTCTGAGGAGAAAAGGTATCCTCAATAGTAGAGTCGGGCTGAGAAGACTCTTCCTCAAGAACCTTAGGTCCACCTGAGGAAGTATTGGGAATCGATTCAGATATAGGAGATAGGTTTCATGAAATTCTCACAGTAATCAGAGTATAAGCTTTAGAGGAATTATCTAAGATAGTTGGGGAAGAATTTGTTGAATAGGATTTAGAACATGATGTTTGTAAACAAGCCTGGAATCTTGTGTCACCTAGCAAGGTATATGTTGTAAATAAATTTAATTTTCCTATGCAATGTAGAGGGAACAACTTGAATGCTATTAATCCAAGGTATCCCTAGCAACAAGTTGTATGTCAATTCTCCAGACATGACATGGATAGATGTGGGTAAAGTAACATGACCTGCCTTAATAGGAAACGTGATGATACCTAATGAAGATTTAGCAACATTATCGAATCCACAGATAGTGAGAGAATAGAGCTTAATAAGAGATGTATCAACATTGATCCTATGCAACAATTTAATGCTACAAACATTAAGGCCAGAACCATTGTCCACTAGTGTTCATCTTATCACACTATCATTTATAATAGCCACAATCATTAACGGATCATATTGTTGTTGAATTTCACTAGAGGGCATCTCATCTTGTGTAAACACAATTTGAGCCTTGGGTGTTGTAATAGAGTTAATCAAGGAAGCCATATTATTGGATGTCACTGCGAATGGGACATTCAATATTTTCAAGGCATCTTGTAGTATTCCATGATGAGTTGAGGAAGTTTGAATAAAATCCCAAAGGGATATCTTGTCAGGAGTAGCTTTAATTTGTTCAACAAGATCATATTACTTACCAAGGGTTTGTGAAATGTGAGGTGCTTGAGGAAGAATGGGTTGAGGATTAGGTAGAGAAGTTGGAATTATCGGAGGAGGATTAGGTTTCTTATTGTTTCTCGTGTATAGGTATGGGCAACTGAATTATAAATCTCCTTATTTGGTTGTCTAGGATAGCTATAAGGATGCTTAGTGAGATTCCTTCCTTGAACCGTAATGATATGTTTGTTTGGAGTGCTAAAGGAATCATGACTATATCCACCTTGAACTGTGAAAAGAGGTTGATTAGAAAGAGATGAAGTTGGAGAAGGACAAGCACCTTGGACAACAAAAAAAGGTTTTCTATGTTCATTCACATTGATCATATTGATTAACCTTTTAGATGCATTATTCTTGTTTGAAAGTTTAGGAAAAGACATAAAGTCATCAAGGGCATCATCTAATAAAGAATGGTCATAGTGATTGAAAGTTTTATCTTTGGAATCACAAGGAGACATAACATCATAGAGAGAATCATGGGAGTCAACCATGTTGTTAGATCTAGTGGAGGAGTTGATAGGAATGTACCCATGAGAGGAATCATTCAACTTATCTTTCTCATCACCATGAAATGACATAATAACAAGGTTGATTAATTTTTGGCAAAACGAGGGTTTAGAAGGCTTAGGGTTCAAACACTCTTCTAGAGCTTCATCTAATTTATCCTTACTAAACTCGTAATCAACATAATTCAATACATCATCAAAAGCATGAACATCTTGCAAATAGAAATCTAACATTTTGAAACAAAATTGCATGAAACTTAAAGACACAATGTAAGGAAAATGAAAGAAATCTCTCCTCTCTTTTTTATGTTTTGAAAGAAAATGAAATAAACTAGATCTATATCTAACAATGCAATGCAATGAAAATGAAATTGGATTCACGTCGGGTTCACCAAAGATATGTAGGGGAAAAAGTGAGACTAAGAATGAAAACCCTAATCCCTCTCTCATACACACTCCCATAATACAAAAGAGCCTAGGGAGGTGACACACTTTAGGATAGTTCTTGTATGGAAGAGAGAGCCGACGATCACCTCTTAGGGTTTCTATTCCATTGTTACAAATGAGAGGGAGGAATGATTGAAGAATGCAATCTATCGTAGGATGCAAGTAAGCAAGCAAACCCTAATTTGAGAATGCAAATCAAAGGATAACTGATATACTATTGAAAAGTACATATCAGAAGGAAAAATAAGAGGTGCGTCTGTGTCTTAAACCTAAGTAGAAATGTCTGGGACCAGGTGCCATGCCACTATCCTGATTCTGCAAGTCTGGAGCTGCAACTGACAGGATCAGTTCTGAAGCCTGCAAGACACTGTTCTGTCAAATACTCCTGACAGAGGGCAGGACCATGGTACCATGCCACTATACTGAGTAGGACTAGGGCACCACGCCCCTTTCCTTAGGGTTTTTGTTGAGGTTTGCAGCCAAAAACTGTCTTTGTGTGCTCTTTCGGTCCCGAAACTTCTAGTGACGCTCAGATCCGAACCTCTACCTGGAGCTGAAAAACAAGGTTTGGGGTGGCTATATAGGGTTTTTCCTTAGTCAAACCCTTGTGTTGGTAATTTCCACATCCACAAATAGCCAATAATATACTAAAAATGTGTGTGTAATAACCTTGTGTACATGCAAGATCCTAAAATGAAAGTAAACAATCTAGAGCAACCCTAAAGAGTAAACCCTAATTACTTATAATTGACAAAGTAAATGCTCTAAATCAATTATGCAAAGTGATCTAAAGCATGAATATGAATCAAAATGAAGCTTATGCAAAGACATGGAAACAACATGAAACCATACCCAACCCCAAGGGAGAGGTACAAGCCAATCATCAGTCGGTGATCTCCTATTGTTCTTCTACATCTTCAAGAGCCCCCAATTGATAAAATGATGTTGGATGAATGTTGTTGAAGACTTCAAAGATCTACTCTTTTTCTGCAAAAAAGGCTCTTATGCTCCCAAAAACCTGCTCTTAGATTCTTAGAAGAAGACCCCTTCAAATAAAGAAAGAGAGCTCTTAAGTATGAAACCCTAGATCTTAATTTCATGTTTAGGCTGACCTAGGATTTGAATTTACCGCCGATATTTTTGAGTTAAGCATTATTATATCATAGGATTGTGCTCACGAAATTTCAAGAAAAAAGTCGAGGACTATGTGCATTCTCGCCACGATCCGACCAACTTTTCACCAATTTTTCGGGATCGTTAGATATGATAATATTAGAGAAAATCCCAAAGTTAAAACTGATTCCAAGAAGTTTTGATATGCAAAGTCAGGCCTAAAAGATAAAAATAGGATATAATTAGGGTTTATGATTAAATGATTAATTGGAGGAATAAAATGGAAAGGGGTACACTTAGGGTAAAGGGCCCAACTTTATAACATGTAAAGTGATGAAACATGACTTTAGATTTAATTTAATTAATTAATTAAATACTTAAAGAGAAATTAGAAATGCAAGATGCAAGACACACTAAGGCAGGTGCTAACCTAAGTGTGAAATTGTACCACCCTAGCAAGGGTGTACAATTTATGACACTACACCAAGCCAAATTTCAAACATGTCAGACCAATTTAACCAACACCAAATTCAAAATCAAATTGTAACACCAAACCAAAACCAAATCACCTTCAAACAAATTCAACATCCAAACCCAATCATGTCAAACCTCTCAAGGATTCAAATGCGTCTAAGGAAGGTGGCTTTATTAGACAAATCTTAAAGAGAGTCCTAAGTTATTTTTTTGAGAAAGATCAAAATTGTGTACCTATGTCTAGCAATGGCTCATCCCCCCATAAACAAATTGACTCTCTAGTGGCATCTATCCCTACACCTTTCAAAGTTTCACAAGAATCTTCCATAACACCCTCATCCCACAATGCACCCAAGGATGAAATTTCCTAAGGGATATCCATAATTGATTGCCAAGGTATTTCCTTAGAAGGGTTGCCTCTATTAGACAATTCAAATAACTAGAAGACAACTGAGGAGGAGGGGGGGGGGGTGAATTAGTTGTCACACATTACCAAAACCATTAGCAATTAAAACTTTAATACCAAAACCCAAAACATTAATACCAAAATAGCAGTTAAACCAATTAAGCATAAACAATAATCATAGAATAAATACCATCCACATGACACCAAGATTTATATGTGGAAAACCCAGTAAAGGGAAAAACTGCAGTGGGAGGCCTACCCACAGTTAGATAATACTTCTGCAGTAAGTATGTGAATTACAATTGAGGGGCCTCCACTTGTAGGAAGGCCAACAACCTAGAGCACACTTCTCATCACAAAAGGAGCCTCACTGACTACATAGAAATCCAGACTACAATCCGAAGAAGTGTTTCAACTACAAAGATAACATCTCCTATGTCTAAGTACAGTTTCGGTTAAGCTCAATACCGAAGGACTAAATTCTCTTACATAAACCCAATTCGATCTCCAATGATCGAGCAAATCCTCTACCTGAATGATATTACATTATTCGCACATTACATATCCATTTCTCATTCCTATATCTCTCCCATATGATCTACAATGAGAGCTTACATATATATATACAAATCCTCGACCATAAACAATCAGATCAGCCACCACATAATAAACCAATTATATAATTACAAAAATATCGGTCTTAGACCAAACAAATAATATCCAACACATAAGACATCCCAGACGAGTGGTCCAATCCACACATTACATTAAGTCGGTCCATAACTTAGATCAACCGGGACCCAATATAGGTCCACACACTAAAGCAATGATCTCCATCCACCAAGTCTTGAACATGATCACCAACAACATCCAAAAACTCCATCAGAAACTGCACCAACACCACTTATGCAATTCATCAAAGATCTTCATCAAAAGCTCTATCAGTGAAACCCTTGCTGGAACTAGAAGCCAAGCTTCCAAGTAAACAGGATAGCATTTTATCACCATACGAAAACCAACTTATTGAATATGAACATGAGTGTCATGAATAAGACAATTCCATAACCAAACCATGCTGGAGACTACCGGATCATGTCGGATCCAAACCAACCAGAAACTACTCAACCTACCAGGACCAGAAGGGTGTCGGTAAAGCATCCAAACAACTAGTGTTGACATCAATAACAAAACATCAATGCAACACATAATCAATTCCTCCAAATGGCCAACAATCTCCCCCTTTGGCATTGATGGCAACACCAGATGTGAAAAACATCTAAGTACCAAGAAATGCCAAACAAGTCTCCCCCAATGGAAGACAACCAACAATCTCCCACTCAAAGATATAGCAATGAAGTTCTGAAACAAAGACCAAAATCCCCCTATGAATAATATCTTTGTAAAGAACTGAATTATACATATCTCTCTCCCCCTAATGTATACAACTCCTTAAGTTTTCTTTTTCACATCAATATCTCTCCCCCTATGACATCAATGCCAAAAATCTGACAGAAATATCAAAGCAAAAACATAAACCACTGAAACTCAAATATAACTACTCCCCTTAAGCAGTAGCATCCCCACACCAGTACCAGAATGAAAAATATCTCTGATAATGCATACTGGATTGATGCCATACTGCATCAATCAAGTCTTTACCAAAGGGGCAGAGACCCCCAATCTTTCTCTCAGGTACTCAAATGATTGTTTAAGAAAAAATTTAGTGAAAATATCTACAATTTGTTCTTTAGTGTTCACATAAACCAGACTAACTTCATTTGCTTCCACCTTTTCCTTCAAAAATTTGTACTTGAAAGATATGTGTTTTGTCTTAGAATGAAGTACCAGATTCTTTGATATATCAATAGCAACAGAGTTATCATAGTGAATAACTACCGGTGCATCACAATCCACCTTTATATCCTTCAACATTTGCTTCATCCATAAAACTTGTGTACAGTTAGTAGAAGCAACAACATACTCAACTTCAGCAGTAGATAAAGAAGTACATGATTATTTCTTGTTGATCCATGAAACCAACTTCTTTCTAAGAAAAAAAGCTCCACCAGAAGTAATTTTCTAGTCATCAACATCTCCAGCCCAATCGGCATTTGTATATGCACATAAAGTAAAGTCATCATCCTTAGGGTACCACAAACCATATTCTGATGTACCTTGCAAGTATCTAAAAATCCTTTTCACTGCACTCTCATGATTTTCTCTAGGATCACTCTGAAATCTTGAAACAATACAAACAACATTCATTATGTCAGGCCTAGTCTGAGTCAAATAAACCAAACCTCCAATTATAGATTTGTATCTTGTAGGATTTACCGATGCAGAAACATCTTTCTTTGTTGATTTCTCACTTGTAACCATAGGAGTACTTACTAGTTTAGAATCTCCCATAATTAGTTTGACAGATGAAAATACCTTTGTCAGTCTGAGTAATCTGCAAACCTAAGAAAAATTTCATCTCACCAATCATAGACATTTCAAATTCTTTCTCCATATTCTTAGAAAATTCCTTACACAACTTATCTTCACCTCCAAAAATAATGTCATCAAAAAATAGTTCAATAATCAGTATATCATCATCAGTGATCTTATAATATAAATTACTGTCAACATTACCCTTAGTATAACCAAGCTTCAAAAGATTTTTATCCAACCTTACATACCAAGCTCTAGGTGCTTGTTTCAATCCATATAAAGCTTTCATTTACTTGCAAACCATGTTTGTATCATCTGATAGTGAAAAACCATTAGGTTTCTTAATATAAACTTCCTCATCAAGATCCCCATTCAAGAATGCACACTTAACATCCATTTGATAAACATTGTAGTTTTTATAAGTATTATAGGCAAGAAATAATCTTACAGCTTCAATCCTAGATATAGGTGCAAAAGTCTCTCCATAATCAATTCCTTCCTTCTGAGAATATCCTTTACAAATCAATCTAGTCTTATTCCTTATAACTTGACCATCCTCATTCAATTTATTCCTAAAAACCCATTTAGTTCCAATAACATTCTTATTTTTAGGCCGGGGAACCAAAGTCCATGTGTTATTTTTCTCAATCTGATCTAATTCTTCTTCCATAACTTTCAACCAATATTCATCTGTACATGCCTCAATTACTGATACTAGTTCAACTTGTGAAATTAAACATACCTAATTAGTTGTCACTCTTCTTCTTGTCATCACTCCATTATTCTTATCCCCAATAATCTGATCTTCTGAATGATTCAATCTCACATACCTAGGAGTCCTCTAACTCTCTGTTCCTCTTACTGGTTCTTCAGTCACTGTAGAATTTTTTGATACTACCGGAGTAACTGGTTCAACACTCTATTCCAGTAAAGGTGCTAGTGTTTCAGATATAATCATTTCCACTGTCGGTTCCTTCTCATAAACTCTGATTTGACTTCTATTCAGCTCATCCACTTTGACATTAGCACTCTCCACAATTATTTGCAATCTCTTGTTATAACATCTATATTCTTTTCTTTCATTAGAATAACTAGGATATATGCCTTCATCACATCTAGGATCAAATTTTCCAATGATATCATCTCTCCTGATATAACATTTACTACCAAAGATTATGAAATACTTAACTATAGGTGTATTGCCAAACCATAATTCATAAGGTGTCTTACCAGTTTCTCCTTTGATATGTACTTTGTTGAATGTATAAACCATTGTGCTCACTGCTTCTCTCTAGTAGATATGAGGTAGACTAGCTTCCATCATCATTGTTCTAGCAGCATCCAAGATAGTTTTGTTCTTCCTTTCTACAACTCCATTCTGGTGAGGTGTCTGGGGAGAAGAAAATTGTCTTCTTATACCATGCTTCTCACAAAAGTTATTAAACTCACCGGATGTGAATTCTCCATCATGATCTGACCTCAAACATTTAATCTTCAATCCTATTTCAGTTTCCACTTTAGCCTTAAAGATTTTAAACTTTTCAAATGCCTCAGATTTTTCCTTTTAAAAAGTAACCCGCATCATTCTAGAATAATCATCAATTATTAGCAAGAAATATCTACCACCTTGAAAACTTTTAACTCTAGCAGGACCACACAAATCAATATGAATAAGATGAAGAACATCATTAGATTTATCTTGTATACTCCTAAAAGAGGTTCTGACCTGTTTCCCCATTTGACATTCTTTACATACCGGATTATAGGGCTTCACAATCTTAGGTATATCTCTAATTGCCTTAGTCAAACTGATCTTTACAATGCAATCAAAGTTCACATGACACAACCTTTTATGCCATAGCCAACTCTCATCAATTTGTGTAATCAAACATGTCTTCTCACCGGAGTTCAAATGAAATATATTATCTTTTGTCTATGTACCGGTTGCAATCTCCAAACTAGATCTGTTAATGATTTTGCATTTTCCATCCTTGAACTGTAATTGAAATCCCTTATCCACCAATTGTCCTACACTCAAAAGATTATGCCTTAAACATTCAACATAATAAACATTATCAGTATTGTTCTTCCCATCCAATGATATAGTTCCTTTTCTTTTGATCATACATGCTTTGTCATCTCCAAATCTAACTAGACCGACATCATATTCTTGCAAAGATAGAAACTTCCCTTTATCTCCAGTCATATGATGTGAACAACCACTGTCAATTACCCATTCATCCTTGTCTTCAATTTTAGCACCAAGTGTCTTCTCTTTAGCTACATTCTCTTCCAATGCCGAAACATCTTCCTTGATAGCTAGGAACACCGATTCCTTTCCATTTTCAGAACCACTAGCAGAGTCTTCTACCAGTTCATCATCAGAATCAATAATGCCTTCTGTATCTTCTATGTAGCATGATTTGTCTATGTTTTCCTGTACTTATACTTGTTCTGATATTCAGGGTTAGGCTTAAAATATCTTCTTTCTTCAAATCTTGAATTCCTTTCAGGACATCTAGATGCAAAATGACCAATCTTATTACATGCAAAACATTTAAAAGGTGTTTTTCCTTCATACTTACTTCCTATCAGTCCTTTAGGTACTCTTCTAGCAAATAGTTCTTCAAGTTGCTCAAACTCATCATCTTCTCTCTTCATATCTTCCAATTCCTTTGCATACAAAGCTTTCCAATCTTGCTTACTGGTTGTTGATGTAGATGCATGAAAAGAACGTTCATTCTTCACAACTCCAGAAGGTCAAAATTCCTCAAGCTCAAAAGCAAATAATTTCCCAAACAAGGTATCTTTGTTGACAGAAGTATTAGCCATTGTTCTCAACTCATTAATAGCAGTAGCCTTCATTTTTTAAGTCGGTGGTAGGGCTCTCAAAACTTTAGAAACAATTTCATCTTCGCTCAGAGTTCCACCGCAACATTTCATTCCCACAACAATCTCATTTACCCTTTCCATGAATGTAGTAATCCTTTCATCTTCTTCCATCTTCAGGTTTTCATATTTCACCCGATAACCATCAAGTTTAGCAATCTTCACTATAGGGTCACCTTCATTAAGAGTCTCCAACTTATCCCATATAGCCTTTCCAGATGATTTGTCGGTTAATCCCATTATTTGATAATCAGAAAGTGCACACACGAGGGCTTATCTTGCTCTACAATCATTCTCAAAATCCTTATCTAGGTTTTTTAGAGGAGGATTGCCAGATGCTGGATTATAAGGTGTTACACCATCCTGTGTGATCTCCCAAATCTCATTGCCAAGACATCTCAGATGAGTCTCCATCTGAATCTTTCATACTATGTCTGAATCTTTCATACTATGTAATTTGTTCCATCAAGCCTATGAATATCTCTCCAAAAGATAGTTCCAGATAAACTGGATGAACTCAAACTTTTAGTCGCCATAGGATCTTCCTCAAGTGGTTAAGCTTTCTGCAGAGAGGACCAAAACTCTGATACCAATTGTTAGATAGTTCAAATAACTGGAATACAACTGAGAAGGGGGGGTGAATTAGTTGCCACAAATTACCAGAACCATTAGAAATTAAAACTTTAATACCGGAACCCAAAACATCAATACCAGAATAGCAGTTAAACCAATTAAGCATAAACAATAATCACACACATGATACCAAGATTTATACATGGAAAACTTGGTAAAGGGAAAAACCACGGTGGGAAGCCTACCCATAGTCAAATAATACTTATGCAGTAAGTATGTGAATTATAAAAGAGGGGCCTGCACTTGCAGGAAGGCCAACAACCTAGAGAACACTTCTCATCACAAAAGGAGCCTCACTGACTACATAGAAATCCAAACTACAATCCGGAGAGGTGTTTCAACTGCAAAGATAACATCTCCTATGTCTAAGTACAGTTTCGGTTAAGCTCAATACCGGAGGACTAAATTCTGTTAAGCTCAATACTAGAGGACTAAATTCTCTTACATAAACCCAATTCGATCTACAATGATCGACCAAATCCTCTGCCTGAATAATATTACATTATTCTCACATTACATATCCATTTCCCATTCATATATCTCTCCAATATGATCTACAATGAGATCTTACATATATATACAAACCCTCGACCATAAACAATCAGGTCAGCCGCTAGACAATAAACCAATTACATAATTATAAAATATGTCGGCCTTAGGCCAAACAAATAATATCCAACACATAAGACATCCCGGAAACACATTGAGAGGTCCAACCCATACGTTACATTAAGTCGGTCCATAACCTAGATCAACCGGGACCCAATATAGGTCCACACGCTAAAGCAATGATCTCTATCTGCCAAGTCTCGAACATGATCACCAACAGCATCCAGAAACTCCACCAAAAATTGCACCAACACCACTTATGAAATTCATCAAATATCTTCATCAAAAGCTCTACCAGTAAAACCCTCACCGGAACTAGAAGCAAAGCTTCCAGGTAAAAAGGATAGCATCCGATCACCAGCCAAAACCAACTTACTGAATATGAACATGAGTATCATGAATAAGCCAATTCTATAAGCAAAACGTGTCAGAGCCTACCGGATCATGTCGGATCCAAACCAACCAGAATCTATTCAACCTATCGGGACTAGAAGGGTGTCGATAAAGCTTCCAAATAGCTAGTGTTGACATCAATGACAAAACATCAATGGAACACATAATCAGTTCCTCCAAATGGCCAGAAGCCTCCCGAAGCATTATGCAAGTGAGAGGGAATGAACTAAGCGATACTTTAATCTGATCTACTCTATAAAAAGGGTGAGACAAAATTCATAGCCAGCTAGTATTAGCTTCTATGATTCTTGTTAATCTAAAAAGGATTTCACACTCTAAGTATGGTTGGCTTGGCGCACGTAGAGTGTCGGCAGTCCCCAGATTCTAACTAGACATCATTTGTTGTGTTGGCCAGAAACACATAATTGCTAATTTAGGGAATGTGGATCGCATCCCAAAGTTAACCCTTCATTGTAAGATACGAAATCTCTAGGTCAAAAGGTTTTCGAACCTTCGGGATAAGAGATTTTATTTGCCCATGTCATGGTGGGGGATCCAGTGTCACCAAGTTTCTATGTATCCACTTTTTCCAAGGTATTTCTATTTATAGGGAAGGGCCTTAGTGAGTAGTATCCACTTTCCAACCTAGGTTGTACATGCTTACAAGTGTCTTCATATGTTAAAACCCGTTATGTTAAATTCAGGTTAATCTAGGCCCTCTCTTATCTCACACTTGTTTCAAGCATTAACTTGGCCAATGTTTATTCTTGTTTGACATCTCTTTCCAAGAAGACAAATTTCCCAAATTTCCAAATTTGACCAAAATTTTCCCAAGCCCCAGTAAAAACCGTCCTTCAGTGTCTCGGCTGCTATATCTCCATCTCCATTCCTAAAACCTCATCTCCTCTTATCATATACCCGACTGCCAAGCCCCATCTCTACCTCAGTTTCACCATCTCAACCTAAGTCAAATTGTCAAGTAGTCACTTTGAAACGTCAATGCATCATATCCAAAAGTCCAAACATCAAAATAAGTCCATTTACTAAAAAATAAAGAAGAAAAAGCTAAGTCAAAAGGATATCTTAAAGAGGAGAAGCTTTCTATACAAAAATCACAAGATTTTGCTAAAACACTAAGCATTTCTCAAGTATTTTTCCTAATTAGTCTTAATCATTTGGGTTGAACCAAACCCTCATCCTTGTCTAATCTTGCCTAGGAACTTATCCTATCCTAAGTGGGAAAAGACTCAATCCTAATTTAATCCTTATCAAAAGATCTAGATTTAACCTAGCTTGGTTTTTTTACCTTTCTTTTTGGGTCACATCATTAATCCCTACACCTCACCTAATCCTAATCCAAGGACTAAGGTATTTTCCAAATCCAATCTATCCTAACCCTAATCAAAGGACTAAGGTTTTATCCAACCCAATTCTACTCTAAGGATCAAACCTTTCTACCATCAAACCAAATTACTAAGTCCAAATCTCTATCTTTACCTCATAGTCCTTCATATCTCTTTGACATGTATGTATCCATAGCATTCCAATCCTTTTCCATCCTTTCCACTTTGAGGTTACCCTGGTATGGTCTACACACCCACACAAAATAAAAATATGGTTGCTCAAAGAGATGAGCTACCTAATCCCAATACCCATTTTGATTATGACAATCAAGAAGAGGAGAAATTTGTAGACCAACTTGAACACTTGCCTCACTTGCAAGATTTTCTAAGGGATCCACATAACCACAAGATGATAGAAGACATAATGAAATCCAATCCTAGTGGTTTCTTAATGGCTCTTATTAAGCATGGAGCAAGATTACCACCTAACTTAGATAGGTCTATCCTTGATACTCCTATGAAAAATGATTTTGTTGATCGACCTGTCCTTGACTCTCTCCTTAATCCACAACCAAAGACCTATGTGCTTGCTAGCACTTCCAATCCTACCATTTGACCATCTAGAACATATGTACCCTAGAAACATTTTGCTAACTACATCAACAATATCCTTTCACCCACTAGCACAACATCCACCTCGCGTCCTCCAACCACATCCCAAGTGATACTGTTAGATTTGTGTGAATGTTATCATTGATGTCAAACCTTGTGATCTGACTAGGACTGGATGTAGCATGTTCAGCAGTAGTGGAAGATAGATATGTATTTAGCATGTTGAGCAGCAGTGGAAGATAGGTATGTATGTGATATTGAGTATTGAGGCATGTATGGTTTATAGGAGCAATTTCTAGAAGAACCTTTCCTCTGGAATCTAGTGTTTTTCTACTCATGGTTGAGTTTTTCTTTTTGTATCAAGTGTTGGCATCAGTTGTGACAGTTGAATTGCTATCCAAATGTTTATGATTTATGAATCCTATGCTCAGAATTCTATGGCATTCATATCTTGAAGATGGAAGTCATTATGCATGGAATTTTTGTTTATGGGTTTGAGCCTATGGGACTGACTAACTTTTGTTTTACCCCAGTAATTGAGGCATATATTCCAGTAATTAAAGTGGAAGTGTGTAGAAGATCATTGAAGGCCAACTTGGTTACCCTATTTTGGTCAAGGCATATTTGAGGAGCGTGCTGATTTGAGCAATGCATTATTTGCATAACCTTTTGTGCTTGGCCGACATATTACCTTGGTATATGTGCTTCCCAGTATATATATATGTATGTATGTATGTGGATGTGTGTAGGTAGTGTGTGGCATGTGATTAGTACAAGAGAAGAGAGCGAAAGATATGTGAGTATCAGATGTGTGATGTATGTAAGAGCGAAGGTGTGTATAAGTGTGGAAAGTGTTGCAAGTAGTTGGATTGACAAATTGGGGACAGAGTTGTAGTAATCCCTTATTAGATCTACTGCAACCAGTTGGTTTGACAAATTTCAAAGTAGAAATAATCCCTTATTGTATTTGTTGTGAGCAGTTGGTTTGAGAGATTCAAGACAGAGTTACAGTAATCCCTTACTAGATCTATTGCAAGCAGTTGGATTGACAAATTGAGGATAAAGTTATAGTAATCCCTTATCGGATCTGCTACAGGCAGTTGTGGACAGGTTGGAGAGATCCCTTAATGGATCTGTTGTAAGTTGTTGTTTTGATATCTGAGCTTATCTTGGAATGACCTCTTGCATTTTGAGATGCAATTTTCCTTAGTTCACTTATTTCTATTGGAGTGAACATTCGGGCAGTAAGTCGTATTGTAATCAGGCAGTGAGCCAACCTTTTGTAAACACCATATAACTAGTTATATTATCTTGAGACTTAACCCTCTTTGTGGTTTCTCCCATTTGGGTTTTCCACGTATAAAATTTTGGTGTCTATCTTCTTATTATATTTTTATTTATTTTTCATTTGTTGATACATGTTGATGATATTAATTGTTAAGGTTAAAATCATTAGAAAGTATTTATTGCTATGGGAATATTGATTCACCCCCCCTCTCAGTATTCTAGTTCATTCAACCATTCAACAACTACATCTTCCTACCAATACATTGGTGGTGATGTCCTATTTGTGCCTAATTATATCCCAACATCTAATTCAAGTCAAGGGTTATGTAATGTCTAAAATCAAACACTTGACCTTGCAAAAGAAATCAAGGACATGCAAAATGTGATTAAAAACCTAAAGGAAGGGACACGCAAGAAGTCCTATACATTCAAAGAAATATGTCCTTGTCCTTTTGATTTGTCAATCTCGGTGGCCCCCTATCCACCAGGTTTTGAAATACCTAAGTTTGATAAATACAAGGGAAAAGGAGATCCTAGAGAACATGTGAGAGAATTATATATAGCTTTCCAAGAGGTCTTCTATAGTGACGTATGCCTAAGAAGGATTTCCCCCAAAAGTCCAAGTGAACTTGCCCTTGCTTGGTTCACCGCCTTACCCCATGGCTCCATCAAATCATTCCTCAATCTTGTAGAAAAAATTGTGGCTCATTATAAGTATAATATTGAGAATTATGCATCCATGGTTGACCTATGTAATACCAACCAACAAAATGGAGACACCTTCGCCAACCTTTTGCAAAGGTGGCAACACCTAATTAGGAAATTCGCTTGGGATATACCTAAGTCATACCAAGTCAACTTGTTCCAATGAAACCTTGTAAACAAAATTTCCTATCATTTGAGTTACCAATGCCTCAAGAGCTTTGAACAAATCACTAGGAAATCTCTAGCCCTAGAAAGAATCCTCCTTGAACAAGGTGTCCTTAAGCCCTACCAGAAATATTCCCAGGGGTCCTCATCTAATTACAAACCTAAGTATTGGTCAAAAACCAAAAATATTTAATGATGGTGTGCCTAATTCCAAGTGTTTTCAAAACAATCAGCACCAATAACCCATCTCCTAAACAACCTAATCATCAAAATCCATCTAAACCCCACAACAACATAGTTATTCCTAGTCAATCATCCCATCCTACCAATCAACCTCAACAAGAGTATACCCCCCTTTCCAAACCTATAGAGGTTGTTTCTCAAAATCTTGTCAAAGCCAGTGTCATGATCTTCCCTATGACCCATCCATATGAACCAAATTATCCCAAACCTCGGTGGTATAATGAAAACGAATATTGTGATTACCATTGTGTCCAAGGTCATGATACAAGGAAAAGCATGGAGCTTAAGAATTACATTTAGGACCTTATTGACAAGGGTGACATTGAAGTTGTGGTTGCAAAGCCTAACAACTCCAATGATAAGATTAGAATGTATCAAGACCCCTTTCCTAAGCATGGCAAGGATAAAGGCTCGTCATCTCATTTCGTCTATTATGACTAAACCAACACAATCATAGGATTTAACTCCCTTGCAAGACGTATTGAACCTGCTAAGAATTATGTCAATACCATAACCATCCAAGGAGTTGATATTGCACCTACACCTCACAGGGGAAGGGTAACCATTCAGTGAGCCCCTCCTCCTTCATCATCCAATAAACCAGTCCAAGAAAAAATAGTCATTCAAGGTCCCTCACCTTCAAATATTCCCCCTTCAAATGATTGCAATGTAACCACATGAAGACAAAGAGTAATAATTCAAGGAGCTTCTCCTCCTCCACCTCCATCTTCCACATCATCCGCCACTCACTATAACATTCTTGATCACCTTGGTAAGATGCCTGCACAAATATCTATCCTTGAGCTCCTCAATACATCACCCATCAATAAAGAAATCCTTGAAAAGGCCTTGCTATAATCACACATACCAGATAACATGAATGCTTCATAATTTTAGGCCTTGATAGGGAACCTCACTGCACAACACCACCTTGTTTTTACCTCCAAATACATTCCATCCACCAATCCTTCGCATAACAAACCCCTCTGCATTGAAGCTATTGTACATATGCACAAAATTAAGCGAGTCCTTATGGATGGTGGATCTAGGCCAAATCTATGTACACACAAGTTTATTAAATAGTTGGTCTTCTTTGAAGATCTAGTTGATCCTTCTAGCAAAATCGCAATCAAGGCATATGACGATGCTAAGAGAGTGTCCAAAGGTACAATCACACTTCCACTTCAAGTAGGCCCAACGACAGTTGAGACCACATGTCAAGTTTTGGACCTTGATCTACCATATAACATCCTCCTTCGTCATCTATGGATTCATTCCATTCAAGTCATATCCCTCCACCTACCATCAATTCTTAAAGTTCCCATACAATGATAGAGAAATTACCACCCCCGCCAATTCACAACCTTTCTAATATTACAAACTTCTTGAAAGCAAACATACCTACCATTTTCCTCTTAATACACCCACTTCACCACCAACAAACAACACCTCCAATGTCACTTCCACTTCCACCAAACCCAAGATCAAGGCCAAAATCATTGAAAATGGGTGTGGAGAATACAACCTTTAGAACACATTTTACGTGGGACATCTCCCTCCCTCTCCTAAGTCCTATGGCAAGCCTAAGGAAACTAAAATTCAAAAAAAGCCTACCATACAATACAAGAAGACAACATTCCAGCAATGAGGCCCATTTCATGTGGAAAATCTTGGGAGTGATGTTACTTCCTGGCTCTTTCGAGAAGAAAATGAAGAACCTGCAAACGTCCCAAGAGAATGTATCCAAAAGCATCCGCTATTTTGAAAAAAATGGGCTATGAAAGGCATGGTCTAGAGCCTAAAGAAAGAGCAAGGAAGGAAAGCATCATTGCACCCATTTCATACAAGCACAATAGAGG
Organism: Cryptomeria japonica; assembly: GCF_030272615.1. Taxonomy (NCBI): domain Eukaryota; kingdom Viridiplantae; phylum Streptophyta; class Pinopsida; order Cupressales; family Cupressaceae; genus Cryptomeria; species Cryptomeria japonica. Next base: position 108,578,346 of record NC_081409.1, read on the forward strand.
CCTCAGTTACTCTCTCGTACATAAGGTTACCATCGATGGTGTTCAAACAGATCCTCCTTCTGATGTCGACGAATCTGATGAATATGAAGTGCCTTTTGAATACCTTGATGACCTTTTTAAGAAAGCCTATGTATACACTATCACTCCCTCCACTTCATCTGATCTCCCACTTGTATACCGTGACCTTATTGGTTGGGACCAACAAGGACCATCAAATCTTGACATCAATATGCGTAACCTTGAAGATCACACAATAGTCCATGACATTCAACTTTATTGGGAGGCATACTTTGGAAGTCAAGTAAACTCCTTTAGTTACAAAAATGAAAAGAAAAATCAAAGTTCCCTTGGTGAAAACCTCAGTCAGGCAGCATCGGACATAGAAAAAGTAAAAAGAAATGACAAATCCATGAGTGAAAACCTAGATCGGGCACTAGAGGATGAGGGAATTGACTTGCCTACCATGGTTCCCCCATTACATGAGAGATCCTCACTACTGATAGAAGACACTAAGATAGTCAATATGGGGATGAAAGAAAATCCAAAGAATGTATTCATTTCCAAATCTCTAATTGACCAAGAAAAGCAGGAAGTTGTAGCTTTTCTCAAAGATAGTCAAGTTAACTCTGATTGGTCTTATGCTGACATGCCAGGATTGGATCTTGATTTAGTGGTGCATCACCTTGTATTCTACCCAAATGTGAAACATGTTAAGAAAAAATGAAAAAGATGCATCCATAGATTGCTCTTTTGGTCAAAGTAGAGCTACAAAAGATGTTAGATGTTCGATTCATTTGACCTATTAACTATCCAAAATGGGTTTCAAACATAGTCCCTATTGGAAACCTACTGGGGGCATACATATTTGCACTAACTTTCAAGATCTCAACAATGCATGCCCTAAGGATGACTTTCCCTTACCCAACATTGAGATCATAGTGTACCTGACCGCTAGACATGAGATGCTTTCCTTAATGGATGGTTTCTTGGCATATAATAAAATCAAAATTGCTATTGAAGATGAACACAAGATGAATTTTACTACTCCTTGGGGAACCTTTTGCTATCAAGTTATGCCCTTTGGGTTGAAGAACGCAAGAGCTAGCTATCAAAAAGATATGATCACTATCTTTCATGATTTGTTGCACCAAATTACAAAAGACTATATGGATGATCTTCTGGGTAAATCAAAGACTGGAGAGGGGCATATTGATGTCTTGACTAAGATCTTTGAATGACTAGAGAAGTATAAGTTGAGGCTTAATCCTAAGAAATGTGTCTTTGCGGTTACTTTCGACAAACTCTAGGTTTTATTGTATCATGTAGAGGCATTCAAGTTGATCCAACTAAGGTGAAGTGTATCATGATGGACATTCCATCACCAAATAATCTTAAGAAACTCCTTAGTCTTTAAGGAAAACTCCAGTCTATTTGTAGATTCATTTCCCAGCTTACAGATAAGTGTCACCCCTTCTCTCATTTACTTCACAAAGATACCAAATTTCAATGGGATTGTTTTTGTCAGAAGGCATTTGAAAAACTCAAGGAATATTTAGCTTCTCCATCTATTGTATATCTTTGCCACACTGGTGGCCTTGGGGGCATTACTATCACAAGTTGATGAGCAAGGAAAATATCGTACAATATACTACATCAATCGCACCTTAGTAGGTTATGAGCTTAACTACACACCTATTGAATGAGAATGCCTTGCAATGGTTTTCAACACTCAAAAAATCTACCACCACATGCTTAATCATAAGACTAAGCTAATCGCAAAAATTGATCCCCTCAAGTACCTACTTTCAAAAGATGCTCTTACACGATGCACTGCTAAATGGGTTATGATGCTTAGTGAGTTTTATATTGAGTATGTGGATCACAAAGTTATCAAAGGACAAGTCATTGTAGATCAATTGGATGATGTCCCTCTACAAGGAGAACACCCCTTGATTGCAGAGTTCCTAGATGATGACATCATGACCATTATAGAATCTACTAAGTGGAAGTTATATTTTGATGGTTCTTACACGCAACATGGCTTAGGGGTAGGAACTTTTTTGGTAACTCCTTGAGGATATTGCATCCCTAATTCATATAATATAGCCTTCTCATATACAAACAATATTTTCGAGTATTAAGCTCTCATCACAAGTCTTTGTCTTCCTATCCAATGGAAAATCACTGATATGCATGTGTATAGTGATTCACAACTTATCATTAAACAAGTCAATGATGAATATCAAACAAAATGTGACAAATTTCTCCCTTATCATCGCATGGTGGAAGAATTTAAACAACATTTCTCTTCTATTCATTTTGAGAAAATCCCCCATGCATACAAAAAAATTCTTGATGCTTGCCTACCATTGGTTCTCTCCTACAAATGCCTGATAACAATCACAAGTATGAATTCTTGCTTGAACATCTTCTTGTTCCAGCATACAATGCACTTGAGTTTGAAATGGTTTGTGCACTTATTGGTACTAATTCCCCCTAGTATCAAGACACCTACGATTACCTTAACAACAACATCATACCACCCCATCTCACCAAAATTCAGTAACAAACCTTCATTCCCTGATTTGCTCACTACACCCTTCTTAGAGATATCATATTTTGAAGGCACTTCAATGGAACCCTCTTACAATGTTTAGATAGACAAGAGGTTAAATTAGCACTATCAGAGGTACATGAAGGCATCTGCTAAGCATGCTCAAGTGGCCCCATGTGGGCCCAGAAGCTCCTCCACATGGGTTATTATTGGCTTACCATGGAAAAATATGCTTATCACTATGTGAAGAAATGTATACCCTATTAAAAGCATGGTGATAAAATTCATACGCCATCACAAGAATTGTAGTTGTTTATTACACCTTGGCCCTTCTCGCAATGGGGGATCGTTCTCATTGGAAAAATTCATCCTATCTCCTCCAATGGCCACAAATTCATCATCACCGCCACTGAATATTTCACCAAATGGGTGGAAGCCATTCCACTCACCTATACTATTGGAAAATAGATCGTGACATTTATCCTAAATTACCTCATCTATTGATATGGCATCCTAAAGGTCATCATCACAAGTAATGGCAAACCTTTCAAAAATCAGGATGTAAAAGAATTATGCCAGAAATTTGATATCCAACATTGCTTGTCTGCCCCATACTTCTTGCAAGGCAATGGTCAAGATAATACTTTGAATAAAATCCTTATTAAAATCCTCAAAAAGACAGTCAATGAAGTTGGCTATGATTAGCACTTGCAACTTCATCCTACCCTTTGGGCCTACCGCACAAGCATCCTTACACCCATAGGGGCCACTCCATACTCTCTTGCCTTTGGCTCTGAAGTAGTCCTCCCTCTTGAGATTGAGCTCCCTTCATTACGAGTATCATTTCAAAACATTCTTCCTAATAAAGAATACAGAGTGGCTAGACTTCAAGAGCTTGAATCATTGGATGAATGGCGCCTCAATGATTTGAATCACCTCTGGGTTTATTAGAATCATCTTTGTCTTAGCTACAATAAGAAAGTAAGAACCCATCAATTTAAAGTTGGTAATCTTGTTCTTATGAAAAATCAAAGAACTTTTCAGGATCGAGAAAAGAAAGGCAAGTTTGAGCCTAATTGGTTGGGACCTTACGTCATCACTACTAAATATGGCTTTAGCGCATATCAATTGGATATACCTGAAGGAGAACCATTGGATGAGCCCATGAACATAATCCATTTGAATAAATTCTATACCTAGGCTTCAGGGAATCCCAGTTTTCAAAAAATTAAAAAAATTAAAAAATTAAAAAATTATTTTTTTTTTGCAAAAATACAAAAAAAAATAATTTAAAAATTCCAAAGGGAAAAAAAAGAAGTAAAGAAAAATATTTTCGTCCATCAATGAAACCACTTAGTGGGGCTATGGGAAAGTACCTTTGTGAAAACTTGCTTCAGGGGCCAAGGTAAATAAGTCAAATCTATCATCTATTTGACCACTTATCACATTCTCACCCATCCCTCTAGACCATCCATGTTAATCCGATCATTACACCTTTCATTTATATTTTATACCATTGTAGTCTTATCCATTTGTTCAGGCATCCTTAACCCTAGTCACACACTTTCATCACACTACTTTACTACTGGTCATGAATAAGGATTTTCCCATCACATTGAGCTTTTCCCATCACACTGAGCTTTATCACGTGCATTGAGTTTCTCATCTATCTAAGCTTATCTTGACTTGCGCATAGATCAAACACCTATCCACAACATGCTACCCAAATCTGAGTGAAAATCCTCCCATTTTCAAACAGCACACAATCAACTTGTCTTTTTCCTTCCATCAATCTATTCATTGTCATTCCCACTAAGATGCATCCTTCCCATGTCTGAAAATCTATCCAAATCCATATCCTACTCTTGGCAAGAGATATTTATGGAACATGTGGGTCATTTTCATTCTTGAGCTTTTTGCTTTGATTTTGTTTTGCGTCCCATGCCTATACCTATGCAAGGCTACCTTGATCATCCTATATCTTGGTATGTCTTGGTTGGTGTATATTGGGGCATAGTTTTTGTGGTATGGTGTATTTGATTATTCCTCTTGCATGATCCAAGAAGTCTTCCATATACTACATCATAGTTATTTGCGAACTTGAGTGCGTAGGGATAACCTATTATTTGAGAATCTAGTCCATGCATCAGATATTCATAACATCCTGATTTTTATAGTCAATGGTGTAGATAATCCATTACAATATCAAACCTAGAAATTATCTCCACACAATACACAACAATAAAACCCATTCTCCCCATTCATCCTCTCATATTCCGGAGGCTCCAATTTATTCTCTTTCCCCCCTTCTTCCATCTGCTTATTTCATTATACTATCATTGACACTACACCCATTGTGCACCTTGAACTCCTTCATTAGGTTGCATTTTATTACATGCTTAGATTTTATTCATTGCATTTATTCATTTTCATCCTCTCATTACATGTATTAGGTTGCATTTGTTAACCCACACTCATTATCCCATTAGGCGTTCTTAGATTGCATTCATTAAAGTTCATTTAGTATTCATTGCATTATTAGCTAATGAATTATCTTTCACTTTAGGATTCATTTTCATGTTAGTATGCATACCATATCATTTTCATCTCATATTATTTTTCATTTTAGATCATTTTCATTTTAGGTTTCATTTTCATTTCTAGGGTTTATTTCATTTTTATTCACATCATATCATTATAACATTCATTTTATATCATTCTCATTTTAGGGTTCATTTTCATTTTAAGGATTCAGTTCATTTGCATTATAGAATTCATTTTATTAAGATTTATTTTGTATTCATCCACAACACATTGCATTCCACTTTTCATGCTCATATTATAACAATAAAAATCACAAAAATATATCATAATAAGATCCATAGTAGTACATCCATATGCATAATCATGCATCATAATAATATCCATCACAATAACATTGAATAGATACACATATACATCATAGCAAACTCATCCTGCATCAATCACAATAGTCAAGTTATCATACATACATCATCATAGAAAAACATGACATCACATGCATACATGCTCCACCTGCATCACCCACATGTTAGGTCCATCATGCATACCAAATCCATGTTAGCATCATACATATCATAAAATCATAAAAATATCATATAGGCATACACATGTATACATCCATCCCACATCAAACACATGTTAGGAGCATCATAATCATCATAGCATCATGATCATAAAACCATCATCCATATTCATCACATAACAACATCATATAGTCCATCATAGTCCATAATAAATATCCATAATCACACACACAAAAAAAGAATCGCCACCACAATCATAGTCATCTCATATATCCAAAAGAATAATGGTGTGCTAAATCATGGTACAATAAATGTCCTCCCATAGGGTCATAAAACATGGTTGTATCCATATACTACACCCTATCTAGTGCTCTCTTTGTCTATAGTTGTGGGATCTTCCCAGTCTGATGACAGACTTGGTGGTAGGGGTTGTGGAGCTCGCATTGAAACTAAACCTTCTGAGGTCCCTGACTTGGTGCCCTTGGACCGTGTACTCTCAGTGAAGGATGGTTCCCTCTGATTAGTGGGCACTACTTACTCATCTAATGAGAAATAATACTGGGCCTCTCAGGCCACCCGCTCTACATGTTTCCACGTTGCCAAGGCATCACTAGATATTGATGCCAATCCCTGAGGGGCTAACATTTGTCTAGAAATGTCTCTCGCTCCCCTCAGTTGCATGACATCCGCCTGAGCTCAGACTAGATATTCCCTCAATCCATCTAACTCTCTGTCCATCTCCTACATCCTCGTCACCATCTCTCCATCCTTGTCTTTCTATAGCGCCTCCTTCATAGCCTTTTCCTTTGTCCTATAGGTGTCCCTCTCTCCTACCATTGCATCTAAAACCACCTATAATCTATCCCACTCAGCCTATAAACCATCATCTTGAGCCCTCTCTCTTTGTATCTCAGCCTACCCTGCATCTACCCTAGCCCTCTCCTTTCTAACCTCGTCCTCTAGGCTCGCTACTCGAGCCCTCTCTGTGTCCCTCTTCGCTACAACCTGATCATACATTTCTTGTGTAATCTATGGTTGTATTGGTGGTTGTCATGCTACCAGTACTTGTACTTGTGCCCTAATTGTACCTATACATGAGGAGCATCTACATGTTCCCATGGAGGGACATGTCCCCTCCTCCCTTGTGCTTGTAGCCTCGACACCTGTCATACCCTAGGTCTCCTCTCATCTCCTCTTGCTACTACCTCAGCCATGGGGACATCTCCATCCCCCCTCCTCCTCACCTCCCATTGACTGGTCCATTGATGGTGTAGCCTCATCTACCTCCAAGACACCTAGTATGCTCAATCCCACTGGCCTATGGGAATCCCACCACACACTGTACGCACCTATCATGCCAACATCAATAATGTTTTCCTATGGATCCCATGGTACCGGTGTGATCATACTGGAGTTGCTCCAAGTGTGCTATAGCTCTATGGAATTGCCCCAGGTGTTGGTCTTGCAAGTGATTTGTGGATGTGTCCTCTCCTTTCCTACTATGTCTTGTTGGACACCAAATTGTCGCATCACCCTATGTGGCAAATACTAATTGATGACATGGACCATCTGATCCATCAACCAACACTAAGATTGTATAAATATAAGATAATATCGATCCTCATCCCAAATCTTGCAAGTCGTAGATGACCTCCAAGTAAAACCTTGCATCTCGTCGATGCATCATCTTCATAACCCTATAGTTCCCATCTGAGTGTAATGTAAGAGGCCATCATACCTGTCAATGTAGGGATGGTTGGGTTGTTCATCTTTGACCCCTATCAGTCGACATATTGCAATATGCTCGAAGGCCCATATATGTAATAATGTAACACCTGTGCCTAAACTCTTGTACCACCATTATACACACATGTGGATATTGTGGTATAGTTGGTTGAGAATGACGTAACCCCAAGCATACTATGTCTCAATGGCCACCATCCTAACAAACACCTTGACCATCCAATAGAAAACCCATGGCCACTAAGGTCAGGCATTAAGTGCCCGCTAATGAGACATGCTAAATAAAACACAAACCTCAGGATCCATCGCTTCCTTTGCAAAGTTGGCTCTAATCGCATCTAGGTGTGATCCATCAGTAGATCATCAGTTTGGCATGCCAGCTGCAAATAATACTCTCCATCCTCCATCTAATAGCATGGGATGACTCCTCTCATGGGCACTTGTAAGATCCTCCCAACATCCTTGAGAGTGATGAATGCCTCGCTTGTCAGGAGATAGAATATACATATGTTGCCATGCCATCTCTTGATTAAAGTTGTAATCATCTCATTGTCTGATCGCACACATGGCCACTTTGATACATGATCCAATCCTAACACTATGGGCACCATCCTCTCTACAAATTATAGTCTCTATCGCACTGCCATGGTCAGTTTCCAGTACTCACGTGACTCAATCAATGCCAGTGACTCTTGCATCCAACAATCACATGCTAGTCAGCTCTTTTCTAGCCATTTGCCCTCCCGTGCCCCTTGAGAATCCCCTTGCTTTCCATTTTCCCCTATCCATTTTTCCTCCTTTCTCATTTCTCTCCTAGTTGGATACATGGTTTATCCTAGTGAAGATGTCGCACCTATAATGCATGTGTCGTTCCACAAGCGTAGATGCTGCTTTGTTGTCGGTCTCATTTTCTTGCCCTTGTGCAGACATTGATCACTGGACTGACATCGATGCATGTGCCTTTTCATCCTCAGAAATGGGGTATTGTTTATGTAGGTGTGACTCTCCAAGTGGAGACACCACTAGAGGAGTGCAAACGTCGAACCAACAATCAATGTATGTGCCCCACAGTTTTTCCTACCCTAATATCTAGCATTAAATGAACCATTAATGTGCCTACCCTACTAAACAAAAAAAGTAGGATAAGGTACTCATCAAGGCTCTATGCTCAAGTGGTTGCTAGTGTTGGTGTTGGAAATAAGCCACACCCGGACCGACAATGGACTGGTCCAAGAGGGGCCAGTAGCTCAGTGGTAGAGCACTCCAGCAGTGTATGGAAGGTCCTAGGTTTGAGTCCTAGTTGGTCCATGTCTCAACATGGTATCAGAGCTAGGTCTAGGCTAGGAGCCCCAAGCACACGAGAGGTGTGGCTTAAGGGGGGGGTGTTGGTGTTGGAAATAAGCCACACCCGGACTGACGATGGACTGGTCCAAGAGGGGCTAGTAGCTCAGTGGTAGAGCACTCCAGCAGCGTATGGAAGGTCCTAAGTTCGAGTCCTAGTTGGTCCATGTCTCAACAGCTGGTAGCATCAGACGCACTCTCCTCATTGTAAGTGGTGTGGGATGATAAACATGGTGGTTGTACTTTTCTCTAAAGGCTCCTTCACTTGTGAACTAGATGTGTGACAATAACCCTTCCATGGGCCTCGTGTGGCCTTTATATGCCCTTCCTCTTCCTTTCTAATCCTCGTTCTTTGATTCATTTTCCTTCCTCTTGGATCATTCCTTTGACATATTCTTTGTGTATGCCAAAAATGTGGTCTTCAACCTACAAGAAGAAAAACACTTCAAACATACCAATGAAGCATTGCATTAGAGTTAGAAATCATACACAAGTTAGTGGATTTAAAACTCCTAAAATCGTCTCATTGTCCTCTATCTCTAAAGATCTTCAAGATTCAAGGTGGCCCTCACTTGGAAGAGCACTTGATCTCTTAGATGACAACCTAGAGAATGAGATTTTAGTGATGTGCTAAGATCAAAATGGATGCAACTAAGATCTTAGCTAAGATGAGATGATGGATGAAGATAGGGTGCAAGATGCGAGACTAGATGATTAAGATGTTAAATGTATTCCAAATTGAAGATTAGATGATGCTAGATGAGTTAATTAAACTAGATGAGTATAAAATACTATGAGATGATATGCAATTAACTAGATGATATTCTAAAATGAAGCTAAAATGCTAATGCTAATGCTAAATGGCTTGGATGCTTGAAGATAGCTTGAATGCTTGAAGATGACAAGATGAGCTCCTTAACCTGCAAAATGACTATAATTTAGATGCAAAAGATTGAGATATGAAATGAAGGAGAAATGGGCTCTATTTATGGAAGATTTGGAGAATTGGATGGCCAAGATTGAATTGCCTTGAGGGTCAATATTGAAAGTTATCAATCCATGTGATATTTTCAACCCAATCCCATGTTGACAAGTGTCACCATGAGATTTCTTGAGAGGAGAAGGAGGAGGCATTAAATGCTTTAGAAGACTTAATGGTTAATCCCATGTGGGCAAATTCATGGAATACAACTTTTATCCAATGAATAAAGATATTGTCCAATGGACAAAATCTTGTGAAAAGCTCAATGTGTTGAAAATGTGAAGTTTTGTAAAAGCATTAAAAGCTCTTTGGAGACCTTGGAGGTTATCTTGTTGGAAGTTAGATAACTGTTAGAGTAATCTTTTATTAGCTAATAATTATTTATTTAATTATTAGTCTATTATACCCTATGCTATCCTACTTTCACTTCTTTTCACAATCATAAGCCTTCATAACTCTTCCACTTGTTCCACACATCCATTCCCTTCTGGCGATACATCATGGACCTTTAATGGAGCTTCCTTGAAGGACTTTGTTATCAGTGATGCCCAAACTTCTTCAGGTGACACGCATACGGGCCTGTGTAGTCCACACACTAGTAATTCTATCTCAATTCCTTCATCAAGGAAGACAGACACTCAAGCTACACATCATTCAGTCAAGGAACAGTGCATCTACAATCATAAAGTCAAGCCTCACACATTTGAGGTAGGGGACTTAGTTCTCAAAGAAAATCCCAAACATCAGCAAGATAGAGAGAAGAAGGGCAAGTTTGAACCAAATTGGCTTGGTCCTTACATCATCACAGCAGCATATGGATCTGGGGCATATCAGCTCTCAACTACAGAAGGTGAACCTTTGGAGGATCCTATCAACAGCATACACCTTCGCAGGTTCTACACATAGCTCTTCAGAGTATCCTAATTCAAAAATACAAAAAAAATTATAAAACAAAAAAATCGTTACTTGGTGAAAACCTGGCAAACAGGCACCTTGTGACACAAAAAAACATTGAAAAATCAAAAAAAAGTAAAGAGAAATAATTTCATCCAATGGTGAAAACCACTTCGGTGGTGCCCTGGGCAAGTACCATGGTGAAAACTGGTCACCAGCGCCATGCGTAGAGACATTGCTCCTCCCTCCTTCAAGATTCTCTTTAATCCTTTCACTTTGCACACACTCACAACCTATTCATTCACAATAAACTTACCCATTCCCATCATGGCTTGTTATTGATCTACCTAAGATTGGTTAGCCATCCATAACCCTCCCTTTTCACTCCCTTTCCATCCATAATAAATCAGATCCTATCTGTGACTACAGCAAATCCTACGTCTAGTGATGGGTGTGGAACTAAGAACATCACATGTTTCGAGGAGTACAGTTTCTTCCGGCTTCCTTCAAGTCTATCCACGCACAATCCGCAATAAAGCAACATCTGCATCGCCAGTCCACAATAAAGTTCCATTTTCTCGACAATAAAGTATCAGTTTCATGGATTCAGTCAGTTTCAAATGAGACGTAGCAGCAACAATGAGCTTCAACAAAATCAAATCTTTCAACAGACTCAAACAACATATGGTTCAGTGCTATCTATCCTTTTTGTGAAAGTGAACATTGTGACCACAATCGAATAAGACTTAAACAAGTGACAAGAGACACTAAACTTGAGGACTACAGTGGGTGTTGGTGTCGAGTCTTGGTTTTCTTTTGATTTTATCTTTTGCTGACATGTCTTTTAGCTTTTCCAGGATGTCTCTGACTAGAGATTCTATCTCCAGGATGTCTTTGACTAGAAAGGCGAGGATGGGGTATCGTCACCTATTTTGTTTGTTGTCTGTGGATTGTCTCTTAGTAATGCTATGACTTGTCCAAGGATATGAGGACACTGTGAGTCTAGTGTGAACTGGGGCATTCCTTGTTTGTGACTGTCTTATCTCCATGCAAACGGGTACAATGACTTTCTGGGTCGAACATATGCCTCGATTGTCATAACTTACTTGCCATAATAAGCTCAATGATGATAACGCACAAGAAGCTCTTTCACTTTCATATCTTCTGTCTTCCATCCCCCTTTCTTGGTTGACTTCCATCGTCCTTCTTGAGTCCACGTAGCCTTCTATCACATGACTGAGTATAATGACACACCAAAAACATTTGCATTTCATGTAGTTGCACCTGCATTACCACATATAAGCATCTCATACATACATCTAGATATCACAATTGCATCACATCCTGCACACAACACCTGTTAGCACAATTTACACTTGCATTATCATATTCATTTGCATTACATACATTCACATTTGCATCATGCATAACATCTACAACATAAAAGAACAAAATATATATATATATATTGCATTCCGTCATATAAGCATCACATAAGAACATCTCATCACATAGGTACACATGCATATAGCTGCCGCAAAGATGCATCATCTCATATATATATAAAGTGTCATGATACAATGATGTCAAAATCATATGGCTACAATCACCCGCAGGTGTCTACATCCTTATATAAAATGGTACAAAACTAATACAGAGGAACTCACTGATAACTCCTGCCAACACTATTGGTAGTGCTAATCCTATCCACGTCATGGTATCCCATGCCACGTGTCCCACCCTCATCTCCAATCTTGGATCCTAGAACACTCATCTAAGGGCATCCCTGTCTCCGTCTTCAGCTCCCCATCAATCGATATCCACATAATCCTATATACATCCTCCAGGGTGACTATCATCTCACCCATCGACAGATGAAATGTGCACATCTCAGCCAGCGCAGTCAGCAAACCCATGTTTTCCCGAAACTCAAGCACATACAACACATGTCTCAAGCCCATCTCCTCGATGGCAACTCTGTCCTAAAACGACAACTCTGGTTGCAATCTCTGTGTGGACGGGAATCTCTCCCGTGACTCTAGCATAGGCAAATACTTCTGCAGTCAAACAATCAATCATGTCAGTTATCGTGGCATTCACTGTTTATCACAAAATGCTACTTGCTATCTAAATGCATATGGTTATCTATCCTAGTGACACTCACTGTTCATCACAAAGTGTTGCTATCTAACCTAGTAGTGCTCCCTATTCATCACAAAGTACTATGTGTGTGACATTCCCTGTTCATCACAAAGTGTTACTCACATTTTGCACTCCCTGTTCATCACAAAGTGCTGCTCACACTTTGGGTACTCCTTGTTCATCACAAAGTACTCTATCTTGGTGCTCCCTATTCATCACAAAGTGCCTTGATCTATCCTAGTCTTCCTAGAGGACCTAGTTGAGTGTATCCTCTTAGCAGCTTATCCAATCGATGGCATATGTTTATCACAGAACTGCTGATTTGACCTAGAAGACCAAACTTGCATTTTTCAACGCAAACGCGCTTACATGACATAAATGCGCTCAAAGACTGCATAGATGCGCCTGAAAAACATAGACGCGCCTTCTTGACACAGACATGCCTATGCTCTGCACAGATGCGCCTGAACATTTTTTGACACTTTTTGGACCCTAGTCCAAGCGCATTTATTGCCCTATTCGACATGCATTAATGACAAAATTAAATGCGTCAAAGTACAAGGAGGTTTGGTGGTACTTACTGGCTCTCCTACCTCTGCTGGCCTCTAGAATCGGCGAATGCGATCAAATCTATGAACCAAAGCCATCGCTGCTGACTGCTCCTGCTCTATTTTCGCTCTGCACTCTACTCTCATGGATGTATAGATGACAATGAGGATGTATTTTCCCCCGTGGTCTATCTTGTAGCCTACCCTAGCCCTCGCATTCATTTCCCGAGTCAGTCTTCATTATCCCATGACTTTGTCACTTTATCCAGTCAATCCATTCTATCTTGTCTTTCTTATCGAGAGATTGTCTACAATCTTTCCAGACATTTTCATCCAATCTCTCGAGGGGGCATATCATTCCCATTCTGGGGCAACTCTGTATCAGTTCATCTTATCTTCTTTGAAACAACGCGACAAGCCGCATTGTCTCAAAGAGGGGCAAAATGTAGACACCTAAAATTGTCATGTCTAATTAAATAAATATTTTATTTATTTAATTATCTAAGCCTAATTCTTCTATTAATTAAATAAATCTTTATTTATTTAATTAATTCATTTATCCTCTTCTAGCCTTATTTCTCATTTAAATAAATACATTTATTTATTTAAATTATCCTTTTCCTAAATTAAATAAATATTTTTATTTATTTAATTATCCTACTTCTTCTATTTATTAAATAAATCTTTATTTATTTAATTAATTCATTAGCTTTTTCTACCCATGACACATGTCATTCATCTCTTAATTCATACACTACCTACCCCTTTCATTATTTTATTATTTCCTTTACCTACCCTCTAATCCTAGCCGACCTCCTTTTTACACCTCTCAATCTTATCCCTCCATTTCTTATTGTGTCTTCTATTTAAGGAGATGCTTCCTTCATTGTCAGACCCTAATGACTAATGACTAATGACTAATGACTGATTTTGGAGTACTTGGCTACACTACGATCCTACTTGCAACCACATTCCGTTCTTTGTTGAGCTCTTGTGCATATAAAAATCTGAGAGCAAATATATCAAACAAGATCAATGGAGATAGGAAGAATGGAGATCAAAACCCTATTGGACATGTGATGGTATAATCTTTGTGATTTCATGTGATTTGCATTGTCTTAGGTAATCTTCATATGTTATGGTGGATCTTTGTTCATTGTTAGGCTAGGGTTTTGTGGTTGAATTCATTTAGCCTTTCAATATTGTTATTATTGTTATCCATTTTCACCATAAATAGTTCCCATAGGGTTTTCTCCTTTTTCTGCACTTTACAGAGATTTTATTGTACTTGGCTACCTCATTAGGCCTAGTTGCCCGGACCCATTATTGCTTTCCTGCATTTTTTTCATGTTTTTTTAGTCCTTAGTTGTTTTTTAGCTACTCCCTAAGTTAATCTTAAGGGGGGGTGTTAGAGTAATATTTTATTAGCTAATAATTATTTGTTTAATTATTAGTCTATTATACTCTATGCTTAAGCTAAACTTAGGAATCTTATAATTCTTTAGGGTTTTCTCCTTTAAGGTTTCGTGTATTCTCTTATAAGAATTCTCTCTTTGTATTTTTCATAACAATTATAGTTATTGAATTGCATTCTTGTTGCACAATCAATATCACTCCTCTTTTCTGGATCTCTAAATTCTGACCTCCATAGTTTTTTTGCTTCTCTCCTTCTGTGACAGGTTTGCATGCATGTGATCTTTGGGAGCTGTAGAGTTGATTTTTCCTCAACTCCAATAATAACCTTCAAGACTTTTGTGAGTCCTACAAATTTGAGGAACTCAACAAAGTTAACTTGTTGAAAAGATAAAACTTTAAATGCATTTAGAAGACTTTCTTCCAAAATTAGAAGTGACTTCCCCAAAATTTAGGGATGTGACCATGATAGAAGAATTAAACTAATTAAGGGTTTTGAGAGGTTCTAGAAGAATACTTAAGAAGTTAATGGAAAATGTAGGAGAATGCAAGCGGGAGAAATAAGAATTTTTAATTAAAATAAAAAGATTTATTTCAACTAAAATGAATGCAACTTGCATTTGGATAGATATTTAAATAAATATTATTTTATTTAAATGTGAATATGAATTTTGGATTTTATTTAAATAAATCTTAATTTATTTAAATGAGATAAAGCATTAAATGCTTGAAGACTTTGAGGGAAACCATTAAAGGTTTGAGAAGACTCTAGAAGGAAGTCATTAAAGGCATGAAGACTTTAAGGGAAGCCATTAAAGGTTTCAAGTGGGTGGGGATAAATAGGATTTCAAACAAATAATTTATTTATTTAAAATTATGGCGCAACTTGCATTTGTAGGAAAATGCAAATGGGTGGAGGAAAATAGGATTTTTTAGATAAAATAAAAGATTTATTTTAGCCAAAAGGAGATGCAACTTGCATATGTTGTAAAATGCAAGTGGGGTGAGGGAAATAGGGATTTTTAGTTAAATGTTGAATTTAATTAAAATGGAAAGGGGATTTTAATTAAATTTTGAATTTGATTAAAATGGCTAGAAGGGGATATTTAATTAAATATTGAATTTAATTAAAATGGTTAAAAGAGGATATTTAATTAAATGTTGAATTTGATTAAAATAGCTTAGATAGAAGAAAGGGGGAATTAATTAAATCTTTAATTTGATTAATGGTTGATTAGAAGAAAATGGATATTGATTAAACCTTAGTTTAGTCAATAGGTGGATTAGGGTAATTAAACAAATATAAATTTATTTAATTAGTTGTGCAAGTTTTAGGTGTCTACATTTTGCCTCTCTTTGAAGTAACGTGTGACCACATGTTGATTCAAAGAAAAAAGCTTGATTTGTCGTCAATTTTTTTTTTCGATATGATGTTGCTTGTCCAAAATGTCGATATGATGTCCTAGATATGAAAAATTGTGTTGATATGAAATTAGATGATAGAACCAATGTCGATATGAAACTGATATGATGATGCCCCCTCGAGAGATCGTTCCTGCCTTAAGGGCATCAAGGATCTCTTGAAAGAAGAAGAATGTTATATGAAAGACAAAATAGTGAATAGATTTATGACATGCATGGGTTTGATCAGATTGATTGGATTGATAGAATTGATAAGATTGAGATCAAGTCTGGTTTCAGGAATGACACTTCTTGTATAAGACAAAGATGATCAAAACGTTCGATTTCAGGAATGATATATCCTGTATAAGACATGATCAAAATGTCTGGTTTCACGAAAGATACATCTTGTATAAGACATGATAAAAACGTCTGGTTTCAGGAAAGATACATCTTGTATAAGATATGATAAATGACAATTGGATAAATGATGAAGATATGAAGTTGAAGAAAGATTCCATGATGATGCGATAGATATACATATGATGGATGTAACGATGAAATATGATGATGCAACTAAATGCAATGATATGCCACGAAATGCAATGATTAAAATGATATGCTACTAAATGCAATCTAATATGCACATTAACATGATAATGCAACTAATGCTTGATATGATATACAATGATAATGAAACTAATGTAAGATTAAAATGCATTCTCATTCCCAGATGTTGCCATCTGTTTGGATCAAATTGCTAGCGCTTCCTTTGTTTTCATCATCGAACCTTGATATGTTGAAAGTTGATACAAGAATCCTGGAATAATTAAACCATAATGATCTGAGTATAACTTACATGGATTTTGATATTGCAAGATAGCATAAGCATCAAGGTATAATTGAACCAAGATGACCTGAGTGTTTCTTTCTTAAACAAACAAGATCAAACAAGAGTTAACCTTAGGCCAATGCAAATCCGAAATGTCCTCAGTGATATGCCACTTGATTGCTTCGTAGGACAAATTTGCATGGTAAAAGGCTTCACCCACATATAGCAAACAAAGAAAACATCGCATTCCTTCCTTGCTTCTCTAGTAGTGAGACATCCTGGAGGTGCTCAGGAGATATGATAAGGAAAAGATCAAAACCACAAGTAAACATGTATGCTATTTGAAATGTATTTTTTGTCACATAAAACATCTTGCAAGTATGATATGATATTTGTTTAGTTATAATCAGTTCAAAGAGAGTCTTCATGTTTTCCCTCTCGTGTTTTCGCTCTTACGTTGATATGTTCCTCATTTATTTCCATGATCCTTGTTTTTTTCATAATGCACATTTGATCCAATGCTAAAACTCAAAGGCAAGATGCCCCTAGCAAGGTCAAGATTTTTCCCCCACTTTAGATACTACTCGATATGGATATGGACAATTGATCACCAAGCCATGGTACGATATGATGCAGATAACTATTTAGATAAGAAAGGTCAGTGACTACGCTAAGTATGTCCAGGATAGGTGTTGTGTGACAAAGTGTTCTTTAATGGCCATTGGCCTAGATCAGATGGTGCCAAGATATGTACAAGCACTTATAGATGGAGGAACTGCTTGTCACAAGTAGCGCTTGTTGCCAGGTTTTCACCACTTGTTTTTATTGCACTTTTTTATTTGATTTTTGATTTTTTTCTAATTTTCTTGCTTTTTTAATAATTTTTTTTTTTTGTGTCACAAGGCGCCTGTTTGCTAGGTTTTCACCAGAGTGACGATTTTGATACTGTTTGATTTTATTTTTATTTTTTTGCTTGATTTGTGCATTGGACGACTCAAGTGTAGAATTTCTTCAAATGAATACTATTGGTAGGCTCATCACGCACATCCCCTTCTGAAGTTGACAACTGATATACTTATGATCCATTGGTTGATATGATGACAAATGGTTCCAACCAGTTGGGCTCAAACTCCCCCTTCTTATCTCGGTCTTTCTGATTGTGGGGATTCTCCTTTAGGACAAGATCACCAACTTTAAAGGCCCTGGGAATGACCTTATGGTTGTAGCTTCTACACATTCTTTGATGATATGCCTTGAGATGGTCATAGGCATGTTGTCGTCTCTCATCAAGAAGCTCTAGTTCCTGTAGCCTGTTCACCCGATATTCCTCATCTAGGATGAGGCCTTTCAAAGATAATTGGAGAGATGGGATTTCTACCTCAAGAGGTAGAATTGTTTCTAAACCATATACCAATGAATATGGTGTAGCCCTTGTAGGTGTCCAGATACTAGTCTTGTATGCCCAAAGTGCTGGATTGAGTTGCACATGCCAATTTTTGCCAGCATCATTTACTATTTTCTTGAGGATTTTCAAGATTATTTTGTTTGATGCTTCTGCTTGGCCATTCCCTTGAGGATAGTACAGTGTAGAAAAATGATGTTGGATATTGAATCACTCGCATAGCTCTTGTACATCCCGATTCTTGAAAGGACATTCATTATCCATGATGATGGAACTAGAGATGACATATTTGCAAATGAGATAGTTCAGGATGAATTATAAGATTTTCTTTCCAGTCATTGTGGTCATTGGGACTGCTTCGATCCACTTGGTGAAGTACTCGGTGGATGTGATGATGAAATTGTGTCCATTTGACGAGGAAGGATGAATCTTTCCCACTAGATTGAGTCCTCATTAACATAAAGCCCAAGATGTGGTGAATGGTTCAACTCCTATGATGGCGCATGTATGAGGTTACCATGAATTTGGCACTTAGGACATTTCCTAGCAAATTGATAAGACTCTATTTCCATTGTCGGCCAGTAATGTCCCATTCTCAGAAGTTTCTTGGCAAGAGTAGGACCACCTTAATGCATACCATAAATACCTTTGTGAAGCTCCTGTAAGGTGAAGTCAGATTCATTACAATTGAGGCATTGAAGAAGACTACCATCTAGACCTCAATGGTAAAGTGTGTCAGTGATTAAGGTATAGCGGGCAACTTGTCGGATGAAGCTTCGTTTTTGGTTACAAGATAGGTCGGGTGGGAGAGTATTGTTTTTGAGATAGTCATAGATCTTCCTATATAGAGGGGAATCTGAACCAGTCAGGGCACAGATGACTTGGGATGCAGAATTCTCATAGGCTAGGAAAAACAATTGCTCCACCAAGAATTCATAATGATTTTGTTTATCTGGAATTTTTAGAAGCGAGGCGATAGTGGCCATTGTATCGAAAACTCTATTTTTCCAATCTTGGAATCTTCTCAAAGGTGATGTGCACAAAGTACTTTTTGAAATCATCCGCCATTCTATTGTAAGGAATTAGCTTATCATATTTTGTCTGATAGTTATCATTGATCTGATTGATGACTAATTGAGAGTCTCCATAGACTTTCAATTTTGTGATTCTCCATTCCACAGCTACTTTGATTCTTGTTACTAAAGCTTCGTACTCAACAATGTTATTGGTACATGGGAACATTAATCTGTAGGATCTTGGAATTGTATGTCCTTCTGGAGTGACAAACAGGATGCTGGAACCTGATCCATGTTGTGTATAGGATCCATCAAAGTATAGGGTCCATTGCTTAGGTGTGATAGTGAGCACATCCATATTTGGAAATTCCACCTGTAGTGGGTGTTGGTCTGGTAGTGGTGCTTCTGCCAGTTGATCTGCAATTGCTTGTCCTTTGATAGCTCGTCGTTCTATGTATTGAATGTCGAACTCACTTAGGATCATGACCCATTTAGCTAATCTTCCTGTGAGAGAAACTTTTCTAAGTAGATCTTTGAGAGGATCGATCTTTGCTACCAGCTTGATTGTGTGGGATAGCATAAAGTGGTAGAACTTTTGAGAGGCAAACATCACTACTAAGCAAGCATTTTCAATGAATATATAATTGAGTTCATATCCGTTCAAAGTCCCGCCGATGTAATAGATAGCTCTTTCTTTGCCTGCTAGACCTTCTTGTGCTAGCAGTGCCCCCAATGATACTTTGTTGTTGATATATAGAGGATGAGTGGCTTGCCTAGTATTGGTGGCACCAAAACTGGTGGATTCATCAGGTATTGTTTGAGCTGGTGGAATGATTCTGCACATTTGTCTTCCCATCTAAAAAACACATTTTTATGTAGTAGATGTGTGAATGGGATACATTTGTTAGCTAATTGAGAAATGAATCATCAGATGGATTATAACCGACCTTGTAGAGATCTGAGTTGGCTAATGTTCTTAGGAGGTGGCATCTCTATGATATCCTGTACCTTTGTTGGATCCACCTCGATGCCTTTTTCAGATATCAGTCATCATTCATAGATCACGTTGTTTGCATTTTAGGAAGTCATAGAAGTATAAGTAGTTGCATTTAACAGGGTCTTGTATACATATCTTAGAGAGTCAAGATCACTACAAAGAAATATTCATGCCATTAACACGTGCTCAAAAGGCCAAAAATCAAATGGATCCTAATAATGACCCCTTGGTCAACCCAATATGGAATATGGATCTATCCACACAACAACAAACACAGGGTTACACACCCGCAACAATATCAACAAACCTGAACAAGATGCCTTCCATTGATGAAATACAACATAATTTGACAAAGGAAGATCTCAAAGTAGCCCAACAAGATCCCGCAACATTAATGATTCTCAATGCTCTCATTAATAGTGACCGAGATAGATATCTCACTCTCTTAGTACAAAATGGGGACAAGCTACCGCCAGGGGTAGATATTTCAATAATACTGCCACAAGGTGTGACATTAAACTAGAATATACCTCAAATACTTGTTACAACGTAGAAACAAGCAACAATTGCTACAACAACACAAGGTATATCTCAAAATGCAAATATGGCTACAACCTCAATACAGTCGATAGTGACACCACCAAGTGCCAATCTTACAACATGGACAATGCCAAATATGATGTTACAAGCTCCAATATCTCACACCACTACCTTGGAAAATATAACTCAACCAACAGTCTCGGTTGGTTCCACCTACAATAGTGTTAGTGAACAGATTTGGTCTTTCTTTAAATTGAATTGATTCTAATCTTTGTTACCCCTTTTGAAAGACAAAAGCTCAACTAAACAATTGGGTAAGTGTGACATACATCACTTCCCTCTGAATTTTATATAGGTACAGCTCCCTCCATTAGCTATTCAAAGAATAATCTAACTAAATAAACTAATATGATTTTAACCTGAAAGCACGTAAGGCCACCTACTTCATTCTTAGATGAGAGGCCAGAATATATGTAAAATATTTCAAGATAACTTTCTACAAGATGCTTCGCCACGAAAATCAAAAGAAATCAAAGCAAAGTTTAATAACGCTGATTTCAGCACTAATTAAAAATAAACAAGAGAAGCAAAGTCTCTTTTCAACTAAATATCTTTCTAAACAACACAGACAGGAGCCCCAGATTAACAACATCCACCATCAGAAAGATATTCATAGTCATATTGATTAGATTAATATTTGCAAAGAAATACTACTCCACGGATTCAAAACTCAAAGATTTTCCCCCTAAAAATGCATATGATCTTTATATATGTACCTCATGCAACAAAGACATAACAATACATGCATAAGTTCTTTCCAATTTCATATTCTGAAAAACTGATCACTTCCTTCTGACAAAAACCAAAACTTCTAAAAATCTAAGTATACTGCTCTCACCCTTTCTCTATCTATCTTTATCTAATTTATAGTAGTCTTTAAAGAACAAAGGAGGTCTCCCTCAAAACCCGACCTCCTCTGAAACAGTTATAAAAACCAATAGAGTATTTAGGGGACAAATGTCCTGAAGTCATTGCAAGGTTATGAAAAGCATATAAAATAAAAAATAAAGCATAAGCATCATGTTATGCCTTGTCTCCATCGTCATCCTCTCCTCCACTTTTCTGGGCATTGTGGGCGGTTGCAAGCTCCTGAATTATAGACTGACTCGGATTTTTCATGGCATTGATCTTTGCTTTTGCGGCTTCCTTCTCCCACTTGTGTTTCACCATTTTCTCGGCATGCTTAGGTAGCTGATCATTACCAATGAACGTCATGGACTCAATTCGAGCGATTTGTGTTATATCTTTGGGATTAAAGTTGCCTTTGGCCTTAACTTTCTCCATGTGCAGCCTAAAAGCCTTTACCGCATCCTGTGTGTTCAGCCCACAAAGTTCTAGTTGCCAATCATGGTCTGCATTAACCACTTTCTTGTCATTGACCAAGCTACACTGAAGTTCTTGAAGCTCCTAAACAAAGGCCCTGGCATCAGAAATCACAGACTTGAATGTAATTAACTGCCACACTATAGTTTTCTTCAATACAAAGAGCTGGCACTCATCAGTTACCAATTTAATTGAATTTTCTGCTAAAAACTTTGTGGCTCCGTATTCTTCTATCTTGGTGAGCATGGGTAATACATTTTCCCATTTATGCTCTTCCTTTTCCCATGGCACAATCTGATTCTGAATCTCTGCAGTGAGGTTTTGCATTTCATTGCATAGCTTCTTAGAGTTTGTAATATATTTTTCGCCATCTCTAATCACTCCTTCAATCCATTTCTCTATGGCCCCTGTGATGCTCTTGGCTCGATGAACTTTATTCATCAGTTTCTTGTTCTCTGATGAAGTAGGGTCAAAAAAAATTTAAGCATGTGATATGGGAAGTGCTCCAAAACAGCCTATGCTATCAATGAATTGAGCTAGAATCTTGATATGTCGTTTCAGTTCTCTTTTCTCTTGTCCATCTTTTTCTGACCTGGTGAGCATCTTCTCAGCCATCACTTTGAAAAGGTGGTTATCAGAGTCCCTACTCATGTTCCCGAGATCCACTTTGGTGACCTCAAAATCCTCTGCATTTACTTCCTTTTTCTCATCTTTGGGCTTATAGGAAGCAATTTCAGCAATCCACCTCCCAGTCTTTTCATCAGCATCCAATCTGGTAGTTGTTTTGAACTTCTTCTATTTGGGACCCTTCTCCATGTATTTGACCACCATGTCTTGAATTGGGATGGACACTGGGATGAAGCTCAGTTTCTTGCTTACTGAAGTAGTTAACCATTTGGGAGTTGTACTTGAACTAGTTGTTCCTCCGGTTACTTTAGGTGGGGGTGTCATGGCTACAGTGATTGTATGACAATCCATAGTGTTGACAATGTCACTATCAACTTCCTCAACTTCAAAAATCTGAGTATCAAGGATCTTGTCTTTTACCTTTGTGTCTTTGACCTGGTCCATTTTCCTCTATGCAACACTCTGTGACCTTGTATATCGAGGGGCAGGAAAGTTCAAAGCAGGATTACGCTTCTGCTTGGTGTGAGATGACTTCTTATTTTTACTTGCATGAACAGGCATAGAAGTGGGGTTAGAAAAATGTTTTGGGGAATGTAGAGAAACCATATTATCTCTTGCAGGATCAATCTTGATGCTTAATCTCATTGCTCTTTTCTTATTAACCCAATCTGCGGTTCTTGCCAGTGAAACTTGATATAAGTGGGATTGAAGAGGATTATCTGGAGCTTTTTGAACCTGGATATCTAGACCAAATTGAACCCGAAACGTCCTGCATTAATTGGGATGTGGAAGAAGTACCTATTTCAGAACCATTCTCATATTTTCTCTTTTGAACACTTCAAGCTCATCACCGCAATCATCCCAAAAGTCCTCCAAGTGTGGGATTGGAAGATAAGGCATCAAACCAAGACTCCGTGAGAAACCTTTATTATCAAATCCCTTCCTTTCATGATACAGTGGAAAATTGAAATTCTGCAAGTCAGCTCCTATGCTCAATGCATCTGACATTGAACTGCAAGATAAAATGCCCAATTGAATAGGAAAATGATCCTCCCATTTATCTCTGGGTTGAGCTTTCTTAATTACGATAGATAACTGCCTACAGATCTCAGCAAGGACAAAACAATCTGAACAAAAATGAGGAAGTCTGAAAGGCTCTTCTTCAAAACCACCTACCCTTATATAATAGAAATGAGGAAACTGAACAAAGAAACTACCATATCTTTTCACTAATGTCCGGGCATCTTCAGACATCCTTTTAGATTTCATGTTCTTCAACTCATAACATAAGTCTCCTAGGAAAGCATTATATACTCTCCTAAAATCTTGCAACGCATTATCTTTTTGCAACATGGGGTAAAAGTCATATATAGAAACATCCCCTTCAGCAAGTTGCCCAGGTATTCCCATTATTTCTTTGACACATGCCAGGCAATATATCAAATACGAGGACATAAAGAAATTTTGCTTGAACTTCTTTGCCATGCTCAGTCGTTCCCTCATCGAGTCAGCAATAAGCTCTGCCCGGTCAAGATACTACTTTCCTTCCAACACCAGTTGCACATAACAGTAAATCTAGTCATCAAAGTTGTAGGCCTCAGCTGAACCTCTAACTCGGTGCAACAATAACATAACATCATAGATGTGGGGAAGCATGTATTTTTGTTGGGATATTTAGGTAGCCTGGAGCCACCCCTCTAGTGAACTTTCAACCAATGCTTCACGATATTGTTCTGGTGTCCAGTTTTATCTGCATTGAACTCAGTGATTGATTGGGCGGGAGAAAAATTTGAGAACTTATAATCAGGCAATTTGAAAACAGAAGAAATGACTTCCCTATTAATTGCGAGGAGGGTTTCACCATTATCTCTCTTGATAGTTTCAGAAATAGGATCATATCTCGCAATGCACTCCCTAACTAATTATGGGCAAGGAATAGCAAGAGGAAAGGCTGTCGCCTCTACGAGGCCACTACTTAGAATTTCTAAACCAAAAGAACCATCAATTCCTTTAAACACCCTTTCCTTCAAGACCTCTAAATTCTCTCCTTTCAGGTATGTGTCACTGACAATGGGTTCTATGCAAGCAAGACTGAAAATATTTCTGAAAAGGTGTAGATTGGACTTCATAATTCATAAATAACAACCCTTATTTCTCCCGGCAAATTTTATTATGAGAGAGAAAAATAGCTAAAAATCACTGGAGAAGATAGGAATCAAAACTCACCTTCACAGTTGAAACCAATCGAACGATTACCAGCTGACAAATCTTCTATCAAACACTCCGCAGCAATGAAGAACAAGTTTCAAAAATTAATCACTTCATACCTTATAGTAAATGAAGTGATAAAAGCTCATTTAGTGCATTAATTTCGGTCGTCAACTCAAATGTGTCGAGCATTGGGATTTGACATCACGCGTGTGTATTGAATGCATGGCGACGTTTTTGGGGTAACCGCCAATTCCCAAAAATGATTACTTGCCTTCAAAAATCGGCCAGTTGACGTCACCCAAGATATGGTTCAATCTTCATCATACTTAGCAATAAATGTGCCATCATGTCATTTAGTCCATGGGACCCACGTGATTTGAAAATGCATGAACAATTTGAACTGACTTCATGAGGGTTCAGGTAGTTCAAAGCGTATGTTGTGCCAAGGAAATTTTACTTTGAAAAGATTAACTTTTGTTAACTGTCGCTGGCCTTTTGAACTTTATTGAACATGTTGAACATCACTGAATTGTTTGAACTAGGTTCAAACGGTTCGCGGTCTGGAGAAAGAGGATATGAAATATCATCCGTGACCGTGGAATAGAACTGCTGCAAAACACTTGAGTGAACGTTAGCCTGAAAACATTTTAGACACAACTTAGAACCAGAGGTACCTAAATGAACATTATGAACTCTTTTCAAAATGGTTCAAGGGGTTCATGAGGTTCAAACAGACCATTGAAAGTTAATGCTATGGATTAAGAGACGATTTACAAGCAGATTAAGGATTGAACCAAGGAATTTTTAACAAGATAAAGACTCAAATAAAATTTTGTAGGGCGACTTACTCTTGTTATGAGGGACGAATGACAAGGTAACAAATAGTCAGAATATGAATCCAGAGACAACGAGCTTGGCTCAGCCAAATGCTACTCTGCAATTTGCATACATCACACCACCTGCTGGGACTTATGGGACACAATTACCAGGCCTATCTACATTTCAACAAGCTCAAAGGTACACAAACACTATTCCTTTTGTAGGGAACATTCATCAAGTCAACATACCAATAACCCAAACAGAACTTCTGACTCAACAAATGGAGAACCTTCAAAATAAAATGGCCAGTATACAAGTGGGGAATGATAAAAAGAACTATACCATGGAAGATCTATGTTCGTATCCTTTTGACAGAAAACTATACATGCCACCTTTTCCCCCACATTTCAAAACACCAAAATTGGACAAATATAAAGGGAAAGGAGATCCTCGAGATTATATAAGAGAATTCTTCATGGCATGCATTGAAGTAGCTCACAATGATACATACTTAATGAGATTATTTTCAAAGAGCCTGGGAGGGATAGCAGTAGAATGGTTTCCGCACCTTCCGCCAAAAATTAGTTCATGGGGAGAATTAGCTGAGTTATTTATATCCAACTTTGCCTTCAATATAGATAATCCAATCACATTAATGGATTTGTGTGCAACAAAACAAAAATAATGTGAGACTTTCACCACATTCTTATAAAGATGGAGAGTCCTATATAGTAGATGTCTTAGTCACATCCCTGAAGCAGAGCAAGTAGACATCTTTAATGAAAATCTTGTGCCTCTGATTAAATATCTATTACAAATGCAATTCCTGAATAATTTCAAAGATATAACAAAAAAAGGTATCAAATGTGAGAAAGGCCTATTAGAACAAGGGATAATCAAACATTAAAAGGATAGTGGACCAACCACCAGCACATACAATGATAGATCAAAATTTTAGTCTAGAAACAAAAATGTCACAAACGACAGTTGTTGACGCACATATTGTGAACAGAGCTCAGCCAACAATATCTTTACAAGGACCAACTGGTAAGAATCAGTCTCAGACAAATGACACCAATGTACTACAGTCAAATAATCCAAGGCCTCCAAAGATAGGCGCACCAAGAAGGAACTTCACACCCCGCGAAGAACCTATTGAATCAGCACTGAAGAAGTTGATACAAAGAAATGTCATAACTTTACCGGAAGCTAGGCCATATGAACCAAGTCCATTTAAGCCTGCTTGGTGTAATGATAATGATTTCTACGAATATCACCATAATAAAGGTCACATAACAACAAGTTGCTACAAATTGAAGAACCTCATCCAAGACCTCATAGATCAAGGTGACATTACAGTGGATAATAAAGCACCAAATATAAATCATACCATTTTAAAAGGTACTTTTGTCAAACGTGAAAAAGGAAAGGCTTCCAATTCTAATGCACAAGGCAATATTTCTAATTATACCAATGTAGCATTTGACTATGCCATTAACACACTAAGTGAAGGACATGAAATGGTAGCTACAATCATAGTGAATCCTAAAAGCAGAGATTGTGTCGTCATTACAAGAAGATTGAAAGTCACATTATAAGGAGTACCTTCAAACCAGCCTTCAATAACTAGCAACTATAATATGGTGGATTAGTTAAAGTGAACTCCAGCCCAAATTTCACTATTTGAGTTATTGCGCATATCACCAGCCCATAAAGCAGTCCTGGATAAAGCCTTACAAGATTCGGTTGTTGCTAGGGATATTGATGAGAACACATTTCAATCAATGGTGGGAAACTTGTCAGCTTCAAAGGTCACTTTCACTGAATAGGATGTTCCTGCAAACTGACTCATGCATAATGATTTGTTGCACTTAGAAGCTTTCATTGACCAGAAATAGGTTCAAAGAGTACTTATAGATAGTGGCGTGAGTCTCAACATATGCACTCTACATTTGATCAAAGCTTTGGGATATTCTGAACATTATATTGACTCTACTAAGAGAATCAATATAAAAGCCTATGACGATGAGGAATGCCCTTCCAAAGGTATGGTGACTTTACCAGTACAAGTGGGACCAACTACAACAAATATCACCTTTCAAGTCCTAGACAGAGAATTGGGGTATAATATGTTGTTAGGTTGCCCATGGATACATACAGTGCAAGCAGTACCATCAACTTTTCACCAATGTGTAAAGTTCCCATACAATGGTATAGAGATCACTGTCCATGGTGACCTGAACCCTTTCCAACACTGTAATCATTTAAGGGCAAGTTCAGACAATCAAGTACCAAACAATCAGGAAGCTCCTATTCACCTACAAATGGAATCATTATCAGTTAAAGAAACAACCACATCTTCTTTGCATATTAAAGAAGTTGGTTGTGGAGAATAATCCATTTCAAGCACATCAGATGGTAAACAATCATCATTTTCTCACAAGTCCTTTGGGAAGCCTTGAAACACAGCAATGAAGCAAGATAAAGGAAAAGAAATAGTAAAATATTCAGATTCTTGTTCTTTCATTAAATGGGGAGATCAAAAAGAAGAGTCTCTAAATGAAGATATTAATCACTAGATATACAAAGAGGAGGATGACATGGTAGTACCCAGTATACCTCTACATCAATATGGAAACGGCTTCAAGATGTTACAAAAACATGGATATGATGGCACCATAGGATTAGGACTACAAAAGAAAGGAATATTAGAACCTGTTTTACCACATGAAAACCCAAAGAATCAAAGCTTGGGATATAAATATGTGCCACCAATAACAGAAGCTAGAAAACAAACATTGGATATATTGAACAGGCCAAGGGTACCCTCAGATTTCATACCTATAAACCAACCATCATCCAAGATGGATTACTTTCCACCTCAAAATAGAAAGAGACTACCAACATCTCCTATCACAGAATCAAATGGTGAAGACATGAGATAACTCCTGCAAGAACCTACCACACAAACATCCAACAGTACAGTACCTGAATCATCTACACAAGCAAACATAGCAACACATACAGGCTTAGCACCAACAAATGAACCAAATCCTTGGTTAATGTCAATACTTTTGCCAAGAGAAACAACTTCAACACCTCCATTTGAATCAGATGAAGCAAGATTGCAAAGACTAATACCAGGCTTAAGAAGGGTATCCACAATACAAAGGAGATCCACTCAAATTCAATTACCAGAACAAGAGAAGATAAGTGATACAGAATCAAAAGGTGAAACATGCATAGAAAGTGTCACAGATTCTCATGACTATGAATTTCCATCTGACGATGGAGACAACCCGTCACCAATTTATGATGAAGAAACAACAAATCATAATCTAGTATGCATGATATCTGGATCCTCTAAAATGACAAGAGACAAAGACTTGCTCCTCATGCATCCATGTCTAATTGACTGGGGGCAAGAGGGAGAGCCACAATTAGATTGGTTCCAAAATAACGAGGCCATAGCAAAATTCTTGGGTGTAAGGAATGGATTCCCTTATAATGATCACAAAGCTAGTTATGTAGTAGATCTAGACATAACTGCATATTTTGGAGAAGCAAGCTCTTCTCTTAATTATGATAGTGATGATAAAGTTGAACACATAATAGATGCCCTGCCTATTGGTAAAGAATGGTCAACATTATTGGTAGAAGAAACTAAGGAAATCAACATCGTCGATGCTGAAAAGGTTCGTAACATTCACCTAACAAAATCCCTTGATCCAGTGGAAAAAGAGAAATTTATCAAATTCTTTAAGCAAATACCCATCAATTTTGTGTGGTCTTATGCAGATATGCCTGGATTAGACCCAGAATTAGTCTTGCATCATCTACCTTTACTTCCAGGGGTAAAACCATACAAACAAAAACTCAGGAAAATGCACCCTCACATAGCCTTGTTATTTAAAATTGAGTTACAAAATTAATTAGATGTGGGTTTCCTCAGACCTATAGACTATGTTGAATGGATTTTAAATCTAGTCCTGGTATCCAAGCATACTGGAGGTATCGGGATCTGCACCGACTTCAGAGATCTTAACAGGGCTTGTCCCAAAGATGACTTTCCACTCCCTAATATAGACATCATAATAGACTTAACAGCTGGAAATGAAATGCTATCACTCATGGATGGGTTTTCTGGTTATAATCAAATTAAAACTAGTCGGAAGATCAACCAAAGACAGGATTCACTTGTCCATGGAATGTGATGCCATTCTGCCTTAAGAATGTAGGTGCCACTTATCAAAGAGCAATTACCACCTTGTTTCATGATATGATACATACAATCATGGAAGATTATGTAGATGACTTGCTAGAAAAATCCAAAACAAGGGATAGTCACTTAAACATATTGGCTAAGATCTTTTATAGACTTGAGAAATACAATGTAAGACTAAATCCAAAAAAATGTGTCTTCGGGGTAACCTCTGGTAAACTCTTGGGCTTCATTATATCTAATCACAGAATTGAGATAGATCCAGAGAAAGTGAAAGCTATTTTAGACATGACATCACCTGCTACACTCAAACAACTCAGAAGTCTACAAGGGAGATTACAATCCATAAGGCACTTCATAGCCCAATTGCCATAAAAGTGCCAACCGTTTCAACATCTTTTTAAGAAAGGTCTTACATTTAAATGGACACAACAATGTCAAGAGGCATTCAAAAAACTAAAAGAATATCTATTGTCCACTCCAATATTGGTTCCACCAGTACATGGGAAACCATTACTCCTATATATAGTTGCAACAAATTCTTCCTTAGGCGCTCTCCTAGCACAACAAGATGAATAAGGAAAAGAGAGAGTTGTCTACTACATTAGTAGAACACTCATTAGGTAGGAATTCAACTACACAGAGATAGAAAGAGCATGTCTTGCAGTAGTCTTTGCATCACAAAAACTGAGACATTATATGTTGAGTCATAAAATATAGCTGGTTGCACAATTTTATCCACTCAAATACCTGATGAATAGAGCAGCACTAACCAGAAGACTTGCAAAATGGGTCATGATACTTAGTGAATTTGACATTTAATACGTCAGTAGAAAGGCTATAAAGGGACAAATCATTGCAAACCAACTTGCAGAAGCACCTTTACAAGACAATCACCCGATGGTAATAGACTTTCTAGATGAATCGGTATTTACACTATCAACACAGACATAATGGAAATTATTCTTTGATGGTTCACATACAAATCATGGAGCAGGAGCAGGAATTCTGTTCATAACTCCTCAAGGAGATTCAATTACCAAATCATTCAGGATTAGCGTTCCTTGTACCAATAACATTGTTGAATACGAAGCCCTAAAGGTAGGACTACGCACTGCACTACAATGGAACATCAAAGATCTACAAGTCTTTGGAGACTCACAACTCACCATTAATCAAGTCAATGATGATTACAATACAAAAGATGATAAGTTACAACCGTACAAACAATTGGTAGAAGAATACAAGCAACACTTCACCAAGGTCACATTTGAACATATTCTGAGAGTGCAAAACAGGGTAGCAGATGCAATGGCAACAGTATGATCTCTCTTGGATATGCCGAATGATGGAACTCACTCTGAGTTTCAAGTGGAACAACTCATTGTCCCAACTTATGAAATACCATCCACTGAATATGTATGTATGATAGTAGGACCTGAGTCTCCATGGTACAAAGATATATACGCATACCTGCATGATCAATATATACCTCTCGATCTTTCACAGAATCAAAGAAAGGCACTCATACGAAAATTGTCAAAACATGCAATCATTGTTGATACTTTATACAGGAAAACTATAGACAACACCTTACTCAGATGCCTTGATATGGAGGAGACACAAATCACCTTAAAAGAAGTTCATGATGGAATATGTGGCACACATTCTTCTGGACCCGCTCTAGCAAAAACATAGTTACGAATAGGTTACTATTGGCCTACAATGGAAAAAGATGCTTACAAGTATGTCCAAAGATGCAAGAAATACCAAATACATGGGAATCTCATTCATGCACCTGCTCAAGATCTTCAGCCAATAACATCACTGATGCAGAGGGTAGGAGGATCTTACTCAAACACCTAAGGACTCTTACCCACACCCACACAACTCACTCCTCAAGACCTCTCATTGGTCAAACACATCACCTTTGATCCCGTACTCTCCACATACTATAATAACACCCCTAACACATACTCACTGATCATTCTTGATCATTGTATTCACTTGGTACTTGACTACAATAACAAAGTTTCACCATCAACCTACACAACTAGGTCTCACTAGGTTCAACACCTAACCCAAAACTTGGCTTCAAAATACCTTATCAACAAGGAAACACCCTTACTAACATATCATTAATGGTTTAAAAACATATACTCAACTCCCTTGGGTCTTCTACAAACCCCTAACACATTGTCTTATTGTTCTAAGACAGTCAAAGCATAAAAGACAATATTGGTTGAACTCAACCCTTAACTCTGATTTCTCTGGTTTCAAACACCCTCCAACCAATAATGTATCATTGAAATATCCCATAGGCCCTTTCCACGTCATCTAAATCACCAAGTCCCACAAATAAGATTCAAAACACAAAACCAAAACATCTTACCCAAAATCTATCCATAATGACAATTTGCTACTCTTTTGGATAGGGCCGCACACGGAGATGTATAACTTTTGAACCAAGTATTATATCCTCAATCCCTCTAGTGATATTCTTAAAAACTTGATCCTACACAAAATATCCAAAATTAAAGAAGATCCAACAGTTCAGTGATGAGATATTTCCCTCGCATCATGATTGTTGCAGTCACACCCCAAATCTGACTGTTTTTCAATCTGAAACCTTCATGAACCACATGCCAAATCCATCATGGAACCCTACACACACCATCGACAGGTAAAATACACCCTTACCCTCATCCCTACCCAAAATGGGGTTTGGAAAAACATCGAAACAAAATTTATTACATTTATGAGCCCACTAGATGCCCTAGTAAGGGTTTTGATAGTTTTGAAACAAATGTTAATATCTTCCACAAATGATAATGAAATTGCACCAAACAAAAACCAAAGTACTATTAGTTCATTTTACTTTCATCCCAGTAAGATAACTTAATCAAACAAATGCACATCAATTTGCAAATGAACAAATTTCAGTGTCATACGTTGAAGACTCGGAAAATACAAGGAAAAATACAATTTTATTGCTCCACTTCTCAAATCTTGACCTCCACATCCAATATCTCTCTCAAAATGGATTAATTTAATCATTTTATAGTTCTCCAAGCCTTATAAAGCCTAAATGTAACTAATAACCACCTATAACTACCCTTTTTGACATTTTTTTGCAATTTTGACAATAAAAGTTGCACACATGAAGTTGTCAATATGATCAAACTTGAACTCCAACCCTCCTAACCTATCAAAATGGTCTTCAAATGACCTTTAACATGTTTTATTGACTAAAAACTCAAACCTACCCTTAAAACCCAAAATTAGCCCTTTTTAGGCCTAATTGCCAACATTTGACAATTTTACACTTTTTGATCTTTTCATTACATTTCATTGCATATTTAGGCTCTATTGGCCATTACTACATTGTTTTAAGATCTTAAAGGCCTTTTATACTTCGTTGTCCTTTGATTCTCTATTAGGGCCTATTAGTGACCCTAGTCCACCTTATCTTCAGGAGTACTCATGCACCAATCACCATGGCCATTTTCACAATGGGGATTAGATCTTGTAGGGAAAATAAATCCTACCTCTTCCAACGGACATAAGTTTATTCTCACATCTATACAATATTTCACAAAATGGGTTGAAGCAATCTCGATGATTTTCACAACAGGAAAACAAATAGCGAAATTCATCCTGAATTACATCATTTGCAGGTATGGGGTACCCATGTGGATTGTGATCGATAATGGCCGACCCTTTAAAAATCAAGAAGTGAGTGAACTTTGTGAACAATTTAAAATCCAGCAACATTTTGCAACACCCCACTATCCCCAAAGCAATGGTCAAGTTGAGGCAACAAACAAAACTATTTTGAAAATTTAAAAGAAAGTTGTTAATGACAATGGACAAGATTGGCATCTCCAACTAAATCCAGCTTTATGGGCTTATTGAACTAGTATCTGCATAGCAACCGGTACAACACCATTCTCTCTGTTTTATGGTGCAGAAGCCATTTTACCTATCGAAGTAGAATTGCCATCCCTAAGAGTCTCTCGAAAAAACATAATCTCGGAAAAAAAAACTATAGAGTAGCACGTTTGTAAGAATTGGAATTCCTAGATGAAAAATGACAAAGCACTCTAAACCATTTACAAGGCTACCAAAACAAAATGAGAAGAAGCTACAACAAACGAGTTAACCCACGTTGCTTTGAAATAGGAGATATCGTTCTTAAAAAAAATCAAAGAAACCCTGTTGAACGTGAAAAACCAGGAAAGTTTAAACCTAATTGGTTGGGTCTGTTTGAACGAAAGTAATTGGGAACGACGCTTATCATTTGCAAACAATGGAGGGAGATTCACTCCTTGATCCTATCAACAGTATGCACCTAAAAAGATATTACATCTAAGGGTGTGTTCATTTCAAATATCAGTATTGTGTGTGCATATTTCTTTACCACATTGCATTATCTCTTTCTCATTTAGTTGCATCAATAAAACAAGGTGATTGTCTAAGTTATTCACCTGAATGCACTGAAAGGAATGAAGGTTGTCTCATTTCCTAGATACCTGTTCATGAAGTCTTTAGGAGGTCTTTAGTCATTCATCTTCAATGTCACATTGTGATTGCGCTTTATCCTTGGTTGGGTAGAGGTTTCCTTATCAAGTCTTGTTACCCAAAATCTATCAATTGCTATATGTCACACATTAATCAAAAGCTTTAAGTCATTACAGATACCTAGTTGGTCATGTGGTTAGTGAAAAATCCAATATTTTGCTTCAGCACCACTGTAATTGTCATACCCAAGTAGGTTTCCTTACTTACAAGTTAAGGCAAGAAAATAAAAGAAAGTGTTATGTCAATCTCATGGCAAAACAAAAAAATATATATATTACTGAAATATCATGCATACAAGTGCGACAAAAAAAATCTTGACTATGGGAACATGAAAGTAACTCCATCAAGGCTATGGAAGCCTATTGGCAATGGAGCAATATTTGAGAGATTATAGTGCATAACCTCGTCGGATCGTTAAAAGCTTGCTGGCAGTGAGGCTCTATCCAGGTTGCTTTTGAAGTCAGAATAACCCACGTAGCTAGCCACATAGGATTCCAAGGGTCTTTGATAGTTATAAGAGTCAGAATGAACTCAATTGCACACACATGGGCAAAAGAAGATCAAAATTTCAAGAATTGATGGAGAAGTTTTCCGCACCTCCATTCATGAATCTTGGTTACATAGTGTGTTAGGTTGGATCGTCTAAGTCTTTTAAGAGTGGATTGAACTCTCATCTCTGAAATGTTTTGCACCTTTAATCCAATTAGTGCATTTCAGAATGAAAGACACACGTACTCATCCTTGTTTGAATAGTTACTGCATTACAATAATTCATATTGAAAATTCATTGACCCCTCATCATGTTATCATCATAGGTCTGCATACTTAGGGGCATAACTGAAAAAATTCTAAAAATCATAAAAAAGTCTTAAAAAATCAATCAAAAACATTCAGATAAAGTCCTCAAAAAATCAATCAAAAACATTCAGATAAAGTCCTGAAAAAAATATCAAAAACATTCAAATAAAATCCTGAAAAAAATACCAAAAACATTCAAATAAAGTCCTGAAAAAATCAATCAAAAACATTCAGAAAAAGTCTTGAAAAAATCAATCAAAAACATTCAAAGAAAGTCCAGAAAAAGTCCAAAATCCAATCCCAAAAACATTCACATATCAATTTAAAACTTGCAATAAATTGTCTCGTAAGAATTAAACACCCCAACAGATCTCCAGCAAACACTTCGCTCAAAGTTAAACAAAAGATACAACTATCTTTTCAAAACATCTGCAATCAAACTGATCAACTATCTAATCTATCAAATCACTATCAAACTATCAACATGATCAACATCTTGTCTTAAACAAAATCAATACACTCGAAACCAGACAAGTCAGTCTTAAACGGGGTCGAAAACTTCTGAAACCAAACATTATCAAAATCACATCAAACATATCAAAGCAAAGGCACAGTCAGTCTAACTGTTGAGTTTTGTTTATTTTTGGTTGACTCTTTTTTATCAAATTGGCGAAGATCATTGCTTTTAGCTACTCAAGGATGTCCAAAAGTGACTAGAGAAGCCATGATGGGCATGATCCTTTTCTTTGTTTATTGTTTTTGGTTTGAACCAATGAAGTTCTAGGGCAAATTCTCTAGTGAGTGTCTATGATAGGAGCATTTAGCTTGTGAATGCCACACATATATTGACCCCTAGTGCAATTCTTAGAATGGAGGGTTCATTCCTTGTCTGTTACATGTTTGTTTCTTTGCAATGAAATATCTATACATCTTGGTTCCTCATACCCTGGTGTAATAAGCTCCATTGTTATATAATAAGGCTCAATGATGATAATGTATCGCACTACGAATAAAGCAATGAAGACTTTCTCATCAAAATTTCTATCATATCATCCATTATCACATCAAAATACAGAATAAACAAAGATTGATTCAGTTGATTGATCATTCTACGTCTAACAACTGACAATTCTTTCAAGGTCTTCAATACATATTTTGACACACAAAAATAAACATCATCGCATCAAATGTTCATAATTATAATAAAGTTTCCAGCAACCATTAAGCATCACAACATAGAGCTACATCAAATCACTGCATGATATCACATTCATAAAGAATTCATCATCACAATAAAGAAACATTATACTATGAAGTTCACCATCAAAATTTCATCAAGAAAGCATATCATATAGAAATGTTTCAAAATACATACAACATCAAAATCAATATCCAATCTCTCAACTTATACTACCTCTATCAGTAGGTGCATCTCGACTAACTCCAACCTATCCCGATGACGCTCTAGGTGGACCCATCACTCCTCCACTGCTAGTCTGTCGAGAGGTAGATCGATTCGATCTTCTCCCCATGAAAGCACTAAAACTCTTAGGAATAGCTCTCTCATAAGCCTGCCGATAATAAATAGCCTCCTGTGCAGCAACAAAATATCTATCTTCCTGGCTACGAGCCTCCGTCACTGGCCCAAATAATTGATCATATGCATCCATAGAGATCTGAGTCCTCCTAACTGCCTCATCCCTCTCCCTCTGTAATCGGTCTCTCTCAGCAGATAGTTGATCCCTCTCTGCAGTCAAATCCTCCATCGCATGTCGATACTGATCCCTATCCTCCATTTGTCATTGCCGCAAAGTAGCGACTAATTCCTCTAAATGCCTAACTCCATCTCTATCTCCTCCATCTCTACCTCATCCACCTCTACCTCCTCCATCCCTACCTCCTCGACCCCTAACCTCTCCACCTCTCCCTCTAGGACTCGTGCCATGTCTAATCTATTGAGCACCAATCAGAACTGTCAGATCTGTCAAAGGCATAGGCCTATGTTGTATCCACCATATACTATACTGCATTGTAGACCCTGGATCCGCTACACCAAGCCGGCATCCCCACAAAACAGGAGCAAGAGCATCAAACACAACGATAGCAACATGAGGCTACACGCAAGAGCCCCAATCACCAACCTCTCGAGTAGTACGAGCAAAATAACATGTCACGTCTGGAATACCCTGAAATTCCCCAAACTGTCTGAGCACATGGCTAGGAAGATGCATATCAATAACCCTATGGCTACCCACATCTCGACCAATAAGATATCTCTGTTGTCGACAAAAAGGAAGATGTTGAGCATCATCAGTCCACCCAGGACAGGTAAGATAAGGTCTCCATGAGAAATACAGTAGGATATCAATCTGATGATGCCAATACAATATGTTACCCGATGCCCTATGCCTCACACCAACAGTATACCCATAAGCATATGGTTGCTCTGGCTCTAAATCCATATGTAATGTAGGACAGAAAATAGCTATGTGCTCTCAAGCCCATGTCTGGAGCAAAGTAATACCACATCGAGCTAATTTTTGTTGCAAGTAAACAATCTCATGCATTTGATGATACAAAGTGGCAAGAAGACAATGACCCCAAGAAAAAACACGTTTGTCAATAATCATATCATGTATAACACCTCCCCATCCAATAGGAAAACCATGGGCACGCCTATCAGGAATCAATAATCCAACAATAGTACAAGCAAGCACAATGGTGAGATCATAATAATCAAAATCATCCCAATGAATCTCATAACGACCATGGATATGTAGATCCTGCTCCTCACACTTGAACAATGTACACAAAGTAGCAATACCATCATGACGATCAAAAGTAACTTGCATACTAGATATCGGAATGTGTAAAATACGCCACACATCCTCAAGTGTGATAGATGTCTCACCAGTCGGTAGATGAAAAGAACATGTCTCTGAATGCCACCGCTCAATCAAAGCAGTAATCATGGCCCTGTTGGTCGTAACCTCAGGCAAATGCACTATTGTGTGGGAGAAAAAGTGACACTAAGCAAACATGCCCTAATCTCACTTTCAACCACACACTTGTGGAATACGAAAGAGCCTAGAGGTATCACACAATTGGCTACTTCTTCTTGTGGAAGAGAGAGCCACGGGCTACCTATTAGGATTTCTATTCCTTTGTTGTAATTGAAAGATGAAATGATGCAAGTTCAATCCCTAACCCCAAAGTGCAATTATGAACTAATAACAAGATTATAGAATTGAACTTAAATGATGGAAAGCTGTAAACACAAGGATAAGACAAGAATGAAAATGCGTACCCGGAGTTAAAATCTGACTGAAAATGTTTGGGACGGGGGCGCGAGCGCCACTGTCCTGATTCTGCCCCTGAAACTGCTCCGGAAACTACTGTTTTGCACTCTGGAAAAAGCTGTCAAAAATGCTGAAAATGCTGTCTCTCAGGAGGACCAAGGCACCCAGCGCCCCTGTCCTGGCAGGACCAGGGCGCCCCACGCCCCTGTCCTGGTCTTTTGCTCTAAAATTTGGTGGGAAGGTCGGTCTCAGTCTGCTTCTCCCGGATCTGCAACCTGCGGCGTCGTCCAAGTCCCGAAACCTGCACTTATGTCTGAAAAAGGTGTTTGGGCGGCTATATAGGGTTTTGCCTTAGTCAAACCCCCGCTTCGGTGATTTCCACCTCCACGAATAGCCAAGTTGTATTGTAAAATGTATTGTGTGTGCAGACCTAGTGTGTGTGCAAGGTCCTAAAATGCAAGAAAGCAAACTAGAGCAACCTAGAAAGTAAACCCTAATTGCTTGTAAATGATAATGTAAATGCTCTAAATCAAGATGCAAAGTGATCTAAAGCATGAATAAAGGATATATTGAAGCTTATGCAAAGACATGAAAACAACATGAAATCATACCCAACCCTCAAGGGAGGAGTACAAGCCAATCTTCAGTCGGTAATCTCCTATTGTTCTTCAATGTCTTCCAAGCCCTAAATGGATGAATGAAATTGATAAATGCTTGATAGAAGGATGTTGAATGTTGTTGAAGTCTTCAAAGATCTGCTCTTTTGCTGCATATGAAGTCCCGAAAACCAAAATCGGATCTCTTCAAATGAAGAAAGAGAGCTCTTATGTATGAAACCCTAGGTCTTAATTTCAACTTTAGGCCGACTTAGAGATTGAATATCCCGCCAATTTCTTGGGCTTAAGCTTTATTTTATGATTGGATCGCGCTCCTAAAATTTCGGGAAAAATGTCCGGGACCATGTGCACCGGGCGCCACGGTCCCGACAACTTTTCACCAAATTTTCAGGGCCATCGGATATGATGATTTTAGAGAGAATCCCGAAGTTACAGGTGATTTCGAGATGTTTTGACCCCCGAAATCAAGCCCCCAAGTTCAAAATAGGACCTAATTAGGGTTTTTGATTAAATGATGTATTGGAAGAATAAAATGAAAGGGGCACACTTTAATGAAAAGGGCCCAATTTTATGATGTAGGAAATGATAAAATAGGACCTTAGACCTAATTAATTTAATTAATTAAGTGCTAAAGGGGAAATGCAATGCAAAATACAAAATGCGCCAAGGCGGGTGCTAAACTAGGTGTGAAATTGTACCACCCTAGCAAGTGCGTACAATTTACGATGCTACAGCTATATAATATAATCCAACCTGTCGTAACAAAGTGGTATCCTTTGCATCCAACTCATGACGTCGATCTAGACTATTTGGTCGTGTCTGCGTAGCAAGAAGTACTAGATAATGCACCTACATTTGGAAAATATAAAAATGAGTCAACTATGTCATCAAAACTGTCAGGACGCATAAATAATAATAATTAAATAAAAGGGCCTTTGTTATCAATTGCAATTCAATATTACCAATTCTGAAATAATATAAGCAAATGTGACATACTTATGCCAATTGTGATTCAATTTCATCATATGCGACATGATA
The DNA here is from genome assembly GCF_030272615.1 of Cryptomeria japonica. Classification (NCBI taxonomy): domain Eukaryota; kingdom Viridiplantae; phylum Streptophyta; class Pinopsida; order Cupressales; family Cupressaceae; genus Cryptomeria; species Cryptomeria japonica. The sequence goes on from NC_081409.1 coordinate 108,618,811, forward strand.
TTATCAAATGTGATTCAAAACATTCAATTGCGATTCAATTTTAACATATGCGACACAACGTTATCAAATGCGGCATAAAATCTCAATTGCGAAGCGTTAAACTCAATTGCGAGATGATTAAATCAATTGCGGCAATATCGATACTCAATTGTGACATTCATGAAAGATGGGACACCAAAAAACGGTTAAATTTTTTGCAAAATATAGACATAAACTGGCAAAACATCAGGCAACTCACCATGCCACCAGTGTCGGGAGGTCTCTGATATGACCGCACTCGCTCGGATAAATGTAGCTCTACTCTATGACCTGCCATTTCGCTCCAAGGACGACAAAAGCACAAATATCTCTAAGTAATTCTTTCAAAACAAAACAATACAAATGAACTCAAATCTAATATCGACCTTCATTTTATAAGCTCAAAATTAGGGTTTTTTAATATAAACGTCTATGGACCGCTCCACCTTCCACACAGTTTTAGACATAGCAAACGAAATCGAAACCCTTTTAAACTTCATACAATCACTATCTACCATATTTCCAAAAAACTGGTCTTCGTTTCACAATTTTCCCAACCACTTTTTCTGAGGGGGCATTATACGCTAGCGTCACCGAGGCATACTAGCATAGTTTTTCTTTTCATTTTCTTTGAAACAACGTCGTTCCGACATTGTCTCAAAGAGGGGCAAATGTAGACACCTAAAAATGTCTCACTAATTCTACACTAATTATTCGTCTATTTAATTAAGTAATTATTTAATTATTTAATTATTTGATTAAACTAACTATTTCTTCTAATCATCGCCCTTCAACACTTCTAATTATTCTATTTCTATTCTCAAATCATTTTAATCAATTAACCATATCTCAATTATTAATTAAATATCAATTATTTAATTAATTACAACATTTTCCTTAGTTAAATAATCTTTATTATTTAATTAATTCTATTTCCTAAGTTTAAATAATTTCATTTAAATTATTTAAATTAATTAACTTATTCCTCCAATTCCCCAAATTATAATTCCAATTAATTTCATCTCATTTCTCCCAAATTCGAATTTCACTTCATTTCATCTAATTCCATATCATCAAATTCACATTTTTCCCAAATCTGAATTTCAGTTAATTTCATGTGCATTTCAGCATTCGAATGACCAAATTCAAATTGAAAATGAAAAACAAATTCAATTTCAAATTCTTACAACACATGCTAAAATTAGAACCAATTGATCAAATCAATTGTCTAATCAGTTAACTCATCAATCATCTTTTTTTAACTCAAAATCAGTTTTTTATGACTAATCCATCAATTCAGTCATCTCCCTGGTCTATTCAGTTCACTAATCAATCAAGTGAGTTGACTAATCCATCTATTCAGTTCACTCTTTAATCAATCCAATTGACTACTCAAACAAGTGAGTTAACAAATCAATCAATTGAGTTCACTGGTCAATCTAAATCAGTTATCTATCAATCAACACTTGAGTTTTATTTCTCACCCCCTTTGTGTTGAAAATCTATAAATTCAACTTCCTTTCTCAATTTAGTCTAGAATCGCAGTCTTCAATATTGTTGTCTATCGTATGCAAGAAATCAAGTGGAATACCTGAGAGCCACCTACATCAACAACAATGGAGAAGAGCAATGGAAGCCTTGTTGTTTCAATTGAGGGATCTTTTAATTAGTTTCATTTCAATTCAATTGATATTAGCTTTATTCTATTGTTATTTAGGAGTAATACTAATTATATTTAGAGTTGTGATTTGATCTTTTATAATCTAATTATGCAATTTATGCCTATTTACTGCCTGAGCATAGTTAGATCAACAATAATGTTGATGCTTGGCAAAGGAAAGTCATTTTTCAGACATGCTTTGTTGACATCCCTAAAGTATGTACAGATTTTGATGCTTTTGTCAGGTTTAGAAACTGGTACAATGTTTGAGATCCATTCGGCATAGTCTATAGGTTGGATGAATCCGACATCTCATAACTTCTTCAGCTCTGCTTTGACCAGTAATGCCACATGTGGATTCATTTTCCTTAATTTTTGTTTGACAGGTTTAGCTCCATGAGCGATGGACAAGTGATGCATAATTATATTTGGATCTATCCCTGGCATGTCTGCATAGGACCAAGCAAAGTTGATTTGCTTCTCTTTGAAGAATTGGATGTAGTCCAGTCGTTCCTATTTTGTCAGTGATTCTGCCAGATGTATGGCTTTTACTATTGCTTCAGTGCTGATATTTATTGATTGAGTTGGCTCAAGCAAGATTGGTGACCTCTCCTGGTAATGTTCAGGAAGAGTGTCAAGTATCTCATCTTTAGGCGCCTCAAAGAGGTTTTCAACCTCAGATACGTCCTTTATTTTTACTTTTTTGTTTTTGTGATCTAATACTACCATTAGATGGTTTTCACCATTAGATCCATTTTTTATTATACTTTTGTGACTGAGAGACTTGGCACTCCCTTGATTGCAGATATCGTTATGCGGTTCACTAGTGGATCATGTTTTCGGGTTGACTGAGCACATGTATTGGACAGTTGATTCATCGCTGGGGAATATTGGCATATCATGATGTTCGGGTTCTTCCCAATCTATGAGATAGGGATATATGAGTAGTAGGGAGTCATTTGGTGGGTTAAGGTCCGTTGTTGTAAGTGTCATGATGGAGCCATCGTCATAGTTTTTTGGGATCTCGGTGAGGTCTATGATATTCTCAAGGTTTTCGATGATATTCTCTTCGACATTGCCTTGTTCCTATTGTCGTTGCTTGTTCTCACTAGCCTCATAGATATGTTGTGGTCTGAATTCAAACGGTCAAGATCTTGAGCCTTGTCCCTCATGAGAAACGAGTGTGTATGTGTGGATTGTATCCACCTCAATATATTTAGTAACATCAGAACCCATTCATACTCATTGGAATCGGTTTCAGAATCACTGTCCCCAGTCACCTCACTGAATCTAACAAGTATGTTGTATGGTGAGAAAATATTACTGATAATTGAGACAAGTTTAGTAGCTTATCCTGATTCGGGATCGGTGCTTGTTTGTACTCTTTGAATTTGTTCATAAATTGTTTCCTTCCTGTGAGAAGCAATTTCTTTAGGTTGCGGCTCAACCTTGGTTTGATTAGGTTATTGTACATGATTTACTTTTTTATAAGAAGCTTCCTCCTTTTGAATAGCGAGTTCTTCTTGTCGTTTCTTGTCTTCTTCATGTTTTTGCTCCTTCCTTGTCTTTTCTGTTGCTCGGTTCAATGCTTCTTGCCATGAGTCTTCGCTATGTTTTTTCTTTTCTTTCCATTGAGGTTTTTTATGGTGATTTTGTTTTTGCACAAGCGGAACATGTTGGCCATACCCAAGTCCTAGTTTGTCTTTTGCAAATTGTGAATGAGGTTGTATGGGTTCTATGATGCCTTCTTGGCACTTGCCAATAGGTCATTTTCCTTTGTATCCCATTTGTTGCATGATCCGGAACCTATTTCCATACTGTTATGTTGGTACGGCTACTTATAGGGTAGCAACTCTGATTTCTTCTTCATCCTTTTATAGCCAGGTAAGGATGTCTTCATCTTCTAATTGTTTAGCCAGTGTGCCCATTTGCATAAATTTACCATCAAACTTTGTGATGGGTTGTGTTGCCTGATGTCTTGGTGTGGAAGGTTGTCCATGAGACTTTGGTGAAGTTGGCAACTTAGATAGACACAAGGGTTCAAAAGAGTATTCCCCCATGCCTTAGTCCTTTATTTTCATCTTTTACTTGAAGTTCATGGATAGGGACTTGAGTTCTTCTTGATGGTTGGATGATGAGGAAGCTTGGGCCTCCCCGTTGTGTGGACTAGGCTATCTTGAGCTGCCCCCATAGCATTGTAGTACTGAAAAGGGTTGGTATCTGCAGATATTGAAATTTCTTATCCATTGTAGGGGAACTTGAGACATTGATGGTACGTGGAAGGCACCGCTTGCATTTTGTGGATCCATGGACAACCCAATAGTATATTGTATGTCAGGTCTATGTCCAAGATTTGGCACATTGTGTCTCTTTGTACAGGACCTACCTGAATAGGTAGTATCACAATTCCTTTAGATGATCTTTCTTGATCATCATAGGCTTTGATAGTGATTTTCTTTTTGGAATCAATAGCTTTCTCAAAGAAGCCCAATGCACGGATAAGCTTTAGAGTACATATATTGAGACCAACTCCTCCATCTATTAATATTTTTTTTACCTAATTTTTATAGACTAAGACCTTGATATGTAGTGGGGTCTTATGCAGATGATTCAAAGATACATCATCGTGTTTAGAAAAAGACATGTTATGTGCCACCTTCATATGGGCCACCATGGCTTGGAATCGATCGATATCCAGATCATTTGGAACAGTTGTTTCAACAAGAGCTTGCTCCAAGATATCCTTGTGTTTTGGTGAAAGTTTGAGCAACTCAAGTATAGATATCTGAGCGGGCGTTCTATGTAGTTGGTCGACCAAGTTATATTGAGTCTTGGGGAGAGTTGTTGATGTTGATGTGTTCCCCTTCAAGACATATTTGTGCGCTCTTGTTGTCACATTTATCAACGCATGTTCTTGTTTGTCTTTGGTTTTTATGACATTCACTTGATTGTCATATGCTGATATGTGATTGATGGTGTTTTTGTATATGAAAGGAAATACAAGAGCAAGGAAAGAAAACCAAAATCCAAGTTAATTTATTGATGAAGTAAATGTTACCAAGAGAAATACAAAAACCTTAGAGTAATCACCCAAATGTGAAAAAGGAGGCACAAGAACTTTTGAAAGGGGAAAAACAAAGAAAAACCCCTTGTGATATTATGAATGAGGCAATGCCTAGAGAGAGAGAGAGAGAGAGAGAGAGGCTCTTTTACAATAACATCATTAAGAATAAATGAGAGAGGAGACATCTCTTAAATAGAGATGAGAAGAGGAGTTACAAAGTAACTCCCAAATCTATGAATGTCACCATTCATAAAATGTGTGTGTCATGTGTCCACATCCTCTTAAGGAGGAAATTTAATATTCTTTAATCAAAGAAAATAAAATAAATGACTTGTCCTCACACATGTACTAGAGGAAAAATTACATGTAGGGATTCCAAAGGAATATCCCAAATTAAATACAAATAAACCTAATCCAAGTAAAGATTAAATATTCTAACACCACCCCTTAAGCTTTACTTGGGGAGTTTACATCAACTCCAAGATTTTTACAATGAAATCGGAACTTCTCTTTAAAAAGTGGCTTGGTCAAAATATCAGCAACTTGGTCTTCCCCCTTGCAATAGAGGAGTGAAAATTGTTTGTCTTCAATTTATTCTCTAATAAAGTGGTGTTGGAGAGAAATGTGTTTTGTCCTTGCATGGAAAATTGGATTTTTAGCCAAGTCAATGGCACTTTGGTTGTCACAATACAATTGAGTTGGTTCGTGTTGAGATAGACCCAAATCTTCAAGTAGTCCTCTAAGCCACGAGGCTTCTTTGGAAGCATTAGTGCATCCTTTGTACTCAGCTTTAGTGGATCCAAGAGAGGTAGATTGTTGATTTTTACTATTCCAAGAAATTGTTCCTGATTCAACAAAAAAACAATAACCACAAATAGATTTCCCATCATTGGGATCTCCACCTAGATCGGAATCAATAAAACCTTTTAAAGTAAAATCAGAATTTGCATCATAAAACAAACCTACATTAATAGTTCCTTTAATATATCTTTAAAAAAATTAGCAACTTTAAAGTGTGTTTGTTGAGGTTTGGACATGAATCTTGGAACCAAACTAACACTATAAGCAATATCTGGCCTAGTAAGAGTTAAATAATTCAAACTTCCAATTAATTGTCTATACAAAGTAGGATCAATAAGAGGAGTTTGCATATCAAGCATTAAATTAGTGCCTAATTCAATAGGAATTGAAACATGGTTAGCATCATTCATTTTAAACTTATCTATGAGATCTTGAGCATATTTACTTTGAGATAAGAAAATTCCTTTAGAGGTTTGTCAAATTTGCAATCCTAAGAAATAATGTAAAAGACTTAAATTAGTCATTTGAAATTTTTGATTGAGTTGAAACTTAATTTCAGAAATCAAATTATTGGAACTTGAAATTAGAATTAAATCATCTACATATAAAATAATAATCACAATTTCATCTTCACTATGTTTAATATACAAATTAGGATCATTTTTACTTCTAATGAAACCTTGAGAAAGAAAGAATGCATTAATCTTAGAATACCATTCCCTAGGAGATTGCTTCAAACCATAAATTGATTTCTTTAACTTGCAAACTAAATGTTCATTACCTTCCTTAACAAAACCAAGAGGTTGAGACATAAATTTCCTCATGTAAATCACCATTAAGAAAAGCATTTTTAACATCCATTTGGTGAATAGGCCAATTCATTCTAGAAGCTAAAGCAAGCACAAGTTTAATTGTAGGCATCTTAGCAACAGGAGCAAAAGTTTCTGTATAATTTAAGCCTTCAATTTGAGAAAAACCTCTAGCAACTAATCTAGCTTTAAATTTACTAACTTGATTATTAGCATTCAATTTAGTTTTATAAAGCCACTTGCAAGAAACAAGATTTTTACCATGAAGCAAGGGAACTAAATCCCAAGTTCGGTTAGAAATTAAAGTGTCATATTCTTCGTTCATTGTTTTTTGCCAATGTGGTTGATTTTTAGCTTGATCAAAAGTTTTAGGATCATTAGAATTCATAATAGTAGACATTAAAGCATAATTACAATAATTAACTCTTCGAGATTGAAGTCTATCTATTCTAGCTAAGTATTCATCACTATCTTGAATCAAAGATTTAAACCATTTAAGTCTTCTTTTAGAAGTAATGGATTCATCACTAGAAGAAGAGTCGTGAGGAGTAGAGTTATTATTATCATCATCACTATCACTAGAAGGAATAGAAACAGATGCATTAGGAGTAGGGTTAAGAGGAGGTTAGTCCTCCACAAGCACATCTTTGCTTTGAGCAAGTTCATCATCCTCCACTTTAGAACAATCATGAATGTCTTTTTCTGCAATACAAACATCTCTTGCAATGTTTACCTTGTTAGTAATAGGATTGTGAACTCTATAACCTTTAGTATTTTCATCATAACCAACAAAAATAAAACAAGATTTAGCATCTAATTTTTGTCTTTTCTCCTTAGGTTTGTGAATATAAGTCGTGAAACCAAAAATTCTTAAATTCTACAAATTGGGCTTTCTACTAGACCAAGCGTCTTCAAGAGTATTATCCTTTAAGGCTTTGGTAGGTGTTCTATTAATTAAATAAGTTGCACAAGCCATAGCTTCAGCCCAAAACTTGTAATCCATATTTTTTGCATGCAATAAACATCTAGCCATTTCAACAATGGTCCTATGATTCCATTCTGTCACACCATTTTGTTGTGGTGTATAAGGAATGGTAAGCTCATATTTAATTCCAAAATATTTCAAATAAGCATTAAATGCATTATTGACATATTATCTTCCATTGTCAGTACGAAGAATCTTAATTTTAGAACCAAAATATCTTTCTACAAACATATGAAATTCAATAAACACATCAAGCACTTGATCCTTACTATGAAGGAAATATATCCGTGTTCTCTTTGAAAAATCATCAACAAAGGTAAGAGCATACCTTGAACCTTGGATGGAGGGATTCTCCATGGGACCCAAGAGATCACTATGAACTAGATGCAATTTAGTATATGTCTTTCAAGATTGACCATGAGGAAAGGGTTCCCTATGTATCTTACCACTCATGCAACCATTGCAAACAATTTGAGAAAGAACAATAGGGTAAAAGTACAAAGTTGTGTCACACTTTTATAAAAGAAATGGTCAATGTTGATTCAACTTTTTAAATTAAATCAATGGAAAGTGAAATATATGTTTTGAATTTTGAAATGATGTAAACTAATAAAAGTTATATTATTTTGTCTATTTTATGTTTGTAATTTAGCAAAAATTTAAAAAATTATTTACATGTAGTTTTCTATAAAGTAAACACTATAATTTAGTTGCTGATAAAATGCTGAAATTGAAGTTACACAAGCCACCACACTATATTTAGTAAATTTTACCATTTTTTCTTTAATTTTTTTGTGTATATTGATAACTTGAAACTTTAGTGCATGAATATATCTTATAGTAATTTTTCTAAACATATATTTTTCAATAAATTTGAAAAGTTGTGTGTGCTGAAATATAACTCTTTCCAATTCCCACCACCTTTTTTCTTAATTATTTATCCAAATTAGAAAATAATTATATTAGCTTGGCATAGATTCTTTTTTCTAATGCATCATATTTTTTCAAAAAATTTAAATAAATTTTAGTATTTTTCCTTGGCAAGATAATCAACTTTATATTTTAGTGTTGATAACCTACTTTCAATAAAAATAAAATATTAAATATAAAAACTAACTAAAATATAAAAACATATATATTTTGGAAAATTCACTTATAGATCTATAAAAGAGTATTTTTACATTTCAAAAAAAATAATATTTATAAGAGTATGAGTTATTGAAACATCAAGTTTTTTTTATTTTAATTTTTTTTGGTAATTAGACTCAAAGTGGTATAAAATATACTTTTAGTAGACACTTTTAATTGGAAAAGTTATGGCCCATATATAACTTAACTATAATGAATCTATATAAACCATATATTTGACTAAAATTAATTTTTAGTTATAATTACTTAAATTCACTTGTGCTGATAAGTTGGCCTAAAACGTGACACATATTTGTGTTTTTACCCAGTAGTAGGCAATCCATCAACCATATTTGTTTTTTGCATCAATGAAATATAATCATAATTGAGATGGCCAAGTCTTTCATGCCATATAGTAAAATCAACAGTAGTAAGCAAGGAATACTTTGTAGGAGCAAATTCATGGAACTTGAATAAGTTATCAGTATCAATTTTAGCAATAGAAATAACATGATTAGTTTTTGGATCAATAATATAACACATGCCCTTATAAAAGTTAATCTTATAATCTTGACAAAGTTTAGGAACTGAAAGAAAATTTGATTTTAATTCGGGAACATAAAAAACATCATGTAATTTTTCATTAGGAACATTCACATCACCAATAGCTTCAACTTTGCAACTATGCTTACTAGCTAATTGAACAGGAATATTGGAAGTATCAGGATGCAAAGATTTAAAACATTCTTTATGACAAGTAACATGCTGAGATGCACCAGAATCAATAATCCACTCAAGTGGTTGAGAAATGTTATAAGTACATGTAAATGCATGACGAAATGAATTACCATTATTATTACCTTTCTTATAATGAGGTTTATGTTGATTATTTTGATTATTTTGGTTCATGGGCTTTTTACCATTTTGCTTCTTAAAATAATTATTAGTAATATGTCCATCTTTCTTACAATATGTGCAATGGGGTCTTGTTTGAGAATTATTTTTTTGATTATTGTGCGTATTATTATGATTATTATTATGAGAATTATTATGATAGGATTTAGAATGAGATTGATAATAAAAAAAATTGAGATTATTATTATGATTATGATTTCAATGCCACTTGATATATTTTTATTAATAATATATAATTTTTACAATATATTTAAAAACTGATTCAAACTAAGCTCCCAGAGAAAAGAACCAGTAAGAAAAACTCTGGTCATTGCTCATCAACATGACTATAGAAGAGAAGTAGTGAACAATTCTCTAGCCGGAGCTAGTTACAAAATAGACATCAGCAAAGGAGCATGCAAGCTCATTTACAAATAGGAGTATGCAAGCTCATTTTACATAATAGGAGCATGCAAACTTATTTACAAAATAACGACATGAAAAATAAATAACATGGGTTGCCCAGTGAATGAAGAAGAGAGCTCCAAAAAGCAAGAGGACTAAACCAGCATCAAAGGACATATCCATCTTCATGGGATATCTTGAAGGCCCTGCAACAAAGAACTCCTGCAACCAAAATTGGCATGCCCCTACACCAAAAAACACCTGCAACCAAAATTGACATATACTACAGAACGCAAAGAATTTACAAGAAACACAAAGGTCCAAAACATGACTGACACCAATGACATGAGATCTACGGTCCGCCATCATAGACAAATGCCAAAGGAGAAGAGGTGAATGCGGAAATGCTAGAGAGAAATGAAGCCCAAAATTTTTATGTCGTAAATGAAAACAAAGAGGAGATATATCATAAAAAAATCTGACAAACCAAAAGAAGCGGCGTAGAGAGATAAGCATAAAAACAACGCCACGCCAAACTTTAAATGGCATATGAAGGACGGATTCCCAATGCGAAAATAAATATCTCCAGATTTCGCGCCAGATTATGATTATGATTATGATTATTGGATCTAAAATAATTATTATGATTTTGATTTTTAGACATAAAAGCATGATCACTACTTTTAAAAGTACAAAATTGAATTAATTTAGCTTCCTCTTGATGTAATAAATTGTGAAAAATATCATAAGTTAATTGAGTAGCTAAACTAGGAATAACAAGTTGAGCATGAATATTCGTAATAAATTGTTGAAATTGACGAAGACATTTTTTAACAATAAGATGAATTAAACGTAAATCAACTAGCGTAACTCCTAAACCAGTTAATTGACTATTAATTGAATCAAACTTTAATAAGAATTCATCCATGGTTTTAAAATCCGTATACCTGAGATCTTCGAGTTGATCTTGAAGCTGAATTTTTCGGGATTCATTTGAGCTATCATAAGTTGTTTTTAAAATTTCTCAAGCTTCATACACTTTTGTACAATTTCCAATTAGAACATACAAATAAAGAACCAGTGAAATACCAATTAAACCAAGTGCTTCCACATTTTGAGTCTTCCATCTATCTTGGTCAACTTGAGGAGCAGTTGAAGCAAGCTCAGAGGTTTTATCAGTAGCAACATCCAAAAGGTGCTTGAAACGAAAAATAAAGGAAATATGGGTTTTCTATGAATGATAATTAGTGCTATTTAATTCAATTTCAGGAATTAATGTAGACATTATAACAAGATAATGAACAAATTAAGATTAGTATTGAAAAAAATGCTCCTTTTGATTAGTTTTTTTAAAAAAAAACTTTAATTATTTAAATAATTTTTATTTTTTTATTTTTATTTTTTAAATCTTTAATAATAATAAAATAAACTATTTAAAATAAAAACTCTTAAATCTTTATTAATATATATATATATATATATATATATATATATATATATATATATATAAGTTTTTAATAAAATAAAAATAAAAAATTACGAACTATTTTAAAACTAAACTAAACTTTATTTTAAGTAGACTTTTCTTAATTTTAAAGAAAATAAACTTTAATTATAAAAAAGTGAACTTTATACGTGGAAAATAAATGAAAAACTTAAAACTTTATTAAATTTGCATGAAAAATAAAACGTAAGAAATAAATGATGAAAGGAATAATAACAAAGGCAGAGAAACACATAAATTAAATTATTTGCAGAGAAACAAAACGTTTCCAAAGCAAAATGCATGCAGAGATGTTAGATAGTTCAAGAAAGAGTACAGAGACGTAACGACAACAAAAGTTGGAAAATAATACGTGCAGAAATAGTTACAGAGACGTTACGACAACAAAAGTTGAAACAAATGCATGCAGAAATAGTTATAGAGATGTTAGCACAATGGACGAAATGACAGCAGATGTTAATAGCAGATGAAGAAAAAACAGAGGTGTTGCAAATCCTTGTTTAACAAAACTGCAGAGACGTTGAAGCTTGCAGATGTGAAAGATTTATAGAATTATTTGCAGAAATAGAGTTATATTTTGTAATAACAAAAACTATATTTCAGATTAAATACAAATGAATGTGAGATGAATGAAATACAATGTAGAACTACAAACAGAGAGATTTATGCCTTTTACAGGGTAGAACCTGTAGAAAATGTTAGACTCTAATATTTTTTGCAAATACACAGAGATTCAATGAAGAAACAATATAAAAAATTATTTTTATCAAAAAACTTGCAAGTAAATGAAATGTTAGACCCTGCAAACAAATAGAGAATGCAATTTAATAATAAATCAGTTTTGGCGGCAAGCCGACCAAACAGATTAAGGAGGCTGAGTTTGGCGGTAAACCTTCCAAACTAGTCACAATAAAAAAAACCAGAAACAAGAAACTTTGGTGGCAAGCCTTCCAAAGCCACAACTTTAAACCAGAAACAAGAAACTTTGGTGGCAAGCCTTCCAAAGCCACAACTTTAAACCAGAAAGAAAAAACTTTGGCGGCAAGCCTTCCAAAGCTCTTTTTTTTTTTTTTTTTTTTTAAACTAGAATCTAAGAAGATTAAACCTGCATGCAAACTTGTTAACAAGTTTGAAATAAAAACCTGCACAGTAGAAAATATTAGAGAAAGAACTTCTTCTCCTCTCAAGAATGTCTCCAAGAAGGTGAACTCCATAGAATGGTAACCTTCATCAATCTCAACTTGAAACAAGGATTAGAACTTGCTCTAATACCATGAAAAAAAATACAAGAGCAAGGAAAGAAAAACAAAATCCAAGTAAGTTTATTGATGAAGTAAATATTACCAAGAGAAATGCAAAAACCTTGGAGCAATCACCCAAATGTGAAGAAGGAGGCACAAAAACTTTTGAAAGGGGAAAAGCAAAGAAAAACCCCTTGTGATATTATGAATGAAGCAATGTCTAAAATGAGAGAGAGAAAGAGAGCAAGAAACTCTTTTACAATATCATTAAGAAGAAATAAGAGACGAGATGTATCTCTTAAATAGAGATGAAGAGAGGAGTTACAAAGTAACTCCCAAATCTATGAATGCCACCATTCATAAAATGTGTGTGTCATGTGTCCACATCCTCTTAAGAAGGAAATCTAATAATCCTTAATAAAGGAAAATAAAAGAAATGACTTGTCCTCACACATGTACTAGACAACAAATTACATGTAGCGATTCCAAAGGAATATCCCAAATTAAATACAAATAAACCTAAACCAAGTAAAGATTAAATATTCTAACAGTATATGTAATTGATGTGGGCTCCTTTGTTGTTGTTTGACGTTGATGCTCCTCCCTTGTCCTAATTAGGAAGAGGATTTTTGAAAGCCTCATGATCATCATTGGTTTTATGTCCATCGATTGTTAGGTCTCCCTTGTCTATCATATCTTGAACTAGGTTTTTCAACCTCATGCAATCATTTGTTCTATGCCCCTTGTTTCGATGATAATCACAATAATGTGAGTCTTTCCACCATGGTGGTTTGACTTGGGGTTCAAAGTTGCTTGTGGCTGGCAATGTAATGATCTTATTTGCCAATAGTTCTCGAAATGTCGATTCCAAGGTTTGTTGTAATGGTGTCTATGTTCTTCGATGTGGGGGAGGTGGAGTGTTAGCATTGCCCCCTTGGTAATTGTTGTTGTTCCCTCGGGTAATTGTTGTTGTTGTTGCCTTGGTGATTGTTGTTGTTGTTTGACGTTGAAGCTCCTTGGTTGGTATTTCGTTGATAAGTGTTAGTGCCTTGATTAGCACTTTTTTTATCATTAGTGGATGGTGGGTTGCCTGATAAAGTCAGCATTGGTTGTTTAAATTTTACATTGTTGGCATTGATTACCCCATCATTAACAATGTTTTTTATCCTTGTCCAAAATCTAGTGATGTGACCATGATAGAAAAAATAGACTAATTAAGTGGGTTTTGAGAGGTTCTGGAAGAATCCTTAAGAAGTTAATGGAAAATGTAGGAGAATGCAAGTGGGAGAAACAGGAATTTTTAATTAAAATAAAAAGATTTATTTCAACTAAAATGAATGCAACTTGCATTTGGATATTTATTTAAATGTGAATGTGAATTTTGGATTTTATTTAAATAACTCTTAATTTATTTAAATGAAAAAAGGGGGGATAAAACATTAAATATTTGAAAACTTTGAAGGAAACCATTAAAGGCCTAAGAAGACTTTAAGGGAAAGCATTAAAGGTTTGAGAAGACTCTAGAAGGAAGCTATTAAAGGCCTGAAGACTTTAAGGGAAGTCATTAAAGGTTTCAAATGGGTGAGGATAAATAGGATTTCAAATAAATAGTTAATTTATTTAAAACTATGGTGCAACTTGCATTTGAAGGAAAATGCAAGTGGGTGGAGGAAAATAGGATTTTTTAGATAAAATAAAAGATTTATTTTAGCCAAAAGGAGATACAACTTACATATGTTGTAAAATGTAAGTGGGGAATTTAATTAAAATGGAAAGGGGATTTTAATTAAATGTTGAATTTGATTAAAATGGATAGAAAAGGATATTTGTAATGCCCCTACATTGTTCAGGCCCATTTTGACCTTATTTACCAAGGTTGATTTTTATGTGGCTTAAGTGAATGGTTGATTTATTGTGATTGTGGTGTGTTATTCTGGTGTTATGCTTGGGAATGTGATTAGGGCATATAATTATGCTTTATTTTACATTGAGGAATAGATATTGAATTTACATTATTGCTTATTGATGAGTAGTTGTGAACTTTGCTTCTATATTGTATTTTATAAATGATGAAATGTTAAGTTTATTTATGTATTATTAATGATGGACTAACACATTTACTTTATGTGCGAGTTGCTTTATGTATATGCTGACGTGTTGTGTGAAAGTGTATGGGGTGCGAAGAGACGATTTTCCTTCACTCACTTCGGTGAGACAAGGAACGTCACGATTCTCCTTCACCGGTGTGTCTACTGTGTTTGTATATATATGCATATGTGGTTCATTGATGCAGGAAATTGCAGGTACAAATACCGTATAGGTACAAGGTATCATCTCCACCTGACTCCACAGGTCTGAGCGTGTACCTAATTAACCTAATGGAAGTGGAGAAGGTAGTTCTAAGGTCCTAATGTTAACCCTAGCCTTGCTCAATTGTGAGCGTCGTCAGTCTTTTGTTTGCCTTATCGGTTCGCCAAGTAGGCCACTTTTCCGACTTTGATATGTGTGTCATGCTCTATTTTGGTTTCAGTTGAGTGTTGCGTGTTATGCGTTTTGTGTTTAATTATTCTCTTCTTGAGTAGTTGATGAGAATTTAATATGTGTCGTGTTGATTAAAGGGAATTAAAAATAAATCATATTAGAATCAATTTTGTGGTTAATTAATTAATCGATTATTTTTAATTGTCTAAGTTAGAGTGAATGTTAAATTATTAGTGAAATTTAAATTATATTTGGCTTGAGTAATTGTTTTTAAAAAAATTAAGTAAGACCATTGTTTTTATAAATTGATAAATCAAATTCTATTAAGCTAGCAAAATTAGAGTATTTATTTATTACCATATGGTGGAATTAAAATGAAGGTTATGCATTTCTTAACAAGGATTATCATTTTTCAAATTTTGGAGATTTCCAACCCTATAATATGGATTTTTAAAATTTTGATTGGGAAGGATTTGCTTGGAGAGATTTTGTGGGTAAGAGCTTGTTGGATTCGAGCGGAAAAACTCTTGTTGTTGCTCGGTTTTCGTGAGTTCTTTCGGAGTCTTTGGCTCCATGTTTCATTTGAAATTCTTCAACTTGAAGGTGAGTTCATTTGATTTCTCCCTTGATTGTTTATGAAACTGTGTAATTCTTGTTGCAAATGGATAGCAAATGGATTTAGAACCTTTCTCCAACTTGAATTTTGGATTTTAGTTTAGATTTGAATTTGTATGCTTCATTTTTTTTAAATGAGAGTTGATTTAGGGAAATGCTGCCCAAATTTTTATGTATGCCCGAAAAGTGAATTTTATTTCAAAAGTGTGATGTTGTGCACCCATCAACCAAAGGGTTTTAAGGAATTTTTGATTTGGCAAGTTTTAATTTTTTTAGTTTTTGAAGGTCCATCAATGGTGGATGGCCTCCAAAACCTGGTTATTGGTCTCCTTAGACTTTTTGAAAAATGTGAATCTGACGTTTTTAATGTGAAATTATTATGTGGAATAATGATATCATATATGAAAATTTTATTTATGGATTGAATCGGATCCGTTCTCCTAGCGTTAGGGCCAATTGAATAATTCAATACATGTGTTGGAAATACATTGTTGTCATGTGTGAATTTTTTTTTTAAAAAACTCAGTCAAAACAAAATCACAGTAAATGTTATTTCTTGTCCAATGCATAAAATTTTATATTGACTTTAAATTCGATATATATGTGTGTGTAATTTGTATTTTTTAATTTGTTAATAGTAATTTTCAATTTGTAATTTTTATTTGGAATATGGTATTGGATGAAATTTGGTATTTTTAAAAGAAATGTCAGTGTAGTAATTAATTTATAAATATATGGATGGGGAGGTTCTGGTAAAAATTTGTGTTCTTATTAACCCTAACAATGTTTGCCCCCGTACTTGTAATATCAAGTCTCATGATGGTATTTGGCACCAATCAATTGAGAAATTAGATACGGAGCTTCTTAAGTCTCCTTTACTTTTGGATGCTCCGTTACTTATGGATTTTAAGAAAAACCAGCAGGTTGTTGGCTCTATCCCTAAATCCCTTAATAAAGATAGTTTGTCGGCGGGACCTTCGGTTGAAGGATGTGGAAATGTCTCTTCGCATAAATTGGTAGAAACAGGTCACATTAATCTTGAAAATAATTCATTGTGTCGTAGTTCTAGGAAACCCAATGTTCACACTTCGGGTTCAGTCTCACTTTCGTCTTTACTGAAGACATTTTCTAATAATGGGGGTATAGTGGATGGTAATCCCCCGATAAATGGAGTAGATCATCCATTGATGATAGATTGCCCTAAGATGCCAAATAATCACACAAAGGGTAAGGGCAACAATTTGTCTTCATGCACTCAAAAGGAGGTTTTTGATTCTTCAAAGAATGTGAATTTAGATAAAAATGCAGTGGTTGATAGGGAAACTATTAAACAGGTACCTGCCATAGGTTTTCCTAATGATGCTTCTTTAGTTCAAGAAATTAAGAATTTGGTGTCTAATAATTCCCCTCTGAATGTTGAAATTAATATGGCTAATGAATCTTCCTTAGGGAATAGTAATCCATCAGAGGTTGTCCCTGTTATTATGCCAGATGAGAATCTGGTTCAACAAGTAAATGATATTTTTAACAATCATGCACATCAAATGGATGAGGGTATTACTGATAGAGTTGTTTGTTCGATTGAGAATGATTTGGGGGGTATAAACTCGACCCTTCCAATTTCTGCATCTGCTAATCCTTTTGCGATTTTGGCTACAACAGAGTTGGGTTTTGAAGATAATCCATTTATCCTGGCTTCTCCAAAGTCATGCAAGAGTTTACCAATTGTCTAAACAACTACGGTTTTTTCACCATTAGTGGTTTTTCCTAGAAGAGGTAGGCCTCCAAATAATCTTAAGACTCAAATGGAAATTGATGCTGGAATTCAAAAGACTTTGTCCCTTTCTCCTGCTGGTGGGCAAGGGAGGCATTCGGTCTCTCTTGGTAGGCCTAAGAAAACATGCCTAACTCCAGTAAGTGTAAAAAGAAAGAGGAGTAAAAGATTTGTGACTAGTCCTCCTGTGACAAGATCAGGGGCTGTGAAACGTAATTTGCAAGGTTGCTTTGGAGAAAGCAAAAATTCTCCAATTAATGGGAAGAGGGGAGCTTCGGCCTCCCCTCGAGGACAATGAGAATTATTTCTTGGAATGTTAGGGGCTTAAATGCCCCTAACAAGAGACGCTTAATTAAGTCCCAGATGGACTTAATTAAGTGTGATATTTTTATGTTGCAGGAAACAAAGTTGTCAAAGGAGTCTACTGATTTGATTTTTTCATCTTAGAGAAGGTGGAATTTTCTTTCTTTTCCACCTTGTGGTGCTTCAAGAGGTTTGGCACTGCTTTGGAATAATTATAATATTGAGGTACAGTTAGTGGCATCTGCTACAAATTGGATGTTGGCTTTAGTTATAAGCAAGATTTCGAAGGTTAAATTCTGGCTTTTTAACATTTATGCTCCGTCAATTATTCAAGGGAAGAGTAAGTTATGGGGTGAATTAAAGAGGATTTATTCTCCCTTAAAACATGGTTCCTTTATTATCTTCGGGGGCGATTTTAATGCTATCACTGATTTAGATGAGAAAAAAGGAGGTGTTTTCCCTAATAAAAGGATTATGGATGACTTTGGGGATTTCATTTCTGATATGAGCCTTTTTTATTGTAAGTCTCAGAATGGAATTTTCACATGGACAAACATGAGAAGGGATTTTTCTCAGATTGCTGAGAGATTAGATCGGTTTTTGTTATCTGAGAATTTGATTGATTCAAATTTTGAATTATTTTCCTCTATTCTACCAGTCTCGAGTTCTCATCATTTTCCAATTTCCCTTTCAGTTATTGAGGATAAGACTTCTTTTAAGTCTCCATTTAAATTTGAGCCCATGTGGTTTAGGGATTCTTCCTTTTTGCCTATGCTTATGAAATGGTGGAATTCTGCTCCTTTTTGTTCTGGGTCCCGTATGTTTCAGATTGCTAAGAAGTTAAGTTATTTGAAATTGAATATTAGGGAATGGAATATCTCGCATTTAAGAACATTTCAGGAGAAACAAAGGATTCAAGATATGATTGAGTGTCTTAATACTCATGTGCTTCAACATGGTATGGTGCCACAAATTTTTGATGAATTAAATTCACTAAAATTACAGCTTGAAGAGGTGTTAGCTAGAGAGGAAATCTATTGGAAACATAAATCTAGAGAGTTATGGCTTTCAGATGGTGACAGGAACACAAAAAAATTTCATTCTTCAACTAAGATTAAAAGATGTAAGAATAGAATATCTTGTATTCAGTGTCAGAATAGGAATTTATTGACAGAGCCAGAGGACATTGCTTCAGAGGCAGTTAGGTTTTTTAAGTCATTATTATCTTCGGAAAATAGAAATTTCAGCAATGATATTATATCTAATATTCCTCCTTTAGTATCTTTGGAAGACAATAAGATGTTGATGTCTCCCTTTTCCTTAGAAGAAGTTAAGAGTGTTGTCTTTGCCATGAATTCGGATAAAGCTCCGAGACCAGATGGTTTTACTCCTTTATTTTTTCAGAAATGTTGGGATATTGTGGGAAATGATGTTTTATTGGCTCTCGAGGAAACTAGGAGAAATAGGTCTATTTTAAAAGAACTTAATACTACAATGATTGCAATTATTCCTAAAAAAGAGGATACTAAGACTTTTGTTGACTTCCGCCCCATTGCTTTATGTAACACTTTGTATAAGATATTTACGAAGGCAATTTCCCTTAGGTTGGCAAAAATTTTACCTAGGATTGTTAGAGTATTCGGATATTTACTTGACTAATTAAACATTATTTGTTTAATTATTTAAGTTCCCTTTATCTCATTTACACTTAAGCTAACTTTAGATGCATATAATTAATTATTTTAATTAATTATTATGTGCAAACCTAGATTTTCCCTTTTAGGGTTTCTTGACCTATTAAAGGTTGAGTTCTTTCTTTTCATTGTATGAAGAAAAATTATTGACAATACATTTTGGAGATTATTGAGCTCTCATCTTTTGGAGCATATTTTTCCTGTGTATTCTTTCCTTCTGTGATTTACTTCATTACTTCTCTTTGTAATAGGTTTTTCAGCTTGCAGAGATAATTTGGGCTCCTGTGGTGTTGCATTTTCTCAACTCCTATATGGTATCAAAGCTTCAGATCTGCAGCTACATGTTCCTGTTTTTGAGATTTTTGGCTTTGGAAGCATATCTGGGGTTTCAGAAAGTTTTTTATGCACCTAGGGTTTGACTTTTTTCTGAGCACTTTGGGCCTAAATGGACCTCGTCATCGTGCTCAGAAGGCCTGAAAACCCCTATAGTCATATAAAATTCGACCTATTTTGGTTCCTGAGCCTCTGGGTGAATTTTTTTCTCAGATCCAGGTCGTACGATCTGGCACACAAATCAAGACAAAAAATTTCAAAAAAAAAATTGTCTTTTTACAGCATGTAGGCCGAAATTTAATTTTTGTAAAAAAAAAGAAAAAAAGCCTAAAAGACGATAGTTTTTTTTTTTTTTTTAAACAAAAATAAATAAAAAATTTGGGGTTTGTGGGTACCGCAGGGTACCGGACTGACAGGCCTGTCAGACCTGTCAGTCCGGTCTCTGCTGCCCCCTCCGGCCCCCACCGGCCCTGCATTCCCTGACGGCCGCCCAGCAACTCCTCCGGCTGCCCTGCTCCGCCCACTCCCGCCGCCTGCGGCCCCCCGCTCCCCGGCCGCCTAAACGAGTCGTTGCCACGCCACCCAGCGGCTCTGCTCCGCATGCGAGCGCCGCTCCGCCCGGGCTACCACCGGAGCTCCTCTCTGCCACTGGAGAACCACTAGGCTGCCACCGAAGCGCCACTCCCTAGCCTCCTCCGCCCAAACAAGCCACCAGACCCCTTTTTTTGGCTTTTTCAAGGGGGGTTTGGTTTTTTGGCCCGATCTTGGGCATAGGGAGTCATTTTTTTGAAAACGAATAGGCGTCGGAAAGCTAGTTCTGAGGCCGACCTCATGGTGTTGGTAACTTTTTCCAATTTTGTTTGACTGTTTTTTTACAATCAAAGTGAGGTCTAGTTTTTACACTCCGGGAGACGTAGAATGAGCATCCGAACTTCGTTTTTCAAAAACTTCATATTTTCGAAAAGCTTATGTTGTGTACTTCCCAGAAATATGAGTTTTATTTCCAGATTCTGTTTCATCCATATTTCATTCAGTTTTTTGCTTTTCAACACTCTGGTGGATATCGTGGTTGTTTCAAGTCCTGGGATTTCTTTTCTGAGTAGGGTGTCTCTGTTTTGATTCTCGTTTATTTTTCCAGGCTTCTTATCATTGTAGCATGTATTTATGCAAACGCACTGAGATAAAGTGTCATCATGCATTGTTTACTTGGAATCTTGCATATCTTGTGTCTTGTTGTACATGCACTATTGATCAGGTGCCATGAGGGGGTTGATGTTTGCCTGTTGTTTGCCATCTTCCTTGGTCAAGTGAGTGTTCCTTCCACGACATTCACCTCATGATGATGTGTCTCAGCACCTTTTGATGTTCTTGGTTTTTCGTCATGCAGTTTTTTTTTTGCTGTCCTTTTCAGTGTTCCTGTCCCTCTCCCACTTCCGCATTATGGGGAGGTTTATCCTGTTGGTTCTACTGCTTCCATGGTTCGATTGATCAGCTCTTCAGGCTTTGGTTTCTCATGCCATCTGTATCTTCGATTTCAGTTGTTTTTGCCTTGTTTGCCTCCGTATTCGAGTAGTGTCATTTGAGGGCACTCATGCAGATTACAGTCTTCTCTACCTGGTCATGTTCTAGTTCAGTGGATGTTCTTCAGATCAGCAGTTATTCTTCGACAGAGTTTGCAGGTTCTTCATACTTTAGTGATATTCTTTTTCATCTCTTTTTGGAGTAAAGTTTTGTTCCCACGTGGTTTTCTCTATTTCTCCAGTTCATAGAGATTTCATTGTATTTGGGTACCTGATCAGGCCTTGTTGTTGGGACCCATCTTTATTGCTTTCAATAGTTGTTCTAGGTTTTAGCTTCTCCCTAAGTTTAGCTTAAGGGGGGGTGTTAGAGTATTCGGGTATTTACTTGATTAATTAAACATTATTTGTTTAATTATTTAAGTTCTCTTTATCTCTTTTACACTTAAGCTAACTTTAAGTGCATATAATTAATTATTTTAATTAATTATTATGTGCAAACCTAGGTTTTCTCTTTTAGGGTTTCTTGACCTATTAAAGGTTAAGTTCTTTCTTTTCATTGTATGAAGAAGGATTATTATTGACAATACATTTTGAAGATTATTGAGCTCTCATCTTTTTGAGCATATTTTTCCTGTGTATTCTTTCCTTCTGTGATTTGCTTCATTGCTTCTCCTTGTAACAGGTTTTTCAGCTTGCAGAGATTATTTGGGCTCATGTGGTGTTGTATTTTCTCAACTCCAATAAGGGTCATTTCATTGGAGCAAGGTGGTTTTGTTCCCGGAAGGGAGATGATAGAGGGTGCAATTGTAGCACATGAGGTGCTGCATTCTATTTCCACCCAAAGAACCTCGGCCATGATACTTAAACTAGACATGATGAAGGCTTATGATAGAGTAGAATGGGGGGCTTTATGTGTTGTTCTTGAGAAGTTAGGTTTTTCCAAGGCCTGGGCCAAATGGATTCGTGCATGTATTTCTTCTGCAAGATTCTCGGTTTTAATTAATGGTTGTCCTTGTGGTTTTTTCACTTCCTCTAAGGGTTTGAGACAGGGAGATCCCCTTTCTCCCTTTTTGTTTATTCTCCTAGCTGAAACCTTTAGTTGGGCTATTAGGGCTACTAAAGTGGGGGGGGTTTGGAAAGGTATAAGGATTCAAAATATTCCCCAAAGTATTTCTCATTGTCTCTTTGCAGATGATACTCTGTTGTTTTGACATGCTTCGTTAGTAGAGGCAAAAGTGATTAAAGGAATAATACAAAATTATGCATCATTTTCTGGTCAGAAAGTGAATGGTGATAAATCAAAGATTTTTTTCCTTAATACATCACAACTGGTTCAACATAGGTTGCAATCCTTTTGTGGATTTGAGACTGGAAATCTTCCCTGTACTTACCTTGGGATTCCTTTCTTTGTTAAACAGGATAAGATTGGTTTTTGGGATAAGATTATTTCGGTCATTTCTAAAAGAATTCTCTCATGGAATCATAAATGGTTAACTTTGGCGGGTAAAATTGTTCTCATCAAGTCTGTTTTGAATGTTGTTCCCATATATCTCATGTCTATTTTGAAGTCTCCAAAAGCAGCTATTGTTAGTTTACAGGATACTCTTAGAGATTTTCTTTGGAACAATAATAAAGATGGCAAGAAGAAACTCCCTTTAGTTGAATGGGATAAGGTATGTTTGCCTAAGGAACTTGGGGGAACAGGAATTCGAAGTCTGGAAAATCAAAATTTAGCCTTAGGTGCTAGCTAAGTTGGTTTGGAAATTATATGACAAGCCTAGCTCCTTATGGGCACAGATTATGTTTGCCAAATATTTAAATAATGGACCGAGAGAGTACATTTTTAAAGTCTCAAATTTGCCTTCGGATTCTGCTATTTGGAATTTCTTTTGTAAACGTAGATCAGTTATTTTGCCTCATCTCTCATGGATTGTTCATAATGGTAGAAAGGTCAGATTCTGGGATGAAGTTTGGAATGGACACACACCCTTGGTGAATATTAGGGATTGGTCTCCTCTGATCATTGTTCTTTCCTCCCTTTGGGGTGTTTTTGTAGCAGATTATTTTGAAATTGTGACTAGTGGACCCCTTAAGCTAGCTAGATGGAAGTCAATTGATTTCTTAGATGTTGATCAAAGCATGAAATTAGATTTTGAGAAGATTTTGGGGGATAGAATTGTATTTCTTTCTGATTCTGAGGATGAATTTATTTGGACAAAGAATATTTCTGGGAAGTACACTGTTAAAGATAGTTACAACTCTCTTATGGTTGCTAAAGATTTATCATCTTAGCCTTATAAGTTGTTTTGGCATTTGCCTTGTCTTCCTAAAGCTGAAGCCTTTGTTTGGTTGGCAGTTCAGGACAGAGTCCTTACAGGTATGAGACTAGACAGGCTTGGTATTACTGTTGTTTTCCCTTGTGTCCTTTGTAACAAAAATTTAGAATCTTCTTCACACCTGTTCCTACATTGTGATTATGCTTATGAATATTGGCAGTGGTTGTTTGAGAAGTTAAATATATCCTTTGTTAATGGTAAGGATCTCATTTCCCATTTCAGATCTTGGCCCTTTATGTTTGCCTCATCTTTTTATACATGCCTTTGGATCATATCTCCATCTATTGTGATTTGAAATGTTTGGCTAGAGAGAAACAACGGGATATTTAAAAAAACAAGGTCTCCTGTGTCTGAGGTTCTATTAAAAATTGAGTCTTCAATCTCTGAGGTTGCTTTGTCATTTATTTATAAGAATTTGGAAAATCTTACTTCTTTTTCGCACTGGGATAGCAAAGTTACTAGAGTTTGGAAGCTGCTGTCAGTTTTACCCTCTCATGGTTCAATTTTAAAAAAGAATGATGCGATAGGTAAGAGATGCTCTGCTAGATGGAAACCTCCTCCGCAAGGGCACTTTAAACTGAATTTTGATGGGGCCTCTCGTGGTAACCCTGGGCCGACTGGGGAGGCATGGTAATTTATGATCACAATGCAAATTTTATTCAAGCTAAGTGTCATGCTATTGGTTTTAAAACTAACAATTATGCGGAATTTCATGCTTTGTCTTTTGGATTGGATATGCCAATCTCTTTGGGAATTAAGGACTTAATAATTGAAGGAGATTCTATGGTGATTATTCAATGTGTTATGAAAAAGAAATCGAATTGTTGGAATTTGCAGTATATACTTGATCCCATTTTACAAAAATTAGAATTGTTTGAATCTTTCTCGGTATCCCATTGTTACAAAGAAGTTAATAAGATTGTGGATTATTTGGAAAATTTAGCCATTGATAGCAATGCTAATCAACAAGAGGTGGGTTTTGAGGAAATTCCTTCTAGGGTATGGGAAGGTTTGCAGCAATAGTCATATGATTTTCTTGAGTAATGTTGATATAAAATTTTATGATGATAATTATTCTCGCTTTCCCCTTTCATTTCAAGTATTCATGTTCGTTGTCTAGAGGAGAGTTCGAGCTCATGGTATTTGATACAATAGTGTTTTTCCAAAGGTTTTTTTATACTTTCTTTTTTGACAGGAAGGTTTTTGGCTCGTGGGATTTGGCACAGGGCTTTGGAAAATTTTGTCTTCTTCCATTGGTAGCAGTTGTGGAGTCTTCATTTGAAAATTATCCGATGGGTTTTTTTGGCAAATTGTCATATGGGCTCTATGCAAAACTGATATTATATGTGTTGTGACCGCATTTTGTATGTGGTTTTGGGCGGGGTGCATAAATTGATCTGTCAAATACTATAGGTTTATTTTATGAGCTGTGACCAGAGGTTTTCTTCCGAGAGTTCTTTCCTCCGGTATGCTCTTTGAATCCTGTGTAAAAAATAAAAAATATTAATAAAAAAGTTTAGTGGAATAATCCACTTTTATTATATATATATATATATATATATATATATATATATATATATATATATATATATATATATATATATTATATGAAGAAAATGTTAAATATTGATTTGATGTAAATGCAAATTAGTTGTGCAAATGAAATTTATATTGTTAGCCATCAATTACGTTTAGTCAATATGACTTTGAATTGGAAAGATTATTTTGATTTTAAATATTGAATTTAGTGTTCAAAAGTATTATAATTGTTAACTTCCATTCTCTTGAAATTTGAAAATCAAGTGGTCTTTGTTATAGCCAAATTGGCTTTAATTGAATTGACTTTATATTCGTCTTTAATGATGGTTTATTTAGGCTTCGAGTAGTTGTTACTCTTTTTAAGGTGTATGGTTTAAAATCGAATATTGAACAAGTTTATTTGAATGTATGTTTACTTGGATCGTCTTCATGCGTTATTCCATATTGTTGTGTGTTTTTTATGAATAAGTCGGTTATTGAATAGTTGCAGTTAGATGATATTGGTTTTTAGTATTTTATGAGTGATTGTTATGATTCCTTAACATGGATGATTTAGAGTGCAAGTGTATTCATTTGAGTTTTACTCTGCTTGGTCGATTTGTAAGTGTCAGTTTCGTGTCATGATGGCACATTGTTGAATGTAAGTTTATTATGCAAGTTGATTGGGTTAAGTTTTAGTTGTGGTCGTACTTGCCTTATTGTGGTTTTGGTCTTGTTTTGTAGATAGACCAGTTGTTCGTTTCACACCTCCAATTGATTCAACCTTGGTAGAAGGTTTGTTTAATCAAGTTGTCCTTCGGTTTTTCTTTTTGAACTCCTTATGTTGGTTGGCTTTTGTAATTTGCCATGGGGTTCTTCGGAGGTTGTGTAGTGTCATAAGGAAGAGTGGCTTTTAAGTGGGGGTCGCGCCCAAAGATGTAGTAGGGTAACCCATAGAAAGTTGAGTAATAAGTGATAACTTAATTAAAAAACAAGGGGTTGGGTTTTACAAACACTAATCAGAATAAATTGTGCCCCGCTCATGGTTGAGTGCTAGTACAGACTCAAGATGTAGTGGGAAGGGTTGGAATGGCAAACCAACTACCTTGTCTTCACGAAAGGTTTGTTGGGTACCGCATGAGACATGGATGTGAACCGGAGGTTCGGGAGAGGCTACTAGGGTAACCCAGGATGGGGGTCGAGGCCTATGGAGGCCTGTCAGAGTCCATACCAGCTATGCGATGACACTCTTCCCTTATATTCACTAGTGTAGTCATGTGTTGGCTTTACTTGGAGCACTCTTTTGAGAGTCATGCTAGTATGCTTATGCCTTGTGTGAGTACCTGATGTGCATGTGAGACCATGTGATGCTTTATTGTGGCTTGTTTGAGGCCCTTAGTACTATCTCCTGGCACGGAGGGGGGTCCCTTTTTGGGCCACATGGTCGGGTGGTAGTGCCACTTTCTATTGGGTATTTTAATCGCGCCTTCTTGCGATGGATTAGCCTTGCAGGTGCTCCAATTGTTATTTTGTATTTACTTCATTCCATGTTTCAGATGGATCCTTTTGTTCTTCTTGGATCATTCATGCATCTCTTGGACCCTATGTGGTCATATGTATCATTTGTTTATGTACGCCTTGATGGCAGGTTGTAATTAATGTAAAGTTTATGTATTTTTCATCTTTTATTTATTAGAATGGTCTTGCACTTGAAACGGACCCGGAGATGTAGCCAATTAGGGGTGAACTCTGATATCAATTAGTGTTGTATGGTGCATGTGTTCCTCTGGTTCCTTTTAATTTTGGATGTATGAATGGCATTATAGTTAAAATGTATAATGTAATTTAGGTGATATTAATCTTAACTAGATGTATGAAGTTATAAATAAAATGTGGTAATATGATTTATGATGAATGTAGCTTTAGTGATGTAATGAAACTAATGGCAATTGTATATATTCAATCGTTCTTGTTTAATCTCTTATGGAATTTAATTGCTATGGTTATGTGGTAATCATTCTATCATGAGCAGGTTTAATCAATCTCATTGTTAATTGGATTAATACACTTTATGTTCATTGGATTAATCAAGTAATCCTTGTTGGAAACCCTTTAGGTGATTAGTTAAGTCTTCTGCTTGTGCAAATTTTATTGCAATGTTTTACTTATTGCATCTTAAAGTTTATTAATGTTTTTAAAAAAATTGCACTTTTTTCGAGTGTTTGTAGTTGTTTCCTTTAGGGTATCTTGACGGGGCATTCCAATATTTAATTAAATGTTGAATTTAATTAAAATGGCTAAAACGGGATATTTAATTAAATGTTGAATTTGATTAAAATGGCTTAGATGGAAGAAAGGGGGAATTAATTAAATCTTTAATTTGATTAATGGTTGAATAGAAGAAAAAGTATATTGATTAAACCTTACTTTAGTCAATAGGTGGATTAGGGTAATTAAACAAATATAAATTCATTTAATTAGTTGTGCAAGTTTTAGGTGTCTACACTTTGTTTTCCTCCTCTATCTTTTTCCTTCGTTTTCCTTCCTTTCGCAAATTTTCCTGCAAATTCAAATTTTCTGCCCAAATTCTTGAGGGGGCATCCGTTACTAGCATGTTGTCTACGACACTCCATTTTCCTCACTAGGGCATCTTCTTTTACTTGTCGCCAAATCATTACCACCATGTAAAAGAGGGGCAAAATATAGACCCCAAAATTAATTAAATTAAAATTTAATTAATTTATTCCTTTTCACATAATTAATTTTATTAATTATGTTAGCTCGTTATTCTTCTAAAAATTAATCAAATTATATTTAATTGATTTTGTCTTCCTAGTTGTTATCATTGTTTTAAATATGTTGAAAATCTTGCCTTTTAGCCGTTGGAGTCTGTCAAAATTCAGAAATTTGACCTTTGTCTGCAAGTTTATGGTTCTAAGGGTTTAGGGTTTTTGGGCATTTCAAAAGCATTTAAAAAAAATAAACCTTTGTGTCGCTTTTTCTCTAAATCTTATATTTGCCCATTACCTTTTTCCACTTAACTGGAAGGGTCACCGCATCGGTGAAAGGGAGGCCACTTTATGTTTTAGACTTTAGGCGGGTTCCTTTAATTTTGAAATATTTCGCATATTTTCCTATGTCCTATGTCTTTTCCTATGTATGTGTTGGGTCCTTAAAAATCGAGCAAGTTCCTGTTAAATCAATGGTTGTCGCGAGATCCCAACATAAAGTTGCGCGATGGAATATTTGTCGCGACCCAGCGACCAAGTGGTGGGGCCCGTGAGAAGAGAATTGCTCAGGCAAGGTAAAAGTTGAGCAAGTCCAAGGAAAATCGGACGGTCGGGAGAAAGATCTGACGGTTGTTGTTGTACCATGACATAAAGGTGCGCGATGGTTATTTCTTGTGACCCAGCGACAGACCACTAGTGGCGGGCCTAGGCAAAAGGTAATGCAAGCAATTAAGGTAGACGGTTAAGCGGTAGCGGCTAAGTTTTGAAAGAAATTTAAAGATTGAACGGTCAGTAGCTCAATGATCAACGGCTATCGCTACACCGCGACATAAAGTTGCTCGTTAGAATATCCATTGCGACCCAGTGACAAAGAAGAGCTTCATTCCAGCGGTTAGTGGACTTCGGAGCCAATCAAGGGGTGACACGTGGCGGAGCAGAGGGTAGAAGAGCCAAGGTTCGATGGTGGGTCCGACGGTAATGAGATGGTAGTCAGGTGGCATGTCGTCAAACTCATAAAGTAACTTATCGAACAAACCTTGGTCGCGATGGATCTCTAAAAGGATTCATCGAAAGCATCAGTTCCATCGACATAAAGTACATCGAAGAAATCAGAACTGGTCCCGCTGATAAAATAAAAAGTATCGATGAAACTACAGAATCAATGAGACATGTGAACAGCTCGCCGAGGGAGGAAGTTTGGCCGAAAGAATAATATCGAACAAACCAACGGAAACTTTAAGTGAACCGGCGGATGAGGTGGCAAGTCAGATGGTGGCCAGCTGGATGCGCGAACAAATCAGGTAGTGACACCTGACAGAAGGGAGCGGCTAAGCTGAGTTAAAGGTCGAGCAGGTTAGAGATGATCCAATGGTGGTCGTTGTACTGCAGTTGTGAAGTGCTCGATGAATACCCTTCGCGGATCAGCGACAAAGCACGTGCAGTGAAGAATGAGTTAAAGGTCGAGCAGATTGAAGAAGATCCAACGGTTGTCGCTATATCGTGAAAGAAAGTTGCACGATAAATACCCTTTTGCACGATAAATACCCTTCACGGACCAATGACCAAATGGTGGGACCGGTTCTAAAGTGGGTGGCTCAGGTAAGTTAAAGGGCGTGCTAGTTTTGTATGATCTCACAGCTGTCGTTGAACCGCTATGGGGAGAAGCTCGACCGTTAGTCATCGCAGATCAGCGACTAAAGGAAAAGTGCTCAGAAGAAAGCCTTCTTGGTCCATTGGCACCAAAATTCGAATTTTCAAAAGGACTAATGGCAAAAGTATGCGGCTTCCGTCCGACATTGTTTTGAAGTGTAAACTTGTAGAGAGGTATTCAAGGGGATTTGCAGAGAAAATAGGTGTGGTTTTGTCATTTTCTTAGGCAACAAGAATTGGAAGGTAAATATGTGATGAAAGGGACAGGGCGAAGGAAGAATCAACCGACACTCCAATATACAGTAACCCTCGGGCAACTAGAAGCGGTTAGTTCTTGCAACGGTTTTTTGGAAATCACAGTTCAGAAGAATCAAAGGCACCTGGCACTTGATCTACAAATATTGAGTAGTCAGTTGGCCTTTCTCTGGCTAGTTAATTGATTTGTTATGCTTATGCTTTGATGGTAAACAATGTAACCTTTGTAGGGGGGATTTAGGATTTAGAATATTTGTTTTCTAGGGAAGTCTGAAGCTTGTTGCATCCATATCTCTATAAATGGATACCAGGACTACTTAGAAAACGGACGCAAATTTTGTAGCTAAACTCTGGCAAAATTAATACAGGCCATTTTCTTAAGCAATTTCTGAGTTAGATAGGATGTACTTGTAATCTTTTGATGGAGAAATAAAATATACAGTCCAGAGAATTTTAAATTCAGGCTTGTATTGTCTCTATGCCATTGTACTCGTGTTCATTTCATTCAAGTAATCAAAGATTGTTTATCTGAATGATTTGTTAGGCATTTAATGAAGTTGTTTTAAGTCTTTTTCTCAAGGAGGAAATATAAACGTACTTTGAACAAAGTCATTGATATGAGTATTTTGGTGTGGATCTGATAATGAAGTCTAGTGCAGAATAGGACTTTGCATATGTCAGGCATATACAGAGTTGATAGATCACTAATTTGTGACTTGTGTACGAGTTTCTCTTGTCAAGTTGCAGTCTGTTGTAGATGACTCTATTGCCCGGATAAGGCATTAGTTTACCTGTTGGTTTTTTGATGCATTTTTGTGGTCCTTTTCAAAAGTCAAATCAACTTTCCATTTACGTTTAGTTGTACCAGTCAGTAACGAAATTTTATAGGAATTTACACTGGTTTTTTGTAAACCATTTACTATTTTTGTAACAAAATAGTCATAAAAGGGTTCACCTACCCAAGCTTTTATAAGCTTAAAGTGTAGGAGGTTTCCTAAATTGAAACCTTGTCTTGTTGTTTTCATTTCAAACTTTTTGTGTCCTCTTCCATTGCAGCACAGAGCCAGTAACTTTCATTTTTAAAAGAGAGGGAATAGAGGTTTTCAAAATGGAGAACAACACTAGCCATATAATTAATAGATTAATTATAATTCAATTTAATCCTAAACTTTAGCCAACTCCTTCAATATTTCTTCTAAAACCAATTAGTTAATTAATGCACAATTAATTAACAAATATCTTGATTCCTACAAATCTTCCATTTAACCCCCTTCATTAAACCTAATTAACCTAAGCCTAATCATCATTAACATTTTCCTCAATTTTTAATTCATCCCACCTACCTAGGTCCACATGTGACTCCCCTTCATAAATGAGCTCGCATGCAAGAGTCACTTTCCCCTCCACCTCATCTTTGACCCAAGGGTTCTCACACGTGTGAGAATGCTCTTCCCCATAAGAGTAGCCCTACACTTTTCCCTTTCCAGCCACATGTCATCCTCCTCAAATCTAGGACTCTTACACTTTGCCAAAAATGTTTCCACTTGTCCTCTCCATGTTCTTCCCAAGATGTGTGAGCACACATTGCCCTCTTCCCCATGCCAAGTGTCCTTCCCAAGACACTTCACCTTGTAACTCTTGTCACAAGGCTAAGAGCCCAAGCCGCCTCATTTCCTCACATTCAATCTCAACCCTCCATTATCTTTTGATCTCAACCGTCCATTTCAATACTAAAGTCTATAAATTGGAGTCTCCTACCTTAACAATTCATCCACTTCGTTTGTAATTTCATGTTGTTAGTTTGCATCCAAATAAATTCCCTTTTGCATCGTCATTAGGCCCAAGTCATCACTTAATCCATCCCCTTCACCATCATAATGCCAAATTGTCATCCCAACTCATCATCTTAATCCCCATATCCCTTCATCAATCCATCATTTTCCTTTCTTGTTGTTGTGATCATTGGAGATAATTTCACATCAAGAATCCAAAAGAGCAAATCAAATGGAGCTTGGGCACATCCATTTCTAGCTCTATCCAAGGAGATTAGAAGGTAATAGTTCAAAAAGATTAATAAGAGTTCAAAAAGAACTCGAAAACCGAAACAATAAATGTCAGATTGTGTGCAATTGATATGATGCACTCCGGGTTTTAAGACATGGGGGTTTTAAGACCCAATTAAATTGCACATTGGATTTCAAGACCCGAAGTGCAATTTTTAATGGAAAAAAGGAATACACCTGTAATTCAGGTTTTAAAACTCGAATTAAATCTTAATCACAGGCCAATGTGTAATTCAGGTTTTAAAACCCAAATTACAAGTCATGGCAAAAATGACTAACTTGTCATTAAAAATGAAATAAGCCTCTAGAACTTGTAATCACGAATCGCGAGGCATTACTCGAAGAGGCTAAAATTTGCCTCAAAAATCACCTTAGAGGATTTATACCACGGAAAGACAAATTTAAAAGGGGAATCCTCAATTCTGAAGTGACTTAGAACTAAGGATAACAAACTCATTGACACAACTTTCACGAGTAGTGGTTCACAAGATCCCATCTCTCATGAGAATGAATGGTCCACTTAGCACTCAAGTTCAAATCCTCACATCAAGATATATTTGTTGGAATAAATTGACATTTTAAGTAGTACTTAAGATATCCTCCAACATTACAAACCACACGTTGTCGAAGGATTCCTCCAACGTTACGAACCACAAGCTATCGAAGGATTCCTCCACCGTTACGAACCACAAGCTATCGAAGGATTATGTTCAAAATATCGTCAATCAAAACTAGAGATCGAATCTCGAGGCAAACACGAAGTCTATGGCGCTTGTTGTAACAATGGTTACCATTCCCACCTGTTTGAATGTCAAGGGTTCGATTCCCTCAAATTTAGAATTCCTCGACTCCTACCAGTGTACTGACCTTGGGAAACTATAAGCTACTTCATCTTTTCCCTTTTCTACTAATTGTTTTGGTTTAATGACAAGTTATGAGATTAACTTTTCTTTTCCCCCCTCTATTCTTAAATACTTACATTGTAAACCCTGAGCAAAATTCATTTTAACAAAATTTAACGAAGGAATGTGATTACTAGCCCTATAACATTTGTTATTATGATTAATAAAAGTAAATTCATTGGGATAATTTGACATTTTAAGTATTAACTATTAATTAGGAATTTTTTTGTGCAATATCTGAAATTTTTGACATTATTTGCATGTTGAATTCTTTATAGGGAGATAAAAGATTTAAAAATGACATATGGTATTATATGTTTGTGAATTTATTTATTTTCTTAAATCAATACTAGGTTTTTGATTGATAGGGGTATTTGGGAACAATGCTGCCTAGACCAAGCCTTACGTGAGGGTGGTCTTATTGTGATGTGAGGATTCAAACTTGAGTCATGCTCTTTATAGATGCATCACTTTATGATTTTATAACAATTTTAATGATCTTTAGGGAAAAATTTACAAGCCCAATTCATAACTTAGACCTGAAAAACAAATGACGAGACATTGTTGAAGGATAGAAGAAAATATAATAAATTCAAGAGAAAATCAGACAATCCTAGGGTAAATTAAGAGCTACTTTGTGTTGAAATTGGAGATGAATAGATTTGCTCTATTATGTAATAAATGGATTACAAAGATCTTTAAATAGATAACACTAATGAAGAGATGTGTCTCTTCCATGAGGCATGACTGTAGATAACTATGTTGAGTGTGATAATACAATTTATTTTTAACACCACCCCTGCCCCCCCCAAACTTTATTTTATCACGACTCAACTAGATGATAGGGGCCTCCTATAATAAATAAGCTTATTAGCTTACCCATTTACAAATGAAGATTTGACACCAATACCTTCTAGAAAGTATACAAATTTATCCTTTCTCAAAGGTTTAGTGAAAATATATGTGAGTTGCTCATTGGTTGGTGGATGGACTAGTTCGATTTCCTTATTGAGAACATGCTCACGAATAAAGTTATGGCGTACTTCAATATACTTTGTGTGAGCATGAAACATTCAATCCTTAGACATCTTTAACACACTTTGATAATCACGGTATATAATTGTTGGATCAAGTTGTGGAGGTTGCAAATTCTCAATGAGTCTTATAAACCATATTGATTCACAAGTTGTTGCAATAATTTCCTTGTACTCTACTTTAGTGGATAATAAAGCAACATTAGGTTGCTTCTTACAATTCCATTTGATAATAGCATATCCAAGATTGAAACAATAACCAAAGGTTGATTTTCTAGAGTTTATGCAACCTACCTAATCCGAATCAGAAAAACCAACGAGTTTGAAATATTCATTTTTCAAATACTCCAATCCAATTTTTTATGTTCCTTGAAGCTATCTCAAAACACAATTCACGGCTAACTAGTGACTTTGTTTGGGATGAGCCACGAATCGAAATAAGATTTCAATTACTTAAGATATGTTTGGACGAGTAGTAGTAAAGTAAATCAAATTTCTTATCAAACTCCTATATATGGTTCATTAGTTGATTTACCATTTGGGTCTTCAGTGAACTTAGTCCCATCTCTATTGGTGTTAATGAAGCTTTATAGTCTTGCATTTTGAATCATGTGATAATGAGAGAAATATTTTTTAGGTGTTTGCCAAACTTCAATTCCAAGAAAGTAATGAAGTAATCCCAGATCAAACATATCAAAATAGTTCTTCATATCTTCTTTCACATCTTGTATTAGTGATTGATTATTCCCCGTAATGAGCAAATCATTAGCATATAACAAAATGAATAGTGCCTTGTCAAAATTCTTAATGTATAGATTTGGATCAACATTAATTTTTTGGAATCCTCTTTGAAGAAAGTAATTATCAAATTTTGAGTACAAAGCTCTTGGAGCTTGTTGCAAACCATATAGTGCCTTTTTTAATCAACACACCATGTGTTCCTTTCCTTTTTCAACAAATCCAAGAGGTTGTGTGACACAGACTTGTTATGCCTTGCATATCTATTTCCCCATTAGTCTCCTTCCGTCGAAATTTGGGCCCCCTTTGTTTTGTTTCGTCTTTCTTTCTTTCTGCCTTTTGACCTCGGAACTCCGAAGTCCCGGAGCCCTGAGGTCTCTTTGTTCTTTTGGTTTTTTATTTTTTGTGTCTTTTGCCTCGAAACTCCAAAGTCCCGAGGTGGAGCCTCCTTTTTCTTGCTTCGGAACCCAGGATCCCCGGAGTTCCGGGGTGGGGTGTTCCTTTCCTCGTGTCGATCTCGGAACCTCGGGACCCCGAAGTCCCGAGGTCGTGTTTAAAAGCATTCGTATGGACAAGTTTGGGATGAGCTATAAATAGGGATGATGGACTTTTTAAAGTTCATTTGTGCATTTAGAGCTCCTCTTCCTTACCTCCAAGCCGCGAACCCCCGGACTTCCGAGCTTTCCTTGGCAATTTCGGGCATTTCGATTCACCAGGTTGGTGATTTTTCCTTGCTCATTTTTGGTGTTTGTAGTTTTGATTAGATTGTTCTTTCCTCGTTTTTTTTATGATTGTTGGTTTTTTGTTTGTTTTGTGTGCCTTTGTTTTCGCGTGCCCTAGTTTTTTGAACCCGGACCCCCGGAGTTCTGAGTGGTTGTTTTTTAATGCCCCCGGAACCCCGGAGTTCCGGGTGGCTGTTTGACCTAACCCCGGAACCTTGGAGTTCCGGGTGGCTCTTGCTTCAATTGAAACCAGAACCCCGGACCCCCGTAGTTCTGGGATTCCTTTTACATGCAACTCAACCTCGGAGTTCCGAGCCTTTCTTCACTTGTCCCTAGCTTAGGATCCCCAAGTCCCAAAGTAAATCAACTTTTATTCTTATTATCAAAGACTAATGATTTGTGTTCTGCTTGCAAGTTCGAGTGGTTAGATGGACTCATCCTTCAGCAAAAGAGGCAAAGAAATTGATAGACTCCCAGCCACCATGAAATACCATTATCAAGGACAGGTCTATGTTTCAAAGCTAGAGGATCAAGTCAGATGGGTCACGGATACTGAAATCGGCCATATAGAAATTGAAGATATCAAGGCTCAATTGGACAAACCTAGTCTAGAGGCCCTCCACCGGAGAATCAAGAGATCCGGCTTAGTTGAAGCTACTATCTTCCCACAGTCATTACAGGCACCAGAGTTCATAATGACCATTGCCCCATTTTATAACCCAGACACTAGAAAGTGCACATATGCATAAGGAAAAACAGTCATAGACTTGTCTCTAGATATGTCTGGGTTCGTCTTTGGAATCCCAACCAAGGAGGTGTTTCTGTTAACCGAAGAAGAGGCCTTAAAGGCATGGAATGACAAAATATCAACCAGTAAGAGGCACATGTAAGAGATTTCAGAATTGAGACTAACCTCCCTAGAGACCTTAGGGATGATGGGGACTTACTTGATCTAGCTTATAGGGAATCAGGGATAGATAAAAGGCCCCTCTCCCCAATAAAATGGTTTGCAAGTGAAGACACAAATATGGAAAAGGTCTCCCAAGTGGTCGTCAATAGGAGCAAGCAATGGTTACGTCAGAGGGTAAGGCCCAGTGTCTCAAAGGCGAAACAAAAGGAATCCACTTCAAGGGTACCTCAGTCAAGGGACCATAAGGAGTACACTCGAAAGACAAGGTCAACCTCGAGGCAAAATACGTCCACCGATCCAGGTGAAGAAGACAAACCTCAAGAAAGTACTGAGGGCTTACTCAAGAAACTCCAAGAAAAGATGAGGGAGTCTGAATTATTAAAGAAGGCAGCAGACCTGGGAGTGACTGATGGATTGGGAGTGGTACCACTTGCCAAAGTTCTCCCACCGAGGACGACTATAGGGCACACTGAATGAGAGGGTACCCAGGAGCAAGAAGAAAATATAGAAATTACTGAGGAGATACCCACTCAGCCACCTTCAACAGATGCCACACAGGCTCCAAGCACCAGTGCCCCTGTACCACCACTAGTCAATATACTCGCAGGGCAGCCCGGAGTGCAAGGTTTCAGGTCTACCACTGAAGGAATGAAAGTTAGAAACATCGAGTCTGATTCAGATCAGGAGGAAGAAGATCTTGAGCAACAACGGCCACTGGAAGGCGAGCAGGAAGGGGATGAGGCAGAAGACATATTGAATGAAAGACTGATTCTAACCCCTCAAGATCAAGAAGACCTTCTTAAGGATATAGCAGTTGGGCAAGAGGAAACAAAGGCAGCTGACGAAGAAATGGCATTTAATGAGGAGGTCAGTGGCAAACTAGGAGAGTTACATAAGCAACAAGCTCTCCAAACCAATCTAGCTCGCCAAATTATACCACCTCAAGACCCCGGGCAAACAGAAGTAGAGGTAAGAGACGAAGCAAAGGAGCAGGCAAAGGTTCATGTTATGACTACGAATATAGTGTCACATCAAGGTGACAAGGATGAAGATATACCGCAATGGTTGGAATTTACCTTTGGGAAGAAAAAGAGAAAAGCAGAGCTCCCTAAGGTCACTCTACAACAAGTAATCACCGAGGAGCCACCAAAGGTTAAAAAGCTGAAAACTATTCATCACCTATTAAAAACTAGTTCTGGTGAAGTGATTGCAGATGTGGCAGTTCCATCTCAAGCTGAGGGACAAGCTTCTCCCAAATACCAAATATCACAGATAAATTTGGGCAAACAAACCAAGTGAGGGGAGCTAGATACTTTGGAGTTAGCCACGAGTGTCATCAGAGGACATGTAGAGAAGGAGCATACTTCCAACGTGGAACTCAAAGCACAACTAAGAAAATATAAACAGCTGCTAATTGAAATGAGCAAACCCCTAGACTCGTGCAAAACTGATGAACTGCCTTCTACCTCATTGCTACCAAAGGAAGAAGTAAAAGTGTTAATAGAAGTGAGGCGGGTGGCCACTACAGCTGAGTCGTAGGCCCAAGTAAATACAGCCAAAATAAGATTATTTTTGCAAGATACTATGGGGATGTATAGTAAGGCGGTACATGTAGGCGGAGCTTTGGCTTCTTGTTCCACACAATGGGAACGGAAGTCAAACATTTTCACCAAACAATTCCAAGTTTTGAAGAAGATATTGCGGCTAGGGGAAGAGACAGTGATAAAGGAAGACCTCTTAGGGGGTGACAGCTATAAAAACTTACAATCTTATGTATACATCTTGGAGCTGAAGATTGAAATGTTTCAGCAATATATCAAGAATATGACCGAGATTCGGGACCCTCTCCTCGGGGAAATTTTGTCATACGAGAATTTTGTAAAGAATATGCTAGGACCTTTTGGCCTCAGATTAGCTGATACAGGAATAATGGACCAGCAGCAAGTTTTGAATCAATGGGATGCATATGAGGCACAGCACCTAGGACCCGCAGCCTAGTTTGATGTCACCCTTATGGACAGGTACACATATCTAATTACTCAGTGTCAGGAGGTGGTAGACACGGTGAAGGAGCTAGAGGAAGGGAGAACGCATGCAAACGAAGTTTTGAAGAAGTATAAATTTAGAGTTAAGCATGTAGTTGATCCTCTGGTTCAAGCAGTTGCATGTATAGTTGATAATTATAGAGCTTTTATCAAGAAATAAGGGATAAGCACACAATTGCTAAAGATGGCAAAGTTTTTTTTATAAATCCTTAATCTTGTATTTTTAACTGCGGCTCCTACTCGAGTTCCAATTTTGAGAGAAATTCTGCATGATTACGAAAATGTGGCTCACCTAGCAGGGTCTTCGTAGTGCTCATGCAGTCCCCATTTCGTAGTTGTTAAGTGGAGTGTCAAGGCAGAAACATGCAAGTTAACTGCGACTCCTAGTTTCAGTTCTTAACTTAGGGTAGGGTTATTTCCTAGATAGTAGGGTAAAGAACTTCTATGAATTGAGAAGTTGGATTCATTTGTAAGGGTCCCAAATTGATGATTTGTGGCCTAATTAGAGATTTTAGAATATTTTGCAGATTGTTAAGAAGTTTGAGTTATTTTTGTTATACATTCATTGAGATTAATATGAGAAGTAGCTTGTAGATTACCTGATCTACGTTCATATTCTACCAAATTGTTCTGTGTAATCTGGTAACGTCTATTATTTGGAGTTAACAACGTGGTTTAATCTTTTTGTCTATCACTTTATGAATCATATTGCGCACGTCAGTGGTGTATGAGAATTATTGTGATAGGCCATATTGTTGATGATTTTATTTCCATAGATTTGCGAAATTGATGATTTTGCAGGTTTTCTGGAGGTTCGTTGTTGAATGCTAACTTGGATAATATTTGATAATTGCTTGGATTGTAGGGAACTAATTGAGTAGTTCATGAAGTTATTATTATATTGGTCTTTATTGTTATTTTCTTGTTTCCCTTTACGCTTCGCATTTTATTTCCCAGAGAATCTTAAACCATAAAAATACAAAAAAAGAAAGGAAGTGCAGTTATCCATAATCAGCGAGATCTAGTCTTACCAGTAGGCCCCTTGACAGGTACAACCATATCAACTGTTGGGCTTCCCATCACCGTCGAGACCCGACTATAGAGACCTTGGAGTAGGGAGTTTTCCCAAACTCATTACTTTTCAAGAGAGGTGGTGAATGTTCACATTGGCTACCTGACTGTTGGCGGGTGTGTCAAAACAGTCATCAACAAGACCTCCTTTGTCAATTGTCCATTTAGGAATGCATTTTTTACATCCATTTGATGAATTTTCCTACTGTAATGGGAAGCAATTGCTATCAACATTCTAATTGTGATCATATTTGCAAGTGGATCAAAGGTTTCCTCATAACCAGTTGACACCTTCAGGTTGCTTATAGCCTTTGGCTACCAATCTAGTATTGTGCTTGTCAATTGAACCATCAGATTTAAACTTGATTTTGAACACCCATTTACAATCAATTACCTTATTTCCAATAGGTAAAAGAACCAACTCCCATGTATGGTTTTGATGGATTGAATTTACCTCTTGATTCATAGCATTTTCCATTTTTTCATTATTTATTGCTTCATCAAAAGTGTTAGGTTCGTGAGCACTTCGAACACACATTACTGCATAATTGGCCTCATAGTCTTGCAACTTGATAGGTGTCCTCCTAGCTCGTTCTGATCTCCTTAGAGGAACATTAGATTATGGAGTGGATATTATGCTTGAATTTGGCTCATTAGTCTCTTCTCCTTCTTCTATAGATTCAATAGGACTTTCTAATTCTAGTTCAACAATTTTGGGTGAGTATTGTGAATTGCCACTATCATCTTTCTCTTCTAATAGATCATCATGGCGAACAATTGGAAGGTGACACTCTTCTTCAAATTTAACATTTCTAGAGATGTGAAGTTTGTTTGGCTTTATTAGAGTAATCATAACCTACAAGGATGCATTTTTAACTCTTATCATCAAATTTTCTTCTCTTCACTTATGGAATATGCCTATAGGCAGTGCTCTCGAAAATTCTTAAATGTCTAATTGTTGGTTTCCTTCCCGATCATGGTTCTTCTAGAGAGATTCCTTCTAAGCTATTAGTCGAACTTTGAGTGATCAATTAAGCCATTGTACGAATTGCTTCTTCCCATAATCTCATTAACATTATAAACCTTAAGCACAGACTTCGCTTTTTCTTAAAGCATTTTATTCATTCTTTCAACTACTCTATTTTGTTGTGGAGTATATGGAGCTGAGAATTGCCTCTTTCTTTTTTTGTTTACAAAAAATGTCAAATTCAAGTATATCACCCACCATTATCTGATCTTAGAATTTTATTTCTTGTATCACTTTATTTTCAACTTGATGTACATACTCTTTGAAAAAATAAAATGCTTCAAATTTATTCTTTAAAAAATAAACCCAAACTTCTCAAGTGAATTCATCAATAAAAAATTATATGAAATATCAAGATTTTCCTATAGTAATTGTATTCATAGGTCCACAAAAATCAAAATGAACTAATTTCAACTTCGTGGAGGCTCTCCAACCTTTTCCAAGATCAAATTTTCTCTATTGTTTCACCATGACACAAGCTTCACAAAAACACTTCTCTACAATGATGGATGGAAGATCCCTTTAGTGATTGAAGGTTAATGTGCCCAAGCCTTTCATGCCATAATTGATTTCTTGAAGCAACACTTGAAACTAAGGTTTGACAATGTTGAGAACACGATTATATTGAGGGGAAGGTGGGGGGAGAGGGGGAAGGTGAATCAATATTACATCAAACTTCAAGTTTTTCAACTTAATAACAAAAGCACATAACTTAATCCCAAAGTATATTCATTTGGTAAAAACATTTGCATGAAATTTAGCTACCATGTAACACAAGTAGGATACAGGATATAAAAGTGGAAACCCTTATGGGAGAAAACCACAGTAAAATAACTGCCTTACATATTAAAAACATCTTTTACAAATTCGTAGGTATCAACCCACTAGAAGCACCAACCCCTCATTCTAATTCATGAGCACTTGCCCACTAGAGGCACCAACCCCTCATTTAAATATCCACGTCAATAATGTTGCTAAATCAATAGATGATGGATTACTATAAATCTCTTCCACAAGTCTGCTATATTGTCTTCCACAAATCTTATACGATATCTTCCCTAAATTTGTCATAATTTCTTCTCCAAGATCTGCTATGAATTTATACTCTTCTCTTTAGATTTGAAATAATGTTCTCATGCTCCTCCTTCACTAAATCTACAATCTATCTCCTTATTAATGACACTAGGTGCATATGTTTTGTTGTCTTTGGAATCACACACCATAAACACCATTGCACTTCTACCTTCAACCTGTATATCTTTCTTTTTTTTTCTTTTTTTATGCCTAGTAAACTTTTTAACGTGACCGATGACGCTAGCACGACACACCCTCATTCTAATTCATGAGCACTTGCCCACTAGAGGCACCAACCCCTCATTCAAATATCCATGTCACTAATGTTGCTAAATCAATAGATGATGGATTACTATAAATCTCTTCCACAAGTCTGCTATATTGTCTTCCACAAATCTTATACGATATCTTCCCTAAATCTGTCATAATTCTTCTCCAAGATCTGCTATGAATTTATACTACTCTTTAGATTTGAAATAATGTTCTCATGCTCCTCCTTCACTAAATCTACAATCTATCTCCTTATTAATGACACTTGGTGCATATGTTTTGTTGTCTTTGGAATCACACACCATAAACACCTTTGCACTTCCACCTTCAACCTCTATATATATATTCTTATCAAAAGGGACATGTCTTTTTACTTCTTTCTTTTTTTTTTCTTTTTTTATGCCTAGTAAACTTTTTAACGTGACCAATGACGCTGGCATGACACACCCTCATTCTAATTCATGAGCACTTGCCCACTAGAGGCACCAACCCCTCATTCAAATATCCACATCACTAATGTTGCTAAATCAACAGATGATGGATTACTATAAATCTCTTCCACAAGTCTGCTATATCGTCTTCCACGAATCTTATACGATATCTTCCCTAAATCTGTCATAATTTCTTCTCCAAGATCTGCTATGAATTTATACTCTTCTCTTTAGATTTGAAATAATGTTCTCATGCTCCTCCTTCACTAAATCTACAATCTATCTCCTTATTAATGACACTTGGTGTATATGTTTTGTTGTCTTTGGAATCACACACCATAACACCGTTGCACTTCCACCTTCAACCTCTATATATATCTTCTTATCAAATGGGAC
This sequence comes from Cryptomeria japonica, assembly GCF_030272615.1. Lineage (NCBI taxonomy): Eukaryota > Viridiplantae > Streptophyta > Pinopsida > Cupressales > Cupressaceae > Cryptomeria > Cryptomeria japonica. The sequence goes on from NC_081409.1 coordinate 108,661,211, forward strand.
ATGTCATTTTACTTCTTTCTTTTTTTTTCTTTATTTATGCCTAGTAAAGTTTTTAACGTGACCAATGATGCTGGCACGACACATCCTCTAGAACCACGTGAAACGCTTTTGACCTGGAGCTATGAACCGATGAGGCCACAAACGGGGAACCTCATCTCCACACTTCACTTGTTCAAACTTGCGGGCTCAATGGCCCAACGAAGACACAAGACCTTACAAGCTCAATGACCCAACAAAAATTTGAACCTTGATGACCACTTCACCAACGAAATATTTTAACCGCCACATTACACATCCAAAGACAATCATATTACTTCTTTCTAATAACCACCTTCCCCTTAAAATAATTAAACCACTTAATAGATCGAATGCATCCCTTATGCAGTTGTATCTTCATCGCACCTTTTTGAAACTATTTTAGGAGTGCCTAATCACGTCCTTTCCTTAATCACGCGCTGCCTTTGATCAAGTCATGTTATTAAAATCGCACCTTCTCCAAATCACATCGTTTTTTTTTATGATGTGAATACTATAATTATTTGTTTATTCTAAACAAGACACTGCTGCAGTCTGTTATCAATCGCTGCACATAAACAATTATGAATTGTTCTCTTTCTTAGAAATTAATTATGAATTGTTCTCTTTCTTAGAAATTACCGCCTCTGTTTGCAGTAAATAAACTTTCTTTTTATTGTAATGAAATCGCTACTTTCTTTGATGTAAAATCATGTTATAAATGTATCGTTGTAGATTGTCGCAGATGTTATTTTCTTAACAAATTGCGTCCCATTGAAGTTTATAAAGTAGTCTTAAAGATGATGAAGTCAGATGTCCACTAGAAATGCTTGTCTTTGTCATAAGTTTATATAGCAACATGGTTATCTTCTCCAAAAGGAATGATAATATCTGCATAATTCTTTGATGGCAATATAAATTCATCATATTCTGGCTTCACAACTCTGGAATATTGTTCAAAGACTGATCCTAAATTTCTTTCAATTGTATAACACCTTATTTTCCTTGCAAGATGTGTTTCAAATAGTACGTCTAGAAGATGTGTTTCAAATAGTACGTTTAGATCGATACCACTACTATACATGACCTTAATGTCCAACTGTAATCTTTTCATTAATACATATTATGCTCCTAAAGTCAATTAGCTTCTTCGATTAGACAAAAACATCTTAGAAGAAATGAGCTTCTATGGCTCCAAAACAATTCCATCCTTGCACTTTAGGCGAATCATAGTTCCATTGTTATCAACAATCTTTAGAATAGTATATCGCTTATTGTCTGTTCTTATCACTGCTTATCAAATGTATCTAATGTTTTTTATAACATTATTGTTTTTCATTATCTTTGAATAATTGTTCTTGACATCAATGACAATAATTTCAATAGAAAGGAATTTGTCCTCAAATAAAATATGCTTCCTTTCATATATACATCACATATTAATTTTCTCTCACTATCAAACACTTTCTTTACTTTTACAAAAATAACTTTCATATTTTTCACAATAATTTGACTAACTGAAATAAGAGTTTTCTTTAATCTTGGAACAAATAAAACATTATCAATACTTTGTTTACCTTGGGTTGGAACATCTAGAGGAGCCTTTCTAACTCCTTCAATATATAATTGTGAATCATCTCCCAATGTAAACATGTCTCTTGATTGCTTTACTACATTTCTCAAATTATCAATATTACCATTTATGTGGGAGTAGTTCTTGAATCAATAATCCAAACATCATGATTTTGAATATATTTAGAGGCATTTGCTATAAATAATCAAAGACTTTTATCATCTTCAATATTTGCATCAGCCATCATACTTTTTAGCTTAATATATTCTATATCTCTTCATTTTTTAAGCATTTCTCTTCAAAATCACTGGGACAATTGTAATAATAATAAACCCTTTCTTTTATTAGTTCATTATTATCCATAATTTAATGTCCCCTTTTGAGATATACCTGACTTTTACCCAAAAATAACAATTCCAACAATACAACTTGTTTACAAAGAGTATTCTATAAATAAATTACATAATAGCGAGTAAACTTAGAGAAAATTATAATTCATTAACATCAAACATTATGATCATAAATAGTCCCTACTGAAAACAAAGTATCCTAAATTCATTGGATCCATTTTATAGCATGTTTCCAACAGCCCACCATATTAGGAATTTGATGGGAAAGCACGGTAGGACATCCAGACTATCCCCAAAAACGAAGCCCAAGTGTGCAGAACAACCATCCAAGTCAATTCGACCCCTTGGTCCACATGAAAACCAACTTGAGGTGGGCTTCTTAATTGAGGGAACCAGTACTGCTGCATCACCCTACCCAATTTCCTCATTGTTGTGACATTTTCACACATCGCCCCATTGCAAATGGAGACTCCCCAATTTTTTTTTGCTTTCTAAGAGAGAAATCCTTGCTTAGTCGTCTATCTTGACAAGATTTTTAGTGTCATTAACCTTTTTTTGTTTTTTGTTTTTTTATAGAGGAGATGCAGTGTTATGGCGTTATGGCATCGGGAAGTGATAAGGTTGGAGATGAGTCTTAAATGTGGTGAGCAGTCAAGCAAAGAAGTGGATATCTTCAGATTAGAACGTAAGAGAAGGGAGTTTGAGTGTGATGAGCAGTCAATTGAAATGAAGGCTTGAGGAGATCAATCAAAGCCTACGTGTCAAGAAAAAGAAAGCAACGCCGAGTCAACCTTGACAGTGGATTACTTTACACTTAGCAAAATTGGTAAGTGATAAGATCACCAAAGTTCCCTTCCACTTACCCCTCAAATCCTAGGAGGTACAATAATGAATGAAAACACTTCTGTCTTAATACCTTGAGGAAGACAAAAGATGCTTTGAAAGTTAATCGAGCAAAGAGATATTAATGTTGTAGAGGATATTAATGTTGAAGAGAAATAGTAGTGGATTGCACAAGTTCCACTTGCTGGTCAAAAGTTCGGCCAGTCCTAAGACTTACTTCCACTTCCCATCCAAAACCCAGGCCATTCACTTACTTCATGCCCCCAAAAGTTCGGCCAGTCATTAGACTTACTTCCACTTCCCATCAAAAACCCTGGCCATCTTGAGCGTCCTTCCACTTCACCTTGAAATCCACGGCCAAACTTGAAAGTTAGCAAGATTGACTTGAAGTCAGCAAATTTCCCCCCCACTTCCACTTGCCTACTAAATCCCCGGCCATCCTTGACAAAATTTCCTTACCCCTCCAAAAGTTCGGCCATCTCCTTACAATGTCTTCATCCTCTCAAAAGCCTGGCCATCTCACCTAAAGGGACCTAAAACCCAAAATGCAGGCCCTAATTCGCACCTAAGGCAGGTCACCTAAAATTCTCACAGCAGACCTTAAAGGCAGGAAATTTGCCTAAAGGCAAAGCAGCGTAGACTTATGTTTAAATTGCGATGAATGAGTAGTCTAAAATTTTCCAAATGATTGGCTATATATACCAAAACTTAATTAATATGCCATAGGCCCGACTTGGTCTAAAAATTTGATAAAATCTTTTCAAAATAGGTGCAAGGTGTGAAGAATGTAGTGTGGATGAGGGTCGACCTAACAAAGGACACATAAATTCGCTCTTAAAAATAAAGGGTTTTTATTTGCAATGATGGCAGGCGGCCTGTTTAGGGCTCACAAAACGTGTGGGGTAAATCAAGAAAAAGTGAAAAATAAGGGAGGCTGACCTTGTTTGATGGAATTACAATTCAAACGTGAAATGCCTATATATGAGAGATTAAAATCTTTCATTTACACACCAATGCGATTCGAATTCAGAATAAATTCATAAGGAATTAAATGCAGACCAGAGCGAATTATCAGTAGAAATAATGTGAATTCAAGTGCAGACCTAGAGAGGGTGAGACTAACAGCAGTGAGAAGGTTGATTGCAAGAACTAGAAAGAGTGATGCCCAGCAGAGGAGATATGAATTCCTTGCAACAAAATCAGATGCACCCGACATGCAATACATGAAGTCCACGGAAGAAGGAAGAAGTCAGAAACAAGATTGAAGATAAGGGCCAGTCAAAGCCTAAAGTTTATGTTGTTAACAGCAAATCAAGAGAATGATCCATAATCCTGAAAATCAGACCAGAGAAGGAGGATGAAATTAGACTTGAAGTGAGCAAAAATCAGATCTGTAACAATTCCATTCTCAGACATGCAAGTCAGATCTGAATATCAGACCTACAAGCAAGTTTCATCAATATAAGTAACTTAGCAAGATATGCTTCTGCAATTCTGAATAATGCTACTGTCTTATATTAATCCTTTGATTTATGCAACAAGGTGCTGTCTCTAATCTTGCTTTATAAGTATGCAACTAATAATGTCAAAGGCAATTCGCTCAATATAGAGAAGATCCACAATGGGATTGAAAAAGAAGTATATTCCAAATTGATGATTGTTGTAATCGCGCCTCTTCCAACATAAGTGAATCGGTCCATTAATCATTTTCCATGTGTTAACTACTTATTAGTTCCTGCCTTGCAAACTATAGGGGAGGCCTTGCATTAAACAGTGATTAAACTGTTCTTAAAAAACCAATCACAACTCAATATTTTTTCAAGGTTTTTCTGTTTCACAATGTTCATGCAGAAAATTAGTCGGCAGTAAATCGTTTACTGTTGAAAATTAATGATGGCATGCATAGATTGCCTTCGCTCTGATCAATATAAGAGAACGCATCACTCCCGATGACAGGACTGACAAAAAGGTACTCGTTTCAGCTGCTTCTTCATACCAAAATTCCTAGGAATCACCGTAGGTCACAGGTGACGGATGATTGGGGCGAACAGTTTGCATGCTACTGAAAGGTCGAGGATGCTGGTAAACTGCAGTGCATAGGTCCGAGTAATTATGATTAAATGTTATCAGAAAGCCCGAATTTCATTAGGATTCTACTTAATGCTGGTCTAATTGGATTTCATACGATTGATTATGTGAGGCACTTTCTATCTTGCTGTAGCAGAATGCTGAGATTGGAATATGAGTCTGAAAGAGGATATATAGGTTTAGAGTATTACGGGCGCACTGTGGGGATTAAAATTATGCCTGTGGGAATACACATAAGCTAGCTTGAAGCTGTTTTGAGGCTTGCTAATACAGAGTGGCAAAATTGTGCTTCTTGGGGTTGATGATGTGGATATTTTTAAGGGCATTAGCTTGAAGCTTCTGGTAATGGAACAGCTTCTGAATGAGCATGAAGATTTAGTTGGTAAAGTAGTTTTGGTACAAATTGTGAATCCAGCACATGGACGAGGTAAGGATGTTACTGAGGTACAAACAGAAGCATTGCTCACTGCTCAAAGGATAAATGATATGTTTGGGGAAAGATGGGTTCCAGCCTATTGAATTGGTGGGAAGATACGTTCCTTTATATGAAAAGATTGCATTTTACACTATTGCTGAATGTTGTGTTGTAGCGGCAGTTCCAGATGGTATGAATCTTATTCCATACAAATACATTGTTTGTCGGCAAGGCACATCACATTTGGATGCCAGCTTTGTATTCCCACCTAATACTCCCAAAAGAAGTATGCTGGTAGTGTCTGAAATCATTTGTTGTTCACCCTCTTTAAGTGGAGCTATTCGTGTAAATCCATGGAATATTGAAGCTTTAGCGGAAGCCATGAATATTGTCATTACAATGCCAGATATTGAGAAGCAAATGAGACATGAAAAACAGTTTAGATATGTTATCAGTCGTGGTGTAACTTTCTGGGATTAGATTGTATTGGAGACTTGCAAAGGACCTGCAAAGAGAACTCAAGAAAAAGATGCTATGGCATAGGTTTTGGATTGAGATTCAAAATTGTCAGTCTTGATCATAATTTTCGTAAGCTTGCCACTGAGCATATTGTATGGGCTTATAAAAAGAGTAATAGGCAAGCAATTATTTTGGATTATGATGGTACCATGATGCCTCAAACATCTATTATCAAGACCCCATCCTAGAAGCTTGACAGTCTTAAATACCCTTTGTAATGATCCTAAGAGTGTGTCTTTATTGTAACTGGTCGGGGAAGACAAACTCTGAATGAATGGTTCTCACCGTGTAAAAAAGCTTGGTATTGTTGCAGAGCATGGGTATTTCTTCAGGTAAGAGAACTGAAAATTCATGCTCTTCATGAAGTATAGCACAACATAATTTCTTTGCCTTTGAACAACTTTTTGCAAGCAATTTAAATTGATCTCATTTAGCATGCTCAATGTCTATTTTAACCATTTTTGCTTCGATTCAACATGCTTGTGTTCGGGTAGGTGGCAGATGGAGGAAGAATGGGAAACCTGTGTGCAAGTTACAGATTTTGGATGGAAAGCAGTTGTTCGACACATTTTCAAGTTATACACATCTATAGAGGAGAAAGAAAGTGCAATTGTATGGAATTTCCAGGATGCAGATCCAGATTTTTATTTTTGGCAAGCAAAGGAATTGCTTGAACGTCATTAGAGTATTCTTGTAAATGAACCAGTTGTTAAGAGTGGGCAGCAAATTGTGGAAGTTAAGCCACAAGTATTGTACCATAATCCTATTAGCTAAAGCATTATAAAGCAATAATGCTTACCTTTGTTGGTATCAATATGCTGAATATAAATTAAGTCTCTCTCGTAAATTTATTAGATAGGCCAGTCTGTAAAGTTGTTAAGGCTTTAAAATCTGCAGGGAGTGAGCAACGGTGTTGCAGTTGAGAAGCCTTTGACATCAATGGCTAGCCAGGGGAGTCTTCCTGATTTTATATATTGTTGTATTGGAGATGATCGTTCAGATGAAATAATGTTTGAGATTATTGACAGTGCAATGGCATCTTTGCCTAAACCATCAAAGAGCTCCGGTCTTTGCTTGCACTGTTGGCCAAAACCCAAGCAAAGCTAAATATGACCTCAGTGATACAGTTGAAGTACTTAACTTGCTACAGGGGTTGGCAACAGCAAGTGATTCATTGAGTATGAGTTCACCGAGAGTAATGGCTTCCAGAGTTTTTTTGGAAGGCTAGTGTTTATGCATTCTTTCACGTGGTTCATGTACAAAACAAGGGAGGAGAGAGAGAGAAGTATGAAGGGAAGGAGGTAGAGATTTAGGGGAGTTAAAAGTAGAGAGGGATGAAAAGAGAGGTAGGTAGAGAGAAGGAGGAGGGGAGATAAAGAGTGTGAGATAAAGAAAAATAGAGAGGGAAGGAGGGAGGGAGGAAGAGAGACAAAAGTAGAGAGAAAGATTTATGAAGATGAATAGAGGTAGGGAGGAAGGGAGGTAGTGATAACTCAATGATGAACGGATAGTACCAAACTGGTACTGAGAGGGGGGAGGGGGGGGGGGTGAATCAGTACAGACAAAAACACAATCCTAAACCGGTTCGTCAACAGACACTGTGCTTTGGTAGTCAAACAGTAACACCGGTCTTAAACAGAGTACAACCGGCAAAACCCCGAATAACTGAGACAAGCATAAACCAGTTGACATTTATCTTTTCATACAATCTAATACTTCATTTCCATTTCACCCTAGTGCATGAACAGGTAATCTATCATCAAAGATATATAAACAGCTAGATCAACATGATTTACCTTCAGACACAAATCACTTAAACCATCACATGAATAACACCACACATGACACACAGATTTTTCACGTGGAAGCCCAACTGGGAAAAACCACGGTGGGGATGAATACCCACAAGCTATTTTTGAACTCTTTAGAAGTCCGCTCTGTTAGGAGCCTTGTCCGGTTAGAGACTGATACAATAGGTTCTGTTAGGAACCGATCCTATTAGGGATCACTCGGTTAAGGGATGGCTAGAATACCCGGTTAAGGGTTAAACCCTGTTAAAGGTTACCTTGTTAGAGGATTTCAAGAACTCAATGGTTTTGAGTCACCCTGTCAAAGGATTTACAGTAAGCCAGTTAAAGCTACCCTGTTAAGGGATTTCCCAACTGTTGAAGTGGTTAGAGATCAACAGGTATTACAATGATCTGGTAACAACACTCAATGCCAATACAGATCCGCTTAAGCTCCTCTTCACCTTCTGCACTTACACTCTGTAGGTATCACTTCTCTCCTCTGGTCTGGCAAGAATCACGTATCTCTTCACTTCGATACACACACACAACTTTTGCCAACAAACTCAGAAAGAAACACAACATCGACCTTATAGGAAATAGATAGGTCGGTAGCACAAACCCTAAACCCTAAACCTGTTAGGTTAAGCAATTCAAACGGTTCAATCCTAACCGTTGAGCACATTGCATTAAATGCAATAGTTTTGAACAGATCTCAAGACATTCTCCATCGTTTGTTTTCCACCGCTTTCATGGCAGCTAATAACCCATCACGCGTTTTCACCGTTTACAGACTTCGCACATTCTCAAGGTAGATAGGAACAATCTCCTTCATGCAAGATCCTTCATGCGCACAAGGCTGACGTGGCAACGATCTGTTCTTCGTTATAATGCTAACTCAACACACAAAGTCACCGATTGAGTCACACAGGCTTGAAGCACTTCAACCGGAAACCTTGAAGTTGAGACTACCAACCGGTAGTCATACAAAGCTTCCATGTACCGGTTCCCATAACCACATGTCGGTTCAACTTAAACAAACACACCGCTTCACTTTGGCACATATACCGGTTCACAATGTTATACCGGTTCTCACATATACCGGTTCTCTCTTCTTCAGCATATTGACATCAATGATAACATACAATGTCATCATGTCCTCATACCGGTTCACATAATGCCAACAGGTAGAGGTATGTGGAAAGAGAGAGCGGGGAGATAGGGAAATAAAGACAAAGCATGGGAGGGTGGGACAAAGATAAAGGGAGGGAGAGAGAGAGAGGGGAGGTAGGTAGAGAGGGAGAGGGAGAGAGGATGTATGTAGGGAGACAAAGAGAATATGTGTGTGTGTGTAGAGAGAGAGAGAGAGAGAGAGAGAGAGAGGGAGAGAGATTTGGGGAGGGGGACAGATAGGTGAGATAGAGAGGAGAGAAAGTGTGTAAGAACCTCAAAGGCCCTCAACTCTGACAACTGTAGTTTAATTGACCCTGTTGCGTTTTAAGTTTGTTCTTTGCAAATTTTTTGAACAACTAGTATACTTTGACTATTATAAGCTCAAAAAGCAACTATAGGGAAACGCTAGAAATCAATTATAGTTCAGTAATAAACTGATCAAACCCTCATTACATTTATTCAACCTTAATCTACTCTCAATACATAAACAAACATTATTAGATAGGAACCGAAAAATATCTGGAAACCCTTATTTCTTCCTTGCTGGTCATACACAGTCCATTATGACAGCATGTTGTAACTTACTCCAAACTGACCAAAACAGCTAACATGATATCTCAATGGATGACTCCAGACTAGGCGCACCTTCAGCTATTTTTATAATTTTTTTTTTATTCCTCCAACATGCAAATCGCAGACCCCTTTAGGTCATTGGCGCTACTTCCCAGGCAGCCGTACAACCACCAATAAATATCTCCTTTGGGTACCCCTGTTTCCCTGTTTGCTGCTGCAACAAAATACTGAAGAATAACGGTGCCTCTCTGATTTAATAAGCACAAACTTGGTCCCTGAATGAAACCAACTGGAAGAGCAAGATCAACTGATATTTCACAGCCTCTGATGCTGTTGTACAAGAATCCCACGTTTTCCTGTACCGATACCTCTGATCACTGCAAAAGAATCTTCTACTGAAACCCTTGGCCAAAACTCCTCTCAGAGCTCCAATCAAAATATCAAAACTTAGCATAATGAAAAGAAGACCTAAAATCTTCTTTAATCCTCTCCACTTAGGGTTTGGCGTGATTCCCAAGAAGGGTGCGATTTTGGCATTAAATGATGTTCAACTTTTTAATATTTAATTTTTGACTATTGAAGTGTCAAAAAAAAATCACTTTCCCATTTAATATAAAACTGGCCCCATCTGACGAGAGATAGACCCTCATTTAAGTTATGACTTAAAGTGACTTTTTAAAACAACTAAACATTAAAGTTCCCCCATTTAATATTAATATCTCTCCAAGTACTTATCAGAATTGCCTGCCATCTGAACTGGAGACTACCAAACCATACTCCGTCCCTGTCCAACCCACTGGCTATAAATAGCAGGATTGCTAAAAATAGAAAGTATCTCAAACGGAGTCTTGGAGACCTCAAACAAAAACCAAACCTGGAGTGCTCACTCTGAAGATGACGAACCAAAACTCCGGAGGACCCTCTAACCAACCTTATCAGCCTACGAGGGTCAGTGATAGGCTAATCTACTCAACTGACAGATGTAAACCAGAAGGGGACATCACAGTCCGCCCCTCCTAAAATTGCTTGTCCTCAAGCAATCTCAACTCCGGATGCTATAAATCTCCTCGCTCTCCCAAGTCGCATCCTCTACCGGCAAATCCTTCCATTTCACCAAGTACTCTGTGATAGTACGTCTCCTGAAATTCCTTTCCCTGAACTCAATGATAGCCTCAGGTACGAGTATCAACTTCCCCTCATCATCCAGGGGTGGTAAAACCATGGAAGGTTCAATACGGTGTCCCAACGCCTTTTTGAGACGTGACACATGAAATACATTGTGTACTCTGCTATCTGCCAGTAAATCCAACTCATAAGCCACCTCACCTATACACCGGGTCACTTTGAAAGGGCCATAATATCGTGGCTTGAGCTTCTCTGCTCCACTCCTCCTAAGAGTGGACTGTCGATAAGGCTGCAACATTAAATACACCATGTCTCCTACCTCAAATGACCTCTCTATCCTCTTCTGATCCGCATATTGCTTTTGCTGATTTTGTGCCTTGGCTATATTTTCCTTAAGAGTCTTCACAATGTCCTGGCTCTCCTGCATCATGTCTCCCGCACTAGGCACTTTATTGTCACTCAACAATAAGTCAATGAAACTAGGAGGCTCGTACTCATACAGTGCTGTAAATGGTGTCATCTAAATAGACATGTGGTGCGTGGTATTGTAACAATACTCACAAAGGTAAATCCACTTCACCCACGCCTTTTGCTGCCCTGAAATATAGTTCTTGAGGTATCCCTCCACCCATTTGTTAACTATCTCAGTTTGGCCATCAGTCTGAGGGTGGTAACTGGTGCTCGGTGTAAGCTCGGTTCCATAGAGTCTGAAAAGCTCCTACCAAAAGTGGCTCAAAAACCGAGTGTCCCTATCACTGACAATAGTCTGAGGCAAGCCATGTAATCTGAATACCTCTCTGAAGAACAACTCTACTACCTAAATAGCTGAATAAGTGGTGGTGATCAGATAGAAGTGAGCATGCTTCGTCAAACGATCCACAACCACAAATATGCAATCATGTCCCTGTGCTCTCGGCAACCTTGTGATGAAATCCATAGATAAACATTCCCACTTCCTGTCAGGAATTGGAAGTGGCTGAAGTAAACTAGCAGGGTATGTATGCTCCTGTTTATTCCGCTGACAAACAGGGCACTCTCTAACATACTGTAGAACATCCGCCTTGAGCCCTTTCCACGTGAAGCGCTCACGAACCTGTCTGTAGGTTTTGAAGAACCTAGGATGTTCGGCTATCGGTTCATCATGACAAAACCGCAGTACCCTACTCCTCAACTCTGATCCTGGGATCAAGTACACTCTCCCCTTGTAAATGATCAATTCATTTACAACTGTATACCGGCTGTCCACTACTGACCCCTCTACCACACCTGCAGCCCAGCTCTCTTTGGCATACTCTGCCACTATAATATGTTGCCAATCCTCTGCTATCTGGACCATAGAATTCAGGTGGGGACGACGTGACAAGGCATCTGCAACTACATTCTATGTGCCTTTGATATAGGAAATATCAAAGTTGTAAGCTTGAAGTTTGCTGACCACTTTTGTTGATTGTCATTTAAGTCACGCTGCCCAAGGAAATGTCTCAAACTATTGTGGTCAGTCTTAATGCAGAACTTGCTGCCCACTAAGTACTGTCTAAACTTGGCCAATGCATGCATTATGGCCACCATTTCCTTATCATAAATGTTGTAAATTCTCTCAGGTCCACGGAGTTTCCTACTCTCATAAGCAATAGGGTGCTTGTCCTGCATAAGCACCGCCCGAATGCCCTCACCAAAGGCATCACATTGTAATTCAAATGACTTCGAAAAATCAGGTGTAGCAAGTACTGGACATGAAGTCATGAGCTCCTTGAACCTCTCAAAACACTCCTGGGCCTCAGGAGTCCATAAGAAGGCACCCTTTTTCATCAAGTTTGTCAAAGGTGCTGCATGGCTTGAATAACCGTTAACAAAACGATGGTAGAAACCACATAGGCCCAAGAACCCACGCAACTATGTAAGGTTCACTAGAGTAGGCCAATCTACAATAGCACAGATCTTCTCGAGATCCATCCGCACTCCCTCTGCACTGATAATATGGCCCAAGTACAATAACTCAGTCATTCCAAGGTCACATTTGGATACCTTGGCATACAAGGACTCCCTACTCAGAATGCTCAAAACTGTATCTAAGTGACTAAGGTGCTCCTCCCAAGTACGACTGTAAACCAGTATATCGTCAAAGAACACCAATACCGATTTCCTCAACTGATGTCTGAAGACTTTGTTCATTGTGGACTAGAAAGTAGCAGGAGCATTGGTTAGCCCAAATGGCATAACCACAAACTCAAAATGTCCATAATGACAACGAAAAGCAATCTTCTCAATATCCTGCTCACGAACACTAATCTGGTGATAGCCTGATCTCAAATCAATCTTTGAAAAATAACAGGCCCCATGTAATTCATCTATGAGCTCATCAATACGCGGAATGGGATATTTGTTTTTGATCGTCAGCTTATTAAGGACCCTGTAATCAATACACATCTGCAATGTGCCATCCTCCTTCTTCACCAAAACAACTGAAGAAGCAAAGGGGGACTTACTAGGCCGAATATGTCCCATGGCCAGAAGCTCCTGTATGGTTTTCTCTATATCATCTTTCAAGTGCTTCGGATGTCTATATGGAGTAATCTGAAAGATCCCTGATGATCCCCTTGCTGATCTGCAGGCAGATTTCTGATTTATAATATCCAGATTATTCCGTAGGCACTGGGGATGTGGTTACATCCAATAATGGCGCCAACTGAAGGGTAGATGATAAACACAAACCAAGAACACCAGCTATGGCTGAATGAAAGTCTTCACCACTTCCAACGTATAGTGTACCTGCTGTAATGGTGGCATCAAGTTGAAACAATCACGCCCCAGCTGGGAAATTCAACCACCCTGTTGAAATCCTCACCAAGCAATCTGAATCTCCACAAGGAATAGCGCATACACTCTGACCAATAATGCCAATGCCAAAAGAATCCTCTGCCAATCAATAGCTGAGGGCTACGTCCCAGCCAATACCAATCATGGGGTTTGCGTCCCAGATTGAAGAATTGCTCTACCAGAGCAATATCGCACCAAACAAGTTTTCAATATGTAAAAGATAATGAGAAATTAGGTTTCCTTCTCCTTATATCTCTTTCCTTCCAAATCGAACCCTAAAGATATATGAAAAGTGCGCTTTAATATAAAGTCATATTTCCCAACATTGGGCGCCCAAGTATAGAGAAAACACCACTTTTTCAATATAAAATAACTCCAAGCGCCAAAAGGACCCTGGCAAGTGAAAATCATTTAGAAAAGTTCAAGACCTTTCCAACGAGCTATAACACATGGGCATACGAATCCAGATGAAGCCAAAAACCCCTTATTACTTTGAAATGGCTATAGACATAGCCTTATTTAAAATATTAAAACGCTAACTTAGGAAAAGTTAAATATATTAAAAATATAACCCAAATAGCTATAGAAAACTCGAAACACACCAAAAGCCTAAAACTGAACCTGTCACCTGTCTGTGACTGATGTCGGAAATCATGGATCAACTGGCAGTCTCATCCCTGAAATCTAGGGATGCTCCTAGAAACTAGGAAACACACCCAAATCTCCTGAAACTGAAACCAAGGAATGGTCTCATGGAACCCCAACCCTGCACGTTGTCACAACCTCCTAAAAGTAGGAACTGCCTCCTAAAATCAAAGAACTGCTCCAAACTGGTCTACTACTGCCAGAAACACCAAATCCAAACACTGAATATCCTGACTGAGTCTCTATCCACCATTGCCAACCTAAAAGACTCCATAATAGGCTAACTCAGAGGTCTCTGCTAGACAGAGCTAAAGAGGGGACATGACAGTCCTCCCCTCTTGGAGATGCTTGCCCACAAGCAACTGCAAAGTTGGATGCTGCAAAATAGCCTCTCCCTCCCAAGTGGCGTTCTCTATGGGGAGATACCTCCAGCGAACCAAATACTCCCGAATCACCCTGCTCCTCAGTCGGCGTGCCCTCTCTTCCAAGATCTCCTCAGGAACCAACGTCAGCTTACCTTCCTCATCCAAGGGAGGTAGATCGGGAGATGCTACAATATGTTGCCCCAGTGCCTTTTTCAGACAGGACGCGTGGAACACATTATGAATCCGACTGCCAGGTGATAACTCAATCTCATAGGCAACCTCTCCAACAAGCCTGAGAATCTTGTATGGCCTATAAAAACGAGGCTTGAGCTTCTCAGCTCCACCCCGTTTAAGGGTGCTCTGTCGGTAAGGCTGCAGACGTAGGAAAACCATATCATCCACCTCAAACACCCTCTCAATCCTGTACCGATCAGCGTAGACCTTCTGCTGATTTTGTGCCTGCTGCAAATTCTCCCTGAGAGATCTCATGATATCCTGGTTCTCCTGTAACCAATCCTGTGCCAAAGGAGCCTTGTTGTCACCTACAGCCAGATCAACAAAAGATAATGCATCGTAACCATAGAGGGCTCTGAAAGAAGTCTTAGCAATAAACATATGGTGTGTAGTATTATAACAATACTTGCCCAAATACAACCAACGCACCCATGCCTTCTGCTGTCCTGCCACATAACTGCACAAATACCCCTCAACCCACTTATTAACAATCTCGGTTTGCCCATCTGTCTGTGGGTGGTAGCTAGTAATAGGTGTCAATTCCGTACCTGCGAGCCTGGAAAGTTCTTGCCAGAAAGAACTCATGAACCTGCTATCCCTGTCACTCACTATGGTCTTGGGGAGGCCATGGAGTCTAAACACCTCTCTGAAAAATAGCTCAGCTACCTGAGATGCTGTGAAATCAACTACAATAGGAAAGAAGTGGGCATATTTAGTTAACCTGTCCACTAAGACATAGATACAATCTTTCCCCTGAACCCGAGGAAGACCTGTAATAAAATCCATAGAGATCCCTGTCCACTTCTGTTCTGGTATAGGTAAGGGCTGCAACAAACAAGCAGGAAAAGTATGCTTAGACATATTCTGTTGGCACGTCATACACTCACGGACATGACGTAGAACATCATCTTTGAGACCCTTCCAAGAGAATCTCTCCCGAACCGCCCTGTAAGTCTTACCATACCCTGGGTGTCCTGCGATAGGAGTATCATGGTAAGCATGCAGAATCTGTTCCTTCAACTGAGAACCCAGAACAAGATATACCCTGCCTTTGTAGTAAATGACATCATCCACCACACTGTACCTATCATCCAATACCAATCCATCCATGATCTCACAAGCATGCTGATTTTTGGAGTACTCAACTAAAAGTTGAGCCTTCCAATCTGCTGAAATCTCACTCAATGAGCATAGAGAAGCAAGTGATGGTTTCCTAGAAAGTGCATCAACAACAATATTATTCTTTCCCTTAATGAATTTGATGTCAAAATCATAGGCCTGGATCTTGCTTACCCATTTTTGTTGACGATCATTGAGCTCTGTCTAATCAAGGAAATACTTCAAACTGTTGTGGTTTGTTCTTACCACGAATTTGCTGCCAACAAGATACTGTCTGAACTTGGCTAATGCATGCATAATAGCCAACATTTCCTTATCATATGTAAAATACAACCTCTCATTATCACGCAACTTCCTACTCTCGTAAGCAATGGGATGTCTGTTTTGCATCAACACCGCTCCAATGCCCACACCTGAAGCATCACACTCAAGTACAAATGGCTGTTAGAAGTCAGGGAGTGCCAAAACTAGACAAGTGCTCATAACCTCCTTGAGTCTGTCAAAGACCCCCTATGCCTGTTTTGTCCATCTGAAAGCTCCTCTCTTTGTGAGGTCTGTCAGGGGTGTTGCCAATTGAGAGAAGCCCCTCACAAATCTCCTATAGTAAGCACATAGACCGAGGAATCCACGTAACTCAATAATGTTCCGAGGGTAGGGCCAATCACGAATCGCCTGAATTTTCTCCTCATGCACCTTCACCCCATCAGCACTGATCACATGACCCAGATATAAGACCTCTCTAAGTCCAAACTCACATTTGGACAACTTAGCAAATAGAGACTGACTCTCCATGATGCTAAGTACCTCCTCAACATGTCTGAGATGGTCCTCCCAAGTACGACTGTAAATTAGGATATCATCAAAGAACACTAGAACCGACTTCCTCAACTGCTTGTTGAAGATATGGTTCATACAGGACTAGAAAGTGGCTGGCACATTGGTAAGGCCAAAAGGCGTCACCAGAAACTCATAGTGCCCATAGTGACAGTGGAAAGCAGTCTTGTGTACATCCTCTGCTCGTACACGAATCTGATGATAGCCTGAACGAAGATCAATCTTAGAGAAGTAGATAGCTCCATGAAGCTCATCCAACAACTCATCAATGCGTGGAATAGGATATCTGTTCTTGATTGTCTTCTTGTTCAACGCCCGGTAATCAATACACATCCGCAGAGTCCCATCCTTCTTCTTAACAAGCACCACAGAAGAAGCAAAGGGGCTAGAGCTAGGGCGAATGAAGCCCATGTCCAACAACTCATGAATAGTCTTCTCAATCTCATCCTTGTATGCTCTAGGATGACGATACGGAGTGGTAATCACTAGCTTAGCTCCATCCTCCATCTCTATCCCATGCTCAAACCCTCTATCTGGAGGTACACTAGGAGGTATGTCACCAAAGACTCTACCATGCCGGTCCATCACCGACTGAATATCAACATGAAATGCCCTGCCATCCTGAGGTGTAGGTGTTTTGGACTTCACCAAACAACGTGTAGCCCAAATCACATCATCATGTCTAATAATAGTCTCCATCCTGCGAGAAGACACCTCTTTAGGTCCACCGTCTGAAGCTGCCCTCAACATTATCTTCTTCCCACCAGACAGGAACTCTAAGTGCATGCGGTGGTGATCAATAATGTACCTCC
This sequence comes from Cryptomeria japonica, assembly GCF_030272615.1. NCBI lineage: Eukaryota > Viridiplantae > Streptophyta > Pinopsida > Cupressales > Cupressaceae > Cryptomeria > Cryptomeria japonica. The sequence goes on from NC_081409.1 coordinate 108,678,498, forward strand.
CAATACCCTGTAACCACTGCATGCCCAAAACCACATCATAGTCCTCCAAAGGTAGAATATAAAAGTCATATGTCAAGGTATAATACCCCATCTGAATGCTAAGCTGTGGAATCCTCCTAGTACGGCCCAAAACTGCACCATCCGCAACCTTCACTCCAAAACCATCAAATACCTCAGACTGTAACCCACACCGCTCAACCAACTTCTGATCAATGAAGTTGTGAGTGGCCCCTGTATCTACCAAGCTCATGACTCGCTGCCCCTGTAATGTACCTTTCAATCGAAAGGCATGAAATCTGGGATAACTGGAAAGGGTAGCCATAGTCACTTTCGTTGTCGCCAAGGGTTCAAGAATGTCTATCTCCAACTGCGGCTCTTCCTGCACAGTCTCCTCTGGGCTGTCCTAAGTATCAATGTCTGGTATCTCCTCATCCCCAAACTCGGATGTTACCTCAATCAAGTGAACCTTGCCCTTACCCATGCAACAATGTCCGGGTTCCCAAGGCTCTTTGCAGGAAAAACATAGTTTCTTCCTCAATTCATTCTGTGTCTCCTGGTCCATCCTAGGAGGTCTAGCTGACTGTCCATCTCTAAACTATGAGGTGTTGGCCTTCTGTGGAGGTCGTGAGTCTCTGAAAGGTTTCTTATCTGTCTGATAAGAAGTAGGAGTGGTATCCAACCTCAATGTCACATCTATGGCGTCCTTAAGGGTGGCTGGATTGAAGGCGCGTACCATTCCCTTAAGCCTGTCCTACAGTCCCTCAATGAATAACATAACACTGCGCCTCTGGGGCATGTCAGGCACCATAACTGCAATACGCTGGAACTCAATGACATAAGCTTCTGCATGCCCAGTCTGTCTCAGATGTGCCAACTCCCTATAATAGAGCTTTGTGTCCTTATGGTCAAATCGGGAAATGAGGCGCTCAGTGAACTCTGCATAGGAGTGGATCATGGCATGGTCCTGGGTGACCAATCCATGGTGCCACCTGTCATAGGCAACCCCCTCTAAATGCAGGACAACAAACTGAATGGCCTCACGTTCCGGCATGTATCTCAGTGATAGATATATATCCAGCTTGTGCACCCATGCTTGTGCACTCGTACCACTAGTCCCATCAAATGTAGCCAATGTGATCTTCCCAGTAGCTCTACTGAGGTCATAGTTCTGCTGCTGAGGCCTATAGCCCAGGTCTCCTCTGAACCTAGTGGTATCTCTACCCTGTGCACAATATTGAGGAAAAGGAAAAGCATCCCTAACCTCTGGGGGTAGGGCTCTCCACTCAGCTGTAGCCGCCCTGACTGAATCCTAAAATTCCACCTCTGGTGGCTCTACCTGTACCGGCTGCTCGCCTGGTATAAACCGAGGAAGTAATGGTCTATCCCTAACTGGTGTATGATGTCTCTCACGCCTAGGGGAATGATGAGAGCTCCCAACTGATGTATGAGATCCATGACTATGCTGGCTGCCAACCACAGACACTGATCTACTCCGTCTGCCTCTGTGTCTATCGACTTCCAACCGCTCCAGGGTAACCTGTATTCTGTCCAAGATCTGAACAATCCTGGGCTGGGTAGTGATGAGGGTCCTCATCAGCTCTCCCTTGTCTGTCTTCCTCAGCCTGATTTACTCCGGCGCCCACCTGTTCATCTGCCATAATAGGTTCCTGTTCTCTTCCACACTCACGCTCGTACTGAGCTCTTCTGCGAGTATAATATCTGTATGTCACTTCTTCCCGGATGCATAGAAAAAAGAAAGCTTAACCCCACAGGCTGGCAAGCAAATAGCTCTGATACCACTGAAAGATCCCTGATGATCCCCTTGCTGATCTGCAGGCAGATTTCTGATTTATAATATCCAGATTATTCCGTACGCACTGGGGATGTGGTTACATCCAATAATGGCGCCAACTGAAGGGTAGATGATGAACATAAACCAAGAACACCAGCTATGGCTGAATGAAAGTCTTCACCACTTCCAGCGTATAGTGTACCTGCTGTAATGGTGGCATCAAGCTGAAACAATCACGCCCCAGTTGGGAAATTCAACCACCTTGTTGAAACCCTCACCAAGCAATCTGAATCTCCACAAGGAATAGCGCATACACTCTGACCAATAATGCCAATGCCAAAAGAATCCTCTGCCAATCAATAGCTGAGGGCTACGTCCCAGCCAATACCAATCATGGGGTTTGCGTCCCAGATTGAAGAATTGCTCTACCAGAGCAATATCGCACCAAACAAGTTTTCAATATGTAAAAGATAATGAGAAATTAGGTTTCCTTCTCCTTATATCTCTTTCCTTCCAAATCGAACCCTAAAGATATATGAAAAGTGCGCTTTAATATAAAGTCATATTTCCCAATATTGGGCGCCCAAGTATAGAGAAAACACCAGTTTTTCAATATAAAATAACTCCAAGTGCCAAAAGGACCCTGGCAAGTGAAAATCATTTAGAAAAGTTCAAGACCTTTCCAACGAGCTATAACACATGGGCATACGAATCCAGATGAAGCCAAAAACCCCTTATTACTTTGAAATGGCTATAGACATAGCCTTATTTAAAATATTAAAACGCTAACTTAGGAAATATTTAAATATATTAAAAATATAACCCAAATAGCTACAGAAAGCTCGAAACACACCAAAAGCCTGAAACTGAACCTGTCACCTGTCTGTGACTGATGTCAGAAATCATGGATCAACTGGCAGTCTCATCCCTGAAATCTAGGGATGCTCCTAGAAACTAGGAAACACACCCAAATCTCCTGAAACTGAAACCAAGGAATGGTCTCATCGAACCCCAACCCTGGACGTTGTCACAACCTCCTAAAAGTAGGAACTGCCTCCTAAAATGTAGGAACTACCTCCTAAAATCAAGGAACTGCTCCAAACTTGTCTACTACTGCCAGAAACACCAAATCCAAACACTGAATATCCTGACTGAGTCTCTATCCACCATTGCCAGCCTACAAGACTCCATAATAGGCTAACTCACAGGTCTCTGCTAGACAGAGCTAAAGAGGGTCTCTAGCTTATTAAGGACCCTGTAATCAATACACATCCGCAATGTGCCATCCTTCTTCACCAAAACAACTGAAGAAGCAAAGGGGGACTTACTAGGCCGAATATGTCCCATGGCCAGAAGCTCCTATATGGTTTTCTCTATATCATCTTTCAGGCGCTTCGGATGTCTATATGGAGTAATCATCACTGGCTTCGCTCCCTCCTCTAGCTCAATGATGTGCTCAAAACCCCTATCTGGTGGCCTCCCTAATGGTATGTCACTGCAAACCTTGTTATGTTTGGTTCGCAGTATCTGAATGTCAAGATGATATTCAACTTTCTGAGCATCCTGTTGTATGGGCATGATCATACACTCCACTGCCCACTCAGTCTGACCATGGTGTACAAGCCTCTCCATCTGCCTGAGTGTAATCATTCTGAAATTGTTGTCCTTAATCGCTTTCAGCACATGTGTTTTCTCATCAACGGTGAAAGACATCTCCATCTCCTGCAAGTCAAGTGTAAACTTCCCTAGTTCATGCAACCACTTCATACCAAGGACCAAATTTGTATCTCCCATCTGAACCACATAGAAATCAGTCTTGAACTCATAATTGTTTACATGTAATAGGAGTTGTGTAATCATCCTATTACACTTTAAAGTGTTACCATCTGCCACCCTCACACGGATGCCTTCAAACTCCTCTGTTTGGATTCCTCTCTTCTCCACTAACCTGGCATCAATAAAGTTATGTGTGGCTCCGGTATCCAGCAATGTAATAACTTTCTGAACAGCAAGTACTCCTCTCATTCTGAATGAACCTTCCTACCGAATACTCGTGAGAAGTGCCTCCTTAAGGTGTTCATCACCTTCTGCATCCATTTTGTCAAGTCTCGGAGGACCCTATGTGTCATTTTCAGCCTCTAAATCCTCATAACCAGCAGGCTGACCTTCATGATCAGATTCTGAATCTTCATAATATGCCCACATTACTCTGTTTGCCCTGCCCTTAGGCCTCAAAGGACAGTCATGGTTGGCATCATATGGACCTTTGCAATAAAAACAGAGTTTCTTCTGCCTTAAATCGTTAAGTGTCTCACGATCTAAGGGAGGGGCTGCTGGTTTTGGTTTGTAATCATTTCTAAAGTCTGATGTTTCTTTCCCTTTGCTGAAGTTCCTATTATCTTTGAAAGATGTTGACCCCTTTGACCCAAATTTATTCTGAGTGGCTGTCACATCCATACTCTGTGCCTTTTTAATGGCAAGTAGAAGTGTTGGTGGATCAAATGCCTTTACCCACCCTCTCAGAGGCTCCATGAGTCCCTCTATAAACAAAACTACTAACCGCTGATTTGACATGTTATTTACCATGCACGACAGATTCAAAAACTCTGAAACATACACCTCCAAATTCCCTGTTTGTTTCAGCTGTGCTAACTCCCGGAAGTAAGACTCAGGGCCTTTCTTATCAAACCTCTCTACTAACAAATCAACGAACTCCTGGTAGGTGGTAATCTCATCATGCTGGAGAGTGATGAGACCGTTATGCCACCACTCATGTGCAGTACCGTCCAAGTATAAGGTTGCAAACTTAATTGCATCTCTTTCAATCATGGGTCTCAGAGTGAAGTATGTATCCAGTTTATGGATCCAGGACCTAGTTGTAACTACACCGCTGCCATCATAATAAGGTAGAGTGAGCTTGCTTGTGGCAAACTCAAGATCTCTATGTTGGAAACATGGCCTCCTCTTTTGCCTGTTTCTCTCTAACTCCCGTTTTTTCCTCATGAATTGATCAAAATTCAGATTCTGCCTAACATCAGGGGGAAGAAGACTCCACTCATCATGTACCGTCATAACATTATCAACAAAGACAAGCTCTACCTCAGCTCTAGCAACATCCTCAGGTTCTTCTGCCAAGAAATTAGGCCTTGAAGGCCTGTCAACTGTGCGTGTAACTGCCCTGTGAGGTCTAGGAATATTGGCTACACTCCTATTGTCCTTTGGTTCCTAATTGTTTCGGTTTGGAGGATTCATACACTCCATCATGGTGGTGAGTGCCTGTAAAGCCTGAGCAACTTGCTGCTGCCCCGTAGCCATAGCCCTAAAAAATTCTCTAGTCTCTTCATCCTCAATTCTGTGGCCTCTGGGTGGGCTGCCTATATGCCTTTCACCCATGGTATCTGACTGCCTGCTAAGACTTTGTTCTCCTTCAAGAAGGGCTCTGCTGCGTGTGTAATACCTATATGAACCCGTTTCTTGTGACTGCATGTAATTGCTAAACCCTTAGGATGGCAGGATTTAACTCCGATACCACTGTAAGAACCTCAAAGGCCCTCAACTCTGACAACTGCAATTTAGTTGACCCTGTTGCGTTTTAAGTTTGTTCTTTGCAAATTTTTTGAATAGCTAGTATACTTTGACTATTATAAGCTCCAAAAGCAACTATAGGGAAATGCTAGAAATCAATTATAGTTCAGTAATAAACTGATCAAACCCTCATTACATTTATTCAACCTTAATCTACTCTCAATACATAAACAAACATTATTAGATAGGAATCGAAAAATACCATGAAAATCTGGAAACCCTTATTTCTTCCTTGCTGGTCATACACAGTCCATTATGATAGCATGCTGTAACTTACTCCAGACTGACCAAAACAGCTAACATGATAGCTCAATGGATGACTCCAGACTAGGCGCACCTTTAGCTATTTTTATAATATTTTTTTGATTCCTCCAACATGCAAATCGCAGACCCCTTTAGGTGATTGGCGCTACTTCCCAGGCAGCCGTACAACCACCAATAAATATCTCCTTTGGGTACCCCTGTTTCCCTGTTTGCTGCTGCAACAAAATACTGAAGAATAACGATGCCTCTCTGATTTAATAAGCACAAACTTGGTCCCTGAATGAAACCAACCGGAAGAGCAAGATCAACTGATATTTCACAGCCTCTGACGTTGTTGTACAAGAATCTCACGTTTTCCTATACCGATACCTCTGATCACTGTAGAAGAATCTTCTGTTGAAACCCTTGGCCAAAACTCCTCTCAAAGCTCCAATCAAAATATCAAAACTTAGCATAATGAAAAGAAAACCTAAAGTCTTCTTTAATCCTCTCCACTTAGGGTTTGGCGCGATTCCCCAGAAGGGTGTGATTTTGGCATTAAATAATGTTTAACTTTTTAATATTTAATTTTTGACTATTGAAGTGTCAAAATAAATCACTTTCCCATTTAATACAAAACTGGCCCCATCTGACGAGAGATAGACCCTCATTTAAGTTATGACTTAAAGTGACTTTTTAAACAATTAAACATTAAAGTTCGCCCATTTAATATTTAATTAAATATTAATATCTCTCCAAGTACTTATCAGAATTGCCTGCCATCTGAACTGGAGACTGCCAAACCATACTCCGTCCCTGTCCAACCCACTGGCTATAAATAGCAGGATTGCTAAAAATAGAAAGTATCTCAAACGGAGTCCTAGAGACCTCAAACGAAAAACCAGACCTGGAGTGCTCGCTCCGAAGATGACGAACCAAAACTCCAAAGGACCCTCTAACCAACCTCATCAGCCTACGAGGGTCAGTGATAGGCTAATCTACTCAGCTGACAGATGTCAACTAGAAGGGGACATCACAAAGTGTGTCACATATTTAGAGAAGAGAGGGGAGATATACAGAAGGTTGAAAGAGATAGGTTTAAATCTTAGAGGAGAGGAGAGAGTGAGATAGAGAGATGGGGGAGAGAAGGGGAGAGGGGGAGTGATAGGAAGATAAATAGGTCTAGAGATGGAGGGAGAGAGAGAGAGAGAGAGCTTAGTGATTACCAAAATTCGAAGTCTGAAAAATTATAAGGTCTAGAGCTTGCGGAGAGAGGAGAGAGTGAGATAGAGAGAGGTGAAGAGAGGAGGAGAGATAGGAAAATAGATAGGTCTAGAGCTTAGGGGAGACAAAGAGCGTGAGATAGAGAGATAGCAAGTGAATGATGATATAAGCCCACTAAGATCTCCTAAAATCTAGAATCTGCATTATGAATCCTAGAGATCTAAAACCACTTTCAAACATCCTAATAATATATACATAAAATATAACTTCAAAGTATAAGAAAATATAACGTATACTTGAATATTATATTTTATGTATATATCCTGCTAGAAAATTTAAGGGAATGCTAAATGAATTGCATAAAGTCCATGTTACTAATCTAACTTTATGTAAGCAAAATACGTACACGTTTTTCTTAGTAAACATAACGCATTTTTTTTACTATATATAACGCGTACACGTTTTTCTTACTAAACGTAAGGCGTACGCGTTTTTTATTTTTTTAAAACATGTAGGCATTTTTTATTTTTTTTAAACGCGTACATGTTTTTTATATTTTTAAAATGTATGCATTTTGGCTTGGATTTTCCAAGCCTTAATACATACGCAGGTTTTGAATTTATTGAAAACATGATCGTGTTTTGTCCATTTTAGACATTGTTTTTGTTGATATCCAGTTTTTTGTTCACCATTTTGGTGCACTTACACATATTAAATATGCATAAGTAAAATCATTTGAAATTTATCATTAGCAATTTTTTTCAAAGATCAAAGAGATCTATTGTTTATTTTGCATTTGATCTATTTTTTCAATCATACTATTTATAATGGGTGGCTATTGCCCTTATAATCTATCTGGGGAGCAAACCTAGAAAGGATAGCTCACCCGTTGCTAAATTTTTTATGGATCATTACTATATGAAGTAGCATGTCTATTTTGTATTTAAACAAGACAACTAATTATTCATGCTTATTCTCATGAAAATATATGTTGATCTCCTTGCTACCAATTATTGGATTATTTTTCACATTTATGAGAAATGTTATATGATCTTTGGCAAATGACAAATGACTAATATTATGTTCTTTCTTTGCACCAAAAATCAATTTTAATTTATGACTATGTTACTAACTATATTGTTTCTTCTATGGCAAGGTTACGCCTTCAAAACATATGGTGCAAGTGCTATTACATGGATGGTGCAATACTTTAATAAGAAGAATATCTTCTATGTGTCTTTGAATCAAATGGGTGAAATATGAATGTAGCTCTTGAAGAATCAATATGGCCTTGAAGATTTATGGAAGAGTTCCATTTGGATATATGTAAAGTACCATCTTACTTGAAGTTACTTTACTCTTTCTAGAGAATATCATTTCTAAAGATCAAAATGAACATTGAAGATCATAGACACCTCACTCAAGTGAAAGCATTCTAAAAGAAAGACACCTTGAAGATCATGGGCACCTCACTCAAATGAAATCATTCTATAATGAAGATAATTTGAAGATAATGGGCACATGCTATATATTGGAATTTTAGCCATCACTTTGAAATCCTTTGTATAGTGATTGGCTTTTAGGTGATGCCATTAAGGGGAAGTGTACATGACACCACCTAGTGGCTAAATCCTATATTTAAGACCTTTAGGCATTATATGCTCCAAATTCAAATAATGCTTGGCCTTAGGTTATGCCATTGAGAGGGAGTGTGAATGTCAATGACACCACCTAGTGGCTAAATCCTAGTTTTAAATCCTATGGGTAGGCATATGTCCTAATTGGTATGAAATAATAAGACCTATATAAGCATTAGTAAGTCCTTTAAGCCTGCAGATAGGCATATGTAGGTCCTTTTTTGTTTTAAATACTATAGGTAGGCATTAGTAAGTCCTATAAGTACATTTGTGCTTAAGTCCTACGGGCATATTGTAAATTCTTCTCCTTGTGAATCTTACACTTGTAGAAGCATTGTATTAAGTCCTACAGGCACTGGCTAATTTGAGGAGACTGTGACTCCAATATAATTTTTTAAGACCTCATAGCATCATTTTTAAAACACTGGGATTATAAATTATGACAGGATGACTTCCATGTAGTCTGGAATACATGGTCTTCATGTTGGCATATATTTGTGTCCATGTTTATCACTGTCAAAGAAGACCTACGTTACTGGGGTACTTCATTTTTTCTTTTATGGAAATTGAAATGTGATCCCCCATTAACATTAAGGGGGAGTGTTAGAACATAATATTATTAGTGGTCACATCCTAGTAACATTTATATATAAGGTTATAAAACCTTATATATTATATGCTTTATAAGCATACCCCATTTGAAAAATTATAATCTAATAAATATTAGATTATTAATTATTTATGAATGGGGGTTATCGAAAAGGTGTGATTCGTGAAGCCAACCTTCCTCCTATATTTAAGGAGGTTCTCTCTCATTTGAGAGATGTAAGAATTTAATGCTTTTATGGTGAGTTGTATCACTATCTGATGCAAGAGCATCCCCAGTTTATGAGCAATCTTGCATCAACCAAAAATATTTCCTTAGTTTTGTTCTTGTTCAGTTTCGATAGCAGATTTCTATGTTTTCCTTCAGTGTGTTCCGATAGATAGTTCTTTTTCATTGCGGATTAGATTTTCAGTTTCTAGGCTTGCTTTTGTTCTTCATTGCAGATTGTCAATTCATTCAGATTCTTTTCCAGTGAATTATCGCTTCCGTATTGGTTGTTCCTGGTTCCTAGAGTAGTTTGAGCTTAACGGATAGTTGTTGATTTCTTCTCGTGCAAAGCAATTTCTTGGCTTGTGGATCTATTTGGTGCCTTGCTCGATGTTCTTGAGTGTTTGGTCGACCTTCCTTTTGATCTGCGCCTCTTGGTTGTTCTTTTCTAAAGGATTTTCCCTTCATTCTTGGGGTCGACCTATCTGCACGTTTCATTTTCTTTTCTTGGTAAATGTAATCTTTTGTGACTGACTCAGATGTGTTTCGGAGGGTATATATATTGTTTTATGTGATCCTTAGGGGGGCAGTGCAGGGTAGTGAGGATCTGGATTTCTGGAATTGTAATTCGGATGCCTCTTGGCGGTCCGGATGAATTGTTGCATGTAACCGGTTGCTTATCGGATGTTCTATGATGATAATATAATGATGTGGATATCTAATTGTGCATTTTATCTATGTTTTGTTGATGCTTCTGTTGTGTTACTCTTGCTGCATGATCTAGTCAATTCTCTTTGAGGACCCACCAGACCATAGTTGCACCAATCCACAAGAGGTATTATTGGCCATGTGGAAGTATTGGAGGAGTGTCCCCAGGTTCTAGTATATTTTATGATAGACTACATTTGTAAGTGTTTTAATAAAATGATGCTTTATGGAGTTTTTTTAACCCGAAAAGGTTTTCCCCATGTATATCTTGAGTAATGTGTTATTTCATAGTTGTTTGATTCTTAATGCATTTATTTTATATCTTGTTTTACTGATTAGTATCCTAAGATCCTAATTTCTAACATAGACACATTTTAACTATACATTTGGTTATTTAAATTAATTATTTATTTTTATATATTATATTTTAATTTAATATAATAAAAATTATTAATTATTTATTATTATTATAAAAATATATTTATGTTAATTATGTCATATTCGAAACATATATTATAAATGGGGAATCACATCTTCATTTAAACGTTCAGCAATAGCATAGTGTTTGGACATGATGGTAAGAACAACACAACTTAACCATCACAATATCCCAATTCTAGCATTTATTAATTTAATATTATTTTATACTCATAACAATAATTTTTTTGGTTAATATTGAATTTTGTAAATAATGTATAGATATAACAAAATAATTAAGATTAAATTAAACTTAATATGGTTTTTTAATAGAAAACTAAAGCTCTGTTAATTCATTTTAGAATGTGATTATTAGCACACAAAATTTATTAGAAGGGCGTGAGGTTGAAGGGGCCTTAGGAGGACTTCACCTCATATAGTATCAATATTCAAGAAAATATAATCAGAATAATATATTCATAGTAAGGTTGTATGTGAAATTAAAGCAAATTAATTATGGGTATAAGGAAAATAATGGTATAGTGTAATTTAAGACTCACAAAGGTGAGAGACAAGTAGAAACAACAAAAGTGAGAAATAAGATACAATACATTGATTGCAAAAGAGAAACCAACAAATATTTTGTAACTTCATACATATTCAATGAAAAATGGTATGTCCCATGCAATTTCCAAGTAATTTACTCTCTTGGCACTCTCTTTGCTACATAATCTAAATTATCAATTAGTACAATTATGGATGACATGTCAAATATTGTAGTTAGAAATAGTTTTGTTTTGATCGGGCATAGATGTCTTCTATCCTGACAAGTATAAGGGGATAAGGGGACTAAATGATAGTGAATATGTGACCAAAAAACAAAACGACGCTATCAATTATAAATAATTTAATATTCTATTAAAAAAATTACTATTGGTACAAAAAGATTAATCAATGGTATAGCCACCACATTAGGTGTCAACCTATGTAAACAACTTTGTTGATGTGTCAGTTACAAATTGGTCAACGCATCACCACATTGAGATAGTCATATACTTAAGAAAAAATTGAAAGCCATAATTATACTCTCTCTCTCTCTCTCTCTCTCTCTCTCTCTCTCTCTCTCTCTCTCTCTATATATATATATATATATACACACACACACAGTCTTCCACCATCCATCACTACCTCTACCTATTGCAAACATAACATGATCCTATCAGTAATGGAGCTTGATTATCTTCTAGATTTAGAGGTTTTATTATATCTGACAGTTTATCTTTTCCTCACTCTACTTCCACCTATTTTTCTCTCCCTCTCTCCAACCCTATTGCCAATGCTCTCTCTCTCTCTCTCTCTCTCTCTCTCTCTCTCTCTCTCTCTCTCTCTCTCCTTCCTTATATCTCTATCTTTCTATCACTTTATCTCACCATCTATATATCTCTCCCTCTCTATGTCTCTATCTCTATATCTTTATTTGTCCCTCTACCTCTCTTGATCTCATGATTCATTTGTATCCCTTTTCCTCTCTCACTATATCTATATCTATTCATATACCTCCATCCCCCCTATATCTTTTTACCTATATATCTCTATCTTTATATTAATAAAAAAATATTTACTTTATATTATTATCAACCAAAAAAAAATGTATTTTATATGAAATCATTTATTTATTTTATTAAAAATGTATTAAATAATATCTGAAATTAGATAGCGATGAAGATTAGACAAAGGTGGGTAATAAATCTTAATGAATCTTGGGTGATATATATTTACTTTAATTCAATTCTAATAAATCGTAATGAATTTTGTTTAACTTTTATTAGAATAAAAATTAAAACATAATATAATTCTTCATATATTAGATTTTCACTATTCTTTTCATTGATTGTATATTAATAAATTAAAATTAACTATTTTTTATCATTTCTTATAACTGTTTCTATTATTTTCAATTTTATCAACTTGATTTTAACACATAATTACTCTTCATTTTAACTAACAATTTAAATATATATAATCTTTTCACATAAATATTAATAACATTGACCCGTTTATGGGTTCCCCAGGGTTAATCCTGCTAGCGACCGTCTGGATAGAGAGACGGTTAAATGGTCAAAACTAGAGAAGGGATGGTGAAAATAAATTTTGATGGAGCTTCAAAAGGCAATCCGGGGATCTGAGGAGCGGGATGTGTGGCTTGCGATGATGAAGAAAAGGCCCTGTGCAAGGGGGCTAGAAGACTTCAAGACGACACTAATAATGAGGCGGAAGTTCAGGCGGCTCTACTAGCAGTTGATTTAGCAGTTAATCTAAAGGTGTCGAAATTACATTTAGAAGGTGATTCCCAAATTGTTATCCAGGCTTTGGTTAAAGGACATACTCCATGTTGGAAATTAAACAAATATGTAAATATAATAAGGGAAAAACTAAAAATGTTCAATAATTATTGCATCTCACACATGAAAAGAGAGGGAAACACTCTTGCGGATGAGCTGTCAAATGAAGCATGTGGACTCGAGCCAGGGGAGGTGAGGTGGCGGAATGACAGAAAGGAAACCGTTAAATGGAGTTAAGACGCATTGCCAAGTTGGTACGACATTAATTTCAAATCCCTTGTCAGAACCTGGCTTTTTTCCTACGCAAGTGTGAGTTAATGAGCAGTTATTGAGACATGCTCTAAATTGGCGACGATGGTGAAGAGCCATGCATTAAATGCCAATTTCGTAATGCCCGCACTGATAATGAATAGACCTGGCAAGTTGGTGAAACCAGTTTCAAATCTGGTTTTATCAAAAATCACTGTAATTTTTCAAAAAGCTCAGAAATGGAAGCTAATTTCACCTTGGAATCTTCCAAACTGATGTCGGCATTTCGTGGTCCTGTTCTGCCAAAGAAACTCGAGAGAATGTTTCTCGTTAAAATCCCGCTGCTTTTAAAAGCAATTCAGCTGGTTTTAGGAGAAGAGGTGGTTGTCATTGGTCACCGTTACAGGTGCAGAGCAAACATCTACTCGTTGCTCGTAGCTTGGGGTCTAGAGCTGGGACACACGGTTGAAGAGGTGCGAAATGTGTTGCAGAGACTAATTCCAGGAGAATATCTGTTAAATTTGGAATCCCTACTGGAGTGGGCGGTGTCGGGATGGGGATTTAACCTTGCAAAAGGTATCCCAAAGGAAAATGAGGAGATGAGGGCGTGTCACTCGCGCATTCAGTTTCTTCGACGTCGTGAGGAAGTTAGATTGCGTTTCAAGGATGACGCGAAGAGAGGCTGGGAAGGGCTTTTAATCTTCGTCCAAATTATGGAGATAGAAGATGTGATCAGGCAGGAGGGTGGCGGGAGAGCGGTGGAGAACGCGAGCCCTAGGAGGCGGATAACAAGGAGACTACCCGCAGAACTAGCTAAACAGGCGGGAGATGATGCAGAAGGTAGACGGGATGGCGAGGTGGTTTCTCCAAGTCGACGAGGTGCAGCGAGTAAGAAGGCAGAAGGAAGAAGGAGGCGACAAATTGCCGGAAGAGGAGGCTCTCGCCGTAATTGGGTGGCTAGTGAATTGAGTGCCTCGGCTGCAAGAGGCGTGAAGGAGGAATCATGAATAGGTTATTATAGGCACGGTACCCATAGGTGCCATTTTTCTTTGCTCTCTTTTCAGTTAATTTTACAATTTAACTTTAAACTTCAAGTTGAAATGCCTATTTTTCGACAGGCAAGATGTAATAAGTTTTTTAGTACTTTTAAGTATGGGGGGTGGATGTGTGGCTGTTGGTTACTGGTTTTGAAATCCAACTTTTGGAAGGGTGGTGATGGCAATGTCATGGATGTCTTGTTTTGGGAGTTTTTTGATAGTTCATTATCTTTTCGAAGTTGTAATGCTTATATCTCAATTAAATAAAATATGTATTTTACCGATCAAAAAAAAAATATTAATAACTTTGAACATAATGTTTTAATATGTTTAATTAAAATATATTTATATTTAATATAAAATAAATTACATGAATATAATATAACTTGAATAATAAATAAGTAAGAAACAATCAATCTTTTTTACAATAATATATAGGTATTGCCAATTTTTCATAATATATAATACATGGATGAGTGGTCAACATATATGATTTTAACTATATTATAATAAAATATATTATATGTAATTTTTAATTTATTATTTAATATATTAAGTTTATTTATTTAAAGTAAATTAAATATATGGTATTTTATGTTATTTAAGTATATATCTTATATTTATTATTATCTATTATATTTTATTAAATAAAAATAAAAAATTCATAAAACTTAATTTATATTATAAAATATATATTTTTACTATTTTTAATATTATATTATATATGATATTAATTTATATTATAAAATATATATTTTTAATATAATATTTTAAAATAATTTTTTATAATATAAATGTGCTATATTTAAATATTTTAAATATAATATAATGATATTGTATTTTACATTTTACATTTAATGTTTGTATAAAGTTATTATTCTCTCTCCCTTTCTTCCTATGATTAGATAATATATATTTAATGTTTATGTATCTCTCTATCTCACCCTCCTCTCTTTATATGTTTATATATTTACCTCTCTCCCTCTCTAAGAGCATATCTCTCTCTTACACAAGAAGTTAAATAATCTAAAATAAATTAAAAAATATCTTCTATATTTTATCATAAATCATTAGAATAGCTCGATATGCAACAATGTCTTATGCAAAAGGCAAAAATAATACATGACAACATCTAATTCTAACGTACTCAATACTCATTTGAACAAAATGAGGAAAGGTATTCGAATGGTGTTCTTTGGTTTAAGTGTGGACAAGCAATTTTATCATGATTTTTTGCATGCTTTGAACAAGTTAGCACAATTAAATTTATTCCTTCTTTACATGTTTTTAATGTTTTTGACTTTTTGACTTTCTAAACAAATCTCTCTATCTCTCTCTTCCCATGTCTCTTTGGGTCTCCCTATTCCAAACATAATATGAGCCTATTGATAATGGAGCCTAACTATCTCCATTGAGCCTAACTATTTTTCAGTCATGTTTGGATCCATGTAAGTGGATTCATAGTTGGTTTGAAGGTATCACTTCTCCTTTGAAATATTTGTTGCACAAACAACATAATTTGTCAAATGAACTACCAACTAACATCATGTACAACACAAATGTGTACAAAAATAGGCCAATTTTTTTTCCAATTGAACTTCTACTAAAAATATGTGAGGAAACTTCAATTAAGTTTTCTAATCACTCTTCATGAACATCACAAAAGAGAAAATTAAAAGATAAAAAATATATAACTAGACACTACCAAATTATAATATATTACTATATTAGTATTAAAATTATATTTAAAAATTTAAAAATATATATTTCTATTTTAAGTTTAATTATAATATATAATAAATATAACAATTAAAAAATATTTTAAAAAATCATTAAAAACGAAAAAATAAAAAATAAAATATTTAAACAATAATTATTTTTTTGATAGGTAATGGGTCGAAGCTGATAAGGTGTACATACCCTACCCCTTTTGTGGGGTTTAAACTTCTGACCTCTATTTGAAGAAAACAAAACCAAGTCAGATTGTACAAATATTTTAAACAATATTTAAATTTCATTCTTTTATTTTTAAATAATCTAAATAAGACATGTCACATACATGAATTGATGTCCAAAATAAAGCCATTCAATACTTTTATTAGAAAAAGAATAAATTTATGTCACTATTATTTGCAATTAATAAACCTGATCTAATGTCATACTTTAACTCCATTTCAGGCTTTATTGGAATTAATTATTTTGACTCCTTGGCAAGAAAACCTTTGTTTCTGCATAGTCTCTTACTAGTGCTTAATCATGATTTTGGAAAGTGGCTTATTCTAGCATCTACCACTGCCCCTTTCTTGAATTTTGAGTATGGTTGATACCAAGTTTATGATAATTTTAAGCACCATTATTAAATTAGTTAAAATCATTTGATATTAGCTTGAGGCTAGAAAGAATCTGTATCCAATAAATTATCAAATAAAACCCATCAGATTCAAGAGTGTAGGTTTACAATAGCCTACCTTTAACTGGATTGACTAGCTATAAAACTCATCTCTAACTAAAGTGGAAGCTCGAAACCAGCAGCAAAACACAATAAATTACCCTGATATCATCACCAAAACACAACAAATTAGTCATTAACAATTCAATCCTTAAATGTTTAACTGTATCCCAAACTTGAGAATGGCACACAAAATTTAGAATATCACATTTGTCTTGATAACAAAATATTAGAGTATAAGAGTAGAACCCAAATTCTACACACATTTCAGCTTCAAAAATATATATTGGGAAGGTCTCCAAAGCTCTTGTATTAACAGTCATGTTATCATAATCAGTTTAAGAAATTATGTTTGTGATTCAAAAGTAACGATATTTAGAACGCTGACCCTTACACATAATCATAGACTATCCACAGCATTTCAACAACAAAAAAATAAGACAAAAATTCAATAGAAAATATGTTGGAAAGATTAAAGTTTCCATTTTACTACCACTGTTATCATTATCATCATAATTGTCATTGTACAGTTTAAACAAGGTTTGGGAGGAATGAATCATTTTTGTTTGTGACAAACATATGGACCTATGACTTTAGTTTACTCTCAACTAGTCAGAGCTTGCACAGCACAGCAACAACCCATCTCAATCACTGTATCCAGCTCCAGCTTGATGGATTGGTAATGGCCTATTTAGACTCGTAAATTTGGATAAATTTGAAATAGAACTACATAAACACAGTAGGCAGAATCAAGTTACTTCAAAACCGACACTGCAATCAATTTTAATCAGAAAAGCAAAACAAAGAAGCAACAGTTGTAATGTCAAAGATAAACTCAAACCATGGGCTTATCATCTGACATAACTCTTCTTGAAGAAGTTTTGTATGCCTTTCATATAATGGTGCACTACAGAATGCCAACCTAGCTTCCAATCTTAGCAGCCATAAGTGTGGCAAACTATTTACACAGAGATACATATTACACATTTAATATGAAGTTTCCAGTTCATCCCCGGTACGAACAGATTGGGCAAAACATGAGGACCTCCACAAAGATAAGGAGAGAAAACATGACAGAAAGAAAATGGTTACATTACACATAGCAATCCATACCCCTCGATTTTATGCTGTGAGTTTCAGTTTATTCTCAGAAAACAGAAAGAAAATGGTTCTCGCATGTAGCATTCTATAATTCTATACTCCTCAGATTTATGATATGAGTTTCAGTTCATTGTAAGACAGTATGATTAGAAGCTAGCTAGCCCTATACTATTATTTTTTAAGGCCTCAAGCTATACAACTGAGACCAAAAGCTTCATTCAACAACATGAAATTTCCAAGCATAAACATAGGACACAGGGTTAGAGGT
The DNA here is from genome assembly GCF_030272615.1 of Cryptomeria japonica. Taxonomy (NCBI): domain Eukaryota; kingdom Viridiplantae; phylum Streptophyta; class Pinopsida; order Cupressales; family Cupressaceae; genus Cryptomeria; species Cryptomeria japonica. The sequence continues at coordinate 108,696,364 of NC_081409.1, forward strand.
TACCAACTTATAGACCTCGCAAGGAGCCCTCAGCAAACTCTTCTTGCCCTTGCTGTTAGTCCACTGAATTCTGAGACAGCATTTCAATGCAATTATTGGAAGGGGTATCTTGTCATTCAGTACAACTTCTCCATTCCATGAATTTGAAGGTGCATCAAACTTATCACTGGACAAGCCTCCTGCCTGAACACTCTGGTTGACCCACCATCTTCTTGTATGCAGAATTGGTCCGTTTCACCCTATTTGTAGAGTCGGATATAAATGCTGGAAAAGTCTCTCTTTCTATCTGCTCGTGAATATCATCCATAGTTTTACAGAGAGGAGAGATTTGCTGATTGGCTTCTTTGATATATTCAATGTTAATAATGGAACCCACTGGTCTATTTGCCTGTGGCCTAATGACGACATTTTCAACTGGACTTAAACTCTCCCTGGTTGGTGGCATCCCTGACATTACATCATTTGGGGGCCTTTGCATAAAATGAGCACTTGAAGAGCTTGCTTGTGACATCAAAGTATGCTCTCTGTTGATTGAAGTCTCATTATTGGACTCACTAGCAGTTCCAGGAATGTTAAACTTGTTCACAAAACCCCACAAGATGGCCTTGAGGTTGATCACGCCCTGAGAGGCTGCCTTGAAAATGTAACAGGCAAGAGGTGTGGGGATCATGGTAAGTGGCTGATATGCATTGCTGTTTCTCTCCTCAATAGCTTTAACCATCCTAATATATGCTGGATTGAACCATAAAACATCCTTACGATCACTGTCCAGCAACAAAATCAACGGATCAACAGACTCGGAATACATATGTTCAAGGAGGGCAAAATCAACACTTGGCACAAAGATATTAGGTTTTGGGCTCTCATCCTTACTAGTTTGGCATGGACCAACCCTTTTCTGGATAAAATTTATGCCAAAAAGTCTCAGCTGAATCTCCCCTGTATCAGACGATGCGTCAGGCATGTCAGATTTGGGATCAGAGTATGGAGAATTAGAATCAGAAGAGCCCAAGGCCAGGCTTTTATGCCATGATGGTGTCTCTGGAAGCAATGGAAGAGTAACCACATTTTTTCCATTCTTCCCCTCTTCCTCCTGTCGTTGGCTGTCACTAACAGGAGGAAAAACCAAGAGTTCAGATGACCCACAAGCACTTTGAGTATTTTCCGTTGTTTGCTCAGGCACAGCTTCCATGCTTTTTGCAGGATTCTCTGCACCCACACTGCCAATTGAACTCATCACCTTTATTATGGTCAGGCCTCCCAGTCCAGCACCCTTTTTATATGGCATGCTGCTTCCTTCTGTACGAACCATGGCTGCTGCTTTTTCCATAAACCCTGAGTCCTCAGCATTCAATTTCTCTACACTCGAAACCCCATCAAAAGGGTGCACAATCTTTGTAGGCCTATCAGCAGCTATTGAACTTGGTTGAACGGTAATCCCAACCATATGGGTGCTTCTCTCAGAGTGTTTGTTAGGGCCAACCTTGGGTTTTTTTGTGCCTCTGGGTGAATCTGAGGACCCCTTTCTATGATTTCTTTTTCCCTTGCGAGTGGTAAATTTTGAGCGAGATCCCAAAACGGAATCGAATTTGGGTTTACAATTAGAATTATACTCGCAAGCGTTTGAAGTCACAGGAGTGGGTTTGGGAGCAATCGGTCTATACTTGGACATTATCTCATCAGTCTTGGAGATAAAAGCAGTAGGGACGTGTCCTTGTCCATGCCTATACCTTGCAAAGCAGATCCCTCCCCAATCCAAGTTCCCCATCATGACTGCAAACCACCAGCGCTAGTTGCTCTTCGGCTAGGACTTTTTTTCACCAAAGCAATAGTTGCAAATGCCTATGTATAGCTCTACAACAAAATGGAGCACAAGATCATGTTTCAGTAGAAGATCTGACATCGAAGATAAACTATTGACGATGATCTCGATCTTATAGACTGTTTAGTCTCATGAACATCATTAAAATCTATCTTTCTTTCTTTCATGTGATGGCCATGGTGCTGAAATTGCTGGGCATACAATGATCTCCAAGGAGCATTCTCCCATTCCATTATTAGAAGATTCTCAATGGACCAAATTTGGTACTGATTCTCAGAGTAAAAATCCCCAATAGTGACAGGATAAATCTACCTGTAACAAGCAAGGATTGAGACAAGGACAGGTCTGAGCCGATGCTTTGGGGATTGCACCATTTCACATTCACATCACCCAACCCCACACACATATAAACTGATATTTCTCTGCCTGAGTGACACAGTTAAAGAGTCCCCTTCCCTGGTGAACACACATATAAACTGATATTTCTCTGCCTGAGTGACACAGTTAAAAGAGTCCCCTTCCCTGATGAATTTTTATATGAGATGAATTATCAATGATTCAGAATGCTCCTTGCACACTGCAAGACAATATTCTTCAACGCTGGCTTTGCAAGTTAATATTCTTCTCCTTTTCTTAAATGACAGTCATCCACACGACCCAAATCAAAGAAAGATAAAATGGCACAAATAGGTAGACCCCGAATGTATCGGGCTGAAGCTATTTTAGCTCCAAAACAGATCTTTCCTACAGCGTGTTAGTGACAGGTTAGTCAATCGTAATCGTTAATCGACAGCGTAAAACGCACGACTAACGCGCATGTTAGTCACTCCCTACTGTCTTTTTGGAACCAGAATAGATGCGTCCAATGTATCGTCTATCTCATGTATTTATTGATAATGACAAGTCAAGTGCAAGTGTAAATTTTGAAAGTAGATATTCTGCCTTATCCAAGTTATGTGGTTAGCTTACAATTTTGGTATTTTTAGTTTTGGTAATTAAGAAGTGTATAATATTTAAGAAATATTATTTTGTTTGTTTAATAATCCAACATTCAAATATCATATATCATAATCAATCAGTTGATATTAGTTTCTCAAAACATGTTTCTTATTTATACATAAAAGAAGTGCTACAAATTAAAGATATTTGGGATTTCTATGTTTTTATGGTTATGGATTGAATAATAAGTATAAACACTTTTTAATCCGTGTTCAATATTTTGTTCCTCGAGCTTTCTATGAAGCTATGTACTCCAAAGGAGTGTAACTTTTTTAAGGATTGACAATGGTTGTCTTTTAGCCACTTCAACCACATTCCCTTGAAGAAGGTATATTCTCATCTTCTTCCTAATTAGCCTCTCACTCTGCGGCTGAATAATAAGTAGAAATGCATATTTAACTCTAAATTCTTGAACAAATTGAGTGCCCAAGTGTGGAAATTTACAGTTGATTTTGATACCCAAATGCTGCTTGGAAAGTAATACACTTCAAACTCCCTGTTGGTGATAGGTTGAAATGTGTTATGGTTCAACCAGCAAGTTGCCCATTTTGTCAATATGTTGAGAGTATGAAACACATTTTGGGATTGTTTACATACTAAAAAACAATGGTTTGTTGTGTTTAAATTTTTTTTGCAGTCTTTAATCATGAACTTAATTGGAAGGAGGTCACTTGGGCTTCGGAATGCATAATAATGTTTTTGCAAATTCTATCAGACAAGTTATTCTTAAGCGCATTTGGCTTAATAGATGCACTGTTGTTTTTTCGAACAATTATTACCATGAAATTGGTATTTTGAGGCTTTACTCTAACATAGTTCTTCAAGTGGCTTTTAATAGTTCTGATTTGTGTTTAGATCAGCTTTGTAATTAGTGCTTTATGTGTAAATATGTATTCCAGTGCTGATGAACTATGATTTCTACAGCTTGTTGGTTTCCTCTTTATATGTAATCTTTTTGCTTTGGTTATATATATATATATATATAAGAGTTAGGAATTGAGTATTTTTAATTAGATAAGATTGTTAATATATTTTTATGTGTTAGTTTTGAAGTAATGTTGGTTTGTGGTGTATTATAACAAGTAATTAAAATTTAAAAATTGTATTTGTAATAGAAGTTAGATTGTTATGGTTGACTTACTTAGGTACTATAAATAAGATCATATTGTGCAACTTAATTATTGATACTTATGGAAAAAATTTGATTCATTTGATGTAATATTATTAGTACTGTTAGATTCAATATTATTATTTATTATTATTGAATAATATATTTTTTCTTTAATGAATAATTTATATGTATTTTATAAGTAAAAATGTTTTTCTATATCTTTATAAATTAATATATATCCTAACATATATATACACATATTTAGAAGAATTGTAAACATATTTAATTATTAATATTGAATCTAATAATATTAAATATTATTAATACTATTACATTCAATGTTAATAAAAAATCTTCTAGTAATTACCTTGTGAGTTATAATCTAAAAAACCAAACTAAAGATGGATCTATTAAACTTTAATATTTATTCTTCTTTGATTCTTTTGAGACAATTGTAAATTTGTTTGAATATTAAAATGAGAACTTAACATAAAATATTTTAAATAATTTGATCTATTCAAATTACTTGACAACATATATGTATAAGTTTTAGATGATATCTTTAAAATATATAAAGGATTTCTAATTGTAAAGAAAATAAAATAATTATAAGAGAAAATAAATATATCTTAAGTTTATTTAGAAATATCACATAAAATGCATATATAATTATGTTGCCAACGTTTTAGATCAAACACCATGATCCATCATCAGAGCAAGAGAGAAAGTAAGAGAGCAAGAGATCAAAAAATATATTAGAATCATTGGCAACATCAAAATCTACACCATCAAATCCACAAGAATTAGAATCATTTCATTATGAACTCTAGAAATTTAATGCATATATAATTATTAAACTAAAATTTAAATCAATTAGTAATAATTAAATATGTTGTTGAATAGTTATAATTTCATATATCTATAGTTCTAATTTTTAAAATAATTTTTCACATAATAAATAATAGATTAAACACAACTTACTTAAAACAACATGAAATCCTAACACATTTTTTTCTAAACTTGAATGAATTCAATGTAACGAGTTTATTTACATGTTAGATATAAATTTAGCTTAGACTTAATATGTTGTGAACTCTACAAAACCGAAAGGCATGCGTGCTCTAGCTTAAGAGATACATTGGTTCCATAGTTAACAATAGACAACCATTACATCTCGATGATAATATGGTGTCATGAACTAAACACTAGGGTACTATTTCGTGTTCTCACTTGGCATTCTTAGGTTTACTCAAATAGTTATACAACATAGGATGGAACTTTTTTTTCTCACTTTCTAGAGACCAATGTAGTTTTTTATTATAATAAAATTTTCGTGGAAGAGAGTATTTTATTTAAATTCTTAATCATAAAATAAATGATTAAACATGTATTTGTTATAAGCGTGTGTATTTTTTTAAATGGATTCTTTCTAAGATGAAACTAAGGTAATTTTTTGCATGTTATTTTTCTAATATGATGATATAACACTAGTATGAATCTTGCATGTCTTTTCTAGGTGGAAAATTTTTGTGGTAAAATAAAATTTAATAATACATTTATATATACATTTGTGTGCAGTGAAAATATGCTTTCAAAATAGACCGAAATAACTAAGAAATCAATTCAAAAACATAAATCAAAACAACATCAAGATTAGGCAAAAAGAGGTCAAAAAGAGCATATAAAAATTATATCAAACCCCTTTGTTGAGTAGATTTGCCCATGATATTTGGTTGGATATGTGCTCACTCGAAATTTCGGATGAAAAAGGAGTGTTGGAGAGGTAAAAATGGTTAAGGGTTGGATTTATAGGATTTGGATGAGATTGGATGAATGGTCCAGACTTAATATCAAGATCTATGGTGGAGGATTAATGAGAGAAATAAATGAATTAAAAAATCATTTTGGGGTACTTGAGGGGACAAGCCCATGTGCTTGATGTGATGGGAAGAGTTGAATTTCACTTAATCAAAGATTAAATGTGTGCACATGATTAAGGAGTGGATTAGGTTGAGATTATGATGCAAGTGGGGAAGTTAAAAGAATGCAAGTGAGTGAGGGTAAATAGGATTTTAATTCAAAATTGGAGGAAAATGGGGATGGAGATTTAATTTAAATAAACAAGGGTATATATTTAATTAATGGATGATAGTCTAAGGGGTGGTGTTGAATAGGTAAATTAATTATGTTAGAAAATAGAGGAATAAAGATGATTAATTATATGATGATTAATTATATATTTAATTAATGGATGATAGTCTAAGGGGTGGTGTTGAATAGGTAAATTAATTATGTTAGAAAATAGAGGAATAAAGATGATTAATTATATGATAATTAATTATTTAATTAATAGAAACGGATATAATAGATGAAAAATGGGAATAAATTGATCAAACATAAGTGATCAATTTTAGGTGTCTAGATTTTGCTCATCTTTGAGATGGTGTTACGAAGGAGCATCATTTCAAAGAAAATTAAGACATAGAGCTTAGAAGAAAATGGTTAGATTAGGGAAGATACCTTGGTCATTCAAAAGTGTGGCTAGGATGAAAGATGATTGGAGATGAGAGATGAGGATGCCCCCTCAAGAGGACATGCAAGTTCAAGAGAACACGGGTTTGCTCTCGAAATGGATGAGATGATGTTGGACATTGGGGAAATTGTTTGATATTGTTGTTGCTAGGATATGTTGTTGTCATTGATGTCCACATATTCCTGCTCCTGTGATTGCAGATTGGTTTATTAGTTTCATGGTTTGGTGTAGAGTATCTCTAGTATCATTATATTCTTCTATACTGGTGTTGGTGATCTGGGAAGCTTAATTGATCATATCAAATGATCTCGTTTTGCAGTTTGTTTATCTGATTAGTGCTTTGCAGAGTTCAGTATTTCCTCCAATATATTTCGGTGTGATCAGATCTTGATCTAAGATTTTGGGATATTGTTTGGGATGGTCTTGTGTATCTTCCTTTCATGTGGTTCATGATTTGGTGCTCCACAAGTTATCTTTCTTCATGACTATTATTGTTGTTTGTGTGTTCTTGAGTTTCAGACGTTGTCATATGAAGATTTGATAAGTGATGTTGGTGTAGTTGTTACTAATGATTCTAATGTGCTTGTTGATGTTTCCTAATTGTGTCATATTTGTTTTGATAATCCACATTGATTGTTGTGCAAGTTTTTGGTGATTTTGTTGAACCGATGATGTTCTTCGTGTTATGTGGTTTTCCTGGTGGTCTAGCGTGTTGCGGTTGATCTTGGCATGATTTATGGTGGTGTTGTGCACTTGGGGATTTGAATTAGGTCCATATTATGTCATGTATATCATTATATTGGTTGGGTGGTCGATCTTTGTATTGTGTGATGTAATTTTGTAATTGTGAGTTGAGGGTTTAGCCAACCTTGTTGTTAAGGTTGATGAATTGCATAAATAGGTGATATTGTCATGTAAATTAGGTATCAAGGTTGTGTTTGCATTATTAAAGAGTGGTATGTGTGCGAACAAGCATTCATCTTTCGGTGTAGTGCATTGAGGAGAGATTGGTGTTGCAAAGCAAACAATTGTACTTAACTGGAACTATAATCAAGTATTTGGAGATGTTATTCTTTCAGTTCATTCCTTCCGAATTGTAGTCCAAATCTTGTTGTAAGTCAGTGAGACTTATCTGAGGGTTGTAGCCTTTTGGGTCATTGTATTTTGAGTAGTGAGCTCTAGGCAATTTACCTGAATGCGTGTGCATTCCCCATTGTAATATTTTCACATACTACTACAAAGTATCATCTTATTGTGGGTAGGTTCCCACTGTGGTTTTTCCCTTAACCGGGTTTTCCACGTCAAAAATCTTGGTGTTTTTGTGTTGTTCTATTAATTTTCTTATCTTTGTTATTGTTGCAGTTTATCAAATCTATTTTTGTGGTTAAGTTTGTTGATCCCATGAAAATTGGTTCATCCCCCCCTCTTAGTTTCCCTCCTTGTTACTGCTAATAGATGATGCATGCATGATGTAAAGATGATTGTGATAGATGCTTTAAATGCAATGGATTAGGATTATGATGTCGATGATGATGCTTGATTGGTGATGAAAGGATGAAAATGATTAATGGATAGACTAACAAGTCTATATTATGCAAGATGCAACTAGATGATAATGCCATGATATGGATGAGATGTTATGATAATGTAATGATATGATGGATGCAAGGGAAGATGAATGAAAGAAATTCATTGAGATATCAATGCAATAGATGAGGGGATAGAGAAAACAATATGGGGGATAGAAAGATAGGACAGATGGCTAGAAAATTGTGGGATAAATGGATGGGGGAGATTGAACATCATATGGTAAATACCATGTCAAAGTGAGCACTGATTTTGATTTAGCATTGTGTATGAAGCACTCGGGTATGAGGAACCAAGGTGATTTCATAGCCAATTCATAGGACTGAATCAACAAATAAAAAAGGTTGCCTAACATCTCACAAAGTTGCAGGGAACCTTGAGGGAAATGATGCTAGAAAAACCACAAGCAAATGATATGCCCCAATGTAACATGAGACCATAAGGATATCATGAGGGAATAACATAGGACACAACAAGAAAACACACACAAGCAAAAAAGAAAGACCATGCCCCTAGTTTCACCATTCATAGCACGCCATGATATAAAGGATCGTGGAGACCATAAGGAAGTAAAAATAGGAAGCTCAAGACAAAGATAAACAAGGATCCAAATGTACCAAAGAAATAATGAGTATATCAAGTACCTTTTTCCATAGAGAGGATTGATGGATGGGATTGATTGGTCTGATACGAGGAAGGATACATCTTGTGAAGACCAATTATGGATACTACACTGATATTTTGATGACAAGAGATAAGTGAGATCCCAAACCTCTAAGGGACTAGTAGATGATTGTTGAAGCACCAGCTAGATAGGGACATAGTCTTTATGACACACAACCAATTGACACAAAGGATGGGACCTAAGGACACGTATATACAAATGAGCCTAGGTGAAGACACAAGATTGACAATATATATAAGACATGATTTACAAGATGTACAAGGGATTTGGATTATGGATGATGAAGGAAGGACAAACATGATGTTGCCCCAGTCAAGATGAACAACCATGTTCGATTGATGGTTGATGAGGTGTTGTTGATGTGGGAAGGATATATCCTGAAACAACAAAAGGATTGGGAAGGATACATCTTGATGATGATGATTGGATTGTGATCAAGGCTTGCAATAAGGCTGGGAACAAGACCATGGATTGTGATGGTGGCTTGTGAGGAGTATTGGGATTGATGGGATAGATGGCATTGGATTGCATGTAGGTATCCTAGAGTGATATACCAATGACAAGGGATGCAAGGGATGATGGAATGACATGAAAATAATAATTGAAATATGGGGGATATGATGATAAGGATTGGGAGATGAAAGGATTATGAGATAAGGATGGGGATAGATGAGGATTATGGGAGGAAATGATTATGGATGGATGGATGGATGGATGCAGGAATTGAGAGATAAGGATTGTTGCATAAAGGGATTAGTGGATGGATGGTAGGTGTGATAAGGTTTCCAAGGACTACATCACAGAGGAAATAAGATTCCCCCACTTAGTGTATGTCATTCGCGATGAGGCATTAGGTAATATATGATAGCATAGATGATAGGGTGACATGAGGATGAAGGATGTGGGTAGAAGACAGGATAATGGGTGGATGAGGACTATATGAAGGTGTGGAAGGAATGTTTGGATGGGAGATAGGGGGTTAGATATATGAAAGGTGTGATGGGGAAATGGATGCCAAGATGTGTTCAAAGCATGTATACTTGGTGGCCTTTTCTTTTTATCGAGATCCAAAGGAGGATGGAGGGAGTGAAATAGATCTAGAATATGGTGGAAATGGATCAAAATGTGATTTAGCTTTTCCTGTGAAAAGGCACTTACCAATCTTAATTACATTTTTAGAAGATTTAGAATCCATGATAATATCAATAGTATCTCATTTAAGAAGTGTACTACAGTCTTTAGAATGACATATAGATGTGTTCTCTCTATCAAATAACAAAGAGTCCTCCTCATTTACACTTATAACGGATTCGGCAAAATATACTTGAATATTCAAATGATGTGGGAGTTGACACTTATGATGATAAGAAGGCAAATTAGAATACACCCAAGAACTCCTCAAGGGATTCTTTCGAGGAGAAGACATCTAAAGTAATTTCATTGGATGTTATGGAAACATAAATATACTCGAGATGCAAAAGATTAAGAGGAAGAGACTCAATAGAAATCATCTTGACATTCAACCATGGCTTTGCCTTGCAAGACTATTGCAGTATCCAAGTCCACTATTATGATGATGGAGTTTAGGCTCCAAAGGAACTCAAATGCCTTGTTCATTAGGTCCAAAACCTCTACCACCATAAACATATTTAGAAACTAGATTGAACCCAATGGATGCTATGCAACACCATAGAGGTCAAAGGATTGATATAGAAAATATTATCAACATGATAAGTATCACCCGACTTTATAGACACATAATTATCTTTTGTAACTGAAATTAAAAAAATCTTAGGAATCTTCAGGTGGATTGGATTTATCTTGTATTCACCAATGTGAGAATCAATGAAATCCAAATATTCCTTACATAACCCAAACACACATCCACCTTAGATGGAGAAGATGCCTCGGCTAGAGATGAAGTTGATTGAATAGGCATAGACTTGGGACTTTCCACCTTAGGAGGATCTGCCTTTAGAGAGTTCTCTTTGAGAGGATCGTGTTTCATAGGTGACTCTTCTTTAGACACAACCTCCTTCTTTAGGGCCTCCTCTTTAAGGGATGCCACATAAGAAAAGTTGATTTATTAGAAGACAATGATAGAATGCAATTCTAGAAAGATGAGGTAATCACAACCTAACTAATTGTTGCCATTTGACATAGGTGCATGATCAACCTTGATTGTAACCACCTAATTATTAGCAACAAACTTAATAGAACCATGAAGGATAAATGAAACTGCTCTCAAAGCATGCAACCACAGTCTACCTAAAACAAGATTGTAAGGTAGAGACAATAGCATTACATATACCGCGGTTGGAATATTGAGCGGTCCAATCTTCAAAGATAAAATAATAGTGCTCAAAGTAGTCTTACTAGTATCATCAAAGCCATGAATAAACAAAGAAGACGCATTAAGAGTATTTGGATCCACTTTGATTTTTAGTAATACGTCTAGACTACAAACATTGAGGGTCAAGCCAGTGTCAACGAGAGTCTACCTAATAACAACACCATTGACATAAACAATTTTTATCATCAATGAGTTTTCTAAATTCCCCACTTTTGGAGGCAAGAGTTTCTGTGAATAAAATCTAATATTTGGTGTATTCACACGAATATAGTCCATCAACGCATTTACATTCGTTGGTCTAGCAAAAGAGGGTAATAAAATCTTGTGAGGAGCTTCCTAAAGCATACATTGATCTACATCAAAGTATTCTAAATCAAATCCCATAGCGAGATCTCACCATGAGTAACACAAAGTTGCTTAATAAGATCGTAGTCACTAGGTTGCTTGGCTATGAGCTTGGGTGCTTGAGAAAGGTCAGGTTGAGAAGGCGATAAAGAAGTAGTAGGTTGATCAACATTTTGCTTAAATTACTTCTTATATGTGAGAAACAATGTTATAAGAAGTATTCTTAGATTGAATAAACCTTGTATATAAATCAAGAGAGTTATTTACAAAGACTTACCATGAATAGACTTAATTTTTTCAAGGAAGGACTAGCTGCAGGCATGTAAATAACTGATCTCTTGGGCTTTGAAGCTACAAAGGCTATGATAACATTCACAAAAAATTTATTCTTCAAAGAATAAGAGTCTATACATGGATCAATCTTAACATCCTTACGATCAAAAGGAGATGCCTCTAAGAAATCATCTGAGGCATCATCCAACATATCAAAACCATCCTTCAAGAACACCTTACCGAATGCATAAAACTCTTGAAGCAAGATATTTGACATAAGGCATTCATGTCAAGTTCACCAAAAAGTAGAGGACAAGATTCACTATCTTCGAGATGACGAGATCTCAAGGAAAAAATTAGACTTCACTACCTCACTTAACTAGCACTTTGGTGAGCCAGGGAGATAAAAAATGGAAAAGGAGAGAGAACTACAATAACTTGCAAATGGAAATGACAAGATAACAACGACATATAAGATAATAGGAATACTTTAACTATAAAAAATGAAAACTAACTGAATACAAATTTTACCAATAATTTGATAGAGCCTCGACTTTAGATGCCAGCGCACTGTTAACGTTTGTATGGATAGAGAATAGAAAACACCAACAGTTACCCTAGAACCAACTCGACGTTATTTGAACCTATTCTCCACCTACACACACTTAGACGGGGGAAAAATGTTGAGGCTATATAGGGGCTTGCCTCTGTCAAGCCCTCATTTCAATGTTTTCACCTCCACGAACAACCAAATAGATAGATTGTATAAAATGATAAATAGATAGCCTAATAGAAACAAACCTTGCTTAATGGAAGAAAACCCAGGCTATTACAAGATACAACGATAAAATGTATTAAATGATAGATGATAGATGCATTTAGAGATTTGACAAGCAAGATAGTATTTCAATGCAATAGATACGAGACATAAGGGAGAAGAAGAGTTTTACACAACCAATACCACTCTCTTGAGATGACAACATGATCTTGCTTTGAGAGAAGACCAAATAGTTATGAGATTGAGTGTGCATTTTGATAGAGCTTAGCTATGATCGTGAAAGCAATAGAGACAAGAATGAGAGTCCTTGCAAAATGAGTCAGAAAGAAGAGTTTTGTTGCTCAACATGTGGGTAGGAACGACCTGTTTGGACACGCACAAGCCAAGGGACATGCATTAGCAAAGGTCTAAGAGTATACTCATTTGAATTTGGAATATTCTCGGGATGTTTGTGCACCACGCTACCATCTTATCAAATTAGTCCCAAATCTGGCTCAAGGGTGGCGTGTGCTACTTTGTCTTTAAGATTCATGATGTCAGAATGACAAAATCTTGATCATGAATTTTTGCCATAAATGTATTGGACTTAATGCAAAAGTGTCATAAATGCACTAGGTGCACTTTGGGACACTACACATACTAACAATCTTATAGAAGCATTGCTATCCTTAATGTGTCAGAGAAATGTTGTGCCCTTAGATGGAGGAAAATTATTTGTGAATTAGATTCATAGAATGCAATTGACATATTGAATACTTGATAGACGAAGGAAATGAATTGGCATTTGGCCTTAGCGGTCAAGCAAATTTTGTGTTTGTGTATTTTTTTGGAGTCTGTCACTTTCTATCACATTCTTCAAGAATGGAGTAAGGTTGTAGATTGTTTGACAAAATGGGCTTCTGAGTAGATGGCCACATGGAGTGTTGGGGACTGGGGACTATAGTCCCTAGAGTACTCTCATAATTTGGAAGAGTTAATTATAGAGGATTTAAGGAATTATTTGAGTATTTTTAAAGAACTTTGATTGGTTGATTGCTTTGCCTTTTCTTGGTTTCGTTGGTTATTTCTACTTTGTAATGTTATTTGATAATCAATAAATTTTTACCCCTTTTCCAAAAAAAATCAATTTATTATGGCACATAAAATAAGATAAAATATAATAAAATACCATTTTTTTGACAATATATTTAAAAGATACAGAAATCTAAATAATTTTGGAGACCATTCTATCCATAAAATAATTCAATTAAATAAGGAGTAAAAGTAAATGTTCTTCATAATTTCCCATATTTAAAACCATAAAAATCCTCTTTTCTCCAATTATGAACCTTAAATTTAATAATTTTTACTTATGAATTTTTTTAATTAAAAAATGACCTTTTGATCCCCATATGCTAATCAAATTACGATCCAAAAACATGATTTCATATTTTTTTGTCATAATAATGATTATATTCTCTAAAAAAAATTAATCTATTAATTCTATAGAATTGAATGCACAAAAATCTCCTAAAATGGAGCCATATGCTACCACCTAATGTGTGAAGGCAAAAAAAAATCAATAAATAATAAATTCACATAATTTAAAAGAGAAAAATATCTTCAACAATTTGTTGAAAAGAAAGAAGGTTGTGAGGAGATTGCTTCCACACACACCAATTTGAAATCAAGAAATCATATCTCCCAAAATATTTCGATTTTCCCTTATTTCCATTTCCATTTCCATTGAACCAAAAGAACTTAAAGCAAAATGTAAGAATAAATTAAAAAAAACTTGTTTTCCTTGTATCCATTTTTAAAAAAAAAATCATTGTTTCTTTTCTAATATAAATCTAGAAGTCCTTTTAAAAACTAACAATAATACAAAAATCTATAACTTAAAGACTTTTGAGCTAATTTAATTTTTACCAATAATAGAGAATCACTAATCATATAGTAGGAGCTAATATGAGCATGAAAATAATCAATACACAATAAGATCACATAATACAAAGGGGAAAAATACCTTCAATTTGTCAAAAAAAAAAAAAAAAAGAAGAAGAAAGAGGTTGTGAGGAGAGTTCTTCCACACATGCACACACACCAACTTGAAATCGACCAATCTTATCCGGACCCCTTCAATCTTTCTAATTCTCATTTCCATGAAACAAAATGAATATGAAACAAAAAACAAGAATAAATAAAAAAGCATACCTATTTTTTTTTATCAATTTAAAAAAAAAATCCTTATCCCTTTTCTAATATATACCTAAAAGCCCATTTCAAAAATAACAATAATACAAAAAAACTACAAATTCTTTCCAATTATTAGACTCACTAATCATCATGCAATTGAAGCTTATTTTTTAATTAAGAAATAAAAGAAAAAATCATTCTTACTACTTTAATAAAGATACTCATTGATATTCCACATTATAATAATAATAACAAGTTGGAAATTACTAAAATAATCCGAAATACTATATAATAATAATAATAATAATAATAATAATAATAATAATAATAATAATAATAATAATAATAATAACAATAACAGATTGGAAATTATTAGAATAGTTCCAAACAATTTTAAAATGCATTACTATAATACTCCAAAGGCCAAGTACCATGAAAAAAATAATAATAATGGTAATAGTGATGTATGGTTTGGTTCTCGTAAAAAACAAACTTCAATTTCCCTCAATTCCCAATTTATTTGTCAAAAACTATTTTCCCCTAAAGCATAATAATAATATAATATGAATAAAGGCAGTTTTCTTCTTTTAATAAACCCACCTGTTTTGAGAAATCAGGGACAACATTTTTCATGTTGTTCCTGAATTTAATAATTGCAGCCACTATTTGACAGTGATGGCAACGAAAAAAGAGGTAATGCCCCCTGCACTGATTGAAACAAATTCAAATTGACCTGTAAGGAAGTAATCATTTTTTATTTGCTAGTTGATGAAATAGAAGATAAGTCTACAAGCATATGTTGGGGAATCCTTTCAACAACTCTAATCGTCCACTCCTTAAAATCTTGGAAGATCTACCTTTCTTTTTGTTCAATCATCTCGATGAGGAAGTGGGATATTAGTGTAAGTGAATGTCTAAATAACAAAGGTGAAATAAAAAAGTATGCGTAAGGGAAGTTTGTGGAAAGGGTCACTTGGGAGGAAAAAAGAATACTATGTCAAATATTTACCTTACATATGACCACACACAAAAGACCTACAGATGAATGGAAATAAAATAGAAAGCAAAAATGCTAATTGTTCACATAAGAACAAGTTCACACCAACTTAGATATGAGACCAGAAGATGGATGATCTAATCGCTCAGATAAGAACAAGTTTGCACCAACTCAGATGTGAGACCAGAAGATGGATGATACCTAAATAAGAGTGGGCAGACAAAAGGTGTAGATATTGCACTCAAGAAGCTGTTGAAACATAATGCATTACATCATGGAATGTTTAGCGTACAAGGACATCCATATCAATTATATTGAGACATTAAAAGAGAACAATTTGGGTGACTTGTTCAAAAAAGAGAAGATAATAAGGGTTGCAGATTTTTTGGTCAAGTTACATAGTAGAAGATCCAAGATTCTGAAAGAAAAGGAAATACTCTCAATCCACTATTGTACGACTACTCAATATCCACAATGTAATTATAATAGTTTTTAGACCCTACTCCCTCCCATCCTTCACAAAATTAACATAAAAAGGAAATTCGTATATTTTTATAACAAATATAACAAACTCTCAAATCAATCTTTTATGAAGATTTGATTTCTAAGTTATTGGTTTTTATACTCTACTTCCTTAATTTACAATTAAAAAGAAATTAATACACTTCTATAACAAATATACTAAGATTCAATTTTCACTTAACCATAATGCTTTTTAGAACCTGCTATTATATACAATCAATACGTGCCATAATTAGGAGACCACACTTCCTCTTTACCTTTCTAAATTGTACTTTTAAGATTACATGTCTTATATCAAACTTAACGAATACATTAATTTAGGTCTAATTAATTATTAAAATATTCATGACGTAAAACCGGGTCCCTCGAGAAGGAAATAAATATATATGTTATGGTTCCTTGTAGCACTTTAACCCTAATCTAACAAGTCACCATCATTTTTAACCCTAATCTAACAAGTGACCACACCTCATTTGGGTGACTATTCCAACTCTACTATTTCGGATAAGAATGAATTTTTTAATGGGACTTCAAACTGGATTTGATCTCTCAATGACATGGAAATATATTTTATATGTGAAAATAAATATCTTATTAATTTAAATAAACTAATAATTGTACTATAAGTTTTAAAAAAGAGTGATAGATGTATTAAGAATACTTTTATATTTTCAATATAATATTATATGGTACATTGTTTGATATGGGAATGACAAGTAATGGAAATGATAATTTATTTTTAATTTAAAAAGTAGTTGTATCTTATATTTATTATTTATTTTTTACATAGTTTCAAATAGGTCAAAATTGGTTTCACTGTTTAGGTAGTATATTTGATGATGATTGAGTTAATTTCATTATATTTGCACAATTCATAAGTTTATCAAGTATTCGCTTCTAGATTTGGTAGTATATTTGATGATGATCTAGTTCTTTTTTATGAATAGAATTGACAATAAATTATGTAGTTTTTTAAAATTTGGAAAGTAGTTGTATCTTATATTTATTTTTATTCTTTTTTGAATGTGTAGTTTTGAATAGGTTAAAATTGGTTTTATTGTTTATATTTGATGATGATTCAGTTTTTATTATTATTTGGTTAGACAATTTCAATTGTAGTTATTATGATGTTCAACCACACATTTATTTTCTTTTAAAAAACTATTATTTATTCATTTTATTACTTTGTAACTTTTACTTTTTTCACTAACTTTCATGAACTGATTAAATAAGCATTTGAATAATCCATATATGCATACATCTCATTGGATTACTATAAACATAAATTTATTTTACTTTATAAAAATATTATTTATTTATTTAATTGCTTTGTAACTTTTACCCATTTCACTAACTATTATGAATTGACTAAACAAACATTTGAATAATTTATACATCTTAAACACAAATTTATTCTCCTTTACAAAAGAATTGTCTATTCATTTAGTGACATTGTAATTTTTATCCATTTCACTAACTATAACTATCAGACTAAACAGATATTTGAATAATTTATACATGAATAATCTCATTGGATTACCTTAAATACATTTATTTTCTTCTACAAAATTTTCACTTCACACGTGGAGGTGAGACCGAATTACCCGCTTGATACGCATGTGGCTATAAAATTGCCATTTGACAGGAAAGAGGACGTTGAACTGCGGGGCCCACCCAAAAGCAGTAGTGATGGTGACAGCTGAAAATATCAAGTGCAGCCTCGTCTATCGTCTATCAAAGACAACCGGAACATCAGGTGGGGTCCACCGGTTAATTTTCTTTGCAGACCAATGGAAACAAAAAGAGAAGAAAGTTTACTAGGTAGAAGTGGATAAGGGATATGGATTTATCACAATGTTATTGGAAATAGAACAAAATTCAAACGGAAGAAAAGTTGGAAGATTAAGGTCTTTGAAACTGCATTTTCAATTTTTAGGTTTATTCTTGTTTTTTGTTTTTCTTTTACACATTCTTGTTGATTTCTGATAAGAGCTGTTGTAGTGGACATTAAAAAAACAAATCAAATCTAATATGAAATTAATTAAATCTATAACATGCTCAGAAAATTATTTTATTCTTTTATTGTTCCACTTAAATCAAATTATTCACTATCACAACTTTCTTTCCATCAATCTCTTTGACTATTTTTGATGAGCTGAGTTGTTAAACATAAGGATATGACATCCAAATCAAATAGGGGAAGAGCACCAATAGTTGAGCACCCTAACTTAGCACTTCTCAAAATCTGACGTGGAAATTCCAAATCACTCCCAAGTTTTTATAGTAGCTTTTCCAAATCATTCCCAAGTTTTTATAGTAGCTTTTCCAAATCACTCCCAAGTTTTTACAGTAGCTTACTTGGCAAGCCCCCTGCTTATATTAGTACATTTCCTAACAACTATTGGTACATTTCCTAAAAACTATTGGTACTTTTCCTAACAAAAAATGATATTTTATGTTTCAAACAATAGATTTTATTTGTTCAATTTTTGGAACAAAAGGTATCAACCACCCTCACAACAATTGGTACATGCTCAACTACTGGTGCTCTTCCCCTAAGGAAGGAAAGAGATGGCAGATTAGGATCTTTGAAACTGTGTTTTCGATTTTTATACTTATCCTTGTTTTTTGTTTCTTCTATCCCTTAAGGAAGGAAAGAGATGGCAGATAAGGATCTTTGAAACTGTGTTTTTTATTTTTATACTTATCCTTGTTTTTTGTTTCTCCTATTGCCATCATACATGTCCGTATAAAAAAACAAATCAAATCTAATACGACATTAAATCTTTTAAATGAAAACATATTTCCTTTTAATTGTTAGTTTTTTTGTTTTTCTTTCCAGATGCTGAATTCCTATAACATTATCATTCTAAGTTACATCATAGACATTTTCTTTCACTTTCTTTCACAGATGTGCTGAATTCTTATAATGTTGTCATTCTAAGTCCAAAAAAATTCATATTCATCTTAAGCCTATAGACAATAACCACAGCATTCCAAGAGCATGCTGAGAACAAATCTGTCATAAACCCAGTTAGAGGATCCTCCAAATGACTGCTGCTCTATTGGGCGGCGCAGATTCATTCCAAGCAACATGGCATGAATCTGTATCCGTACACGAGGTGTTTGATCCACTTTATTGAAGCCAATAGAAATAATGTACCTGCAACTCTCAAACTATTAATGACGTACACGTGGCAGGAGAGTAGAAAAGAAGGAATGAGTCGTGGGGCCCTCTTACCGGCTGTGGTGGTGTCACCGTACAAGGGGATGGGGATCTTATGACCAGACAATGCAAGCTGTACATCCACTAAACATCATTTGGATTGAATGTGCACAGTTGATAGTTGAATTTCTTCATTATTAGCATTAATGTTCTGCACATTATGGGAGAAAGTAATTATTGTTCTAATTACACAAAGTAAAAGTCATTCGAAAGGGGGACAAAAGAAATGCTTGATATCTCTTTCATTATAATAATGTTGCTTTAAATAAGAGTTTAAATAAGAGTTGTATTGTAGTTTAATTTTTGTCTTTTTGTAGTGTAATTTAACGTTTGTGTTTTTTGTGGTAATCGCATTCGTCTACTTGTTTTTTAAGGTAATTGCATTTGTGTACTTCAATTGCAACTCGCTGATGGCATTATAGTTCATTACCTGTCCTTTTATCTCAATGTCTCGTGATCTAAGTGAAATGGCTAAGTTTTATTTCCACAATATATTGATTAGGTCATTGGTGAGTGCATTCGGCTTCAATTGCAACTCATTGATGGCATTACAGTTCATTATCTGTCCTTTAATCTCAATATCTTGTGATCTAAGTGACATGGCCAAGCTTTATTTCCACAACATATCGATTAGGTCATTGGTGAGTGCATTTTGTGCCCTTTTGTTTCTTAAAGGTTATAATTTTGAAGTAGAATGATGCTTATTGCTATTATTGCAAGGGTTTAGTGCACTAAATCAAAATGATTAATTATTTTACATGATGAGCCTATAGTGTCATGTTGATATCCCATTCTCATTGAGTGCTAAACAACATGTTTCCATGATCACTTATCAATCTAGGAGCATTTGGGTGTCATTTGCACAATCAACTATGGAAAAAATTTTAAAAAACTAATATTTTCAATTTTTTATGTTTTTAAGATAATTGTCTTCATAAACTTTAATTGCAACTCACTAATGGAATTATAGTTCATTGTCCATCCCTTTCTTTCAATGTCTTGTGACCTAAGTGACATGGCCAAGTTTTATTGCCACAACATATTGATTAGGTCAGTGGCGAGTGCATTCAATGCCCTTTTGTTTCTTAAAGGTTATCAAATTTGAAGTAGAATGATGCTTATTGTTGACGTCTACAAGGGTTAGTGTGCTAATTCAAATGGATTAATTATATTGCATGACGAGCATATAATGTCATGTTGATATTCCATTCTCATTGTGTCATAAATATTATGTGTCCATGATCACTTATCAATATAGAAGAAATTCCGTGACATTTGCACAGTCAGCCATGAAAAAAAAAATATAATTTTTTAATTTTATTTTTAATGTTTTTGTAATTCACATTTCAAACCCCTTCAGAGTAGAATTTAGTTTGAGGAATTTCATTAGTTTTCTTGAAAGGATTGTTGTAGGTTACCTTCTAAGAAACTCAAACTAGCTCACTTGGAGGTAGTAGCAAGTTTGCAGGAAAACATACCACCAACTAAAAGGGAAAAAGGATTATGTGGAAAACAACAAGACAAAGGGTGGAGGTAATGGCAAGTTTTCCAAAAAACAAGCCACCAAGGAATCCCCCTCATAACCATTAAAAATGAATAAGGGTGCCTAAAAGACATTAAAAAAGCATAGATGTTTGATGTGAAATTCATAAGTTCCTAGCATAACACTAAAGATAGTCAAGTTGCTAAGACCCTAATGGTAGAAATACATGATGTGGAGAAAGAACTCAATTTGTTTCCTACAAACCCTTTTAAGAAAATGGATGATAAATATATCATTAAGGCTAACCAATATGCTACATTTACTATTGCTAAAATATTGCCTTGTCAAAATGAGGAACATTTATTCCATTCACAAATGTGGGTGAATAAAAAGGTAGTACATTTCATTATTGACAGTGGGAGTGAAAATAATTTAATCTCTATTGAGATTGTTAAGAGACTGAACCTACAAACAACACCCATCCATGACTATAATAAATGGGTTGGGTAAGATAGGGGTGAGATATCTAGGTAAGAAAATAGTGTTGAAAATACCCTATTCAATCAAACCATTCTAAGACAAGGTAATTTGTGATGTGATAATTTAGGACGTGTGTGATGTGCTATAATGACAACCACACATGTACAAGAATCATGGGATCTATGGATCTAGACCACACAATTTTTTTGTCAACTTAGGTGTTAGCAAGAAAATGGGGGAACACTAACCAAAATTCAAAGCCCCAAGTAATTTTTGTATGTTGTATTTATACCCCGAACTCAATCATAAAAAGAGAGTAAGGAGTTGATCTGGATTGTATCTTAACTAGTTTAATAGATTAGAAAACATAGTATTTAAAAACCAATACACATAATATGAACGCTCTCTCTCTCTCTCTCTCTCTCTCTCTCTCTCTCTCTCTCTCTGTACACACACACACACTTACACATACACATGCACATACATATATCATTCATGCATGTATAAGGCTTTTACCTTTCACTACATCCTTATATTTTTGTATACATGTAATCCATATATATGATATTATGCATATCAGTTATCTTATTCTCTTACTTATCCTATTATGTCTATTGCTACAGTATATCTTTCCTTATGCAAATATATTTCAAATAGGACATGTCCCTTACATACTACTACTTATCAAATTGCCATTAGTTTCATATCCAAAGTCATACTATATTCTAGTCGGTTAGTATTGTATATGGTGAAAATGGATAACAATAATAACAATGTTGAAAGGCTAAATAGATTCAACCACAAAACCCTAGCCTAACAACAACAAAGATCCACCATAACATATGAAGATTACCTAAGACAATGTAAATAAAACAAAATCACAAAGATTATACCATCACATGTCCAATAGGGTTTTGATCTCCATTCTTCCTATCTCCATTGATCTTGCTTGATATATTTGCTCTCAGATTTTATATGCACAAGAGCTCAACAAAGAACGGAATGTGGTTGCAAGTAGGATCGTAGTGTAGACAATTGATCAAGTAGTTAGCTCCTTAGAATGCTTCATTAGGGTTTGATAATGAAGGAAGCATCTCCTTATATAGAAGACACTATATGAAATGGAGGGATAAGATTGAGAGGTGTAAAAAGGAGGTCGGCTAGGATTAGAGGGTAGGTAAAGGAAATAATAAAATAATGAAAGAGGTAGGTAGTGTATGAATTAAGAGATGAATGACATGTGTCATGGGTAGAAAAGGTTAATGAATTAATTAAATAAATAAAGATTTATTTAATTAATAGAAGAAGTAAGATAATTAAATAAATAAGAACATTTATTTAATTTAGGAAAAGGATAATTTAAATAAATAAATGTATTTATTTAAATGAGAAATAAGGATAGAAGAGGATAAATGAATTAATTAAATAAATAAGGATTTATTTAATTAATAGAAGAATTAGGCTAAAGTAATTAAATAAATAAAGTATTTATTTAATTAGACTGGACAATTTTAGGTGTCTACATTTTGCCCCTCTTTGAGACAATGCGGCTTGTCGCGTTGTTTCAAAGAAGATAAGATGAACTGATACAGAGTTGCCCCAGGATGGGAATGATATGCCCCCTCAAGAGATTGGATGAAAACGTCTGAAAAGATTGCAGACAATCTCTCGATAAAAAAGAAAGGCTAGAATGGATTGACCGGATAAAGTGACAAAGTCACGGGATAATGAAGACTGACTCGGGAAATGAATGCGAGGGCTAGGGCAGGCTATAAGATAGACCACGGGGGAAATACATCCTCATTGTCATCTACACATCCACGAGAGCAGAGTGCAGAGCGAAAATAGAGCAGCAGCAGTAGCAGCGATGGCTTTGGTTCATAGATTTGACCGCGTTCGCCGATTCCAGAGGCCAGTAGAGGTAGGAGAGCCAGTGAGTACCACAAAACCTCCTCGTAATTTGATGCATTTATTGTTGTCATTAATGCATACTAGGTAATGTAATAAATGCATGTTTATGTCAGGAAAGCGTGTTTGCATTTGAAAAGTATGAATTTGCATCTTCTAGGTCAAATCGGCAGTTCTGTGATAAACATATACTGTCGATTGGATAAGTTGCTGAGAGGATACACTCAAGCAGGTCCTCTAGGAAGACTAGGATAGATCAAGACACTTTGTGATGAATAGCGAATACCAAGATAGAGTACTTTGTGATGAACAGGGAGTACTAAAATATGAGCAGCACTTTGTGATGAACAGGGAGTGCGAATGTGAGTAACACTTTGTGATGAACAGGGAGTGTCACACACGTAGTACTTTGTGATGAACAGGGAGTACCACTAAGATAAATAGCAACACTTTGTGATGAACAGTGAGTGTCACTAGGGTAAATAGCCATATGCATTTAGATAGCGAGTAGCATTTTGTGATAAACAGTGAATGCCACTATAACTGACATGATTGAGTTGTTTGACTGCGGGAGTATTTGCCGATGCTAGAGTCATGGGAGAGATTCCCGTCGATGCAGAGGTTGCGACCTGAGTTGTCGCTCGAGGACAGAGCTGCGATTGAGGCTATGGGATTGAGATACATTCTGTATGTGCCTGAGTTTCGGGCAAATATGGGTTTGTTGACTGCGTTGGCTGAGAGATGGCACTCTGAGACGTGCACGTTCCATCTGCCGATGGGTGAGATGACAGTCACCCTGGAGGATGTATATAGGATTATGCGGATACCGATTGATGGGGAGTTGATTCCGTACGATCGAGACGGAGACAGGGATGCCCTTAGACGAGTGTTCTAGGATCCAAGATTGGAGATGAGGGTGGGACACGTGGCATGGGATACCATGACATCAATAGGATTAGCACTACCAATAGTGTTGGCAGGAGTGATCAGTGAGTTCCTTTGTATCAGTTTTGTACCATTTTGTATGATGATGTAGACACCTGCGGGTGATTGTAGCCATATGATTTTGACATCATTGTATCATGATACTTTATATATATATGAGATGATTCATTTTTGCGGCAGCTATATGCATGTGTACCTATGTGATGAGATGTTCTTATAATGTATGTTTTATGATATGGATGCTTATGATATGGATGCAAATATGTACATGATGCAATGCGATATTTTTGTTCTTTTATGTTGTATATGTGATGCATGATGCAAATGTGAATGTATGTGATGCAGATGAATATGATAATGTAAGTGTAAATTGTGCTAACAGGTGTTGTGTGCAGGATGTGATGCAGTTGTGATATCTATATGTATGTATGAGATGCTTATATGTGGTAATGTAGGTGCAGCTACATGAAATGCAAATATTTTTGGTGTGTCATTATACTCAGTCATGTGATAGCAGGCTACGCGGACTCGAGAAGGACGATGGAAGTCAATCAAGAAAGGGGGATGAAAGACAGAAGATATGAAAGTGAAAGAGCTTCTTGTGCGTTATCATCATTAAGCTTTATTATGGCAAGTAGGTTATGACAATCGAGGCATATGTTTGACCCAGAAAGTCATTGTACCCGTTTGCATGGAGATAAGACAGTCACAAACAAGGAATGCCCCAGTTCATACTAGACTCACAGTGTCCTCATATCCTTGGACAAGTCATAGCATTACTAAGAGACAATCCACAGACAACAAATGCAAATAGGTGACGATACCCCATCCTCGCCTTTCTAGTCAAAGACATCCTGGAGATAGAATCTCTAGTCAAAGACATCCTGGAAAAGCTAAAAGACATGTCACCAAAAGATAAAATCAAAAGAAAACCAAGACTCGACACCAACATCCACTGTAGTCCTCAAGTTTAGTGTCTCTTGTCACTTGTATAAGTCTTATTTGATTGTGGTCACAATGTTCACTTTCACAAAAAGGATAGATAGCACTGAACCATATGTTGTCTGAGTCTGTTGAAAGATTTGATTTGTTGAAGCCCATTGTTGCTGCTGTGTCTCATCTGAAACTGACTGAATCCATGAAACTAATACTTTATTGCGGAGAAGATGAAACTTTATTGCGGATCTGTGATGCAAATGTTGCTTTATTGCGGATTGTGCGCGAATAGACTGAAGAAAGCTGGAAGAAACTTTACTCCTTGAAACATGTGATGTTCTCAGTTCCACACCCATCACTAGACGTAGGATTTTGCCTTAGCCACAAATAGGATCTGATTTATTATGGATGGAAAGGGAGGCGAAAAGGGAGGTTTATTATGAATGGCTAACCAATCTTGGGTAGATCAATAACAAGCTATGATGGGAATGGGTAAGTTTATTATGAACGAATAGGTTGTGAGTGTGTGCAAAGTGAAATGATGAAAGAGAATCCTAAAGGAGGGAGGAGCAATGTCTCTACGCATGGCGCTGGTGACCCAGTTTTCACCATGGTACTTGCCCAGGGCGCCACCGAAGTGGTTTTCACCGTTGGACGAAATTATTTCTCTTTACTTTTTTCAATTTTTCAATTTTTTTTGTGTCACAAGGCGCCTGTTTGCCAGGTTTTCACCAAGTAACGATTTTTTTGTTTTATAATTTTTTTGTATTTTTTAAATTTTTTTATTTTTTTGTATTTTTGAATTAGGATATTCTGAAGAGCTATGTGTAGAACCTGCGAAAGTGCATGCTGTTGATAGGATCCTCCAAAGGTTCACCTTCTGTAGTTGAGAGTTGATATGCCCTAGATCCATATGTTGTTGTAATGATGTAAGGACCAAGCCAATTTGGTTCAAACTTGCCCTTCTTCTCTCTGTCTTGCTGATTTTTGGGATTTTCTCTGAGAACTAAGTCGCCTACCTCAAATGTGTGAGGCTTTACCTTGTGATTGTAGTTGCATTGTTCCTTGACTGAATGATGTGTAGCTTGAGTGACTGTCTTCTTTGATGAAGGAACTGCGATAGAATTACTAGTGTGTGGACTACACAGGCCCGTATGCGTGTCACCTGAAGAAGTTTGGGCATCACTGATAGCAAAGTCCTTCGAGGAAGCTCCATTAAAGGTCCGTGATGTATCACCAAAAGGGGATGGATGTGTGGAACAAGTGGATGAGTGATGAAGGCTTATGATTGTGAAAAGAAGTGAAAGTAGGATAGCATGATGGAGACTTAAGATCAACAAGTGTGCTTTTTGACTTGAAATTTTAGAACTTTTGCCCCCAGTTATTTTGATATTAGGGGAGATCAACTCTTGTTCTTTTTGCTTCATAGGAGTTTTATCCTTGACCTTGATTTTTGCAGAGTCCAATAGCTTTTGATTTTGATCTGGACTAAAGGACTTTTCTTTATTTTTGACTTTTAGATTTTTCTTTTCAAAGCTTGATTTTTGATCCCCAGTTAGTAAGGGCTTTTGTAATTCTTGTTGATCCAAGTCTAGGGGAGGAGTGGAAATGGAATGAGTGGATGATATGGTAAGGCTATGTGAGTTCTCAAGAGGGTTGGCGATACACTCAATAGATTCTTTGTTAGAACCACTCTTAGGACTATTGATATCAAGAGTTGCTTGCACCGCTAGAGGAGATTTGCATTTAGACTTAGTAGCCACAACACTAGGTGGTTCACACCCAATTCCTTGGCATTGAAAATTGTTTGTAGGTTGTTCTTGTTGACAAAATACCTTAGGAGATAATGGGAGTTGGTAACATGAAATATATACTCACCACATCCCAGGTCTTTAATCTTGAACTTTTCTTTTAGCTCTGCTTGTTTGGATGTAGAAGCTTTTAAGGATTCAGGATCCACGTATGCCGATGAAGGAACAGCTTCGCGATTGACTGGGATTGTTATTTCTGATTGAGGTTGCAGATTGTTGCAATATATGAATGGATTTGGATCTGCTTTGACGGTCACTTCAACTCCATTGTGTGGAAACTTGATACATCGATGATATGTAGATGGGACTGCGCTCATCTCATGAATCCATGGACGTCCCAAGAGTATGTTGTATGTGAGATCTAGATCAAGGATTTGACAAACCACATCCTTTGTAACTGGCCCAACTCTGAGAGGTGAGGTGACTGTGCCCTTGGATGAACGCTCTTCATCATCATATGCCTTGATGGTAATTTTGTTTGTAGAATTCACAGCTTTGTTAGAATATCCCAATTGTTTAATAGTGCTCAATGTACAAATGTTTAGACCTGCTCCTCCATCTACCAGGACTCGCTTTATTCGATGTTTGTGTATGAAGGCTTCAACATGTAATGGTGCATTATGTGGCTGACTTACGGAGGCGTCATCGGCTTCTGTGAATGTAAGGGAGTGTGGAACGGAAAGATAACCCACCATGGTTTGAAACTGGTCCACGTTCAGATCAGTAGGAACGACAGTGTCTCTCAAGATTTTGTCAAGAATAGCTTTATGAGCGGGGGATATGCGTAAGAGCTCAAGGATGGAAATGAGCGCGGGTGTCTTCCCTAACTGTTCTACAAGGTCATACTCAGGCTTGGTTGATGAAGAAGTGGTATTTTTAGTGGAGGCACCTGGCAACGTAATTTTACCTCGACGAGTTGTAACATGACATTCAGAGGTATGTTCGGAAGAAGATCCAACACCTCTTAGGACAATCTTGGGTCTCTGAGGAGGATTCTCAGGGTTTTTGTTCTTGATGGTAATAGTAGAGACATAATTGTCCATTGAGATATTATTGATAGTTGAATCATAGTTGTAAGGTGCTTTAGTATAGTTGGCTTGGTCATCTGTGACTTTATCTTTTCCATTGTCGTGCTTTGGGAATGGTTCCTTAAACATCTCATGTTCTTGATTGGATGAGTGTCCCTCAATCTCAATGTCACCTCTATCAATGAGATCTTGTACGATGTTCTTCAGTCGATGACAATTTCTCGTCTTATGACCCTTGCTCTTATGAAATTCACAATACTCATCATCATTCCACCAATTCGGCTTAACCTTTGGTTCATATGGAGGAAAATTTGGAACTGTGATTACCTTGTTTGCCACAAGCTTCTTGAAAACTGACTCAAGTGGTTCTCCCAATGGGGTGTACTTCCTTCGTGATCTAGAAGTTGTTTGAGTATTCACTTGATTGTTTGTAGAACTTGATCCTGAAAAGATGAATTTGGGTCGCACCGTGTTGGCATCAACAACACCATCATTGACTATGTTCTTGTTTTTATTCCAAAATCTTGGCTTGTCTTTTCCTTTAAAGTCATCTTTGTTTTCCTTGAATATCTTGATGACTCCCTGTTCAATTAGAACCTTTTATGTTGCTAAGCCCTTTTCAATGACATCCTTGAAGGTGGACAAACAAGTTTTCCTTAGATCATAGCCAATGTCCTTGTTAACATTTTGTGTGAACATCTCTACCATTTGTTTTTGTGGAATTTCACAAGAGCATCTGCTAGCTAGATTTCTCCATCTTTGCAAAAATGATGCAAAGGACTCTCCTTCTTTTTGTTTAGTGTTGCACAAAGTAGTGATTGATATGTCTGTCTCTATGTTGTAGGATAAATGTTGAATAAATGCCTCTGCTAAGTCACCCCATGACTTAATTCCAGGTGGAAGTTGGGAGAACCATTCCATAGCTTGATCACCTAAGCTTTGTGGGAATAATCTCATCAAATATGTCTCTTCTGCTGCTACCTCAATGCAAGCTGTGAAAAATTGTCTTATGCGTGCCTTAGGATCCCCTTTTCCTCTATACTTATCAAATTTAGGCATCACAAAGTGTGTAGGAAAAGAAGGCATTGGAATGCTCTTGTCAAATGGATAAGGACATATGTCTCTCATTGTGTATGTTGGCTTTGGTGTATTTATGTCTTCCATTTTCTTTTGTAAGTCCCTGATTTGTTGCTCCAAATTGCTCTTAGGTGGAGATCGACTTCTTGGACCATATCCTATGTTTGAGTTACCCATTGGAGGAGGTGCATGTTGCATATATGGATGATATTGATCATACACATGTTCATATGGAGGAGGTCTGTAATGATGTTGCATATATGGACCACTTGGTATAGATTCATGTTGAGGAACCCCATATCTATTTTGCGCATGTATACCATATTCTACAGGCATGTCATGTTCCATTGTGTTGCCCCCAAATTTGACATGAGGTTTCCTTGTGTCCAAATTTTTAGCATGCCTTTGAACATCCAATTGTTTTGGTGGTTGATCCTTAGCATTAGTATGTGATTGAGCATATCTGTCTGCATAAGACTTCCATAATGGTCTGCGAAGGTGAGTATCATATGCTTGACCATGTGTATGTGGGACCTCTGGTTTTTGAAACAATGATGATGGTGATTCAGGCACAAGATGTGGTCCTCTATTTCCTCCACTATTAGGTCTCCCTTGATCCATGTTGGAGTGAGTTTGTTGCGAGGGTCAGTTTTCCATAAGTTGAGACATGTCAAAGTCATGAGGTATTTTAGCTCCACTTTGTGCCATCATGTGTAAGAAGTATTGTCTATCCCTCTTCATTATCTCTTCAACCAATCTATTGAAATGAGGATTCATTATGGATTCTTCTATATCTGCTGATTGTATTGAAAAGTTGTCCACATTGTCATTGTGTGTAGCATTTTTGTTTGTAGTGTCTGCATTTTCCACATTTGGAATGTGTCTATAAACATCCATGTCAGGCAATGTAGTGTGCTCAGGATTGAAAAATAAATCATTGTCATACTCATAAGAACTCATGTTTGCGGACTCTTGAACCTCTTTAGTTTCTCTCCTAGATTTTTGAAGACGGGTTTCAACCATGAACTAGGTATTGACCAAGATGTGTGAGACTAGATGAAAAATGGAAAGAGTATGGAAGACCAAGAGTTGGATGAAATGTAAATGAGTCTGAAGTGTACTTGTAATGTCCAAAGTGTAAGACCAAGTATGTATGTAGTAGAGTAGGTGTGACTTCCAAAGAGAGGATAGTTTCTCTTGATGAGGTAAGTTGACCTTGACTCTAAGTAAAACCAAATGAGACCCAAAGGTAAGAAACCTTGATGAGGGACCACTTAGCAAAGTGTTGTTGTATGTAGTGTGTTGACAAAGTATGACAAGGACAAGCAAGTGACCTTTTGACTTAAGTTTAGACAAATGTGAATGTAATGTAAGGTGTAAAGCAATGATGGATTTTGTGAGACCCAAAGACAAGTTGAATTCTAGATGAAAACCTAGAGAAACAACCTAGGAAGCTCAAGAATTCCGAAACTGATTGTTCTTGTTTGCTTGACTGTAAAATTTTTCCAATTTGTGAAGTTGTGACCAAATCTGAATGTTTGACTGTTTTTCGTGACAAGAGGACACAATGTTGATGAGGACTCAATGTTTGCAAGTGTTTAGACTCTCCAAGAAAAGTGTGTTGTTTGATGTAAAAATGTTTTGCATACACTTGAAAACACAAAAGACACAATGTTTTGCTTTTTGGTCTTGAATGTTTTGAATGTTTAAAATAAGTCAAGCACAATTCTTATGGCTCGCCAAGACAATAGTTGTTGATCCCACATGGGGTTTTACCCCCGAGGCTACGCTATTCAGAGCGGATACTTAGATGCTTGACCTCACTGGCTCCACCCTCGGCACTCACTTCTCGGGTCAGCCAAGCATCAGTCCCCATGAAAACTCCCCATGGCGAACTTTGTATCTCTACTAAGAACCGTATGTGTGTGGGCCGCTACCAAAGGTCCGACCTCCTGCCCCAACAACTAGAAGGATTTGGGCTTCTAAAACAAAAAGGTGCTAGTAAGGGCATCCGCTCGTGTGGCCATACATGCGACACTTTTAGCTCTGTAAATACAGAAGGCTCCCAGCCGATAGGGGTTACGCCCTACAAATGATCAAATAAATTTGATCAAACGGGTTTATGGGGAGACATAGTGTCGGTATGAACTAATCAACACACGTTATTCATAGTTTTCACCATGAATACATTTGATTATAGTGGTTCGGATGAGGTGGGTTTTCCTCGCTACCACTTGAGTCGTTCTCTTCTCACTAGTAGTCCTAATGACCACACGGGAAGACAGACCCTCTAAAGATTAAACAAAAAGAGCCTATTGCTCAAGACACAAAAGACAATGATTCAATTTTAGTGCACCAATTTAAGTGTTTGCTAGTCTATGAAAACAAGGCACACAATAAAAATCCAAAAAACCCTTGCCAAGGACCTGCAACAAAGATTTATTAGTAGTTTGGATTGTTTGAAATAATCACCCCTTCCTGCAAGCACACAAGTTAGGTAAATTTTAGATCCAAAAGACGTTGTGAAATAGGGGCCTTCAACAATGCGTTTTGTTGACCAATTCAAAGATCTGATTCATCATAAAAAAAGACCACCTGTAAAATTTCAAGATATTTCCAGAAATGTAAGAAAATCCAAAAAATTTGCTAATTTGCTCCAAAAATTAATTTTTTTTATGAAAAATCATAAAAAATTCATATAAAATGCAAAATCAATCCAAAAAATCTGAAATTTTTACTGGAGAGTCTTGATGGTCTTCCAAACTTGCACAAAAAATTTTCTGCAACAAATCCAAGCATTTTGTGAGATATGAGTAAAATAATGCAAAACCCTAATTTTCAAAGATCTGATTTTTGAGGAATGATTTTGCATCAAATTTAAAATAAAAAAGAATAGATCCTGTGTATAATTCTGAGATATTTCCAAAAATGTAATAAAATCCAAAAAATTCGCTAATTTTCTCTCAAATTAATTTTTTTATGAAAAATCATAAAAAATTCATACAAAATGAAAAATAGATCCAAAAAATCTAAAATTTTTACTGAATCTTTCTGATACATATCCTGACCTGCACAAAAAATTTTATGTCAAAATTCAAAACAGTTTGTGAGATCTGATCAAAATAAGGAAAAACCCTAATTTTTAAAGATCCGATTTTTAGGGAAATATTTTGCATCAAAATTAAAATCACAAAGAATAGATCCTATGTATAATTATGAGAGATTTCCAAAAATATAAGAAAATCCGAAAAATTCTCTCATTTTCTCTCAAAATTAATTTTTTATGAAAAATCATAAAAAATTCATAGAAAATGAAAATGTGCTCCAAAAATTCTGAATTTTGGCTTGAGAGCTCCTGATACTTTCTTCAACCTGCAAAAAAAATTTGGTGCAAAATTTCCTATCTGTTTGTGAGATATGATCGAATCTCTCCAAGATCTTGATTTTGTGTCCAAAACCCTAGCTGCACAAGGTTATTCTCCAAATTGTTTTACAAAATAGCAATATAGGGTTAGAAAAATCTGCAAAAAAAACATAGATCTAAGAAAAATCCATGTCCCACCGGGTGTGCCAAAATGTATATGGTGAAAATAGATAACAATAATAACAATATTGAAAGGCTAAATAGATTCAACCACAAAACCTTAGCCTAACAACAACAAAGATCCACCATAACATATGAAGATTACCTAAGACAATGTAAATAAAACAAAATCACAAAGATTATACCATCACATGTCCAATAGGGTTTTGATCTCCATTCTTCCTGTCTCCATTGATCTTGCTTGATATATTTGCTCTCAGATTTTATATGCACAAGAGCTCAACAAAGAACGGAATGTGGTTGCAAGTAGGATCGTAGTGTAGACAATTGATCAAGTAGTTAGCTCCTTAGAATGCTTCATTAGGGTTTGATAATGAAGGAAGCATCTCCTTATATAAAAGACACTATATGAAATGGAGGGATAAGATTGAGAGGTGTAAAAAGGAGGTCGGCTAGGATTAGAGGGTAGGTAAAGGAAATAATAAAATAATGAAAGGGGTAGGTAGTGTATGAATTAAGAGATGAATGACATGTGTCATGGGTAGAAAAGGTTAATGAATTAATTAAATAAATAAAGATTTATTTAATTAATAGAAGAAGTAGGATAATTAAATAAATAAGAACATTTATTTAATTTAGGAAAAGGATAATTTAAATAAATAATTGTATTTATTTAAATGAGAAATAAGGATAGAAGAGGATAAATGAATTAATTAAATAAATAAGGATTTATTTAATTAATAGAAGAATTAGGCTAAAGTAATTAAATAAATAAAGTATTTATTTAATTAGACTGGACAATTTTAGGTGT
This sequence comes from Cryptomeria japonica, assembly GCF_030272615.1. Taxonomy (NCBI): domain Eukaryota; kingdom Viridiplantae; phylum Streptophyta; class Pinopsida; order Cupressales; family Cupressaceae; genus Cryptomeria; species Cryptomeria japonica. The sequence continues at coordinate 108,729,793 of NC_081409.1, forward strand.
CTACAAGTATTACCGAATCATGTAGTCGGTACACACCGAGAAGTTGGTATGAACAGTCTCGTCGGTTACTAAAGAAAGCAGTCATAGAACACAGTATTCACCGAGCTGTTTACCGAGTAAAGGTTCATGGCTACCGAGTGGTAAAGTTAACTCACCTAGTTGATATTCACCAAGTGAAATGTTTTACTAGATACATCGAACCTGGACATGTACATTAAAACGTGTTACAAGATCGAGGCACATCTAACCGTTTTTGCATTGGAAATTGTACTATGAGATTATGTATGATTACAAGGCCAATCTAACCTATGAGATATTTTGTTTAGTTATTCATTCGAAGAATCTTTTTGTAAGATCGAAGCAATGAATCAGATCATTGTTGTAAGAGATCTATATATACAACATGATTCTAGGGTTAGACATATGACATGATACGATGCAATAAGAGATGCAATGAGATAGTAGTGTGTATGCATGAAGAAAGACTGTTATAGAGACATAGAGAGGTCACCGAGAAGGTTATCAGTGAACAGTCGAAGAACAAAGTAAACAGAAGGGTTTACCGAGTTTCATTATGGGTTACCGAGGTATGCTACAAGCTAGGTAATCTTATTCAAAGCACATAGAATCTGCTTTAACATTTCAAATGTAAAGTTGCAGATATTTGTAATGATTATATTGTAATATTTTGAAGTTGTAAGAGAAACCTTTAACAGGGTAAAAGACTCTAACCAAGTCTATAAATTGTAAATCCTTTAACCAGGTGCTTCACTTATATAGTGTTGTAAAAATCCTTTAGTAAGGTAGATCTAACTGATCTTAATACTCCTAACAGGGTAAGCTATCAGAAATAGCTAAATGTAGCTCTAACCGAGCATTCTTTATTATTGCAGTAGTGAAGTTGTGGATGCCATCCCCACCGCAGTTTTTCTCTCTAACCAAGAGTTTCTGCGTGACCAAAATATATGTGTTATGGAGTGAATCATGTATGATTGTTATCTGTTGATTATAGTTTTATTGTATGTTACTGCACTATTCTGTTTATGCATAATAGTAAGGTTATTACAAAAGAAAAGTTTTGGAAAACTGATTCACCCCTCCCCTCTTAGTACATTAGCTTTCTATATTGGGCCTAACAACACATGCACATACATATATCATTCATGCATGTATAGGGCTTTTACCTTTCACTACATCCTTATATTTTTGTATACATGTAATCTATATATATGATATTATGCATATCAGTTATCTTATTCTCTTACTTATCCTATTATGTCTATTGCTATAGTATATCTTTTCTTATGCAAATATATTTCAAATAGGACATGTCCCTTACATACTACTATTAGTGCAAAGGATGTGTTTTCAATTAGGAGCTCTACAACCTCCTTCGAAAGATTGCAGTAGGATTTCTATCATTGTTATGGCTCTATCTTTACTCTGCTAACATTAAATGAATACAAATATTAGATACCTAAGGTAAGTCCTACAAAATTAGTGCAAAAAAATTTGGGCATTTGATTGCTTAGAATGGAGTTTTTGTACTGTTGATGATTCAACCTGAGAAATCAAGGTCAGTTGTAGCCAACACTCATACCAAAACAACCACCACCATTCAACATAAGTATACAAATAAGATAGTGATAAGATAGTAGAATGTATTCACCTCAGTAGTAGGGGTTCCATTGCACTAAGTGAAGTGTTGAATTGAATTAATTCCATAGACACCATTGCTAAATGGGTCACTATATAGAAGATCAAACTTAGAGAATGACAAAATCAAATGGAAAATCCAATAATTAATCCAAAAGAGACACATTCGGTCAAGTGCCTCACTGTGTGGAAGTCCCATTGTTTTGACTATGAAGGACAAAACATAGCAATAATGCATTTTATCAAGCCCTAAACAGTGAACTCGTAGCCAACCCCTTGTATTGATGATTTATTGAAATAGTTAAGGGAACCCAAGTTCTTCACCAAAATTGACTTGAAGTTTGAATACCATCAAGTTCCATTCAATCTATCAAATGTATAGAAGGTTGCTTTCAAATCCATGGAAGGATTGTTTTAACAACATTATTAAACTTGACACGACTTATGTATTATAGTTTTACTCCTACCATTATTCGTTATAATTTTTACCAAATGATTGATTCTCAATGAGATTACCCAAAGAAATAAGAGATCTTCGTAATAATAAATTTGATGATCCAACTTAGTATAAAAATATTTTAAAATTCTTTTGCTACAAATTTCCAAAGGTTTTTTTGACTAATTAACTCATATAGTATACATTTTAAAGGTCTTTTTCTTTTTGTTGGACAGTTTTATATCAAACCTACAAACATCTTAGCTACCAAATATGGGAGTATAAGCCATATACTGGAACTTGTTTAGTTGAGAACCAAGAATTGAGGGGTACCCATTCCATCAAAGTCATCTGAGGTACATAATCTTGACCTCATCCTTTATCATATTGGAGACTTGCCCTCTGTTGGAAAATGCACACTCCAATGAGACATTGTAGGTGATTGAAGGTTTTGTCATTGATGGCAACCTTACAATCCTATGTCACCAGCAAGGAAATCCACCAGCACTAGCAAAGTTAGATTCTACACCGGCACACAAACCACCGGCACTGGCAGTAAAAGGAAGCATACCGACACAGAAGCCGACAGGAATTTTGTTAATATATTTTGTTTATTATTGTAAAATCATTGTAAGCCGACTTGGCAAGTTGTAAAATGACTCTTATATAAGAGAGATCATTGTAGAACATTTTGAAATAGATACAGGAATGTAATTAGGTGAAATAAGGCAGACCTATCATGCGAATTATAGGTTAAGGGTTTATGTAAGAAGCAGAGTAGAAACCGGTACTGGATCTAGCATTATAGATGCTATTTTGAAGCAGTACAAGACATTGGATTTATATAATCCATTTTGTAAGTCAGTGAGACTTCCATTCTATATTTGAGTAGTGAGCTCTAGGCACTTGCCCTTCCTGCATGTGCAGGCCCCTCTTTTAACAGTAATATTCTCTTATTGGCCAGTAAGTGAATATTGTGGGTCACAAATCCCACTGAGGTTTTTCCCACACTGGGTCTCCTCGTTAAAATATTGTGTTATGGTATGTTTTTCATGTGGTTGTTTTTATCTCTGTTTATTGCATTACTTTTTGTTTACCGGTACACAATATTAATATGCTCTACATGTTTTAAGTTAAGAAAATCTTATTACAGGTTAGATCTTGATTCACCCCCCCCCTCCCCCCCCTCTCAGTATCTGTGGGAATCCTAACAATTGGTATCAAAGCTTGGCCCTCTATTTTTAGAAGCCTAACAGCTTGAGGAAGATCTTGACACCGGTACAGACGAAAAACTTGATGAAGCAACTTGAAGGAGCTCTCTTAGACTATGATGCAGAAAAATTGAAAAATATCAAACTTGAAGATGATCTAAAGGATGCTTGGGATATCATTCAAGCACTTCAAGAAAATCTTACTATTTCAAGAAACAAGAGAAGAGAACTTTGTGAAAATATGCAAAATGAGAATGATGAAAAGAAAACTCTTAGTGATCTGATGAATAAGCTGAAACAAGAAAACATGACAACAAAGAATGAGATGTAGGATATGACTATAAGATTTTGTAAAGAAATTGAAGATAGAAAGAAGAATGAATAAAACTTGACTAGAAGAATGAATGATGTTGCAAATGAAAACACAAGACTTAGTTATGAAAATGATATGTTGAAGACAGATCTGATGCATGCATAGAATGACTCAAATGAACTCATGAGACAAAAGGTATCTTGGAAGGAGAACTGGTTGCTGCAAACCAACATAAAGAGAAATTCAAGAAAAGCTCAGAAGAACTTGGCGACTTGTTGAAGAATCAGAAACCTAACGGTGACACTAATGGTCTTGGCTTTGAAACTGATGAAACCTCTGGTACTACAAACACACAGGATCATGGCAAACCGGTAAGACAACTTACTTCTTATAAATTCAATGGCAAATGCTTTAACTGTAACAAGTATGGTCATAGAGAAAATCATTGTAGATCTAGAAATTATCAGAATACCAATGCACCCACCGGTCAATGTTCAAAATGCAATAAAATTGGTCATAACTCTGAGAATTGCAGAATGAATGTGAGATGTTATGTTTGTGGAAGATTTGGACACTTATCTAATCAATGTAGAACACAAACCAACATAGGTTATGGAAAGACTATTCAGAGAAATAATGTGACTTGTTATGCATGTAACAAAAGTGGGCATATTGCTAGATTTTATAGAAGCAAGTCCCCACCGGTAGACAACAAAGGTCCTAGTTTGAAAGGTAAAGAAAAAGTTGAAGAAGTAAAGCAGGAATTCTCAAAACAACGGATCAGCAAATCAGAACTAAATGGTGTTGGGAATACTCCACCGGTAGAACCAAGCAACACTCCACCGGCAGAACAAAGTAGCACTCCACCGGCAGGAGAGTCTTCATCCAACTGAAGAAAATTTCTTTGAGGGTTTGGCAATCAAATGAGAAATATGCTATTATTCCCTCGATTGATGGTAAGAAGTTGAAATCACTTCTATACCGGCAGATAAAGTTAAGTGATTACTTAACCGACAAGCATTAAATGTGGTAGTTGACATATTGACATTATAAATTAGTGTTTTTGGCTTCATTTTACTTCATCGAGCATTCAAACATTCGAAGAGCACGAAATTTCCAAAGCTAAGGCATTTCGAGCAAAGAGGCAAAGCATTTCAGCAATCAATCTTTCCAAAGCAGAAAAAGGTATTTATAATCATGGCATCCTCTTTTGTACCTGAATTCATAGAAAACCCTACTGTAGTCGAGGTAATCAAACGCCCTAGGCCCGTATTTCAGTTAGTTCTCGAGATAGCTAAAAGGGATGATAATGTTGGTGCATTTTCCCAAATCCCCAAAGGAGTTGTTTTTGCAGAAGACCCTATAATGTATATCCATTGCCACATAGAAGAATTAGGCAATGAGGAAATCAAGAACATGTAAAAGACCGTCATATGTGATGATTCCGATAATGTGAAACTTGAACACAAAATTATTGAAACCCTAGGATTCACAGAAATTCTCTGCATTCCGGAATTCCCCAAGGAAGTGATAAGGATAGTGTTGAGCAGGGTACATGGTGAATTTTTCTGGCTAGATTCAATTCATAAAATTACCAAGGAAGCTGTGAAAGCTGTAACAGGGTTACCTTCCACCGTTAACAGACTAGACAAAACAAAGAAGGTCTCAAATGACCTGGTAATGAACCTAACAGGTGCAACATCCGACAAAAGGTCTTTAAGGGTGAATGATGTAACTGACATAAATGTGAGATTCATTAGCATGATTTTAGGTTACAAAGCAACTCATGCAAATAGACTTAACTCAGTTTCCAGGTTATGCATAAAAAGTGCTCATGATATGGCTAAAGATAATGTGAAAATTGTTGTATGTGAATGGTTAAAAGATGAACTTATTGACAATCTGGGAAAGATCAAGAAGGACAAGAAAGGAACATTTAGATTTGGCAATTTACTTGTATGCTTAATGCTACATATAACCAAATAGATGCCCGGTATAGGTAATAAGAACCTTGGATTTGACATACTGGTAGGGAAATAGTTATCTGACTTATTAAACAATATGGGTGAAAATAGAGAAAAGAATATCAATAAATATTTTCTAGCATTGAAAGCCCGAATGAACGCTAGAGTAAGATTATCACAAGGAATTGTAAATAAATATAAGGATGATATATGTTTTGTGATTAAGAAGGATGAGATCTGGATGGAAGCAGTTATCCCAAGAACAATTTGGGTTACTGAAATGGGTTATGAGACAGATGACCACATCATTGAAACATATGCAAAAGCCCTTCTGGAAGCACCCAATGAACCTAAGGAAGAGGTATTCGATAGTGCTGAAACCATTGAGAATCAAATCCAATCAAAGAAGAGAGTGAAGAAAGTAGAAGAAACAGTGAGGAGAGGTTCAAGGCAGGCTAAGGCTATTAAAGACTATGTATTGAAACAAACCGGTATCACTGAAGATGAGTTATAGGCACAACAACCAGAAACTCACCTTTCACCGGTAGCTACTTCTTCAGAGAGTGACATGCCAGCAACATTCAAAAGAGTTGTAAGGAAAAGGGAACCTTCACCAGTATCCACACCTTCACCCAGAAGAACCAGACAAAAACAATAGGCAGTGAGGCCCCCGGTCAAGAAGTCTACTCCTAAAAAGAAAAAGTTGACACCAAAGAAAAGGACTCAACAAAATATTGCTCTGATTGACAAACTGCTAGATGAAATAACAGAGGAAGGATAGTTGAAAAACATCAACAAACTATATGACTCACTATCAATTGATGATAAAGAAAATGTTATGATGGGTCTCTAATCTTTTAAGTAATTGCTTGGTATAAATGACAAATGATTGGCAATCAGGTGGCCCCATAGGAATTGTCTCATAGTTTATACCTTGAGTGATACCTCGTGGTTGTGGATCTTAGTGCAATGTGATGTGTGTCATTGATGTTTACCAATGAATATGTTTAAATCAAATCCTACATGGAGTTCATGTTATTTTTTTATTGGATGCCTATGTCAACCTACATTATAAGAGTTCCAATGAAAAAGTCATGCCTTTTTTGGATAGAATAAGGGTAAATTTTTAATGTTGTCCCCTAGTGTTACCATTGATCTTTCTTTGTCCAACTTGCATCAATCACATTGGATCTTTCTTTATGCGTGTTTGGTATGATTCCACAGTGTTTATAATACCTAGTTGCCTATCACTTAAGTTTCTTAGCCCCATAGAGACTAATTTTGTCAGTATCCTCTAATCCTTATTAATGTTCTAATGATATTTCTTCTTTCATGTAGTTGATTTATATCACATGTCATAATTTTATTTGTCTTAGTTCAATGGGTGGGCAAGTTGTCTTACATTTTATATCTTTAATTTGATGTGTATCATTGATCTTAGAAAAGGATCAATGGGTTAGACTAATAGACTTAGTTAAACTCTTTTTAGACTTTGTGTATTGTTTTATTGGTCAAATGCTTATGTGTGATTGTCTATGTGGACCTACATTATGAATTGTTGAATCAAATACGACGATGTGTCTCATTGATTTGAGCCCTTGTTTCAAACTATTGACTTGTAACATGATATTGGGTTCAAATTTGTGGCACTTCATTATAGCTAACATAGGTCAAAGTGATTCAATCATCTCATATTTTATTCCTACCATTCATCTAATACCATTGATATATCAAATAAATAATTAATTGGTTGTAGATTGTTAATGAATTTATGCGTTGGAAATTTTGGTTTTTTAGGTGTTATTTTTCTCAGTCGTCCTTACGAATTTTTGAATTTCTGATGGCACTAGAGGATTCCACATGGCATAGATGCGGTATTTTGTGTGAAGTCCTTTTTTCTATGTTCCCTAAAGCTCTGTTTTGCATCCATTTGTCAAGTTTTCTATCCTAAATCAAAAGGGGGCCCATCAACTTCAAAGAGCTATTTTGACAACCACGTGGCTTCCCCATAGGATCTCTTGGAGCATTAAAAAGAAATTGAAGGAGAAAGAAGAAAAAAGTGTTGACAATAAAATCCTACAAGACAAGACAGATGAATGTGAGAAGCTTGCTAGAGGTAATGCAACCCTAAAGAATGGGATGCAATCCATTCTGATGAAGCTAACAAAGGAGATTGAAGACCAGAAGAAGAGTGAAGAAAATATGACTCAGTTGTTGAAGGACATATTTGATGAATGTTTCAGGTTGACCTATGAGAATGATCAGTTGAAACTTGAATTGGTGCAATGCAAGAATGATGGACAAGAACTTGAAAGGCAGATCATAATTCTAAGAGATGAGCTTTGCACTGCTAATGAGTACAAAGAAAAATTCAAAGCTAGTTCATCCAGGTTAGATTAGATGTTGAAAAGTTAGAGACATGGGAAAGACTTGCGAGGACTTGGATTTGAGAAAGGAGAATCCTCTGGTTCTGGACAAAGAAATCATCAGAAGAACAAGAAACCTCCGGTAAGACAGCCTAATGCCTATAAATTCAATGGTAAATGTTTTGTTTGTGGAAAGTTTGATCATATGGGAAGTCAATGCAGAAGTAAGATGAATAATGGGATGATGAATAACATGATGAATAATGTTCCTACCTTTACCGACCAATGTTTCATATGCAACAATTTTGGTCATAAGTCGAACATGTGCAGAATAGTGAAAAATAATTTTCATAACAAATCAGATGAAAAGGGAAAAGCTAAAGTGGAAGAGATAAGAGATCAACATAAGAAGATGTCGGTTAAGAAGGAAGATTCAAATGTGCAGAATGGCTCCACACTTGATTTCGATGTTGGAACATCATCCGATAACTAATGCATTTGACCTTAGGGGGAATCTTTTCATGCAGAGCTTTAAAAACCCCTTTCAGAGATCTGTAACCAGTCAAGGATGGTTGCAGATGATGGAGATTAGTTGTGTAGTTGATATCCAGAAGATTTCATGCATATCTGAGAATCCAGTGATGAATTCTTGTAGATGTAGGGTATCTAGAAATTTTTAGGGTTATGCATCTATTACAACTTAAAGTTAGGTTTTCTATGGATAAAAGGCATTTCAGTCATTCATTCTTCATATTGAGCAGAGGAGAAAGGCGAATGAGATTGAGCAGTGATAACCGAGCTACCCTCACCTACCCTTATTTCTCATTGAGCCACATGTCATGATTGTGTGCTCGCATATCCATATGGCCTTGCCTTTATAAGCAGGCTCATCTTACATTGTATGTAATTTTTTAATGATCTAGTTGATAGTATTTGCATCATGATTAGAATACAGTTTATTCCTATCAATATTTTGTCTCTCTTTCATGCTATTCACTGTGCTCTTGATCTTGGCTATATTTGACAAATTCTTACACCCCTAATCCCCCATGACCTATTCTTGGTTTGTTCTCTGCCCATCTAACCTTGTCTTTGTCATTTTCTTATCTATCATTTCCTCTCTCTTGTTGAGATATTGTTTGAATCTATTTACTTCTTTTTCACCCAATCTCTTGAGGGGGCATACCACCTTCATACCAGGGCAAATCTTGTATCAATTAATCTATCTTCTTTGAAACAACGCGATAAACTGCAGTGTCTCAAAGAGGGGAAAAATGTAGACACCTAAAATTGTCCTAGCCTAATCAAATAAATATTTTTATTTATTTAATTAATTATACCCTTTTCTTTTATTAATTAAATGATTATTTAGTTGTTTAATTAATTCACCAAACCTTTTCTAAGTCCATTTTCTATCCTAACTTAAATAAATATTTTCATTTATTTAAATTCTCCCTTTCCCCCAAATTAATTAAATATTTAATTTATTTAATTTATGTAGCCTTTCATGTATTAATTAAATAAATTCTTTGATTTATTTAATTAATTCATTTACCTTTTTCCTCTTACCATTTATCTAAATCACAACTGGACCCTTATGCATCTTAACCACTCCTTTTATTTTGTTATTTCCTCTATCTACCCTTCAATCTTAGCCAACCATCTTTTATCTCACTTCTTAATCCTATCCCTCCATTTTTAGGATGTTCTCTATAAAAAGGGATTCATGTCCTCTCTTGCCATCAATCGAATCTTGGAGCATACTTACATTTTGCCGAATTTACTTTAGCCTACATCATCACAACCAAGCTTGCATCATTACAACCACATTCATTTTTCATTGAGATCTTGTGCAAGCATAAAAATATAAGAGCAACCATGTCAAAACAAGATCAATTGAAATAGGAGAACAAACCCATTTGAATGTGTGAAGGTATCATTTGGTTTACTTTATTATTTTGCATGTTTATGGTTCTTCATTGATGTGTTGTTGAATTTCATTATAGATCTAGAGTTTTGTGGTTGGAACTAGGGCTTGCAATAATAGGTTCAAATTCAACATATACAATAATAGTTGGGTTTGTTCAAGTGTACCAAGATTATTGAAATGAGCATTGATTATTTCCTTTGCAAATTTATTCATTGACTAGGTTGTTTGGCATAACATTTCAAGTAAATAATCTAAATTATATCAAAAAAAATTTCTCTTCACCTCTTTAGCTATATTCATATGTTCATCCATGCTAGTAGAAGGAAGTGATCCCAACCCCTCCCCAACATGCATTGTTCGAACTTGGGCCTCCTCCCTATCTTAAATTATGTTCTTCTAGCTCATTTGCTCCAATATATAAATTTGGCTCGACTCCTACTTGAGAACTTTCTATTTGTTGAGCTCATTCTACAAACAAAATTCATATATACAAGAGAAGAATTTAGAATATATTTAACTACTCGAGTCAACTTATAGGTGGAAAAGAAAAAAGAAAAAAAGAGGACTTAGAGAGAGAGAGGACCTATCCAGAGAAGGATAGAGAAAGAGATTTAAAAAGACTTAAGAGAGAGAGATATAGGACCTATCTAGAGAAGGATAGAGAGAGATGACCTATCTAGAGAAGGATAGAGAGAGAGAGAGAAAGATATTTAAAAAGACAAAGAGAGAGAGAGAGAGAGAGAGAGAGAGAGAGAGAGAGAAGACTATTGGCAATTTGGAGGATTGATTATGTGTTGCATTGATGTTTTGTCGTTGATGTCAACACTAGTTTTTTTGATGTCTACTGGCTTCCGGTAGAGTGGTTAGATTATGATATTGATCTGGAGACCATCTCCAGTATTCTCCGATTTGGTCTGGCTTGTGGTATTGGTTATTCATGTGTTCCTAATGTGTATAACATTCAGTTGGTTCAAGATTTGATGATTTGGATGCTGATGGTTATCATATTCATGTTCCAGTTGTTCGTGGTGTTTCATTTGGCTTATGGCGACCTATTTTAGGTTCGGTGGTTATTTTGTTAGGTTATGGACCGGTTTGTGTAACGTGTTGGTTGATGCTCCCGATGTGTCACCGGTTGGATTTATTGTTTGGATTATGTTATTTCGGTCTTAGGCCGTCTTCGTTTATCATTGGTTTGCGAGATTATGTAATGGATCTATTCTATTATCTTTTAGGTGGCCGACCTAATTGCTTAGGTCTCAGGTTGGTATAAATATGATGTAAGATCTCTTTGTAGATCATAACAAAGGAGTGGGATAAAAGATTATCTCTGTGCACAAATAATGTTGCAATCATATGCAGAGGTTTGGGTTGATCATAGGTGATCAAAATGGGTTTACGAAAGAGGTTTAAGACCTCTGGTATTGAGCTTAATTGGAACTATACTCAGGCATAGGAAATGCTATTCTTGCAGTTCACTCATCTTTTTGGATTGTAGTCTGGATTTTAGTCAGTGAGCTCCTTTTGTGATGAGCAGTATTCTCTAGGTAGTGTGCCTTCCTGCATGTGCAAGACCCTCTTATTGTAATCACATACTTGTTGCAAAAATATTATCTGACTGTGGGTAGACTTCCCATTGTAGTTTTTCCATTTACCAGGTTTTCCACGTACAAATCTTGGTGTTATGTGTTATGGATGGTTGGTTAATTATTTTGTAATTTATGTTTATGCTTAACTGTTACATTTGTTATTCTGGTATTTGGTTTATGCATTCCAGTAGAAGGTTTTGTGAGCTTAACTTTATATAATTTGTTGACAACTGATTCACCCCCCCTCTCAGTTGTCCACTAGTTATCCTAACAATTGGTATTAGAGCTTGGTCCTCTTTTGCAGAAGCTTAACCACTTGTGGAAGATCCTATGACATCTAATAATTCAACTACATCTGTTTTTCAAAGAGAAACCCCTAAGCTTGATTCGACAAATTACAGAGTATGGAAGATTTAGATGGAGAATCATTTGAGATGGATTGGGAAAGAAATTTGGGAGATCATGGAGAAAGGATATACTCCTCATAATCCGGCATTTGACAATCCTCCTCCAGCAAGCCTGGATAAGGACATTGAAAATGATTATAGAGCTAGAGAAGCACTCTTGAGCGCACTATCTGATCAACAAATTATGGGATTAACTGACCAATCTAATGTGAAGGCTATATGTGATAAGTTGGAAGCTTTTAATGAAGGTGACCCTACTGTTAAAATTGCTAAACTTGATGGTTACCAAGTAAGGTATGAGAACCTAAAGATGGAAGAAGATGAAAGGGTTACTTCTTTCATGAAAAGAGCTAATGAAATTGTTATGGGAATTCAGTGTTGTGGTGGATCTCTGAGTGAAGATGAGATTGTTTCTGAAGTTTTGAGAGCTTTCCCACCGACTTACAAGATGAAGGCTATTGCAATTAATGAGCTAAGAACAGTGGCTAACACTTCTGTTAACTGGGATACTTTGGTTGGAAAAATTTGGTCCTCAAGGAGCTGCAAAGATTGAATATGCTTTTCATGCACCTAAATCATCAACCGGTAAGAGTGATTGGAAAGATTTATATGTGAAGGAACTGGATGAAATGAAGAAAGAAGATGAAGAGTCTGAGCAACTAGAAGCCCTATTTGCTAGAAGAGTACCTAAAGGTCCCGCTAGAAGTAAGTATGAAGGAAAATCACCTTTTAAATGTTTTACATGTAATAAGATAAGTCATTTTGCATCTAGATGTCCTGAGAGGAATTCAAGATTTGAAGAGAGAGATAGAAGATCTTTTAGGCCTAACCATGATTATCAGAACAAGCATAAGTACAGGAGAAACAAAGACAAATCATGTTACTATGCGGATGAGGAAGGTGTAAGTGATTATGATGATGAACCGACACAAGATTCGGCTAGTGGATCTGGTAGTGGTAAGGAATGGGTATTTTTGGCTATTAAGGAAGATGCTCTGGTACCTGTTATTCAAAATGAGGACAAGGCCCTTGCTACTAAAATTGAAGACAAGGATGAATGGGTGATAGACAGTGGTTGTTCACATCATATGACTGGAGATAAAAGGAAGTTTTTATCTTTGCAAGAATTTGATGGTGGATTGGTTAGATTTGGAGATGACAAAGCATGCATGATTAGAGGAAGAGGAACTATATCATTGGATGGTAAGCATAATACTGATAATGTTTATTATGTTGAAGGTTTAAGGCATAATTTTTTGAGTGCAGGAGAGTTGGTGGATAAGGGATTTCAATTACAATTTAAGGATGGAAAATGCAAAATCATTAACAGATCTGGTTTGGAGATTGCAACCGGTACACAGACTAAAGGTAACATCTTTCATTTGAACTGTGGTGAGAAGACATGTTTGATTTCACAAATTTATGAGAGTTGGCTATGGCATAAGAGGTTGTGTCATGTGAATTTTGATTGCATTGTAAAGATCAGTTCAACTAATGTTGTTAGAGATATACCTAAGATTGTGAAACCCTATAATATGGTATGTTAGGAATGTCAATTGGGAAAGCAAGTCAGAACTCCTTTTAAGATTATTCAAGATAAATCTAATGATGTTCTTGATCTTATTCATACTGATTTACGTGGTCCTGCTAGAATAAAGAGTTTTCGGTGTGATAGATATTTTATGCTAATCATTGATGACTATTCCAAAATGATGTGGGTTACTTTTCTAAGGGAGAATTCTGAAGCTTTTGAAAATTTTAAGATCTTTAAATCTAAAGTTGAGACAAAGATAGGGTTGAATATTAAATGCTTAAGGTCAGATTAGGGTAGTGAATTCACATCTGATGAATTTAACAATTATTATGAGAAGCATGGGATACAGAGATAGTTGCCTGCCCCCCGGACACCTCAGCAGAATGGTGTTGTGGAAAGAAAGAACAAAACTATCTTGGATGCGGCTAGAACTATGATGATGGAAGCTAATCTGCGTCATATCTATGGAGAGAAGTTGTGAGCATGATGATATACACATTCAACAAAGTTCATATCAAAGGAGACACTGGTAAGACACCTTATGAGTTATGGTTTGGTCATACACCTTCAGTTAAGTATTTTAGAATCTTTGATAGTAAATGCTATATCAAAAGAGATGATTCCATTGGAAATTTTGATCCTAGATGTGATGAAGGGATATTTCTTGGTTATTCTAATGAAAGCAAAGCATATAGATGTTATAACAAGAGATTGCAGAGAATTGTGGAGAGCGCTAATGTCAAGGTGGATGAGCTATACAAAAGTCAAATCAGAACTTATGAGAGAGAACCAGAAGTGGAGATGATCATAATTGAATCGGTAGCACTTGTACCGGAACATAATGTGGAACCAATTACTCCGACAGTATCAGAAAATTCAACAGGGACTGAAGATCAGAGCAAGGAAACAAAAAGTCATAAGACTCCTTGGTATGTAAGGTTAAATCATTCAGAAGATCAGATCATTGGAGACAAGAACAAAGGAGTAATGACAAGAAGAAGGTTGGAAACTGATGAGGTATGTTTAATTTCTCAAGTTGAACTGGCATCAGTTATTGAAGCTTGTAAAGATGAATGTTGGATGAAAGCTATGGAAGAGGAATTAGATCAGATTGAAAAGAACAACACATGGACTTTAGTTCCCCGACCTAAAAATAAGAATGTTATTGGAACTAAATGGGTTTTGAGGAACAAATTGAATGAGGATGGAAAATTTGTGAGGAATAAGGCTAGATTGGTATGTAAAAGATATTCTTAGAAGGAAGGAATTGATTATGATGAGACTTTTGCTCCGATAGCTAGGATTGAAGCTATGAGATTCTTTCTTGCTTATGTTGCCCATAAGAAATACAAGGTTTATCAAATGGATGTTAAATGTGAATTTTTTAATGGAGATCTTGAAGAGGAAGTTTATATGGAGCAACATGATGGTTTTTTACTTTCAAATGATAAAAACATGGTGTGCAGGTTAAGGAAAGCGTTATATGGATTGAAACAAGCCCCTAGAGATTGGTATGCCAGATTGGACAAATATCTTTTGAAGCTTGCTTTCACTAGAGGTAATGCTGATAGTAACTTATATTATAAGATCACTGATGATGACATATTGATTGTTGAGGTATTTGATATCATTTTTGGAGGTGAGGATAAATTTGTATGGAATTCTCTGAAAATATGAAGAATGAATTTGAGATGTCTATGATTGGGCAGAAGAATTTTTTCTTACGTTTGCAGATTACTCAGAATGATAAAGGTATTTTCATCTATCAAACTAAGTATGCTAGAGAGTTGTTGAAGAAATTTGGTATGGAAAATTCTAAACCGGTTGGTACCCCTATGGTTACAAGTGATAAATTGACAAAGAAAGATGTATCGGCTCTGGTAAATCCTACAAGGTACAAATATATGATTGGAGGTTTATTATATCTGACTCAGACTAGACCGGATATAATAAACGTTGTTTGTATTGTATCAAGATATCAGAGTGAGCCTGGAGAGAATCATGAGTGTGCGGTGAAAAGGATTTTCAGGTGTTTGCAAGGAACAACTGAGTATGGTTTGTGGTATCCTAAAGATGATTAATTTACACTATGTGCATATACAGATGTTGATTGGGCTAGAGATGTCAATGACCAGAAGAGTACATCCAATGGAGCTTTCTTTCTTGGATCAGCAATAAACAATCATGTACTTCTTTATCTATTGTTGAAGTTGAGTATGTTGTTGTTGCTACTAACTGTACACAAGTTTTATGGATGAAGCAAATATTGAAGGATTTAAGGGTTGATTGCAATGAACCGATAGTTATTCACTATGATAACTTTGCTGCTATTGATATATCAAAAAATCTAGTATTTCATTCTAAGACTAAGCACATTTCTATCAAGTATAATTTTTTGAAGGAGAAGGTGGAAGAAAATGAAGTTAGACTCGTTTATGTGAACACTAAAGAGCAGATTGCAGATATCTTCACTAAACCTTTTCCTAAGGAATCATTTGAGTACTTCAGAGACAGATTGGAAGTTTTTGCCCCTCCGGTGGAGACTTGAGTGATGTTGATTGGCATTAGTTCAGTATGCATTTATCAGTTCTATCATTCATTCCGGATTGATATGTTGATGCTACTACTCAGGGGGAGTATTCAGCTATGTGGTTCAGAGGTTTTATGATTTTTCCTTGATGTCAAAGGGGGAGAGATTTGTGAAAAATAGAGCTTTACAATGATATCATTCTTAGGGGAAGTTTGGTTTTTGGTTCAGAACTTCATTGTCATATCATCTTGGAGATTTTGTTGGATGTCTTCCATTGGGGGAGACTTGTTTGGCATTTTCTCGGCACTTGGATGTTTTTCACATCTAGTGTTGCCATCAATGCCAAAGAGGGAGATTGTTGGCAATTTGGAGGAATTGATTATGTGTTGCATTGATGTTTTGTCATTGATGTCAACACTAGCTGTTTTGTTGTCTACCAACTTTTGGTAGAGTGGTTGGATTGTGATATTGATCTGGAGACCATCTTCGGTATTCTCCTATTTGGTTTGGCTTGTGGTATTGGTTATTCATGTGTTCCTCATGCGTATCACATTTAGTTGGTTGTTCGTGTTCCAGTTGTTTATGGTATTTCATTTGGCTTATGGCGACCTATTTTAGGTCCGGTGGTTATTCTGTTAGGTTATGGACTGGTTTGTGTAACGTGTTGGTTGATGCTCCCAATACATCACCGGTTGGATTTATTGTTTGGATTATGTTGTTTCGGTCTTAGGCCGACTTGGTTTATCATTGGTTTGCGAGATTGTGTAATAGATCTATTGTATTATCTTTTAGGTGGCCAACCTAATTGCTTAGGTCCTGGGTTGGTATAAATATGATGTAAGATCTCTTTGTAGATCATAACAAAGGAGTGGGATAAAAGATTATCTATGTGTGAATTATGTTGTAATCATATGCAGAGGTTTTGGCTAATCATAGGTGATCGAATTGGGTTTGTGAAAGAGGTTTAAGACCTCCGGTATTGAGCTCAACTAGAACTATACTCAGGCATAGGAGATATTATTCTTGCAATTCACTCATCTTTGCGGATTGTAGTCTGGATTTATTTGTACTCACCGAGGCTCCTTTTGTGATGAGAAATGTGCTCTAGGCAGTGTGCATTTCTGCATGTGCAGGCCCCTCTTATTGTAATCACATACTTGTTGCAGAAGTATTATCTGACTGTGGGTAGACTTACCACCATGGTTTTTTCCTTTACCGGGTTTTCCACGTACAAATCTTGGTGTTAAATGTGTTATGGATGGTTGGTTAATTATTCTGTAATTTAGGTTTATGCTTAACTATTACATCTATTATTTTGATATTCGGTTTATGCATTCAGGTAGAAGGTTTTGTGAGCTTAAAGTTATATAATTTGTTGACATTTGATTCACCCCCCTCCCAGTTTTCCACCGATTATCCTAACAAAGAACTCTCTAGTGAAGTAGAGAGAGAGAGAGTACCTTAGAGCTCAAGGATATAGGACCTTGGAGAGAAGGATAAACAAAGAGAGAGAGGACCTTAGAAAGAAGGATAAAGAGAGCTTACGAGAAAGAGAGAGGACCTTAGAGAGAAGGATAGAGAGAGAGGACCTAAAGAAGGATATAAAGAGAGAGAGAGAGAGAGAGAGAGAGAGAGAGAGAGAGAGAGAGAGAGAGAGAGAGAGAGAGAGAGAGAGAGAGAGAGAGAGAGAGAGAGGACCTTAGGGAGACCTTAGGGAGAAGGATAGAGGGAGCTCAAGAGAAAGAGAGAGGACCTTAGAGAGAAGGATAGAGAGATAAGACCTTTGAGAGAAGGATAAAGAGAGAGTATATGTATACAAAGAGAGAGGTTTAAAAGGACTTGAGTCTTGAGAGAGAGAGAGAGAGAGACCCGTTTAAAAAGACTGTACAAGTATGAAACTTATGATTAAAGATTAAATAATAGAAACTAGTAGGATTTACTTAATGTGCAAACCTATGAAGTCCCAATATACATGATTGAAATAAATATATCTATTAAAAGTTGAAATTATGTCCAACAAATTCACCTAGTAAATAATAATATATTGAACATATTCAACTAGTTGTAGGAGATATGGTAGTTCAACATATATATAGTTCTACTTAATGTGCAAACTTATGAAGTCTTAATACACATGATTGAAACAAACATATTTAAATTACACATTTAAATGATGTCCAACAAATTTGAACCCAGTAAACAATAATATATGGCCGCATGTTCAACTAGTACAAGTTTGAAACTTATGATTAAATAATACAAGTATGATTTACTTAATGTGCAAACCTATGAAGTCATAATACACATTTAGTTTAAATAAATATAAATGAGATGTTATTAAAATGATGTCCATCAAATTCACCTAGTAAATAATAATATATGGATTAACATGTTCAACTAGTAGGAGATATTGGTAACAATATATAGTTCAACTTAATGTGCAAACTTATGAAAGAGAGATCTAGGGAGAGGGAGGGAGCTTTAGAGGCCCTAGATCTAGGGACCGAGAGAACTTAGAGGCTAGTATGAGTTAGAGGTCAGAGAGAGAGAGAGAGAGAGAGAGAGTAGGCACAAAGGAGGGAGACATAGCTCGGCAAAAATAGTGGGTGAGAAAGAGAGTTAGGAGGAACTATGTTGATGTGTATAAAATAGATATTGATTGATGAAATGAGTTTTATTAGACAAACATTATTTCAAAATATTCATTCAAGAATATGCCAAGATTTTCATAAAAAAATAAACATGAGTTTTGGAGGAAGATAAATCATGTTGGTAGGAGATTTGGGATAGATACCTCCTGTTAGTGACCAACTACCTTATGATAGTAGAATACATGAAAAATTGCTATAGGAAGAATTTAAGATAGTTATTACTTTGAATAAGGTATTCAAATAGGAAGGTGAAAGTGAGGACCAACAAAGGTTTCACCAACTACTCACAAATATTAGAGATGCACATCCAATGAGATGAATGGAAAGTAGTGCTGACAAGAATAGATGTTTCATTACATCCAAAAATTATGGAAGATTTTGATAATAATATTTATGTATTTGTAATAAATGATAAATATACATAACCATAACCAGAAAAAATTCTATTTATTAAGAAGTTTGATATCTTGTAGCATTGCAAGTAAAGAAGGTAATACTAATCCAGTTGGAGGTTAGTGTTGTCACAAAAGCTTGCAACCTTGTCTAAGCTATTAACTCAAACAACCTTGTGAAACATGGAAACAACCTCCAAGTGTGGGACCTTGATAAGTGAGTTTGAATATCTAGAGGAGTTTGGCTTCCTATCTGATTAGGGTGCAATGTTGAACCAAACCAACATTTTAAAACCTACTTCTAAACCTATTCGAATGACTTGCAGAGGAAAAGGGAAGAAGGAATTCAAAAAATAAAGGGGGGTGATGCACCAAGATTAAAACTTGTCTTCCCCTACCTATGACTGCACAAAACATCAATAAAAATCACCTAAACATACATAGATTCATATTCTAATCAGCTCCCAAAGATACATGTGAAGGTTAAAACCCAGTAAGATGGTGGAAGGAATGAGAGAAATTCGTAAACAACACTTATTAGGGACATTAACACAATCACACAATTTGGAAATAGAGAAAAACATATTCAAATATAGAGGTGAGATAGTTTGCACAAGGTGTTTGAATCATAAAATAGGTAAAACAAATGATTTTATTGATGTAAATAAGGTAATATTACATATACAAAAAACATACGAATTGTATATGAAAATGAGGGGAAGAACCCTTTGAATATCTTAAAAATTTGCATTTTTAGGGCAAGCATATCTATGATTAAATATTGAATTCAAAACCCTAACATGACCAGGGTTTAGTTACAAAAAAATCTAATCATAGGAATTAGAGAAAACATATGATTTCTAGCGTGCAAGTTGATCTTCTCAAAGAGGGGAAAGCGTGAATTGAATGCAACTATAGGCAAGGCAGATGAAATCCCTAAAAATAAGGGTAGTCCTGTCACTGGAAGGTGTCTACAACATTCTTTGTCAGAATAGGATGCCCTTTAATGGTCATAAATGAGCATGGAATCATCCCAGATTGTGTCTCTAGAACCTAGACTAAGTAATGACACCATTTGGAATTGACAAATCAGGTTTGAGAGTTGGGGTTATTGAGCATTCAATTTTGACCTCCTCTATCAATAACCACCATCCCCTAACCATTGCGATTCAAACCTTGTCTGCAAGTTTTAACCTCGACTGTTGATCTTTATCTTCGCACAAGAATGAATGGCCAAGATGCACCAAAGGAATCCTCTCAATGTTTGATTAAAATGTAGTCATTGATCTTTATCTGGACAGTCAAGATTACAATTTAAAGATCCTTCATAATTCCCCTTGAGTCAGACCCAAAATCTCATGTAGATGCCATGTCAGTTGGTGTTGACCCTCATTTAATAGCACCCTGCTAGCTCGCAAATAAGATTGGGGCACACAAGATAGGCCCACGAGGACACAAGGCAAGGAACTCAAGCAAATGGTTAGACATAAGGTTGCCCCACATGCCCACGACATCAAGTAGTTAAATGAAAGGGACTATGAAGGGGCATAGGGTGGCATTGTTAGTTAGGCACCATGATTATCCCACCATCCTACAACATCAAAATGCTAAAGGGAAGTGATCGCGTAGGGGGCGGGAAAGCAGTTTACAAATAAGACATGAAGGGGACCTGGTGCAGGAGCACATGAGCAATTTTGTTGTGTAGGTTCCAGGAGTTTATAATCATGTGATTTTGGTTTTTAATAAGGTCAGAAGGTTTTTGAATAAGTGCTTAGATGTTGTAAGGACCCTAGGTGTTACTGTTTGGCCAATGTTGGCCTATGGGCTCTTAAGGGTGCCAGGTAGAGTAATTGGTAGAATAAGTTGATTTTGAGTTAGAATAGGTTGGTATGATGTAGTTTAGGAGGTTTTAAGGTCATTTTAACCTTTAGAAGTGACCTAGGTTTGATTTGGGCAAAAGTTGCTCGACTATGTAAAAGTTGTAAAAAGTTGCAAAAGTTGCAAAAGTTGCTCATAGCAACTTTGCAACATTTGCATTTTCCAAACACCAACGGCTAGTTGGTTGTCTATTTTAGTTAAAAGACATTTGTAACCAACCCAATTCCAATATAAGGCTTGAGACAACTGATGAGAATTTTTGTTGAAGATTTGAATGAAGAAAAGCAAGTTTAGCCTTTCAAAAAATGTGTTTTCAGTGAGTTGAGTTGAGTTTCATTGACATTGTACGGTCTGTACGGACTTCCAAGCCAGAAAAAGGCATTAATTGTTAGAGAAGAGACATACCTTTCATTTCATGGTGATTTGACGTTTTGAAATGTTATAGTTTGTAAGTTTTATCAATTTTTGTTGCAGGCGGGTCCTAAAGACCTTAAAACAAGGGTTTTGAAGACTCTATGGCTCATACCTAGCATTCCATGGTGGAAATCCATACTGAAACCTTTTGGAATGCTAGGAGGCCTTGTAAAGTATTCTTTCAATTTGTTTTTTAAGACAAGGGAGGTGAAACTCCAGATTTGCCACCATACCCTAGGCTTGGCACGTTGAGTTGGCAAGCAATGGGGATCATGGACAACATGCCCTAGATGGGTAAATCTGTTGGATGGATTTGATTCCAAGTTGGATTGGACATCCTCATGGGTGTATAGACTTGAGACAACCATCAGAATCCTTGGCCATTTGGACTAATGAAGGCATTTGAGAAAAACCCTATTTTGTAGGCTTAAAAGGAGGGAATTAGGCCTAAAAAGGGTTAGGTGGGTTAGAAACCAAACCCATATCCAATTCTGAGATATTGTATGAAACTCCCAAAAGGGTGTATTAAAAGCCAAAGTTTTCATAGGAGTGTTCAGGACTTCAGGCAAATAAGTGAAAAATACCTCACTGGTAGGGCTAATTAGACTAGGTCTCCTAGTAGGCCTAAAAGAGCAAATTGGTCCTTAAGCTTGGAAACGGTAATCTCCAAAGACCTAGATGAAGGGATATGGTTAGAAAAAAAAATCAAATCAACCCTATGTGAGTTGGGAATGTGTGAGAGAAGATCCTAAGGTAGAGGGGGTTGGCTCTTGGTGAAGGTGTGAGAAGGTGTTGAGTAGGAGAGTCTCAATTAAGGAGTGTTGGACACTCACAAGACAAGAGGTGGTCACCATAGTCTAAGGACCTTGGAAAGGTCATTAAGGGTGCACCCTACAACCTTTGGAAGGTTGGGATAGTGTGGAACCATTGGATGGTTCAAGAGACTACCTAGACAGACATCAAGAATAAGCAAACCCAGTGGGAGTGAGCATCCTCTCTATATCAGATTGGTATTAGAGCTACTTGATTAAAAAACGTGGTGTATGTCAGACCAAGAGGTAGAATCAGAAGCCAACATCATGCCACCCAAGGCAATGAGTCAAGAGGCCATTAGGAAGTTGGTCCAAGACATGCTTAGTGAAGCCTGAGAGCAAGACACCAAGAAAGGTAAGGGCAAGATCATAGAGTGGGGTGATGAAACTGATCATGAAGATGCATATGTGATAGGAGTGGTGATAGAAAATAAGGAGTTGGAGAAAGATCAACAAATCTCTTTAGATGCCCTTAAATCACTCAACAAGGATAGCCTAGATGGATTACCGGTTTATAGTGGAAGCCTGAATGGAGAAGAGCTATTGGACTGGATAGAAGCTTTGAACAATTATTTTGAATACAAGGAGGTTGCAAAAGAGAAGAGGGTCAATATGGCTAAGACCAAGTTGAAAGGATCAGCTCTAGTGTGATGGAACATGATGCAAGAAGAAAGGGAACAAACCGGGAGAAAGAAGATCAACTCCTGGGAGAGAATGAAGTTTAGAATAAAAACTCAATTCCTACCTCTAGATTATGAGGTGTAGATACACAAGAAGTTGATGAGTTTGAAGCAAAGAGAAATGGATGTGAGTTCCTACACATAAGAGTTCAACAAACTCACTCTAAGAGCTAGGAAGCAAGAGGAAGAAGTGGAGAAGGTACCTAAATGGCCTAAGACAAAACATTCAAGATCAAATCAGAATGTTGGCACCTGAGACAAACCATAAGTGTTTCCAGTTGTCTTTGAGAGAAGAGGACAAGATCAAGAGGAAAAGTGAGTTCCATCAAAGAGGCAGAGGTGGTAAAGGATTCAGAGGAAGACGTACTTTTGAAAGGGGTCATAACTCTGGAAAGAATGAAGAAAGCAATCAATCTGAACATAGTGGGGATAACTTTAGCAAGAGTGTTCCGTTTAGAAGCAACTCTAGAGGAAGAAACAACTTTAGAGGCAGGTTTGGCACTCAAGGAAGAGGACCCACAATCTTCACCGATAAATGCTTTCATTGTCATCAAGTGGGCCACACGATGAACCGGTGTCCTAAAAAGACTTCAAGTTCTTATGTAGGTGAAAGAAGAACTCAGTTGGTGCAGGAGGAAGACAATCAAAGTGTTACCTTACCAATTAACAAAGCTAGACCAGTTCTAGATGGAGAGAATATGATGCTAAGAAGGACCTTGTTGAAGGTATTGCAGGCCAAAAAACCTACTCAAATAAAGACACTTTTTAAGACCACTTGCAGATCCTATGGTAAGATTTGTAAGGTCATAGTGGATTTAGGGTCTACTAAGAACATTGTAGCCATTGAGATGGTAGATAAACTCAAGTTGAAAAGGTTGCCACACACCAATCCCTATAAGGTATCATGGTTGAGTAAAGCACAACATGTGTTAGTTGATGAGCAAGCTTGGGTAGACTTTGAAATTGGAGAGTATAAGGATAAGGTACTATGTGATATACTACCCATGGATGCATGCCATTTGTTGCTTGGACGCCCTTGGCAATATGATGTCAAAGCCATACATGATGGGAAGAAGAATTCTTATGTTATCACCAAGGAAGGTAGGAAGTTCCAAATGGATCCTTTGGTTGTTCTAGGAGAAGAAAGCTATGTAGGTTCAAGTGTGATGTTGCTTAGTGGGAAATAGTTCCTAAAAGAGTTGAAGCATGAAGGGAACCAAGGTTATGCCATCATAGTAAAACGAAAAGAAGAGGCAAAGATTGAACCCAAACCGGTAGTACCACAAGAAGTGAAGACCTTGTTGGACCGGTACAAGGATATTTTTGTCAATGAGATGCCAAATGCTTTACCCCCATACAAAGATGTGAACCATCAGATAGACCTCATACCTAGAGCTACCTTGCCAAACAAAGCTGCTTACAAAATGACACCTACTCAAATTGAAGAAATAGCAAGACAAGTGCAAGAATTGCTAGATAAGGGGTTGATAAAGAAGAGTTTAAGCCCATGTGCAGTACCTACTATTTTGGTACCTAAGAAAGATGGCAAATGGAGAATGTGCACCGACTCAAGAGCCATCAACAAGATTACCATTAGATATTGGTTTCCAATGCCAAGAATGGAGGACCTAATGGACTACCTAGGAGGATCTTGTTACTTTTCAAAGG
Source organism: Cryptomeria japonica (assembly GCF_030272615.1). Classification (NCBI taxonomy): domain Eukaryota; kingdom Viridiplantae; phylum Streptophyta; class Pinopsida; order Cupressales; family Cupressaceae; genus Cryptomeria; species Cryptomeria japonica. The sequence continues at coordinate 108,754,224 of NC_081409.1, forward strand.
TAGATTTGAAATCAGGCTATCATCAAATAAGGATAAGACCCAGAGATGAGTGGAAAACAACCTTTTAAAACCAATGAGGGGCTCTATGAATGGTTGGTGATGCCCTTTGGGCTCACAAATGCACCTAGCACCTTCATGAGACTCATGAATGAAGTGCTTGCAGAGTTTATTGGTAAATTTGTGATTGTTTATCTTGATGACATTCTAATTTTTAGCAGGTTAAGGGAGGATCATATCAGACATTTGGATTGGGTCTTGAGGAAGCTACATCAAGAAAAGTTGATGATCAACTTGGACAAGTGTGAGTTCTTCAAAACTGAACTAGTATATCTTGGTTTTGTAGTTTCTCAAGGTTGTTTGAAAATGGATCCAACAAAGGTAGATGCAATAGTTAATTGGCCTACTCCAAGTCAATAGGAGATGTGAGAACTTCTCATGGGTTAGCTTCATTCTATAGGAAGTTTATTAGAGGGTTTAGCCATGTATGTGCACCCATATTGAACACCATCAAAGAAGGATTGAAATGTCAGTTTAAGTGGACTAGTGCAGCAGACAAGGGGTTTGAGTTGTTGAAACAAAAAGTAGCAGAAATACCTTATCTTAGGCTCCCTAATTTCAATCAGCTCTTTACAGTGGAGTGTGATGCTAGCAAGTTGGCAATTGGGGCAGTTTTGAGTCAAGAAGGTCATCCGATAGCATTTTTCTCTAAGAAGCTCAATGAGGCAAAACAAAAGTATTCTACCTATGACCTAGAGTTGTATGCCATGGTACACGCCCTTAAGAAATGGTGACATTATCTACTTACCAAGGAATTCATAGTTTATACTGACAACCATGCACTTAGCTTCTTGAATGGACATGAGAAGTTACATCAAAGACACATCAAATGGGTTGAGCACTTGCAGGCCTATACATTTTCCATCAAACACAAGAAAGGAGTCACCAATAAGGTAAAAGATGCCTTAAGTAGAAGAGTTCTTACCATCCAAGAAGTGCAGCTCCAAAGTGTGGGGTTAAATGATCTCAAAGACCTATACCAAGGTGACAAGGATTTTGGTGAAGCATATGAAGTTTGTACCAAGTTTACTAATGTTTGTCATGTTGCCTATTTTGATTTTATGTTGTAGGAAGCCCTTTTTTGTAAAGGACACTTACTTTTCATGCCTGAGTGTTCTATAAGAGATAATATCATCAAGGAGAAGCATCAAGGCAGCCTAGGAGGACATTTTGGTCTTGACAAGACCTTAGAGCAGGTTGGACAGTTTTATCATTAACCTAAACTTCAGTCAGATGTTAGAAGGTTTGTGGAGCAATGTCCCATATGTCAGAGAGCTAAGGGAACCTCCAACAATGCAGGTTTATATCAGCCATTGGCCATACCAACCAGACCTTAGGAATGTTTGAGCATGGACTTTGTACTTGGTTTGCCTAAAACTCCAAGAGGGTATGACAATATTTTTTTCATAGTGGATAGATTCAACAAGATGACATACCTTCTGGCTTGCAAATGCACAAATGATGCCTCTTACATAGCAGGGCTATTCTTCAAGGAAGTTGTGAGGATTCATGGCTTACCGCTTAGCATTGTGAGTGACAGAGACAGTAAATTTGTAAGTCACTTTTGGCGAACCTTATGGAAGAAACTAGGCACAAAACTTTCCTTTTCATCATCATACCATCCACAATCAAATGGTCAAACTGAAGTGGTTAATAGATCCTTAGGTAACTTGTTGAGATGTCTCACCAAACAACATGGACAAGCTTGGGATATAGTATTGGGTCAAGCAGAGTATGTCTCCAATGACTCAGTTAATAGAAGCCAGGCCGGAGTCCCTTTGAAATTGTTTATGGATGTCATCCTAGAGGTATCTTGGAGCTTAGAGACCTCAGTCCTATGGACCATAGAAGCTCACAAGGGGAAAACTTTGCAGAGAATATAAAAGATACATGAGCAGGTCAAGAAGACATTGCAGCAACACAATGAGAAGTACAAGGCACCAATAGATAAGAAAAGAATAGAAGTACACTATAAGGTTGGTGATCTAGTGTTGGCCTACTTGAGGAAGGAGAGGCTACACAAGGGACAACCTAGCAAGCTATGCATGAAGAAGATTGGACCTCTTAAGGTGATGCATAAATTTGGTAATAATGCCTATGAATTAGAGTTACCTCCAAACTTGGGCATATCCCCAATCTTCAATGTATGTGATTTATATGCCTATGAATTAGAGTTACCTACTGCTATAGAAGATGTAGACTAGTTACAAGATTTACCTCCAAGCCAACCGGTCATATTGGAATGCATTTTGGATTCTAACGTTGTGAAAAAGACTAGGAAAGGAGTCTATAGAGACTATTTGATCAAATGCGTAGGGCTACCAGATTCAGAAGCTACATGGATGTCAGAGATAGACATCATACAACATGGTACTGTTATCCAAGCCATATCCACTCAAGAGACTTGAGTTCTTCTTACCCCCAGAGCATGGTGCAGGAGCACATGAACAATTTTGTTGTGTAGGTTCCAGGAGTTTGGAATCATGTGATTTTGGTTTGTAATAAGGTCAATAGGTTTTTGAATAATTGCTCAGATGTTGTAAGGACCCTAGGAGTTACTGTTTGGCCAATGTTGGCCTACAGGCTCTTAAGGGTACCAAGTAGAGTACTTGGTAGAATAAGTTGATTTTGAGTTAGAATAGGTTGGTATGATGTAGTTTAGGAGGTATTAAGGTCATTTGAACCTTTAGAAGTGACCTAGGTTTGATTTGGGCAAAAGTTGCTCAACTATGTAAAAGTTGTAAAAAGTTGCAAAAGTTGCTCATAGCAACTTTGCAACATTTGCATTTTCCAAACACCAACGGCTAGTTGGTTGTCTTTTTCAATTAAAAAACATTTGTAACCAACCCAAGGCTGATCTAAGGCTTGGGACAACTGATGAGAATGTTGGTTGAAGATTTGAATGAAGAAAAGAAAGTTTAGGATTTCAAAAATTATGTTTTCAGCAAGTTGAGTTGAGTTTCATTGACATTGTACGGTCTGTACGGACTTCTAAGCCAGACCAAGGCATGAATTGTTCCGATTAATATGAAAAACAAGTTTTAAGGACCTGAAACCTTTAACCAAGGCATGAATTATTAGAGTAGAGACATGCCTTTCATTTCATGGTGATTTGAGGTTTTGAAGTGTTATAGTTTGTAAGTTTTATCAATTTTTGTTGCAGGCGGGTCCTAAAGACCTTAAAACAAGGGTATTGAAGACTCTATGGCTTATACCTAGCATTCCATGGTGGAACTCCATACTGAAACCTTGTGGAATGCTAGGAGGCCTTGCAAAGTATGCTTTCCATTTGTTTTTAAGACAAGGGAGGCTAAACTCCAAATTTTCCACCATACCCTAGGCTTGGCACGTTGAGTTGGCAAGCAATGTGGATCATGGACAACAGGCCCTAGATGTGTAAATCCATTATATGGACCTGATTCCAGGTTGGATTAGACATCCTCATGGGTGTACAAACATGAGACAACCATCAGAATTCTTGGCCATTTGGACTGGTGAAGGTATTTGAGCAAAACCCTATTTTGTAGGCTTAAAAGGAGGGAATTAGGCCTAAAAAGGGTTAGGTGGGTTAGAAACCAAACCCATATCCAATTTTGAGATATTGCATGAAACTCCCAAAAGGTTGTCTGAAAAGACAAAGTGTTCATAGTGGTGTTTGGGACTTCGAGTAGATAAGTGCAAAATACTTCACTGATAGGGCTAATTGGACTAGGTTTCCTAGTAGGCCTAAAAGAGAAAATTAGTCCTTAAGCTTGGAAACGGTAATCTCCAAAGACCTAGATGAAGGGATAGGGCTAGAAAACAAAATAAAATCAACCCTATGTGAGTTGGGAATGTGTGAGAGAAGATCCTAAGGTAGAGGGGGTTGGCTCTTGGTGAAGGTGTGAGAAGGTGTTGAGTAGGAGAGTCTCAATTAAGGAGTGTTGGACACTCACAAGACAAGAGGTGGTCACCATAGTCTAAGGACCTTGGGAAGGTCATTAAGGGTGCTCCCTATAACCTTTGTAAGGTTGGGATAGTGTGGAACCATTGGATGGTTCAAGAGACTTCCTAGGGAGACATCAAGAATAAGAAAACCTAGTAGGAGTGAGAATCCTCTCTACATCAGGACCCCACTATTCCGTAGGTCAAACAAGTTCAAGGGCTTGGTCTATTTGGGGTCGTGGGCAAGGATTGCCTTAGGCTTATATATGTAGCTGGTGAAATGATAGTGCGCTAGGAAGGGGCTGGTCAATTAAATGATAGAGTGGCTTTTGGTTGGTAGGTTAAGTGGTGATGACCGAAGTAGCAAGTCAATGAAATATTCTAACGTTGGTTTGAAAAGGCTAAGGGAAATGCATAGGGTTTAGGGTGAGGTTTAACACTTACCTATTTGCAGGGTTTTAGCCCATTTTATGATTTCTTAGGTCAATTATCAGTGATAGGCATAATGTGGGCATAAAATGCCAACATTTTTGGCAATTCAGAGGGGATGCTTACTTGCCAAGCAAGAGAGCCAAATTCCTATTCAATCCATTGGGCGCAGAGTTAGGAAACCTGCATAACCAAGAAACCCTTTCTCCCATCCGTCGAAATTTCTCTAACTGACACAAAATATCAAATTTATAACTCCCTGAGGGAATAGCTTATGCACAAGCACTTCTTGGAATGTAACAAAACATAATCTATTATGTACATTTCTTTCATGGAAATAATTTAAACAGTCATTGACTTGCTTATCAAAATAGATGCCTTTCCTAACTATCTTTTGATGCTCTTCATACTTGTGGTCAACTAGATAGAAAAGGAAAAATGATAGGCATCCAACAAGCTATCAAAATGCCTCCCAAAACTTGAGAACAAAGAAGCTTACCCATGTTTGAATGTTGTCCTCCTGAGGTGGATGGGCGAACAAAATTTTCTCTCCTTGATGCTCAACTTCATGTTTAGACGTAAGCATGACTAGGGGTGACTTGCATATCTAAGCTAGATGCCTGATAGGACATCCCTTTGAAGGAATAAAAGTCGAGCCTTCACTACTGGCCACTTTCTAGTGGACTGCTTCTTTTATCTTTTGTTGATTGGAAATGTCTACCTTTTGCTGCCGATCTAATGGAAGAATAGGTGTTTTTGAGATATGCCTCTGCTGCTCATAATTTATTGGCTTTGCTAGAAATACAATAACTTGCACTTCCTCCCTATATTGTTCATGAATTAACTCTTTGGAAGATGCTAACTTAGTATCCAAATTTGAACAAAATCCCTCTAAGTCATCCCAAAAAGATACCTCCTCCAACTCTTCTTTACTTTTTTTGCGTAATGGGACCAATGTTGACTTTATCATGTCTCTCTTGAAGCTCTCCAAACTTTAAAATAAGATCATCTTTGAGGCCCTCCTCATGAGTCAAAGTTTCATTTCATGTTGAGTCTCATGAAACATCAATTCATTATAATGCTCAACATATTCAAGTTGTCCCAATTGATTTTTTGACAAAAGTTGTGCACTCCCCTTATCTTCTACAAAATCAGGAAGTTCATAAGACAAAAATGTGAAATTCCTATCTTCACTACCCCAATTTTCCTCAAGATCTTGAAGGTTTTTATTTTGTTGTCCTAACTCCTTGTACTAAACACCCAGCTGTAACAAGTTTGATATCTCTTTTTCTCCCTCAAATGAAGGTTCGTATGTTGTAACTTGTTCCTTTTCTACCTTAGAAAACTCCTTTTTCTTATCATTAAACCAAATTTCTTGATATACAATAGATCCTCCCAAGAACAATGAAATGATATCATGATAAGAAGATCTAGATGGTGGGAGGGATGGGTATGTTTATAGGTTTTTCTGAGAAGGAACAAATGCTTGGGATGGATGCTCATAAGGAACAGTGGACTAATTTTGGCTTTGAGTAGGATTTTGCAAAGGAAAGGAATCTCTAAAACTTGGAATGCCCAATGTAGAAGACATAGTTGGAAATTGACAAGGTTTAGCTTGCATCAAATTCTGAAGATTGAATCTAGGAGGCCCAGGGGACTCACCTTTTTGATGCAAGGAGTTGCTTGAGTCTCTAACCTTTGCATTTGACCAAGTAAATGCTTCATTTTCTCTTTTTTTGGAAGTGATCTCATTTGTAAGAGATTGTTCATGTTGTTGTATCTAAGTCTCAATCTATTGTTGGTGGTATTAAGCTTGAAAAGAAAGTTTCTCCTACTGCATATTATATTCTTTCTCCCTCCCTATTTCATTCAACTGCTCAAAGATGGTCTTCATTTGTTCTTGAATTTCTGATGGCATCTTCTTAATACTCGTGTTGTCAATGCTTTGAGTCTGATTAGAAGGGTAAGCATACTGCTTAGGGGCAATACAAACCTCTGGGGCTTGTTGATGAGCATAATTAGGTAGCCAATAAGGTTGAGTAGGGGCAGGTGGGTGACAAACATTGGGAAATTTCCCACCTGTTGTTGAAGCAAGGTTGTTTGGGATAAAACTAGGAGCAATCCTAGTTTAATATTATTGACATGGAGAGGAATAAAAACTTGCATTCTCATGAAATGGAGGGAAATAAAAGGTATTCCCTTGAAATGTATTCATCATAAAGCATTTGAAGAAGGTAAAAATTTCTTAATGAAATACTTTAAAGAGTAAATAGACCTGCTCAACCAAGGATTAATAACATAACACTTGAGTGCTAGAATATGATTTCAGAGTTGCTAGGTGCTTGAAAAATTGCCTCTCTAAGGATGGATACTAAAGAATGCACTGAATCCTCAGCTTGGATTGGGCTTATGGTTGTTTGAATAGTATATTTGAACTTAAATTCATTAGGTGTTTGAATATTTTGCCTCTAAAGGCAAATATTGTTGACATACACACCACATATAAATTATTATCACAAAATTTTGCACCCTTGTTTGAGATATTAACTCAAACAACCTTGTAAAAAATGGAAACAACTTCCAAGTGCGTGACCTTGATAAGTAATGTTGAATCTTTGGAGAAGGCTAACTTCCTTTTTGATCGAGGCAATGTTGAACCAACCCAACACTTTGAAACCTACTTCTAAACCTATTCTAATGACTTGTAGAGGAAAATGGAAGAAGGAATGCAAAAATAAAGGTGGGTGATGCACCAAAATTATAATTTGTCTTCCCCTACCTATGATGAAACAAAACATCAATAAAAATCACCTAAACATACAAATATTCCTATTCTAATTAGCTCCCAAAACTATATGTTAAGGTTGTAACCCAATAAGATGGTGGAAGGAATGAGAGAAATTCACAAACAAAACCAGTTAGGGACATTAACACAATCACACAATATAGAAACATAGAAAAATACATCCAAATATGAAGGCAAGATAGTTTGCACAAGGTGTTTGAATCATAAAAGAGGTAAAACATTTGATTTTATTAATGTAAAGGCAAGGTTATATTACTAATACATAAAACATTTGAATTGTATATGAGAATGAGGGGAAGAACCCTTTGAATATGTTACAAATTTTCTTTTATACGGCAAGCATAACTTTGATTGAACATTGAATTCAAAACCCTAACACAACTAGGGTTTAGTTGCAGGATGATTTGATCATAGGAATTAGATCAAAGATTTGATTTAGAGTGTGCAAGTTGTTCTTCTCAAAGAGGGGAAAGACTAAATTGAATGAATCTATAAGCAAGGTAAATGAAATCCCTAAAAGTTAGGGTGGCCCTATCACTATAATGCATTTTCAACATTCTCTGTCAGAACAAGAGGCCCTCTAACAGTCATAAATGAGCATGCCAATGTCCTAGATTGCATCTAGAGAACTTGGATTGAGTAATGATACCATTTGGAATTGATAGATTAGGTTTGAGAGTGGTTGGGGTTACTAAGCATTCAATTTCGGCCTCCTCTGTCGACAACTACTATCACATAGCCATTAAAATTCAAACCTCGTGTGCAAGTTTAAACCTCGGCCACTGATCTTTATCTTCATACATGAATGAATGATCGAGATGTGCCAAAGGAGTCCTCTGAATGTTTGATTAAAACGTTGTTGTCGATCTTTATTTGGATGGTCAAGATTGCACTTGAAAAATTCTTCATAATGCCCCTTGAGTTGGGCCCACAATCGCCACATAGACACCATGTTAATTGTTGTTGACCCTCATCTAATAGCACCTCACTAGCTCGCAAAGAAGATTGGGGCCCACAAGATAGGCTCATGGGGACGTGGGGCAAGTCACTCAAGCAAACAATTAGACATAAGGTTGCCCCATAGGCCCACAAAATCAAGTAGTTAAATGAAAGGGACTATGTGGGGGTGTAGGGTGGCATTGTTAGTTAGGCACCATGATTACCCTGACATCCTGTAACTTCAAAATGCTAAAGGGAAGTGACCGCACAAGGGGCGGGGAAGTAGTTTACAACTAAAGCATGAAGGGGACCCTACCAACCTGCAGGTCAAACAAGGTGAAGGACTTGGTCTATGTGTGGTTGCAAGGAAAGGCTTACCATAGGATTAAATATGCAATCGATAAGGCAACAAAGTGTGCTAGGAAGGGGCCAATCAATTGAACAATAGAGTGGCCTTCGATCGAGAGGTTAAGGGGCGATGATCAGAGTAGTCGATCAATAAAATATTATAACATTGGTCTAAAATGGCTAAGGGATATGCATAGGGTTTAAGGTTTTAGCTTTCTGAGGTTTAACACTTAGCCATTTGTAGGGTTATAGCCCATTTTTTGATTTCTTAGGTCAGTTATCAGTGATGGGCGTAAGGTGGGCATAAAATGACAAACAATTAGAATGATGAATTAAATATTTGAATTATTAATTGCTAAGGATGCAAGGATCAGGTTAACCTTTAAATAGAAGCAAGCCGTGTGAATGGAGCATTAGGATATTTTTTGAATATCATATACAAATTTGAAAGTGCCCCACTAGGTCCATGTTGTGACCTTTTCACACATCGCCCCATTGCTAACGGGGACCCCCTCTTCTCCTGCTTTCCACGTGTTTAGGTTAGGGTTTCGACAGCTTAGTGGGCAATTTTGTGTTTCCTGCCCCAAGTCTTGAAGTTTTGGTCATGCCTAGTGTTGTTTAGAGTTTTTGAGGTTATAGGATCAAGCACGTGAAAGTTGTGATTTTTTTAAAATGATCCTAGTTTTGTCTAAGTGTAGACCTTTCGAGCAGTAACGTGTTTTGAACATCCACGCCAGTGATTTTAAGTGCTAAGGTGTTTTTAGACCTTTTGGAATTGTTTTCTCACTCCTAGGAAGTGATTCAGATTGATTTCACACTTTATCCCGATAGATTTACTTGTGTTACGCTCCAATTTTCGGTAAATTTGCCTAAGTCCAGTTGAGTTTTATTGAGTTTTGAAGTTTCCTAGTGGTTTTGAGTACAAAAATCATCATTTTCCGGATGAAAATCCATATTCTAAGGGTTAAAGGTAAAAATTCCATACTAGAGGTGCTTTTCCCCTCATATTCTTGACTACCCATGGTTTTCCCCACTCAAAATCCAAACTGGACATGGATTTCCCTTGAAATCCATACTTGCCTCATTTTTCCACCACTGTGAATCCATACTAGGATCGATTTTCCCCTGGATGCATTAAATTTTGACTAAGTGTTAGGATTTATCCCGACTACCCACGTTTTTCAACCAGAGAGTATGGATAGGATTGCAGATGAAATTTGTCTTGATTCCACACCTGGGTCGATTTTCCACCAGGTCTTTTGTGACAAGTTTTTGAGGATTTTTGTGCAGACACTCAGTCCCGACTCAAGTCGATTTTCCACTGAGAGAGATTTTCAATGTTTCGAGTTTGGATTTTCATCCAGACTAGGGTCGTTTTCAATCACAGGGGTATTTTTGTGTGAATCACGTAATTTTGAATGGAATTTTTATTCCAGACCTAGATCGATTTTCCCCTAGACCCCATTTTGTGCACATTTGATGATTTTCAATAGGATTTTTAATCCCTATTGGGATCGATTTTCCCCTAAGAGTATGTTTTGATGATTTTTAAGTGATTTTGTTAGGATTTTTTAATCCTTAGATCGATTTTCCCCAATTGGCCCATTTTAGATTTAAATTAAAATATTTTAATAAAGTGAGCCCTATTTAATTGTTTTTTAGTGAAAGGCAACGATTATTTAAAAAAAAAAAAAAAAAAACAATTAATGATTTGAAATAAGCATTTAATGTTTTCAACCTTCTAGAAGCAAATCGGTTTCTACCAAGCAAGTATAAGAACAAGAGTTTTATCGCACATTGCTTGTGTGGTGAGAGTTGATGATGAAAGTGAGTTCAAATAGAGAGATATCCAACATTATTTTATTATTGAGTTTGCCAAGTATATCCATTCTTGGGCATTTTTCTCTCTAGTTGGTGATTTTGGAGGAAGTGGTCAAGTAAAGTGATTGATTGAAGACTATTCTTGCTGCCATTGTTTTCCTCATTTCCATTTATTTTTTCAAGCTTGGTAACTTTTGGTGGCTTCCATTGATGACTTTGTGCCACAATTTTTGGAGAGACGACGCCATTTTTGGTAAGGTAGCAATTTTGCTAAGGAGGGCGATTTTTGTGTTTGGGGTTTCTACCTCCAACTTGGGCAAATTTCCTTGATGCCACCATCCTTGCTTGTTGTTCTCATAATTGATTTGGCAGGTTCGAGTATGATTTGAGGACATTTTTCAGATTTATGTGTTTGGCGCCATAGTTGAGAAATTTTGATTTTGGTTTTGCAAGGGTTTGGTGCCATATTTTGGTGGATTCCCTTCATGTTTGGTGGCTGACATTGTTCCTACTTGCTGTGATCATCGCAGATTTGAGTCTTGACACCATTCTTACAACTGATGCGACCTCCATTATTGGCTGATCATCAATTTTTTAGACTTATACTTTATTGCCCAGCCAACCACAACTTCAACGATTTACACTTGGAAGCATTTTGGGGATCATTTTCAGTCAATCCTTAGACCATTTGAGAGTTGTCAGAGGTCTGCAACTTCGTTTTGGTTGCTTGTCCTCATAAAACTTATGTTATACCAACCATACCTATGTTCCCAAGTTTGATTGATTTCACCATCATGACTAATTTTTATCAAATTTGTGCATATTTTGAATGATTGCAACATGTTTTGAGAGGTTAATTTGTATAGTTGCAGGTTGTCTTCAGATTTGTTGGCGGCCATTGTTGACTTTGGAAGGTGTCCTCAGACATAGTTTTGTGTGAAAGCACATCCTTTCACATCTTTCCTTAGTCACTCTTGATCCGATGTACTACTTTGCACTTTAATTTGCACAAAATTTCCAAGTATAAGGAGGTGTTGATTTCATGAGGGTTTCATACCCAAATCTTGTCAAATTTTGTATTTAAATTGTTGAAATATATCTAGAGTGTAATTATTTTCCTGATTTCCATACCCTAATTAGTCTAAATCATTGAGAGGCATGGAATTTTATTAAGAATATTTATATTTTCCTAAGTTCTAACTCCAAGCTTTGTACAAGTGCGATGTCGAAGTTCTGACTTAAGGAAAGGAGAGAAGAACAGAAGATACTTGAGACTAGATTCTATCCAGAATCCAGGATGTCATCCAGATGGAAGGAGATAATGGACACAAACATGCATTTATTGAACCTGAACCAAATGCAACAGCGGATGTTTGGAGTTGAAAGCCAGATTCCTTCCCTAGCGTATGTGAACATTATGAAGAGTGGCATTTTTCAAGCCGCTGGATTTTCACAGTCCATACAGTGCAATGAGCTTATCTTGGAGTGTGCACAATGTTATGATCCTCACTCCCGAATGATCAAGACTCCTAAGGGTGTCGTCATTGCCTACCTTGTTGAGGATGTGATTGCTAATGTTTTTGGAATTCCACGTGGAGCAGACATGAAGGATGTAACTAAAGATGAATATGAAGATCGATATAAGAAGAAGATGGATGCGTGTAAGACCATGGTGAATAAGGAGTGGATGATCGAGCCTAGGCCTCATCATTCCAAGGCTCCCAAGACACTCATGTGCACGTATTTCAAAGAGGAATATAGTGATTTAGTATTCTTGCTTAACCGAGTGATGGGGATGCCACATGGTGCAATATACAATGGATGGATGTTCTATTTCATCCAGGATTGTCTAAGAGGAACATTGATAAATTGGTCTAGAATCATAAGTGACAATCTAGACTTTCAGTCGAGGAATATGGAGTGGTCCAAGTCATTTTCCATGACTTCCTACTTGGTATACCTACTTGCACAGTTTGTTACATACAAAGGATTGATATGCAAAGGTAAAGTCGGGAATGGACAAGGACAATTCAGGAGTTATGAGTGCTATCCACAACTGAACATGCATTGAATTAAAGATTACAAGAGAGTGAATGATGTATTCACAATGTACATCACGTGGATGATGCAAGGCGAAATCCATAGGAGGTTGTCCAAGGAGGCAATAGAGCTGATAGAGAAATATGGATCGTGGTATATATAGTTTCCCACTTTCACGTACCTTAGGATTCATGGGTTTCAATCCAAACCCTACAGACTTCCTAGGTATCCTTTCGACAAAATGATCTTGTTGGAAGTGGTGAGACAACTTATAGAGTTTGATTCCATTCAGAAAGAGAAGCACAGGACATGCATGGCATTCACTATTTCAGTTGGGAAGATGTTGGAGGTTTGCCAGTCTACCTTAGCCACTAGCACTCCGAGTGAGGAGCTTGCATTCTATCGATTTGCAACATACAAGAAAAGAGAAAGATTTGATCTAGATAACAAAGTTGGAAGGATCAGGGGAGAGAAATTCATCCACAAGATAGACATAGAGGATTATTGGGCCAACCTGATGGACGAGCAGACAGTGAAGAGATGAATGTGGTCTAGGATGTTAGTGGATTTCATGAGGAAGTATGGACTTTTCCTCATTCTTGATCAGGTGTTAGATGACAGAGATCACACGCATCCACAATATGAAAATGAAATGAAGAAGACAATCTTATTGCCTAATTGGTCAGAGTCAAAGATTTGAAGATATTGATGAGAGAGGTCTTGAGTTTCTCCCATGCATGGGTTGATATTTAGATGAATAAGTTAGTTGATATGGGTGTTTCCTTCACTTATGAAAAGATGAAGTCGAAAGAATCTGCTTTTGAGGATGATCAAAGGACTATCAGTGATGTCAGGATTCACACGAATGAGGAGAGTCAAGGCCAGAGGGAAGAAGATTGAGGAGGTCAAGAAGAAGAAGCAAAAGACTATCATTCCTTCGCCAATCATTCCTTCACCACCTCTCAGTGTCTCATCAATCAAGGAAGTTGAAATGACAGAACAAAACAAGGAGACCCAACAATGTTCCAACATAGTGATACTACCAGAGAATATTCAAGATTTACATGCCACAATGACATCTGCTCCATCGAATGAGAATGATGATCAGTCGGGATCCCCTACTATCCTTTTGGAGGTTAGTTTGGGAAATGAGGTATATTATTTGACCAGGAGAAATCTTGATGATGATGATGATGATGATGTTATCTCAACATTGAGAGGGCTTGATTGAGAGATGTGTCTCGATGAGGGTATGGAGATGGCCGCTATTCTTGATTGGCTGATGAAGAGTATGGAAAAGAGTAAGAAAATGATAGAGGTACAACCTATTGATAACACTGATGACTACTTAGCTAGGAGCAATAAGGAGCCAGAACCTAAGAGAGTTGAGACCTTGTCGCACATAGCTAGAGATGAGACAGGAATGCAGATTGCGTAGGTGGTTGTTCCTATTGAAGGTGTGACGGTGAACATTGCTACTCCTATGGATTTCCAAATTACTTCAGTTGCCCTTGGTCCTACTACAAGAAAGAAAGAATTTCAGGAGGTTGGTGATAACCTTAGGGTGATCAACACGAGATTGGATAGAGAGATTGAGGAGAAGGAGAAGTACAGAGAAGAGAATATCAGACTTAGAGAGTACATTGCAAGGATAAGGCGTGAGAATCCCACCCTTGTTTCCCCTATTGTAGTTGATCATGGACTACATTCACACTATGAGGCAATGAGAGATACACTCTCGGAGGTGGAGAAATGGACTGAAAGCGCAAGAAAACAGGCAGATGATTTCCTCACTCGGTTTGTCCAGGCATATGATAGGACAACAAGGCTCATGTTTAGAATCCAGTATTTGGAGGGAGTTTGGGAAGAATTCTGGCCTATCCAGGAGAGGATTATTCCATGCCTCAGAGATTTGAAGAATATTCCCAAGACCACATTGATTAGGGAGAATATTGTGCATAGTGGAGACATATACATTTTCCATGGTTGGTATTGTTCATTGGCCATGAAGAAATCAACTTATGAGAATGCCCAACTAAGTTGTACAGAGATGGAAGGATCAATTCAGGATATTCAGTTGAAGATCCTTGCCTCAATTGAGGAGTTATTGGGTGTTGATGTTAGTGATGCTAGTGGTTTACACTTAGCCGAATTAAGAGACAAGATGAAACTTATGTATTTTTGTTAGTTGGACTCTTTGAAGAAGAGTTAGATAGATGATTTGGTCTCTTTGTTGATTCATGTTCATAGTTCACAGAAGCTCATGCCAGATTGGGAGAAAAATTTGGATGCTTGCTCGAATACATTGGATGTGATTGATTTACAACAAGATACCTTATTGATGCAGGAGTATCCCCGGTTCATTGCAATCTTGAATCAACCAAAAACATTTTCCTTTCTATTTTGCTTTCTATTTGTAGTTTCAGTTTTCTTTTCTGTGTGTCCCGATTTTGGCTCACCGGATCCTGTGGAGTTGGATTCTACTTGAAGACTTGATCATCTTTCTTGCTTCTACACCGCATCGCATTTGGATCATTTTCCAACAAGATATCACTACCGGTTTCCATGACAGTTTACTGTTACCGGTTGTTCCTTTGTTATCGGTTGCTTGGATCTATTCTGGTGATCTACCAGAACCCCTTCTGAAGCTCGTGGATCTTTGGGCATTGATTCCGATGTTCCTTAGCGTGTGGCTGACCTTTTCCCGCGATCTACGTTTCATCCTTTGGATTTTTCAGAGGAATCTCTTGGCGGAGGCCGACCTTGTTATTTTACACGTCAGGTCTTGTTCTTCAGGTTTTGATCCCTTTTGGGCCGATTGGATCCTTTGGATCAATATTTTTTTTTGTAATTACGTATTAGAATGTAATAGAGGAGAGAATCAAGTAGCTAGACAGTGCAGAGAAGATAGATCATTAGATTCAAGGTCCCTGTTGTGACCTATTCTATCAGGCCTGTGAGCCGATATGTTGTAACTCGGTTGTTACCGGTTGGATGTAATCAAATTTAATGCAATAAAACAATATGTTCTACATTGCCTCCATCATATCTTCGTGTTTCTGTTGTGTTTACTCTTGCTGACCGGTCCAGATTGATCTCTTTGAGGTCCGTCCTCACCGGTGACTGCTTCACATATTTAGCATTTCCATGGAGGAGTTAGATTTTGTATTGGTTAGATTCTTGGAGTATGCTAGGAGGGAGAGAGATGCAAGGAGGAATCTTCTAGAAGATTCCCTTTTTGGTGACTAGGTATCTTTTAATTGGTCCATATGTTGGTGGCACCATTTTTGATGTAAACCCTAATTAGGGAAATTCTAGGGTTTTGTTGGCATGATCTAGTCCCTTGATTTAGTTTTAATCTTGGCCATCCATTTTGTATGAGACTCTATATATACCTCATTGTCTCTCATTTGTAAGAGAGAGTTTCTGTAGAATTGTTGGTATATGCTCCAGCTATTTGAATCTAAATCATTGTTCAATTTATTGGTGATTTTTCTCTTCAAATGTTGTCTTTGCATTCATGGTTCTCAATTCCTCCAAGTTAGATTATAATTTGTTTCCATGTTTGTTAGATTGAGTGGAAGATTTGTTGAATATATTTGTGTGGAATCCTTAATCCATACCACTAGTCTCTTGCTGTTGATAAGTGCACCTTGTGTGGTCAACTGTAAATTTGAGGAAGCTTAACTTCAATTATTATGCGTCCCTTGACAAGCATCAACTTGGATGGTGTCAACGTTTGATGGTAATAGTTTGAAAATCCATTAGTATACCTTAGATGTTTGCACTAAGCTTGTGTCAATACCTGTTTGTGAGTCCTTGCCTAGTTTGATTCCACATAATTTGTTCATCATTTCCTACATTCCTAGGCTTAGAATAGATTTCCTGAACCCTATTCCTTTTGCCCATTTTTAGTAAGAATTAAGTCCAAAACTACATTGCTAAATACTAAGTTGTCAGCACACCTATTCCACATATTTCATGATCAAAGAAGATAATTCGAACATTCGTGTAAGTCCCCAAGTGAACACAACAATTCACATCGACCATTGAGTTACCCACTCGTGAAGACCTGACATGTAGAAACCTTGGAATCATTTTAGTTGATCTTACCCTTAGCATCTGAGGTGATTTTGTTCAAGAGAGGGTAAATTACCTTGGTATTTTATTCTGAAATGTTATGTGCATAAAACACACATCAATAGTCCACCAACATATGTTATGGTTGAATTTGACAATTACTTTGGAAATCTATTTAAAGATGTACCTCCAAATTTAGTTCTAAATTTACTAATACAAAGGGGGTGCACATGTTAATTGCCCTTACGATTAGCTTGGACATTAACAATCCAAAAGTCACGAGGATTGACTCTTCCCATGGCAACAATTGATGTAGGACCAACAGAAAGAGCATGCTTAACATTTGTGGCTATATCTCGTGTTAAGTCTTTGGATGGACTCAAAATCTCACCACCATTTCATATGATTGTTATGAAAATATGTAAATAAGGAAGCAACTCACCAAAAAGAAAATTAAGGAAGAAAGACTCGAATATTTGAAAACACAATAATTTCATGTAATGTATAAATTATAAACTATAATTCTTCTATTAATATTTTTGGTTTAATGTGAAATGTCCGATTCATTATCTTTTATAATGTTTAAATATGTGAGTTACACACACACATTTATATGATGTATATGTGTATATACATACATATACATCATATATATATGTATGTATGTATGTATGTATGTATGTATGTATATATGTATGCATGTATGTATGTATATATGTATGTATGTATGTATGTATTTTATATACATATGCATACTATGCATGTACACATATGTATATAACATATATATACATATATGCATATACATAGACATATGTAACTATGCATATATGTATGTATGTATACACACGCACATGTATGTGTGTGTGTTACATATCTAGTTCACATATATTAAATACATGTATGACACAAGGGCATCAAGAGCCTCATAAGCATGCATTATATCACTTTTTGGTTTTTAGTGTGTTTAGGTGTTTTGGGTCTAATAAGGTCATGTAAAACCATTTGGGATCATTTTGATCCATTTTGAAGGGTTTGAGATCAAGATGTTGGAAAATTGTAAAAGTTGCACAAAAATTGTTAATGTTGCTCAAAAAGTTGTGAAGCAATTTTGTCAAAATAGTGTCTTGTTAAAAAAATAATTAAAAGGTGGCCGAGAATAGTTGGAATTGATGGAAAATGTATAAATGTACCCTTCCAACTCGAATTTGGGGTTGGAGAAGTTTGAATGAAAGAGATACATCATTTTCACTACTTTTTCCTTGTAATTTCTGTGAAATTTGATTGTAGTTTGCATTGTACAAACTGGTATAGATTGATATTGGCTTGAAACCAATTAGAAAAGTTGGAAAATTTTGTTATCTTTCAAATTCTTTTTGTTTTATTGATTTTCATTATGTTTTGTGAAAGTTATGATCAAATTAGTGATTGCCATTTCTATATTTTTACTGTTTTACAACAAGAAACTTGATTGGTATGGTTTTGTATGACTTGATATGGTCAAGGGTAGGCACAGGGATGATGTATCTATGAAGTACAAAATTTTTGGTTTTCGTTTGAAGTCATTTCATTGAGTTTTGCAAAAGTTAGAGCATTTTTGGTGAAAACAGTCCCAAACCTTGCTTAGAGTTTCTAATAAGAAAGAAAAATTCATATCTTTTGATTGAACCCTTAAAAAATGATATAACTTGGTGAAAACCTTCTTTGCATTGCTGCCTAGGTTTCCACCAAAGTAAATTGAAAAATTTGATTATATGTGTGAGTTATGCAAGATTGTTTGTTTCATGTTGTGGTAAAACTATGAAAGAACCTAGGTGATCGAGGGTTTGATGAAATAATGCATTGTTTTGAATTGTCCAATAGTAGTAATGGTTTGTGGACCTTCAAATGACTTGGTAAAGGGCTTGGCAAGCCATCATTGACATAAGATTGATCAAGATAAATGAATATGCATCTATTAGGCTTAAAGAGTAATGTGCTTAGAATGATGAACTAGGCTTGAATGTGTAGATCCATTGTGATAGGACTTGATTATTGTCTTCTTTTGCATCAATGCAGCATTGGATGTGGAGAGATAATATTCTCAAGGCACCTATCTATACTCAATAACAATTTCAACATTAGCACCTTGAAATTGATATCTCTCAATGTCATAGATATATTTGAGATATCTATACTTGTATATATACCATTTACAATCAATAATATTGTAACAATAACTCCTTTACATATTGAAAAATTAGAACCTCTTATTAAACTAGAAATTTCACTTTCAATTTAATATTTTTTATCCATATAATATCAATAAATACCTTTATATAAATTTTGAAATATTTTTTATTTCTTTTAATATCTATAATGTTTAACAATATTCAATTTAAAAAATAAATTCAAAGAGCCGTTTAACTATTAAATACTCATCTAAACATTATATGAAGCCACTTAATTGTTAAAAACGATTAATTTGTTTTAAAAACACGTGCGCATAAATTTTCCCTAGCTCCGTCCATAGGACCTCAGTCTTAGTGAAAAAATAAAATATATATTAACGTGATTAATATATACATATATATATGTCCTCCAACGTTACAAACCACAAGCTGCCGAAGGATTACGTTTAAAATATTGTGAATCAAAACTGGAGATCGAATCCCGGGGCGGACACGATGGCGCTTGCCGTAACTATGGCTACCATTCCCACCTGTTTGAACGTCAAGGGTTCGATTCCCTCAAAATTACGAATTCCTCGGCTCCTACCAGCATACTGGCCTTGGGAAACTGTAACTTACTTCATCTTTTCCCTTTTCTACTAATTTTTTTGATTTAATTAATATTTACATTACAGACAGGAACGAGATTAACTTTTCTTTTCCCTGCTCCGTTCTTAAATACTTACATTGTAAAGCCTGAGCAAAATTCATTTTAACGGAATTTAAGGAAGGAAGGCGATTACCGGCCCTGTAACATTTGTTATTATGATTAATAAAAGTAAATTCGTTGGGATAATTTGACATTTTAAGTATTAACTATTAATTAAGAAATTTTTGTAATATCTGAAATTTCTGACATTATTTGCATGCCGAATTCTCTATAGGGAGATGAAAGGTTTAAAAATGGCAGACAGTTTTATCTGTTTGTGATTTTTTATTTTTTTTAATCAGTTCTAAGTTTTTGTTTGATAAGGGTATCTGGGAATAACGCCGCCCAGACCAAGCCTTACGTGAGGGTGGTCTTATTGTGATGTGAGGAGTCGAACTTGAGTCATGCTCTTTATGGATGCATCACTTTACGATTTTACTACAATTCTATTGCTCTTTAGGAAAAAATTTACAAGCCAAGTTCATATCTTAGACCTGAAAAACAAATGACAGGACATTGTTGAAGGATAGAAGAAAATAGAATAATTTCAAGAGAAAATCAGACAATCCTAGTGTAAATTGGAGAGTGAATAGATTTGCTCTATTATCCAATAAATAGATCACAGAGATCTTTAAATAGATAACACTCATGAAGAGATGTGTCTCTACTCCATGATGCATGACTGTAGATAATTATGTTGAGTGTGATAATACAGTTTATTTTTAACCACCCTTCCAACCCCAAACTTTATTTTATCATGAAGATTTTATACCAATAGCTTCTCGAAAGTATACAAAGTTAATCCTTGCTCAAAGGTTTAGTAAAAATATATGCGAGCTTCTCATTGGTTGGTGTATAGACTAGTCCAATTTCCTTATTGAGAACATGCTCATGAATAAAGTTATGGTGTACTGTAATATGCTTTTTGTGAGCATGAAACATTGGATTCTTAGACATCTTCAACACACTTTGATACTCATAGTATATAATTGTTGGATCAAGTTGTGGATGTTGAAGATTCTCAGTGAGTCTTATAAACCATATTGATTCACAAGTTGCTGCAATAATTGCCTTGTACTTTACTTAGTGGATGACAAAGCAACATTAGGTTGCTTCTTACAACTCCATGAGATAGTAGCAAATCCAAGATTGAAGCAATAACCAAAGGATTTTCTACAGTTTATGCAACCTGCCTAATCTGAATCAGAAAAATCTACAAGTTTGAAATATTCATTTTTCAAATGCTCCAATCCAATTTTTTATGTTCCTTGAAGATATCTCAAAACACCTTATACAGCTAACTAGTGACTTTGTTTGGGACGAGCCATGAATCAAAATAAGATTCCAATCGCATAAGATATGTTTGGACGAGTAGTAGTAAAGTAAAACAAATTTCTTATTGAACTCCCATATAGGGTTTCATTAGTTGATTTATCATTTGAACTTAGTCCCGTCTCCATTGGTGATAATGAAGCTTTAGATTCTTGCATTTTGAATTACGTGAGAATGAGGGAGAAACATGTTTTAGGTGATTTCCAAACTTCAATTCCAAGAAAGTAACGAAGTAATTTTAGATCAGACATCTCAAAATGGATCTTCATATCTTCTTTCACATCTTGTATTAGTGATTGATTATTCCCTGTAATGAGAAAATCATCAACATATAACACAATGAATAGTACCTTGTTGTCAAAATTCTTAATGTATAGATTTTGATCAACATCAAATTTTTGGAATCCTCTTTGAAGAAAGTACTTATCACTTTTTGAGTACAAAGCTCTTTGGGCTTGTTGCAAACCATATAGTGCCTTTTAAAATCAACACACCATGTGTTCCTTTCCTTTTTCAACAAATCCAGGAGGTTGTGCGAGACATACCTCCTTTGACAATTGTCCATTAAGGAATGCATTTTTGACATCCATTTGGTGAATTTTCATGCTATGATGGGAAGCAATTGCTATCAACATTCTAATTGTGATCATCTTTGCAAGTGTTTCAAAGCTTTCCTCATAACCAACACCTTCAATTTGCTTATAGCCTTTGGATACCTATCTAGCATTGTGCTTGTCAATTGAACCTTCAGATTTAATCTTGATTTTGAATACCCAATTACAATCAATGGTCTTCTTTCCAACAGGTAAAGAAACCAACTCCCATGTATGGTATTGATGGTTGAATTTATCTCTTGATTCATAGCATTTTTCCATTTTTCATCCTTTATTGCTTCATCAAAAGTGCTTGGTTAATGAGCACTTAGAACACTTGACATTAATGCATAATTGGCCTCATAGTCTTGCAACTTGATAGGTGTTCTCTTAGCTTATTCTAATCTCCTTAGAGGAACATTAGATTATGGAGTGGACATTATGCTTGAATTGGCTCATTAATCTCTTCCTCTTCTTCTTTAGATTCAATAGGACTTTCTAATTCTAGTTCAACATTTTTGGGTGAGTATGATGAAGTGCCACTATCATCTTTCTCTTCTAATAGATCATCATGGCGAATAGCTGGAAGCTGACACTCTTCTTCAATTTTGACATCTCTAGAGATTTGAAATTTGTTTGTCTTTAGTAGAGTAATCATAACCTACAAGGATGCATTTTTGACTCTCATCATCAAATTTTCTTCTCTTCTCTTGTGGGATATGCTTATAGGCAATGCTCCCTAAAATTCTTAAATGTCTAAATGTTGGTTTCCTTCTCAATCATGCTTCTTCTGGAGAGATTCCTTCTAAGCTATTAGTCTGTTGGTTGAAAATTTTGTACACTCGTGAAAGCAAACAAAATTGTGGCTTCAACCACAGTGTGTGAGTATGAAACTCTCCTAATTAAGGGAAGGCTCCCCCTATCTATCTAAAACTGAAATAAAAACAGGATGGGACAACAGTCTTCCTTCTTTCTTCAAGGAAGCCTATATCCTTTTCTCTCCTTAGAAAAGTGATAGCAAGAAAATGTATAATAATGGTAACAACTTCAAATGAAAACGAAAGAAAGGAAATGAAGTTTCCTGAAAGCTCAAAGACTCCCGTCACTTCCTTCGGGACAAGACAGCAATATCAAGCTCAAAGATTTGACTATTGGAAGTCCTATCTACCCTTTGCTATACTAAATTTTACAACGAATAAAAGACAATAGCTCAAGACTGGAATAATCTTTTCTTTCAACACAAAGACAAGAACTAATGCAAGCTCAAAGACTTGTTGCTATTTCTTATCAAACAATAATTTTTCCTCAAGAATAGACGCAAGCTCAAAGACTTGCTGCTCCTTCTAGAGATTTTCCTTTTTAAATTAATCTTCACTACTTGCAGCTCAAAGACTTCAAATCAGATTGGACTAAGCTCCTTTAGAAACACTTTGCATGGAAGAAATAAAAAGATTCAAACTCAAACATGTAGCTCAAAGACTCAAAACTTGAGTAATCCTTCTTTATTATTCTTCAAAACCTTCAATTCACATACATAAGCTCAAAGACTTCTTGCTGTAAATTTGGCAGAGTTTTTGCTTGCTTTCCAAAAGATATATATTACAATAGACCCCTCAAGTATTTATAGAAGAGGAGCCTTTAAAAAAAGGTGGGAGGATCCTGACTAACTTGAGAGATTCTCTCAACCACCAAGACTTATTCAATAACTAACTAAGACTTCATTAACTAACTAAGACTTATTCCAACTACAGTCCTAATCGGACACAACTTGTAGTTGTCTTACATGTAATTACAAAAGTGCAAGTAATGTGAAACTTGCTTTATACAAAAAATACTTTTACATGTAACTTGTCAAAATGAAATTACAAATGTATAACTAAAATTATTCCACGTGTCTAAAGACACGACTCTAACTGCATCATCCTTTGTCTGTGATGATCTTCATGTCGCTTCAGGATGCTAGAAGTTGAAGTATTCTGGATTGGTAAAGACATCTTGAACCGGAATAGGAACTTGCATACTTGTCTTCTTGCTTGGGGTAGTACTGGCTTTTCAAGAGGGAAAGGTCGGCCTTCCTCTTTTTATGTCATGACCATCTTTGTCTTGAAAGCATTCTATGTTCTCAACCATGAATTGTTGTTTGTATTTCTTTTTTGTATCATCCTTCATTCTTGAAATTTGCTTGCAAAATAAGGCCCATGCCTTAATGTAATATCCCTTGCCCAAACTAACCCTGTTTCGCTTATTGAACCTCCAAGGAATATTGTCAAACACTTGGCATACAATGTTTGAAGCCGCTGTAGTGAATTCTTTATTTGTCTTCTTTGGGTTTGTAGGCTGCAAATGAAGTTATGGAAAGCTTCTAACAATGCAAAGTTGTTATAGAAATGATATGCTAGCTGTTTTAGAGCGTACACACACATGAAATGACTGAAATTAACTAGCACAGCTAGTAGACATTAAGACAAACACTTGTCATGCATCCCAAAGTACACCTACAGCCATTAGGCATTTCATCATACAATTGGCATGCAAACTAGAGTATGGAAATGAGAGCTACAGCCATAAGCATTTTATCGAACATTTGCCATGCAATTCCTATTATGAAATGTTGACTTTCAGCTAGGGACATTAAGACAAATAGTTATCTTGCAAACTGAAATAAATACTACAAATATATCATATGCAACTCCTTTTTATTGATGTCCCAATTACCACAGATATGAAAGGACCAAGACTCTTGGCTTACAGCTGAATATGATATGAAACAAAATACCCAGGTCTGAGTACAATGGCAGCATACAACCAACTTTGAATGTCTATTAAATACTTAAATTAAATGCAAGAGAACCTGATCCAATGAAGCGCCTACGTTGTGGGTAGTGTAGCAACTCAAATACCATGTAAATTGTGAAGCAACATGTGTGGCTGCTGCTGCTATGGTACGGCCTCCAACAATTATAAATTCTGCCCAAATTTCAATGTCATCACAGCAACAACTAATCTGGAAATGAGCAGCAATTAAAACCCTTGAAGAACCTTTGAGTAGACTCAACTAAGATGCAATATACTGTAGCGATTTTACTTTTCACGTATCACTGTAGCGTTTCACTATTCACGAGTTACTGTTCACGCGCATTGTTCATGCACACTGTAGCAGCAAGAACAAACTTGCAATCTGCTCTTAAAACCTTGAATAACTTGTTGATAATCTCTCCCAACAAGAATGATATAACTCCATGTGCCAAAGGAGGATGATTCACAACCAACTATAAATGTTCTTCAACAATAAACTTCAAACCCTTGTAGAAAACTTCACCAATTTGCACAAATGAAAGAACTGAAGTATTCTTTCCCACAACTGCAATAATTCAGGTGTTATTTCACACCTTCAAAATTGCTATCAATAGGAAGTTTTCGTTTCCTATGATCAAAGAAGAAAATTGCGAAAGCCCTAGGCTCCACAATAAAAATCAATCAAAATACTATTCATCAACTGGATGCCGAGAATGAACTCTTGCCTTTCTTTTTATTCTTTCCTTAAGAGAGGTCAAACACCTTCCTGGCCAATGTGGGATAAAAGATTTATTCCCACATTAAATTATTCACTTAACGCACTTTATTATATTAAAGTGACTTTATTATTATAAAGTTACTTTAGAACTTTATAATAATATTAAAATATTAAATAAATCACTTAAGTCACTTAAACTTTAATATCTCTTGATGTACTTGTTCGATTGCTAAGCCGTCTGAGCCAGGAGTCGACTCTCCCTGTTCTCCATGCGATTGGATGCCTGTCTAAAAATAGAAACCTTGAATAGTGACTTACTATAAATAGTAAGTATATGGAACTGAGTCTAGAAATAGCTGCAAAGGCCCAATCAAGGTCGACACTGCCAATAAGCTCTGCTGAGGTGTCTTTCTATTAATAGGAACCCTGACTCTCCCAAAATAGTAACTTACTATAAATAGTAAGTGTGCCAATCTGAGTCAAAAAACCTGTGCAAAGGCCAAAACCTGAATCCAGCTGAAGAGTAATGTCTCTAATCACCAAGTAACTGCCACACGAGGCCCTCTATCAATAATTATTAGCCTACGAGGGTCAAATGATAGGCTAATTCTTACAAACTCTGATGCTCGCAAAATGGGGACATTACACTTAATTTATTGATTTGGTAGATCATGTGTGCAAACCAGACTGACAAGGGAAGAGATAAATTGATGCAAAAATGGGCTCACAAGTGAATTTCGGGTTTTGGAAGTTGCATTACATGTGTGGGGAAAAGAAGAGCATTAACTTGCGATTGTGGGGAACAAACATGCAACTTCATATGTGTAATGGGTAACTACAAGTTTGCACTTGTAATTGGACCTTTAAAACTCATTTTCAAGTGTTTTTGGAGTGCATTTTGGACCAATTTCGGGTTCTGGATGGTTGACCGCAAGTAGACTTTAAATGGGGAAAATGAATGAAGGTGTGAAATGAGTGGATGAAATGGTATGTACGGATGATGGAAATGAATATGAAAAGATTTTGGGAAGATCATCTTCAAGAAAATGGGAAGAACTTTCAACATGTAATCCGGTTCTAAAAACCCCATTTTGAAAGAATGGGTTTTTCTCATTTTTGCAACTTGGAATTTAAAAAAAAGATGGTTAAATCTTTTATCCGTAAGGGAAGAACAATTATTTTCATCCAACTTGTAATCGGGATTTAAAATCTCGAATACAAGTAAAGAGGGAAAATGGGGAAGAACAATGCAATTCTAAAATTGCTTTACAAAGGGGAAAATCTCTCTCACAAAACCGATTTTTTGGGGAAGAACCAACATATTTGAAAACAAGAAGAAAAGAAATCTTACCTTGCTCCAATCTGAAAATGCCTCTTCAACAAGATGATTAATCTTTGAAAAAAAGGAAGGAGAACTCTTAAAAAGAAATTAACTGCATTCCAAAACCCTAGCCACGTTTTTGAAAAAATGCCCAAAACTGAAAAACGTGGCAGCAAATGCATGAGAAATGGCATGGAAAATGGCCAAGACTCTTTCTAACCTCAACGCCTTAGCATACCAAGCCAAAACGATTCATAACATTGCTGATTCATGGCATTCCAAATGGCAAAAACGTGGCTGCTGTTATAAAGCTAAAAACCAGCAATCTTAACCTCCATGTGGCATGAAAGGTGTTTGAAAATGCATAAAAATAGGGAGGAATCCAAAATGCTTTCTATCTCCCAAAAAATCTTCACAAAAATTTGCCTAAAATCCTAAAAAAAAACGTTTTTCCTTGCAATTCGGGTTGTTTGGAACCAATAACAAGTTTAAAATGCATGAAACAATGAAAATCGGTTTTTTTGGAGGATATAACAAGTTTAAAATTTCACTTTTTCAACATGTTGGGCAAAATCGGGATTTTTTGGACAAATAGCAAGTTTGAAATGTCAAAAATGCACTTTATAAGCAAAATCGGGTTTTTTGGACCAAATAGCAAGTTTAAAATTGTCACTTTATTTCATTTCTAGGCAAAATCGGGTTTTGGAGAGAGATGTGCAAGTTTTAATTACTTGTAAAGGGAAAATAAAATCCCTACAACAAGTTTTAATAACTTGCACATATGTAATAGGGGTTTAAAATCCCTTTTACATGTAAAAACCATTAAAGTAGGGGTTTTTAGACCAAACTGCAAGTTTACTTGTAATTAAGCCAAAAAATCCCTATTTTAACTAAAAAAGACCAAAAAACAATAAAAATGATAAAAACAACAAAGGAGAAATTTAAAACAAATTACAAGTAACATCTTTTAAATAAAAGTGCACATGTAATAAGCCAAAAATTCCCCTATAAAGACCAAAACAATGAATATCATTAAAACTTGCAGTTTGAAGAAAATTCTCCACATGCAGTCGGGATTTTAAAACCCGAAATTGAAGGAAAGACATAGCAAACGAACCCAGAATTCGATGAAATTCGAGATGCAGTTCGAGGATGGATTGAAGATTAAGCCAGTCCAAGGATTAGGCGAAATTTTGCATCGGGAAGCGTGCCATAGAGTAAAATCTTCAACCTACAGTGACTGTTCTGAAACCCGAAATTGCATAGAAAGCTAGGAAAAGGAAGACCAAAACTCACCAACACTTGAGCAATGATGGCAAAGACACCCCCCAATGATTTGACACTATCAAATGTGAGTTTTGTACCTCGTAAAATGTGGCTTGGAGACAAAAATGACACTTTTTAGGCAAAAATTTATAGGGGTTGTCACATTTTTGAGAATCCAAAAATGAGGACAACACAGTGAAACTTTGATTGATCAAATAAGCTGCTGTATGAATTGCTTCTCCCCATAATTTCTCATTAACATTATAAACCTTGAGCATGGACTTAGCTTTTTCTTGAAGCGTTTTATTCATTCTTTAAGTTGCTTCATTTTTTTGTGGAGTATATGGAGCTGAGAATTGCCTCTTAATTCTTTTTTGTTTACAAAAATTAGCAAATTCATCTAAAGTATATCCTCCCGTTATCAGATTGTAGCATTTTATTTCTTTTATTACTTTCATTTTCAACTTGATGTTCAAACTCTTTGAAAAAATAAAATGCTCTAAATTTATTTTTTTATAAATAAACCCAAACTTTTCGAGTGAAGTCATCAATAAATTATATGAAATGTCAAGATTTTCCTATAGTAATTGTTTTCATAGGTCCACAAAGATCAAAATGATCTAATTTCAACTTCTTGGAGGCTCTCCAAGCTTTTCCAGAATCAAATTTTTCTCTATGTTGTTTCACCATGACACAAGCTTCACAAAAACACTTCTCTGTAGTGATGGATGGAAGACAATGTACCATATTTTGGTCAAACATTTCCCTTTAGTGATTAAAGGTTAATATGGCCAAGCCTTTCATGCCATAGCTGATTTCTTGATGAAACATTTGAAAATAAGGTTTGAGAATGTTGAGAACACGGTTATACTGAGAATTGGGGGGGGGTGAATTAGTATAACATCAAACTTTTACTTTTTCAACTTGATAACAAAAGCACATAACTTAATCCCAAAGCATATTCATTTGATATAAACATTCACGTGAAATTTAACTACCATGTAACACAAGTAGAACACAGGATATATGCATGGAAATGTAGCGTTGTAAATTGTCATCGGGCCAATTTATACCTCATGTTTGTGCCCCTACTTTAGTGTGTTCCCTCCTCATCTCCTATCCAGGTCTGTTCAATGCCTTAACTCCAATTTTTATGCCATGTACACCTACCAATTGATTTCCTGGAGGGGTACCTGTTGTGACCATTTCACACATCGCCCCATGCAAATGGGGGCCCCCTTCTTTTTGCTCGTTTTGCCTGTTCTTTTTCTCTGCTTTTTAGGGTTTTGGTAGTTTGTCTGTTGTCTGGATTTAAGGGTCAAGCCTTAGGGTTTCTGTTTTGTCGTTTTTGGGCCAGAGTCCAGTCAATTTTGAGAGTTTTTCGAGCTTCCTTTCGTAGGATGCAATTTTGAATAAAGTGAATTCGCCAGAGGCTAAGTGAGTTGGTCTATTTTCAATTGGAATTTTGAATGAAGAGTCTAAATTTGTCTAAGTGTGAATGATGAAATTGCGAATTTTGTCCAATTGAGTGATTTTGACCAAATTTTGAAAATTTTGATATTTGATCCCGGGCATTGGAAAGGTCTTGTTTTTGCCTTGTGAAGTGATTGTAATCCCGAAATCATGATATTTTGGCCTGTAGGAGCAAAATCGCTCCTGTCCCTCAGTGGAGGACCGGAGCTCGTTTCTCAAAATCTTACTGTCCTTGTAGGATCCAAACGAATTTCAGAGTGGAAGTGATAAAGGCAGGGATGATCTTTCCGTTGAATATAATTTGAAGAATTTCATAAGCATGGAAATGTGCCAGGAGTAAAAATCGCTCCTGTCCCTCAGTGAAGGACTGGAGCTCAAAATCAAACATTGCCTTGTCCTTGTAGGATTTGAACAACTTGACGATTTGAAGAGATCAAAGGAGATATGTTTTATCAATTGAATATAATTTAGAAGTGCCTTCGTGAAGGAAAATGGACCAAAATGAAAAATCGCTCTTGTCCCTCAGTCAAGGACCAGGGCAAAATTCAGTGTAGTTCCCGTCCCTCTCCCAGGGACCAGAGCGAAATTCCTCATAGGGCAAAATTTGGGTGAAGATTGAGCAAGTTTTGAGTTTGAAGCAAGAAAGGAGGGTGAAATGAACCCGTTGAATACAAATTGAAGATTACAAGACATCAATAAGAGACTCAAATTGGCCTAGGCGCTCCTGTCCCTCAGTCAGGGACCAAAGCGATTTTTGCCTTAGGTCAATTTCTTGCCAAGTTAGAATGAATTCCAAGCCATGGATGAATGAAGGGATGCACAACAAGATCGTTGAAGATAAATTTTGGGGTTGGCAAAGTGTAATTGAGCTTGCACATGAAAATTCGCTCCTGTCCCTCAGCCAGGGACCAGGGCGAAATGATGATTATCTTGCCTTTCACTCAAAGTTCAAACCACTCCAAGTCAGGATACATGAAGACAAGGACGTTTTGAAGCGTCTCAACGAAGAACAAAGTTACAAGGACCGCTAAAGTTGAAAGAATTGCACCAAATGCCCAAATTCACTCCTGTCCCTCAGTCAGGGACCAGAGCGAAATTTCTATGAAGGCTTGGGTTTTGAAGGTTTATCAAGTTTCAAGGGTCTAAGAGGGATCAAAGGACCTCATTCTACATGGTGAAAGTGATTGCAAGTTGATACAAACAAGGTTGAGCCCAGGATGCCCAAATTCGCTCCTGTCCCTCAGTCAGGGACCAAGGCGATATTTACCATATTGGCCAAATCCTTCAAAAATCACACCAAGTCAAGGTTGTACAAGGTGGCACAGGGTCTAAGGTGTCTTAAGAAGGTGATATGCAAAGAAATCAAACGTCAAAAGGTGATCAATTGAGCCAAGGAGACAACATCGCTCCTGTCCCTCAGTCAGGGACCAGGGCGATTTTCACAAGATCATTCATCTTCCTTCAAAATCATGACAAGGCAAGGATACACAAGATCAAGGATATCGTTTGGAAAGCAATGAACAAGAAACAAAGGTTACAAAACGACAAATTTAGGCTAAGATACAAGGTTCGCTCCTGTCCCTCACCAAGGGACCAGGGCGATAATCCTCCAAGCATCAAAGTGCCTTGTTAACGACAAGTAGAACAAGCATGGAACGAAAGGATAACGTTGTTTCTTCCTCATGATGAAATTTGGTGATCATAGAAGCTAAGATCAAGGAGAAAACACCAAGATCGCTCCTGTCCCTCAGCCAGGGACCAGGGCGATGATGGTCACAAGAGGCATTCATTTACGAAACCAAGTTAATCAAGTTCGAAATTCCTTGCAAATATGCTAGTTTCAACGTGAAGATGATGGTTTTGGACGTCGAAAGCACAAGAATCAAGGCCAAAATGAAGTTCGCTCCTGTCCCTCAGTCAGGGACCAGAGCGATAGGTTCGTATCTTTCCCTTCTCCCAATTTTTGGCGCTAAAACAATTTTTTAAATTTTATTAAATGCTAGAAAAAATCGATAAATCAATTGATAGCATTTAAAAATTGCGCATAAGCATTAATTAATTAATTTTTGCCTATTTAAAAATCGAATTAATTAAAAAACGATGGCATTTAATTAATTAATTATTATTTTAAATAATAAAATGGGGCGCTTGGTGTTTATTTGTTTATTTTACAAAGGTCGGCCTTTAAATTTATTTAAAAAATTGTTTTAAATTACCTCATTTTGCAAAAGTCGGCCCTTGTTATTTATTTAAAAATCATTTTAATTTCTTTATTTTGGCAAAGTCGGCCTAGAGGTAAATGAGAGGTGAGCGCTTATAAAAGGAGAGTGAAAATTTTCATTTTCACATTATCATTTTATCATCTTCCATATGCGATTTTGGAGAAGTGTGATTTGTATTTACAAGGAGCGAATTTCCATTCCAAGGAAGGCGCAAACATCATCAAGGAAGTGCGAACTTGAAGTTAAAGTAAGGCGAACTTGCCAAAGACATTAAAGATCACATCAAAGACCCCAAGGGTGGCGAATTGATAAGGAAGACGTTCATTTGAAGAGAGATCACGTTGAAGTCACCAAATTTCGATTATTACCTAGGCGAATTTCTTGTTTTGCATTTTAGAGTTAAACTCTCAAACAAGGTATTGCGAGGATCCCTTGAATTTTCAATGTTGATCGCCATAGCTTCAAATTTTGAATTTTGAAATTTTTGAATTTCAGTAGCTCAATCGTTTTTAGGAAATGATAACTCAAAGACTTATCATGAAGTTTCCTAATCTTTAATCTAATCTATGTTATGCATTGCAATATCTAGTTACTTATTATGAAATGTTGTGTAGGTATGGCGACCCCGAAGGCGGGAGCATCCACCAGTCGTCCAGTTCTCATGAAGGAAGATCAAAAGACCGAAGAAGTGGAGACCAAGATCGTGTCTAAATGGAGCAACATTGGAGATACCAACTTGGGCAACTTCAGCACGAAGAAGTTTCGAGAGGTCCCCTACATTGGTAAGCCATCACCTGTCGCCCGAAGAATAACTGAAAGTGGCATCATTAAGGCGGCCAGCTTCCCTCCAGCAGTTCAGTGCCATGAGTTGATGATCGAGTGTGCTTGTCATTATGATCCTCAGTCCAGAACGATCGTGTCCAAGGAAGGACACACTTTAGCATATCTTTCAGAGGAAGCTATAAGTGAGGCTTTCCATCTTCCAGAGCACAGGGATATGATATACAAGAGCATCGAAGGAGCCAGGTCCATGTACGAAGATGATCCAGATGCTTGCCTAAGCATCATCAACAAGAACTGGTTACTCAAGAGTCGTCCTCGCCTGAGCAAGATCCCGAACACACCACATAGGATTGATTTCCAGGAGGAGTACAGAGATTTGATTACAATGCTCAACCGAGTTACAGGAGCCCCTCAGGCCTTCTACTTTGAAAGGTGGATGTTCTACTTTATCCAGGTGATAGTTCAGGGAAAAGGAACAATTCATTGGGCTAGGATGATTAGCCATTGCTTGGACGTACAGTTGAGGAGACTAAAAGCTACCAAGTCCTTCCACATGAGTTCATACGTCATATATGCTTTGATTAGGAGCTTTGAGTACGCAGGACTACCTCACAGAGGAGTGATTGGAAGAGGACCCGGCGAGGTCAGAGTTTGTGATTCCTATGTCCACTTGCATCATCCGCCAGGAAGCAACTACAAGTTAGTTAATGATACCTTCACGATGAACATCACGAGGACGTTGCAAGGCGGGATTCACAATAGATTATCTCAGGATGCACAGGAACTAATAAAGAGGTACGGTGCTTGGTTTATCCAATTTCCGAAATTTACTTATATCAGAGTTCATGGATGTCCTTCACCTCCATACATGTTGCCGAGATATCCGACAGACAGAATAGTGTTACTTGAGGTAACAAGACAGTTGGCAGCTTATGCGAAGGCATTCAGACACAGACATGGAAATGGAGTTCCTGTACCTATCATCTTAGGCAATTCAGTTGAGGTATGTCCTAATGCTTTAGCCATGGATGACGCAGAGAAGGAATTAGCTTTGTATTCTTTTTCATCCTTTGCCTTGAGAGAAAGCTTTGATCCACATGGATATATAGAGGAAACAGTCGGTAGGAAGTTTAAGCATGAATTTCAGATAGAAGATTTTATGATGAATCTCTTAGACGATCTTGAAGTGAAAAGAAAGATGCATTCTAGATTGCCTTTGGATTTCATCAGGAAATGCAAGATTTACAGAGTGGCCGACCAAGCACAGGACAGTGGCAGACATCTCCAGTCATCCTATGACCGAGAAAGCAAATCAGTAAGGTTAGATTGGAATGAGCCCGAGATCGTGGATCTAGATGCTTTGATGGCTCCAATCTTGTCTTGTACTCGCAGATGGGTTGATGTGCAGCATCAGAAGTTGAGAGAGCAAGGCATAGCTATGACTTTCACTTTGGAAGAGAAACCAGCCAAAGGTGGAGCTAGTGTAAGCGAAGGTAATCCTAATCCCAGAAATGCAAGTGAAGGCAACCTTCGAAGTGCAAGTGAAGGCGATCTCCATCCAAGAGGCTCGAAGAGGAAAGAGAGACCTGAAAAGAGAGAATCTTCCAAGAAGAAGCAAGGGGCCAACCGAGATCGTTCATCCGGACATCTTCTCGACCTGAGAAGAGGACACTTGAAGTGGAAGATTCTATGGAGTCAATGTTACAGAATGATAAAGAAGGACAGGCAACAGGTGGATCTCTTCAAGACAATGAGTTGCATGAAGATGGGGAAGATAATGAAGTAACATCTCCTCCCAGAGAAGAAGAATTGCCCAAGGAAATACAGGTTAAAGAGACAAGATCTGCCATCCCAGATTGGTTGAAGGAAAGATTAACTAAGGTGATCGTGATTGAGGACGAAGACAATGTAATTGACTTGGAGAGCCTTGTCGGACATTCGTAGGAAGTGACAGAAAAGAGAAAGGCTACCAAGATGTCCAAGATGATTAGAGATGAAACTGGATCCAGAAAGTTGCAGATAGCTACACCGGCAGTGGACAAGTATGAAGGTGAGATCTTAGCAGAGGAATATGATATAGAGACATTTGAGCTAGGTCCATCCATAGCTGAGCAGACACTTGATGATGCCACCGATTCATTTGAGGCCTTGAAAGACAAACTTAGGGAAGAAATGGAGAAGAATAGGAAGCTTGAGAGAGAGGTTGGTGCATGGAGAACATATTTCAGCCATCTCAATCAACCTTTAGGACGTCAGGATCCAGCAAGATCACCCATACAGGCACTTCCCCTTCAATCAATTGGTGAGGCAGAGAGATTCAGGAGTATGGTCCAGCGTATGAGTACTTGGATGGACAAATCTCATTCAGTTGCCATAGAATTTACAACAAGGATGATGAAGACTATTCATAGGGCTATCCAGATTCTTGAGATTATCCACAACTTGATGACAACAGTAGCTGCTTTTGCTCATACCAAAGAGGTTATCATTCCTGTCTTGAAAGTAATCAGACAAACATCGAGGAAGGTCTTAGCGCAGGAAAAGATCATGGATGGAGGACCTCATAGTTTGCTTCAATGGTCAACCTTACTCCAGATGAAGGAAGTTCTCTTTGAGGACATCAGTACTAGATGTAGCCATGTTGAGGAGGTGATCAACCCGATCCAGGACAGAGTATTTGAGGTACTACGTACCATTCTTGGCAGGAGGATCGAAGTTGAGATAGATGTGGATTTGCAGGAATTGGAAGATAGAATCAAGGTCATCTTTTGCAAGGACGCTAATATCACAGATGAGCAATAGGACCAGATGTTTGCTACCATGCTCCTGATTGAAAAGACTAAGGAACTTGAACTTACATGGGACGCAGCTCTTCTAGATGCATTTGATCAGGTCATCCACTTGGAAGAAAGAATGAAGAATCTTCCCGAGATTCCAATTGCTGAGATCGAAGGAATCGTGTCAAGATTCATTGCATATGCTAAAAAAGAGAATTGGAAAGGGAATAAGATTCTAGATGAGAGGTTGTTATAGATGACATGACCTTAATTGTCATTGGTCTATGTCTCCTAGATTTTTGTGCCAAATTTAATATTTGGCTATGCATTTAATATTGTTCAGTAAAAAGGAGGCCATTTGTAACAAACCCTAATTAGGGTTTAGGTGTCATGATCTTGACCGTTGATCTGCTTTTTGATCTGGACCATTCATTGTAATTGAGGATGCTATTTATACCCTCATTTCATTTCATTTTCATAATTAGATGTGAGAAGAAGATTAGATTATTGATGTATTAGAGAGATTAGAGTTTAGAAGCAATTTACTTTTGTAGCAAGATTGAGCTTTGAAGAAAGAATTCAAACAATTGTTGTACATGATGACTTTGAAATCAATGAAATATTGAAGTTATGGTGTTTTGTTGCAATTCTCTTGGTTATCTTCATGGTTGTTCAATTTTCTTGAATCATTCTCAATCAAAGTAGTGTGTTAATTCGAAGGACAAAGTGTTGGACTTGATCTTTGGTAGGATTCGCTTTCCAAACAACTAGCTTCTTGCTGATTGTAGGAACGCCTTGCGTGGTCAACTGGAGAATACTTGAATCACTTAACCTTCAATCATTGTTGTATCTTGGATATGTACCTTCGTGGTAGTGTCTTTGATCTTTGATGTATTGAAAAATCATTTGTTACCTTAGAAGATCGCATCAATTTCAATTGAGTTGTTATTTTATGGCAAAATTGAAGTTGGTAGAATCTTGCCAAGTCTTGTCCACATTGAGTCATTCTTAGGGTTAGACTAGATTAGATCTCTTGCAAACCCTATCCTTTTGTCTTTTTTGAAAAGCTTCTTTAGTTTAGCAAAATCTTCGGCAACGTAAGGCCCCTTGAGGACACAGCAAATCACAACGACCACTGGTGCTTATCCACACGTAGAGACCCTACCAAAAAGAACATTGGAGTCATCCTAACTGATCCTTTTTGCGAATCTTCAGCAGTTAGCGACTTTATTCAAGAGAGGATAAGATGCCTTTGGGTATTTTATTCTGTGTATGATCGTGTACAAAATACACGTCAACAGTACCCTTCTCCCTGGGGCTGAAAAAAGATCCCTGATTGAGAAGGACCAGGGTACGCCTTGGTCCCTCTTAGTTGGGACCTATTTCAAAATGGGAGATGGGCCCTATCTCTCCGGCGGGAAATTAACTTTGTGGCTCTGCATGATCGTTGGAGGTCAACCTAATTGGTAAATGACCTAGATGCCCCTATATAAAGACATTTGATCAACTTAATTTCATCCAAGCATCATAGGTATTCATCTACATTCGATCTAAAGCATCCGTGAAGTGTTCATTAAGCATTTTCAGAGATCTTCAAGGATGCATATCCTTATTCAACTATTGTGGAGCAAAATTACATCGTTCATATGTAAGCATGTGTGTGTGATCAGGGTTTTGTCATGTTCATGCCGTTTCATACAACAAATGTGATTACGTTCAAGAAGCAAAGCATCATCATCAACCATTGCAGATTTGAGGTATATCCTTTGATTATTTATTTCAGTATTTGCAATATTTCATTCAAGGTTAATTTCTAAATCGGGGTTTGACTTAGGCAAATCCCTATTCCCAACCATTTTCCCTTCTTCATTGTGCACAGAAACAAGTGCAAAGTTGTAACTTTTAGGATCGACATAATTCATCCTTTGATTATTTATTTCAGTATTTGCAATATTTCATTCAAGGTTAATTTCTAAATCGGGGTTTGACTTAGGCAAATCCCTATTCCCAACCATTTTCCCTTCTTCATTGTGCACAGGAACAAGTGCAAAGTTGTAACTTTTAGGATCGACATAATTCATAGAGATGAATGATTCCCCTTTGGATGACGAAAAGTGTAGAGGACCAAAGTGAAGGGCATTTTAGTCCCGACAATTTAGGATGACCTTTTGGGAACAGATCTGAATACTCAGATATTACTCGGATCTAGGTTCGTGTCTCCGTTTGATGATTGTAGCTCACTGTTTATGCATAATCTCTCCAATTTCAATACACTTACCCTAATTTCAACATTTTCACAATTCAACTTAAGAGGGTATCAATTTCCAATCCAGTGAATCTAATAAGAATTCTCAGCCCTATCCTTGCTGATTTGAGGCTAGATCTATAAGGTTCACCTCTCTTTAATGTAATTGGTCCCTAAGCAAAAATTTACTTCATCATTGGGTGAAACCCTAATTTTTCACCAATTACAGGAAACTCTTATTGGAGAAAACCACGGTAAAATAGTTTCCTCATATACAGAAAACTTCTTTTACAAATTCATAGGTATCAACCCACTAGAGGCACCAACCCCTCATTCTTTTTGTGAGATACTTTCCCACTTGAGGCACCAATCCCTCACTCTAATTGTGAGCACTTGCCCACTAGAGGCACCAACCCTTCATTCTCTTAGAGGCACCAACCCCTCATTCAAATTTACACCTTACTAATGTTGCTAAATCAATGGATGATGGATTACCCTAAATCTCTTCCACAAGTCTGCTATATCGTCTTCCACAAGCTTTTATGATCTCTTCCCTAAATCTGCTATTTTCTCTTCTTAAATCTGTCATAATTTCTTCTTCAAGATCTGCTATGAATTTATACTCTTCTCTTTAGATCTGAAATGATGTTCTCATACTCCTCCTTCACAAAGTCTGCAATCTATCTCCTTATTAATGACACTTGGTGCATATGTTTTGTTGTCTTTGGAATCACACACCATACACACCCTTACACTTCTAACCTTCAACCTGTCTCTCTCTCTCTCTATATCTTCTTATCAAAAGGGACATGTCTTTTAAAACTAAAGAGTCATCTTACTTCTTTCTAGTAACCACCTTCGCCTTAACATAATTAAACCACTTAATAGATCGAATGCATCCCTTATGTAGTTTTATCTTCAGCACACCTTTTTGAAACTTTTTTAGGAGTGCCTAATCACGTCCTTTCCTTAATCACACGCTGCCTTTGATTAAGTCACGTGTTATTAGAATTGCCACTTTTGACAAATACTGATCATCGTTTTTTTATATTGTGAATACTATAATAAGTTGTTTATTCTAAACAAGACACTGCTGCATTCTGTTATTAATCGCTGCACATAAACAATTATGAATTGTTTTCTTTCTCAGAAATTACTGCTTCTATTTGTAAATAAACTTTCTTTTTATTGTGTAGAGATATATTAATGAAATTGCTCCTTTCTTTGATGTAAAATCATGCTATAAATGTATTGCTGTAGATTGCTGCAAACGTTTATTTCCTTAACAAGTTGCATCCCATCGAAGTTTATAAAGTTGTCTTAAAGATGATGAAGTCGGATGTCCACTTGAAGTCGACTGCTCTATGTAATGCTTGTCTTTGTCATTGTTAAGTTTCATAATAAGTCACTGCCTTTGTCTTGCATGATTTGTTGCTCAAGTGAAGTTGCTGCCTTAACAAATACTTCTTTGTCTTGTATGATTTGTTGCTCAAGTGAAGTTGTTGCCTTAGCAAATATAGTCGCTTCCATATAAAATGTTATTCTTTGCTGTTATGATGTCACCGTTCCTTAATTCATTTACTTAAGAGAGTTGCTGTTTAATTCTCAATGAAGTTGACAATTTTCTAATGATTACCTTTTTGATTACTTGTTGCTTATCATGATCTCTGGCTTGTGTGGGAGTCGGCCATATTAAAACAATTGGAGATCGACTTTATTAGATGCTTTGTCTTTCAACTTCCATTGCTATCTAATATAAACTCACAACCAGTCACTGCATATTAGTCACTAAAACAACACCATTGTTGCATACTATCGCTGTTCTTAACAAGATCAATATCGCTAATCATTCTTCAAGAGATTGACACATATATTAAGATTATGAGACACCTGATCAACGTCACCTGTGATGTCATATGCTTCTTCCATGTATTCACCGCTATGGATTATTGACACACCACTTAATGTCTTACAACAAGCCAACCTCAATATAGCAACATGGTTATCTTCTCCACGAGGAATGATAATATCTGCATAATTCTTTGATGGCAATTTAAATTCATCATATGCTGGCTTCACAACTCTGGAATATTAGTCAAGGACTGATCCTAAATTTCTTTCAGCTGTATCACACCTTAGTCTCCTTGCAAGATGTGTATTGGCATCTTTCGGGTAGTATGTCTAGATCGATGCCACTGCTATACATGATCTTAACATCTAATTGTCATCTTTTCATTAATACATATTATGCTCCTAAAGTCAATGAGCTGCTCTACCTCCAAATTCCATCCTTGCACTTTATGCAAATCACAGTTCCGTTGTTAAACAATCTTTAGATTAGTATAGCGCTTATTGTCATCTTCTAATCACTGCTTATCAAATGTATTTGCTTCTCTTTATAATATTATTGTTTTTCATTATCCTTAAATAATTGCTCTTGACATCAATGACAATATTTCCAATAAAGAGGAGTTTGTCCTCAAATAAAATATGCCTCCTTTCATATATCCATCACATATTAATTTTCCCTCACAATCAAACACTTCACAAATTCTTCCTTTTAAAAAAAATAAATTTCATTTTTTTCACAATAATTTGACTAATTGAAATAAGATTTTTCCTTAATCCTGGAACAAATAAAACGTTATCAATACATTGTTTACCTTGGGTTGGAACATCTTGAGGACCCTTTCTAACTCCTTTAACAAGCAATTGTGAATCATGTCCCAACGTAATCATGTCTCTTGATTGCTTTACTACATTTCTCAAGTTATCAATATTACCAGTCATGTGGTGAGTAGCTCTTGAATCAATAATCCAAACATCATCATTTTGAATATATTTAGAGGAATTTGCTATAAGTAATCTATGACTTTCATCATCTTCAATATTTTCATCAGCCATCATACTTCTCTTAATACACTCTATATCTCTTCTTTATTTAAGCATTTCTCTTCAAAATGACTGGAACGATTGCAATAATAACAAACTCTTTCTTTTATTTGATCATTATTATCCATAATGTAATGTCCCCTTTTGGGATACACCTGATTTTTGCCCAAAAATAACAATTCCAGCAATACAGCTTATTTACAAAGAGTATTCTATAATTAAATTACATAATGGCAAGTAAACTTAGAGAAAATTTTAATTAATTAACATCAAGCATTATGATCATAAATAGTACCTATTGAAAACAAGGTATCCTAAATTCATTGGATCCATTTTATAGCATATTTCCAACAGCCAACCATATTAGGAATTTGATGGGAAAGCACAATAGGACGCCCAAAGACTGTCCCCCACAACTAAGCCGAAGTGTATAGAACAACCATCCAAGTCAATTTGACCCCTTGTCCCACAAGAAAATCAACTTGGGGTGGGCTACTTAATTGAGGGAACCGACATTTTTGCATCTCCCTACCCATTTTCCTTACTAATCCTAGATACGATTGCTTGTAGGAAAATCAAATGAATAATTACTGATCTTATATTTCTTGTTAGGACGTGTTGATGTGTTTTTTAGGCACCTCTAACATAGAATACAATACCAAAGTATTTTACCCTCTCTTGAAGAAAATCACCCCAGATGCTAAATATCTGATCAACTAAGACGATTCCAAGGTTTCTAATATCAATTCTTGACGTGTGGGTAACCCAATGGCGAATGTGTTTGCTGGTAATCCAAGGGGACTTACATTGTACACGAATGCTTGAATGTTGCTGAAACTTGATCATCTGATATTGCAATCTTGTGATGCTTTCTCTCCTAAACTAACTTGAATTGAAAAAAGGACAAAAGGGGAAGGGTTTAGGAAGACTAATCTACTCCTAGAATTTAGGATGTAGTGGATGACTTGGTGAGACTCTACTAGACTTTTCCTTGACATCAATGAACAACTCCCCAAAGCCAGTGCAATCTTCTAAGGTAAATATATGATGTTCAAATTACCACTAACAACATAGACACCATCAAGGCAATGCATATCAATATGTGAGTACCAATTGAAGTTAAGCTTGAATAAGGATTCTAGTCGACCATGCAAGGCAAGTTTACAATCAGCAAATTGCTAGTAGTATGGATATACGAATTTCACTATTAATCATCCACAAAATATTTCATTTATCTGATCAACATAAAAGCAAACGAGAAGTAGAAACCATGCAATTTGTTGAAACAACACATTTCACCATATCTTCAATGAAAAGAGTATATTCATTTACAAGTCTTAGCAACAATTTCTTGTTCTCTTATCTTACTCTAACTTCTAATTCCTAATTGCCTTAGCAACTATTCTTCTACTCTTCTAACATTAGCCTTTTACAAATGAGAGCATTGAGCCTTATATAGAGGTCTCATTACAATGAATGGTTGGGATTGATTCAATATCAATGGCCAAGATCGAAGGATAGAAACCCTAATTAGGGTTTGTTACAACCACCATTAGATTGGTCAATG
Organism: Cryptomeria japonica; assembly: GCF_030272615.1. Classification (NCBI taxonomy): domain Eukaryota; kingdom Viridiplantae; phylum Streptophyta; class Pinopsida; order Cupressales; family Cupressaceae; genus Cryptomeria; species Cryptomeria japonica. Next base: position 108,795,512 of record NC_081409.1, read on the forward strand.
AGAGATGAGGATAGGTAAGATAAATAATATTTGATGTAGCGCCACATGTCACTTGTTCCATCCTTGAATGAATGCTGACTTGGTACCCTTTTGATTGGACAAATGGTGATTGGGATGCCTCCTCGGCTTGCCTTGTAGACTTGATCAACTCTTGAACATTCTTCATGATGTTTAGAATTCCTTGTGATCATGTCTTGGATTTGTCTTTCCCTAATTTGTTCACCCTCATAGTGAAGCTTTCTTCATGCTTGAGCTAGTCCTCATCTTTGCTTTTGGAAATCCTTGTCTTGAAATCCTCTTCCCATCCTTGAAATGTTGATCTTCCTCATTTGCATTTGTGATAGTGTCCTTGCAATATGCTTGTAGAGTCATCTTGGAGCTGATCCTTCATCATTTGTTGCTTCAAAGTGTTGAGCCCTTGGTATCCCTACAAGCTGCATCCTCTTTCACCTCAAGCCTTGATCATTGTGCTTCCCTTCCTTGTAGCAAACCTGCAAAACAAACAAATATTGAATCAAACACCTATGGGATAAACCTTGTTTCAACTTTGGTGGGAAATAGATCCTTGTAGGGACTCATTCAGTCCTTGAAATTTATCACTGTCTTCATGATCATTTTCTCATGATGGAATTTCAAAGGTCATAGGGACTTCTTGCTCTTAGCAAATTTCACTTCATTTTGATGCCTTACTTTTGGAGTGGATATTTGATCTCCACAGAAACTCCTCATTCCTCATGACTTATGCTCTTCCTTTGTAATTCTCCCCTCAAGTGGAAATCTGACCCTCATCGGGACTCATTGTCCTTGAAAATTTTGTGTTGATTTGATCACCATTTGATGGAGTGGAAATTCGAACCCCATCAAGACACTTCAATGTTCCTTACTTTGTCCTCATTCCTGATGGGTAAGTGTTGATGTGTTTTTTATGCACATGCGAACATAGAATAAAATACCAAGGTATCTTATCCTCTCTTGAACAAAGTTTCCTTGAATGCTGAAGATTTCGCCTAAGGATCATTTGAGAAGACTCCAAGGTTCTTATATGTAGGGTCTCTACGTGTGGATAAGCTCTTGTGGTATGATGTGATTATGCTGGAATCACAAGGGGACTTACATTTGACTGCTTGAGCGTTTAATCTGCTGGAACTCAAGTCCTATCTACTAGCTAGAAGATAAAGAAACATCAAAAGATACAGGGCTCAAAAAGTCTACTCTAAGACCTAGAATGCGAGAAGATGGATGAATGACTAGTTGGAGTCCTACTGGGCTGGGTCTCACCATCAGGCTGAACAATTCAACACCAACTCAGTGCAATCTTCTAAGGGATGCTTCGAATATGTTCAAATCGTACACCATCAGACACTGATCACCATTCAAGATAATGCATGAACAATAGACGTGTAACAACTCGAGATTAAGCTCATTCTATGCCAGTTGACCACACAAGGCACACTTATAATCAACAAGAGGCTAGTGGTTTGGACTGAGTGGATTCCATGTGAGTGCATTCAATAACTTCCTTCATTCAATCTAATTATTTACCATCTAAAATGAAGATTCAACAAGAGACCATGCGTATTGCAAAGAAACAACATATTTCACCATAACTTCAATGAAAATGGAGTTCATTTACAATTTAGGCAACAATTTCTTGCCTTTTCCTCCTATCTATCCTAGTTGCTATTCTATTTTACTGAGTATTCACTAACTCTTATTAGATAACTCTTAACTATTAACCCTTACAAATGAAGAGCCAGAGCTTTATATAGAGAGATCTTTACATCTCAATGGCTTAGATTGATTTACAATCAATGGCTAGGATTACAAGATGAAAACCCTAATTAGGGTTTGTTACAACAAACTCCTTAAGCCAATGATAAAATTACATTTCATGAGTGTGGACCAATAGATTTCAGGGGTAGGTGCCTCGAAGTTTGTGCCATCACTAGTGAGTCAGGTACATTGAATCTGGACATGTTGATGCAGAGCTATCTGACTGGAGGAATAGTGACTGGGATGCCACCTTGTCTTATGTTTATGCTTGGTTGATCTTCTTTTGTCCTTGATGTACTTGATGAATGATGTACCTCCTTGACTCCCATGTGTTTGATGAAGCTTCCTCCCCTGTCAAGTCACTCCTTCTCTAGTAGCCCATCTTGCCTTGAAATGTTTACAAGATCCTTCTTCTCTGTCATCCCGTGATCTCTTTGAGGTAGAATGAAGATCTTTGAGGATAGCTTGGTCTATTACTTGCAACCCCTTGAACACTTGAAGTCCTTAAACTTGGAAACTCTTTGAGTCCTCCTTTTATATGCTTGAAGTGTCCTTGATGAATGATGGAACTGGAAAAGGTCACCCCTGTCCTGGTCTGATCTCCCTCAAACTTGATTTTGTTAATCTGCGAAACAAACAAAAGATGATTAAGTATACATGATATATTCGTTCTAACATGATATTTCTTACCTTAAATCATCAACAAGAAGGCATTAGAATGAAATTCGCTCAAGATCCTCTCCAGGGACAGGCCCTATAGTGAAATTCGCTCTGGACCCTTTGGAAGGGCCAGGAGCGAAATTTGCATTTTAGCTCAATTTTCACAATTTCTTTGCCTCA